>NC_134204.1:11694506-13061194 GCF_964188355.1 Buteo buteo | reverse complement strand
AAAAATTGTATTCCTGTCTTAACTCGAGTTATAATGTATTACTGTGTGTTCCAGAAATTAACTTCCAGAGAGGTTTTTTTAAGCCTTTTGATACTGTTTTTCAGTATTTTTTTATACTCCTTTTTCTTTTTGTGAGGGAGGATGAGTGGAAATGCCCACTTCTATAACTCTAATTATTGTACCTTCTTTATAACACTTATGATTTGGCGTCTTTTTATTTTGTTCCTTCTTATTTTTTCTTTTCAGCAAAGTGCAGCTTGCTTTGTTCTGTGATCACATGGGAAACATTTTTTTCCATTCCCATAACATTATTTTCATTCCCCTTCATCTCTGTTTTTTCTGTTCTGCTATTTTAGCAAGTAAAGTAAGGAAGACTAACCACAGCAAACATTCCAGGTGACAGCAGAAATGTGGTCCTGTAAAATAGGCACAGATTTGCTGGAAGGGATCAATATTGGGTTTAGTTTCATGCTTTAGGTACTGGAACATCTTGCTTCTGTCTTTCATTGTCTTTGCAAATTGTTTATCGTGCTGTTCACAATGGTATACCAGTCTTTCCGTAGTAATTTTAGTTAGATCAGAATCAAATCAAAGTCATGACAATGATTCCCATAAAGTGTATCACATTACATTTGCTGACAGTGAATTTCATGAAGCTTTAATGTAAAAAATTCTGCATGGCTGTTGGTTTTATTAGTTGTTTCCAAGTTTCTTCACAACAGTGTATATGATGCCTGCTCTGGGAATTACATCTTTGCACTTGCAGCGTCTGTAAATGACTGATAAAAGCATAAACCACTAGCATTTCATAATTCTTTGTAGATTGCTAGGACATCAGTTGACAGTAAATCAAACTTACTAGCCAGTTGACTAGTTAAGAGCTGAGGCTGCCCACATGCGTGAGACTGTGCCATTTATTCCAGAGTTACAAATGAGCTCAATTTATCCTGTTTGTTTTAAGTGACTGAATTATTCAGACCTGCTCTTGAAAGTGAGGGAGCAGAATTTGTCCCTTGTTGGACAGATTGTAGAATTATGTGACATGTGAACCAAGCTCTTCTGCAGGCCAGGCAGAAAAGCTCTCATATGCTGCCAGCCTGAGTGATACTTCTCAAGCTCATTCTGCACTGCAGAGGAAAAGCCTAGTTACCCTTCCAAGGATAGCAAAATACTGACAAAATACAGTGCAGGAAGCCCATACATTTTTAGTTCTAGAGTCACATTCTGTATTTATTTTTCTCTTAATACCAGAAGAGTGACTGTAGTAGTTTGACCAAGGATCTAAGTGCCCGTTCTGGCTCCCACCAGTGCTTATATGCCTAAGGAAGAGTAAAAGCAAGGCAAGCATCAATTATATCTCTTTCTAATTACTCTTCCAGCTTCCAGCTGTTTTTAATTCAAGGTATTTCCAGAGGCTTTCATGTCTTGTCTAATCAGTAACCTCCAGTGGACCTCTCTTCCAAATATTTGTCCAGCCTCTCTCTGCAACCTTGTAAAACTTCTATCATATATAACTTCCTCTGCAAGAAGTTCCACAGCTTAATGCCTACTGTGCGAAGCACCACCTCATTTTAATTATTTTGAACCTGGCTCTCTCTAGCTTCTGTTGGTGGCCCTGAGTTCTTCTGTTGGCAGAGTTGGCAGTGAAGAGTAAATTCCAGTGACCCTTTCCAAGCCCTTCATTTTGTAGATCTGGTCTCTGTTCCAGGCTGTAGTCTCAGCATGAGATTTAGTTGGTATTTACTTTCCATGGCATATGTGTCACCTCTAATCTGGACAGATAGTTACACATCTCCATCTGAAATGCAAGACAGGACTTAGTTCAGTTTGGTTGTTTGTTGGTTCTAAAGAAAATCTGAATGTTGGAGGAAGGTGTGACTGTCCCATATGGCTTGATGCAGCATAACTGAGAGTTCACGTGAAGCTGCTGAAGAACAAGTGTTCTCTAGAGAGAGGTGGCTAAATTCTGTGCTAGAGTTGAGGACAGTGTTGTTAAATACAACTCTGCAGGGGACTTTCGGTTAGTGCGTGTAGCCATGGGACTGAAACTGTTAGATGATCTCGCACTTCCCAACAGTGAACCACTTTCTTTGTGGGAACATCCTATCTAAAACAAGTATCTTACCTTGCATAAGCCTCCCTTCTATGATCTGCCAAATCCCATTGATGGAAAACATGCTACCATGAAACTAGCTATTAGACCACTAAATTGGAATTAGATAATTTATTAAGCCGTAGCTACAGGCAAAGAATAACATTAGTATAATATTTGTGATTCTCACAAACAAGATCTTCTCTCATTAATCCACTTCAGGAACTTAATTATAAACTGTTTAAATGACAGGCTTCTGAGAACTCCAAGTCTTAACATTCTTGTTTGTTAGCTGATTTTGTCTACATTTGTTTTTCCCCACACTTTCTACTAAAAGAATCTGGAGCAAAACAAATAAAATATTTAGAATGCTGTAATACATGTATGCCACATTATTTTGTTCTGAGTCAAAGATGGCTGAACAGTTGAGAGTTAAAATGTCATACAACTCTCATGTAAAACTTGAGTGATACTGCTTAGAAGGATTAGAGCAAGACTGTAGCATAAATGCATTCTTTTTTCCATGTTATGCTATGGAATATGGTTTCCAGTTATACGTTTCTTCGGTAGATAGGTGTTTAGCTCCATAGGTGTTAATGAGAAAAATTAATAGGTACTACTTGAAGAAAAAGAGTGACATTTTAACTACTTATAGTGTTGTGAATAAAAGTTTTGCTCTCCCCTGTAAAGAAAATTGCCTGAAGCCTTTTTAACCTGACTACCCACTTGAACAGAGTAACCATAAACAGATTATTTTACAAGTACTTGGGATCTCCTCCTTTTTGTGTGCTGTTACTATATTGTCCTGCTTCCCGACTGCTTAGTAGACTCCAACAACTTAATAAAAATAGGAAATCTTGTTTCTATTATAATACAGAGTGAAAATCAGTGCCCTGTTGGTATCTGCTGTGTCTGATGCTATACAAATCATAGTGAAAGAATACAGTCTTTCTTTAGGTGTGACACAATATGGTGGTAGGGTGGGAGCATTCAGCCCCATAGGCATGAATATAGCAAACTTTGGTTCAAAAATCCCATGCTACTACTTTTTCAACAGGATCCATACCTGATTTGGCACATATCATCTAGGTATAGATGAGGATTATATAATGGACAAAGCTGTCGGGCCCTGCCTTACATTTTACAGACCTTGGAAACTCAGCATGGGAGGAAAAGAGATGGGTCTCATTTAAGGCAGCTGAATGCCACCTGCAAAAATCAGATTTTCTGCTTACCTCTGTCTCAGGCTGGATTGCAGAAGAGCTGAGCACTTGCAGCTGCAGCTGAAAACTAACTGAGGTTATGCTTTCACCAGACAGACTGCTCTCTAGTTCGACAGGCTCAGGAAAATTAGTGCTCACAAAAATTAATGACCCAAATCATGTATTTTGCTTGCTTGTTTGTTTGTTACCACAATCTTTCCATGCCATGCCTGCCTGTGGAGATAAGACAGTCCTGTCATTTTGCAGGGACCTGGTGATGCATTAATATTTAAGAACCACTCGGTTGCTGTAGTGGTAAATGCCATCAGAAACCAGAGGCAGGAAAAAATACTGGACGGCGACTCCCGTCAGGCTTCAGTTTCCACCAACATGTCCCAGTCTGTCACCACAATCAGCACAGCTACCTACTAGTTTTGTTCCTCATATCCTTTTCTTTGCCAAGCATCTCTATGTATGTGTGATCTAAAGAAAGCCTTGTTTATAACCTGCCCAAAGCTAAGTCTGTCTGGCAGTGCCCTCTACTCTTTAGCTTACAGTTGGGAGGTCCGACAGATTATCATTTCAGCTTAGAAGTTGCATGTTTGGATCTCAGATTGCTGTGTCAATTCTGGATGTGTGCTCAGCAGTCGCCTCCCATTTTGGTTATGCCTCTGCAGTGTGAGGAGACAGTAGAAGCTCCAAGATAAAGACAGTTTGGCAAAGCAGTCACTCGGGTGCTGCTCCCTTCTGTGTGGTCCAGGACCTGCTTTGGGGCATCCTGTACCAGAACAGACAAATGGATTGTAGATATTCTGCTGTCCTTGCTTTGCCTTTCTTCCCCTTCAGCTGGGATGCCACAGTTCAGAAGTCCTCAGTGGGGACCATGAAGAGACAAGAGTGCATGTGCTTCCATGTTAAGTTTCTCATGCTTGAGCATTTAAGGTATGGGCATGTACCCTAGAATGGAAATAGGAAAATGCACCATCAAAAACTCCCATTACTGATAAGAATAAACTTTCAGTCAGAGCAAGTTTTTTGAAATGTGTATGATAAACATGGTGTAAGGCAGTTAACTACTTGGCTCAATAGTACCATGTTACCTGCACTGAATGAGGAAGAACTCTATAGAAAAAGTTACATGACTAAATGTAATTTAAGATTGACCATGAAGGTGCAATAGGACAAAATCTTAATTCTGGGATTTCCTAACTTTGAAGCACTTTACTTTCTTCTGTGACTTTTTAAAAATGTTTTGCGTGTGATAGTTAACTAATTACACACCATTACAGCTGACCAAGACAGGTTCTGTAGTAAGCTCTGATAATTTATTGCTAGGAGTTCGGTATTTAAACCTGCAAACTGCTGAACTGTCACTCAGAGCCATTTGAAAATGGTGGGGGGATGGGGGTGGGGGTGTCACCTTAGCACGTCTGTAGCTTGAAATACATGATCTGGTTCCATTAAAATTAATAGGGCAATTCAGATACTTCAAGTTGCATTTGTGCCTAAGTGTCAGCAATTTACAAGATACTAGAGATGATAAAATTGGAAAGAAGATGCAAGAGATGAAAACTGCCCTGAAATGGCTTGATTCAGGTTGCAATAATACATTTTTTCTCTTTTTATTGCTCTGTTCCTCTGAGGTGCACTCGCTTTTTCTATTTAACCACTTGTTAGTTTTTCTTTGTTTGCAGAAGCCTGGAAGAGCAAGAAACAATCCAAAGAAAGGCAGGAGAAGGAGAAAAACAATGTGTTCTTTTATTAAAGCTATGTCCAGAGGCCTCACACAGGGTTGTGGCTGCAATGGGCTGCATTCTAGAGCATGTAGCAAAACAGTCTGTGCCCCAAAAAGCTTCTAGGGTAATGTAAAAGGAAATGCAGTATGTATACGTAACGAAAGAGAAAGAAGGTAGGTGTAGGTACCCCAAAGGAGACCAGATGGTTGCACAAATGAGCTGTGTACATAGCTTGATTGCTCTGAGTCTTTTTTTTTTTTTTTTTTAATAATTATTAGTAATAGGTATCAGTGTCTCCCACATCAGTGACCACTTATTTGCAAGTGAAGAATAAATTAATCAGGAAACAAAGAAGGAACATGGAAACTACAGAGGAAAGGGGAGAGGGATTTTCAGCAAACTGAAGAAGCCAGAAATGCAATAAGATGAGAGACAAAGCAAGGAGCAAAAACTGTTACAAAACTGGACGTTGAATTTTGATGTATTTATCAGAATGGGATTATTTTGCACTAAGTTCATTGACCTTAAAAGGAAAAAAATACAATAGAGTGGTGTTGGTTGTAAGCCAAAACCAATTTTTTCCGTCTTTGTGTCTAGAAAGGTGTTTTCTAAATATAGCCCTGTTTTGTTTTCAGCGTAAGGTTTTGTCATGATGTGCTTCAAAACTCAGGAACAAGTAATATTGTCTAGGAGCTTTTGTGTCTCAGTGTTCACAGCTGGGCCAGATTTTTTGTACAGCAGCTTGGAGCTATGTTCTTGCCTAGGGCACTATAAACTGGAAGGAAAAAGACTTTTCTTGTTGTTTCTGGTTTGTAAGTATAAAGGTAAATATTTAGGCAAATGTCACAGTCGATGCCAATGCTTCTTCAGTAGTAGAAACCCAGAAATTTTTGCCCTCCTTTCTTATCATGGAAGGCAGGTATGCAGATATTTGATCTACTCTGGGTCAGCACAAGAAGAAATAGATGGATGAAGCTGGAAAAAGGCTAAGGTAAACCAAATATAAAGGGGACGGCTCTCATCGATAAGGTGTTTCGCATTGGAAAATGATGCACTACAGGAATTATTTATTTTTCATTTGGTGGAACATTGCATAGCACCCTATGGAAGACTGTCTTTAATCCGGAGAGACACACATAAGGGGCTCGTTTTTACTTCATGAAGGAACAAAGTACAGAAAAGTCCAGCCTAGTGCAGACCCAGAGACTAGGCCCAGAGGTACAGCACTGCGAAGCACTGATCCCCCATGGGTGCACGGAACATAGCTCTGACTAGCCTGGTTTTTGGGGTTGTGTGTCTTGCTGCTTCCCCTTCTGGAGGTAACACAGGGCCAGTTTGAGCACTTTTGCAGTACTGGCTGCATAGACATGTGTGAGGGGACCTTCTCCACCTCTGTGCTGTCATTACAGACCCTCCAGTGATTCTCATTTCTTAATTCTTTCTACACTGAGGTAGCAATAAGCAGATAAACAATAGGATAGAGTGAACAGATTACTAAGCTTGCTAGCAGTTCCTCAAATTTGAATTTGAAAGACCATCTACTCAGTGGATTCTTATGCATTGTAGAAACATAATACTTGGTGCCTACTGCTGTCTGGGAATTGACATCTTCCAGTGACTGGCTGGTACTGGAGCACAGGGCAGATTGGAAGGCTTGAGTGATCTGGACTTAATATTAAAAGCATATATCTGAACCCAGAATTTAAATTACTGGTACTTTTTCTTGTAGTCTCTGACCTTTTCCTTAATATGCTTGTAAAGGTTTGTTTTCTGTTTCTTATCCCCTGGTTTTCAGATGGTGGGCAGGAGAATGGCAGAAATGTTCAACCACGTGTGGCCCAACAGGCCAGAAGAAGCGAACTGTACTTTGCATCCAGACAGTGGGATCTGATGAGCAGGCACTGGCTGCCACAGAGTGCCAGCACCTGCTTAAACCAAAGACCCATCTGTCATGCAACAGAGATGTCTTGTGCCCATCTGACTGGACAGTGAGCAACTGGACTGAGGTAAATTAATGTCAACTGTAATATTGAAAATTTTTTTCAAAATGACCTATTAGAGTCAGCAGAGATGACCAATAATCTGCTTTTTTGCATTTTTTTAAATTTTTTTTTGTTAACATGTCTTCATAAATCCTTTGTGCAGAGGGGGGAAAAAGCTGCCCTGCTTGCTAAAAAACTCAGCAAGTGTTGCGTGTTAACTGTTTCTAGGGGTTTGGCTTGCTGAGCTTTTGGGACTGTAGAACAGAGCATGCTTGCATGCTAAAAAGACTGTGTAATACTCATTACTGCTGTGGACCAAATGGGGGGAGGCTCTGTGTCATGTCTGCAGGCCTACAAAGAAGCATTTTTACATTCTTTACATTAGTTTCTGTTGCATTCATAACTCTCCTGTTTTTGCCACAACATGCAAACTTTTTACTTCTAGGCTTAATCTGAAGCCCTAACAAACATTAGAATACCTGTGTATCATTCAAGAGTTAATTAAATATTGTACAGTTATTTCACTGGCAGCTGATGAACTGCAGAACGTGAGGTCAACAAAATTATGACTGCAACATACAAAATTTGTTTAAATATACTGCAACATATTCTGCAATGTTTGTTAGTATTAGTAGGGAGTGCTCATTTGATGTGCTTTGTTACAGGTTTTCTTAGCTTTATTTATATTAGGATGCTGGTATCTACAGGTGTTTCACAACTTCACTTTCTGTTGAAGGCAAGGAGAGTTCAGCATCCCCAGAATGTGGAACAGTCTACTTCTCCATGAAAACTAAAAATGCACTAAGATGCTTCTTCTGGAGTGGGGAGAAGTAGGTTTTGAGTAATGTGACATTTTAGAGCTATTTTAGTCTGATTCTGTTGTAGTACAGCTTGCTCATGGTTCACCTCACAAACAGGCAGTTTAGCTATACGTGTAGCTGACAACTGTGACAAAAAATGCACAAATATTATCCATTTCAGGTGTGTCGTGGTTTCACCCTAGCCAGTAACAAAGCAAACAAAGCAAACAAAGCACCACGCAGCCGCTCGCTCATTCCCCGCCCCCCCCCCCCCCCCGCCAGCCACAGTGGGATGAGAAAATATAAAGGCAGGCTGGTGGGTTGAGATAAGGACTGGGAGGGATCACTCAACACTTATGGTCATGGGCAAAAGACAGGCTCAACTTGGGGACGAAACAAAATCAATTTAATTTACTATCAATCAAATCAAAACAAGGATATTAAGAAGTAAAACCAAACGTTGGAACATCTTCCCCCCCCCCTCCCCCCTTCCCGCCTCAGCTCCACTCCCGGTTCTCTCTCCCTCCTCCCCCCGGCGCCGCAGGGGAACAGGGGATGGGGGTTGGGGTCAGCTCCCCACACCTGGTCTCTGCCGCTCCTTCCTCCTCACGGGGGGGACTCCTCACTCGGCCCCTGCTCCACCATGGGATCCCACCCACAGGAGACAGTCCTTCACGAACTTCTCCAGCCTGGGTCCTTTCCGCGGGCCGATCTTCAGTCACACACTGCTCCAGCGCGGGCTTTCCCATGGAGTCGCGGCCATCTTGGGGGGCCTCCGCTCCCCCGCTCCCCTCCGTGGGCTGGGGGGGGACAGCCTGCCGCCTCACCACGGGCTGCGGGGCCATCCCCTCCTCCCCCGCTCCTCCTCCCTCGCTCCTCCTCCCCTCCTTCCTCACTGACCTCGGTATCTGCACAGGGGTTCCTCTCCCATTCCAATCCGCTACTCACTGCAGGCTCTACTGAAATCTGTTCTCCCAGAGGTGCTACCACCATTGCTGACGGGCTCGGCCGGGGCCGGAGGCAGGTCTGACTCGGAGCTGGGGAAGCTTTGAGCAGCTTCTCACAGGAGCCACCCCTGCAGCCCCTCGCCCGCTACCAAAAAAACCCCCATGCCACACAAACCCATAACAAGGTGTCCATAAAAAGAAGATTACTAAGTTTTTCAAAAATTCCAAGACCGATGATCTGGATGCAGGAGTTGAACACACCATTAGCAAGCGTGCTGATGATACCACACTGGGAGGTGCTGGTGACTCTCTTGAGGGACGGGAGGCCTTGCAGAGGGATCGAGGTAGATCTGAGCACTGGGCAATGATCAATGGGATGAAATTTAACAAGTCCAAATGCCAGATTCTACACCTAGGATGGAGTAATGCCAGGCACAAGGATAGACTGGGAGACGACTGCCTGGAGAGAAGCCCTGCAGAAAGGGACCTGGGGGTGCTGGTCGACAGCAGGCTCGATGCGAGTCAGCAGTGTGCCCTGGCAGCCCAGAGGGCAAACCCCATCCTGGGCTGCATCAAACACGGTATCACCAGCCGGTCAAAAGAGGTGATTATCCTGCTGTATTCAGCATTGGTGTGGCCTCACCTTGAGTGCTGTGTGCAGTTCTGGGCCCCACAATTTCAGAAGGATGGTAAGGAACTTGAATGCGTCCAGAGGAGGATAACAAGGCTGGTGAGAGGGCTGGAAGGAATGTCCTGTAGGGAGCAGCTGAGGACTTTGGGTTCATCTAGTCTGGAGAAAAAGAGGCTGAGGGGTGACCTCGCTGCTCCCTGCAGCTTCCTGAGGAGAGGGAGGTGCTGAGCTCTTCTCCCTGGGATCCAGTGATGGGATGCGTGAGAGTGGTTCAAAGCTGTGCCAGGGGAGGAGGGGAGGTTGACTGGACATGAGGAAGCATTTCTTTACCAAGAGGGTGGTCAAGCACTGGAAGAGGCTTCCTAGAGAGGTGGTCGATGCCCCAGGCCTGTCAGTGTTTCAGAGGCATTTGGACAATGCCCTTAATAACGTGCTTTAACTTTTGGTCAGTCCTGAATTGGTCAAGCAGTTGGGCTAGGCGATCATTGTAGGTCCCTTCCAATTGAAGATACTCTATTCTGTTCTGTTCTGTTTTGTTTCCTGTTTGAAAACTCCTCCCCCCTGTTTCTCCTGACTCTTTTACCAAACTCGTTATTGTGTTTGAGAGCAGATTCAGATAATGAACTAATAGAATTTTGTGACAGTATTAATTCAGTTTATGTTGCTCACAAACCATCATCACTGAATTTGATTGTTTTGCGAATTGAGTAGCCACCATGTTTTAACTGCCTGTGAAAAAATAGACTGGGATTCTATGGCTAGCAGTATGATTATATAGAAATGGCATGCTGTTACAGAATATAGCTGGTACTCATGTGTCATTGGATGATATTTGCAAGTTACTGACAAAAATAAATTTCTACACCTGTAGAAATTGGGGAGGGAGCATAGGACAGACTATTTCACCAGCACAAATGATAGGATTATCAGGAGACTTGTAACTGCAGAATGTTCTTTATTGTATGTTCTTTATTGTATTGAATGTAACAGAGAGATTTTACACAGGCAAAACTTCCTTTTCTTCTGAACTTAACTGGCTGTTAGAAAATCATTCTGTACCTTATAAACTGAACGTACTTAATTAGGCAGATAATGAGGATAGAATGTTGTAGCCATTCTGAAATCTCTTTTTAGAACATGGCTGTAATCTAAAGCAGAGATTTTCAAAGCTAATTCTGGGATACAGCCGTTACCCCAAAAAGTTAATGAGGTTGGATAGTCCTTTTAACTCACACAAATGCTAATCTAAATCATCCAAGTGGCAAAGTGTGTTGTATTCCTGTGTAAGCAGCAACAAGCAAATTCCTTTACTGAATAACTTCAAAGGTCAAATTGCAGCTGATGTAAACTTGCATAGCACTGAGTACTTTAAATGTGCTATACAGCTGGAAGTGCAAGGACAGACATAATAGCTAATGAACTTATTTACTCTGAGGTTACTCTTTCTTCCCTGCTCCTGTTGCTGCAGAGCTGATGTTATTTTGCAGTTGTTAACATCAGAGACCACACAAGTAACACAAGGTCACTGGTGTTTCTACTGCTACATGACCTAGACTAGCTCTAAAAAAAGGTTAGATACCCCAGGGGCTTTAAAGCGCTGGCAATAGGAGTGATCGCCACTTCATGTTGAGCACCTGGTTTAAGCCCGCTGAATTAGCTGGTCAGGCTCCCTCACATCATAGGAAGACTTCCTCCCCTAGGTTGTATGTAACATCTTCATTCATACTCAACCAGTCATCCAGCCTTAGTACATCAAACCACAGAAGTCTGTTGAAATTTCAGAAAATCCTCAGTGGTGCAACAGCTGCTGAAGGCATGGCTGTGCCTGTGAGGATGAAAAACATCACAGAAGAACTGGGTCTCCTTAGCTTCCATCACCCTTTATACACAACAGTGCTTCCATTTAAATAGAAGCCAGATAGGTTAATTACTTTCAGTGGTCTGTAATTTAGGAGAGACATGCTAGCAGCCCTGGCAGCATGTGGTGGTTGTACTAAGACTGCATGAAAAATCCATTTCATAAATTCAACAAGGATCTGTGAGCTGCATGGGTGATCACAGCAGGTTTGTGGCACTGTGAGTAGCTAGCACTGAGCCAGTCAGGTATGTTTTTGATGGCAGGGGTTTAGTCTAGTTTTTATAACCCTGGTGGAAAAGGTATTGGCTAAACAACTTCCGTGATTCACTGAAGAAATCAAATTCTAACATATTACTTTCATATTTTGTCTTTATTGTGTAGTCCTTTTTCACTGCTGTTTCCCCAAGGTGACATTTACTGTATTAAAAATTTGGAAAGAGCTCCTTGATAGCAGAACATCACTAGAATGAAGGGCTTGTTCCTCAGGAAAAGCTCTGTTATTGATGATTTATAATGATGCTTCTTTATTATAAACAGATGCCATTTGATACTTATGTTTATTGATATGTGCAGCAGAATGAAGAGGGGAGATACATTAATTCTGTTTCATTTGCAGTGCACTGTTACTTGTGGTGGTGGAATAAGGACTCGTAATGTCACTTGTGCCAAAAATAATGATGAACCATGTGATACTTCCAAGAGACCAAACTCTAAGGCCCTGTGCAGTCTCCAGCAATGTCCTTCTGCTGGAAGATTTCTTATACCCCCACTGGCACCCAGAAGAGGAAAGATCATAATTAGAAAAACAACTACTAATCCCAAATGGAGTCCTCCTCGCAGAATACCGACACCAACCCCGAGGTCCCATACAACAACAAAAGTACCCAAGCCTGAAAGTGTAACTCCCCATTTACCTACGTCCTCTGGTTTGGGTAATGTCTCAGAAAAAGAAGGAACAGCCAACAGAACATTACAAAATAATTTTGCTGGACCAAGTGATGTTTACAGTTACCCTGCTGGTTCTACTGAAAATACTTCACACCAAAATACTACTTCATGGCCTTTTCATAATAGCTTAAGTACTGAAATCATAAGGCATGCTGAAAGTATTTCTGAAAGTGAGCCAGTTCCTACTTTAGAGAGTGAGGTGCAAAGTGAGGGCACTTCGGTCTCCCCTTTTACCAGTAATCCAGAAGTAACTTCCAGCTATGATTACTTAACTGAAGATTCTGATGACATTGATGGGTCACTTGGAGGCAGTGAGAAACCGCTTGATCTCCTTTACAGCACAGAACTCAATCCTGAAATCAGAACCAGGAGCACAACCCTAGATACTGGCTCTCCTGTCTTTCAAAATGAGAGCATGACTTCTCAGCCCTCCCCAGCATCTCATCACCAAGACACTTCTATGCTCCTTCCTGTTAGCACAGCAGCACAAGGGTTGGCATTTCCCACAACAGCAAACTATATCAGTCTCCAAGTTGATGTGCCTGTTGTAGAAGTAACTACTCCACAAGCATCGGTTGCAGTAATGCCCACAGTGTTTGGTCACATACCAAGAGACCAGACTGACAACAGAAGAGAAATGAAGCTACCTGACACTGTAACCACCAGCACACTATCGTCAGCTCTTGAGCATGCTCTCAGGAACCAAAGTGCAACATCTGAGGGTGTTTTAACAAATGTTACAGAAAACAGCCAGCTAATAACATCCAACAATTTGCCTGGTGATGCCTACTGGATAGTAGGCAACTGGAGTGAGGTAAGTTATTTTTAACTGATAAGAAGTGGAGAGTGTGAACAGCTGTTTGAACCATTGTGGAGGAAATAAATCTTAGTTTGTCATGATTGTCTGAAATGAATATCACATTCAAATGAAATACTTGTCATACAAAAAAAGAGCTAACTTGGAATATCTATTAGATTGCTTACATAGAATGTGTCTGTATTTCTGGATTCTGCAAAACTGTTCCTGACTGGACACTGAAATTTTAAGGAATTAGCTGTATCAACTGAATATGCACAAGTCCATGGGGCCTGATGGGATTCATGAGTACTGAAGGAGCTAGTGGATGTTATGGCAGGACCTCTCTCGATCATCTACCAAGGGTCTTGGGAGTCTGGGGAGGTCCCTGCTGACTGGAAGCTAGCCAATGTTATTCCAATGTACAAAAAGGGTGTGAGGGGAGACCCAGGGAGCTACAGACCTGTTAGTTGAACCTCAGTTCCTGAAAAAACGATGGAGGAGATCATATTGGGTAATCTTAAAAGGCATTTGAAGAACAATGCAATCATCAGGGTTCAGTTCTAGGGCTGGTTCTGTTCAAGGTATTTATCAATGATCTGGATGCAGGAGTTGAACGCAGTATTAGCAAGTTTGCTGATGATACCACACTGGGAGGTGCTGGTGACTCTCTTGAGGGACGAGAGGCCTTGCAGAGGCTGAGGGGTGACCTCATTGCTCTCTACAGCCTCCTGAGGAGGGGAAGTGGAGAGGGAGGTGCTGAGCTCTTCTCCCTGGGATCCAGTAGCAGGACGTGTGGGAATGGTTCAATTCTGTTCCAGGGGAGCTGTAGACTGGACATGAGGAAGCATTTCTTTACTGAGAGGGTGGTCAAGCACTGGAAGAGGCTTCCTAGAGAGGTGGTTGATGCCCCAGGCCTGTCAGTGTTTCAGAGGCGTTTGGACAATGCCCTTAATAACGTGCTTTAACTTTTGGTCAGCCCTGAATTGGTCAAGCAGTTGGGCTAGGCGATCATTGTAGGTCCCTTCCAATTGAAGATACTCTATTCTGTTCTGTTCTGTTCTATAACTCTTCCAAGGACATGACATTCAGGTTTGACTGTAACCAGAAATACCTCAAGGGTTTTGTTTTAGAGCACAGCAAAAAGTTAAGCTATTAGATTAATCCTGGAGAAACAAATGAATATGCTTTTATTTCCAAATAAGTACATAACACACGTTAGCAGTAGATGTGCTGTTATGTTCTAACCTTCACTTACGTATCATTTCTCTCTAAATTATGTGTGTTCTCTAACTTAGTACGTGACCAGGGTCATGTAGGTAAGCTAACTTTATTTCTCCATAAAGCACATTAATACCCTGGATACTTAAACATATATTTAGTTAGCTATTAACATAACAGATTTTTCTGATGCGTTTCTATCTCATCCCACCATCAACATTTGTATCCACCATTAAGCAAATGCCTCTGAACTCAGAGCAGCATCCAGCCTGGTAAAACCAGTTTGAATCTACAAAGCAAAGATAAGAATATTAGCCCAAAGTTAAATTGGTGTGTCTGGGGTTCATTATTTGTCCAGCACATGCCCATAGGGAAACACTGTAATATGGAGTTCTGCACCTTTGTCTGAAGCTGAGGTGATTGTATATTGGAACTGGGTTGTAGCAGTGGTAAAGTAAAAGCATTTTGTCTGGCTGGCATAGAAATTAAAATCATCAGGCCAGTGGTTATGGTTGTACAGTATTCTTTGGATACAGCAGCTGATAATTACAGTGTTATACTATGTCTTGTTTAAAAGTAGAAATGAACAGTTATTTTATCTGCATTAATGGCTGTGCCTAAATGAACTTTTTAATCTCTAAAGGTAATGAAATTCAGCCAGAACACATGTTAACATCTTGTAATATCCACTTTCAAAGTGCTGTCTTTCTGTTTGAATAAATGAAACAAGTACAACTTACAGGGCGTTTGAAAACTCTTTTGAGGTCTAAAGCATTTGGAAGATACTTGATCTGAAAGGTGATTACTTGTCCCAGTTTCCCCTGATCCCTGGTCATTACTGAATGGTTATAATACTTGGGTAACTTCTGCCTTCTGTGCAGGAGTAATATAGATTGCAAAGTTTTCTGTGGCCTCAGAGAAGTGCATACTATTTTCTGTGTATTGCTATTGACTTTCCTTTACAAATACCCAGCACCAGGCTTTTTGACAGTTAGGTTTCTGTGCTGTTACCTTGCTGTGTCCTGAAACAGTAGTTGTTGTAAGGTCAGGGCTGATGAGGGGGCAGCCACCCAATTCTGCAACTATAATAAGAGAATATAGTCATTAGGGAGCCTACTCACATTCTACAAACTTCTATTTTATATGCTTCCTACTGTAAAATTTTATTTTTATGTAAACAGAATTCTTTTTATGCTAATGGATTTTATATTCTTCAAATCATGATACCTAAAGTGAGAGACTTTGGTATCTGAACAAGTTACCTCATTTTTCTGATGGCCTTTTTTAACCAAGCTAATCAGTACAGCCAAAGTTCCAGATCTGGAAACCTCCTTGCACTGATCAGCCGTTGTGTCTTAGTATTGATGGAGAAGGCTATCAAAGGTCTGTTTCTCTGTACCTGTTTGCTCTTGGGTCTGCCTGGAATGACGCAAATTAATGGAAATGCAGAAATGCAGCGCTAAAAAGGACAGCAAGAGATGATTAGTGTATTCCATGGCAGTGGAGGCACAGCTAGACCACCGAGATCATGTTGGTGCCCTCTGTCTGGATGCAGCCAGTAGGTAAGACCCCTCCTCTGTCACCACCAGCAGTCATTCAGGACATGCACTTCTGATGGCAGTCTGAAGTTTCATCTTGTGCCTTCCCATGGCCAGGTGAGAATGGCTTTAGCTTCCCTATGCTCAGGTGGGACAAATGAAGCACTTCCTCCTGCACACACCCAAAGACCTGCATTTAGATCTGCTTGGGTGAAAGAGCCTACAGGATAAAGTCCAGGCAAAGGTGCTCCTAAGCCCAGCACATCCCAAACAGAAGTCTATAATACAGAAATGCTACAGTCTGTCCTAGTCATTCATTACCCCCATTAGGAATATTTTCCTTATACATAACCAACATCTTCTGTCCTGAAAATGACGATTCTGTTTTTTATATGCAGACTGTGGAAGATAATTGTCTTCTTAATAACTGGGTTTGGGTCTGATTTCTAAACAAAACAATCTTTTCAGATTTTCCTTATGTTTTCTAAATATCTGGTGACTTTGTTGTTCTCTGGACTTGCTTCAGTTTCATCATGTATTTCTTCATCAGTGATGTTCATTATGGCCCCAGCTGACACCTGGCAAATAAAATGGAATAATTGCTATCATTTCATATATGACCCTCTTTGTGAATGTTGAGATGACATTTGTCTTGTTTTGTAACGGTCCCACTTTGATTTATTCAATTCGTGGTCCATTGTAAACCCTGGATCCCTTAATATGGTATTTCTAGATAGCAGATGTTCTCAGTTTTGTTTGGGGGGTATGCGTGTGTACATACGCATTTATGTGTATATATATGTATGCATGTATAAAAAGTTCTTCATAATTGTAGTATTTTGCATATGTTTTTGAATTTCAGGTTACCGTTTTCTTACGATTTTAACTTGGTGAGATGTTTTTGAATTCAGATTGTGTCCTCCAACATTCCCGTCAACTCTCCCAACTTGGCATCAATTGCAAATTTTTTAAGTGCATGCTGTCTTTCATCATTCAATTAGTTAATGAAAAACTGACGAGAGCTTGGCTCTGGACAGAGCCCTGCGGGACAATACTTGAAATGTCTTTTCATTTTGACACTGAATCACTGAGGACCACTTTATTAGAGTTTTTCAGTTAACTGTGCACCAATCTGGTAATTATTTCACCTAGAGCATATTTCCATCATTTGCTGAAAGAATGCTCTATGTGATCATGTCAAAATGCATCATATCAACTGACTCTCTATTTTCATTAAGCCAGGTACTCCTGTCAGAGAAGGATATTAGATTAAATTGAATCATTTGTTCTATGCTTTATCATCTTTGTTAGTATTTACCATTTTGATCTTGATTGTTTTATAATTTGCTTTATATCTTCTTGTGAAGTAAAGTTAGGTTCCATTAGGCCACGGATCTGGCTTTTTCTTTTCCTAAAGATAACTTGAAAGATGTTCTTTTCTAATCCTCTGGGACTTTTCCAATCTCTTTTAAAAAATAATTCTCAACAGTTCAAAGATTATGCAACACTTGAATGAATATTGAGGTAAGGTCAATACATTTGGTTTCACAACTGATGAAATCAATTTGAGAATACTTGATGCATGTAACTTTGCTATTCTTTAATGTTTTACTAATCTTTTGCTATTCTTGTTCAAGCTATTGTTTCTTGTTAAAATTAACTTTATGTGAAGCCTGGCACATTAAACTCTTTTATTTTTTCAAGTTTGAAGAAGAGAAGATGGTGAAAAAGAGAATTTGTGGAATCTCTGTCCTTGGAGATACTCTGAAGCCATG
This sequence comes from Buteo buteo, assembly GCF_964188355.1. NCBI lineage: Eukaryota > Metazoa > Chordata > Aves > Accipitriformes > Accipitridae > Buteo > Buteo buteo. Next base: position 13,043,668 of record NC_134204.1, on the reverse strand, counting down.
CGGACATAGTCCTGGGCAGTTGGGTCTAGTTGGCCCTGCTTTAGCCAGGGGGTTGGACAAGATCACATCCAAAGGTCCTTTACAACCTCAACCATTCTGTGATTCTGTAAATACATCAGCTATTATCTTTCTCATTAAATAAAAGTTTTATATTTTTCCCCACACACCATGATTCTAACATTCACAGAACCTTTCTTATTGTTCGTTACTTTTAATTCACTTTTAGTCTACAATTTTCTGACTTCATTTTTGCTCTTCCTATTTACTAGTAAATAGTAAAACTTAGTAAAACTTTCTGCCTGTTTTTAGATGACATCTCTCCAAGGCATTGATATTTCAAGACCGCCGCATCTACCTACATGAATCTCTTGCCATGCTCTCTATCTTTCTCTTTTAGTAACTGTCAATATTCTGACGTTTCTTTGCTCCTTAGCATATATCTATACTAGTAAATAAATAGTGCTCAAGAATAGTGATAGTCACTGAGATGGAAGGGTGTGACATGTCCCACAGCAGTGTTGGCACTTACCTCCCAAGGGAGAACACTAATGAGAGTAGGGCAAAACAGTGCCCCACAACACGAGTGCTCCTGTCTGTAACTTTTAACTTCTTTCCTACTACTTTCCCAGGTCATTCTGGGCTGTCATTTTTCCCTTTCTACGAGCTTTCTGGGTACCAAAGATACCCCATTACCACCAGATCTGCTCATTCTGCACCTCTTTTATTGGTCATGAAAAGTCACCTGCACTTCTTCCCTCTGTAATAGACATCTACTGTGACTGGTTCCTGAATGACAAAAGGGAAAAGCAGTAAGTCTTCCTGAACTTCAGAGCAATCAATCTCCTTTATGTAACATGAAACAATGGTCAAGAAAGCTCAAGCTTTCTCCTAGTACTATTTGCAGCATCAGACTTTTCTCTCTTGGCTCTGTACCTGCAGACGACAATTTTTGAAATAATCCTGCTGCGTTTCACCTCCCTCAGACAAGAACATAAAGCTTTGTAAGTGTGATCTGCCTCACATCATCCCTGGAGCTATTTTTGGTCTTCTCATGAATGCTCAGAGTGGGGCTTTGGTCAAACACTAAGCAGGCCTTAAATAAAGTCTTGGTGTTGTCAGACTGGTATAGCAGGGGTGGGGGGAGCCATCAAACAGCAACCAAGACAAGGACAGTCCATCCTCTTGAACAGACAAATTGTCTTGGATAGATAGAAGACCATGCAAAACTGAGGAGTGGTATGCAGTCCCCTTTAACAGGATCTTTGTGGCCTCTTGCACAGATGTCCCAGGAATCTCAGAAGCTGGAGATGGCATGCTGCAGAAGCCTTGCAAATCCACACTCTTCATAATGTGCAGTTTTTCTGAAATTTTTTGTTGTGACCATTAACCATTTTTCCATTTCTTTAATTGAGTCTGCTAACAGCTCCATGTCTTCAGTGTTGGTTTTTTTCCCTGCTTTAGCTTCAGCGTTGCTTTCCTTATCTTTCCAAGGACACTTACTCAGCTTTCCCTACTTAACTCTCCCACTTCCATGTAGGGAGTTCAAACCACATAATAGTTGCTATCTTCATCATTTTGCAGACTTAATTCAAGATTATTTATGTTGTTTCTCCTGCCAGCTACAAGCTGTTTGGCATGTGTTGTATTCGACTCTGTGCATAGTTCACTGTCCCTCCCTTTTTAAGGGAGAAAAAGGTAAATGGGTGTCTCCAGCCACTTTTCACCCCTTCCTGCTTCAGAATACAATGATAGTGACTTTTTTTGTGAAGAGTGTGCACTCTAGGGATCTGGACTGGCATGATCAATATTCCCTTACCTCAGACACTAAAACCCTCCCAAATGTTGGAAACACTTAGCCATTCTCTGAATTCATCGTTTAAAAAATCCTTTTCCGGCACAGTTTTACCAAGTCTCACACAATTTATTTCAGTTTTTCAGCATCATGCACGCAATTTGCTGAATATCTCTTCAGCAGTATTAGGGATAGAGAGAGAACAGTGCTGAAGATTGGATGCAATGACATTTTGCACTGGATCCCCAAAACCAACAGAAGGAAACAGTGGAACACCTGGTACAGATTTAGGATATCTCAGTAAGCAGGAGTTGGCCAAAGAAAAGCAGTGCATAGTATAAATCAGAATTGGTATTTCCCTAACAAAGCAACAAAAAGCCCTCCTTCAGAACCTTAAGTAAGACTTAGGTGAATTTGAAATCTTTTAAGTAACTTAGATAACCTAGGTCATCTAAAATGGCTCTAGATACTTATATTTAGGTTCCTGGATTGTTTCCAGATTATTTATTAACTCTGAGTTTGCCCCTGGGCTTTCCTCTCACCCTTGTGCAGTGCTCTACCACCTGTGGAATGGGGGCTTTCTGGCGGCACGTGGAGTGCAGCAGCAGGAACATATCTCACTGTCAGCACACAAAAAAGCCTGATCCTGCAAGAAAATGTTATCTCCGCCCATGCGCTACCTGGAAAACAGGAAATTGGAGCAAGGTAACTTCATTCCGAGCTGTGTGTGAACAGTAAGCTTGCTAACTTCAAAGAATAGGGAGTTCTAAATACTTCATTTTTAAAATAATTACTTACTCAGTGAATGCATACATGACTCCCAGTTGACCATTCAGCACTAATTTACTAATTTCCTGACTAAGTTATTTTGGGAAAAGACTCTGCTGTGAGTTCTGTTCTTCCTGTGTGGGGGTCGTGCTCATTAACTCTTGCATCTAGAGCTCACTGTCATGCAGGGCTCACTGTCCATGTTGTGTGGATATCCCAGGGCAAAGCTGCACATACTTGCATGTGGTATCTTTTTGGTCTCTGCTTCCAGAGCCGTATCCTAATTTTAAGAAGCAAGTGGGAATTCGGAGAAGGAGTTGGCATGTTCCTGTTCACCCTTGCCACTCTGTATGATCTCTTATGTAACATGATCTGAACCTTGTTTATGTAACCTCTAAGTTTAACATTATAAAAACTAAAGGAAAATGTTTTGGGGACAATGCTTGCTATGGCTAGGGTCTTACTTGGTCCTAGTTAAGTACACAGGCCTGGTCAAGAAACAGAATAGTGTCCAAGGTGGTAAGTGGAACCCAATGGATTGCATTTGAGTTCTTTTTTGGTATTGTAAGATGTGTGATGAAAACCTGAAAGGACTTCAGTGACTTCTTGAAGCTTGTTACTTTTTGTCTTCACACTGTCTAAAACTGGGGCTTCAAACAATGGGTTATTTTTCAAGACACAAAAGAGAAACTACAAAATTCTATTTGAAACAATGTTGATTTAATAAAGAAAAAGATTGATATCTCAGACTTTCTCAATATATATAATTTTTGCAGATGATGTTGTTGCCATTGGTCTAGAGGGCAAATTCATACAAAGAAAAGGTTATAGTTACAAAACCTGTGTTAAATTATTGAGCTCTTTGACATAGAATTGATTTGTACGTGAAATACATGCCTGTTTAGAAAGTCCAGGAAAGGCCAAGGCATTACATAACCACATTTAAGCCTTTGAAATTCATTTTAAATGATACATAGACATTCTGCAATTGCAGTTGGGCATATTTCACCTTCACTTTTTCTTCATAAATGTTACTGCTCCTGCAACAAGTGGATGATAGTTTACTCTCGTCTAATTCTGCCCCTCCCCTAAAAGAAAGGTGCTTCAGACTAGGTCTTACAGTCTGAGTTTAATACCAGACATAATTTGCATGTATTTTGGGGCTGTGTGTACTCAGTTTCTTGCACAGTCACTTCTGTCCATTGTTTCTATCCAGAGGGACAGAAACTTCTGTGAACAAGCGTATGGACTCCCCTTCCATCCATCCTTCAGCTCCCAGGGGAAGTAGTGTATTCAGGTTCCTTGTTCATCTGAAGAATGCTTATTTATGCAGAGGAGAACAGCATCAGTTGTTACATTGCATGATGGCAGTAAAGATGAAAGCTGACCTGCTTATTCAGGTGTAGGCAGAATTGGCTTTAATTCTGGATGAAGACAAGATAAATAAATGTGTATTTGTCCTTATCCTTGAGGTAGCAAATTCAGTTCTTCCTCAGCAGCAGGAGAGGTCTTGGGCTTTGATATGTCGGGACGTAACCTGGTGCTGCTGCATGAGGCCTTGGAGCAAGCTCTGGGGAGAAATAGGAAGCTGGAAGGGCTTGCTGGGCTCACTTGGCTTGCCAGTAGAGCTCCAAGCTGAGAAGCGATTTCACGGGCTGTGAGTGAGGCTCAGGGTGTCTCTGTCTTCTTTCCCACCCCCTCATGCCCAGGCTGCTCTTGGGGTATGGACCTCCTGGTGCCTCTTGGGGTATGCTCCTCTGCCTGAAGGAGCAAGGAAGGTGAGGGTGGGAACTGCTGCTGTGGGATGAGTCCACTGTCTTCTGGTGTATCAGGAGCAACTCAAGTCTATGGGCTAAAATGAGGAGCAGTTTTGCCAGCCTAAACAGTCTGCTACCATGTACACCTACCTTTTCTATGGCTGAATAAGAAATCAACTCATGCAGCTCTGCCTCTTTTGTGCCTGCTGCCCTCCCTCCAAAACAACTGAAGAACCAACAATTTCCCTGCATACAGGATTCATTTTTTCATTTATTGCATTATGACTGTTTCACTATGACATTTTTGGAAGTAGCTGGCAAGATTTCCTAATTAAATATTCATCCATGTTATTAGTGGATATTCCAGTGAAGAAAGAGTAGTATTTATATGGGGTGTTCCAATTTGCTATGATGAAAACCACAGTTTTTAAGCCTAAAAACAGATTGCTGTTATGGTAAACTGGAAGTTCCCTCTGTGATTTGGGATGCTCAAAGCTCAGGCTGTCCTCCTCCTCTGTGACTGGGGAAGGGACAGCCCCTCAGCAGAGCATCATTTAGAGATGTGTCCCTTTCTGTTTTGTGTACAGTGCTCTGCTAACTGCAACGGTGGTTTCAAGACCCGAGATGTTCACTGCATTGATGTTCGTGAAAAGCGACTTCTCAGGCCTTTTCATTGTCAATTACTCGGCTATAGACCACAACTCAACACCACTTGTAACATGGAGCCTTGCTTGAAGTGGCATGTGGAGCCCTGGAATGAGGTATTGTTCTTTAAAAGACGCTTTGGGAATGAACAATTAGCTGTCAATTAACAGTGACTCTTAGATCCTATGCTGTTAGGTAAACTTTCCCTCAAAGGAAGACACACAGCTAATACCACTCAGGTTCTGCAGTCCTTGTGTATGGTTACAATAAAAATTATCATAGACGTTTGTAAGACTTCCCAGAACCATTCTTAGGATTGCAAGTGATACGCAGCTAGATCTGTAAATTACCATACCCTGAAAGAGAGAAGCAGGTGGCCTGGAAGAAGATTTGTTTTAGCTATCCTACTCAATCAGTAAATCTGATTCATTCAGACTGATCCCTTTTGCTGCCATTTTAATGTTGCTTTCTCATTATGATTAATTTAGAATTTTCTTTTACACTTTTGGGCTGGAATTTTATGGGGCTAGAAGCTGCGGTCAGACTTAAGATAAATGTGACTTTTGGGTCACTTTGTAATACAAATCTGTGCCAACAAACTCATAGGCAGGCAGGCACATATTTATGTCAGCTAACGCATGTGGTCTCATTACACTTTAGTTTTTACTCCCACCAAAAACAGCTTAGAAAGTGCCACAATTGCGGCACTGTGGACCTGCTTTTGGATTTCAAGGGCGGTGATCTCATTGCTTCCTTACAGGCCACTGACAAATCACACCTGCAATAAGGAGCAGACCAGGATGTGGGTTTCCTGTCAGAGCAGTCAGCAAGGGTTATAAAAATAAGAATTGCCAAATTATTGCACCTGTTTGCCATTTAAAGTATTTTATAAAAACACTTGTCCAACCCTGGCAGTTGTCCTTATATTAAGAATAGTGGATAGAATTGGATTGAAAAGGTTGATTTATCAGATGTCAGCTCTGGTCCTCTGTCCATAGGGATGCAATTCCCTGTAGGACAGGAACAACGCATTATTCAAAGTATATCTGGTGCCTTATTTCATGTCAGAGTTATGTCAGAGTATGAAACTCTTTGTGTATTTCAAGCAGGCTCTACTGCAGGCCTAGTGAATAATAGTAAAAAGTCAGTTGGTAAGTAATATTAGAAGGTGGACAAAAGAATGTTTAAAAAATAACCTTGGTCACTGTCTTTTTATGATGCTTTTATTGCCAAATAGTTAATTTATTGTATGGACTGGGTGAATTTTAGTGTCCCCAACTGCCTCATAAAACTAAGATGCTGCATGTCATGAACTTATACTGTCTTCAGTAAACATTACAGATTAATCCTGCAGACATGTGACTTCCAATCTCATTCCTGTTAGAAAAGTTACTGTTGCTGGTGGTGCTGCATGAGCAGTTCTGTGTTGTCTGTTCTATGTCACCACTTCCATGGTGTCCTATATTTGTTGCATTAATACAGCTTTCCCCCAAGCATTTTGGACCAATAGTGGCTTCCTCCCTGTCTCTGCCCAAGCATATGATGAAATAAATGTCTCAGTGCGGAGTTTTTCATACCTGGACTGTAAGACTTGGTATGTAGACTAACCTGTGCATCTTTCTAAATCACATGGTCAGTGATGTGCTTCTTGTTACCTGTGGCTCTACGTTTCTAAATGAAGAACATTTCTTACTGTCTTTATGGTCTGTTTCTGGGTTCTCATCCATTCCGACCTCTCTCCTCATGGGTTTGTGCACCTCTTTTGTTAGTGTTCGAGAACATGTGGTGGCGGCCAGCAAAAGCGACATATCTATTGCCCAGAAGGTGGCTACTGTGACTGGACAAAAAGACCTAATGCTATTGCATCATGTAACAGGCAACCTTGTACGCAGTGGATTAACCAGGCATGGGGCCCAGTAGGATTCAGTTCTTTTTTGTTTTATTTGTTGTCATGAGTTGGCCATATTTGGTCATATTATCCACTAGTCAGTGCCTATAGCAAGTATAGTTTCTTATGCACAGTTGGAGCTACAATGGGAGATCTTTTGAAAATATTACTAAACATTTCAGAGCCAGCCCATCTCCGTTCCTTCAGGTGATAGACGTTGTAGCTTTTACTTTCTGTTGCTGCATTAGATGTTGTTGGAGGATGGGGGTTTTCTTCCTTTTCAAATGAAAAAGGAGATACCATTGATATTCTTCCATTACTCATTTGAAATTTTCCACTGTTCAAGACTGTTGGGGTGGGATGACCCTTAAAGCAACTTGTGGAATATTGGACTTTACACACACAAACAGTAATTCTGAATTTTGACCAATAGCCTTCTACTTTGACATCTTGAAATCTAATTGACAAATATGAGGTTTATGTTTGGGGGACCTTCCAGTATCTGCAATACATGTTTAGTTGTGAAGAAACTGGTAGATCTAATAAACCTTTCCATCCAGTTTCCTTAATAAACTTATTCATACATTACAAATCCTTCTCACAGCAGAAGAGAACATTGAAAGAACACCAAAAGCCAGGCACCACAAATAAGGAAACAATGGAGAGTCATTTAACACAGAAAATTTAGTAAGTTGTTTTTGACACAAAGCCGTTAGATGAGATATGAGTATAAGGTAATGTAGAGTTAGTGTAACTCTAACACTTAAACATGGAAGTGAAAATGTTGGGACATGCATAAAATAAGCAACTGAATACCAAAATGGATGGCAACTATTCCACTGATTTATTAATCCCATTTATTTAACTTAATAAAAAACCTACTTTAAACATTAATCTAAAGTTGTGGCAAGAGTACCTAAGACCTTTTAATGTACTTCACACCAGTAATATTGTGTCTTATGCATAGAGATAGACATTAGAGAGAGGATAATTTGCAGAAAAATTAAAGAGGTACCAGTCCTGTCTTCATCTCTTGCGCTTCACTAGCTGGCATTCTCTATCTGTTGAAATATTTTATCTTGCTGGCCACTATCTGAAGAGAAAAAGAATTTAAAATTAACTGGAATTCTCAGACACTCTAGGATGTCAGGAGAATTAAGTACATTTACAGAATAGTTCAGGAACATATTTTGAAATGTTCTTTTTTTTTATGGCCATGTGTGTGCAGCCAGAACAAGCAACTGGCAGTTGTTTTGAGGTCATAAAGAAAGGGTAACTACAGTGTAAATGTCACCAAAGAAAAAACATCTCACTGAGCTTTTTTTAAATCTTCAGCTTGGTCATTTTTAGAGCTAACATTGCAATTGATGATGCATGTTTAATTTAGATGGTGAGAAAACACAGGAAGCAAAAAATGCCAGTGTGCAGTACTAATGTAGGTTACTACTGTCTTACTTTGTAGGACTGGCATCTCAGATCATCCTTATCCTCCTCTGTAGAAAACAGTCCTCTCACCCTGGTTACACATTCCAAGATGCTGTATTTATACTATTTACCCCTCTGCTGTATTCTGCCAAATCAGGCCATGATGCACCTTGGAGGTGTCTGGATGGAGAATGCAGTACACAAAGTACTTTAGTGTCATTGTTTCTCGATCATATGGCATTTTTAGCTTCACTTCACATTACAGCTCAAGGATTGGCATATTACGCAATTTGTATGTAAAAGACTTTTATATATGTTAAAATGACTCTCTTTCAGTGCACCGTTTCATGTGGAGGGGGCATTCAGCAAAGGACTGTGAAGTGCATGAATATAGAAACTAATGAAACTGAAAATGGCAGCATGTGTGTGGATAAACTCAAGCCCACAGAGTATCAGAAATGCAATCTGCAAGAGTGCAAGAAAAGTACAGGTATGATAATACACTTGTCTCAGACAGTTTCAAAAAAGCTCTCCATTAGTGCTGAGATTCTGCAAAAACTGTGAGCTGACCCAATTTAGCAACTTGTTGTGAATGCTATGGGCTCAGTAATTATAGGTCAGCCTAACCTGTTACTGCTCAGCTGCACTGTTGGTAGAATCACATCATGTTCTCCATTTGTACTGGCCTTGTGTTGCTATGATAGGGAATGGAGTTCTCTGAGCATGCGTCCCTAATGTATGATGCCACAACTAAATGAATAGGTCTGCTTGTATTGACCTGTTTTAAGTAACTCACAGGCTGTTGTGGAAGGACATGCTGTGAGTCCAAACAGATGCCATCTCATAAGATAGATACCCTATGGGAACTGCAAATTCTGGACTGGGATTCCAAGCAAGCAAAGTGAGACAGACACTGTAAGAAAAATCTGACTGGCAGTGAACCCAAATACAGGCCTAGGCACTATGAATTCAGTGTCCCACAGGGTGAGACTGTCTCCAAAATGAAGACGTGGAGAGAAGTCCTGTTGTGACTCTGGGTGTCCTGTACCTCTCTTCTTTGAGGGCCCAGGAGCCCAGTTGTGTGGATGGTTAATAGCTCAGCAAAGAAGCAGCAGGGGAGGGAGGAAACATACAGAAGGGTATCTTTATCTGTAGTCTGTGTATTGCAGTATCGAGCAGGTACCCTCAGGTAAGAACAGCAACAGCTCAGAGTCCTTCTGGAAGAGCCTTCAAAGGCCTTTTGGAGGAGGATTCTTCCCTCTTAGGAAGCCAGCAGTAAGGGTCTAATGTGGCAATGAGACAAGAGGTTGACTGCTGAGTGCAGTGCAGATCTGGCATACCATTGAGTATGATGCATCACTCCTCCTGCTGTTCAAAGATCTTTAGCACATGTTCTGCCCTAAGGTTGAACTGGTCTGCTTATCTCCTGTCCCTCTCATGTTCAGAAGGACAGACTCAGATAAATACTACCTACACAGATTAGTAATAGTTATTTCATGAATAAAAGCTCAAGGGGCCAGTAAAACCTAAGAAATGCCCTCCTGGGTAGACCAGTGGTCCATGCAGCCCAATATTGTGTCTCCAGCAATGGCATTAGAAGATGCTGCTTAGGGAAAATGCAGGAGTTTAGTCCTTTCCTGTGATTCATTTCCACGGTATTCCTCCAGCATTCCCAACTGACATATTAAGACTATTAAAGGCACCCCTTTTAGTGCCTTTTAGTTTAAAGTTATGGAACCTTTTTCCATGAATCTGTTGCATAGCTTTTTGACCCTGCCATGCTGGCTGCTTCCACCCTCTCCTGTGTCAGCAAGTTCCCAAGGTTCACAGCCTGCTGTGAAAAATGCTTTTATCTGTTTCAAATTACCTTTATCCTATAGTTTCATTGAGTTTCCCCAGTTCTAGTGTTGAGGGATTTGCTGAACAACAGCAGCCTTGCATTCAGCTAATCCACCACCTTCCTGCCTCTGCAAACCTTGCCTCTCCCCTGAGCCATCTATTCTCACAGCTGAGGACCCCCATTTTGTAGTATCTAACTAAATCTGACATCTCCGTTTATTAAAGCTACCACAGACCTATAAGCACCATAATACATACAGTAACAGTCCCTGGCTTATTTTGGTGCAGCGGAAACTGAAGCATAGTCAAGCTGAACATGTAGTTGCACGTGCCTTGTCTGTGCTCTTCTGTCTGCTGTGCATGGCTCTGCAGCACGCTGCCAGCCCATTGCACTTGTCTTAAATGCGCTATTACAAGAATGTGAAAGCACCAGACTCATAAATCATTGTTGCTAGACTTTCTCTGGCAGTTCTTAAAAGCAGAAACATTAAAGTGAAAAACATGGATTGGCTATGTCTGCCACAAAAGTAAAGCCTCACTGAACAGGAATAAAAGACTGCTGTATTTTTCAAGAAAGAAGGTCATGTGAAGTTTAATAGGACCTGTTCACTTAAATGTCCTAAAATTCTAGGGGGGTCAAGGTGACCTATAATACAAAGGAAGAGAAAGCCATCATAAATAAGAGCCTTAACAGGCATGACTGTCTGGCATAAAGCAGTTTAAAATTCTAGAAATACAGATAGTTTGTCAGCAAAATATAGATAATTCTTCTTTTCTTCACCATAGGACTACCCTGCAGCAAAGACCAACTGTCAGTTCACTTCTGCCAGAGGCTGAAAGGCATTGGCAAGTGCTTGCTGCTGTCAATACGGACTCAGTGCTGCTTCACATGTAGTCAGCCCCGAATTCGTAACAAAGCAAGATACTGGGATCAGCGAGGCCTCAAGCAACAAAATTACACGAAATCTAGAAGAAAATCACCTGAAAACCAAGAAAACAACAACCAAGCTGCTCGGCACTAGCTGTTTTTTATCTAGTTGCTTTGAGTAGGGCTTCTGTTTACAGGTTTTATGTTCCTTCTTTTTTTTTTCTGAACCATCCAATTTAAATGGAAATCTGTGATCAAAACTGGGAAAACACATCCCTTAGGGTTATCAGTCCTAATTTACTGCTTCAAATTTTGCCCTGTAATAGTCCAAAATTTGTAATATAATTTGCAATGTACCAGCAGCTAGTACTTCTTAGGCATGCATAGAGGCTAGAAACAAGCTTGCAAGAATTTTTTTATTTTTTTAAATGATGTTTTACTTGTTCTTTCTTCCATCTCTTTTCCACAACGCACTTGAAACAGCAGCACCGCTTTCTCAAGAGTGCTAAGTGAAGGCGGCTGATGGGGCAGCAGAGATAGATCTGTGCTGTGGGCCAGATCTCTCTATGCTCACTCACTTTTCTGTTTTTAGGAACCAAGATGAAGTGGCAGTGTTTCTCTAAATTGTTTGCTCACTTCATAAATTTAAAAGCAGAGTTTTACAATAACTGATTATGGTACACAGGCCAAATAGAAACATTGGGTTTTTCAAAAGAAAAAATGCTCATTTAGTACTTGACTGAACCGCTAAAGGATACCTCAGCAATAGCCTGTCCTGGCCAGTTTGCTACAAATATCTTGATGTAACCTGAAAACCCCACCAAATATGGGATGCTAAGTTCTCAAATACATTTTAAGCAACATTTCTTGGTACCATGAAAGCAAAGCTGTTTGCGTCTGCCACCTTAATAGATAGATTGTAATTCATGCCAATTTTGAGTGATAGAACTATCATTTAATCCAGTATCTCCTAGTAGAGTGTAAGCCCACATCCACAAGAGTACTCTTATCACCTCCCTCAGAGCAAACTTTTCCCCCAGTGCAAATCCTTGATCATAGTGAGGGTGAGGGCACCTGGGACAGGAGCCTGACACCCAGAGTATCTGCATAGCTCTGGGCCTCAGGCATTAGGAGAGCACTAGCCAAATAGCTTTTCTGTTTTACTATAGAGGAAAATGGCATAACAAACTTTAGGAAGACCAGACTTGACCTTTTGAAGCAAAACTGGGCATTTTCAAAAGATCTGGACAGAGTCTGGCATTTAGATTGCTTTGAAATTCAGTAGGATTTGGACACCTGGGTTCTTCATGCTCTTTTGAAAATCTCAGATTTACTCCCTAGCTACCTGACAATTTGAGATTGTAATACAGGGAAATGTCTTTTTTTATGTAGTGTAGAGCAAGACACATAGCCATGAATCCAAGTGTCACTATGGTTACAGAACTATGGCTAGCAATAGCCCTATTTCTAGACAGACCTTTATGAAAGTTAATAGAAATATTTGGGCCTGGCTATAAGGTATTAACCTAATGATGGCCACAAGTCTAATTGTCCTTTTTCATACATTTGTGACCTTTGGCTAAAGGCTCACTTCACTTGAACTCTCTGGGAGTTCAAGATATGCAGCATGGTACGGTTAGATTTATTAACCTCTGTGATGGCAATATAACCCCAGTTATAGGTGCTGATAAAACTTAAAATCCACTGTTAAAAATATGGTGCTAGCATAACAGATGTGGGGGATGACTTACAATGGTGCATGTGCATGCATGTGTGTACATAGCATACGTGCACATACTCTTAAAATAATACATGTCTATGGTGTTGCTGGCCAATGCCAGACATAATGCTTTTTAAGTTTCACAGTGTGCTTATGGCCTTCTGAGGTCCTGAATGGCTGCTGACCCTCTGAGCAATAGAAATCTGGGCAATTCTTATTCCACTGGTCACAGAAATACTGAAGCATGTGAAGGAGTGGAGGTGTCCCGTCTAATTCAGGAAGCATTTGGGTGGAGCTTGGCCTCAGACTGTACTGCTATGTCCAGGGAAGTTCTCTGATGGCCGAACAACCTAGACTGGTGGACAGCACAGATGCTTCTGATGTTCCCAGAAGCATCATCTAGGATTTGGGCAGGACAAAGTTAGATTCGCTTCAGAGTCAGACTCTTCTGTGCTCCGAGGTACTGCAATGTTTTATCCACAAAGGTCAGCAGAAGTGGGCCATCAGGTATGTGGGCTAATGAGAAAGGAGCTGACTGAGTGGATATAGTGCAGGTGGGAGGAAAAATGCCTGGGAGGGTTGTCACTTCCTTACAGCTAGGGTGGAGTAAAACCATTTTTGGCTTCATTGTTTTCTTCAGGGAGCTGTAATTTCATTTGAAATGGATGAAAGTGAATAAATTATATTATGGACATTAATCAAAATAATGTTTCTACCCAGGGAAGCACAGTCATCACTGTTGCTCGGCTTAAAACTTTAGGGAAAAGACTGTGACAACAACATGAACTGTTTTAATAAAGCAGTGTCACTGCTGTATTTTACGTAGGTTCTTACATCAAATTCATCAGCCTGTTATCTCCTCTATGCTAGTAATATGTGCAGTCATCTCTTCCATCCATTCAGCAAGATTCCTTCCTTAGAACATAACTATTTTTTAGTAAAGGTGGATTTATGATCCTAACCCAGATGGTCACTATTCTCAAAACTGAATAGAGTATTAAGTGCAGAGGCGTAATATCATTATATTATCATACTAGCCTGAGACACATCAGCCTCAACAGGTTGCTCAGGAAAAAATGTGTATTTGGCACATTCACTGCGTGTTTTAACATTCAAGGCTTAAAAAGCAAACTATGATGGCATATTTGTTTCAAGCTTCAATAAATGGCATTGCTTATGTCTGATGTCTCTGGTATTTTATGTTTCCAGTGCAAGAAGATTTCTAAGATGGAATTCCAAGGAAAAAAAAGCTTAGACAGTATCTTTTCTATTCCAAGGGAATCCTCATCATTGAGGTGTTTTGATTCTTGATATTCCAACATAAAGGAGTTGATTAAAAAGGGTGAGGAGGGAAAAGTAGTGGAATAAAGCATGGTGCTAAAGTAAAAATATACATTAGTAGACTTGGTTATGTCCTATGAAATAGATCACATCTTACCACTTCTAGTCCAAGCAGATGTGCCTTAGCTCCCTGGCAGCAGATGTGTGCATGTCTGCTGTGTCTATTGTGGGATGTATTTGTTTTCCTGAAGAGTTGTATACAATATGATCACGCCCACTCCCCCACCTTCCCCACTGCCCCGGCCCCAGAATCTTTTCAATACTCAAGTTTTGCGAATAGTGCTGATGGTGATGCGCAGAAACTGAATCACACTAACGCTGTTCCTTGACATGCAGCCCAGGACCACAGGCATTGCAGTTAGGCATATATGCTTGGGTAGAGAGCACCACCAGTTTGCACTCAGTTACCAAACCCCACCCATGCATCCATCCGTGGGTTCCGCCTGATAACACCCTATGGAAGTTGCAGGAAGTTGCTCCTTCTTACTTCACAAAGTAAGTGTGGATCTTCAGCCCACAGTGGCAGCATCCTGTACAGGTGCTGTAAGGGAAAGAAATGAACTGAATTGAGAAATGAGTTGAAGCTCCCTCCACTTTGCAAAGGCTCGTTAGGCATTCACTGGATGACCTGCTGCACAGCACATAGCCTGACAAGCAGTTTCTGCTGTCTGCTGCACTGTGTGGCATGGCTCGCTGCACTTCTTCAGCCTGGCCAAACATGCAGCACCTGCCAAAGGAGCTGGCTTTTGGCTGCCTCGCATCAGCTCGAAATGAACGTGTGGTAAACATGTGAAAACCAGGAAGTTGTTAAACATCTGGGCTGCCATCAGATGCCTACCTGAAAGACATAGTCGCATCAGAAAGAAAATTTATCAAGGTTCTTGAGGGCTTCTGCTAATTCACTGTTAGCATTCTGAGTCATTAGGTGTAGCTTTTACTAAATCAAAGTTAAAAGATGTGGAACAGAGAAAAATAGTTACTTGGAGAGATTGGGTGTTTGGGGGAGGCAGTCTTTTGCTAGACCTCTGGAGTTACCTCTCTCTGTCATGTTACAAGCAGCCAAGAAGATGGTCCTTGGCAGCCATCTGTTCTCTGCTGGATTCAGCGATTCAGTGGTTTTGGTTGGGGGTTGAAATGTGACATATCCCTTCTCCTTATATTGATGGTGGGGAACAGTACTTTTGGGGCTCTTGAAGGCTAGTGAGTCAAAGAGGCCTGCCCCAAAGCCTGGTCTGTGAGAGGCTGCAGTCTGACTTCCCTCCAAATTTGAAAGAGAAGGGGTTGAGCCCAGCTTCCTAATTAATAGGCCAATAGAGTACCCAAGGCACTGAGCAAAGGACACGGTGTAAGAGTCAGCTCTTACCATGCCATAAAGGCAGAACAGAAACCCTGAATTCCCTCTTGTTTAGCATGAAGTCTCAATAAATGAAAGGGGTGAACCTTGGATTTTAAACTCTTAAGGGTTGTCTTCGATTTGAGTAAATACTATCTGCTAGCAAAAAGAGACCGTGCTGTGTGTGTAGAGGCTGGAGGAAGCTGGAAGGAAAAAAAGGCTGCCTGTGGGGTCAAGCCACTTCCTTGCACATGAGAAGGGGAGGCCCAGGCCAGCGAAGGTCAGTGTACACGCGAGCATTTCAAGGCAGCGTGTGGCTTTACTGCAGCAGTAATCCTTGGGATGTGAACAGGCGTCCAGTGCTGCCCTCGTGTAATGCCACATCTGTGGTCCTTGCTTGCCGGACTGCCTGGGCAAAGGGCACGGCTGTTTACTGTAGTGCTGGTGTTGGGGGAAATTCCCACTGGGAACGCCAGCATGCTGAAGTGATGGCAAACGTGGCATTAATGAGAAACCACCATAAGGAAAGCTCCAGTGTAAGGGAAGCTGATTAATGAACTAGCAGAGAGGGAATGGTTTATTACAAACCCATGAGGACTCTCTGTGGATGGGAGTGCAGTGAATTTTCAAGCTCCTGGCATGCTTATTTACACATATGGCAGGCATGGTGAGACTATGTTCTCTGTCTATCCTCCTGTATCTGTTATGTGTTTCATACAATAGCTGAAGCTTGAGATTAAACTACCTCTTATCCACTATGTTTGCTTGGAAGTATATTATAAGGTTGTTTGGCTCTGGAAGTAGAAGTGAATTGTCATGTTAAAATATATGGGAGCCTGAATCAGACTCATAACAGTACTGGCTTATAAAATTACTATCCTTTGCTGCAATGCCTACTATCTGAAAACTAATTGAACGGTGTTTTTCTCCAGAGGAAAACTGCTAATTCTTTCTATGTGTCCCTGTCCCTGGGCCTAGCCTTCATGGGGGACAGCCCTGGCCCTGGTAGTCAAAGCAGGTCACTGGAATAATTAACACACCGAAAGACCAGTGAGATTCTGCCCCCAGCTAAAAGCAGACTGTGCCAGACCCTGCACCCAGCAGCTGTGGACCTAGATGAAAAGTGACTGACTTCGCTTCTCCTGCCCATCTGATGAGATGTTGACCCCAGCTGGTCTTGGCTTCACAACCACACAAAATTAAAGTTATTGCATCTGAGCTGAGAGGGAGGCCACGAGCATCCTTGGGCTCCAGCATCAAGGAGGAGTTTGCTTACAGCAGGCAGTTCCCCTCGTTAGCAAGTGTTCCCTGCATGTGACCTGCAAGCTGACAGTTCCCTGTTGCTCCCGGGTCACTTAATTTCTATTCATGCCTGTCTTCCAAGTGTGTGTTTAGGCAAGGAGGCAGAGGGAATGTTGCAGCAGCCAGACCCTGCTGGATATAATGGGAGCAGAAATGGGTCTTGGTAATTATTGTAGTTACATGTTCAGCTAACTTGATTTTGGCTGAAGCTTCCTGCTGGCTCCTGCTCCCCTCCCACAAGGGACATACAGTCTGATTGACAACGGTACCCTCGTTTATATGGGGACCCTGCTGGGAGCAAGCAGCACTGGTGTAAAACCCATGCAAGGATGCTGGGGCTTTTGATCGGCTGCTCCTTTGCCTCTTCAGCAGCGCCTCAGGCTCAGCTTCAGTCTGCTTGACCCACATTCACCCTCTGAATGGGAAATACGTCTTTCACCCCTTGTTGGACTCACAGTATCCAAAAGAGTGGTGAGATGAGGAACATGAAAACGTTCTCTGCCAAGCTCAACAAATCCTTTGAGCATCCCATGTCTCTGCGTTTACTGACTGCTGTTGTTACAAGCATGTGAGGAGGCAAAAAGTGTCCCCTAATACAAAGGAAGCTTTGTCCAGGGAGCTTTTATCCTACTGCTGTGACTGCTATGGCTATGACGCTTATTGGGTCTGAAACTGCAGAAAGGTAATCGAGACAAGAGTTGAAATTTTCCATCTGCTACAGCCAGTCGCCCTTCCCCTAGGTGCAGAAGGAGTTTGTCTGTGTAAATGTGAAGTTTTTGTTAAGCAGCAATGGGGACAAACTATGCTAGAAAGTTTAGTTGCTGAAAAGTGGAGTACCGGAGTGTTTGAAACCTTTTGCACACTAAGTCAGGTTCTGTGAGAAATCAACGATGTCAAAACTGATAATTTTGATGTTTCTGAAATCAAATGTTTCTGCTGGGGAGTGTAGGTGGGTGCTATTCACAGGACAGAAACTCTATTGGGTAGTTTGTCCATCAGCTGCCACTTGCTTGGAGTTCACATTTGGATCAGATATCTAGCTACAACTTGGTGTGAGTGCTGTAAGTGCAGGTTTGTGCAGGATGCTGGATTGGTCCCTTTCCAGTCTTTCCTCTTGACAGTTTTCCACTACATAGTGACAATTATGGCAGCACTGACAGTATAATGTGATATTTAGGGCTGTCAGCTGAAAGCAAGGAGCAGACGCCTCTCCAGTGCACAGGGAAACATCTCGGTTTCATCTTGACCCTAGATGACCTTTTTTTTTTTTTTTTTTATAAATAATCAGTCAGCTGAGGAAGAAACAGTTACTCAGAAAAGCTATTAATTTTCTGGTGGCCAGACACGTGCTGGTTTTACACAGGAAATCTGCTGAGCGCAAAGCTGAAAGTTGTTGGCTTCACTGGGTGTGTTTTACTAGCCAACAGCCAAGGAAAGTTGATGCTGAATTGGCCCAGTAAGCAATTCCTAAAAGTCCCCAAACAGATTTATAGGGTATGTCTGACTGACTCCCATTGTTTCTGCACACACAGAGCTGTCATGTGCTTGAGCCTGAAGACCTTTCATAGGGAAAACAGTAAGTCTCTGAGGAAAGAACATTGTGTATGCTCTGCAATAGCCCATGCCACCTCTCCCTCTCAGATGAAAGTTGCCTGCTGAGATGACAATTTGCCGTATATGGAGCACAAAATCCACTGTAGATTGGAGCTACATGGGCAATGCATTTCTTTGTCCTCTTTCATCATATTTATTTATTCTTTTCCTTCACATTTGGTGAATAACTGTAAATATTTAGCCCTAGATTAGTGAATTAAGGTTGTTAGTAAGAGGATACTGTTGCATCCTTAACAGAACTTATTCCGATCAAAGGAAAAGTATGTTCTTAACTTGAGCTATGCAGAGGTTGTGTCCCAGTGAAATCAAGACATCTTGTTTGCTCATGAGTTGGATGACCAAAACTCCTGATTAACCTCATGTTTCATTAGTAAACATTTTCAAGCTTTTTGCCTTTTGCTAGCTGCAATTTTTGTACCTTCTGCTTCCAACTTCAGGACTGTGCTCTTTGTTTCAGTGCCAGGAATAGGTTCAGCCTCCATTACAAATCTATTCCACAGAGAGGTGCTTGCAAACTTTGGTCAGATCACCTCTCTGTCTTCCCTCAAATGAAATAAAGACACTGAGTTTCTTCAGTTATTCCAAGGTGTATTTCATGGACTTCAATTTTTTCTGTTTCTGAAGCCTGAAAAATTTAACTTGGAAGTGCATATACATAAACTTGCTACAGGACTGCAAATCTGGTCTTGTCACTGCGCACAGCATTGATATTCTATTACTTTTTCAGGGTCAAATTTTACTTATTACAGCTCTAGCATTAGGTTATAAACATAAACTCATTTGGTAGTTTTCCATTACTATGCTGCTATTTTCCAATGTCACGAACTTCAGCATACAGCCCCTCTCGTATATGACCTCTCATCTTTGCTTTTAGTTTTTCTTCTTTTATGAAAGCAGGTCTTTAAATTCTACTGACTTTAGCAAGTGACCCAGTTCACCCTATTTAACCAATCATCTCCCTTATTTACTGTCTTGCCAATTTTTGTATCATCTTCAAATATTCTCAGCACTGATTTTCTGTTTTCTTCCAGACCACCAATGAAGATATTTAATGGCAGGAATATCTCTCTACAGGAATGAAAGTGTTTGGTTGATGTTTCCCTTGTATATTATTTTTATGAAGAATACTGAACATTCTTGTCTTTAACATAGTGGTAGTTTATACAATCAAAATATTGCATGGAGCAAAATGAAATTTTTCACAGATATCTTTTGTCCAGTCTAACCAAGCTCGTTGTCTATTGGAAGGAAGCTATGTTAGGGTTGTGGCTTTTACTAGGTTGATTTGACAAGAACCTTTGTTTTACTGAAATTTCAACCTCAAGGCACACTCAAAACATGCTAAACAACAGCTTTGGAATGTCTTTGATGTCAGCTTTCTGTTAGCAGAACCATTGAGACATCTTTGGGTCAGCTGGCCAGTTGCCGGCTCAAACATCCAAAATGGGAAGAAAAAAAAATCAGAGACTTGTAGAGGAGATCTATTGCATGACATGCTTCTCTGTTGCCTTTTGACACTTCTAATTATGCATTTGAAATCATAGGAATTTTGAAGACTTAAGCAGCTGCTGTTCCAACCAGCTGCAGACCAGCGCATGGGAATAGCGAGGCTCGGGGAATTTGTTACAGCAGAGGAAAAACGTCTGGCTTCTCTTCACACTAACGGCTGATATGCTGACTGTAAAGCTTCAGCTTACAGATGTTCCTAGGGCATGCCCTGAAGCTGTCTGCCAGGAACTTGCAGACCCAGTCTTTACAGCTGGATGAAGCCTGGTGACGAAAGCACCTGAACTTTATAGAGTGAGGATGGTACTGATGCGTCCCTAGAGGTTACACACCTTGTTTCTGTAGACTGTGCACTGAGGCACAGCAGCAGAAAACCTACTGCTTCTGATGTGTGGCAGCAGCTACAGGGACCACCAGGGAGTTTTCTGTGCTTGCAGCTTTTCTGGATCCAGGCAGGAGCACTGTCTTCTTGCAGAGCCCAGGCTGAGCAAACTTTTAGCACATCTGAGGGGGTTATGATGTGGGAGATCCTGGTTTTGAAAGTCCTCCTGAGCCAATACTTCCATGTGCCTGAAGATTTGATCAGGGGAGCCTGCAGTAAGACATTCTGTGCTCCAAGCTCATGTTGGAAAAGGTGCATCCCAACCCCAGACTGCCACCTTGGTGCACACAGGTATTAATCCAGAACCTTCCTGCTCTGCCCCAGGGGCTGTTATTCGGCCATGGCTGCTACGGAGTAAAATGAAACTGAGGCAGGAAGGCTGGCAAGGGAGCTAGCTGTCCTTATTACTGCCTTAATTGAGCAAATAATCCTGAAGATTTCTATAGCTGAAGCCAGGAACAGAGCTGCTTTTGATCTAGGGAGACTAGTTTAGCTCAGTAACAGCTTAGAAGGGAAAGTCTATTGTTCTGTGAGCAGATCCAGCTACTGCCAGTTTGGATGGGAAAGAAGACAACTTGGGAGTGCCAGAAATTTGTGAGAGGAGGCAGGTGACAGTGACCTTGTTACAGATCCAGGTGCTCTTTGGACCTGCTTGCCTGTGTAGTGCTGAGCTGTGATCCCTCTGGATGGATCCCAAAAGTGCAGCCATAGGCTTGTGATCAGGCAAAATGTCCACAGACAACTCCAAAGCAGTGGTAGTTATTGATGACTGATAAAATGAAGCCAGAATGTGTACAGTTTTCATAAGAGAAGGAATTTCATTGTCTGAGTGAAGGACTTGCCACTTTCCCCTTGTGCCACCACTGTGTAAGCTTGTGAACAAGGAGTAATTTGCCTCTGAACTGACAATTTTGGGAATGCTTATCTTTGATGATCTGAGCTCCCTCGCCATTTAGCCATTTTATGACTGAAAACACCACCTTCTATATGAAATAATATCAGGTGTTATTTCGTATGTCAAACGTATCTAGCTTATAAAATAACAGCTGGACTCTGAATCTCTAGATAGTTCAGAACTGGAGCTGGTCAGGAGTTTTTTAATGGATAAAAAGAGACTTCACTGAAGATGGTCACTGAAGACCATCTAAGGAACCTGAAGGTGCACAAGTCCATGGGACCTCAGAAGATGCATCCACGGGCCCTGAGGGAACTGGTGGATGAAATGGCTAGGCCACTACCCATTGTATTTGAGAAGTTGTAGCCGTCTGGGGAAGTTACCACCAACTGGAAAAGGGGAAACATAACCCCCATTTTTAAAAAGGGAAAAAAGGAGGACCCGGGGAAATACAGCCCAGTCAGTCTCACCCCTGTGCCTGGCAAGACCATGAAGCAGATCGTCCTGGAAACTATGCTAAGGCACATGGAAAATAAGGAGGTGGCTGGTCACAGCCAACATGGCTTCACTCAGGGCAAATCATGTCTGACAAATGTGGTGGACTTCTGCGATGGGGTTACAGCATTGGTGGATAAGGGAAGAGCAACTGACATCATCTACCTGGATTTGTGCAAAGCATTTGACACTGTCCCACATGACATCCTTGTCTCTAAATTGGAGAAACATGGATTTGATGGATGGACCACTCAGTGGATAAGGAATTGGCTGGGTGGGCGCACTCAAAGAGTTGTGGTCAATGGCTCGACATCCAAGGGAAGGGAAGGGATGCCATCCAGAGGGATCTTGACAGTCTTGAGAGGTGGGCCCATGTGAACCTCATGAAGTTCAACAAGGCCAAGTGCAAGATCCTGCACGTGGGTCAGGGCAGTCCCAAGCACAAATACAGGCTGGGCAATGAAAGGGTTGAGAGCAGCCCTGCAGAGAAGGACTTGGGGGTGTTGGTTGATGAGAAGCTCAGCATGACCCAGCAATGTGCACTCACAGGCCAGAACACCAACCATATCTTGGGCTGCATCAAAAGAAGCGTGACCAGCAGGTCGAGGGAGGTGATTCTGCCCCTCTGCTCTGCTCTGGTGGGACCCCACCTGCAGTACTGCGTTCAGCTCTGGGGCCCACAACATAAGGAGGACATGGACCTGTTGGAGCAAGTCCAGAGGAGGGCCACAAAGATGATCAGAGGGATGGAACACCTCTCCTGTGAAGACAGGCTGTGAGAGTTGGGGTTGTTCAGCCTGGAGAAGAGAAGGCTCCAGAGAGACCTGACTGTGGCCTTTCAATACTTAAAGAGGGCCTAGAGGAAAACCAGAGAGGGACTTTTTACAAGGGCATATGGTGATAGGACAAGGGCTAATGGCTTTAAACTGGAAGAGGGTAGATTTAGACTAGATGTAAGGAATAAGTTCTTCCCTGTGAGGGTGGTGAGGCACTGGAACAGGTTGCCCAGAGAAGCTGTGGATGTCCCCTCCCTGGAAGTGTTCAAGGCCAGGCTGGATGGGGCTTTGAGCCACCTGGTCTAGCAGAAGGTGTCCCTGGAGGGACAAGGGTTGGAACTAGATCATCTTTAAGGTCCCTTCCAACCCAAACAGTTCTATCATTCTATGATACTTTGTTCAACTGTGGGAAGCTCAGAATTCTTTTTAAAAAGTGGCATATTTTACAATAAATGACATCTTATTAGACAAAGTGATTTTATTTTTTTTCCCATGGAAAACAACAATATTGCCATAGCTAACATCTGCCTTTCAAAGTAAAGTCTTGGCAAGGTTGTAGTTCTTAGTGGAAAGCTGATAAGCAATCAAAACCTTGACCTGCATCTAATTGACCTCTGTGCAGTCCTAGCAACTACTGAGAAATAATATGTTTCTGAAATGATGGTGTTAACTCCAAAGTCCTGTCTAATTTCCTTTCTGTGCCTACATTTCCCCCCTATAAAGATTGGAGGAATACTGCATGGTAACTGTTGAGCTGTGCTATCATTCATTATTGTTGTTCACTGTTAAGTAGCCTTTATATGCTATATGTTATATGGCACTGGATGTTATTTATTAACATATGCAACTTCAAATCATGATCTGTATGAAATTGCTATCTCTGAGGTCTGAAGAGAGTCCTAAAGTGATGCATTGAACATGATTTCTACCTCAAATACAAAGTCAGGCAACTTTGAAGAGGCAGCTGAATAAAACTGAACAGCAATTCATAAGATTCTCAGCAGCAGCAGCTTGCTCTTTCCCCATTTTTTAAATGAGAAACAAAACCCTAATTGCTTTACAACATATTTTTTCTTGAAATTCAATCAATGTTCACAAAAAAGCTCTGCTAAGCTTTGGGTAATTTTGAATGAAGCTTCAGGTCTTCAGCTAAGTATCCCTTGGATGAGATTTGTGTGACTCTAAAACTGTTCTGATAACAGTGCAGGGTTGACTTCTAACAAACGTCTGTGTGTGCATCATTTTACAATGTTCTTTTCAGTCTCCATCTCTTCTAGCCACCTGCTGCTGATTCTGTTTCCATCACATCTGAAGCAATGTGTGTGATTTCTCCCTAACAGACTTGCGTCATCATCTTTGTGGCCCTTCACGGGACTCCCTCCAGTATGTCCATGTCTCTTCTACTGGGGAGCCCACTGGATGCAGCACCCCAGATGTGTCTCACCAGGCTGAGCAGAGGGGAAGGATTGTTCTGCTAGCAATGGAGCCCAGGATGCTGTTGGCTGCCTTTGCTGCAAGGGCACGTTGCTGGCTCATGTTCCTTGTCCACCTGGATCCCCAGTTCCTTCTCTGCAAAGCTGCTTTCCAGTCAATCAGCCCCCAGGCTGTAGCGGTGCTGGGGTTTATCTGCACCCAGGTGCAGGACTTTGCATTTGCCTTTGTTGAACTGCCTGGGGTTGCTGTCGGCCCATTTCTCCAGCCTATCGAGGTCCCTCTCAGCGGGGGCACAACCCTCTGGTGTATCAGCCACTCCTCCCAGTGCGAACCTGCTGACGGTGCAGTCTGTGCCTTCATCCAGCTCGTTAATGAAGATGTTGAACAGGGCTGGCCCCAGTATTGACCTCTGGAGCACACCGCCAGTCACTGCCCTCCAGCTGGACTTTGTGCTGTTAATCACAATCCTTTAAGCCTGGCAGTTCAGTTCAGTCAGTTTCAGTCCAGCTCACGCCCACTTATCTAGTCCGTACTTTATCAGTTTGTTAATAAGGATGTTAACAGAGGACAGTAGCAAAAGCCCTACTAAAGTTGAGAAGACAGCAGGTAGGTATTCAGGTAGGTGATTTCAAAACACTGATTTGCTTGACCGATGGTAGTCCAGCAGACTCGGGCAGTTAAAGATGTGCTCACAAAAATCTCTCTGCTCACAGTGCCCACGGTTGCAACCCAAAGCGAAAAGGCTGTCAAAAGCAAGTACGGACTAGAAACATACTCAGCAAGCTCAGCCATTTACAGAGTGTTGGTAACTGAAACAAATAATGTCTTGTCTTTCTTGAGGAAATTCAGTCCTCAATCTTCTCACTCTGCATTTGCAAAAGAGTAACTGAGAGCCAAATGTTGTTTGCAGCTGAGACGGAGAAAAGAAAACCAGCCTGCCTTGCACTGAGTTGTATCTGAGGAGGAAACAGAACAGAAAGAAGAAGAGTCACTGATAAATTACTTGGGAGAGGGATCAAGCCTCTGTGAGTGGCTCAGAGAGATCCTCCAGCCACCAAAGCTGGTGCCTAAACACTGCACAGAGTTATCGACAATAATAACCCCAAACTGGGTGCAAAGCCTCAGCACACATCCATTGCCCTCTAGAATTATGCCTGATCATGATGTGTGATGAAAACTGCCTGCTTGGTGGGTGTACCAGGTCTGAAGGCCCTGCTGATGAACTGTGGGGCAGAAGTAAACAGTGGGTTACATTTTTTTGTCTGTTTTTTTCCAGACTTCATTAACCATGATAGTTCACGAAGACTGTTGTCTTCTGAAGGACTGAAGACCTCTCATAGATAATAACCATTTAAAGACACTGGTGATATTTTGAGCACTGAATCAATAATGGGCCTGAAATACCATAAGCCAAGGTATACCAGAGAAGGACTTGACTGATTTTCCTTTTGAGGCTTTTGAAGCAGCACCTCTCAGGGCTCCTCTTGCCATCTGGGCAGCACAGCCCTTGTAAGATTGCTCTTTCCTGCAGACCCCGAAACAGAGCCGATACAGTCCAGAGGAACAGGTCGTGCAGAGCTGTACACCGCAGGTGACACAGATGGGGCTGGGTGCCAAATGCCTGGTCAGTGAGTGTCCAGAGGAGGCAAAGGCTTGATCCTGCAGTCAGCATTAGCAGAGGTAACACTAGCCCTCTGCAGGTCCCCCATGTTTTGCTGAATTGGGCCTCAAACGGGTCCTGTGTGTATCTACAAATGCTGCGCAGCTGCTGGGCCAGACCAGCAGCTAAAGGCTGGAGGGAAAAAGGTGTTAAAGATTTGAGGTGAAGGTGGTCACCTGAAAACAGGGAGTCAGTCTCACAATCCACAAACTAAATGCTACAGCACAGAGCATTGCCACAGGGACTCAGAGCAGGGCTTTTTTTACAGCTGTGATTTAAACAGCAGAAGAGCTCCATCCTTTTAAAGGTAAAAAGTTTTGACCACATCTCTTTTCTCTTTCTATGGCTGATAGCATGGTTCACTTACTGCCCGCATGCAAAACACTGGGTCAGTGAGTACCGGCAGCTGCTAAAAATGAGTGGTGCAAGAAACAGCAATCCCCTTGTGCCGTGCCTGTTGGCAGTGCTGCACACATACATACACGCACATGCATGGCTGCTCTTTCTTCTAACAAATGCAATCTAATTAAAAATGCTACTTGGCAAAGCACACAGAAGAGGCACTGTGGTGTGGGGAGCAGAGCCCTGGTTTGCAAGACTGAAGGTCTAATTCTTCCAGGGGTTTACAGAGTGACACCAGGTAAGTCACCGCAGCGCTCTGCACTCCTGGTGCACCCTGTAATTAAATCGCCAGCTCTTCAGAGCAGAGGCTGCCTGTGTACAGCATTGAACAATGAGGTTTTGATCTTGTTTGAGGTCCCTTGGCACTGCATTTATACTGTTATATTAATCATATTATATGATTTATTGCCACATCACCAGGACATTTTTTAAGAAGAATGACCCTGCGATAAAGGGACAGAGCTGAGGATGGGAAGTTCAAACTTCTAGTCCAGATTTCCGTTATAATTTTGAGCTTAGCATTTATTCCTTCAACTGGTATAAAACCCTGGCTTGCATAGGTTAGCCATTAGTGAACTAAGATTTGTAGACATTATCTTTAGATTACTCCATTGGTTGCTGTTCTTATTTATTTTGTCTCAGCTGTGACACAGATAATCCGTTAAGCTCATGTTATCATGTTCAAAAAGAGGCTATATAACAAAGGGATTATAAATTACTGTTCATAACCAAACGGTATTCTCCCAGGGGTTTGAAGCTGTGAATGAATGGGCTGCTCATCCGTGGTGGGGAAGAGAGGGGAGTTGTGGAGAGGACCCACTTGGCAGCTCCTGGCACATGCGAGAACAGAGATTTCAGTGTTCCTAGTTTGGGTTAATACATGCAGCTGAACTTCAAATCATCATTTCCTTTGCCATTGAAGATGGCGTCTGTGCTAAGAGGGCAGGGACAGCAAATACCCACCACCTCATGAGCCCTGACACAGGCATCTCTGCTTTCCTAGCACTCCCTAATATTGCAAGCCCAGAAATACTTGTCTGAACAAGCATGATTGATTAGCTGTGGATATACAGTAATTATACCATACTCAGCAGTGGCAGTGCTTTATTCTGGTTACAGCAGGGTGGGATAAGAATGGTGTCAATGTTTTGACTTTCAGCAGGTTCTTCATTTACTGTGACGAGACTACTGCTCGATATGAGATACATACTGATACCTTTCTCCATCTTAAGTTTTAATGGATAGTACAAGGTAGAGGTTTCTAAGCAGTGCAGTACTTGCTTTTCTTCATTGACATGGAAGGAAAATTGCATTATTTGGTATATCTTAAATCATGTGCAGACTGATATCACAAACTATAGCTGCTACTTTCTTCTGTTGACTTGGAAACACTGCTAGACAAAGAGTGACAGCTTGCCATAATCTCCCTGCACTACCTTCCATACATAGGGATGATTGAAACAACCTTATCAGTGGTTTATGATACTTGTTCTGATGAGTTTGTTAATTGCAACATACAGATTATCCTGTAAACAAAGTACTGCTTTGCAAACTATTCTTCTGTTGAGAGCACAAAGCCATACACCACGTCATTGCACCTTGTGCTCCACTGGCTTTACGTGGAGCATCTTGAAAACTCAGGAGTTAATTGCTGGGAAATCAAGCTTCATTAAACCAGAAATAGTAAAGAAAGATTCTAACTTTATGTGCTGGTGGTGAGAAAAGAGTAGCTCCTTCCTATAAAGTAGAAAAGTGTTTGAAGCCCCCAATAAGTGTACCAGATCTACTAGACAGCACAGGCAGGCCTTATTTTCTGTATTTCCTTACTCTCTTCCCTTTTCTTATGTCTTTTTCTATATAGAAGAGACCCCAGCCTCACAATATGCTCTTCTTTGGATGCTGGGAATTTGGGTTTGAATCCCCTCAGGCAGAGGGAGGAATAAAATGTGGGATGCCACATCTGGGACAGGGAGTCAGTGCATGGCAACTGGCAACTTTTAGATGAATAAGACATGGCCCCTGTGGTTTAGGTGCTTCAGGGCCAGGCAGCAGCTGAATGCAGAATCAGTTATGGACTCTAGTTTCCAGTTGAGTCCCACTCTAGATGCTGAGATCTTTCTTGAATTCAGTTGCAAGAGTTGAGGTTTTTTTTAAACAGCAATTTTTGTCGGCTTTTCAAATCAGTGAGTTGTTGTCCTTTCCAAACCAGCCAGGCTAAATGCTGGATTCCTCTGACAGTCTGTAGATGAAATCTGAAAGGAAGGACCTAAACCCTGAAAAAACCCAGCTCTGAATTTCTTTAAAATAATGTGCTCTTTGTTCCTCCTTAAGTCTAATTTCCCCACCTGCAAATCCAGAATGATACAAGTTCATATATCATACAATGAAATGGAGATTTGTTTGATGGTAATTTCTAGTCAGAGCTTGAAAGTCTTATTCTGTAGAAAAAGTCTTATACTGAAAAAACAAAATAAACTTGTCATTGGAAAGTAAAACTCAAACATTCTGAAATTATTTTTATTTCCACTCTGTGAACAGTCTCAGAAAAATCCCTGATAATAAAAGATATTAATAGCTCAGCCTCCTGATGCTGAGGAGTGTAGGGATATCTGCCTTTCACTGTGAGAAGGGGAACCTTGGTAGTAAAGGGAATGTACAATCTGTCCAGGGATAATATGCTTAAAGACTTACAGTCATTTAAAAATCCTGAAGAAAGAAATCTTACTCCTAAAGAAAGTCTCTATTTGATCCCTTTGTCCTGTTAGTATGATCTGAAGGTATTTGGACCACCTGATCTCTCTGCTGACACCATCCGTCTTGATGTGGGGGCCAAAACTAAGAATACATATGTGTGATTTGATTTCCCATAGCTAGAAGTGGAGTATTTATGAATTAATGTCATTGTATGATTATTAACTCTCAGCTGGCAATGGCTTCTTGGAAGGGCAAGCTTAGTAATTCATCCCATTTTGACATTTCAGTGGCTGCACCAATAAAAGGTGCCTTTCCATATTCATGCTCATATTCATAGCTAAGAAGTCTATTGCTCAGTTCATTCAAAGCTGTTCCAGTGTGCAGCCTGGCATCCTTGCAGATACACAAGGGGTAGAGATTTCACATCCTTATGCTCTTTATCCCACTGAATAAAAATACAGAGAAATTTTCCTTTTATTACTAATGTGTTGTAGACAGGTTACAGTTTGTCTCTGAAGTGTGCAATTAAACGTGTGTACTAAACATAATTAGATTAGTGCAGAACATTAAGTTGCGCTGAGGTTGCCATACACACTCAATGTACAACTGTTAGTTTT
This sequence comes from Buteo buteo, assembly GCF_964188355.1. Lineage (NCBI taxonomy): Eukaryota > Metazoa > Chordata > Aves > Accipitriformes > Accipitridae > Buteo > Buteo buteo. The sequence continues at coordinate 13,014,515 of NC_134204.1, read as the reverse complement.
GAGAATTACCAAAATGAAGAGTCGTGTTTCAGGTATGTAATAAATCAATAAATGTCTGGTTTCTAAGCCTGCTTCTTGTGATGGCTAGCAAAAGGTGTTCTAAGTATCAGCCACAAACTGGCACACAGTGAACATATCCTTTTCTAATCTAGTGAGATAAAATCATCACAGCACGGGATGCTTCAGACTCCAAGGACCTAAATTGTACTTTGCATCTGGATGTCAACAAGGAGAGCACTGTGTGTCTTTGTTCCACGTGTTCTTGCTTAATCTCTGCTCCCCTCTGCCAACCCAGAGAGGCAATTCCAAAGACTTTGGGGAAGACAAGGCTGTCTCATGATGCAGTATGGATTCAGCTGTTGTGCCTCCATTCTAGTGGTCCCTACTACCTTATCTTTTAATACAGCTAGATATATACAGTTGCTTTGTGGAAGCCCTCTCATATTTAATTGGCTTTTTTTTTTTTTCCTGGATGCTGAACACTTTGGGTTTGGTAGGTGGGGTTTTTTTCAGTTTTCACAGCTGCTTTCTGTGCATCTCAGAACATTTTCCTGTTTGCAGAAGAGCTTTGTGATACAGTGGAAGGATATTGTTTTAAGAGGGAGGCAGATACCTTATGTATTGAAACTAATTGTGTAGACCAGATGATTTACCTCTGAAGTCTGAGAACACTATAAAATGTCCCTGCCTGACCCAGTTTATCTAAGCACATGTTCTTTTTAGTAAATTACTGGAAGATGTTAATGTGTGCCTTACTCCAGAGGCTTTCCTATGTGAAAAAAAATTAACTTTGATACAAGCCAAATGTAGCTCATTCTGTGTGAGCATACTCAATCACAGCGGCTAACAAGGCATCACCCGCACTCAGAAAATAGTGAAGGAATATTCCTGTCCAAGGCAGATGGAAAACATCAGTGTGTACAAAGGCTGAGTGGTTTTGGAAATAATACTATTTAAGCACCAAGCAGTAAGTAAGTGCTGTCTTTTTTAAATAAGCATAGCCTCTAGCAATGCTTAATTTTCATTGCATCAGTTTACCATTATCTGATTTAAGGGCCAGTTGCTTAGATCTTTGCCAGAATTGACTGTGCAATTAAGAAATGGTGGACAAGAATAAGGCAATCATAAAATTACACAGAGCCTGAAATGAGTTTTCAAAGACCCCTTGATTTTGGTCTACTCTAACACGGGGAAAAAAATCAGGCTTGGCAAACTAGCTTGCTTTTCCCAGAAGGTTTGCTGTGTTTGGTTTTCTGGGGGAAAGACATGGACAGGGTTTGGATGCAATGGAAAAAAAAATGTTGTCAGAGCAAGACTGACGGTGTAAAGGTACCAATTAACAATTTATCTCACAGCTGGGTTCTCCCCAAAGGTGATGCTTCAGGGCTTTTAGAAGAATTCACGTAACATTACTGAATCTGAATATTGAAACTGCACCAGATAGTCCCAGTGGTGTAATTGAGGAAATCTTATCAGCCACTGTGTGAATTTCATCCGAAGGTATGACAGGAAGAGTCTTAGTTGAATTACGCTTTGGTTGTGACAGTGTCCAGATGGCTCTGGGCCAGGGGAAACTCTTTTATGGGAGTTTGCAGAACTGAGGAGTTTCACAGAAAACTGAAGGCTGGCACAGTGATTCCTGCCAGGTACAGAAATTCCTGCCAGACCTTTTCTGTATATACTTGGATGATCTATCAGGATAGGAATCTTACTTCCCTGTCATTCGGTGTGCTTTCTTCAGTGATTTGCTTCGAAATCTGCTTTAAGGTATGAGCAAACAAAACTTGCTGTGAAGTAAAGCAGAGTTGGAGCTGTACCTTATCAGCTACTCCACAGGAAACATTCATAACATGGAGGAGTCTGTGGTAAACATCAGGTGGTTTACATGCCCATGAAAATCTCCCTAAGGATGTAGTCTAAAAACCAAGCTGCAAATGTTTTGTTTCTCTTGCCTAATGCCAGTATCAGAGCACACTCTGAAGAACTGGAGAGGTGGCTTTCAGCCTTCTCAGACCCTGGAAAGAATGATACAAAGGCTTCTCTCCTGCTTGACAAGTGGTCCCACCATTAAGCTATGACACCAAAGTTGCATCCTCCTGCCTTGGAAGACATGCACAGTACTTTGTCAGGAGCTTAGTCCTACCAAAGGTTACAAGCAGTGATCAAAGTCCACTCTTCAGAGGACTTCTGGTTAGACCAAGAGAGGATGTGCTGCTCAGGCCAGGCCAGTTCTGCTTCTGTGCATGTCCACACCTCTTGGCAGCTGCAGAACTTAAAACAGCAGAGAGCTTGAGTTTAGATGGCACTTGAGTGCAGCATGGCACAGATCACAATTTGGATGTAGACACCTTTGTTCTGTCCACACCCTGCTGGAGGTACGTATTTTATTGGATTGTACTCTTAGGTGTTGTTTCTAGTAACATGTTCATGTATGTATATATATATTGTTATATAGGTATTTAAAAGCATGATCTAAGTCAATGAGGTTTCTGTAGCAGGGTAACTTGTCCAAGACTGACACCTACTGAGCCATACACAGTAGTGGCTAGCGTTTCACAGCATCAGTATCTCATTGTGTGACTATGTCAGTTTAATTCTAGTGTGCCTAGGGACACCTGCAAAACAAAAGGCAGAGCTCTCTCTGAAAATCAACAAATACACCAGCCTAGTGGAAAGGTGGTCTGAGGCACAATTCCTAGAGAGAAGCTAGTGGCTCCTTTTTCCTGGTGGACAGATATCTACTCTGGTTTTGCTTCAACATTTGATGAAGTCCTTCTGCCCCAGGGATAGCTGACATCTGATTCCACCGTTCTGCACAAGCAACAGTCACTTCACAGCATAGCAAAGCAGGTGCAAAGTACAGAAAATAATAACCCATGTAGTAATTTTGAAAGCAGCAAGGCAGTGGAAAGTCAATTCCTCCCCCGCCCCCTTTTTTTCCCACAGCAGTTAGATGGAACATTTAGTCTGAATGAACCAAAGGAGGACGAAATAGATTTTACTAGAAGTTGCTGGGGTTGTGGTCTAGGGAGACTGAATTTACAGCAGGTTCAAGTGCTGATACAATGTTACCATTGCCCCTGAGAAATATAGGTAAAAAAGGCTAGATAAAATGCTTCTGCCCAGATAATAAAGGAAATGGTGAGACTTGGGAGATTTTCGAAAGATAGGATGGTTCAAACCTGTCCTCAGCTTTGTCTGATCTTTGCTAGGGCTGTAGCAATAGCTTTCTTTGTAAAGGAACAGTTACCAACCACCTTTAGAAGCTGTTCAGGTCAGTTAAGATTAAAAAAAAAAAAAAAACTAAACCAAAAAACCTCAGACCATGATTTTATTTTTTGTCAGTGACAGACATTTGCCTCTTGTCAGCCAGATCTGCAAAAAAAAACCTCAATCAAAAAACCAAACCCCAAAACAGTCAAAGTGATCCCTCAGCTGTGATAGGAGTGGCTGCTAATTGAATATGCAATACCCTGGACTGGAGGTTTGGGAAGGGAGTGTTCCACTGAAGGGGACTGTACCTATTAAACTGAAAAATTGCATTTCTCTTAAAAAAAAAAAACACATTATCCCTTTTTAGTCCAGTACATTCTTGTTTCTGCTGTGACATATACAGCCTTACTGAAAGGACAGCTCAGTGTAAGAATAGAAACACTCTCTGTTCCCAAGGCTCTTGCTTTTCTTAGCTGCTTCTTTGGCCCTACTATGCCCTACCTCTTCCAGACAGTCTTACCCCCTTCTACAGTTACAACAACATTCCCCGAGAGCCAGCACATTTCAGATACTGCCTCTGGAAAAGGGTATAGTTGGCTTTGGTTGGCAGCTCAGAGCTCTCTGGCAGATGGCCCCATGTCAGGAGTGTCATGCAGTGAGACCTGAGCCACTCCCAGAGGCAGCAACCACTGTGGAAGTGGGAGACCTCTGTTCCGTTTCCCCGTTCATGGGAGTGGGAACTGTTCAGTCAACATATTTAATTGGTGTAAGACCAGCAGACAAGACTGCAAGGTACCACTTTCCTTGCTAAAGGAGACACTCCAAAAGCTGCTGCAGTGCATGGTTTGTGTGTGGTTTCTTAAGCCTGAGGTCTTTTGTTTAACTTTCATGAAAAACTTTTGTTATCAAACTGTGTTTTATTTTTAACAGGGTAGTTAGAATGCTATGGGTATCCCTGATTAACATTTCCATTTTCCCTTGCAGTCACAGAAAGTCATTTCATCTTGCTTCACCTGTCATTGTCAGAGGCCAGGAAATTTTACTTCAAGGTTTGTGAAATTTTTTTTTTTTACAAAAAGAAACATTTCTGACTAAAGAAAAATCTCTGCTAAAGTGAGCAAGAGGTCCAATGTGAAATATATTTAAAATCTGGTTCAGCACAAAAACTCTGTGGTTAACTGAATTAAGAAAACTAGAATCTTTTTTTATGCCAGAGAGAGCAGATGGTGTTAAAATTCCTCTTCAGCTTGTCTGGAGCGAGAGCATTTCAGTTCCAGCAGTCTCTCCACAGTGTCTGCAATTGTACGCTCACCATGCACTTTGTTATCTCGGGTGCGGATGTTAACTGTTCCACTTGCCTTCTCCTTTTCACCAACAACTAGAAACAACCAAGATGCAAAAGGAATGAACTTAACACTTAGCAAGCTCTTTTTTTCCCCTCCCGTTCTCTTAAAACTTAGGCATACTAAACAAAAATTCTAAAGAGCTTACCAACACAATCAAATCCTTCTTTGCCCTCCTCCCAGCTCCCCCCACTTAAATCTGCAACAGCCGATAGCCTCATTTAATCTCCTATCATTTAACAGGTTTTAGTATGTTATGAACAGCAGCTTAGCAAAATATGAGTAAAGAGAAAAGTAATCTTAGTAAGTCCAGCTTGACTTAATTCTTATTAGAGAGAACCACAAAGTCAAAATGAGAAATAAACATGGAGTACTTACAGGCAAAGATTAGAAAGACAACTTGATTGTAAATAACCAATAGCTATTTGTTTTCTTTACAGAGACAGCAAGACAGTTTACTGGAAAATCCCAAAGGTGTTTTACTTTAAGATACAAATACCAAGAAACTATATGTGTGTCTCATTACTAATACAAATTTTATGTAATATACTTTGATGTTGCTAGAGGAGATTTTATTTCTCTGGTACCCAATCTACATTCAGTGGGACAACATTTTGAAAAAACCTCTGAACGTAAGTTAGGTGAGATTTTTTCCCTGATAGGTTGATCATCTGTTTGTGGTCTTGAAGGTAAAATGTGGTTGTGTCTTGTCTGTATCATATGCTTAAACTTTTAAAAAACACAATAATTTTATTCATGATTCTATCAATTACTCTGAGGGTACAGTTTCTCTGTTAAAGGCTCCTTCTACCCTAATGGATCCCAGATAGTTTTAGGGTCAATGCTAGAGCCTCAATTTAGATGACATGACTAACGTGGTGCTTCAAATCACATACTTCAGGGTCAGTTTGTAATTGTCCCTGCATCACCCTCTCATGGAGGAGTCTTCTCCTATGCATGCATGTATAGTTCAGAAGTGCAACACAGCAGAATGCAGTGAAAATACAGTACTTCTTTTGCTACACTTGAAACAAGAGCATAAATTATTGGGGGTGGGGGGGTCTGGAAAAATTGCTTAACAATCTGACTGACAAAGGGCAAGAGATTTCATGTATGTCTCCACATTGCTGACCAGAGGACAGCAAAGACCTTTTTCTAAAGCAGCAGTAATGCCTTGGGCCATGGTGACCTCCTTTCAGTAACAGCTACATAAGCCAGCAAAGCCTATCACGCAGGCAGGAGAGGCTCCCTGGAATGGAGTCTCTTAGGAGCAAGGTGACCTAAAACACTGACTACCACACTCTGCTCTTGCTCACAGGAGAAAGATAAAATCCTATAACCTATGCAAGAAAGTCAGCCAGGATAAGTTAACAAATGCACTATACATTACCCAGAATAAAGTTATACTGTGCAAGCTGAGCATTTCTGATCTTCTTGTTCAGCGTGCACCCAGGATCTACATCAACATCTGCCATTAATCCAGCATCATGGAAGTGCTGCCTGACCTAGGAGAAAAAGTATTTAAACTGTCACTATAGGATATTCATGACAATGAACTATTTATGACTTGTAGACTTAAGCCAGTCAAGCTTATCTGACCCCTAAAGCAAAAGCACCATCATTGGCTCAGGCACTGGAGATGAGCCCAGTTCAAGAAATGAAAACAGGTCAGCTATCGTGCAAGTACATGCACACTAAATAACTAAGCAGTGATGTGAGTATCTAATGTTTTGTGCTGAATAGTGATTTGAGTTTGATATTGTGAAAGGCAACAGCACAATGGAGCTTTCTGATTAGAACATTATTTTTTTTTATTTTGCAGACTATTTTATTTATGTATAATGTGCCTGAAAGAAATACAGGAGAAGGTCTGCTGGATGCTAAATATGTAAAGACCCATTTTCATCTTTCTTACTGCTTTTGCAAGATGCACATGGCCATGGGAGACTAGAACCTGAAGGGTAAGACAGCTTTTGAGCTAGAGAGAAAACACTAAGTTTTCCAAAAATAAAAGCCTCACACAGATCAGCGTTTGTTGTTTAGCTACCCACAATCTATTTCAAGTCCTCTTTAAAATACATCTACAACTTCATCAGCTAATAACTGTCATTGCAATATAAAAATGATACATTGTAACATGCAAAGACTTGTAACATTTATCTGGGATAAATACTAAAAATCATTAATAACCAAGTATCTCAACTAAATACAATATACTGGGGAAAAAAGCCCCCAAACCATATACGTCACCTTTTGAGCATACTCATCACACGTTGGTCCCACTGGTACCACCATGACCTGCTGCGGAGACAGCCAGAGAGGCCTTCAATAAACAAACAAAACAAGTTTATATAGCTTTCAGTAATTTTTTAGTATGAAAAATCCTCTTAACAGATAGGACTAGAATCTAAACAAGAGATTCATAAAGCCAGCTGCTTAGATTGGGTTCAGAGGCAGTGACAGCCCTATGCTTGTTACAATTTATCTCCTCAAAAGAACTGAGTGTCTAAAAGAATTGCAGTGTGGACAAAAGTACTTTTTGACCTGAAGATTCAAGTTGTGTTTTACAACAGACAACAAATCATAATTAATTGTTGAGCTTATTACTAACCATGGGAAAATGTTTACTTTTGAGTCTTGTAATAATCAGAGGGGTCATCCCCGTCAGGTATTATACTGCAGCAGGTAAAGCAGATGACCTACATAAATGACTCATTGCAAGGCAGCCCAGCTGCAAAAGCAAAGTTAGAGATACACACCTTGGGCAGACAAGCTGTATGCTGCACCTCTATGAGTGGTATTACGTAGAGGCTACCATATCTAGAATTATTTAATATCTAAGGAAGGTGGTTCAAAGGAATTGCCCTGTGGTACACCTAAGGCATGTCTCTGTAGCAAGCAAGCAGAACAAACCCTCATATTCTTGCATGCTTGGGGCTAATTCCTCTTCTACATAAAGCGTTTGCTCAAATGGGAATAATAAATCTACTTTTCAACGTTACCATTTGCCTCCATAGTTTTCAGTTAGAATGGCGATCATTCTCTCCACAGATCCCAAGATAGCCCGGTGAATGATAACTGGTCTTGTCTTGTCATTACCATCATGGCTGTGAAGAAAGGTGGGTTGTTTTTTTTTTTTTAAATATAAGTCTTTTTCTTGATGTAAACTTACGCCTGTGAGTGACAGGGAAGTTAGATTATATAGCAATTAAAACCACCAGCCTCTGTGCTTACCTGACAAAGGTGAGGTTAAATCTGACTGGCAGCTGGAAGTCAAGCTGGATTGTAGCACATTGGTGGTAGCGGCCAATGGCATCTTTAATCTGAATATCAATCTTAGAAACAAAAAGACACAAACTTTTAGTACAGTTTAAGATAAAAGCATGCCCCTCTGAAAGCAAACTCATTGTTTTAAGATGGAAGGTTTCACTCAATGCAGAGGAACTCTATGTGGGTTTAGACAACATACTTTTACTTCAGCCTGCGTTAGGACTTAAATGATTTTCAGGCTCTGATGCAAAAAAATGTTAGAGCTAAAAACAGGGTGAGCAAGTAGAGAGACATTACTTCAGGGAGAACTACGTTTAATACCTCAGACTATTTTTTGTGAGTTTCAATCTGGGACTTTCACGGGCCTTTTCACCAAGTGAGTTCAGCAGTACGTAAGTGCAAGTGCAAGATCAGAACTGAACATGTCTCGCCAAAAATGAGATTTCTTCAACCTCAAACCAGCGAACTTACACTCCTTTATCATGCAATACTTGAATACTTTGTAGGTTATGTTACAAATTCAAGGGCATAAACATCGGATGAGAATCCTACTGTTAAATAGTCCACTTACCAGTAGGGTTCATATTAATCAGTGACTCTTGTTCTGACTATGAGTATGTACAGTCACACCTATTCTTTCTATTGCATCTTACACTTTAACCCTGCGTACACTTATGATACAAGTCAGACAGAGAGACAGATAGAAAACAGTATATTTATAGTGTCCTGACCTTATTTATTTATCACATTGCTCTATTATTTATCATTTTACCAGTATGGCTATATGTTGGGGCTGTGTGCCTTATTCTAATTTAGGTATCAAACAGATCAGTGTTTTGTTAACTGAAGCTCTAAATGTCTTTCAATTTTGCATTCAGAAGCCAGAGTTCATCATAGTTCAGCTACTCACCAAAGAACTTGTATCAAAATAATTTACAACCTTCTTTAATTTCACATCACCCAGTTACAGAGCAGGAAAAAAAAATATCCAAGTAGGTAGTAAAGGTACCCTAAATGTAGAGTTTAACTTAAAGATGTAACTTTAACTAGTTTCCACTAAAACCAGTGCAAAATGCTATATGTTTCCTCACCTTACTTTGGCTAGAGTGTATTAGGAGCAAGTATAAGGTTAATTAAGGTTAATAAAGGTTCCTGTAGATATTTGCCTTTTTTCAAATCAACTGAGGAAATTACTAAATCTTGTTTGTATTTCACATTATGAATGATTAGCTGCTATAACACATTTCACCTACAACCCATAAAATGAAATTGATTCAATTAGTATACAAAGAAAGAAATCAGAACCTGTTTACTAGATGACTGAATATAGACATAAATGTAGTGTAGGTTTATTAGGGAAAGATTTACAAGTAATTTTGTAAGGCTCTCGGTCTTTATGCTCAAAGGTATCAGGAAATTTCTAGAAAGCCCTACTTAATCTGTGCAAACTGAAGATACAGCTTTAAAAATGCCAACAAAACCACAACATCAACGCAAGGGGCTTCTTAAATACCAAAACCCACCAGCAGCTCAATGCAGCTATGAAACTGCGCCAGTAAAAGCAGTATTTTCCAAAAATTTGTTTTACCACAAAGTTTATTTTTGTTTTTCTCATGACTTAGGATTCACTTGTCGCCCAAAGGATTATTTCCAATGCAGCGATTGCTGTGGTAATACAGTGCCGCCTTCTGTTCATGTTTCCCACTAAAGCAATCAGCTCTGTTTAAGCAGCCAATAGTTTATACATGTAAACTGGGTTTAATTAATGAAAGGAGTGTTAAAGCAATGTGAAAGCCAGGATCACAAAGTATTACTTCTCTCTGAAGTATGTCAGAGTTTATGTACCTGGAAAACCACAAAATTTCAGCTGTACAGCACCTTAAAACGGTATTAGAGAACTATAAAAAAAAAATAATCCCATCTTCCTAATCCCATGTTTTAATATCTCAGCTTGTACCAGGTCATCAGTTTAAGAATCAGTTCTGTTCTATATCCTCCAGCCAAACCTAAACAGCACCAATACTTTAGAAACACATACTGACATTTAAAATTTAGTTATAACACTACATGGAACAGAATGTGCAGGACAATAAGTGAAAAATAAAAGTTGTCTTTACCAAGAAGATCATGAATAAAACCCAAGACCATCACCACACTATTTTCTCCCCCTTGCTCATAATAAGATATGTAAAACATTCTTTATATATTAACAGCATTTAGCATGCATCTGTATTTGTTTAATTAACTTAAAGCAGAATGTTAACTAAATGGAGACTGTCTTGGTAAGATACCTATCTGAAGTCATCTGGCAAATATTCTGCACAAACAGATGCCCAACACTTGTCTTTCTGGGGAAAGCGACATTTAGCATCATTTTACAAACACATGAAGACTTTGGGGTTTTTTTCTGCTCATTCACTATACTGCAAAGAACAGTATTTGCGTGCTACGGTACCCCTACTGCCCACATTACAGTAGTATCAATGGAAAGCAAGGAATCATATCTTTTGTCTGCCCCACCCAAGCAGAATTAAAAGCCTAGCAACATACTGACCTTAGGTCCATAGAAAGCTCCATCGCCAGGGTTTAACTCCCACTTCTCACCAAAGTCATTGAGGCTGTTTTCGAGTTGCTACAGATAAAGGACACATACAGTCAGTGTTTCTCAAGCATTTGCTGTCTTTCCATGTTACAGCATCAGGTCAGCCTCCTGCTACAGATATGTGACACTACCAATTTTCAGTACTTCTCAGGTACTGCTGCAACTCATTTATTTTCTGAAAAAGTTTTGGAAGAGCCCTAGCTTAAAAAAAATTTAGTCCAAATTTAAACAAAACTAATACATCCGTTTTCGAAGAGGTCAAACAAGCAGCATTAGCTAAGATGCAAGAAATCTTTACACTAGAGTCGAAGTTTGTAGGTAATATTGAGAAGGGATCCACCCTGATACACCTTATAGCTATTCCTGCCCTATCTTCTCCCCAGCACTGCACCTCCAGGGGCTAACCCCATACCTTTAATCATGAAAGCAATCTGGCTTTTGGAAGATGGCTCTAAATCTTATTACAGAGTCTGCCAGAATTGGTTCTCTTCCTCTTTTTTTTTAAATTATCAATAAAATACAAGGAGAAAGAGAAGGAGGGAGAGGTAATTTGATTCTGACATGGAGATTGCTTCTGCATGCAGAGTAAGCTATTTACAGCAGCCAGAGTGAATTGAAGACAGTTATTGAAGTTATATTGCTCATGTCCATCTGTCACAGTACCTCCCAGAAGGGACTATGTTCTTACAGGACTTCCAGCTGCAGCCTTGCTCTCATATAAAAAGTTAATAAAACTACTGTTTACCTTTTCAGCTTGATTCCACACTTCAATATCTCCCAGGTACTTTTCAGGACGAGTGGAGAGATTCAGTTTAAAGGAAAATCCAAAGACATCATACACGGTACGCAAGAATTGCAGACAACTCTTTATCTCCTCTTCAATCTTTATGAGAATAGAAATAAAGTCTCAAATATGGAAAAATCAGTTAATCTGATTTTAATACCCAATTTCATTTAATAGCAGCCCATACCTGCTCCATAGCACAGAATATGTGAGCATCGTCCTGCTGGAACCGACGTACTCGAGTGAGTCCCGTAAGAGCTCCTGACAGTTCATTGCGATGCAGAACACCAAAATCAGCCAACCGTAATGGCAGCTCACGCCATGATCTTGGACGATGATCAAACATAAGGCTGAAGGAAAAGTTTATTACTTGAAGCTCATCCAGAATCAAAATTCTGCAAAGAACAGCCAGTGAGAAGCAGCCAGTATCTAAGCAGGTGCCCATAATGCCAATGATGTAATCTGAATTACAGCCGTTATTCACATCCAGTTTTGTCAGGAAAACAAATGCAGATATCCTCTTATAGCTGGTAGGCTTCACCCACCTCACAGAGAGAATATAAAACAGCTCCTAAAACTGAGCATTAAAACCTGAATGCCTAAATTGCCACAAAATGGACAATGCCCCAGTATCTATTTTGGATATCCAGGTTTTGTAGTACCAAGGTAAGCTTCAGGTCTAAAACACAGTCACTGTAATGATAGAAAAATGACATTTCTCAGTGTCTCAAGTAAAGAGAGCACATATACAACAAGACTCATAATTACATCACTCCTGGCAGCATGTCACGTCTAGACACCTGAAGATAGCCATCTTCACAATTAAGCAGGCAAAAGAAACAGGATTTTTTTTTCTTCTGAATCAGCATCACCTTTGGTAAACTGGATTTGCTATGTATTTACCAGTGTCCTGGACAGTTCATAGGCTTCAGAGCAAAGATTTCTTTCTCCACTTCAAAGGAAAACATGTTGTCACTATAATGCTGCCAGTGCCCTGAAGTCATCCATAGTTTGCTGTTGAAAACATTTGGAGTGACAACCTCCTGGAATCCACGTTTTCGATACTCACTCTAAAAGAAAGACCCAGAACATAAAATAACTAATAAAGCAAACAAAAGTAATGGTACTCAGTCTTCAATCTACAGCCATAAAAATATACAAATGTTGGCCTACAAAAGTCCATGGCTTGAGAATAGAAGAGGAAGAGGAGAAAAAATTCAAGTTGGACATGCCAGGATACATCCCTTCCACCAGCACCACCCTTCCCCCAAATAATTCCTCTGTAGTAAGCACGAAGAACAAGTTTCCTGCCTGCAAGCAAAGCAGCAGTCTCTAATTATTCAATGACACTTGATAGTACATTGCAGCCCAAATATACAATAATAAGACAGACTTTAAATATTACAACAGGAAGATCAGCATTTTTTTTTCCTACACATAATTTCATGACAAATAGTTCTACAAGGCCAAATTTAATAAGTTTATTAAAACAAATCAATATGCATCAGTGGAACAGCTGTTGTGAGAACTTAGCTGTACTACTAGATGTCAAAGAATTCATATTATAAAGCATCATTAACTGCAGGTATAAAGTATTGATAAAAACATAACTTAGCAGAGATTGTGACAAGGCCAATTCAAAGAGGCCAGGTTTCTTTAGTTCTGTGGCTTACGGAACTAAGAGATTAAAGTAACTTGAAATGAAGGGCTGTTAATACTGTTATACGTAGCATGCTGTTATGTATTTTTCTAAAATTAAGCAATTTCTTCTATAAAAAGATTTCCAAATGACATTACTTACCCGGATGAATTCAATTAATGTGTTATAAATGTAAGCTCCTTTTGGCAGGAAAAAACAGCTACCAGGGCTGAGCTCATGAAAGAAAAACAGTTCTTGGTCCTGCAGAAAAACAGTATTTGAAAAACTTAGTATTTGTATACCACCTTTTTCACTTAACATTCACAAATGAATTACTACTGACTGGGCATCACTACTCAGAGTTTTCAAAAAACCCTAAAAAAATAAAGCAATACCAATAGATCAGATGCATTTTCACTAGTATTTATATGTCCATCAGTACTTACAGGGGAAGGAGATTGTTCGGTTCCCTGATTCATTACTGATGCTCCAAAACTTCACGTTTATGTGTAACTCCTAACTGTGCCCCCACAGCTGCCTTTGTACATTGACAAGTAACATTTAGTTCTGTTTCTGCAGCTCTCTAATTATTTGCACATGAACTGAATGTGTGAATTGTAGATGGCTAACGTGACAAACTGTGCACATCCTTGAGCACTGCATATAGTGAGTTCTTCTATATATTGTCCTGATGTCCTAGCAGCAGACCTTGTAACAGTGTTCAGGACTATCAATTATCTAACAGGGGTTTTCCATCTGAAAAACAAAACCAAAACCCAACCAACCAAAAAACCCATAGAAATATATTATGGATTCTGAAATCACACAGAAGAAAAGAACTGTGAGTGAACTGGCTGCAGCAAACTGCATAGGAATGAGCATTGCCTGCAGACTGAAGTGTTCATCTTTTGCAGACTGAAGTGTTCATGTTTTGCTCCAATTGATCTGTGGAATAAGGATGTCATCATGTTTAAAACAGCAAAAAGTCTAAACAGAAGTTATTTGCTTTAGGACTTTTGATGTTATTCCAGAGAAAAGTACCTGACTTTGCAACTTGACTGAAAATACAACTGTGTCACATCTTGGTTGTGGCAGCAAGTATACGCTGTCTTCGAGATGCTTCTAGTTAAGGGGTTAGATCCACACAGAGTTTGTGGAATACATTACCAGAAAAACTGTCTCACCCGCCCAATTTTTCTGTGATCTCTGCTTTTAGCCTCCTCCTGGAATTTCTCCCATTCCTTCAGCATTTTTGTATCTGGGAACGAAATTCCATAGATCCGCTGGAGGGATTCCATATCAGCCTTGCCTTCCCAGTAGGTAGAAGAATTCTACATGCAAAAAATAAATAAAACATTGAAGAAAAGGAGGAGCCTCCACATTTTACTACTACTGCCTGCTATGAAAAGGCATGCAATTATTAATAAATCACTATAATGTAGAACAACTAAGGCATAAGGGGAGTTTTAATCTTAAATTCAGAGCACTGAATAGAAAACTCCAGAAAAGACAAGTAAACAGAATATGTAAAAATAGTTTCAATCTCTCGCTTGTCTTTTTTTTAAAGCCTATTTGCTTTCTTTGCAGCCATCCTATTTCAACTGTTTATTCACACTCAGCTATAACCATCAGCTGAGCAAAAACTATAAACTCTAATTGATACAGTTCAACCAATCCTTAAGCCACACTCACGTTCCTATCTGTGCTGGAAGTGCAGACCCTGGACGCTTAGTTGGGCTTCAGACCATTTGAATATCGTTCTAGCACACAACCCTCTCCCAATTTGTTATACTGAGTTTTTGGCCAGGTTACCTATTTCACAGTACTTTTTTGGATAAGCCACTATCATATTGCCCAAAGACAGCGACACATTTTCAGTGAAAACATTTGTCTAAGGCAGTTCAGCACTTACCTTATGAATTTTTATGGTCTTTATCTTGCCAGTATGTCTAACATGAGGCCCTCTGCATAAATCTATCAAGGGACCACACCTAAGAATAGGAAAACATTCATTTGGTATATTTCATCCTAGAAAGTTATATCTAGTAATATTATGATGCATGTGTAATTACCTGTACACTGTTGTAGTTGGAGTATTGACCTTCTCATTCAGGATGCGACACTTGAATTTATTATACTGAGAAGAGAAGCAACACACATATTTGTTAACTCCTTGTTAAGCAAGAGAACTGGCCAGCAGTTTAAATTATTTGCAAAACTGATACTATACTGCACCAAAAGAGGATTATAAAAGACAGAAAGACAGTCAAGTAGTGGAGCAAGCTGCCCAGAGAACAGGTTGTGCAGTCTCCACCCTTACAGGTTTTGAAGGCCCAACTGGACAAGCCCTGAGAAACCTGGTCTGACTTCAATGTTGACCCCATGCCCTGTGCATGAGATTGGACTGGAGACCTATGGAGGTAGCTTCCAACCTGAATGACACTATGATTCTCCTGATGTTCTAACAGTGAAAACTGTGTAATGTCTGTCTCAAGAATGCCAGAAAATTATTTGCAGCTAGGTACTAAAGAAAAAGGATCAGCTTTTAGTCTTCCCTGGACTTTCTCAGAAGTCCTCATTCTCAAAAATGTTTTATGGAGCTTTCTGAATACATCAGCTCATGCAGTTATAGTACTACCAAAGCATTTTACTAACAGCCAATATAATAAAGGCATATAACATAACTGCGCATAATATATTGCAATTTTACATCTGGGGGAAATAAATGAAGAATGTGGCTTTGAAGATTTTGCCAACATCACCCAGTGGAAGAATGAGAATTCTTACAGTTGCATAAAATCTGATACACATTCCCAAGAATGTAAGAATTACACCTTTGCTCATTTGTTTTTTTTAAATATCACAAATGAGCTTATAAGAACGTATCACCTTAAAAAGTTAATTTGATAGACCTTCCTCTACCACTAACAGAATATGCGGCTAAAGTCACAAATGCTTAAAGAATAACTGCATGATGCTAGAAACAACCTTCTAAACCAGCCTACCTTAAACATTTCAAGTAGTGTTTCCTTCTTAACTTCCAGTCTTTCAAAGGCTTGTTTTTCCTTCATTATCTTTTTGCATAATGTTTCCAAAGCGGAGAAGTCATTACTTGATACACCTCTAAAATAAACACACAGAAAAAAGCGACTCATTCTTGCTTTCACTTGCAATTTCAGATCCAGTTGCAACGCATTAGCTTGTGGATGGAACATGCTGCAAAGAACAAAGCAATCTGCAGTACTGCAGATGACTTTGTTCCGGGAACAAGCGGGTAACATAAATTTTGCTATAACTATAAAGAAAAATATATAACCTACCCTTCCTCAAGGAACATGTCATAATAAAATCCATTTTCAATTGGTGGGCCATAGCACAAACAGCCACCATAGATTCGCTCCATAGCTTCACCCATTATGTGAGCACTTGAGTGCCAGTATACCTAATGGTAGTCAAAAAGGAGGGGATCAGTCTGAATACACACAATGCATTTCTGAGTATTTTATTTAAAACCTTTTCTGAAATGCTTGCTTTTAAGGATTCTTGATGCAGATGCCACATTAGAGCAGTCTGCAGAACAGAAGTCACCCACCCAGCAACACTCACATCCTAAGCACCAATATTTCCAACAGACCACTGGAAAACTGTTTACAGCCTGGTAGCAAATAGTTCTTATTTTCACCTATTGTTGAAATGATTCAATTATTGTTAAGAAGTCAGGAAACTAATTCAGAAACTTTTTTTCTATAAACTTTAATCAATCAGCTCTGCATAAAGACCAAAAGATGCACTTTCAAAATAAGGCTGTGGTCCTAATCCTTTTATGCATGGGAAATCCTACACTGAAGTAGAACAGTTCATAAAGTTAAAAATTACACTCCATGTTGTAATACACCTAAAGTTTTGACAAATTAAACCCAAATCTATAGGACTTCAGTCCACTTTTATTTGCGCAGACCAGAAGATATAAATCTCACAGGAGCCATCTTTTAGCCAATACAAAAACTCTAAGTTTGAATGTGAGATCTCTGTGATGATTTAGACTGACAACTTCTTGTACCAAATTATTTTTTTTAAAGATGGTATTTACAAATTTAGTGGATATCCACATTTATCTGAATTTTGCACGTACAAAGTAAAAGGGCAGCCTACTCAGTACTTTTATGGTTGTACATAGACAGTACTTTTGTACTCAGTATCATTTTCAAAGTCACTGCTGAAGAGGTCGGTTCAAAAGACCTACTTTACATTAACATGAAAGTGGCAAATATAAAATTTTAACAAGAACAGACTTAACAAACCACAGCAACTGCTAGCAGACTTCACTGCAAATACACAGCAGAATGTACATTATCTGCAGTACGGCATCTCCCTTGTAAGGAACTATTAGAAAATGCAGAGGTACCTACACCCCAGACCTCTTCCTGTCTCCTCATATTCCGAATGCAGCAGAGATGCAAATAACTACTCGAGGCTGAATTCAATGCAAATCCAACAGCAAACAAATTTTGGTAGAAGATACTCACTGCTTGCGCCTCTTCATCTTCAAACTTAAGCAGCTCCAGGGTACAATCCTCCTCCAAAGGACGGTCTAGATCCCAAACCATCTTGTTCACTTTAGCAATAACAGTGTTGTCAGCTAAGCCCTGACTACAGAATAAATACATGGTATGTAATCTTCTGAAATCAACAAGTAGAAGTTCCCCAGATTTGCCCTCCACATTGAATAAGATTTTCAGGAGTGCTCAAAGTGAGTACAATGTCATAAATTCCAAATAAAAGAGCGGTTTAGCCAGTCTTGAACATTCACGAAAATCCTACTCACATCTCAGAGACAAGGGAATAAACTGTACTGTATACTCGGCATTCATACATTCATTAACACATTTGACTTAGAGGCAGCCACCTCAAAGAATTAACCTGACTTCAAAATCCTATTGCAATTAAAGACAGAGTTTCTCTTTTAAAAATTATCAAATACCACTTCTGATGTAGTAACTTTACAGTTTTGTTTCCACTAGGCAAAAAACCCTTTCCTTGATCCCAAATCACAAAAGCAAAGAAGCTTCCAGTGACAAGGCACCTAAATGTGAAAAAAAAAAAAAAAAAGTGGCACTTAACCTCGAGGAATCACCCAGTTTTTGTAATTTTAACTGTCAGGGTGTCACCGTGCATTGTTCAAATCTACTCCACAGCAAGTTTTAGTAGCCCAGAGATGTGCGATGCTCCTTTTGATGGGTATCTCCCGTGCAAGTAAAAATGCAGTTAGGTGAAAGATACTCATACTGTTAACACTCTCTGAAATCAACTGAAACATCACCCAGCAGTTGTCTTCCCCAGGTCAATGCAAACTGGTTTGCATGAGCTAACATTCAATCTGATAGAGTAAATTTATTAGTAAATTAGTTCTTAATGCAACAACAGTACTTGCTGGGAAAAAAATGCAACTAATGTGTACCTAGAAGATCTCAATTATATTATTTAATTTTAGAAACTGTATCTTCATAAGGCAAAAAATTACACTCCAAAACTAGAACCTTACTGGTTACCTCCAGTTTATGATATACAAGATGCCTTGAGAAGAGTCGAGATAAATGACTAAGAGAGAAATTATACATTACCCATACCCACAAAGTCACAACCTGCATACATAGAGCTGTCTGAAAATGTTTGAGTGTATCACAGAATAGAATCATACCTAATTCCACAAGCGATTTGATAAGGAGTAGTCTTCCAAGATTCAGCATCAACCTGCTTGCCATCGGGTAATGTAACTTTAATGGGTTTACTGTCATTTGCAGCTCTTTCTGCAAGGAGTGCATCATGTTCAGCTTTAAGTTTGTTGTACATCTCTAAACGTTCATTGATAAATGCAGGCCAAGGATTCAGCTAGATATAATGAATAAGACAAAGGAAAAAATCTATCACAGATCATGAGAGTAATCTTGTATCACATTATGTCAAGCATGCAAACAGAATGGATATACTTTTCACAAGCAGTTATGTGACCATATCTGTATATGTGCTATATCTAACAAATAATCATTATTATTACAAATTAATTATATACCATTAATTACATAGTGATGTTGTAAGACTTCAGCTTAATGACAATTACTTTGAAATGTACCACTGTACACCTGTTTAATAAACTACACATATGTTAATATGCCACTATGCAGTTTATTAAACACCTGTTTAATAAGCTACACAAGGACAAAAATCAATTTGAAAAGACTGTGGAAGTTCCAACATAAAAACAAATTTTTCTTATTAGGTCAAAAAACTGAGGAATCACCTCTACTCTGAGCCACCTGGAGACGAACCAACTCCAGCCTGTACATCATATAATGATGTCAGGACTATCAGCTTGAGCACAACCAAGGTTATACAGCTATGCATTTGGCTCAAGATTAGTACTGGCCAGCAGCTGGCGGCCCTTTCTGTGCAGTCAGGGGGATCTGTGTTTACCCACCATGAAGACAGAAAAGGCAGAGCACCTTATGCAGGCTTTCCTCATCCCAGAGATCTGCTCCCTACCTCGTAGTGCAAACAGGGGCCCTGGGAAAAAGCATCACCAAGCAGCAACTATGGAAATCTAAGCTGTTCTCCCATTCCACCAATACAACTTGGTGTAAAAAGCAACAAAGTCGCTTCGTGGCAAACTTTGGGAAATAAGAGAGAGTGGGAAAAGGAGTAACTGTAACGCCAGATAAAATACTTCAGAGCGGTGAACTGCAACGCCTGCAGTACACAAGACAGCAACCAGAAGACCGCATCTTTCAAACCCCCGTGGCCCAAGGACAGCTCACCTCCGTCCGCCCTCCATCACCGGCCCCTTCCTTCATTTTCTTCGTTCCGCAGTCTGCCTTTTTTTCTTCCCCAGCATTCACCTGAGGAGGGCGAGCACCATTTCCTCACCCTCCAGCAGTCGCTCACACCCACGGCGCTTTAACCCCCCTTAGCCCCACAAAACAGAGAAGAGACACGACCTGTTCGCCCCGGGAAGTCCAGCCCAGCTCCCTGCTCTTTT
Organism: Buteo buteo; assembly: GCF_964188355.1. Taxonomy (NCBI): domain Eukaryota; kingdom Metazoa; phylum Chordata; class Aves; order Accipitriformes; family Accipitridae; genus Buteo; species Buteo buteo. The sequence continues at coordinate 12,994,631 of NC_134204.1, read as the reverse complement.
CCCTTTAGGTAAATCCCACCGCCTTTTCACCCGGAGCTAGGGAAACCCCCAGCGAGCCGCTACAAGGGTGAGGGGGAAGAGGCCTAGCTCCCTCCTGCCGCCAGCACCCGTCCTCCTGACAGGGCTGCCCCCCGCCCCAAGCCTGACGCGGGAAGAAGGGGACGCCCTGCCTCAGGACACCCCCCCGGCCCGCGGTGAGGAGAGAGCCGCTGCTCCAGCGCGGTCGGCCGCCGCCGTGCCGGGCCCACCTGGCTGTCAGCGCCCGCCATTGCCACACGCGGAGCAGCCCGGCGCAGCGGGGAAGGGGCGGCAACGGCGCCGCGCAGGCGCCTCTCGGCCCGCCACAGCTGATGCAACCGGGGGAGGCTGCACCGGCCCGGCCTGACTCAACCCGAGCCGCCGCGGTCGGGCCAATGGGGCAGTAGGGCCGGGCCGGGCCGGGCCGCGCCGCCCTGGGGTGTGTGGCCGGGGCGGCGGGTGTGGAGGCGGCCTGTGAGTGGCCGCAGCAGCTCAAGATGGCGGAGCCGCTGCCAGCACCAGTGAGGGCGCGAAGCGGGGCCCGCGTCCCCACACCTCTGCACCCCTCCTCGCTCCTGCAAGGAGAAACGTAACCAGGCTTCCCCCGGCAGCGGGGCCGTAGGCCACTACGGGGGTGGCAAGGGGCTGAGGGACGCGGTGGCACTCGGGGAGACCTAGCTACGGTTCCTCTGAGGCAGAGATTCAGTCGAGGATGGATCAGCTAATGGGAGTACTCTTCGCAAAGGAGACAAAAAAATAAAACATCGGATCGAGCAATGACTGATTTCCCAGGGCATAAAGAGTGGAAGAGATGCTGAGCAGTTTCTCTCAGACCTGGACAGCGGGACTGCGGCTGCTTTGCTTAGCCCGGTCCTGAGGGGAGGCTCGGCATCAGGGTTGGAGGCTACCGACATCTCAAAGAAAAAGATGTGATATTCAGGCACGGCTTTTTGCTTTGTAACCTTACTCCACTTCTCTCCCTGCTCTTGTTTTTTTGTATAATAATAATATTTTTATTTAGGAAGGTTACTTTCTCTCAGCACATTCTCGTGGTGGCCATGGACTCCCAGAGCAGTCGGTCCCAAGGCCTTAGGTGTGTTTGGTGAACTTACTCAGTAGCCTAGCTTAAGAAAGGTGTTTATTACAAGATCTGATGTTTTCAAGAAACGCTGGCATAGCACACTTACTTTGTAGAGTCTAAATCAGGGGTCAGGGCCTACGGCTTGGCTTGGACCTCTGCTACCTGCGGAACACCCAACACCACTTCTGCTGCCTGTAATAGCCACTTCCTCTTCATCTGCGGCAATGATGTGAGATTTTAGAGTGTTTCAGTCAGCTAAAATGTGCTCTGATGGACATCAGAGCACCTCAGACTCCATGGACTTAAGTGCTGTAAGAAAAAAGTTCAGGAGAAATAGGCAGTTTTGTACAGCTTTCAAATACTGGTTATGTAGGGGTAAAGGACAGCTGAGAGAACATCACTGCATTATTTGACCACAAATATAGAAGCTTAAAAAATAATGCAAATATTTTTATATTTTTTAAAATATTAAAATGGGAAGGTGTAGTAAATATGAACTTACAGACAGAATCAGGCCTAGACATGAATAATTTATTTGCGATCTATAAGTAAAATAAAAGCAGCATAAATATTGGCAAAAACATTTCTTAAACAGCTGCATTCAGTAATATATGTAAGATGTTGTGTAGCAATACCATGTTCAGTAATACAATGGATATTTTTAAATGCTAATTTTTAGATTTGCATTATCTTCAAAAGTCTTTTCATGTGGACGAGTTACAAGTGGCTCGGACCACATTGCAAAGCTTATAGATAAATTATCTAACGCGAAAATGAGCAAAAACTTGTTTTGATACTGTTAAAGAGAAAAGAGGATTAAATATTTCAAAAGCCATCAGGACACTTGTAGGAGAACTGTCCCTTTTGCCAGAAGATGGCAGCAGCGAAACACGCTGTGCTGATGAGAAGTTAATTGTGCGGGATACCCTCACACCTCTTGGCTTTAGTTAGCGGGATTTATGGTGTAAAATACAAAATTAAATGACTTGTTTTACTGGCTTCGCTCTTAAGCACCGTAATTAAAGACGTGTGACTGAACTCAACTGGATTCTAAGCCAGTGTAAATTGATTTCAGTGTGCTTTAATGATTATCACCAGGTGAATGAATGGATGTTTCTGCTTCATTTGAAGTTTGCTGGAAAAAATGTGGTCAGAAAGTTCGATTGGAATTGCAATGTCATTTGGCTTATATTTCGTTTAGGAACTAAAAATCAAAAACAAAAATGAAAAAATGAAAAAAATTTTAAGAAATTAAAATTAAGAAAAAATTTTAAAAAGGATAAGAGAGTAAAAAAAGAGTGAGAAACATAAGGTAAATGAACATAGAAGGAACTGAGGAAGGGGAAAGAGATGATATTTTAAGAAAAATATTTCACAACCTCTAATACATCTACACCCTTTACTTGCACCATCTGCTCTAAGGAAACCAATCTAACTTGTGATACAGCACTGGCCTTTCTGTAATGTGTCTGGGTTTGTTTATATTTGGTGTACATTAAATCAACTCTGTTCCCTGTAGAGTATTTACTAACTTTGCAAACTCCCAGCTAATTTGAAAATCAAATTGTATGGAAGCTTCCCATTTACATCCAGGGTCCAGAATACAGCATTTGAATTCAAGGCCTAATGGATTTCCATAAGCCCACATCAAGTGAAGAGCTATCAGATGTCATTACAAAATCATGCAGATAGGGAATTTCAGCTTTGAGAATTGAAATATTTTTGTGCAGTTTTCTGCTGTATTAATTTCACCTGGGCTGATGCAACAACGCCATAGACTTCTTAGAAGTCCAGTATAGCAAGCTTAGAAATGTACATTCAGAAATTTAACAACACATGAAGTTAAAGAAAAAACTAAAAAAATTGACATTAAATTAAAATACTTGTAAAAATAACCAAAGTTCTGATTCAAAATGGAAAATGCTAGGAAAACTGAATCTAAGCCTTGGCTTTTGATATTTTTTCAACTTTCATGGCCTTATTATTAAAAGAAAATAGTTATCTTTTTAGGAGGATAAGAAAAATAACTGATATTTCATGCAAAGAAGGAGAGCAGGTTTATTTTGTTTCTATATCCATAACAGCTTCATGTACAGTCACTACAGTATGTAGTCCAGTAGTTGTCCTGGTGCCTAGAGGTTTGCCATATCTACCAGGCATTTTTCTGCTTCTTCCAGAAGAGATGCATGCTTGTGCTTGCTAGGGAGAAAATCCTCGCTAACAGCAGAAGTCCCCCTGGCCTTTTGTAGACTGGAAGCACACTGCACAGTGATAGCCTTGTCCCACCTGTGTCCCAGAGTGCAGATCCTCTTCAACTGCCTCTCTTGCCACCATTTCTTCATACCTGGAACTGTGGAGTTAATGCATTCAAATTACTCAGGTTCAGTTTGTTCTCTACCACCAGGCAGGTTTTTTGAGTAAAACACAGTAAGGTTGTATTTGGTCAAATGTAGGAGACACCCAGTTTCAGTGCTCATAGTTACAGATGGTGGAATCACCAGTTACGAATTCTGGGTGAAACTTAAAACCAGATTCACTTCTTGACATCAGAAAGGCATCAGACTTCTACAAGGAATCCTTGGGCCTTTTAAAGAAGTGAGATGCTGGGCAATTTTTTTTTTTCTCTCATAAAACTAGATTTGGCTTTCTGCTTCTTTGTAACAAACATACCAATGATAATTCATGTCTCTCATTTTCCCTGCATCTCAGATTTACCCCTACTTCACTTGGCTAAAAAGTTTTAGCATACTCACAGCCGAGTCAACAATGTTTTGTTACCGCACATCATGAGAAGTAGTAGGTGTGCATACATCCCATTAAACTCAGATCTTTTCCTGTGTTCTTTCCACAGAGCTCATACATGTAATTTTGGGGGGCACATTATTAACCCAAGTGATGTATCCACAACCCAGGATTAAGATATTTTCCAAACCTTTGCCTTTAGGATAAACTGCCCCTCCTTCACAGTATAACAGCAGATTACTCCTATTTTCCAGTAAGATTTGCACTTAAAAACATAAAACCATGTTTGTTTTTCATTTAAAATCTTTTTTGGATACTGGTCTCAGAAAGATGTGCTGTCTGCAGTTGTGTGGATCTGTGACTCCCACTCTGGTCTCCACTCTCAGTCTTGTGACTGGGCTGTGAGATAGGGATTCAGAGCTCCTGCCTTCCTATTCTTTCATTAAGGTAAAACAGTGAGGCAGCAGTCATTTAAAAAGGCAAATAAAATGTTAACAATTTCATATACTGAGGAGGAGGGGTGATAAACTGAAAAAATTAAAATCACATGTCCTTGACTGTCCTTAATCACAACTTAAACTGTTACAACAAAGTAATTTTAACAAGCCAATTGATACAACATTTTTTCCAAACTTCTGGCTCTTGGACACACCCTTGGGTTTTGTACCTAAATTTAAACTAGCTTTTACTATAACTGAGCATCACCAAGCTGTTCTACTACATATTATTTTTTTGTCCATATATGGAATTTTCCAGAATCCGAAATACTTTTTTGGTAACCTTTTTCCCTAACAAGAAACTATTATGGTTCATTTTAGTGTGTATTTCAGAATTTAAAGTCTGAGATTGTGGTTGATTTCAGATATTTTTGTAATAATGGCATTCCAATTTCTGAAGAGCTTTTTTTCCTTATAGGTATCACTGATATTTTTTCCCTGAGAATAGTCTTTTCTGTACCTGTAACAGTATACCATGGATATATTTACATAATACATATACAATGAAAAGTTAAACTTTATAATTTATGAAATTTAAAAGATAATTAACACAAAAAATAATTAGCCTGATCAGACATCCTTCATAATACTCTTACCAGAACAAGTAGTGATTTGCACATTACGGAGACCAAACTGTTCCTTCATCTTCTCTGTGAGCAGAGTCCTCCATGCCATGGTATGATGTGGCACATGGAGGAATTTCCTACATGATGCAGTTAGAAGCAAGAAATGCATTTCCAAGTCATTCCTTTGGTACACTCCATAACCATTGATTTTCCAAATTCAATTTTTACTCCAAGCAATCTCCGTCATACTCCATAGCACTGGAAATGATCTCCAAATACCAAAGGACAAAAAATTCTTGCATTAGCTTCTCTTGCAAGTGCTCCATCAGACAATTTTTGGGGGAAATGGCAGACAACACAGGGAAAGCAGATGTTGCATTCTAGGGTTTTGTTTCCTTTGACCATATTTTTCATTGCAGTTATGACTTAATTTCACACATTTCCAGTGAAATTTATTTTATTTGGAAAGTATGTTCTCGGTTTCTCTTTTTAGCCATGACTCAAATGTTCTGGTGATCTTCTTATTAACATCCCTTTTTAATGATGTTTCATGGACACAATCCAGTAACATTGCTTCAAATAAATACATGAAAGCTGATGAAAACAGGGACATCTTAACCGTGAATTTTGTCAAGCCACTTGTGATCGGTTATATAAAGGCTTTTTTCTTTGTGTCCTTTTCACTTGGAAGTATTTGGAATCTTACTAAAAATAATACCAAACTGGTAAATCATTTCAAGGTTTTATAACTGCAGGGATAGATGACAGAAAACTCTCCTTAGCAGTAGCTGCCAGCAGATGGATTCCTGAGGGACTCCATTGTTAGATGCTGATCAGAGGGAAAAGATATTCTGAGGGGAGATACAAAGTTTTATTTATTCACAGTTCACTTGGAAGAATGGGATGGGACATCTTGGCAATACCATATAACAGAAAAAACAGCTGAGCTGTCATGTCTTTAAAACATCTTCTCCATATGCAGGGACCACAACATCTCTTTTCAGTCCTCTTTTCTAGACTAAGCAAACTTAACTTCTGAACCTGTCTCAGGGGGACACGCTTCCAGACTCTAGTTCTTCCCTTCTGAACTCTCCAGTTTGTCTGTGTTTCTCTCAAAACAATAATGCTCAAAGCAAACATAGTAATTTTGCAGAGCGGAGAGGACTATTGCTCAGGCCTGACATACAGCACTTCTGCTAATGTAACAGCTTCATATCGCTCACTCGCCTTCAGTCTGTGGCTCTTTAGGATGAGCAGAATCTTTTCTGCAGCACTATTCTGTGCTGTATTCTGCTTTTCTGTACACTTTGCTGAAGGGCAAAGCGCTGGACATTATTAAATTGATTGTCTGACTTCAAACTACCTCTCCAGTTTGTTACGATCACCAAAATTTTAAAGTACTTGTCAGGTCTCTTTCATCTTGACATGGCCACAGATTTTTAACATGTCCTCTTTCCTCCTTCATACACCTAATGACTTTTTTTGGACAAGAACCAATCACTGGATAGAATCAGCTTGAAGTATCCTTCTGGTTTAACACAGGCTGACTGACAGCTGTTGTCCAAGTATATTTTTTTCAAACATTTATGCCAGTTTCATCTAATCAAGCCAGTGTTCAGTAAACTAATGCAGCCCGTACTAATACAGTCCTTTTTTGTTTCAACAAAGTGATTATTGTCACAGCCAGCTACACTTCTTATTGCTCTCATGTCTCTCTGATATCTCCCCATTCGTTGTCACGCTTCTGGCTTTCTTCATGTGATTCTCTCATACCTGGAAAGCACTGCATTGTTCATCGTATGTAGCACATACTCACACAGCCTGTGCTGCTAGGCTCTGTACATAAAGCTTTTCTTTCACAAACATCATAAGGTCAATCACCCCTTTAAACAACAGTACCGATTAATGATAGCACCAAGGATAAACCACAAGAGAAGGAAAGATAGTAAAAAAATGTATTGTCTACATATATGTTTATTTTATCTTCTAGATCACCTGAGCCCAATATGCCATCTTGGGTGCAGCTGCCTTGGGATAAGAAATTTGTTACTGCAGCTCACCTGGAGCTGTTTTCTCCACTACACCAGAAATTATGACCCCCTCCAGTCTCTTGGCATTTCTTCGCATGGAGCCACTCCCTAGCCCGGTTCCGTCAAACGACCTAGTTTAGCAGAAACACCTTTTACACTCAAATCATACTGACAGAATGAGGGTAAGTAGCAATTACACTGCAGTTGTCCTGGCATATCTGGAAGGGCAGTAAACTGGCAGCAGGACCCAAACAGCCAGCCAGCTGGAGACCCAGCCAGCTGGAGACCCATCCCCAAAGCCTCTTCCTACAGATCAGCTACTACCGGAATGGGTGTGAGCTCAAGGCGCTTTTTTTGCCCTTTTTTTTTTGATTCATGGTGGTCCAATTGATTTCGGCAAGAACAGTTGTACACAAAAAACGGAACAGTCCCATTTCAGCTACAAATTACACTGGGGGGCTTGCTCTGCTCTGTCCTGCATTGGACGAGCTCCTGAGTGCATTTGGGAGAACAAAGTTGGCCAAACTCATCTTCATTAAAAGATCCGTCTGGCACTAAAAAAGAATGGTGTAACAATTAAAGTTGATGAAAAAAAGAATTAAAACCTGATATTTTCTCTCCTTGTTTTCTTTTGTGAAAACTGCCGGGAAAATTTAAGAGGAGAAAAGAGGTGTAAAACCACTTATTTCTTCAGAAAGAGGTCTAATTCCTGCTAACATTTCCACAATTGCCTGTGTTTGCTCTTTTTGTCTGCTTTGGCAGCAAAAGGCACGGAAGGGGGTTATGGTTTTTTACAAATATAAGGAATATTTCTGTCCTTTTGACTTTAGTCTACAAGGGCACATACAGGAGAATGAGTTAAACATTTTCAAGCAGTAACTTTTTGTGTGTGTGTGTGTGTGTGTGTATGCCATAAAAGCACTTACTCATGCTGTCAGCAAAAGCAAAATATACACCTAAAGGAAAGAACAAGTAGGCTTTTAGGAAATAGATGGTAAACTGCACATAAAGAAGATGTCACTTCCTAGAGTTCTCTGTTGTCCGTGCACAAATAAAAGCCACCCTTCCAAAAGGCCTCTCTGTCTTTGCAGAGGGGATGAGGACACCTCCATTTCCTCTTACTCTGCTTCTGGCAGCTTGAAGAAGTGATCTGCTCTGCACTGCCGAGGTCCTGTGCAGAAACTAGAACCTGTGAACCTCTGTCCATTTTGTTTTTTGACCTCTTACCCATCTCAGTCAAATTAAATTACATTAACTGATGCATGAAATGGCCAGTTCCTCATTCAGTGTAAGATCTCCTCTTCTGACTTGCTGTGGTGCGTAACAGTTTATTGACTACTGCTGTCCCACTCTTTGCTTTGTGCTGTTTTGATTACTCTACCGTGTCTTCCTCCACCCACCCATCTGTTCCTGGAACCTTTGTCCTTCTCTCTCAGTAATCTCATTTGTTCCCATTCCAGTCGTGTGATGACAAATGACAAATGGGTATTCCACCAAGTCCATACATTCATTTTTTATCACATTAGTGCTTTAATAAACTGGAATAGACAGAACTCCTGAAGCACGTATTTTTATTTAATTAGATATTTTAAAAATCTGTTCACTGGGACAAGATCTGTCAATAGTATAAAAAGTAGTTTTTTTCCACACTTGCCCCATAATTTAATAATTAGTTAATATACAAGAGAAAAGACATACAGAGATTTCAGTGCTAATGCCAACTCTAAGGAGTTCCTGTCTCCTGACTCTGGCAGCTTGCTGCTGTCTTTTCAGATCTCTTGCTCTGCTATGCCAACATAACTGCAAACCATATCAAGGAACCGATCTGGCTGACAAAATAATCCACATTTTCCCTCAGAATATTTTAAAGTTTAATCAGGTCCTGCACTGATATTACTATGTAAACTGATACTGCCTATAGTGCTGGATATCCAGCCAAAGCGTAGATGTCTGGTTTCTTTATGTTGTGAGACTTCTGTTCCATTTATATGGGAATATAAATCAAATTAGCACTTTAGAAGAGTTCCTGACTTGGGATTACCCATAACCGCAGTCCAGGTCTTTGGCTGACAGTGGATCTGGGATGTCTGAGCCCAGCTCTGGTTTTGAGGGACACCATGACAAAATTTCTAACATTTCTTTTACAAGCAGTATGGGTACCTATTGTAGAGTTACTAAATCTTGAGCAGATATCATTTTTGCTCTCCAAAGCCTTTTAAGTTCTCTGGACAGAATTGCTATGGTGTTGGTAAGGCACAGCAGAGGTTTGTGTTTCAGCACTCGCTACTTATCTCAAATTATGATATGGTTCTTTGACGGAGACAAATGCACATGAGGAACAAGGTGGCCATTGTCCTGTGCACTTCAGGGATCATAATCCAAGGCTGAACTGAGCCCAGGAAAGAGTCAAAGGTATTTACATTAGTAAAATCCCAGGGGCAAATTTTGCAGGTGTTGTTCCAAGACGTGGAAATGATAACAAAGGCGAAAATCTCCACAAGCCTAAGTAATTATTACAGCATCACTTTGATCCAAACCAAGATGATTTACCCTTCCAGTTCAGTTCAGTTAGCATAAAGGGTTTGTTCTGTAGCCAGATACTATCTATAAATGCAGAAATTGCTTGCCTAAAGAAAGTGAAGGTGCCTAAAGCAGAAGAAGGTGGTACATTTTGGGGAGGACCAATATGAATTAGGCATAGTTTGTAAGGTTACACTTTCAAAAAGAATGCAATAATTGCTTTCTCAATATTTCTTTCATCTCTGAAAGTACTTGGAAAAACATAGGAAGTGTGGAGATACTTTGTTTAAATTGAAAATAAATACAAAAACATCTTTCTTCTTAGAAATAAAATTTATCTTGAAGGTTTTGCTGTCAACTTATGATCAGTATCTCCTTCCATAGGCTTCAGTGGAATCATGCACATGTTGTAAAAGACTTAATGACTAATGTAAATAACATTTGCTGTGTATAAAGCTGTGTTTTGCCCATGTTATATGTTGTTTCGGGTGGCAGGCAGCAGAAAAATGTAGTATTCCTCCTTGAACAGCCATGAAAAGAAGTTTAATCTTTACTATTTATGGAAGAGAAAGGAAAGATATGTCTCACTCTGTGAAAATCAAACACTTTGAGGAGGAACCCTGTAGAGCTCAAATCAAGTCAGTGGAGTCTGGCAAACTGGCCTCTCATTTCTGTGGAGATAGTTTACGGGAGGCACCTGCTTTCAGTTGTTCAGGATATTGGTCCCTTTTTTTTTACAGAATGACAATATAAGTCCTGTTGTGCACTGCATTTTGCTGTTGTTTAGGGGTTTTTTTAGAGCAAAAGATAAAACATACTTTTTCACCTAGCTACACAAGATTTCATCTGAAGTATAACGGCAGTCATTCCTCGTAATTCATCATTGCTCTCAAAGTTTCAGGCAAAGATCTAGTCTGTGGACCCATAAAGAAGGAGCTTCTTTCACAAAGACTTTCAAGGGAAAAATCCACATTTTTGAGGGCTTTTTCTGTAATTTTGATCTTGCCGCAAAAAGGTGGAACTCTGCTGTTTTGTCCTTTTGGGGAATTCTGTTCCTTTTTTCTTGAAGTTCACTTGATGACAAATTACTTGATCAGGCATAGCTTTCCAATGGCAGTACCACATTAAATATTTTCAAGAGATAAAGTAAATGAAAATCCCAAACTTTGTCAGTGGTTGAATTTATAGTTGGGTTACACTTAAGAGTTTTACATGGAATTCCTATAAAAACAAAGAAAAAACTTGAACTTGATGGACCAAGACCGTGGACTGGCTCAAAATTAAGAGCTCGATTTTAACAGTCTCTGTTAACTGTTTTCAACACCACCACAAAACAACTTCCACAGTAGATCATTGTATTACTCACAGATTTGCAATAAACCCAAAAAAGCACTTGGGTCTTGTTTGCATGTGGTACAGAAATGACACCTGCACCACATCAGTAACAGTACTCTACAATCAGTGCACTTTTTCATTTGTGGATTTATGAGTAATGCCATACTCTGTTGCCCCTGAGGCCTAATCCTCTTATTTCCACTTGTGACCTGGGTTATGCTCAGCTTGATCAGTCATTTCGAATTTCCTCTTTTGTCTTTCAGGGAAGATCACAAGCATTGCACTGCTTCAAAGTCGATGCTGGCAATTGATGCTCGGCTGATTCTTTTTAGTAAGGCCATGTTAAGAAATGAGTCCATGATTTCTGGTTGACCTTTGAATGCTTACACCTTTACTTGTTCTGCTGCTTGCTGTCAGTATAATTTCAGAGGCTACAGTTTGCAGATGCTGGATTGAGATTGAGTTCAATAGATATATGTCTATGCATAATAAGAAGACTAAGTTCTCTCTACCACAGGTTTGTCATTAAAATACCATGCAAATATAGCATACTTTCTTCTTATTAATCACAACCATTTAAAAAATTGGTCCAAATTGAATGTTGCCCAAACTGAATATAAAATATAAGGATCAGTTCCTATTACCCAGGGTGTCTTCTGTGAAGCATGCAAAGTGCTTTGGGAAATCTGTGGTAGGACACCAATACGGATCGCTGTTCCCAGCTGTCCCTGGAGAATTGCCAGCACTGCAATGGCTCAAGAGGAGGCAAAAGAATCATTTCAGCTTTCCCCTGGACTATACAAAGAAAACAAAATGAGGCTTCTCAGTGTTATTTCTGGTACCCTTGTGCAGCAGTCTGGAGCAGCTGAGGTGCCTCAAAGTCCTGGCCCAAAGCAAGTGTATTCATCTGTGTCGTGCTGTGTATGTGCCATTGGGTCACGGGCTGGCTACGGGGTTGGGGTGGGGATAAAGCTCAGTTGCTGGAGATGGACCGTGCAAAGTGATAAGCAAGTTGCAAGGGGATGGTGCCCACACAGGGGTGATGAAATCTTGGATTTATGCTGTTAACCTTTTGCTGCTTGTAGGACTGCTTGAAGGAACATCAGTCTTCCCAACCTTAGAATTCACACCTGGTTAAACACAAACACATTTTAATGTGCTGGTCCATCACACAGAGGCTCCCTCCCCTCTCCCTTCTCCCCAGATTGAAGGGCCAGAGTCAAATAGAAGTTGCCTGAGTTTTTGATAGATGTAAGACAATGAATATTTCTTTAATCTCTTCAGGAATGGCCATGCTTTTCCAGCTGAAGTTAGAACAAGAACAACAACAACAAAAATGCCATGGTAGACACACATTCTGAAAACTTGAACCCAAACTGTTAATGTTCAACTAAAATGATAAGCAACCAAAAACCATGTCAGTTTATATATAATGGCTGTATGTAATGCCATTATATAAAAGGCAATATCAAGCAGGCTAGAGTACGTAGAGCTAACAACACTGTAATAGCTAAGATATCTTATTTCTGTGTTTGTTGAAAACTATGGACCTTTTCCATAGTCATGTCTTTTTTAGCTTTCTTTCAGATTGGAAATGAGAAGCATAGGTGTGGCCAAGTTGCTGTTGCAGCTGCAGGCATGCCTTGACTGCAGAAGTACAGGTAATTATTTTTTCATTAATAATAGTCATAGGGAGGGAAAGAAAAACATGCTTTATAATAATGCCTAGAGCAACTACTTCGAACTGGAAGTCATAGGACTACTGAAGAGAAATTAACTTCCAATAGAAATATAATCTTGTGCACACTGTTCTTATTTTGAAACACTTCAAAAGATGATTTTGCCTATCCCTCGTAGAAATTGCAGTGTTTCTTCCTGCAGTTATCAGAGGATAACCTTCCTGAGATGGGTAATGAGTTATTAGAAACTGAAAAATGCTATATACAATTCGCGACAATTTTAGTAGCATCATAGAAATGAAAAAGTATTTATCCGTATTTTAAAATTAACATTAATCTGAATGAGGCCTATATTTCCTTGGCAATGTATCGTATATTTAGACACATTCATTACTAAGGTGGACAGTTTATTGTTCACAAGGACTAGGGCATTAATTGGAAAGGAGACATGGAATATGATCTAGACATGCTGTCTTGATGGGCTGCTACTGTAAAGTAGGGTTATTCTCACAACTTCACAAGCAAATCTATTGCCTATCTTCAGGTTTTTCTTACAGAGCTGACTTATCCCTGCTATAGTGCCAGATGGATTGACCTGAAAAAGAAGGGGAGAAGAAATGAGGTGACTGAAATTGTATTACGGAACAGCTAATGAGACATCCATACTTTAAGGTCGTTGATGTTGTTTCTGCATGCAGTGAAGGGCAGTGCTTCAGGGAGTCTCCAAATTCTTCTGATGGAAATGAAGGTATGGATCCAGTTCCTTTTCTACAAATACATGGGGCACAGAAATACGACTGCTAGAAGACACACTTGCTGACTGCGATTTATACTGTCTCAGTCCCCATGTATTAAGCTGGGCCCTCCTGAAGTTGCTGTAACTCATACCAGTTGTCAGTAATCTAATTTTGATAAATCAGGGTATGTCCCTAACATGCGCATCTGTCGTAATCCTTCTTATGCCAGACGTGGAGCTCCTAAGACAATTCTGAGAGCAGGATTTTTCTGTAAGCCATGGCACCTCTCCTGCATTTTGCCTTGAATGTTGTATCTCTGCAAAAATTTCCTGATTTGTTGTCTTTCACCCTGTTACCCCACATTCAATATTGCCCTGTAGATGTGAGGAAACACAGCAAGTACTGATCAGATTACATTGGGTTATCATGTTGGATTTTAGCCCCATAATTTGTATGCGTTAGAGGAGTACGTGCTTTTGAAATACGCTCCAGGAGCATCAGCAGTATCTGTGACTAATTGTGGTGGGGTCAGTCTTTTTCAGCCTAGCATCTGCTTTTACATAATTGAACAGCACACCTCTCATGGGGCCGCATCTCAGCTCACCTTTCAGTATCAGTGGGAAAGGATGGGTAGGTGTAGCACTGCATGACTGTTGAGGACCATCTAGCCATGATTTTAGCAGTGGTAGTGAAGATAAGCAGTGTAGTGGAGGGATGGTCTTGAGATCACCCTAGACCTCTGGGACATCACAGTTTGCCTTCCCAAGTTCCATTCTCCCCATTTGTAAACTAAAAATGACATCCACCTGCCCGCCTTTACCTTACTTTGTGGTGTGAAGTGGAAGCTGTTAAGACAGCAAAAGTAGCAAGTGCTGCAAAGTGTTATTATTGTATGTATGCATGTACGCTCATGTTTTGTGTGTGTAGTTTTGTCAACTTGTAGTTCTTGTATACATATCTACCCAGAAGTTGGTGTCAATTAAAAGAAGTAAACATGTCCCCTTTTAATTTAATTTTTTAGCATCAGATTGGCTCATCTTGAGTTTTCATGCTGCAGTATTTTCAGCTAAAAGCTTCACTGCATTTTTACATAACATTAAGTATAGGAAGGTAAAACCACAAAACACAAAAGAGACACCCAGATACATCATGTCGCAGCAAGAAATCCCTTCGGTGTGTTCCAGAAGAGTACAGATTCCTTGAAATAAAAAGAGAATATCTTTGTAGAAACACAAGGAAAGAACTTGAAAGTCTGAATGGCAGGATATATTTGTGGTACAGTTGATGTTAAAATATTTCATCTTTTCAACCTCTAGGGGGGACTATGTTTTCAGCGAACCTGTCTGTGAAGAATTTTCTTAATCTGCAGCAGGCAGCTCAGACTGTCACTAATGCTAGCTGGAGCGAGTCAAGTGATTCTTGATTTGTGTATGAGTTATTTCTGGGGGGAAATAGCCTGTGTCTGAAATGACTTTAGTCCTAAAAGGCCAGCCTGAAATCTTTGCTTTCACTGCAGTCCGCGGGCATTCTGCCTGCTACTGATTCACGATTGCAGGATTTGTTCCTATTAAAAAGCATTTATGTAGCTGAAAAAACTGTCTGTGGAGAAATGTTGAATTTATAGCTATGGAAAATACTGTAAGTGAACTAATGAAGAGGTGGATTAAGTGACATTTTGAATTGGGATTAACAAGTAAATCCTCATGCATAACTTTCTGGCTCAGAAAAATAAATCAATCACAGGCTGGGATTCTTCTTTATAAAACCACTTGTGGTGAAGGGAAACAACCGAAATACTAAGGACACTTTGGGCCCGCAGAGACACTGTGACTCGCATAAGGCTAAATGCAATTGCTCAGGTGAGTAAGGACCACAAACTGTTGGCCAAATCCTTTTCTGAAAGCATCAAAACTGGTCTTTGACGTTACTACTGCTACACAGTACTGGCTAGATGCCTTTTGTTTCTTTTTCCCCTCATGTTGGCACTGCTTCTCCCACTCTTATTCATTCCCAGCAGTACTTTACCTCACAAGGAGCAGCCAGTGTGAAGGGATGGCAGCCCTGTGATTTATGGGCTTACTATCTCTTCCGTTGTGTTTACACAGCTTATGCTCAAATAAGACAGCTAGGAGAGTATGGAGCTCACACATAAAATGAAAACGATATTCTGGTGGGGGAAGGAGGCAATCAAGAGAGATCCGTCCAGATTTCTGTGTTGTAAACACATCTGTAGGGTCACCATAAAGCAGTGACTACAAAGGTCAGCATTTCAAAATGTGTCTTAAGAAAATGTTTTTGCAAGCTTTGTGGTGAAGATGGCTGGTGTGTTGTATATTGTAACATTCTGCTTAATCTCCACTCTGTTATACGGAGTTGTCTACAACAAAAAAATGCCTGACATAACTTACAGTACAGGAACATACAAAGCCAGCTTCACCAGGGTGGATGTTTATGTAATCTTCAAGAACACTCTGAAGTTCGATTCAGCAATCAAATAAAACTACGTGAGAGGCACATTTCTCAGAGGCGCTACCCATGTTCGAATTTCTGAGCTTCTTTGTTTTACCGAGCTCCATTAGACAAATGCTCCTGAAAAAAAAAAGATTTTTTTTTACAATTATTTCTGTACATTATTTGCTGTTTTCGTTCCACTTTTCAGTTGTAATTGCACAAGTGTTCCCAGCTCTTTTTTCATTTTAGTCGAGGCATCTTAAAGGTGAGCATATGGTCACCCCAGGAGCGCAGGTTTCCCATTCATAGACTGCACAGTGAGGGGGGCAGCAACAAAAGTAAGTTTACACATACTGCCCTGACAACGACCTCTGTGCTGAACTAAACAAACCCCTTCTGTAAAGCCAGGAGCAGTTCACTCACCTTTCGAATGCAAACCTGGCACTCTCTGAGTAACCATAAAACATCAAACCACACAGCCCTGCTCTGGGCTTGAGGATGTGTGCTGTTAGGGGGCACAGAAAACTCCGTAGAGAGCCATCCTTTAGGATTTTGCTGTCAAAAAGCATCAGGTATTCCAAAGCCTCTTTCACAAAACATTTTGCACGTTCCACATGGACTTCACTCCAGAACAGGAGTGTCCATTTTAAATGGACACTAACAAAACCTTAAGCATAGCAGCTTTACAGCCAGTGAGCATAGGGATGCATTTAACATGCTCTGACTAGGCAGTGTTGTCAAGATAATTAAAAAAGTTATTTTTCTTTTTTTCCCCAAGAAAATAATCTCGGAACAGGACTTGTCTCCTTCACTGGGGAAACTGCCCGCTGCCAGGGGCACGAAAGTTTGTCTCTGAGGCACGGTGGGTGGAAAACCGTGTTTGTGCCCTCTTGCCACGGGGGTCTCAGAAAGACCCCAGAGGGACATGGACAGGGGTCAGGGATCGGGGCTCAGTGATCCAGTGCCAGCTTCCCCGTCGGGTTCTGCCGTCCCTGAGCACGGGCATCTCGCCACGGGCGAGGAGCCGGGAAGCTCTGCTTGCGCCCTGCCGCAGCTGCCTGCATCCCCCAGCGCTGATGCTGCACCCCCCTCCTTCCCCAAATCCCCCAGCCCTGCCGAGCACCGACCCCTAAGCCCTCGGCGAGGCGGGGGGGGGGGGGGGGGGGGGGCTGGCTGAAACGCTTCCCTTGTGCGGCTTAACCGGGCTGAAGTCAACCCCCCCCCCAAAAAAATACTTTACAAAAAAATGACAGTGCGATGGGATCCCTTACTCCCCGACCCTGCCCGCCGGGACTCGCTCGGCAGGAAGGTCCGTGTACGCACACACCGAAGTGTTGCATATGCGATAAGGACACCCCCCACCACCACCACCCCCCACCCCCCCTCGCCCGGCCGGCGGTTTCGGCAGTCTCCACGCTCGCAGCTCGCCGGGGAGAGGTGTGCGGGCGCGGGGGGGGGGCGTGGGGGTGTGGGGTAGGGGGGGGCCGCCGCCGGAGGGGGGCGGGCGGGGCGGGCGGGAGCGCCCGGTCCGGCTCCTCCCTGCGCACAAACCCGGCCGCGCCGCGCCGGGCGTGCGGAGAAGCCGCCGCCGCTCCCGCGCTACTTAAGCGGGGAGGGCGCAGCCCGGCAGCCCCGCGGGGGGATCCGGCGGGGGGGCGGGCGGGCGGGGGGGAGGAGGAGGAGAGAGGCAAATAATTACCAACGACGACAACAATCTATAAGCAAACAAGGAAAGCGGGGCCGAGATGCTCCGTCCGTAACCCGCAGGCGGGGGCAGGTTGTGAATCCGCCAAACACCTGAGAAATAAAGCACGACCGAACAATTTCGAGGCGGGCGGGTGAAGGGGCGGGGGGGGGGCGGCGGCGAAAAGTTTGCCGGAGCTCGGTCGTCTCGGGGGGGGCGGGCGCGATGCCGCCCTGGCTGCTCGGCAGCCTCTGCTGCGTGCTGGCGGCGCGGGCGGCGCTGGGCGGCGGCCCCGCGGAGGCGGCGGAGGAGGAGAAGCTGATCCGGGTGCTGGTGCTGCTGCCGCAGGACGACGCCTACCTCTTCTCGCTGGGGCGGGTGCGGCCGGCCATCGAGTACGCGGTGCGGAGCCTGCGGGAGAGCGGCGCCGGCTTGCCGCCCGGCTACGCCTTCCAGCTCACCTACGAGGACTCGGCGTGCGGCAACCGCGCCCTCTTCAGCCTGGTGGACATGGTGGCCCTGCAGCGCCGCCGCCCCGACCTGCTGCTGGGGCCCGTCTGCGAGTACGCGGCGGCGCCGGTGGCGCGGCTGGCGGCCCACTGGGACGTGCCCATGCTGTCGGCGGGGGCGCTGGCCGCCGGCTTCGGCGCCAAGGGCGGCGAGTACTCGCACCTCACCCGCGTCGCGCCCGCCTACGCCAAGATGGGCGAGATGCTGCTGGCCCTCTTCCGCCACCACCAGTGGAGCCGGGCCACGCTGCTCTACAGCGACAGCAACCCCGAGCGCAGCTGCTACTTCGCCATGGAGGGCGTCCATGTGGTCTTCCAGGAGGAGGCCTTCCACATGGCCGTGCACAGCTTCGACGAGAGCAGCCGGCACCTCGACCTCGACGACGTCGTCCGCGCCCTCCAGACCGGCGAGAGGGGTGAGTGGCGGCGGGGCGCCCGCCTTGGCTCCTCCGCGGCGTTCGGGGGCGGACGGGGCGGTGGGAGCGCCGGGGAGCCAAAGTCCTGCGGGAGGGAAGACTCGTGTCCCACCCCGTCCCGTCCATCCCGTCCCATCCGTCCCTGTGCCAGCATCCCCGGGCCAGGCATCCCCCGACAGAGGGGGGACCAGCTGCCCTGGGCGAAATCTATGCCCGCAGGAGTTCCTCAGAGTTTTGCCTCCCGCACCGGGGAGGGAGGCTCGCCCTCGGGGACCGCGCCGGGAGGGTTTTGTGTGTGGCATGGTAAGAAATCGGCTTTCTGCCAGCGGTCTGGGTTGCCCAAAATCGCCCGCATCTGCGGAGCAGCAAATCTGTTGCTTATTCGCTGAGATTTTTGCAGTGACTCTCTGTAAGTAAGTTCAAAGTCAAAGCAAAGATGTTTTCTTCTCACCCTGCTGTGTCTTGCCACGGGGATCCTTTTCCCCACTCCTGCCGTTGGAAGCCCCGTCGAGTGTCTCATAAATAACAAATGCATTTAGGGGAAGCGGTCATTTTGGGGGATGTGTGGATGCAAAACCCGTGAGTGCGCGCAGTAATATTGCCACCAACTGTTAGCAAAACACCGTGGAGATAAATGGCTTGTAAAACATCTTGGAAAGTCACCCCTGGGCTGGATGAACTGGCTTTGCATCATGAAGTAGTAAAACGCTCAGAGTGCTTTGGGATGTGGAAATTTGTAGTTAGATGTGTTTGAAAGTGAGATCTCGCTGAGCAACATGTGGATACGTGGGCTTACCAAAAAGGCATTTTCTGTTAGAGGCTTTTGCCAGCCATAGGCTTCCCCAGTAAGGTACTGCAAAAGAAGAAAAGGTGTATTCCAGAAGTGGACCGCAGGATCAAGTTAAGGAAAGTCCCCTTAGCTGTTTTCCAAAAGAGGCGTAGATGTACAAAGTGCTTTGTAAAATTGTTACGTCCCTGTTTGTAGAATGTTAAAATAGCATCAAAATGGGACTGATAAAGATCATGCCGTGCGTGACTGGCACAACTGGTGTAATGGTGCCGTGGGCTGGAGACGGAGCAGCCTTGCACTGCTGATGTCGTTACACTGCTGTGAAGTTTTTAACGTGTGCAGGAGCGTGTGTGAGATAACTGAGGTCTAATAGCATATGGCTGTTTAATTCTCTATTCACCGAAGCAGGTGCTTAAAATAAAGCTTTCCTAGTAAGTGCCATTCAGGGAAATATACTGAATGGAGAGGAAGAAATGTGTAAGTGCTAGAGTAAACCACTACGTGGGAAAAGATGCTTTTCTTTTTTAATCAGTGAAACTTTCGGCGGGGGGGGGGGGGGCACAGTTCAGCTTTCCAGATGCTAAGAGCGTAACAGCATGCTTACAGCAGGAAAAGGCGAGTGTTCACCCTTAGCCATATGGAGCTATGGCTATGCTGTGGGAATGTGACTGATGGCTAAAGACAACCCTGCTCTTCAGACCATGCTGACAGTCAGGGAAGAGAGGCTTGCTTTCAGCCTGGGCTTAAATGCTTTGCTGAGCTGAGACCTTTGGTCTTGCGTGATTCTGTAACTTGCAAATGACTGAACAAAAGCAGCCCGCTGTCTCACTTCTTTCCCTACCTTGTGCCCTGTGGAGTCCCTCCCTCTGTCTCACCTCTTCGTTTGTCCTCTGGCTCATGCCGCTACTGTGAAATGCAGCAAGTGGGGCCCTTCAGCTTCAACTTGTGCCTTTCTGACTTCAAAGTCTGACTGCAGGACTTGCCTGGCACGTTCACTGGGGCCCAAGGGGTGGTCCTGCTGCTTACGACACCTTTCAGGTTGTCACAGTATTTTAAAAGTCATATATCATGTGAAGGATGCACCGTGTGCCTTAGCTGACGAGATGAGGTCTTCATTTCTCCTGAGGACTCCTTGGAGGTCCCCCCAACGGGGCAGCAGGGCTTGTGGGTGACGTGGCACTGTCCAAAGCACTTTCTAGAAATGTTTTTGGTTGGTTGGTTTGCTCACCTACCGTGACACTGTCCTGGGCTCTGACCCTGCACCTTCTCTGTTTCCAGAGATTGCTGCTGGTGTTGGTCCCACCTGAGTGGTTGGGCTTCCTTGAGCTGCCCGAGTGGGAGTGGGCTTTCAAGCAGATACAGGATACCTGCTTGAAACTCTCCCAAGGCTGAGAAAGAAGCTGCCCCACCAGCTGGCCTGTGGGCAGCCGGGGCAGAGGCTGGCCCCGTGGGTTAGGTTGCTGCTGGCTGGGGGTGTGCACTGAGCTCTCGGGGGTCCGGGAGGCAGGGGTGCACTCAGCCATGCACCTGTGTTTGCCAGTGGCTGCCTGGTCAGTCCTTGGAGCCACAACAAAACCATGGTGAAAAATATGATGATAAAAGTTAACCACTTGTCTTTAATGAATTTTGTTAGTAGTTCAAGCTCCCTTGTAGGCTCGGTTAGCCACTCTGCAGTCTTGATGCTGTAGGCTCAGGTTTGCCATAACGGTTACAAACCCAGGACTGTGCTTAAATGCATTATGCATAAGCATGTAGTCCAAGGGATGCACGTAGCAAAGGGAACGCTTACTCCTTTAACTGGAATTAAACTCTTAAGTATTTGCAGGATGAGTCAATAATCCTCATCAATAAATTCAGAATATTAGTATTAGAATTACTGTGGTCTGTGTGTACTAAACTGGAGGGAGAAAATTTTGTACGTGTTTGCACTTACACATTTGTATGTACGCAATAGTAAGGTACAGATGCAGATTAAATACACATAATTTACATTTCTGGAAGACATGCCCTTAGCTTATTTGCTTCAAAATTTTGAAATATGTAATCTTTGCTCTCCTGCTGGGTTAAAAACCACATCCAAATAGTTAATATTACTTCCCTTACATTCCTTTAGAGGCTTACAAAATATGATTTAATGTATTTTAAAGTAGGGTTTTTTCCCCCACTCTCTTTGTTATTCCTTTTGCTCAAGGTCTTTTACTGGTGTTGTGGGAATCTCTTTGATTCCATGTACAGATTACGGTTTTATGATAGATGTGAATTATAAAGGCGAAGTCAAGGGAGAATTGGGAGGGCAGCAAGGAAACATTTCAAAAGGAAATCTCTCACCTATACTGAAATTAGGAACAGTGAGACAAATTCGTTCCTGATGTGCATCTGGAAAAGATTTGATCCAAATTTTATTGTAAGAAAATTTTTTTCTTCTTCTTTTCCTTCATGCTAATATACTTCACAATGGTCGTGAAATATGTCTTGCTCTGTTGCTCTGGAAATTATTATATTACTCTGCTATAATCAGTAGGATAGAGCTATGCATGGTATAACTCTCCTGAAGCGTGGGGATGTACCGAACGTGACTCACCCCAGTGGCACATCTGGAGCTTTATGCCTGCGATGGCATCCAACCAGAAACGCGATGGGAGAAGATTCATTGTGTGCGAAAAGATTTGGCCTGTTTGGCCTTTTCATTTCTTATAATAGCAAACACTTCTACCCAGAAAAGCCGAATGTGGTTTTGATTCAGTTTTATTGTTGGGGTGAAAATATTTGCGTACATTATTGTAGCTTTTGAGCCTGGCCATGCGTGACGACGTTCTTGGAAACGTGCGTGCAGTTGGTTTCGAATCATCGTCGCAACAGGATCTCTTACGACTTTGCTGTAGGATATAGCCCTGAAGCACGCACTGGTACAATACTTTGCTGCTCCCTCTCATGTCAGTAGCTTCATACCCACAGTCTTGTGAACCTATATAAAAGTTTATAGTGTAACGTTCTCAGTGTGGGAGGTGTCTCCCTGTTGCCGAAGACCTTGCCTGAGTTTCTGCTTTCCCTTTGCAGGGGAAGGGGTAGCAAGGGGAGTAGTTCCTCCTGCCCAGCAGGTTGGGGAAGAGACTGTGGGTCCTGGTGCCCACACGGAGCACACCTGCGGGCTTGTGGGTCCTGTTGCAGTAGCAGACCCCCTGCTTAGCTCTTGGTCTGTGATAAATGAGTTTAATCTTGTAACCATCTTTAATCTTCACACTCAGAAAGTGGCACTTGCTTTTCCCATTTCTGAGCATTAAGTGTCCCATCAAAGGTCGTTGCCTAGGCTTGTTGTATATTCTCTGCAGAGAAGGTCATGTTCTGGAAAGATTGATACCACTGGCCCTAGACAGCTGCAGAGATGCTGCTCTCCATTAACTGTAGAGAGGCACCAAACTGTTCAATGGTATGGAAATTAAAATGGTAATGTCATACTATCATCTTACTTCTTCATCTTCAGATTGTCTTATGTCCACTTAGAAGTAACAACAGAGGCTTATGGTTGCAATCAACTCTACGAATATATGCAGCTAAAGAAATCTGGAGTCTGAACTTATCACAAGTTGCAGGGGTGGAAAAAGCTAGATCACACACAGGCTTTATTTAAGTATTTTGAGAGGAAACAAGGGAGGAGGAAGCCTCGCTGTGTTTGGTACCTGTCTTCTGTCAGCTGTTTGGGAAATCAGCTTTGTTTGCCATCTGCGTTGTCAAGTTTGTTGCAATGCTGGGAGGACAGCTGGGGTCACTGTCTCTGGCAGCATTCATGCTTAACAGGCTGTTCCCTGAAGTTCTTGAACTGCTTCTTATCTGTGTTTTTAATTTTCTTCCACTAGTTGTAATCATGTGTGCCAGCGGTGACACAATCAGGAACATCATGCTGGCTGCTCATCGGCAAGGAATGACCAACGGGGACTACGCTTTCTTCAATATTGAACTCTTCAACAGCTCATCATATGGTAATGTTTTTCCTGCCCAAGTGTGTTGCAAAGTCTTCTGTAAGCCTGGTAATACTTTTAGATTTGTTAACCTCAAAATATGCAGCACTGAGTCCCAGAATACACCCCTGTCTCTCCCCATCGTTGCAGTTATCTTCCACTTGGGCCACTGCAGGAAATAAAATGGACCTCGTGGCTGTAGTTGCCCCTGGGTGGATCACAAGATGCCAAATACACTATAAGCATTGCTTATTTATTTACTTGCAGGGTCACAGAAGCAGCACCAGATGGAGACATTGGTTATAGCAGCCAGGTGTGGGTACCCCACGCTGCAGTGTGTGTGCTCAGCTCTGCGTGGCTTGCACCATCCCCAGCCTTGTGACTGCCAAATCTCAGGGCAGGGGTATTCCTGGCTGCCCTGTGGCCTGCCGTCTGTGCAGGTGGCTGGAAGGAGGCACTAGCAATCGCCAGGGCTGTGGACAGCTGCAGGGCCTGAGTCTCCAGAAGTCGTCTCTGTGCTGGGGGATCCACACATCTAATTTGCGTCAGCTTTTGATCAGAAACTGCACCTGCAAAAATACTCAGCAGTGTTGTGTGGAAGGGAGAGCACTGGATGGGACACAGACAGTCCAGATTTACTAGAGTGGGGCAGATAAAAGTGGCTGATTCCACTCCTAAGTCAAAAGGATCAGAACTGTCAAATTAAAACATGACTTTAAAATGTAAATTAAATACCTTTGCTTTTTGAAATATAGGTACCTTCAGTTACGTTTGATATTATGGCAGAGCATGGCAGGGACTAAATCTGCTCTCAGCTGCTACAGCTGTCTCAGTTAAATTCAAAGTAATACTGGAGCAATGTGTTTGCTGAGTTTTAAACAACATCAGATGGCTGAAACAGAGGCAAGTTCATGCCTGGGAACTAGGTTTTGTTGAAGTGTCAATGTGGCTTTTGAAAGGAGCAGCCTCTTTTGCAGGTGCAGAGAAAATAATTTCCCCCCTGCAGGCTGCCTTAACTAACCCAGCACAATAACAAATTCATTGCAAATTGAAAACCAAGTGGGAGTTGAGAAAGAGGGAAAACTTGGGGTTTTTTTCTTTCTTTCAAATCTCAAAAAGCTGACCAACAGGAACAACTGAATTCAAAAAAGAATGATGTATTTTGTTTAATAAATCAGTTAACTGTAAGTTATATTCTTTTGCATAAACTTTTTGTTACCTGTCTACCACCTCTGAGATTATTTCACAGTAAACAGTTCTGTTTGTTGAAAAGCTCTATAATGAATATATATAGCTGTTTAAATTCAGAGGTACAGATACATACAGAAGTACAGATACTGCTACATGTATCATCTAGGTTAGCTAAAGAGGTGCCAAGTTGTGCCAGGTAATAAGGAAATCACTTAAGTAACTAAAAGATAAAGTTGCAGAACAAGATCAAAGCCAATGGTTCGAATCAAGGTGTTCTTTTTGTTGAGTTGAATTTGGAGTGACTTTATCCCTTGTGGTGTAAACAAAACCATTTGGCATTGAAGCCTTAATCAGGACCAGAGCAAAAAGCTGAAGTATCAGCAGTCACAAAACCCTGAAGTTTTGGCCCTTCTGTAGACCCCAGGAGCTTTGCAGGCTTGACTTTACTAGAAACCACTGATCAAATAACCCCTCTGGCTGCTGGTGGTGGCTCATTAACGCTGCATTACTGCTGCATTTCATCTCACAGAGTAGAAGTGCATCAGAAGTGATTCATCTGGCCATAGGTACATGTCTGTGTGTGAGCTTTGCTCCCTTTGGAGTCACAGGAGAGAAGGAGGCGCCTCTGGGCAGCGATTCACCTCATCCTTAGGTGCATGCAGTGGCTCAGATGAATCATCCCCTACAACTGATTGATGGTTTCCTTGCCTTGGCTGAAATGAGCGCAGGGTGACTACCTGGGAAGTGCTGAAGCTGGCTGGGACAGATAGTACCCAAAGTTCTCCTTGAGCAGAGGATGCTCACGTAAAAGCTGTGGCTGCAGGAGGTCGGCTGCTGCATTTTGGAATGGTTTTGCTTTCCAGGATGATATTTGCTAGGAGGTAGCGGTGGGTGCAGGAGGCAGCGTTGCAATCCCCAGGCTCAGCATCCTGCCCCAGGAGGGACTCTGGCATCACAGCTGATGTGGGGTGGGTGTCCCCAGTGATGCAGCCCCCAGGAGACGGCACTTGGTTCAGCCGTGTACAGGGCAGCGCTGTGCCATCCTGGCGTGGGACCTCCACGCAGCACAGTGGTGGAGGCAATACCCATTTGCCCCACAGTCATGTGGGAGCCTCAGCACCATCCTGCTTTGCATCACAGGTAGTCCAGTCTTCTTGTAGCTTTTCCAGGGGATGAATGAAAACTATCTTGTCTTCTGTTGTAGTGTAGTTAGAATGCAGCATTTTCTGACATTTCTAAGTAATAATCCTTTTAAACCAATTTGCATGGGAAACACATCCACAAAGAAACAGAAAGAGTGAAATGACTGTGCATCAGAAGTTGACTTTTGTGCAGATGGTCATCACATGTGGAAAGCAAGCATAAAAGAGAAATGTAGAGGGATTCCCCCCAAATTCCTTGTTGCCGGTGCCTGGAGGTACTACATTTTGTACCTTACAAAAGGTACAAAATCTAAGAGTGGGTGTGATTGGTAAATTGGCACTTTGCCTTTAAGTTCAGATGGCCATATTGCAGTTTGTTGTTGCCCTCTGTTCTGAATATTTTTAATTTTTCAGAAGAACAGGCATATTAAATGCCAAGGCTGCAATTGCACATAAAGTACTGTGGCAAGATGACCTCCTGCAAAATAATCCATGAAGGAATTTAAATATGTAGATTATTCTAGGAACGCTGTTATGCAAGTGTACCTTCCCTGCTCCCAGTGTGAGGATTTTTAAAAACAAATATGTATAGTGTCCAGGACAGAAACTTATTCACATTCTACAAGTGCTATTGTTGGGGGTTTTTTTGTCTGTAATCTCACTCTTTTTAGCCATCTGAATTTGCAAATGCAAAGCTATAGCAAAGCCCTCCGTACTGTAGTCTATGACGTACTTCTTGAATATCCCTCTTGAATTTTCCTCTGAAGTGCAGCTACCCAGCTGGGGCAGAGGCTTTTCAGCCTCCAGGCTCAGGCAGGGCTTGTACCCTCTTGTGGGGAATCTAGCAAGACGTGCTACCTTACAATTGCCAGATGTGCATTTCTTTCTTTTCAAAAGCAGTGACAAGGACAGGGTGCAGGCACTGAAGGGAAGAGTGCCATCCCTGAGGGCAAAACCAGATGGTGGGATGTTAGTTGCTTGCCAGTGTTTCCATCAGGTCTGATGGTGTAAGTAATCAGGGTCCTGGCGTAAGTAATTTTCACTAGTTCAACTTTGTATTGGGAAATAAATCCCTAAACCAAGGCAGATGTACCTAGAGCTTCTTCCTAAGAGAATGAAATCACTTCCAAAAAAAAAAAAAAAAAAGGAAATTAAGAATTGGCAAGGTTCGTGGAATTTATAAAGATTACAGTCCTAGCTGGTGCTGAACCGTGGTAAGTAAGGCTTTCCTGGGGTGGAAAAGAGAAAAGACAGGCAAAAGGGCTCAGGTGGTCCTGTGCCTCTCACCCTATGCTGGGCCTGACAGGAGCTGCCCCAGAGCCAAAAGCAGCAGGAGGAAAGACTTGTCGTCTGGAGAAATGCAGGTTCTTAATCTTCTTCCCCTGTGCTCTCTGAGGAAGCAGAGCAATTCTCCAATTATATTTATTGTCAAAAATAAAAGGGAAAAAAAAAAGTTGCAGCAGCAGTGCTGGGCTACTGGGAGGACAAAATGCAAGCTCTGTGTTCACCTGCCTCGGGGGGGACAGAGTTTGTCCATGAATTTGCTCTTGCGCGCATGTAATACAGCTGGTAGTGCTGTGCAAGAAGCACCATGGGTTTGAAGCCTGGACTCCATCTCCGTTAGCATCTCCCCTCCCAAACCACTTGCTTCTCTTGGTCCAAATGACACCGTGGTCCTTGACCCAAGCAAAGCAGCCACATCATCTCTCATCTCAGGGTCCCATGTGCCTCCAGGTTGCCCTTGCGAGCTTAGTGTTAGTCTTCAGCTTGGCTTATTTAGCTGTGCTGGGGTTTGTTGCTGTTGTTCAAAAAATAAAATGACTGTCTAGCTTTTCATTATTTGTAAGCATTTAAAGGCACACTGCTTAGGGCTACCACTGTTCCCTCTAGGTCTCTTATTTATCATTTACGTAGAATAGCACAAAACCTGGTCCAGGGCAATGTGAACCTTTCCACTGATCTCGTGAAGCTTTGGATCAGGGTCTCAGGACCTGCTAAGGCCAGGCCCTGTTAGGCAGAAGGGCTCCTCTGCTAATTAACCAGTCGGCTGTCCTGCTTTTTAAAAATCTGGTTACTTTACTAGTGGTCTCAGTGTCGTGGTTTAACCCCAGCCAGCAACTCAGCACTGCACAGCCACTCACTCACTCCCTCCTCCCCAGTGGGATGGGGGAGAGAGAATCAGAAGGGTAAAAGAGAAAACTCATGGGTTGAGATAAAGACAGTTTAATAGGTAAAGAGAAAGCTGAACATGTAAGCAAAGCTAAACAAGGAATTAATTCACCACTTCCCACGGGCAGGCAGGTGTTCAGCCATCTCCAGGAAAGCAAGGCTCCATCACACCTAACAGTTACTTGGGAATTAAAAAAGCCATCACTCCGAACGTCCCCCCCTTCCTTCTTCTTCCCCCAGCTCTATATGCTGAGCATGATGTCCTATGGTCTGGAATACCCCTCTGGTCAGTCAGGGTCAGCTGTCCCAGCTGTGTCCCCTCCCAACTTCTTGTGCCCCCCCAGCCTGCTTGCTGGTGGGGAGGGGTGAGGAGCAGAAAAGGCCCTGACTGTGGGTAAGCACTGCTCAGCAGTAATGAAAACATCTTGGCATTACCAACACTGTTCTCATCACAAGTCCAAAACATGCCCCATACTAGCTACTGTGAAGAAAATTTAACTCTACCCCAGCCAAAACCAGCACACTGAGTTAAATTGTTGCTGCGCTGTGACACAAAATGTGTAAATACAGCATAGGCTCAGGATCCCATTTTATTTCTATGTGTTTCTTTTCCGCTAAGAGCCGGGCTGGTCTGGCAGCCACTGCACACATGGTTTTCTCCTTGACTGTAGTGGGAGAGCTGTGGGAGAAGTAGCTGCACCATCTGCCTCCCATTCGGGGTGACGATCATACTATTGACTTTACTGATGCCTTTCTGACTGTCCAAGAGTGTTGCTGGTGGAGTGATGTCTAACAAAAACTTTGTGGTCAAATCCTCCCTCACTTGTTCTAACTTAAATATCTCTGCGTTTGAGATCTGGCACATGTTTTTTGCTCAGAGATGTCTTTTCATACTTAAGCTTCATCCCACCCTTTAAAAATAAGCAAGCACAGCATGGGAGTAAAGTTGTCCTTCTGTTTGCACGTTTACTTCCCACGAGCCATTCCTCCCTTCCCAGTTTCCTGCATGTCATGGAGCAGGTTCAGTTCTCCCTTGTACTCTGCCATCTCCCCAAGGTGCAGGAGAGGGGAATTCTGGGTGGAAGAAGGATGGCAATCCTGTAATGCTACCTAATGTGGAGTTGGAAATATGCTTGCTTTCCCCTTAGGAAATGGCTCTTGGAGAAGAGGAGACAAACATGACCTTGAAGCGAAGAAGGCATACTCCTACCTCCAAACTGTCACTCTGCTGAGGACCGTGAAGCCTGAGTTTGAGAAGTTTTCCCTGGAGGTGAAAAGTTCTGTTCAGAAGCAAGGTCTGCATGAGGATGACTACGTAAGTACTTGATGACAGGCCTTAGGTCTTAGCATGCTCCTAATTAAAGCAAAAGTAGCAGTGAGACCTAATCAGGACAGAATCACCTGCGTTCAGTTGTAAAATCCCACTGTTGCCTGTATAATATCTTTTCTTTTTTTCCTTTTTTTTCTTTTTCTTTTTCTTTTTTTTTTTTTTCATGGATAATTCAAATAGTAAGAATAGACTGGATCTAGGTGCACTAGTGCTGTGCACCACCATCCATGACCAATTGTCCTGTGCTCATCCCCTTGTTCATCAGCGGGAAGGTTGTGGAAAGGCAGATTGCCAGGTCTCTCTCCCTTGCCCACCAATCACTTGTCTTTTTTTAGCAGGCAAATAACTATATTCTTCTTTTTTGTTTTCTCCCAATAATTTTTTTTGGTACAATAAGATCTCAGAAAGTTACACTCTCTGTATTGCATCTGGTGAAGTTTTTCTTGATGTGAATGAGAAAAGTGGTTTTATTTCCCAACTAAGCATATTTAGGTTGTTGCTGTTGTGTATTTTAAACCGTCTAAAATATCAGTATAGTCCTTGTGAGTTGTTTTAAGCCTAGGAGAGTGCCACTGTCCTCCAGAGATGGATGTGGGAAAGCATGTCTTTTTTTAATCTCTCCAAATGTAGGAGGAAGATGCCTCTGAAAATTGCTTTTGAGCTACTGCTAAGCTAGTTCATTAGGCATTTTCATAGAAAAGTCTTTTGTGAAAGCAAGAATGTATAGCACATACCTATAGGGATTTCTGCATGCTGATACAAGTACTTCCCAGACAGTCAGCCTTCCCCATGGTGGGGAATAGACTTTCCAAATACACTTATGAAGAAAAGAGGCTTGAAGAGAGTTTGGTCAGTCTTTAGCTGTAGGAAACGAGAGCTAGGAACTTATCCTGAAACTCAAGAAAGCAATACAAACCCCTCCTTTGCCAGGAGGGCACCTACCTCATCTCTTTGCTTTAAGCATTGTGTCTCTCACAGGTGGAGGCATCATCTTCAGGGTGAGCACAAGCTGATGAACTTGAATGTTGTGTTAATAAATGATCTTTCCTGCAGTTTATTGCATAACCTCATCTGTCTTCAGAAAACTTATACTACTTAGAACTTGAATATATTTTATTTAAATATTTTACTTAAAATTTGTTTGAATCACATCAGTGGCTTATATTTTTCCTGTGAAACCTTCAAAGTCTAGGCAGGCAGAAATAGTCTTTTGTGGTCATTCTTTGCCTTGGGTTAGTGGAGAAACTCCAACTGCCGACTTCAATGTGCTGCTCAGTGAAGAACCTGCTAAATGAGTTTTGAAGAAGGCGTGGGACTGTACTTTGTGCTGTTCCTCCCTTTTCCCTCTATGTGCCCTTTTGCAAGTGTCACTTAGCAAGCTATGTACATTGAAGATCTGCTATGTGCTTTCGGTTGTGGTTGGTGAGAAATGTGATTTTGAATATTAAAGATGCAGTCCTCCACAGTTTTGTGGCTTTTGTAGTCTGGGCAGTGTGACATTTCCCCAGATGAGAAAAGTGTTAAACTGCCAAGACCTCAGGATGCTGTCTGTGGGTGGTTTGGAGGCAGGCAAGTGGATGCTTTGCTGTTCTTTAGAAGGGGGACCCACTGCAAACCCTATGCAAATTCAGCATTGATAGACGCTGGATAGATGCAAGCTGTTAGGGTCAAGCAGAAGTGGATCCATGAGACAGCAAATCCCCTCATGCCACTGGGGGGGAAGTTTTGCAGGCTAATGTGGTTGTTGGCAGTGCTCCTGGCTGTCCCAGGGCAGCTGCGTGGGTGCCTGGCTCCCTTCTGCCTTGTCCTTGCCCTTCTGCTGCCGGGCTCTGAGGGCTGCCTCTCCCCAAATCCCATTCCCACCCGTGATCCAGAGCTTTTAATCTTGCTCCAGGTACTCCCTCACCCAAAAACATCAGCCTTTGTTAGGGCCAGGCAGGGGCTGCTGCTGCCTCTCCTGCTCCTCTTCCTTTCCCGCCTGGCTTTCTGCACCCTTCCCAATCTCTTCTTTTGGGGGCAGAGGGACGACTTCTGATCTATGTACACCTACCACAGCTTCCCACCATCTGAAACATCAATCCTTGACTGACGGAAAGCTCGTGGTAGAGGCTGTAGGGATCTGGGGCTCCCTGTGGAGGAGCTACAGATCATGGTTATGGGGGAAGGAGGTTTGGTTTCAAATGCTTAACTTAGATCTCAGCAGAGACTCTCCTACCTCCTTTTTCACAGCCTCCTAACCCAATGGGAAAATAGAACTTCTTTAAGAGTGGTAGCCTTGGGTTGAGCATAGCAAAAAACATTAGCTGTGTTACTTCATTAACAGTGTGTGAATTTTAACTATCTGGTTTGATTTTTGTCATTTATGATGAATTTTACATTTCCACACTTTGGACGGTGGGAAGGAGATGCTTCGTATTCCCTTAACTGATTGTCCTGCTGCTGTGTTCAGAGGAGAAACATTTTGGGGCAGCCTTCAGGCTTGAGAAAAAAATCCATTTTAAAAACTAACGGGGAAAAATAAAAAGCCAAACCGAGGGCCAGTTCCTTCCTCTCTGAAAGATGTGTGGCTAGTGGGCACATCACTAATGGTGCTTCTTTTGGCAGCATGGGAAGAAAGTGGCAATTTTGGCCTAGGCACGCGCTAAGCAAGGCTGTGTCCTCCAAGGAAAGCTTGGGAGGGAGAGGTCCTTCAGCTGAGTGGGTGGGAAGTGACAGAGATGGATTTTTCTCTGCTGGATTCTGCTCCTGAAAACAAAAACTCTAGGGAAAGATAGTCGGTGGTAAAGTCCCTCTCAAGTCCTATCCATGGGTGTTGAAATATAATCCTCATCCTTTTCTGCAGGCTGTGTCCCAAGAGGATGCACTCAGGGAGGTTTGGATTTGAAGCATTCAGTGTTTCTGCTTCTCTGTGTGGATTTTTCCAGTGTCATGGGAAAATGGGGCCCCGCATCCATGGTCTAAATTATCTTGCAGTGACCCTAACTCAAACCAAAGTAGTTAGCGCTGCCATTTTGTCCTGGCCTCTTGCCAGCACTAATCCTAAAGGCATTATTATCTACCAAAAAAGAATATCATAAAAATGGAAAATAAGCAGATGACAGAAGGAAAGATAAGGGAGACAGAAAGGGCAAAGTCCTAAAGCAGCAGCTGTCCAATTGCCAGATGGAGAACACATAGGGCTCTTAGAGGAGTAACAGGTTAAAAAGTGTTGGCCATCTTCATCTCCAATTGTGAAATCACACAGAAAAAAGAAAAATGTGTTCTGGGTTCATCTTTCCCAGGTCAGAAATTGCTTTTGTTTCTGCATGGGCTTTATGCTGTGGAAATGGGGAACATGGAAGAACCTGCTCATTGTGAGTGAGTGGGAAAGTGTGGAAAAGGCAATTTCTCTCACTCCTCCAGGAATCTCTCTTGTGAAGGAAGAAGCTTCCTTAAGCACCTTTTAACTAGACAGCATCGAGAATAAGAGTGGCAGAGAGGTTCTGAGAAAGCATCTTAGAAGTATTTGGGTAGGTAATAGTTGCACAGGATGCGGCTAAAAATGACGATGTTCCCTGTCCGCAATGTCCCATTGCAACATCCTATTGCAACAGCTGCCTGAGTCTGTTAGCAAACTTTATTAGTTTGCTTGGTCACCACTTTCAGAGTCTGAAAGCAGTTACTGTCATGTTAACGTAACCCAAAGAACTGTGGGCTGAAGCATCAGATCTGCTCAGCCCTTGTTTCAACATTCAATAGTGTCATGATTTGTTTCAAGAAACATCCTGTAGTTCTGTAGAAAGCCTGGCCATTTTATTTCATGCCTACCTGGAGACTGACTTCTCTGATAAAATAGCCAAAAAAGAGGAATTTTTTCAAAAATCCATTCGAATTTGGGGTTCAGGCATAAGGGTAGTAGAATCACTTTAATGCTATTACACAAATTGTAGTTGTTTTCTCACTTCTTTAATGTTAATGCATTACCAAGACATTAACAGCAACATGTCCTGGTCTCTATAAACCAATTGATTCTTGGCTTAATTGCAAAATACAGGACAAGCTCTGCTTGCAGACCTATAGTCTAGGTGAGGCAGACAGCAATGGGAATTGCATGCATTTACTTGAAGGAAGAATTTGAAACTGTCTCTGAATTGGTGTGTGAATAACTCCCAACAGATACTCTAGTTAAAAATGTTTATGAATAAATAGTGTTTCAGTTGAAGTATATGCATATGCCATTTTTATTAAATAATGCTGAACACTTAATGAATTGGCAGTAGGCTGCAGTTTGAAAGCTCTTAATGCACCTTCTGTTCCTCACTCAGGCCTAGGATTCAATAAATGCATTTTTTATGTCCAGCCCAGTATTCTGAGCTGGGATGATTTTACAGCCTGGGATATTTGCTCTTCTGAGGTTACAGACCACCCGTGGCTTGTTTTTACTTCTCATTTAAAAGCTGAAAATGTAACTAATTAAACAAATATTTCTGCTGTGTTAACTACATGACAGCATTGTTTGCGAGGTGGATACTCACACCGAAAATGAGCAGCAGGAGAAGCGAACTGGAGCTTGATTTGCCAGTAAAGTTATCTCAGTGAAAGAATGAGCTATGTGGATTAATTAGATCAGCGAGATGCTACTACCTATTAGAAAGGGCAAGTCTGTTTTATTTAACATTTTCAGCCCTCTGAAATGAGAAATGGTCCACATAAGAACAGCTGTTCAGGCTCCAACAGTTAACTACAAAAGCTACGTGGGAGGTAGCTGTGCTCATAAAGTTTATCATCTCATCCATAACATCCATGCCAGACTCTTCCCCATGTGTATTCCTTACGTCAGCCTTTTAATTAGGATTGTACACCAGCTAAGATAAGGACTGGGAGAAGTGAGCAATTCAGTCATGTCTCTGAGATGCTGAAAATGTAATGTATTCAGCGGTGTACGTCCCACTTGTCTTTTTTCAGGCACAGGCAAGCAAGATTAATGACAGGCAGGCTTTTGTGTCTCTTCTGATTACACCAGGATGGGAGAGAGTTTTGGGGAGGTTTTAAAAAAAAAAAAAAAAAACAAAACCCCAACCCTGCCAAGGAATAATTTGTTCAAATGAATAGGTCTATTCAGCTGCTGGAGTGCTTTGCTAATTGTGTTAGAAACAATGAAAGCAAACCACAAGCTGCTTTCAGCAGCCAGAAAAAATGCGTTCACATGCCAGCTTATTAACAAGATGAATTCTATTAGTAAAACATATTTAGGATTTTCATGACCAGCCCTTCACCCCTTGGAGTTAATGAGTTTCTTCAATTTCTGCAAGAGCAGTGTTGAACACTGGACTGCTAAATTTGGTGAATACAGCAGACACTTTTTTTTGCTGAAGTTAATGCTTTCTCAGTGATACGAAAGGCTAGTGTCTTCCATGTTGGGGTCCTAGGCAAAACTACAGCGTGATAGTATGCTATTTGCCATTAACAGATGTCATAAAAGACAGTAAAAGAAAGAAATTCTTCTTCTCTCTTCCAGTGGGTTTCTGTTTAGTTTTTCTAGCCTGTCTAAGCATATTTTTGAAGCTGTCTTAAACCATGGAGGAGATAGTATAAAACTCTAGGTAGATCTGAAAATAGTAACATCTGAACTCTTTGGGAATGTAAAAGTTTAGAGTTGATCTTCATATATATGTTGTATATTTTCCATAGCCCCATGTTTTTACTTGGGTTTCACAGATATTCACATTCCACTTTACTAAACAGACACTCAGACATTTATGGGCAAGACACTCTCCCTTTGAAGTACTTGGTAGAAATACACCTTATTTTCCGCTAATAAAGTGTGAAAAATATGTCTCCCAGCAAAGTTAATAACCTGTTTTTGTTTTTAATGCCTCTCCGTGCCATTTGCATTGCTAATGATCCAAAAGCTAATTTGTCGCACTGAGGTCTTGTTTTTATGTAAATTCGTAGGATTTTTGGTACTGGTATTAGATGGTCCTTAGGTTTGGCTCGGAGATATTTGAATGAAGGCAAGGAGAGACTGTATATCTGATTTTGCACAAAACGACGCTTTAAAAATGAAAGACCTTTGCTAACTGACTTTCTAGCAGCTAATATCTTCTTGTACGAGCCTTGTTCCCTGAGGAGCTTACGAAAATAAGACTCAGTTGAAAGTTTCCTTTTTAACTGGAAAAAAACCCTCAGCTCAGTAAAGCATGAAGCAGGAGTTTTGGGTGAGCCTGTCCCATGCCAGGGTGCTGTTGCAGCCAGCGGCAGGGTCCTGGGTGGGCAGCTGGAAGCTGTTTTCTGATGGGAGCTGTTTGCTTGCCGGACGGCTGATGGGATGCTCCAGCCTCAGCGCTGCAGGTGCTGCGGAGGGTTCGCCTGTGCCAATAGCCTCATACTGCAGTGACGTAGACGGGGTTAAGAGTTTAGTGTTTGAAATCTGGCTGAGCCAAACAGTTTAGTTGAAGAGTTTGATTAGGAGGGTGGCAGGGGTTTGGATGAAGGAGACAGGTTTTGTTTTCTTTGGGGACATAAAGGAAGGACAGTCCTTCAAGGCCAGAAATGCATATTCCTTGTTTGAGAGCTCCAGGGCAGAGGAGGTGTTGCCTCCACAGGGGCAGATCCTGCACTGAGGTGGTTCAGGGAAGCCTTCCTGTACTCGTTTGAGCTGTTGATACGGTGAGAGTGATCCTGAATGACAGCAGAGCGAGGTTTAACTTTATGACATTCAGGTGACAAGTCTTCCTGAAAGAGCAGCATAGGTAGCAATCAGTAACACCTCAAGTCTGTGATCTCTTGCTACGTTGGCACATTCATTTATTCTGGCTGAGTGCTGGGAGGTTAAGCAACCTGAACGTAGCTCTGAGAAAGCCTCACTCTCCAGAGGGACAGGTCTTTTAACAGGAGGGCACGCCGGGTCTGCCTGGGCTCTGAGAGACGATCAGTGTACCGCGCTGCCAGCTCTGATTTTTCTTCAGTGGATGTTTAGCAATTCCTCTAACGTGGAGGGTTAATGTAGTTGGCCTGTGAGGATGGACTGTGTGAATAAAGGCACCGGTGTTCTTGTGTGTGCAAGGAGCCATAGGAATCCACAGGAGGGTACTCCCAACTTTCCTTCCCTCTTTGAGCAGATATGTTTTTCCTTAGGAAGAGAAGCCTGAGGCAAAAATCAAAAGGTTTAGTCCATTCTGAGAAAGGGCTAATATATCAAGGTGGATTGAAAAGACAAGGACTGTCTGTGTCCCAGAGCAAATGAATAAGAGGGGCATGAGAAAGGGGCGCGGGACAATGGGAGAAGGGTAGGTGAGGAGCTCTGGGCACCCTTCGCTCAGTGGCCAGGAACAAGGCAACATTCAGTAGGCAGGAGGACATTTACATTTGATGGCACACACGTTTGTAGAATGCATCCAGTTAGCCCACCAGACTGCAGACTACAGAATACCTTAGAAAACAAAATCAGGCAGGGTCTCGGGGATCAGACAGTCAATAAGAAAGCAAGAAGCTAAAAGTGAGGTTTTAGCCTTTTGGAGGGGCTGTAAATCCTCAAGTTTTCAGGTGTTAACTATGATGCTGTTGCTGGAGGGTGGGAGGACACGTTCCATGTGTGTAGCTGGAACAGTACTGCCTGCTGAAAGGTACACATAAATATCTTCCGAGACAGCTGCTGTACCTCTCCTTTCCCCTGCTAGTGGGATCCTCGCAGGTATGCCAGCGAAGCGATGGTTAATCAGCTAGGTGAACGCCTTTCATCAGATACCCAGTACGTGAAAGAAAATAACAAAGCCAAGTCATTAATTTTTTAATTATTTGGAATGGAAGCATGATTAACAGCAGCCTGAGGGTTTGCATTAGTTCCATGCCATTAAGGTTTACAAGTTGGTATGCCCATTTACCCTGGTATTTAATAAAAGGATCATTTGTCATGGCAACCTCAGCCTCAGGTGGGCTCTTCAGGCAGATGATCTCCTCCCAGCCGAGGTACCCCAGGTGTTGGCAGGTCCCCCAGTACCGGGGTTTCAGCTCCGGGGCACAGGCACCCCAGGATGCCCCGCAGACGGGGCAGGGCAAGGGTGGAGTTCAGACTCCCTGAAGGCAGGGATTTGATCCTGAATTTGTCTCATGCTAGCACAGCAGTCGTAGCCCCAGGGCTTTTAGATGAAAGGGGCAGGGGATTTGAAAGGACTGGCTCCCTGTGGGGTTTCTGTAAAGACTTGACTGCGTCTCACTGCAGCGGGAGTTTGTTACCTGCCTGTCTGAGAGTAATGGGGTCACATCTATCCCCAATTCTCCACCTCCTCTGCTGGCAAGGGTGAGACGGGGTGCTGGTGCTTATGAATCCAGGTTTTGTGTGCCTAATTTTTGCCTGGAACTGAGTAAGGAGCTTAGATCACTAATCCTAGCTCCGAGCATACTTTTGAGCTAAGCACCACTTCTGGCTGTGCCGAAATCATCCGTGTTTATCCAGCCCTTAAGACTGTATTTAAAGCAAAAGCTTTGCTGGATTGCTAACCTGCAATCAGACGGTCCTTTCATCAGATGGCTTTTTACCCCATTGAAGATTTCACGAGCCCACCCTCATACTACTTATCCACCAGCTAGTGTAGCACAGGTAAATTCAGTTTGAACATGTGAGTTTTCTTAGCAGTGATAGTAGTTTTTCTCTTCAGTTCTGCATGAGGAGTGATGTGATCTTGAAAGTTTTTAGTATAGAGAATAGAATTATTTCCATGATTTTTGTGGTTTGGTGATAATGTTAGAAATCCAGAACCCAAAACAATTGCACATTGTACAAGGATAAACATTTAACAAAAAATGTCCTTTCTGTTTGTCCTAGCTCTACATTTATTTAAACCAGTTAGCTTATTTTAGCAAGTGGAACTGATTTTTTCGGATGAGTGACTCTGTTATCCTGAAAACTGTTCCTGCTTGAAAAACAAACTTGCTCACCGACATTTAAAACTTAATATCTAATGAAAGGACTGGGGTGGGTTTTTTTTTTCTTACTAGGTGTTTATCTGCAATTAGAGTGTCCCAATGGTTGCATAATGCTAACTTAAAATGTAAGCATTCATTACAACTGTATAACAGGTTATCGTCAGACTACCAATGGGGTCCTTAGAAAAATCCATTTAAAATAAGCATGTTTTAATTTTTGTGTGTATTAAAGAGCAACTTTAATAGTTCTTGTGTTTTACCACTGTGACTAGAAGTATGATTTCTGAACATATTTTTGTAACTCATTACATGAATGACCATGTAGTTTGTTAGGAGGAAATTCTAAAAAGGTAGAATGGTTAATTTTTAAATGACAGCTATACCTTTTGCAGTTAAGATCCCTTCAGTATTCATGCAATGATAATACAGTGCTGTGTGCTAGAGATCCTTTGCATTGGTCATTTATCTGGAGTTAGAGATGTATTATTAACATGGGGAGAAGGATTTCACCCTAATTGCAGGAGCGTATTAATGCATTCTCTGATTCTGTCCTTTTCCTTGATAGGTGGCCTGGAGTCCTTCAGAGCTAAGTTACGTAGGTGAATAGTATGTGTGTAAAGTATACATAAAGGAAAAATTCCCCTAAATGATTTTTCTGTAGGTAGCTCACTTTTGGTACAAAACAGTGCTGCTCCTTAGCTACATCGATTGCACTACTTTGAGACCAATATTAAAAGGTAATACAGGAACCAGAACCACAGAGGGGTAAAATGACTGGTACTGATGGGCAGAATGAATCGGTGAGCATGTTAGATGGAGCCAGGAATAAATCCCACGCAGGTTTGCAGGGGGAAAGTCTGGTCCCAGAGGTGCTCCCTGTTCCTGGAGCAGGGCAGTTTTCAGCTCATCCCGCTCCCGCTTTGGCCATGCCGTTGGAGGTCTGGAGCGGGGTCTGAGACCCAGTGATGTCAAGCCGTGGGTTTGGTCCAAAGGTGATGCAAATCAGCAACAGTAAGAGCCCCTTGACGTGAGCTGACTGTGGGTAAGGCTCTAAGTCTGCTGAGGTGGCTGTTCCCATGTCTGTGTTTAATGGAAGGAGCAAGCTTTGGCTGTATCTTGAAAGTTTTCTGCCTGACCTGTTGGCAGCAGGCACTAGGGGTTTAAAGCTGTTTTCTAGATAATCATGGGAGAGTGTTGCAAGCAATAAACAAAGAATGAGCAGCTCTCACAGGCAGTGGGGTAGAAGGGTTCCTCTGTGCCCTTGCATCTCGGTTGTCACTGTGCCCTGTCATGTTTTAGCTAGAGTTTCACAGTGCAGCTACCCTGCAGCCTAGGACTGAATAGGTTTCTACTTCAATTCACCGTTGAGACAAAAGAGCAACTTGTGGCTGCCCCAGCCATGACAGAGGGTAAGTCTACCAGTTTTTCAAGGACAAGGCATTAAGAGAAACAAGGTAGAGAGCATGAAGAATGAGGACAAGATACAAGAGCAAAGGAGCTGGCTTTGTGGTTAGTTTTCCTTCCCTAGCAAGAAAATAACCTTCACTGGCAAAATCCCTTAACTCCCTGAAATTGGCAGCCTTTTTAAAGTAAATCCCAGATATTAATTGTTAATTTATTTTCTTTTTGTTAATTTCTTTTATTTCAGCAGACCTTCCTGTGGAACAAACAGCTGGCTTCAGGTCCACAGCTGGCTTTAAAGTGGACGGGAGTTTGTCACTGGCAGTATTTCAGTCTTGTTGGAATAAGCATTCTCTTGTCTAGGTGGAGCAAGGATAGCAGTGGTTTGGCATGCCCAGGGTGCACATGAGCTCATGTACCAGCTGGTCAGATGCACAGCTAAACAGTGCAGGCGGGCAAAGGCACGTTCTCACGCTGAAGGAGAAGGACTTAGCTGCGTCAGAGCATCTTTGTAACCAAATCAAAGAAAGTGCAGTAAAAGCAGTGATCTTTCTATACACCTTGTCTCTCAAATCGTGCTTGCAGGCTCTTTCATGATGGAGGTGGGCAGCTGGTGGGCTGTGACCACTGCTTGCTTCCCAGAAGTTATCATCGCTCTGTTTTTCTACTTACACTTTCTCTCTCAACTCGCACTTCAATTGCAAAGTCCTCACATTCGGGCCACATTGCCTGGTGTGCAGAGTGCTTAGGCAGAGGCGCACATCTCCATCTCCACTGCGCTCAGCTTTACTGCTGCACCAATAAATACCAGTGAGGAGACCGACACAACCAGGCAGCCCTGTTGGAAAAAGCCTCCTTAAAGTTAAAGGGAAGTGAGGTCTTGCTCAACTGCAGTGCTGAATTTTTAAGCTATAATTTTAAAGCAGACTGTAAGATTCAGTTTGCAGAATTCACGTAATAAAGTCATATGCTCCCCTATAAGAAAAGTCTTATATGGGTTTCCACGTACATACTGTCTCCCTGTGAAAGATGAAATGGATGCAATAGTATTTGAATAAATCTCTCTTAAATAGGCACAAGATTTTACTGTTATATGACATCTCTTTACACTGGGGAATGCTAATCCTCTTTTTCTAGGGAGAGGTGTGGGTTCCAGCCCCAAATAACAAATGAGGGTTGGTACAGTTATCTGTTGTTTAGAAATCCAAGTCCTGAGCTCTGGCCTCATGTGTTCTTGAGCAGATGCCAGCTTATATATTTATGTATTTATAGAGAATTGATACCAGTGAATACAGTGAGAGGCTGTCCTTGGCTACAGCAGTGTTGCCCAGAATTTGGCATAACGCCCTATGTTCTTTTTCAATTGTGAATTAAATATTGAGGAAATGGCCTTTTCTGGGGAATGCATGTGTTTCTATTATTTTTCTCTTTCCCTTCCTGTTTCTTTGAACCACTAAGGTCCAACTCTGTTAGGGAAGCAATCTGGTTGCCCAAGCAAACAGGCTGTATTTTTAGTATTAGACAACGAAAGATATTGCTTTGATTAACCATTTTACAGCTTTATCCCCCTTTCCAGTTGCTGGGCTGGTTTCACAGTGATGTGATCTCTGTGGAAACAGGTCAGGTCATGTATCCATGTCTGTAGGCACCCTGAGACATGCTGTTTATGACAGCTGGCTATGGGTGAAGCCTGTGGCTTCGCATTTGTTTTATTTGGGAATCCTTGAAATCCCAGTCCCGATGCACGGGAGTAGCTGTGATGCATAGGTGAGGTTTAGGAACTCTGTGAGTTTCTATTGCATAGTGGCATTAAGAAATCCCATGAGGATCTGAGGAGCAGGAGGGTGAGTTAATGAGAGCTGTGTGATAATCCTGTTATGATGGTAACATGCAGGATGATATGCAGTAGTGTTATGGCAGTAAGACTAATAAATTACTGCAAAGGTGAAAGTGGACACAGCATTACTGTTTTGAAATGCACTTCACCTGTTTGCAGGTAATGCTCAGATGTAAGGGTATTCTTCCCTCAACTTCACATTCTCAATCTACATCTCACTTCTATCCAGAGTTTCTCACTGAGTTTATGCAAACTAAAAGTTTAACAAAAAATCAGTTTGTAACAATCATATTTTATCTTTAAAAAAGAATTTAAAACAGAATCAGTTGTATCTGTCTGTCATCTACTGTATGGGCGTCATGAGCACCTTGCTCTGGATTTGTGCAGCTCAGAGCAAGGGTACAGCAATTCATCAAGGAACAGCAGAGAGCCCCTGGGCATCCCAGGGACATAAAGGAGTACTTCTAACAGTGGTATCATCAGCAGTGATGTCCTGAATGGGAGCATGTAACATCAGCAAATGGTATCAAAGAGTAAAGTCCCTGCTCAAAAATTAAATGAAGGGTATATTGCTGGATAGTGAGTCAATCAACAGAAAACAACCAAAGATACATGTCAAGAAATGCATGTTAAAAAGTTAACTACATCAGGGTTTCTTGGAAAAGCTCATAAAGGAAGTACTGTAATTGTAATCGGCTTGGTGAAGAAGGATTAAAAAGAGAGAACTGACAGTTAAATTGTAACTGCTTAGAAAAAGACTGTTTTATTGAGATACATTGAAACAGCATGAGATAGTAGGAAAACATCTACCTAAACTGTTAGATGTGTTGCTGTGCTGGAGAAGACCATAGCCATGAAGTATGTGAACCAACTTGGCATAAGGTTGGTTTGAAGTACACCATAGCATTTATATATTTGAAATATAGTTGCTGTATTTGAACTTCATTGCCATATTTTTACTGTGTCATGCTATAGTTTTACAGTATAATACAGTATTAGTAAAATTCCCGAGGATTCATTTACAGTGTTCATAGTCCTGAGGTTAGATGAGCTTCATGTGTTTATAGGATCAAACTTCCATATTTGATTGCTTAAATTTCATCCCTGTGGACTAATCTGAAAGAGGGTGAAATACCAGTGAGCTTTCAGTGGGCATTAGCTCACCTAAGCATCATGTCAAGTATGTAAATTGGTAAGATTTTTGCAAAAAGTCTGGGTACGCCCTATGCAATCCCCCAGGGTCTTCACTGATTTTGGCAGGGACTATAGTTTGACAACTTGAAAATCACTGCAGATGTACAGGGAAGAAGATGCAGAGACCAAGTTTGGGGAATGTTAGCTGTTTGCTTTTGTAGTAGAGAAAAAGTGATGATGATCCTCCCCACCTAGCACTGAAGTGGTATGAGTTGCTGTAATTGCTGTGATTCAGAGCTGGGCAGTTCCAGATGGAAGAGAATAAGCTTACTTAACAGTCAGTGGGCAGGATATGGAAAATTATGGGTCCTGCATAGCTGTAGCTTGGCTGTCTTCCACGTCGGTAGTATTTTGCATTGCTGTATATGCTGTTAACACCTTGGTATATATGAATAGTGTGGTCGTACTATAGCTGCTTGGGGAACTATAACTTTGAACTGTGTAAAATTTATTCATGTGATTTCCATGGAGAGGGTTTTTTTTTCTGATGGAAGATGGTTAATTAGAGTAGAAAGGTAGGAAAATAGAAGGTTCAAATGTATGCTTATCTCATCCAGTTAGCTTACCTGATTTTTAGTTATGTGGTACCTTGCGTGGGATGTGAAAGTAATACGGAAGATATACTAGCAGGGGAGTTTCCACATATTTGTATTGCAGCC
The DNA here is from genome assembly GCF_964188355.1 of Buteo buteo. Classification (NCBI taxonomy): domain Eukaryota; kingdom Metazoa; phylum Chordata; class Aves; order Accipitriformes; family Accipitridae; genus Buteo; species Buteo buteo. Next base: position 12,951,793 of record NC_134204.1, on the reverse strand, counting down.
TCCAAAGATGTTCAGCAAACCTGGCAGCTTCTCTGCTGCCACTCACACTGCTGATGACACATGTTAAGGGGTGGCTCCGCTGTGCAGTACGAGTCAGGGACAGCAACATTTTGGTAGACCTGACATGCAAATTATGATCACAGCATTTGGAGCTCAACTCACACCTGTAGTTAAAAAACCAGCATAAATCAAAATGAAAAATACTATAAAAAAAAATGTCTGCGTTTTATTAGAGCTTAACTAAAAGAACTGTTAATTACCTACAAGATTAGTGGATCTTTAATAGCTTTTATAATCTGTTTAGATTTGTCCTGAGGGCTGTCTAATGTTGAACCACACATTATTAATTTCCACGGAGACTGTCAGGCAACCTATGAAGACATCTTCACATTTACTGTCATTCCTATTTGAAACATTCACGGCACATACACTTCTTCTAGCCTTTTTAAACCCTTTTCCTGCAGCAAAGGAAAGATAGGGGTTTTTTTGTAAGTATTATTTATTCTTACTGTCAGGTATTCCAAAATTCAAATAAACACAGGCCAAAAAGTGTAAAAATTATTGAGGAAAATTTGGTGTCGGTCTGTTTCATCATTTCTGATAGGACTGAAGGTAGAACAGAAGCTATGTTAAAATAATAAAAAAAGAAGAAGAAGAAAGAAAATCCTTCATACCCATGAGGTACATGAGGTATCATTAACAGAGTTAATGTTGTCCAGGAAGGAAGTTCTAGGACTATATGGCTTGAGACACTGTTCTAATAAGTCAGGAGTGGTATCAGATGGAATAAATTTTGCACTCTTTTTACTCAGGGGATCTGTTGTAGACAGTCACAGGGAACAGGGCTGCAAAATGAACGTGAGTGAGCTCTGAACAGGTGGAAAATGGAATGAGGAAAGAGCAATCCCTTCAAAATTATCTGCAGCCATTACTTCATGTTGCAATATTCCTCCCGTCTCTGATGTTTTCTCCTTTCTAGGTTAGAGCAGTCCTACACACCATGCAACCCATTCTCTGTGTAGGATCGTGGCAACTTCTAAATGATCGCGCAAGATATGCAGGAAAACTTTATGACCTTCATGGCATCCTGTTTTCCCTTTCAAAAACTGGTGCTTGAACATGTTCCCAGAATAATGTGAAAAGTAGTTGGTGTGCCCAATATATCGTTTAGCTGGGGAGTGTAGGTGCAGTCTCGCCTGCAAACAGTAAATATTACTCTTTCAGAAGATTTGAAATGGCATGAATTACCTGCAGTTTCACCTTCCTTGACAACATAGGATAAAATGCTGGGGTTTGTGCCTGAGGAACTGAGAGGTGTCACAGACGATCTTCTGGTGATTTTCTAATGTGATTTTTTGCATGTAATGTCAGGGCTTTTGGCCAAGAGTCAAGGCAAAGGGCTGTGGCAGTAACGTCCCAACTGCCAAGTGAGTTTTGACAGGGCTTATCTGGCAAATCTGCAGTGTCTACAGGAGGGTTTTCAGGCTGGTGGCATGTGTAGATTTCAGATTGAGCAAATAAGCTGACAAAATGGATTTTGAAGGTTGCTGTGTTACACTGAGGGGTCTTTGCCATGGACAAAGGAAGTGATAAATAGCTTTCCTTGAAATGGATGCCAGCCACAAGCTGTAAATCAGCCAGCAGGGAGGTAAAGCAACTAGAGAGACTCATTTCTCTCCTCAGAGAATGAGTGTCACTTCAAGAAAGCCCTTGTTTGATCATCCACAGGCCACTTGGACTCTAACGCTGGCACAGAAAGCAGTTGTCGAGCTTTGTGGTTTCTTGGTTTGGGGTTTTTTTTCAATTCTGAAAAATTAAATCCCCTGCTGGCAAAGCCTGTCCTAGTGTGCACTCTGTCCATCAGCTCTTGTTATTCAACCAAAAGCCTGACTTTCACCTCTTCTTTCACGCTTTCTCCTTAGGTCAAAATAACTGCAGCTGCCTTTTAGTCTTTGGCTGTCAGACTGAGCTGAGCTGTTCTGTGCCTTCTGTAGCACTGTGGGCTCTTCCTCTAAACTGTTGGTGCATTTTCTTAATGAAACATAGGTTGGAGTTATCTAAAAGTCCAATTTTAAATGCCAGAGCAATGTAAACTTTAGTATTATCAGTAAATAATTCCAAAATTCTCCTTACTGTTGGCAGCTGGTTTAAGAGTGAAGGAATGTCTTGCATGTAATTACATTACCAGGGGCTTGATCAGTTCGGCTTAGCCAATCAACTATGTAATACTTTTTATCTATGGAGCAGTTGTTTACTTAACTGGCTACATGTTTTTATCTTTTAGCATTTTTAATGTCCATTTTTAATGTTTAAAACTGTGAGAGTTAGAGTAACACTTTACTTACCAACATTTTAAATTGTTTAGATACAGTGAAGTGGAAGATAAGCTAAATGTTGTTTCTATCCAGGAGAATATTTGTAGAGGTGGGTTGTTCACTGGAAATGGCAATAAGAGACCTCGTAATGTGGTATAATCATTGATTACACCTTTGCTAGGATGTCAGAAGCTTTTCCATTGTAATGAAACTGTGAGTGAATGGGAACATCTTTCCTGCAGCTGAAAAGATAGTTCATTCTGAATTATTGTGCATCAAGGCAGGGTGCATTGCACTACTGAGATGCAAGCTGCTGCTTACAGAAGAGGAATACCTGTACTGCTCAAGCCATGTGTGTCTGTTTCTGCTTATGGGTCTCCATCTGTACTCAGCTCCTGAAGTAATTATGGCTTCATCACTGAAGCACACCAGGCTTCTCTGAGTAAACCTGTAATGTTTCTGCAGCACTCTGCTTTTAGCTGTTGTTGTTACTCACAGTGATGTAGAGCAAAAGCTGTAGGCTGCTTACGAAGACTTGTGGGAGGCAGAGCTGGTTGGCAGCAGTCTTCTTTTATATTAGGGTTAGAAAACAACATTTCATTCATTTCGTGTCACTTACTTACTGAAAAAACTGTAAAGGACAGGAAACTGTTCTCCTGGCAGTTCCAGAGAATGCATTACTGTAGAGGGTAAGTAGTTTCCTCCATTGCTCATTTGCTAGTGGAGAGATGCTCAGCTGAACAAGGGCCAGAAGTGGAAGTGGTAATCATTAAACAAGCAAATCCACCAGTTGCGCTTTCCAAAAAAAATCATGGCAGAACATACTTCCCAATCCTGAGAGGTGCTAAGTCCTCAGTGCAGGGGCAGGAGGACATATTCGGTGCTGTGGGATGGGGTTGCTCAGTACCTTACAGAATCTCACGTGGTCAGCTGCAGAATTTGTGCATCTGGGCATGGGAACTGTGATCTGTAAATTTCTCCCCTATCTGCAGAGCTATTCAGACACAACATTAAAGTGTGATTTGAATGTTCAGAATAGCAGATAGTGGTTAACTGTTTTTAAAAATGAGTCAAAAGTTGCCATTTTCCCCCTGAGTTTTTTTTAGACACATTCCTTTGTGTTCCAGCAGTTGAGAAAATAACCTTCCAAATCAGTCATTTTGATTAATTTGGAGATTCCCCCTAGTTAATCAATTCCACAGGGAAGAAAAAGTTTTCATGTGTCAATTGCCATTGCTTTTATTTTCTTTCTTTTTTTTTTTTTTGTAGGTGAACATGTTTGTGGAAGGATTCCATGATGCTATTCTTCTTTATGCTCTAGCTTTACAGGAAGTCCTGAAGTTTGGTTTCAGTAAGAAAGATGGGGAAAAAATTGTTCAGCAAACACGGAACAGAACATACGAAGGTGAGAGTTAATATGGAATTCCAGCTTCAGAGTCAAAAAAATTCAGGTCTCTGTTGTGTGCAGAGTAAGGACCTGGGCCTATTCCACTCTTAAATGAGAGGAAAATAACCATATGAAACCATATGGCTCACATGCCTCACTAGTCTGACTTTTTTTTTTCACCAACCCTTGAGGTCTTACTCAGGTCAAAAAACTCCTAACAATTTAATGACCCTCACTGATGTTGTAAAGAAATACCAATAATTTTCTCAGGCTCCGTTTTTGTTTTTGAAAAGATTACAGCTGCTCACTTTACTCATGTGCATCTTTTAGCTCTGAGACTGCTTCATTTTTTCCATTTGACTTTTTTATCTTAAAAGCCTGGGAATGGATAGAAGCAAGCAGGTGCCAGGTTATTTTGTTTCTTGATGGGGCTCCTTTGGATCCTAGAAGGATTCCCCCCCGCCCCCAGCCTCCTTTCAGGAGCTGTGTGTGTTATCTCAGAGACAGGAGCTGAACAGCACTGTGCCGTTTTATGCCTAATCCTGTAGGTTGCAATTCCGCAGTGCAACCGGCACTTGTATGTCACCCTGCTGATGCAAAGTGGTGTGAGTGCTTTTGCCAGGTAGGGATCATAATAAGGAAACAGAGGGTTACTGTATTCATCTTTCATCTCTTAGAATTTTCCCATCCATCTCTTAAAATACTCCAATCTTTTGGTGTAGGATTGGCGAGATTTCCTATGAAAATGCCGAAGAGGAGATATTTCCCCTAGATAAGAAGTGAATGATTATTTTGAATGTGTAAGAAAAAACTCAGTGGCCAGGTTCTCTGCTCTGAGAACACACTGGACATAGCGAAGGAAGGCAAGAAGGACAGCAGCTCCAAACCTCTTTTCTGTTCTCAAATTGTGGCCTGAACACAAGGCAAAAAGATCCCCAGGGCAGCTTAAGGCAACACAGGGATTGCATTAATTATGCTGGTTGCAGTCATCCCATAAGGAGCCCTGCACCAGCTGGAGATTGTGCTTGATGTCCCACTACCTCCCTTCGCATCCATGGCTTCCCAAGACATACTGTTTTAGCAGAGGGAATTTGTGTGTCTAAGGATTTGCCTCACTGTTTGGTTATCCTGTGTATGAACAGATGCCCCAGCACAGCCTGTCTGTATTTTCTCTGCTCCTGCTTCTCTGCTCCAGGAAGCCACCAGCTGGTGTGCCCATGCAAGTCTTTTATAGTACCATGTGCTCCATGCAGGTTCTGTGGTTGATTCTCACACCTTTCTTGTAAAACCAGCCAGGAGGAAAAAATGTTCTCTTTTCCCACTTGTGAAAACTAGTTTGTTGTTGCTGGCTGACCTGTCACAGCTATTCTGAAAATGTAGCTGTCAAGTTGAGCTGTGAGTGTGCAGTTGAAAAGGTCAAAATGCCATCTAAGTCATATACCATCTCCTCCCTGTGGCAGTACTTTGCTGGACATAATTTACCAGGATAAAATGGATTTTGAAAGAGGCCTTTAACTTGATGTCTTGCAAGCCAGTCCTTTTAGGAAAATTACGTCCTTTTATTCTGCCCGTAAGCCCCTCTCTGAAGTGGTTGCAGCATCACAGAGTATGGTCCATACATAGACCCACGAGGCTCTACTGCAGGAGTGAAGCTTTATAATTCACTTAAACTTTTGCGGGCCTTGATGATGAGAACCCCAGTTTCATTAATGACATCAATTTAACTGCTGACATCTAGGTATCCAGTTGCCTGGGCACCTCATTTTACAGCCTGCTCTGAATAGGAGGCCCATCAGAACTTCAGTGGGATGTGGATGCTGTTTCCTGCAGTGTTCACAGTCTGCCAGCTGCAAAGGCACAGGCAACACCACGTGCTTAGGAAAGGATAAGGCTGAGGTGGATTTCTCACTGCTGGCGTTGTTAGAGACACCCTGGTATGACTGCAGGGCACTTTTTGTGGAGAATATTTTCTATTCATTGGCATTTCCTCTGAAAAAATAGCAAAATTTTCTGTATGTAGGTATCTAACGTAATAGAACAAAAAGACAATCTGGATAAAATCCTTCATCCAAACGCAGTTCTTCATTAAGGTTGTTCCAAAATTTCCTAAAAATGTTTCTTAAGGAGGAACATTGTGGGAAATGTCAACATTTCAAAATCTTTGTTTCAATTCAGATGGAAAAGTTAAAAATTAGTCTTTCCCATTAAAAAGAAATCCCATAGGAATTCTGAGTTTTAGCAAATTTTAGCACCTACTTCTAAAAACTGAATTTTGGCTTTCATAGGCCAGGAAACTGTCTGTTCCAATTAACACCTCCTGTCAGATCCAGAATCCAAATTGCCCTGTAGGCAAGGTCGTTGCAGCTCTTCATAGTGGCCTCTTCCAGTGCTTTCACAGCCCAGTGGTTGTTAATACCCATTCTGTTTTCCTGCAGTAATCAAATAGGCAATTGTTTGATTACTGTATCGTTATAACAAAACAGATTCTTGACAATAATCTTTCGATGATCATTACATGTTTTGAAAATCACAGTAAGTTTAAACATTCCTGACCTCACTAAACGGGAACAAAGGCAAGATAAATGGAGGTGTATTAATCTGTTGCATGTTTACAATCATTAGGTATGTTGATGGGAATATATGACTGAAGATCTGACCCTTCTTTTCTGATTTACAGTCACTGAGAACCTGATTCTCTACTTCTTTGTGTCTGGTCTAGTCATGTAGTTGGTGTAACATGGATGTATAATGATGCCTGTTTGAGTTGCACCAGTGTAAATGGCTATGTGTTGGTGTCAGTGGAGGATCACATTTGAGAATATCTGAGACGATAAAGCATATCAGCAAAGTCTTACAATGTCTTCATCAGAGTTGATTGGTATTGTCTGATGGATTTTAAGAACCTGTTTGACTTAGACCACAAGAGATTGGAGCCATGCTCTTTGTACACAAGGGCATACATTGAAAGAAAAGGTTCAGACTGAATGTAAGGAAGTGTTTATTCACCATGACAGTTGGAACAAGTTGTTCCAGAGAGGTTGTACAGTTTCCATCCTTGGAGGTTTTGAAAACCAGATAAAACCCTGAGCATCCTCCTATTCTGACACCCTGACTGACCCTGCTCTGAGCAGGAGGTTGGGCTCAAGACTCCTGAAGCCCCTTCAAACCTGAGTAATCCTACGACTCTTATGATTCCCACTTTCCCTAAAGTTTCTTAGAACTTGCAAAGGAAGGAAGTGAACTGGCGGTCTAAAAATATAAAACATATTATGCAGTTAATCCTATGTAAATGAATGCAGGACTTAATACATACGTAGTGCACATGGTGCCCCTTGTCCACACCTGCTCCCATATCCCATCAGATGGAAGCAACACTGGACTGGCTGTATGGGTGCACCAGCCCTGTCAGTCTGTGGGGCGTAGGGCTGTGCCCCTGTGTCCTCTGCAGCACATGAGCTAGACTGTCCTTACTGAGGCATCGTTAGATATTTCAGGGTTAGGCTTTCTGTAAATAATTCACGTTAAATATATTTGTGTTTTATTCTTGCATGCTGGCTTTTGGATTATTTTTTTCATATGTATTCCCCAAACAGTCTCACACATTTGATATTTAAAAAGGAGAAATGTTAAGAATTCAGGAATGCAGACACTGAGGTGAAATTACAATTTCTTTTGGAATGCCAACAAAAATGCTGGGAGACTGATGAGGTTTCCTGTCATATCAGTCTGTAAAAACCTGTCCACTGTTTTCTTGTTTTCCTTGGAAAGACTCAGTATTTTAACTAATTAATTTTCTAATTCTTCACATGCCATTCTTTAGGCATTGCAGGGCAGGTGTCCATTGATGCCAATGGAGACAGATACGGGGATTTCTCTGTGATTGGAATGACGGACCCAGAGGCAGGCACACAGGAGGTAAGGAAACAAACACCACTGCAATTGGCCACTGATGAATTAACCAATGTAATGTAACACAATATCATCTGTTTACTTGGTGGGCATCTGTTTATTTAATATACACATTAAAATGGTATCGCTTAAGTTGATCAACCTGGAGACCAAATCCTTTCTGTAAAATAATTATCTCGAAGTAGTTATCCTGAGCTTTTTTTAAACTTTCTTAACTTCTTTTGTTTAACAATCCATCTTTCTTCACATGATGCTAGAGTCTTTAAAATTTAAAGGGTGATATCTCACAAGTTAGCTAGCACTGATAAATTCTGAATATGGGAAATTATTGTTTAAAATGAGCAAGGCCTTTTATTCATCGGTAAGAAGGAAGATTAATCTTATAGCAACAGGGATGCATGAGTTACCCTGTTGTATAAACCCAATGAGTACAGGTATTTTAATCTTACCCTGTGGTCAGCCACAGGCAGGAGTGCAGACCTTGCCTCACCTTGTTTGTCAGGGAGTAAGACCTGCATGTCTTGTTTTCAATGTTTAAAAGACATTTTAATCAGACAGCTCCATATACACCACGTGGGTTATTCCACTGGACACAGCAGGAGTGGAAGCAGCCAGACTGTGAAAAACAGTCTGTGAGAAATAGCACCAGTGGCACACAGAGAATAACATGATTAATAGCAATATTAATTCATACATTACCCTAACTCCAGCTGCAGCATAAAGCTTCTGTTAGTTGCAAAGTCAGCATCAACCTAAGCTTTGCTGGCCTCCCTTATTTCATCGAGCTCAAACATAAAGCGGCAGTAAATCTGAGCTGGTCATTTCTATGTGTGGATTTGAATCCAGTGAAGTTATGTTATTCTTGTCAGTGCTGCGGCAGAGACAAATTCAAGAAGCGTTTTTAAAAGCATCAGGATGTCTAGTGTGTTTTGGTGTGTAAAAGTGACTGAAAAGCTACAGCAATAAACTGCAGACACTCCCAGGGTAGGAGTAATCATCACTAATTGAAGCTAGGAGTACAGATTTGTTGGGATAAGTTTGGTTTGAACAACTTTTTTGTATCTTTTCTGTTTGTTTGGTCCATTAGCTTCTTATCTAGTTTATCAGTTTAATCCCCCTCTCCTACTCTTCCCATTGCTCTTTCACTTGCAATTTAAACTATCTTTTATTTCTTTCATGTTACGTTTCTCCTTTTAACATATTGCTCATTTTAATTTTCCTCTGCTTTTTTATGATGTATATAAATATGCGTGCAATTGAAATATTTCACATGTAAGTACTTATTACTTGTGTCTGCTACATTCATTTCTACCCTCATGCCTCACTCTAAAAACATTGTTTCTTTGATGCCTTGTTTTATTCATTTTGCCAATTTTTCCTATGTTTGTATGAGAATGTTCCTCAGCTGAACTGAGCCAGATGAATGGGTGTCCAGGCAGAGCTGTTTTCCCAGGTCCATTCACAGAGTTTAAAGCTGGAAGAAAACACAAGATTACCTAGTTTGACCTCTGCTGTGTCACGGGCAGGCAGGTTTCTTACCCTTGTATGGAGCCCTGTAGTTTACATGTGACTAAATCTCACATGGTAACAGGCATTCGTTTTTAATTTGGAGACACTGAAGAACAGGGACTGCCTCCCTTGCTCCCTCGGTATTTGTTCCACTGTTTAACCACTCTTGCTCTTCAAAAATCTATAACCTACTTCTGGTCTGAATCCACTTGGTTGCTGCTTATAGCTATTTGTACTTCTTAAGCCTTTCTGCAGGCTTTCACATTTAGTAAGCCCTGCTGGTAGAGGACTCTCCCACTCCTGTTTGATAAATTAAACAGTCTCTTAATGTATAGTCTGCTGCCTGCAAATGGTCTCTGAGGTTTTTTCCCTCTACTTTTTCCAGTTCATGCAATTTGCCTCCATTTTTGGACAAATGTTAAAAAAGTCTTTCTTCTAAGGATTTATCTCCCAGTTGCAAAACTCGGAGAGAAATTAGCTCCTTTATTTAGTGTGAAAACTACTTTTGTATATCTAACCAGGACAAAAGTTATCTTTTAACTCTTTCCCTTCAAAATGAAATTTAGGTGAAAAATTTGAACAGGCTGTCAGTGGCTTGAATTCTAAATCCAGTTTATTAGTATATTAGGGTTTTATCCATGATAGGACAAATATGTCTTTTGATACACTTCTGCCACCACTTCTGACTACTTCAGTGTCATGATATTTGGCCTTTATTACTGTACATAGATTTTTTTGGAACTATTTTCAGATGAGTAACCCACTACTGTTAGTACAATTTAGTCCCACAGCTTTGCAGTAGATCCAACACTTTATCTTGAGTAAAGTCTGGATTTACTGTTGAGGACAGGACCGAAATTCTAAAGTATCTTGATGAATTGGTCTGAAATAATAGTCCTGCCATGCTACCAGAATAATAAGCATGAAAGGCCTTTTCTGTGGAAATATCAACAACTGCAGAAATACAAGCTGGAGGATGACAGGCTGTGCCACAGTTCATCAGGAGATTTGAAGATTTTAGCTGAACATGGTCAAGTACCTCCAGATCCATGCAAAATAGAAAAGTCCAGCCTGGAGTGTGTAGTCGGGAACCTCAGCACACAAGGTACTTGAAATGATACTTTCACTTAACTGGGTGACAGTCCTGAGCACTCAACCCAATATGGAGCAATTGAAGAAAGCCCAGGGAGAGTAGGAGGAATATTCAGAGGGTTAAAAAAACTTATGTGAACTGGGTTTATATACAAGAGAAGCTTCTGCTTGAGGGCAGACCAGATAAGAGCCTGTGAATATGTAAAGCAATGTTTCAGAAAAGAAGAGTCTCTAAGTCCCCTGGCAATTCGGTAAGTAGTGAAGGATAATTGCAACAAGGGAGATTTAGGTTACATGTTAGGGAAAACAACTGACAGTAAGGACAGTTAAATTCCAGAATAATTGCCTATAGGAATTGTGAAGTCTCCATCTTTGGAGGCTTTTAAGAACAGGTTAGACAAACATCTGGCAGGAATGCTTTTGTTCAGCTGATCCTGCCCTGGGGCAGAGTATACACTACATAACCTTCCTCAGACCCCTTCAGTGCTATTCTCTGTGATTCAACATCCTGCCACAGGAGTTCAAATGAGTGATGCTGCTCTCCTGTTTGTTTTACTTCTCTAAGTCGATACAAAAATCTTCTCATTCGTTTCTTTTTTTGCGTAGGTTATTGGGGACTACTATGGAAAGCAGGGGCGTTTTGAAATTCGATCAAATGTGAAATATCCTTGGAATCACGGCAGGCTGCGACTAGACGAAAGCCGAGTTTCAGAGCACACAAACAATACACCATGTAAATCATGTAAGTTTAGTGACTTAATGCTTCTGCGCAGGCTGTCAGAGAGAGGAATCCATGTGGTGATGCAGCATAACGGGCCATATTAAATTGCTTAGCACAGTTGTCCAGCTGAGCCATAGTGACTATGTCTCTGCTGACTGTTTGGGAAATTAAGGTGTGGCAGCTGTGGGTAGCAATTGGTCTGAATCACTTCCCTGAAATTAAATATGACAGTAATCTTGATGCACAGCCCAGGACCCTGGGGGCTTTAGGACTTTCCAGGGGCTAAAAGGTAAAATCTCTTTTAGCCAGAAAGAAGGATATAACTGAAGCCCCAAAGAAGAGTATAATCGTATTGATAATTAGCAGCTGGGGAGGCCAGTGCTGATGGGAGCAGTGTTCTCCCAGTGCAGTATGATTTTCAATGCTATGAGAAGGCACTGCGAGGGGCCCAGTAGGCTGAGAAGTGAAGTCAGTTGAATGGGTCAACGCCTGTGAATCCACAAGACTGGGACTACACTCCACAGAGAAGGTGTCCTTGTTTTCCAGCGTGCTGTCTTTGCAGACCATGTTGTAGTGAGCAGGACATTGCAAGGAGGTAAGGGTAAGAAGATATCAATCAGTGGCAAAAGGTGGTCTTAGCTTTTCACAGCAAACAAATTGCTAGCCCTGCGGTGAAAAGGTATTTGCAGCCTGATAATTCTTCAATCCCTGAAAAACCTGTGTGTACACACATGCTGTAGAGACTGTTTCCAGGCCATAGCCTCTAGGCTCAGCATGGTGTAGCTATGCACCTTTTTCCTTCCAGACAGCCTGATGTACAGACAAAATCCCCTCAAAGGGTCATGGATAAATGAAGAGGAGGGAGCAGTTTAATTTCCTTAATATTTCTCTGTTCCTTTCCTCAAACCCAGGTAGGCATGGAAAAGGGAGCAGGCTGAACCGACATGAAAATGCCATTGTTCTTCAGCTGCCCTACACTTTGCAGGGTGACAGTCCTTATCTGGGCTCCACTTCAGCCACTGTGTCCCTGCTCTGCCTCTGTTGACATTTGGAGGCAGGCAAAGTTCATATGGCTTTAACTAGAAACTAGAAACATAGGTTCAGAAAAAAAAAAAAAATTGAGGAGCTGTTGGATAATCATACAATCATTTTAATAAACCTGAGTGATAGAGGATTATGATGCTAAACCAGTTGAAATGAGTTTGTTTCTGTTATAATGACTTGGGACATATTCAGTAGTGATACCTAGTATATACATTACTGTAATCCCAGTCTGTGTTATGATTCAGACCAAGCTGTCCAGACCCGTTTCTTAACAACATACCTGTGTATCACATCTCTAGAATTGTGTCTTCCTCTGACACTGATCTTGGGGTCTTGTTTAACGCCAAAGAAAACAAGGACAAAAACATGCAGAAACTGGAACTAAGGAAGAGGTTCCCATGGAGTCCTGAACTCTGAAAGGCTTTAGTTATTATCTGATGTTGGATGTTGTTCCTAGTTGTGTGTATTTTCCAATATGTGAATGCAAATAGTTCTCAATATGAACCCTGATTGTTTATTTTTCCACTTTTCAAGCAGGTGGTCTAGGAGAATCAGCAGTTACAGGAATAGTTGTGGGAGCCTTGCTTGGAGCAGGATTGCTAATGGCTTTTTACTTTTTCAGGTTGGTCCAATTCATTGAAAGTTCTGTAAAACTCTTTACTCATCATCCAAACCTCTCAGCTCCTGGCAGCACATCCTTGATGGGAGACAGAGAGGCACCATAATAATCTGTGGTAACATTCCCACCAAAGACAGTGAACACACTTTGATTGTCCTTTTGTGTATAGCCAAATCATTTTATTGACTCAGAGCCTTATCCTGTAACCACTTACATCTCTTTACTCATTGGAAGTAATTCCAGTGAGTTCCAGTCATTCACAGTTGCTTTAGTAAAGTGCCCTGGCCTTGAAAGCCTTCTTTGTTTGGTTTTCCTTGCCAGTACAATTGTGCAGGCTGTGATCATGCAACAGATTTATATCACTTGCCTGGTACCATGCTTAGTTTTTGAGTACGGAGTGGAATTGTACTGGAAGCTAGAAAGAGATTCTTTTTTGGTATAAGACAACATTTGGATTTCAAAGCTGTGCATTTAACTTAATAAGCTGAGGTCAGTGCAGGGTGATTAGTGTTTTATTCCTATTTAAGTAAAATAATTCTGACATTGCTAGTCAGCAAGTCTAAAGTCTTGAGAGTTGATCCTACCTTGACAGAATAAATTAGTTATACATGTTCAGCATCTTATATGTACTGTAATTTATCCTTTTATGCTATAGAAGAGAAAAGGCAGATAGGAGAATAGAATTAACTTCTGCATATAAGAATCAAATAATTCAATCCAATAAAAATATCTGTTTATAAAAAAAATATTAACAAAAAGAAACAAGCAAAAACTGCTTCAATTCACCAGCACACCACCAGGGTTTCAAAAGATCCCAGAACCAGGATTATTCATCAGGTGCTTACAACTGAAATTCCGCAGGGTGGTTTTATTCTTGCATGTGTTTGGTGCTTATATAATATGTTGTTTGGGTTTGAGACAAGTTAGCTGGGACTAATTAAAGACTGTCTTTAAAAGAAAAAGAAAATACAAGTCTGTCTTTATATTGTATGTCATCAGAGGTTCTTGCATCTTTTATACATTTTCAATCTGAGATGATAATTTTTAGGTGTGGTTTTTGGCATTGCTGATACTGGGAGGGAATTGGTATGTGAGGACAAGAAATGAGGCAAAAGACGTATCCTGAGCTGCTATAAAACTATGTAAAGCATCATTTTAGGAGCAGGACTTAAACTCGTAGTCATCTGACACAAAGAATTGGATTGGAAATCTATGTGAGCAAAGGTCGCTATCTGTAAAAGTAGATGTACACATCTCAGCTCAATCTGAGTCTTTGTATTTATGATGAGAGGGGAGGAATGAGTACTTTTTTGGGCGCAGTTCATGTCATCCTCATGTAAGAGCTAAACCAGGTCAGAAGAATGCCTCTTAGAAATGCCTGTTTCTCTCCATTGAAGGAAGCTGTGAGTACTTGTCAGATGGATCTGCACGTTGGAGATGTGTAAAGGCACATGGGTGAATTTCACTCTGAAGATCTGATTATACTCACTCAAAGCAGGAATAGGGACAACCCTCTAATTCCACCATTAGAATAAACATATGAAACATAGTGTATCAGGATGAATGGGTCAGATTTTCAGGAAATGTAGGTCTATCAATTGTGTGCCTGGAAGTAATTTGTACCTTCAGCTTCTGCACCTTTCAAACTGCATATGTGCCTTCTGATTACATCTCATTTGAGTCTGTAATTACCACAAATGAACATGCAAACACAGTTTTGAGTGTGCAGGCAAACTGTTAAAAGATCTAGGTGGTAGTTCTGATAATGTAGCTTTGAAAGGATTTAAACTTAAAGAGCTACATTGCTAAAATGCAGTCCTGTCCTTGTGCATGAGCTACTACTGTGCATGCTCTAAGCTATGGAAGGATCTGACTTGAAAATACATAAATGAAAAACATAGGTTTTTCAAGTTATTTTGGAGCCTACTGATAGACACAAATGTCTAGAGAATCTTTTCAGAACTTCTAGGTTCCTATTTTCTATTGAGCCATGTTACCAAATTAAAACCTTGTTTTTTTGAAAATTATTCTTCCACTACTACATATCTAGCTCTGACTCCTGCTACACGTGCAAGTGGAGCAGAGCTTTCCTTGGCATACAAGCTTTTTGTCATGCATCTGCACAAGCAGTACTGTATGCACATGGGGCTGGACTAATGTGCATACAGGGTTTCAGACCCTTCTGAAAAACTGGTCCTGAAAGTCAGTAGGAGCATAAATCCATAAAATATAAAAGTGAATCTTCTTATGATTTGGGGGGGAGATTTGTTTACTAAAGGGGAAACTAAAAGGCAGGCAGAGGCCTTGTTTGATGTATAAAGTAACATAACAGTATTCTTCAAAAGGCCGTAGAGGAAGACACACAGGAAAAACTGTGTTTAATGCATAGGCAATTGTATTTATTTCTTCTCTATCCTTTACATCCCCTTTTTAATTCATCATACTACCTCCTCTGACATTACAAACATAGTAGCTTTCTCAGAGGGAAAAGGGAGGATTAGTTAGTTAATACATAGTTTCAGTGAGAAACCCAACTGAATAAGGAGTCAGATCTGTTGTTTGAACTCTGCTGAAAGTGCGTCCCGTCCCTGTTCCCCCCCTTCCTCCCCCCCCCCCCCCCCCCCGTATACGGGAAAGAAATTTGGCTTTGATCAATATTAAGCAGTGATGTGACACAGTTCACATGAGACTTCACAAAAACTTCCTAATCACTTAGATCAGAAATTTTCAAAGAAGCAAATGTCTGTGTCTTGGTGCTTTGAGACTGCCGTGTAGAAATTAACAGGCATTCTTGAGCCTGGGTAAAATGTTTCGAGGCAAACTACTTTAATCTTTGACCAGGGTTTCACATTCTGCCACATTTCATTTTTCAACTG
Source organism: Buteo buteo (assembly GCF_964188355.1). Classification (NCBI taxonomy): domain Eukaryota; kingdom Metazoa; phylum Chordata; class Aves; order Accipitriformes; family Accipitridae; genus Buteo; species Buteo buteo. The sequence goes on along the minus strand of NC_134204.1, from coordinate 12,936,321 downwards.
GCACCCAGCTGTCCCCTACAGGCATTCTTTATAAGGGAAGTCCTGTTATCCTATAGCTGGAGAAGGATTTCTCACTCTGTTCCTCTCCTTTCATGCAGAAAGAAATACAGAATAACTATTGAGAGAAGAACTCGACAAGAGGACTGTAACATGGGGAAACATCGGCAGTTACGTGAAGACTCCATTAGATCTCATTTTTCTGCTGCATAAAGAAAAAGAAGAAAAAGAATCCCTTTCTTCCTAGGGAAAAAAAAAAAGAATTAGGGAAAAGTACACAACCAAAGACATCAGTGTAAAAAGAAGAAGCTCTTGAAGAACTCACTCTTTTAAGCAGTAATTTTGTCTTAATTTCTTTCAGAAGCTCAGGAATGATTTAGTAATCACATATGCCGCACGGCCTTTCATCTCATGAAGAAAGAAAATGATGCAGTTTGATGTTATAGGATGTACTTAATATGTAAAGAAAGTATTTCTTAAGGCATATATTAAGGGCAGCAGATATGGGTTTAGTTGATGGGGAATGCCTCATTCTGTTCCCTTTTTTTTTTTTTTTTTTTTTTTTTTTTTTTTTAGCTCCTACCACCTCCTTAATTGCATCTCACCCATGGGTATCAAGTATGGTTTCACAGGCACAGGTGCTGGTTGCTGTCAAAGGGAAAAAAGGGATTCATTTGGGGTATGATCCTGCATCACTGAATCATTGCCATTAATTACAGGGGATACAAGATTGGGCATATGGAGTTTAGTTCTGGGAGGGAACAGGCACTTGGGTGTAATTTACTCCACTGAGAAAGTCAGGCAGGTGGAAACACACACAAACCATTCTTTCCTTGTTTGTGTAGTATCACAATCAAAAGCACTGATTCTCCCTCGTAGGTGCAGGGAGTTAGGAAAAACTCCAGTGAAAGATGAGGAGTTTCACTGGTGTGAAATAGTGAGAGGGAAGACAGTCAGGCCTCCTGAGAGGACTGGCTAATTCCTCAGTCTTATATGTGTTTTATCATGCTCTTTGCTCTCCACTGCCATGACTTTTCAGAAAGGCAAATATAGTCCAGGTAGAGCCTGCTCCTGCTCCCAGTGAAGTCAATGGCAAAATCCCATTAACTTCAGTGAGCACAGGACTGCATCCAAAATTGTAAATACGAAAGTGTTTGTATAGCTGAGGCAATTCAAAAGGGGATCTTTTTTGTGTAAAAATGACATTCCATGCTACCATTTTATTTTTAGGATATTTTTTATCTTGTATTTTTCTATTAAAGTATCTATTTTTGCTTTGGTAGGATTAAAAATTAAGGGAGAGGATGTTTTGAAGACATATTTTTTATGATAAGAGTAACATGCAGGGAAAGTCAACAGCTGTAAATACATTTTAGGACCAGTATTTAGGGGAAGAGAAGTGACTTTGTGGACGGTAACAGACTTTTTGTCGCACTTTCTTCTCCAGGCATGTACAACATTCAAATAGTTATTTAAAAAATAGGAATGCAGTTATTGAGTTGTCTATGTGATGGTGGCCCTGATCCTGAAAATAATGAACTTTTCACGTGTTAAATAGTCCTACATTAGTTGGTGAGACTAACCATTCATGTGTGTACAGTTAAACATGCAACAACTACCTTCAGGGATCGGGTTGGTAAAACACTACTCTAGGGCTGACTTTAATCCTGCTGCCATCAGTATCCCTTTTGTCATTGACTTACCAGGAGCAAAACTGAATCTGTGATGAATTAGCTACTGACAGGTTATTTTATACTAGACAAAGGAGAGCTCTGCACTTTCTAGTCAAGAAATGGAAATGAACAGTACATATTACAGATGTGGTGAAGAAGACCCGTAAAAATATCATCTGTGGGAAAACCCAGCTATGACTATGGTTCTAGTGCATGAAATCTTTTAGTTTATCCTATTCTGACTTCATAAGCAGAACTTTCTGGTCTCAGCAGTCATAGTCAGACTTGAAAGTTAATCTCCAAACTGGCACTGAAGCCTGTGTTCTACAAAACTTCTAGGCCCTGAGAAGCCAGAGTGCCAACTGAGAGAAACCATTTTGGGGTAGCTGGAAGTGAAGGAAGCGTGAAAGCTGGCTTTGTCCTCTTTCTGCTGCCTTTTATTTGTTGATGGGGAAATACCCCATGGAGTATTTCCTTGGACTTTTTTTTCTTGCGTTTCACTTGTCTCTTAGCGTATGCAGGGGTTCGTCACCTGCCCTTGTGAAGTATTGTCCCATGTCCCAGGCAGCCAGAGGGCAGGGCTTCCTGCCCGTCTGGGCAGCTCCATTAAAGGTGGTGGATGTAGGCCAGGTAGATTTGGTGTCTTTAGGACTCACCGTAACAGCTGTTGGTCACACGGTAGATTTACATCATCCCATTTCCCAGTCTGGGCCTGTATGACTTCTGCAAAGGTGCCTTAGCCAAAGTAATTGTCAACGGACAGTTTTCTGAAGTAACCTCCTTATCTCATGGGCACCAGAGAAGAATGTAGGCTAGAGCAGCATTCATACTGCTGTGGAGCTGGGGAGAAAAAAAGACTTCCTGATTAATTTTTGGAATTTTTTTCAAGCAGTTGAGTTTGTCTAGCCCCTGGGCATGCTTAAGGTTTGATTTTTTTAAAACAATTTCAAAGGGAGTTTTGATCTACTTCTTGTTTTGCAAATATACCTTTCAGCATTTTTACTTTCTTTTACCCATTTGACTACTTTGCTACAGAAAGAAGGAAGAAAAATTTTTAAATATGTAGGAAAAGAGGATATGATTTGAAGCATAAACTTTTTTTGAAATTATGTTTGTCATGACTTGCCTTGCAGTGTGAACTAGTACTCAAACAGTCACTGGTTAGGGAGCAAGACAGTAGTGTAGATTGACATTTTTCCTGTGCCATGCACAGTCAGGTCAGACCAGAATATCTGAGCCAGGAAATGTGGCTGGGACAATAAATTGTTAGACAGCTTTTTTATTGCGTCATCTTACTATAACTAAACTTATTAAAAAAAAACCTATAGCGAAAGGTCACTTTTAATTAAAAAGATAATAATTCTGATCTCCAGTTTTATGTAGGGTTTTTAATCATGACCTCAAGAAGTGTTTTTATGAGATGTCTGTTGGTGGGATGCTGATGGAGGCCTAGCCACAATTTTACATTCCAGCACCTCTCAAGGAAGGTGAACCTTTCTTGCACATTAGAACATTTTAGGTCAATGGGGTTTAATCTTTCTAAATTGATGCACACCTACCTGTGTGTTTTTCCCATGGAACTGTGGAGATCATTTAAGACATTTCACATAAGTAGATTACTGTATAGCATAAAAAAACTTGCTCTTCTTAGCTGCCTTTCACAGGCCTCTTGCTAATAGTTCCCAGGTCTTCTATGGACCATAGATCAAAAAATGCCTTGAGTTTAGATTATTCAGCAGAGAGATTCTTTACCAACTAATGCACTTTTCCTTTCTGGTTCATCTGCATTAACTCAATGCCACAATGTTTAGGCTTCAAACTCCGTAAGGGAATGTCTAATCAAAATAATAATAATTGATTCTCAAAAGAGTTTTGAAAATGTACATTTTTGGCTTCAACAAATTGCCCATATTACAAACATACGTCTGTATTACAGAGCAGCACAAGGAGGGCCTTGAGTCAGCTCAGCACTTTAGAATACACTTAAAATATGCTCAACTTCAGCTTCTAAGTGCTTTGCTCACTTGGGACCAAAGGGCATGATGCTGGCCATGGCTGAACCAAAGGGAATCTTGCCATGTGCTTGAATCGGAGAAAGGTTGGCCCCATAGGCCGTATGTTTATTGCTAAATCTTACAGTTGTGCCTGTTAAATTGAAATTGAACTAGTGGCTTCATACTTTTTGTTTCTCAAAGTTTGACAAATTCTGCTAATTTAGCATTTTTTAAAATTACCAGATATTGGTCAGCTTAATAGCTGATTCAAACAAGAATCTCTTCTTGAGGATTCTGTGGACAAATTACCTGACTTCCACCCTCCTATCTTCAACATGAAGACTTCCGTTGCAAGTTGACAAAGACAAAGCAAAATTTTCAATAGTACCTGTGATTTTGTATGCTGAGACCCACAACTTTAGAACCAGATGCCTAGATCCTTTGTTCTGGGCCATTGGTAGTTCTGGAAGTTTTGTTTATGAACAGTTGTGTGTGTCCTGAGTTGTTTGTGACTACCACCATCACCAGTTAATTACCAGTTCCTTCTGTGATGTGCTTCACTGAAGACCAAACACAGCTAAGTTCTGAGAACATTCAGTCATTGCTAAAACTTTTGATTGAGAGTGCTGTGCACCTTCAAGACTGTGGTCAGAATTCAGCTTATTAAAGAGTTATATTCATTGACTTCTGGAAATAAATTTTATTGATTTATTTACATTTGTTTTTAAGAAATGCTTTATTGCATTATTGAAAGTATTTTGTTGGGTTTTAATGGTGAATTATTAAGGTGCAGCTAATGCTTTGAAAACATTTGTGCTGGACAAAATAAGAGTGTACTCTCTGACAGCATGTTTTACTGGGAGGGTGATTCTGATTAATTTTTTTGGCTTGGAGATACGATCACACTCTCATTAAGCTGATGAAAAACACTTCTCATTGATTCAGTGGAAGTAAGCTCAGGCCCTCAGTGAAGTGTCTTCAGGCTTTAAAGTCAGCATCTTGAAGCAGTTCAGAGTGAATTTCTCAGCTTTGCAGTAGAACAGGCTGCATCAGCCTTAGCTGACCTTGGCTCCAGTGCGATTTTCACCTCATGAATGCCATAATGCTTCTGGAAAGCCAAGAATAGACATCAAAGACAGGAAGCTAATAGTCCTGGTCATAAATTTCTTTGGCAATTCAGTCCATCTTTTCCGGAGCTCAAGACAGTTCCACATCCTTCACTACCCTCCTCTGTGCTTTAGAGTAGCCATGTAGCTGTTCTGTTTCTTTAAATAAAGCAGTTGAGGTTATTTTTCCTCATTTTCTCCCAGGGTAGATTGAATACTCTTGAATTCCCCATTTTTTTCATGCTCTCTTCTCTAGCTTCCGATGTACTTTGAAAAGAGACAGCCATTCTTCCATCATTTAGTCAGAAAAGCTCCCTCTTCACTGAGAGGTGGCTTTTACATAATTTCAGCCATTGTTCATTGCCGCCATGCTGCTCAGCTGCCAACACACTTTGTGTTGACCCATGGCCACACCAGTCTTTATCGGAGATCTAGACCCAGAATTGTCTGATGTTGCCTGTCTTAAGCAAGCAAAGTTGAAAAATTGGATTTACCAAAAACTTTCAGAACTTCAATCTGAATTTTGCAGCTGGCATCCTTTCCTTTTAAAAACACCCAGTGCTGGCACTATGAATTTTTTGTGGTTATAGAAGCAGTCTCATTAAAGCTAAAATGATTACTGGGCACCACTGGGCTCACAGAAAATGCACTAGTCCAGGCATGGTCAGATGATGTCAGGTGATGTCACCCAGTCTTTTTTTTTTAACCTAATTGTTGTTGCTCTAAAATGACATCAAATCTAGTGGCCACACTCCCCAAGCAGGGCATATGCGAACAGAAATACAAGTTTCTAATGGTACATTACCTTTTCTGTTGGTCAGCAACATGCCCTAGTAACTTGTCTCACAACAGTGAGCAATGAAGGGACAAATTTCAGCAAAGTGCATGTTTTGTAGGAGGCAGCTTTAGCCCTTTTTAGAAACAAAGAAACATGAAAGTTACTTTTTAGAATATATTTTTAAGGATATGCTGGAAAAAGTTTCACCTTCAGATCTGTTGTGTGTGTCTCCTCTCCTCCCCCCCTTTCTTTCTTGCTGTTGAAAGCACAAAAAGATTTGTGTGTGTGTGAAACCTTTCAAGTGGAAGAATGGAAGTGTTTGCACTGTGCATATCCCTGCTTAGAGGCAGAAATTAATTCAGATGGCTTGAGGCCTGTATTTTTCCCATTCTCAGATACCTTTTAACATCTGAGCTCTGAGACTGATGGAAAATGATTGTTGAAATTAAAACAAATAGCTGTTTGTGAGAGACCTCAGACCTGGCTGTCTCCAGGGGTCAGCAAGCTGTGAGGCAGACTTTGATAGTGTCTTTTCTCTTCTAGAGAATGGCAGGAAGCCTAAGCACTGTGGTTTGCCCCAGTGAAGCCTTAAGTCTGGCATAAATGCAGCTCTCCCTTTATCTCACCCATAGAGGAGGAAAGGATAAAGGTTAATGTTGGTGGTTTTATGAGGTTACTGCTGGTTTTGATCAAGAAGATAATGCTGCCATGGCTTTGAGGCTTTCTTGGGCTAGTGTTTAATTATGTCCAGTGTATCATTACATAGACTGTTTTATTATGGTATTCCTTCTTCCAGAATTTACCTTTTAGAATGACTCCCAACTGACATACACCACATTTACAGCATACAAAACTAGCTTTCAAAAGGAGAGGCTTAGAGTTCATTCAAAATCTCTTACTAACCACTAAGTTAATATTCTGCATCAAAGGCAAAATATTCAAAATAACCTGACACTGTTAAAGTTTGTATGTTAAGCTATAGTACTTCAGAAATCTTATGTGGATTCATTAGGTGTTAAATCTTTGAAAGGTTAAAATCCACTCTGTGTGAACTGTTGCTTGGTGTTTCTGTCATGTGAATGTTTCTAGAGGACACTTCAGCAAGCAAAGAAAATGTACCAAAAAGGTTATTTAAAAAAATAATCTTGTTTTAATGGTTTCTTTTGTAATTTCAACTGGTATGCGCAGGGAACACACAATTCTGCCCCCAAAACTATGAACAGAGGTTTTGCTAGTTATACTAAACTGTCAGCAGACATAATGAGCACAACTATGTTGGTTCATACTTGGTGATGATCCAGACTTCTCTTTCTCTGTGAACTTGCATATGCAGCGTGACAGAGGAACGAGCCACCACTGAAAAGCCAGTATCACAGTTACTAATCAGTGGTCATTTATCTTGGTGCCATGTGAGATGATAAATATTTCCTCCCATGTTTAGTATCTCCCTTATGTAGCTTTGTGGCAGATGTTGTGATGACTTCTGCAGTATAGGATGCAAGGGATGAAAAGATCTGTTGAGAATACAGGGAAAATATCTGTCCAGCTGAGTTAGGGAGAAAGAAGAGGGAAAATACTCAGGGACTGATTATACTCCCATGGTGATACTATTGACTGTATGGAGGATGGGATCAAGCTCTTTCTGCACAGTACACTGTCTTTATTGTTCAATATCTACTTTCTTAGAGACTCAGCAGAAAGCTTATTCACCTTTTAAATCTCACATAGCCCCCTAACCTAAAATTTAAACAGGATTTAAGCGGTGCATAGGACCTGCTCAGGGGAACCATGCCCTTAGGTTGGGTATTTACCTAATAACAATGTCATCTTTATTGTGTGGGTGTTAAAGTGCTGTGAAGACTTGGGTGGAGTCGCAGGATTAAGGCAATGGGTAGAATTTGCTGTGTTTCTTGTGCATAGGGTGTAATTATCAGAAAACTAAGAGGACTCAGGATAGACACTGTGGACGTTAACTTTGTCCCCTTTTTTCAGTGATACTGTTCATTATTAATGTAAAAATACTGGACAACAGAGAAACCTAGTACCAGTTTGGTAGAAAACAAATGGAAAGCTGCATAGTATATTGTACTGATGTAAGTAGAACTATCTGCATATAATGTGATTTTATTTATTGTTTTTGTGTAGAGGAGAGTGCATATTCATGACTGTGGATATAACCTTTGTTTATTTGTGTAATGTATTTTATTTCTTTTATGACTTGATCATTTAAAATATCTACATTCATTGGTGTCCTTTGACTTTTTATTCTGTGCATTTTCTTTCACACATTTTAAAAATGCGAGAATATCACATAACCTAAATTGTAACAAAATGTTTCCATTAAAGACATAGGAATATGTTATCACCTATTTCTGTGGTGTCTTTTGTCACCTGTTGACTACTTTCTTGGTCTGTCTCTTATGGAGGGTACTATCAGATGGTACAGAGTTAACCACAGGAGGGTTATTCTGGGTCTAAGACACCATATAAAACCCTGATTTTAATGACGATTAGCAACTGATTAAATCAGGAATCAATCTAAGCTTTCTTTGGGAAGAAAATTCCCCTGGTATTTTAAGGTCTGGGAAAAGTTTATATCAGTATAAACAAACTTTGGATATTTTTCTATTTATTCTCAGTCCTCCAGAAATGCAATTAAATAGGAACCAAATTATTCAAATAAATTAAGACCTCAACTAGTAAGCATTAATTTTTATAGCCTGCAGAGAGGCAAAACTTACACATTTTACTAAGCTACAAGTTCATTTCTTTGCAGCAATCTTATCTAATTGAGGGAATTTAATTCTGTTTCTTTCCTGTGCTATTAAATACAGTCTTCAAATTATCCTGTTTTGTCTAGCCTTCTGCTTTCTGTATGCATGTGTCTGTTGTAGCAATGTTGCCAAATATAAGATTTGTGCTTGAAAGTATGCCAGGCCTTTATAATTTAAAATAACTTGGAAATGAGTGTGAGGAAGAAGTATCTGATCACACTCATATCAAAACTACAAGTACCAAGAATTCACTGGACAGTTGATAGAGAGATGGAAACATCCTCTTGGTTAACTATGGACCTAAATTCTTTCTGCAGCCCAGGAAAGAAAAAAGTGAAGAGTAAAAGTACAGGCTTGGAGAGGCCCATTCGGTTAGGGGAGGGTTGAACTACTTTCCTAGCTGCAATGCCTTTTACTCGTAGATCTCTAAATATGTCACTAAATCAATTAACTCCATACTGCCAACAAATAAATTAATATTAACAGTTTGTACAGCTGATTAAAGGTGCAAAGAGATTGAATTTTCGAAATTGTAGAAGATATTCCCAATATATGTTAGAATTGAGATGATTTTAAATCTGCCTCCTCAGAGATATGTTGTACATCTGTACATGTTGTACAGATAGAAATTACTATTTCTCCTGCTTTTGATTGATGGTTATGCTCTAATGTCTTCATCCCATTGCAAACGGGAATTCTCTGAAGTACCTAGCAATTTTCCAGTATTTCTGTATAAAGCCTTGTAGAAAAATTGGTAGAAGTAGTGTTCTGTGTTCCTGATAACTGCAGTAATCATTAAAGCGGTTTCGTGATCTTTTCAGAAGTGCACATTTTACATGACTCATCTCCAGTCCCTTCTAGCAATTTAAGATTCTAGTCAGGATAAACTAAAGACTAGTTTACTAATGTTTACTAACTTTCTAAGCTTACTGGAACTGAGATCAGTAATGATACATGCTTTACCGCTGCTATATTGTAGGGATACGACGGCAGGAGAGACTTGACATCTTGCCTTCACTGACAGCAATGGAAAAAATCTCATCAGCTTCAATAAAATACAGTTTGTACTCAGACTTGGGAATATGCCATGAGAGATTATTGACTGAATTTATGTTCAGTATATGACCCTCAGACTACTAGTGCCTGTCCAACAAGTCATTACCTTCACAGTGGCAGGACTTTCTTCCCCTGTCACTAGATGGTTTTTTTTCTTTTTTAATAGCTTGTCCTTCAAAATGAATGCTTGAGATATGTGTGATGAATTGTCTATGTGTATATATACATCAAAATTTATTAAACAGTTCATCCAAATGTGTTGGGTATCTTTTTGTCAGAGAGTATCACCCAGTCTTGACAGGTAAAAATTTCATTTGGTGAAATTACTGATGGCAATTGATCTTCAGTGGTAGCAACTTTTGGATATCATTCTAGATATCCTGTAACCTAGCTGGACACATTTTTGTGGCTTTCTTAGGAAACTATTTCTTGAGGAACATTCATCACATTTCTGAAAAATTATAGTGGCATTTGAGCCAAATCTTGGTCTTGAACCTCAGCCAATGTTTTCTTGAGTTGGAAGAGCACTGTCAATAAAAGTAATTGCACAAGCGACAGAACCTCTTTTGTTGCCTCATAGGAATAACCATAATTTACAGATTGTAATGCCAAAAAGGGTCTCCCCGTGTATATGTGCTACTCTTGGTTAAATTTTCCTGAGTCATCTTATGGTTGGTTTGATGGTCTTCAGTCCTCTGCCTCAGAAAAAAAAAAAAAAATCATATTTCCCTTCCTATAAGTAATTACTCTATCAGCTATTTCTTTTCTGGCAGTGCAGTGGTTTACTATCAGTGTCCATTACTTCTTGACACTGTCATTCAATTTACACAATAAAGCTCTGCTTTCAAATTTTAGATACATGTATATATAGTTTAGAAACTAGCAGATGGCAATAATTGTAACCATGGTTTTATGTTTGTCCAGGACAGGGGACATAGGAAGCTCATGTCTATGGAAGCCCTGTTCTTCTCCCACCTGTATTTCTACAGTACCAAAGCAGAGAATTTTCCTAGCCTACACTATTCCTAGTACTCACTATGTGAACAAGCACCTACCTCTTGCCTAGTGTTAGAGTAGTAGTGGCATGACTGGGGGAACACCAGTGTCCTGGATTTGGATCAGGGCTAGAACTGCAGTTTTTCTGCCTCTGAAGAGAATAATCTAAACATGAAAGGTATTTGTGGACCAGTGTCTTGCTGAACTCATTTATTGTTGTATAAAAAATGAAAATGCCTCAAGTAAAGGCATTTAAAAATAACCTTCTTATAATCTAAATGCCTAGACTACCAGACTACAGCAGGCATTTCTCACTTCTTTCTCTTGCTTTAGCAGAACAATTTTTTTATTGTTATTTAGACTTCAAAGGGAAAGAGTGAGAAGACAGACTATACACTGTAGCACAGGGGCCATTCTGACAGCAACATGAATTGGTAGATTTAAATCCCTCTTCAAACCAAACAGAAGAAAGATACAATCTGGGGCTTGTTACAGCCCTGGTAACTAGTATTTATTAAAAGGACAGTAGTAGGAACAGTCCCTCTGAATGTGACTTATGTGTCCTGGCCAAATGAGATGCCTGAATCAAGGACTGGACTAATGTCTCTGACATCTGAAGAAGGAGAAAGCTGCTCTCACGGTGAAGAATTTCGGATAGAAAGTCCTGACAGCAGTGTTTGTCATTGAACTTGTATATAAGTTCACACATGTATAATATTCCCTGCTGAAAGGATTACTAGTGATGATTATGCTGAACTATTGCTTGGGCAGCCTTAAAGTGTGGAGTATGCTGAGACTCCTCTGCACTACTAGTCTCCATGTGCAGGATGGAGGGTCTAGAGGAAGAATTCACAGCCCCTGACTGAACCCTTTCATGCAAGATTTTTTCAGAACAAGGGAAAGGATCCTACTTGCTCCCATTTGATTACCGCAGTGTTTCATGGGATATTAACTAGAATAACAGCTCAAGAAATGCCTTTCTTTCTTAAGAAAAAATACCTTAGAAGTACATATTGTGCCCAGGTATCAAAGGAACAGGTCCAGTGAAAAGGGATTGATAAACCTCCTCATTTAGGTCAGGGAGAACAAAAAGCAGGGCAACAGCCTGATGAGTACAGGAAATTAAACTGGAGGAATTAGGCTACTGGGTAATGACTAGAAAAAGGCATATTATAGATGGAGGACATCAGGGCTTTAGTCTCTGTGCTCGGAAGAGATTTACCAGAGCAGAGGACTGGCCAGTATCCAAGTTCCTACCCTCCTGGGATAGAGAGAAATGAGGCTTTCTACTGGGTCCTGGGCAGTTTTAGGGAAGAAATAACAGAGCCTGTCAGGAAGGCACCAAAAGGTTTAAAGAATGTGGACTAGTCTCTGCCTTTTTGCATGCCTTCTTAAACAGAAATAAACCTCAGAACCACCTGGGATTCACCCAGCACCAGTTATAAATAGGAATAACGGAGTAAAGACATCAAACAAAGGAAAATGTAGGCTCTGTATCAGGAAAAATTGTGTAAGAGTGTGATCTATTAGCCCTCAGGCACCCCTCCCAAAGGGGGTGGAGGTGGAATTTCTGTTGCTCAAAGCATTAAAACCCCAAACCCTTGGGAGTGTGCTGCAGGAACAATCGTGCACTGACTGGAGGGAGGATGAGGTGATTTAACTGGTGGTCATTTCCACCTCTAAATCCCTTTTATGTACATGCCAGGATGCCTTTAGTGACAAGCTGCAGTTCAATGCCAGAGCTGAAAGCAGCCTGGACACAGCTCGAGAGAGTGATTCAGAAGTAGACAGGAAAGGAGGTATAGAAAGAGGAGCGGGGGGGTTAATTTAACTGAGACAAGCCAATGTCCATAAAAAATTTTCCAGTTCAGTTTGGGATGGGAACTGAGACTGAAACAAAGAAAGAGTGGTTAAGTGATCCCATCGTTCCTTGAATTTATAGATGCATGTCACACGTCAGTGGCAAGTATGTTAAAGCCTCATTAACATTGCTTTTCTTAGTCAAGGCCTGACAAATTCATATAGATATTAAGGCCTTTTGCCTCCAACACAGATACCCCTGCTCTGTAAGCCCTCACCTGGTTCTGACCAGGGGAAATTCTTCCCCTGCCTGAGCTGCAGCTGAAACAAAAGTTTCCATCGGCACCAGCACCAAACACTTAATTTCCACCTCCCTACAGCTCCCCCTTCTCTGCCAAGGAAATAAAAACGAAGGAGAAATAACCTTTCCTAATCATGAACGCCTGCATAAGAGATCATGTTTTATTTCACCCCTTTACATTGTCAGTCCTTTCTATAGTCCCTCCTTTCATCACTTGTTTTCAGTTTGTCATTTTTTCCCTTTATTTACTCCATCATCCTTCCTAGTCCCTCTACTCCATACCTAACCTCCTTCCTTCCCTCTGCCTGCCAGTTTTCCTAAGTGCTTGCTTTCTCTTTCTTTAAAGCTATTTTTAAAAATGTTGTTGTCTTGTTTTAAAGAGTCCACCTGGATTGTCCACTCCTGGAGAAAAAGCCTCAGCCAAGCCGGCAGCCCGAGGCAGCAAATCTCTGGCCTGGGGGCCTTTCCTTTGAGTCCACCAGGCTGTGCTGAGGAGTGCTGCATTCCGCTCTGTTGTCACTGACCTGCTCTTACTGTCATTTTACCCCCTTACTGCTGCAGGGACTGCTACTGAGGGAGAAAGTACCTTTCTCTAATGCTATGGGGCTCTGATTTCATTCTGGCTCACAGCAGAAATGTAAATAACCACAAACAACTGCATTCCTTCAGAGGACATTGCTTATGTCACCTGTCCATTAGCAAATACCACACAGTGTCATGATTATTTTTTTTTTTTCATAAAAGATAACACAACTTTCCTTAGGACATTTTGAAGTGTTTGAGTTTTTTGTGTTTTTTTTTGTTTGTTTGGTTTGGGTTTTTTTTGTAGAAATAACTGGCTTCTCTCTGATTTCTCAGAGCCTAACCTCTCAGACTAGAAGAATGATCAAAATCCAATTGCAGTATTGCAGCCTTCAATCCCATACAGACCACCTGTTGAAAATAAAGTTTATTGTCTATCAAACAAACATTATTAGGAGGCTGTGTTCTGCTAGAACATAATGTACCTAACTTGGCAGACTAATGTTAACAGGATAGTACCATTGTAGAGGGAGGAGGCGAAGACACACCCGTGCGTATCCCATGATGCCAGCACAATTCTTCCTATTCCTACAGCCCTGTAAGATTTGAAGCTGACTGTGCTATCTGTAGACCTGCAGTCCTGTGTTTAGGCAGCAAAGAGAGCTACATTGCAGGAGATCTTCCAACACTGCTAGTAACTACATGTTACAGAAGGCTTTACAAGCGCAAGAAAGTCCTACAGAAACATTAACCAACACACGCCACACAGCATTGACAACGAGCAGTGCTGCCTCTCAAAGAGTGTTTTAATGTTCTGGCTGAACGCCAGCTCAGTTTTCCTTGTAGAGTAAGTTCTTTGACTGAAACTCTATGTAAGTTGATAAGTCCCATGACAGATCAGGCATCTGATGCAGCCCTTGCATTTCTATTGTTGATTTGGCTAAATATTGAACCTGACTATGGGGCAAACACCATAACTTACTTGCATCAGAACAGGCTAGTTGGGTTAAAATGCTTCCAGATGCAGCAGTCAAGGCTTTGAAAAAGGACTGGTGGTTTTAAATCTCTCAGTTAGGGGATGCCTAATTTGAGATACTTTGATGTAATTTGACTTTTCCAGGGGCAAAACCTTGTTCTGAGAAAATCAGATCTACTTTAGATTGACTCAGGCAGGTCCATGTATAAATAATGCACCCAAAATCACTAATCATTTGGAAAAGAGAAGTATTTAAAAAAAAGTCAGTCCCTCTTCAAGTCCCAAATCCTTAGCTACTACCAAAAAACCTGATCATTATGTCCTTTTTTTGGTAACTGGTTTCTTCTCACGAGTAGTTTTGCAGATGCATGTATGGGGAAACCACTGAAAACAGCAAGAAAACAGTATAGGAAAGTTTGAAACACTGAAAAAAAACCACCCAAACACCCCAGAGAAATTATTTTTAACAAAGTTCAATACTAGTATAGAAACATATGTGGTCCTTTCATTAGAAAGCCAAGAATGATCCTAATTCTTTTCCATTTTGCTGTTGAGAATTGACACAAATATCTCCTGAAATTCCAGAAGCCCCGTCAGTCCCATGGATGTAACAAACCTGAAGTCATTGCTTGACTAACACCTGTATTCAAAACACAGTCTGAAGCAGGGCTTTCAATCAGAAACATCACCTCTCAGGTCTGCAGCTCTGGTAATTTTAAATGCCCAGGTATTTACATTATATTTACACTTCTCCAGTGCTCTGTGTTTCATATGTTGCTCAGGCTCCCTTGTGGTTGCAGGGCTAACTGGATTAATTCACAATTCCCAGGAAGGTTAGTGTCCTAGGTGGGAGGCAGGAAGCTGGGCAGTTTTGTGAACTATCCATCTTGTTCTGTTACTGAAACAAATTGCTTTTGTGATTACAGTTTAAAAATCAAGGAGGTAATGTTATACTAGCTAAATACTGCGTTAACTGCACCTTAATAAAACTAGCCAAATTGTATCATTGTATTCTCATACACAACTCATTGTCTTCTGTTAGATCATGCCATGTATGTACTGGAAATACTGAAAGCATGCATTAACTACATAATGGAAACGCAGCTAGGTTGTGTATTTATATGTTATTTTCAAAGAGTCAGGGCTAAATGCTTTCTATGCCATAAAATTTATGCCTCCTCTGTAGATATACACATTTCTCTCCAATGTTGGGAGAGAAAATTAATAGTTGTGAAGCAACAGTTTTTAATGGGAATGAGGGTTCTTTTCTATTTCCTGACCATCTTTCTTTGCACAATCCTCTTTAGGGTTTGTAGTATTCAGACAAGGAAAATACAGCTCCTAGAATAAAGGACAAGCTTTAGAAATTGTTCGAGACATGCTCTTCTAAAATAAATTTGGTAGAATTATTTCCACAGTCCCACCACTGAATTTAGCCCTTTAAGAGGCATGTGTGCAAGATTTCTCACAAACACTTCTACATATACTGTCAAAGCAAAATACATTCAAAGGTGAAAGGTTTTTCAATGCCTATTCCAAGTTATGAAACTTCTTGATATATTTTCTATTTGTTGCCATTCCTACTCCTGTTTTGATGATCATGTGAAAAGCTTTATACATGAGGTTGATTGAAAAATGTTCATCTGCACTGTGAAAAAGAAAAGACTGTTGAGCCCTGCTCATAATATTCTTTCCTTCAAAACCTTTGGAAGACTGTTAACATCTTCTTGAACTAAAAAATTTTTGGTCATTCTTTTTAAAAAAAATCACTATTTCCTGAAAGGAAAATAGACCTTTTCTTTTTTCTTTTGAACAGCTCTGTTTTCAAGCATGTAACAACAAGAAATTATTAAAGGTAGGGTAAATATATTAAGTAATGTTACCTTCACCATTTTTTACTGAAAAACACTCAAAGGTGCAAGCAAGAGTTTTGTAGCAAGCTAAAACTTAAAGGGAGGGTTTCTGTAATTAAGGGCCTCATCATGCCTTCCCCTGTGCTTGCCTGGTTTACTAAAGGAATGAGATTATGCACTCCAATATTTTGTCCATTGGTGGCAAGTTTTGAAATAGCTGGCTAATTTCAACTACCTTTGACAGAGGGGTGAAGGGGCCTGAAAGGTATTTGGGGTTCAGAGATTTCATGCAAATGGGTGACTAAGTACAGGGAGGCTGTAAGAGTGAGCAGGAGAGAGAAACAGCTGAAGGTCTCTGCTGATGGAAGGAGTCAAAGCTGAGTCCAGCATTTATCATCTCTCTTGGCCTGATGCCAGCCAGTAGAAATCCATGCCCTGAGAGGTCGATCAAGCATGTTGTCCCAGGCCCATCTCACAGTAACAGTTTTGAATGGTAGTAGAAGTTGGAGTCATTATTTTTCATTTGGCATTGAAATAAACAGAGGAAAAGGACAAGGAAAGGGAAGGATAAATATTTCTGCAAAACACATCTAAAACACTAATGAACATTAAATCATTTCTACAGGAGTTTGCAAATCAAAGGAAACAAGGAAGAAACCCTCCTAAGTTTGTTAAATTGAGAACAACTACACTTATTTTTGGTTTTCTTCTATTATCTGGAATTTTCCTTCTTCCTAACATTATCATTATTACCTTACATTTAAGCCTATGCTAAGTGTGATTTAACACAGGACACAGAAAACCAGAGAGGCCTGGTTTTCAGTATCAGAGGTGTCTTTGTTGTGGAAAGTTGTCAAGTCCCAAAAGTTGTCTACACCGCATAGATCTGTGTACTTTGGCAGGTTTATAGCTCAGAATCTAACTCCCCAGAGACTTGCTGCAACTTGTAAATGCATAAGGAATTTTTCAGGCCAGTTCTATATCCGAATTCATTCACTTATAAGAATAGATCCATTATAAGATTTTTTTAAAGGCATTTTCAAATACTTGCTTTTCTTTGTCACTCTTGCAGTAACAGTGATTTGAAACGTTGAAAAAGATGTCAGGCTAGCTCCTTGTACCAGATAGCTTTCTCTCTGGATTTCAAGGTAGAGTTCCTAAAGCTTTAGTTTTGTTATCTGATATGCAGTAAAATAGGAGGGACAGAAAAGGGACAGCATTTGTTCCTGGCTTTTTTTTAATTTATTTCTAAATGTACTGCTTGCCCTTTAGGTCAAATGCCTGTATCAGCTGTGCAGCTAGACAAAATACTTACAGCTGAAAAGGTTGAAAAAAGTGAACCAAATAATCATCAAATGAAACATTTACTTTTGTGTTAAGCAGTAGAGTTCAGATAACCTGAAACAATTTTGAGTTTTTTATTTCATCTTTTGCTGGGAAAATAACCTGTTTTAATTTCATTTTGGTCTGAATATGTTATGCTCTCTGCAAATGTTTTCAGCTTATTTAATTAATCACTAGTAAAGCAAAAGCATGAATTAGGCTGTATATTACGGTATCATATAATCCCATTTTTTCATTAAACATCTAAAATGTTCCCATTTTGTCAGGATAAAAAAAATCAGATTCCTTTTTGACTAGAGATTATTCAGGAACTTCCAGTAGTACGAAAATGTAGCTCAGTAAATTACTTTACACTTTTTCCCAGGTTTATAGCTTTTTTGGCTGCCTGGATTACTTGGCTTGGATCTTTTACATTTTTTTCACATCAGTGGCTTCCAGTCTTCCCCTCTTACTCTTTTATGTTTACTTTCTCATCTCTCCATCCTTTATAACCTCTTCTTTGTACTGTTAAAGCCACATATACAAATTATGTTTTTTAAAAGACACACCAAAACTTGACTAATTCCTGAATGCCAAGAGTATATTGTAAGTTATTTCAGACACTATTCCAGCAGGCCCATTCAGCACAGAGATGGGGCTTGCATTCACAGGGTAAGATGTACATCAGGACAGAGAGGATGGCCGAAGCTTTGCTGTGCTCTAAAAACCCCTGCCCAAGAAATGGCTCTGAGGGAGGCTGTTGCAACTAGAAATACCTTGAAGCCCTGCAAAGTCCTCTGGGGTGCCTCTGCTCCTACCCAAGGTGAAGGAAGATGGAGGTCATTTACTGATGCAGCTGATCCCTTCACTTTCTCCCAGCGCTCCAGCACACATACAGTACTGTCTCACTGGGACTGTGAGGGACCAGGAGTGACTATGAAATTAGCCTCTGGAGGACTGACTGTGAAATTATTCAAACCACATTGTATGAAAACACATTTCTGATAAAGTATTTACACACCAGTTTATAGTGTTTTCATGTAACCCCTACTTCCTCCTATTCTGTTCTGGTTCATTTACCCTGTCCACAACTGTAGTATGTAAGAGTGTTCAGAGAGGGTGTGATTATGTCTGTTTTATAAATACAAACCATTCTGTGGAAATGGGGCCAGCAATTAAAATTAAATTATGCTGTTTTCCACTTTGAAATCATTGATGAAAAAAATAATCTAAAAATATTATCTTAACCTTTTGCTAATATCACTGTGAACCTTTGGTTAAAGGTCTCTCTATTTAACTGTTTAAAAGAGGAAGCGATAACAAACATTTCAAGTAACATTGTTCCCAAAGACATAGGAACTCTGTCTCCAAGCAAAATACTTAACCACTTCTTGTTTACAAGAGGTATTTTCTGATGTTCTTTTCTGGTCTGAAAAGGTCCAAAACTCTTTGGAGAAGCAACTTTTTTGAACTCACAAATAAAATCCCCTACTTGCATTGTAGCTGGTCTGATACAGAGATGGAAGAGAAGACATGAAAAGTACCAAATAATGAGTTTTCCCAACGAACTACTCTGTGGAGCACATAAGCACAAGTGACACTAATAATATCTAGCCACATTAGATTGCTGATAAATCAGAGCCTTCTTTAATTGAGAAATACTTGATTTAGCTGATGTTTCTAAGAGAGACTTTCAAAATTGAATTGATATAAATAAATTAATGCTACAAAATATTTGATACTTTGTTAACTAAATTAAGTTCTTTAATTGAGAAAAAACTACACATATTATTAACTGATTTTTCCACAGTGCTGAATGGTATTTTTATCCACATTGCCTCCATGAAATTGATGGAGTTGACTGGGAGTAAAAGTGGCATGTGAGAGGAATCATCACTTTTATTCTGATTTACTTATCAAGGCACATCTAGGAACCTGTGCATTCAAGAGATTTTGGTCACCAATCTTTAGTTGCAGAAATAGTACTGCTGCAATCAGAGGAGAAGCATGTGCCTTATGGACTTTCTTAGCCTGTGGAGTGCATGCTAAAGGGGCTCAGCACTTCTGGAAGGCATAGAGGTTATGAAACCGCTAAGTATTACCAGTTGAAAAAATTTTTAGGTTTTATGTTGCTGACGTGGAGATCATAACCTGGCCTGCAAAATTCAGTTGCTTCTTCAGTTTTCTGCAGCTGTTCTGGACAGTTGCTGGATCTGGTCTCTGGTGGGAGTTCTCTGTTGAATCCTTTCTGACAAGTGGACAGAAAGACCCTTATTTAGTTGTTTTCCTCCTTGCAATGGAAAGAAAATTCACTCTACCAGTTAGTTTGAGGAAATATTGAGATGGGGGCGGGGGGGGACCAAACAAAAAAAGAAAACTTTTAAAGAAGGCAATATTTAGCATTTTTAAAGGTGAGAAAAACATGCCAGCCAAACTGACCACTGGTATTCAGTGTCAAAGACAAAACTAAGGAACGTTAATTCGTCTGGGCTTTCAGTTCTTCCCTTGTATAAGACAGTAAAGAGAAATTACAGTGAAGTCAATAAGGTCACTCAACTGACTTGAAACAAGGTTTCATTTTTAAGGCTGGATGTGGATGTCGGGTTAATATCAAAGAAGTTCTATAGCTATAGCTGGGCAAAGAAACAAGGAAGGCTGACTCTTCCTGGTGAGGGACATTATGACTTTTATCATTGTTAGTGTGAAATGTATGTATTAGGAGAATAACAATAATGAGAAAGAAATCAGATTTTCCAGGGATCTTTTTAGTTCATAATATTTACTCTGTGTTTTGCAGTGATCAGATAAAGAAAGCTGAGAAAAATCTCATCAGGTAAAGCCTTCCCAGGGAAGGAAATTTTCCCAATCTCTATTAGTGATTATGTTGTGTCCTGAAGCAAAGGATTCATACATAAACATAAACCACAATGCCTATATTAATGTCAGATTCCTATCTGAATACGTGCAGTTATGTGTCTGTGAAAAAACAGAAAATACTTTCTATGATGGGTTTCTAGAATCTGTCCCAGGGCAGATTACTATCAGCTTCCTAATGCTCCAAAACATTTGTGACTCTGTGCAGCTCTGAAGAGTTGTATTTGGAGATTGGAATACTGACGGACTACGGCTGACTGGATTTGCATTGCTGGCATATCTGTATGACCTGCAAAATCTCCTGCAATTTCTTTTTCCTCATACTGCTTTATTTCAGAATGGTGAGAACCCCTCATGCAATTTCAATAGGAGAACCAGAGCTGAATACAAAGATGCAAAGTCTGACTAGTAAAGGATGCTTTCCTCACTCAGATAAAAATACTTGATTTTAAGCCAAATTTAGAGCTTTCACAAGAGTACATGAAGCAATGCATCTTGATTTTTGCCAGCACCTTGTGTCATAAGAAATCTGTCTAGCCCTTCCAGGAGGAATTTTGGAGGTGATTATTTCTCACATAATTTTACAGTTTTAAAATACTTCTCACTTCGATGTGAGTAGAAGGAAAATGATAGTCAGGACAGCAAGCCATGCAACAGAAAGTTGACCCTGACGGTGCCACCCTTAATCAAGCTGAAGTGCTAACCATTTCTCTCAGAAATTATTTCCTGTCTGCTGGATGTATTCCCACAGCGCTAATAGAGAGATGGTTTATTGCTCTAATTGAAAAAGCTTAAGTTGTTTAGGAGGCTTGCTTGGTATAAAATGCAACACAGAACATTTACTATTGATAGCAGAAAATACAGAAGTTAATCCAAACATGTCTATGTTGCTTTCACCTTTAAAAAAAAAAGTTTCATGAACAGAAGAACTAGTTAATGCTGGTTGCAGTATGCAGTATGCTATGGTACCCTTTTAATAACCCTGACTCCCTGATCCTTTCACAAAATCAGTCTTTGCTCTCTCGTATTTACCTTAAAGCATCCCATTCATTTTCCCCAGTACTTTCTCTCTTTCCCACCTTCCCTAATGCCTACCTATGCAGAAATTAATGGCTGCTGTAACGCATTCAAATCCAAACAGATATTGCCCTGCAACCTTTCTCTTGGTGGTGGCAGCACTAATCCATTGATTTTCAGGAAACGAAGAGGAATGTAATTCATATCCCTTTATGTAATGTGCTTGAAATCAACCACGGATTCAAGTGGAGCATCAGATGGACTCTCAGACAGACATTATGGATGGTTATGAAATGAGACTAAAAAACTGAGGTGAAGAAATAGTGCACACATTGTACACTCCCAATGTTAGAAGTGTGATACTTATATTGCCTGCATGACATAAATACATACATCTGTTGAGGAAGGAAATGCCTTTATTTAATGAATATTTCCACATATAAATACATGCACCTAAGTACATATGAGTTACTTTCATATTTAGTGGGAGTACATACAAATCATCAAGCCACCACTTATGGTACACAGACTTCAATGTATAGCTGTTTATCAAATCTGCAGTGTATTCTTTCATGAGTATTTGAAATACATTCTATAGCAATTAGGCAGGCCTGTCTGTTTATAGTAGTACTGATCTAAATCAACCCTAGAGCCAAACTTTATTAAAAAAACCCTAGCTCCTCCTGACACAGAGATTTACGGAGTACTGATCAAAAGCTATTACCCTGTTGGGCATCCAGAAACTCCCTATCATCTCAGGTAATGCAAATCTGACAACACATTTACATATTTGCAAGCATCCTTCTCATTTCATTAAAAAAAAAATTGAAGAAAAAAATTAAAGGGGCTGATCCTAAGTTAAAGCAGTACTTATGCAAAGTGTGTGTCCTCAGGAAACTGGTCAAGCCACCGCTTTTGGACATTCTTGATATTGCTGAGAATAGTAAATTATCATTCTGGTCCTCCCTCTGATTTTGGTGCCTAATCACCCCTTTCTGAGAGCTGAAAGCCTGTGGTCCCTGAGTTTAGACACTGATTAGTACAGCAGCCACAGATTCCCCAGTGTCTTAGCATAACCCTTCACAGAGTTCCCTTTCGTGGGCAGTCTGACTTATGGTTCACGTCTCCAGGGATGCATGATGGTGGAAGCAGACAGACACAGGCCTTGAAAAAGATCCAGATCTATTAATCTTTATTTCTGGTAGCATAAGTTATATCCAAATCCAGACAAACAATAAACCATCTGTATATATTTGCCTGCTTCAGTTTCCTCATACTTAAGCATTCTTTGGGGTTAAGTCACTCTTCTAAGGAGTTCAGCATTTTCTCCTTCTTACCGTACTGTGACGTTTACTTCAAAGCACAGAATTGAAACAAGCTCTTCTTTAAACTACTCTAAAATGTCCACTAGGGAAAAAAAGGTTTCTTTTATAGCTTGCTTTATTGTGACAAGCTGCCTTATTTTGTTTAACTTCTATGTCTTCAGGAGCTCAGACTTGAAGAACTAGTTTGCCCTGAGCAACAGTTCTCTGTAATGACATTTGAATGCACAATCATAAAAAAGTTTAACATATTATCATTATCTTCCATTACTAACCCTGTAACCAGTGCAAGACTTCTTGACATTGCTGCTGAGGTTTAACTTAGTAGGAAGGCAAAAGCCAACAGCAAAAGCAATCGAGCTCCACCTTCAAAATTCATGTTGCAAGCTGAGAAAGTCATGTGCAT
The DNA here is from genome assembly GCF_964188355.1 of Buteo buteo. Lineage (NCBI taxonomy): Eukaryota > Metazoa > Chordata > Aves > Accipitriformes > Accipitridae > Buteo > Buteo buteo. Next base: position 12,913,553 of record NC_134204.1, on the reverse strand, counting down.
ACGGAGAGCTCATTTCACATGGACATTTCCAGTGACTTTTTTTGCTACCCTATTGCAGAAGTGATATTCTGCAATAACTGCATCCACATGGCCAGCTGCTTCCTACTTAATTTCTACAACAATGGCATAAATACAGCAGGGCCCTATTTCAAAGTAAGCACATAGCATTCTGGGCAGGAATCCTATGGTGCTTTTTCCAGATGGTGAGCTAGCTGTCTATGCTCTGGATCCTCTCTTGTGGTGTGTTGTGATTATACAGCAGAGCCAGCTGGAATCAGGGAGAATCGCAGGACTTGTGGTCAAAATACACATTTCGACTGGTTCATCTCCTTCTGGTGTACCAAAGCATTTTCAAGTTGCCGTCAGCTACCATGAAAGCAACTCTTCTCTCTGCCATGCCACTAGGAGACTCTCATACAAAGAGGCTGAGATCTCCACACTGAATGGATTTGTCTGTAGAAAGCATATAAGATTTTGACAGGTCATTTAGCAGCTCAAATGAGGTGATGGCACCAGGAAGAATACCAGAACACTAATGAGGAATGAACTGTTTCTGAAATAATTTCATTTTCTGAGCACAGGAAAAAGGCAGAACATGCTGGGAGAGCACTGTGCTACATATCTGTCCTGCTTAGTGAAGAAGATAAAAATGTAAGTACTATGATGACCTCTGTTCTTAGGACTTCTGCCATGCCAATCTTATGGCTATAGCAGCAGCACAGCAGTGTGGGCCATAAAACATAGAAGGCATGGGAGGTTCTTGGTGACTTTACCTGCTTGTTCCCATGTGATGTTAATGTATTAATGGCACCCATGCACCTATACTTTGCCTGCTGCACCAGGATGAAACGTTCTAAAGAGATGTGGTTAAAGAGAAGTTTCTCTCTAGTTTTTGATGGCCTGGTTGCTCAGTACAGCACCTTATAGAATCATAGAATCATTTAGGTTGGAAAAGACCTTCAAGATCATCGAGTCCAACCATCATCTTTTCCAACGCCAGAGTCACAAACTCATGCATACATAGAAAAAAACAGGACATTGCTCCAAAAACTACAGGGGATGCTCACAGTGTTTAAATTGTTGCTATTGTTTTGGAAAAAACCAGCTTACCTGCCATCCCCCTTGCCCCTGAAGCCTTCAAGCAAGAGTCCTGCACAGTAAGATGTGTTAGTTTTTCCTGAGAAGCTACAGGTTGACAGTGGAGTGTGCATTTAAGGGACTGAGCAGGAAAAGAGTGCTTAAGTGGATGACTTTGAACACTACCTCCTTTGTGAGCGCTTGCTTGCTTGCTTGCTCTAGTTTCAATGAAGAAAACAAAGGAAAGCATTTCTTGTGGAGGCAAACAGCAAGAGGTGTTCCTAGATGGCGACTGGCAAGGACAACAAATTCAGAGAGGATTTGTGTTCCTATGTGGAACATGAAAATAAAGAGACTTTATTAATCAAATCTTTTAAGCATGGGAATTACACTTTTATGGAAAAGAGAATTAGTATTCACAGAAAGGCATATGTTAAATATATTGGTTTGACAGGAGAGACGCTGTATTTTGCTGATGTGCATGAAGGCCAATGCTTTTATCAGCCATTCTTTCACAGCCTGGGGTGCTTTGCCTTACAAGAATCAAATCAGTTGTTAACAAAAATGTTCTTATCAAGGGAACAAAATCCACTTATCATCATCTGATGCGTAAGCTTTATAACCACTAAAAAAGAAATAAGATCTGGGAAGGGTCAGGCTTTCTACCAATCTCTCTTGATAAGTTGAGCAGTGTGCTCAAAACCTCACTTTCAAGCAAAAGGTCATGTCCCATCACCACCATCTCTGGCTGCCCTGAAGGGTGCTGGGGATACATAGAGGAAGGTGCTGCATAGAAAATTTCTCCTCTGAGCAGGCAGTATTCTCAATGACTCATGTATATGACTGCATTGTTGCACTGCCTGAGGCTACTGTGGTCTCTGAGAAACCAACAGTAATAAGGTGCACTTGTGAAAAATCATTTGTCTCTTCATCAACTCCAAGAGCTGCATCTGGCTGCCTCTGCCCTCTGGGTACTATTGTGGGGCAGGCAAATGCTCTCTTCTATCAGAACAGTGCTGCCCAATGTGAAAGCAAGTCACCAGACAGATGCTTAACTTTCTTCTTTCCACCTGAACAAGATATCATCTGTTTTCACTTTTTTCCATGAATTTGATAGATTTCTGGCCCATCTTCTTTTTTCTTACCTCTTCTCATTAGGCCAGTAGTTAGCAGATAATAACAAACCTTACCTTGAATGTCTTGGCAACTTGTTTATATTGGTTGTAGAAAATGGAAAGAAAAAAAAAGCTCTAGCTCTGGGTGTTTACTTTTCCTTACTCGTGCTCCATCAGTTTGCACAAGATGACAAACTGTGCTTTCTCAGTGCCAAATTATGAATCTTGCTGCTGTGAACCACATACTGCTACTGGTTGTGTGAAGTCATGGTCTGAACCAGTGGATCACAGCATCTGGCTTTACAAATGTGCAGTGGGACATGTTTAGCACTCACACAATGAAGCAGCCACAGGCCTTGAGTTTGAGGCAAAGAGATAGTGGATGGGATGGGAGCAAGTCAGTAAATGCACCTGCATGTGTGCAGGCAGTTCTTACCATGTTGGATATTAAATCTGGGGTTTTACATTATTAGAAGAGATTGTTCACAAGACAACGCAGATTGAAGATACATGCAAAAATGCTGAACCAGGTGAACTCCACCAAAACCTTGCTGAGTGGAAAATGCCTCCTTATGTGTCTCATTGCTGTACAGTTCTGCCATGCTGTCCATCTTCTGCACTGAAATAGAACATCTCTCTCGTTGTTCAGAAGGCTCAAGATTCACTCATCCACAGATTTCTACATAGATGTCCTCAACATTTGGGAGAATGATTGTATCAACAAGAAATCCTGATTTTCAAGGAGTCACTCCTCATCAGTAACAAGGGCATGTCTCACCAGTCTCTTTATCATTGCCCTCGACAATCCTGGATGCTGAAACAGCACCCTGGGCGTGGAAAAGCAGAAGAATCATTGGGATGCACATAGTTAACCAAGCAGGAAGACAGCAGAGGAGAGGAAAGGACTGGAAGACTGCTGTGAAGTACAGATACATACACGCAAACATTAGTCATCAAACACTAGTCAGCAAAACACAAGAAACTGGAACCTTTTTCAATGCAGACAGGAAAAGTGACATAACTGGCAAATGAATTCACAAATAAAAATACATCAAGTGCTGCAGGAAGAGTAAATGTGGCAAACAGTCTAATGCAGACATACTCACAGATACTGCAAAAAAGTTCCTACTGTCAAAGATCCATGAACCATGCAAAAATTTCTCTTAGCATTAAGTATGAAGCTATCTGTCTAATTTCTATGTATAAGCACTGTACAAACTGGAGCTCAGGTTCATAGGTTTTTGAAAATGAATGCAGTTAAGCACACTAATCAAGTGTGAAAAATTTGATTCTAGATATTTGCATATATCACTGTGTAAATAATTGATTTTCCAGTTGGCTAGGGCAGCGTTTCTGTTCAATTTCAGTTGAGTGCACAGAAGAGATGCAGGCTCCTCATTAGCATGGAAAGAAGAAATATTTCTTAGCCTTTATACCTCAAAGACTCCTATGAAAAACACAGTAGATCTACACCTTGATACAGTTAGAGTAGGAGGTAAGGTTTAGTTAATCATGTTAAGATTCTGTTTCTACTTTTAAATTTACAAATATGCTTTTAGTTTTGGAAAAATTTTATGGTGTTGATGTTTGATATAAATTATCTGAGGGGAGATGTGACAATCAGCAAATGCATGTACTCTTTGCTTTCGTACATCTGAATGAGGTCCATTTTTTAACAGTCAATATTTTTCTAAAAACTGTTCATTCATGTTTAGGTTAATATGTCCATGGCATTGTGTTCAAGAAAAATTTCCGAGATAAAATGAGTTACACCAACACATACATGGATTCCACATCACTGATGTCTCTTGCAATAAAAAGCCAACAACCCCTGTTATGAACATTTGTTACCACACAATGAAAATCCAACAATACCCCCAAAAATGCTTATCCTTTGATTAAAGCAAAAGTTCCTAGGCTGGCAAATGTGAGTGTCCAGACATGCACCAGGAAAGGAAGTGAAAAAGTGCACACTGTCCATCATTAGCTATGAGGAAAACATTTTTATGCATAAGGTGACATCCATTCTCAGATATGATCTGAATATCAAGGTCAACATGCTGACTTTTGAGAAGATCATGCTTGGCTTTAGATTAAGTAAATCTTCGTGGTTTGGTACAAATTTCATATAAACATTTCTTTCAGTTTCAGTTTGCATCTATACAAACCAGATCATTTCACAAAAGGGTTTTGAAATAAGACGTGTTGGTAGTTGACATCGGTGGAAATCTGCAGCCTGAAATTTGCTTAAAAGTAATCATGTTGAGCTGACCTTTGGCATAAGCACCAGGGGAAGCCAGGACTCATGCAAATGCAAGGCAGGAGGGATTAAAGTGTTTGCCAGTCTCTGCACTGTGCTGACTTCAGCTGAACTGCAGTTTCATATGTATGGGGATGAAGATCTGTAGCCTCTTCACTTCATGGCAGGAGCCTCAAACTCTTGGCTTTCTGTCTTCTTCCCTCTCACCATTCCTCTTCCACTTCACCATTCCTCTTCCACAATATAAGCAGCTTGATCCAAGTCAGGAACATGCCCCTCACCTACAATGCAGAGAAAAGCAATATAGCCTCTGCTGCTAAGAAGACTTCAGTCAGCTCTGAGCCAGGAATATACTTGGATCCTTGAAATTCATAAATTGTGTCTTTAGATTGCTGACAGGAGCCCCTAGACCTTGTATTAATTATTATTCATTAATAATCCCAAACTAAAATCTTTAGGAACAAAAATTCCTTTTTAATCCCCAGGAAGTAATGTCAGGCAGTCAGATTTCCAATATGCTTGGTATTTTGCTTCCTATTGCTATTAGGTGAAGCATAAAGGGGCAAGAATCACTCATGTCACCAAAGAAAGGATCCAGAGGAGCTCTTTAGCTCATTTCCACTGTACAGAGTAAAACAGAGATTTATAATGCTATATATATGATGCCTTTGAATTTATAGTGTGCTGTAAAGCAAATTCAGATGTTAATTTAAATGCATGATGATCCTACTGCATAATTTTTTGAGACATTTCACTCATGGACAGGTATCTATCTGTTAAACAACAGGTGAAACCATGGACCTGTGGGGGTGTTTTGGTTGGCTTCACCCCTTGTTGGGCTTTTCTCCAAAGTGGTCTTGGTGCATGCTATTTCTGCATACAGCTCTTTCAAATGAATGTATGTTCTGATGCATATAGTGTAAAAGTCAAATTTTCACCTAAAGCATGTGTTTCTAGGCACAATCTGGAGCTTGGAAATACTTTGGGCTACATGCTGGAAGGGAGGCCCAGTTTCTGTGGCATGCTGCCACATCTCTTTTGATTAGGAAGCCAACGGCTGGATGACTTCTGAAAACAGGAAGGTGTGACAGCAAAACTTTATTTCAATTAAATAGCTTCCATATAAACACAGGAATTCCACTGTCATCCCTGCTCCTTATCCTCAGCAGGTTTTGCAAGGACAGACTGGCTGGGTGACAGGTCCAGCAGCCCCAGGTTACTCGAGCAGGTCTCTTACCTAGCTCAGCTGGCAGCCGAAAGAAATTGTATGAAAAGTCACAACACAGCCAGTGTTAACATAGTTTACTATTCCTCTGTAGATCTAGTGATTTTTTAAAATTTTTCATGGAGACTGAAGGGAAAGCTTCCAACACATGAATCATCTTATACACAAAATGGCTGCCACCTCCCTTTACTGCCAATGGTTTGGAAGCCAACAAAATGGCCACCCCATCCCCTCACAGCATGTGAGAAGAACAAGCAGAATTGATGCACAGAAAGATAGAGGAGAAGGAGACAGCCAAAGGGTGAGGGCTGTAAGTAGTTATGAGTGAGTGTGGGACAGCCAGGCTGGGCTGGCAGCCCTTCGCTCTGTGAGCAGCATGGAGGAAGGGCATCCCTTCTGGTGCTGTGTGGGTGTTCAAGGTTAGATTTTAACCCCAGAAGTCAGTGGACACTTTGGAGGTATCATCCACCATAAGCTCAACTACTGGCAGGAAAATGAAAAGCCCTAAAAATAGATTAATTTAGCATATCAGCAGTGATTTTTAATCTGTTCTTGTGTTTGTTGGAGGCCTAGCTGATGATCTTGGGCTGCTGAGGCCAGCAGTCATGAGCAGTGCCATTCTGAATGCTGGTGGCTGATGACTAGCAAAGTATGATTTTTCTGAATTATTTTTGGTGTACTTCAAATATTATGAAAAAAAATCCAAAGATGTCTTTGGAATTAAAAAGAAGTATGTCCTGTTCTGGTTTCTGGTGAAAGAGATCAGCTGTCTCCTGTATTTTGACTCTCTTCTCACCGGAGAGCAATAAGTATTTTGGTGAAGGAATTCAGCTGGCTGAGGATGCCACATGAGCTGCTGCCGGTAAGATGAGTAAAGGGAGCTGGAAAGTGATTTGAAGACCTCTGAATGGAGGTAGGGGAAGCTGCAAATGGTAGTAGTGTTCCCATTGAAGGGCATTGTTGAAAGGCTGGAGACCTTGAGGAGACTTGAGTTCAGGTCCTGATCTGCAGTCACTGAAGAGAAAATGGATCACCTGGAGGTAGCTTAGGGTTAGGCTCAGGCTCAGGTCGTGGCAATGGGGCATGGAGGTGGGAAAAGTTTATAGGGTACAGAAGGTGAAAGGCACATCTAGTTTTTCATTATTAGATAGCAAACCAGCATTACAGCAGTGTAGCACTGTGCCTGCAAAACTGAGAGCATGCAAGGCAGCAGAGCACTAACGTACATCCTTTCTACACCATAGCCCATAAGTTTCCCCAGCCTATATGGAGCTGAAGTCTTATGTTCAGTAACATCATGAACACAACTACCCGTTAAACATGAATTGACCTGTCTACTAACTAGCCAGTGCACATGTAAAAAGCACTGATTCATATATATTGACAGAAGGAAAGCTATAGAAAAGATGCAGTGGTAGTTTGATGAAACACAGGTGGTGAAAAAAGTTGTGATGATAATGGTATGAGCTGTTACTAATTTGCTTTGTTTATAGCCCAGTTTTCCCTAAAGTTCTCAATGAAGTTTAATGTAAAGTATGAATGATTAGTAAACACTTCCATTAAATAAACAAAATGAAGCTTAGAAATCCAGTTTCTTAGAAGGTTGGTTAAATTAATTTTAACTTAAATGATCTGCTGCCAAATCCCCCTAAAGTTCAATCTTCACCTACAAAAAAAAGGTGAATTCTGGACTGACAGCGTTCTTCACATGCAGCAATGTTGTTTCATTTAATTCCCACATTTAACTCCCTGTTTAGCCATAAAGTTGTGCTTTCAGTGTTTGTATACTGACAATGTATTGTAGTTCAACAAATAACTAATTAGAAATTGCAAATATTCAGGTGAGAATCAGGTGGAAGAAAATCAAAACAATATATCAGGATTATTATTTAAATTCTAGTGTCTCTTACACAGTTTTAGAATATCAGTGGAAATCTGGTATCTTAATCACTTTAATCTTGATGCCTGCCATTAACTCTTTCCTATGCAGTTTATAAATTACTAGGTGTTAGACTAGGTCTGTCATTGCTCCCACAAACTCAGCTGGACTTTAAGTGCAGACAAGCCTGAAAATTTTCTGTATCTCCAGTATTGTGGGCCTCACACTTTGGATAAACTCTGGAAAGTACCTCACACTGATAAATTAAAAATCCATCCTCAAAGCTGCCCTTAATAGTCATACATTGTTTAAACATACTGTGCAAACTGTGACTCCTTAGAACAATTACACAGATCAGTTGCCTATATTTCTTTATAAACAATACTGAGATTAATTAGTTGGAATGGCTTCCTTTGCTTCGCCTCTGATGTCATGAAAATGCTATTACTAGCTCTTCCTTGGACAGAATAAACAAGCATATCTGATATGCAAGCTAATATAATGTCCTTTATTTACACAATTGTAAATCCTGTTAGCTCTAAAACAATTTTCAATTTAGGAGCGGGCCAAAAAGCTGAATAACAAAGGAGAGAAGTGACCTCAGTCATTCCACACTGACGTATCTTCAGCCTCAGAACTGGCATGGGAAGGTTGTGTTATCAGTTGGCTTGGGAAACCTGAGTGATGGCTCTGCCATTCTGCCCACAGCAGGACATAAACAACTATTAATTGTTTCAGGAGTTCATGGCTTTTACCTGTACCTCAGTTAGTTTGCTGTGTATGCATAGCGTTTCAGACATGTTGAATAGGTCTAATCATAGAACCGTAGAATGGTTTGGGTTGGAAGGGACCTTAAAGATCATCTAGTTCCAACTCTCCTGCCATGGGCAGGGACACCTTCTGCTAGACCAGGTTGCTCAAAGCCCCATCCAGCCTGGCCTTGAACACTTCCAGGGAGGGGGCATCCACAGTTTCTCTGGGCAACCTATTCCAGTGCCTCACCACCCTCACAGTGAAGAACTTCTTCCTTACATCTAATCTAAATCTACCCTCTTTCAGTTTAAAGCCACTACCACTGGTCCTATCACTACATGGGTAAAAAGTCCCTCTCCAGCTTTCTTGTAGGCCTTTAGGTACTGGAAGACCACTGTAAGGTCTCCTTGGAGCCTTCTCTTCTCCAGGTTGAACAACCCCAACTCTCACAGCCTGTCTTCACAGGAGAGGTGCTCCAGTCCTCTGATCACCTTCATGGCGCTCCTCTGGAGTTGCTCCAACAGGTCCATGTCCTCCTTATGTTGGGGGCCCCAGAGCTAGACACAGTACTCCAGGTGGGGTCTTACGAGAGCAGAGCAGAGGGGGAGAATCAACTCCCTTGACCTGCTGGTCACGCTTCTTTTGATGCAGCCCAGAATGCTATTGACTTTCTGGGCCATGAGCGCACATTGCCGGGTCATGTTGAGCTTCTCATCAACCAACAACACCAAGTCTTTCTCCTCAGGGCTTCTCTCAATCTACTCATTGCCCAGCCTGTATTTGTGCTTGGGATTACCCCGACCCATATGCAGGACCTTTAAATAGAGCTAAACTGGGACTTTAGGGCTTCATCTACAAAGGACTTTGTATTCAATGTCCAATTGTTTTAGGCTTCTACTATAACATCTGTGAGTATTTTTTTCTGTGGCTGCACATCACATTGAACAAATTATTTAAGTATCTATATGGGAAATCTAACCTCTTTCAAAAATGGAGACCATATGCCTTCTGAAGATGTTGCTGTATGGAACATAAATGCCATGAAATATCAGCCAGTTGGTGTTGTATTTGTGAGGGAATGCTGCCCAAGCTTAAGCTCAGACTGGTTATCTAAGCACTCTTACCGGTATATTTTGAAAAGTGTAGGTGTTCTCCATGTTTCCTCATGGCGCCTACTAAAGAATGAACATATCTTGTAAAAATGATGAGCATTTAGCACACTTTGTCTATTTAAACACATCTTTTCAGCTACATTCCCTACTTCATTGTGAGCTTTGGTATAAGACCAACTGTTAAAGGTTACAAATAAAAAACCAAGGTAGAAGCCAGATCCATAGAATGAATAGCAAAACTCCCACTTATTTCAATGGAACTGAGGATTCAGTCCAGCCTTTGTCAAGGAAGAACTCACGGAGAAATGGCTATGACTTTTCCTTGTAAGATGCTAGGTTTGCTTCACTAGTAACTGGTTGAGACCAGGGCTTCACAGACATCCAAATAGAAGTTTATTTTTATCACATTGTCATACTTTATTTAAGTTTACAGAAGAAGGCAAATGATATAAGGCTGGGAAATTGAAATTGTGTTCCAAGTTATCCATACAGGTTAATATTTGGTTAGAGCTTATTTATTGTAACTTAACTCATAGTGGTCTTGCACTATCAGATGTCCAAAAGCACAGAAGAGCCATCTTGCCCAAGGTCTGTTCAAGCTAACTGTCATCATGAGCAGATGCCTGCAGAATAGTAGAAGCATGGCAAACATTTCTACAAGTACTCCAAATATTTTCAGTTGAGGAACTTAATAAATTGTCCTGTCCCCAAAGCTAATGATTCCTTAAATGCATAATCTATGAACGGATGCTGAGGCAATACACCATACACTGAATACAGCCCATTACAGCAACTTTTCTGGCCTATGCCCTATGCCCCATTTGTAATAGCGTTATTTCTTGTTGGTGTCTCAGGAGGTTTACCTGTGTGCATGCATTCTGTAGCACACGCATGGTAAGTTATGCTGAGTCTTCTGCATGCATATTACACACTGGAGCTGTTCCTCTTCAGTAAGTCTAGTCATTTGTCAGGGAAAGCATAGTGACATTCAGGCTCTGTCTGCCTGCCTGATTTACAAGGGCTGGAAATCACTGTTTCTCCAAATGCATTCCCATTCTTTAGTGCATATGTCATTTATGGGATCAGCCTTACCATGGTATATGCAGGATTAACTTTGCTGAAGTCAGTGGCATTCATCCCATGATTTGGCAATCTTACTTTCCGAAAAAGGCATAAAAAAATAATAATAGAAAAAGTAACTGATTACTTCATCGTAAAAAGAAAAATCAGCCTGATTTATGTTTTTTCTTCTTTCTTTTCTTTCATTTTTCTGTGACAGAAATAGACAAGTAATCATGGGTCATATATTACCAAGAAATCAGAAATTGTTTAGGAGCTCATCTTAAGCTCTTACCAAAAACCTGAAGCAATGTTTACACATTTAAGAGATTGTAATATTTAATTATGTGTGATAAATATTATTTCATTTTTAAAACCCCTGGAAATTTCCAAGTACAAAACTGAGCCTGACCTGGGACACGTTAGACTTGTGAGCAACCAAGAGCTTCAGATCTAGCAGAGTGAAAAAATTAAAATTGGATTCAGTCTGTCTGACTTAGCTGTGAATTTGCATTTTCCTCCAGGACTCCATGTCTCTTGAGTGTTAAAATTGCCTATGCTAGCTATAAAAATTAATACAAGTGTTTGTAATTGTATTTAATAGAATTAGTGTTCTTAATATACATCAAAACACTGAGAATTCTGCTAAAGTTAGCTGTACTGTGCAAAGTGGTTTTAAAAATGTCAGCCCATAGGCTATCTAAATGCACTTATTCCAATTTTGCTGTGACTTTTCTAGAGGAATGACTGGTCTTTAAATGGGTCTTTTACTGTTTTACCTAGGCTAGGCTGTATGGGCAAGTCTGTGTGACACCACTGTTACCAGCTAGCAGGCTTTGCAAGAGTAGCTGCTGGTTAGGTAAAACCACTAGTGAAAAAATGCCTGCTCTGCATTTCCTCATTGCAATTAATGTTAAATCCTTGGGCACACCCTGCTCCCCTGCTCCCCTTCTCCATCAGCCCATTTGCCATAGAGGAATTTTATCTTTCTGCTTTGTTTTCTGATTTCTGTCCCAAACATCTAATTTTCAGAGTCCTGTAAGCTCTTTCAGTTACAAGGAAAACTGAGTGATAGATTCAAGTGCTTTTATTTACAAAGAGTGTTTTCCTGAATGAGACAGTAGACAACACTTTATTTGCTGTAGTGAGCCCTATTCCAGCCAGCTCTAAGTTCTCAAACTTGCTCATATTTGATGTTGCGTTCTTGAGGGAATTTTTTGAGTCAGTTTGTAGTCAATTCTATTGAGTTTCTATTTGTGTTGGCTTTGTTTCTGTTTCCTGTTGATGCCTTTTACTGTTATAGCATTCATACTCAACAGAAAAGCGTAACATCTTTACAGATATGCTGAAGGAAACCTGCCCATTGCAGTCATTATCTTTACAAGGTTTACCTCAATGCATGGTCACTTAACTCTGGGATGTGAAAAAGACAATAAAGTACATAGGTAGAAAGTAGTGAGAGGTTCACTAGAAAGTCTTGAAACTTAAAGGAATACTGCTGTTCAAAACAGTGTTCTGTTTCATCTGCAAAGCTGGTACTTTTGACAGGATTAAGTTCTCTAAAATTTTCAGGAAGCATTTACAATATAAAATGGAAAGTTTTATCTGGCATTTTGTATATGTGAAACTTGCTATTTTTCATACCAGGCTCATTTTTTATCCATATGTTTTAATATTTTCCTTATTTTAATATTGTATAGTATTTTATCAGATGATGAACTGCATTCTATAACCATCTGAGTTATGTGGATTTTTCACTATCCTGACCCAGTAGCAGCGCTGTACATGACGTGATGTAGCAGCCAAGCACACTGTCCTAAGGGTTTGTAATTAGTGTAGGACGTTAGTAATTGGAATGCCTCAGTTCCACTGGTCTGCTCTGTGACCTAGGACAAGCTTTTTAACATCTGTTCTTCAGCCTTGGAGCTCAAAAACACAAGACTGCACCAATTTCCATGTGGAAAAAACCCCAACAATTTCTCAGTTTCTTAGTGGTACATCAACGACAATTTTGTCTCCTCTCCTAGAACATTAGCAGAAGCAAGGGAACAGATCTTAACAATATCGATGTTGTTCATTCAAGACTATTGAGTGGTTAAAGCAGAGGCCTGAATCTAGGGTATAGTTCACTGGGCAAGATCCTTAATCTAATCCTCTATCTATGGAGTAGAGATAATGTAGTTTTCCTCTTCCCATCTTCTTGCTGTTATTGGTTATTTATACGATAAGCTTTTTTCTATCTGTTTTACTATGTTCATGCATAATTTCATAGCTAAATGCCGCTTTGACTTTCTAAACGTTGCTTAACATCTTGAGTTGTTGTGGGTTTTTTTTCCCCTGCAGAATCCACTGTAAAATCTGTCTTCCCTTGGTTATTAGCTATTTTTAGGACTCTTAGCTCTTCTATCCAGAGTAAGTCACTCTAGCATCTGGTAAGTTCTGGTGAAAATAGGAGTTCTGCTACTCCAGCTGTTTAAAAGGGCAAATAAGTGACTGTTTACACCCAATATATGACCCCTTTGCATTGCCAATATCAAACCTATGGCTTTCAATCTTTTCAGCTACTAGTAGTGCAAGTATTGTCTAACTACAAAGCATGCATTCTCAATGACTAAATGGCACCACAGAGATATAAAATATTATTTCATTGCTATTTATACTTTTGTTGTTATGATAAATACAGTGGTGAGATCAGGAGAGATTTATGTCTGACAACAGTTCTTGTATAGTCATTTTGTGTTCTGGGAGAGCATAAAAGCCTTTTTCTCTGTTTTGTCTTCCATTGAGGCTAGCAAAAACAGCAAGCAGGACAGGACAAATTCTAGGGCGTGGTAAATTGTGACTTTTTCAGTGACAGTCATTGTCACTGAGAGACAAAGGGTAGGATTTTAGGTTGTGAAAGAGGAGGCTGTAAGATTGGGCTGAATAAAAAAATGCCAGGGCATTTACATATCATTCTACATCTTTGAACTGTACGTTTCTAAGCTGTTTTTTAAACATATTTCTCTACTCCATAAACTATTTTAAATGATACTTGGATTGTACTATGTCACATTCCTGTAAAGATGCCGGTAGCTGAGTTAGTCATTCATTACTATTTAAGGAATATTATTTGACTCCTTTCTGTTTCTTCATCCATCTTCACATCATCTTCCTTCTGAAATCCATTTGTGCCTGACTTTTTTCATTGCATGATTTTAGCCACAGATGCTACAATTTCAGAAAACTCAGGGTATGGGAGGGTAATGTCAGCTGTTCAAGACCTGACCTTTAAAGATGCAAATAATTTGAAGACCAGGGAAGGTGAAAAGGATTAATACATCTCAAATTTGGGCCTCAAGAAGATTGAGGGCCAGCTTGTGTGCTGTCACAAATCATAGAAATGTGCTCATGGATGGCTTAAGGCTGCTTTGGTCTGCTCTGATCTGAGGGTCATTTTGCAAATGGCCTACTGACATATCCTGTGAGAGCAGCAAGAAAGCCCTGTAATTGCCATGACATTCACATTGTGCTCAGTTTGAGGTGAGCAGTGAAAAAGGATGACTAGGATATCACTACTTACAAGCTTCCAGGGACAATCTTGCAGGCTTGCACCAGGGAGAGCAGCATACGCATACATTAGTGCTGATACCACCTGCTGAAAGTAACTCACACTGTGTTTTCAGAAAACATCCTTGGTAGGTACTTGAGGTATTCATAATCCCTGCGTGGTAACCTTATCTATAGCCATCCTGCCTCATTTGTTTCTTTCAGGATATGCCTATATATATGTATATATGTATGTATATAAACAGTATAAATAGCCATCTGCACTTTCTGTGCTGAAGTCAATTTTGATTCTCATTTATTATCAAATTATTTAGTTGCACCAATAAAACCTCTAAGGCATTTCACCAAGTTCTTCAAAGAACAACTGCTACCTCACGGTGCTTCTGAACACATCATCAAGCTGGGGAGGACAGACCTGACAATTTTCACCTGTAAGAATGTCCTGGCTTACAGTCTTGACATTTCTCCATGGGGAAAGTTTGTAGATCCAGTGTCAGTCCTTGGTCAAGTTAACATCAAAGATTGCAGATCCCTTAATCAGTGCGTGCCTTTTGTGAAGGAAAGGACTGGACCACACGGAACTCGTTCTCTTTTTCCTTCCTACCATTTCTTCTTTCACTCTGTGTGCACCTTTGCCTAATCTCCCCATTTCCATCAGGTGAAATATAAAACTAATTGAAGGAAGAGAAAGGATAAATATATTTATCTGTTAGTGTGAAGGAGGATTGATTTAGGACTGTGCAGCATCAAAGTAAAGAAAGGAGACTCTGTCAGCAGATGAACCCAACGGAAGAATCTCTTTTAACTCTCGTGTTGTGAAGAAACTTTCTCCTGACTTCCAGAAATGCTGAATCAGATGCTGTGTGAAGCCACAATAATCCCTGAACAGAGATAGCTCAGGTAGTACTTGGTGTTCTTGCATTCAATCTCATCCTGGTGCTAACTAGCTTAGAAAAAAAATAATGGCATTTTTTCTAGACTCATTCTCAGAGGTCACTCCAGGCTTTAGGACCCTCCCAGATACTGAACTCCCAAGAACTTATATTGTTTCTGAAAAGGGGCGGGACATGATTTAGAAAATACCAGTCTTCCTCACAGAATTTGTGCCTGGAATTGGAACAGGAAGACAGCTTCAGTTCTGGAATTGGAACAGGAAGACAGTTTCAGTTCTTCCAGCATTTCCATCATTGTTGTCTTATCAGCTTGGATAGCTGCTCAAAGAAACTCAGAAACAGAAACTCATCTTTTTATACCTATCAATATGAAATTCTAGCTCTTATTCTCAGGCAGCTGTTTGGTTTTTAAAACATTTTCTGCACATCTCTATAGATTGCAAGCTCGATGTGTGAGTCCATTTATTAGGAAAGTAGTAAATCTCTGTAAAATATTTTTTTAAAAGGTAAGGACAATACATGTTTGCATAAAGACTTGCTCGCTTTCTTTGTGAACTACCTTTTATCCTTTACGGTTGAAGATCTTCTAACATATTTGATAACTGGCATGCTGCCAGCTCTCTCACATAGACCACCCACCCTTCACAGTGACGTCAAGGAAGTCCCCGAGTTTGCATTATTCAATGGCAAGGAAGCCTTTGCTCTCTTTGACTACACAGATGGTGAGCAAAAGGATGGGAACCTTTGGATTGGACTGCATCCCTTGATTCTGATTTGTTTTCTCTTCTCAACAGAGCCCCTCTGTAACAAAGAAATCGTCTGTTTGGTATACTTGCAATGAGAAAATAATGTTCCAACTGATGACAGGTGCTTTAGCTTCCAGCTGATTTCAAAGTGCGTCATACTGCTAGAACAAAAACCCAGCTGAAAAGTGCATGGAACTGTAAGAAGCTTTTCACAAGTCGGCTGTGCGATCACCAGGAATGTGCCTTACCCAGCTGAGCTCAGTGCAGTGCTCAGTGCACAGGACTGCATGCTTCATCTCTTACCTTTGTACTCTGCTTCTCTTTTCTAGCGTGTCTGTAGGGCCTCAGTCTGTGTCGATGCAAACAGGGTCACAAGAGCGTCTGTGAGATCTAGTAGCAGGAGAAGCTACTCGCATTTTGATTTCCTTCTTTGTATCCTGCATCCTCTGCCATCTGCTCTTGGGCTCTTCCTGATGTTTTTATGTTGCAAAACTCTTTCAGACAGGATGTTTTCCTTTTTATTTGTTAAGGGCCTAGTGTAGAGTAATGATAAACAGGAATCTGAGGCTATGATGAATATCAAGTTGCTGTACTTTCCTGACATTGTGGAATGTGTCAGTTACTCAGGTGTGCGGAGCTGACACAGACAAGGAGGAGAAAGGCTCCAGATAGCCAGATACCAGCTAATACTTAAGAGTGGGAATAATATTAAAACTACTAAATTTTTATGATTTTGTGTCCACATGTCCCCCTATTTTCAGTTAAGAAAATTCAAGACCTGTAAATTCAGATTAAAGGACTCCTGAAAAGTGATTGGTTCTGAATATTCGCATAGGGAAAGAATGAAGAGTGGAAAGAGTTTATTTTCCATCTGTTAAGCCAACGTGAAAGACTGGTTGAATCAAAATTTGCCTTCATTCAAAGTGGTAGGCACTTAAATGTATGCTGCAGCCTTTGCCTTCCTCACCAACTCAAATGTGGAAGATGTGGGAGGCCTGATGATCAGGGGTGGATCAGGCTGCCCTAGAAAACTGTTCTGTGCAAACCAAAAGACAGGTAAGGGGCTTCACCTGAGCACGTGCACCTTTTAGCTGTTCCTATCTTTCATCTGATACCAGCAGTTTCCTCCTAGGAGTGGAAAAGGCATGGTGGGGAACAAAGGCAGGAGAACTGTTTGGTTAAACTCCAGATTCTGTCAGCTACAACCTCTCAGCTGAGACACATGCCTGACTATAGTCACAGCTGAGAGGAGGGGAAAAGCTGGGTGCTAAAGACCAAGCTTAACATGCAAGGTGCTTATTACTTTAAATAGGGAAGGCTGATGACAATGTATGAATAAATCAGGCATGCCTCATTCCCCTGTAAGAGTTGGAAAGATTCTAGGGAAAAACAGATTTTTGCTTGATATCATGTTTCAGCTAATGATCATTCCCCTTCTGTTTAGAGAGCTGCTTGGTCACTACGTATTTCTGTTCAATGGCACCAAGAGCTGCAGGTTAGATCTAAGGAACATTGAACAGTAAGTGGTTATTGAAAAAGGCCATAGCCTAAAAAGAGGAAAATTGCAAATTTTAACTTAAAATCAGTTGAAATATTAACCTAAAGTTGTGGAAATATGTGGGGAGACAACAGGTGGGGACCTAAGACAAAGCTATCAGGACAAAGCTCATGAGGTGGTTTGTTAGAAAGAATATAGTAAAGTGCAAGAGCTCCACTGACTGATGTGCCCTGACATCTTTCAGACTTGACACCTTTTTGTGAAAATTTATTTGTAAAAGCTTAATTTATAGAGTTCACCTTTAGGAGTACAACACCTTTTGAAGTTATTTGCCTCAGATGACACAGAAATTTTGAGAGACACTAGGGAACAGGAAGAACCATGATTTACTTTTTATGCTCCACCCATTAACATATGCTTTATCTTCCTGGACCAAACAGGAAGAATTATTGAAACCTGTTACATCAATTAGGCATACATTAGGGAAAAATTGCTTCTAAGGCTATATGTGGACATAATCCACTTCAAAATTTCTTTTACAGCTTTTGCATAATAAACATTTGTAGGTACAAGTTATATAGCTTATAAGGGGAAGCCAAATTTACATATGTACCTTGGACAGATCTAAGTTTCAATATGCATAGCTGCTTGAGGAAACATAACTTACATATATAGATTTTGTTTATAAATAAGTGTGTACAAATTTTGAGCATCCTATTGAAAATGCAAAATTTCAATTTAAATGTCACTTCCTGAAGGAACACTGAAAAAACAAAAAGCTACATTTAAAGAAATACACAGTGAAATTTAAGTCTGGCAATCCTAAAACAGGTTTCTTTACTGATTTTAGTTTCCAACAGGAACTGCATACAGAAAAGAAGTTGGGGGGGGAGGGAATAGGTTAGGTAGTATAACAAAACCATGTAGGCCTGGATTCATTCCCCTTAACTTTAAGTGCTTATTTGAGCTGCCTACTTAAACACCTTTTTCCTCAGTCTGTTTTATGATCAATGGAAAGACAGGCATCGTAACTCAGTTAGTCACCTTAAACCAAAATTGTCCCTGAAAGTCATCTAGCTATCCATTAAATCTAGACATAATCTACAGCAAATAAGCTGGTAACTTAGGCACCTTACAGATAACCCAAAGGTTGGTGGAAAAAACCCAAGCCTAAATGAATGTCATAACAAACCTGGAGAAGAAATTTGCCTTTCCTTTTCTCAGAGTCAAAAGCAAATAGAAAGCACCAAATAAGATGATTGCCATCTTCTAAAAATCTTCCAGCTTCTCTCTCTAAGCCATTGTTCTGCAGGAATCCATATGCAGTTTTACATTACAGTCTGTGGGAGAAAAATTCTGAAAAATGCCATAAGCATGATTCTACACTCTTCATAAAATGTATTTCAAGTTCTGGCAAAACTTGGATCCATAAAATGTATTTCAAGTTCTGGCAAAACTTGGATCTTTCCATTAATTTAAAATTATTTTTCCTGAACAAAATAATCCCATCTTTCAAGGAATATCTATTTTGGAATTATTCTATTGTATGAACAAAAATATGGAAGGAGATCCAACACTGACATTTTGGAATTGATTTATTTCCACTGGACTGAGTTAAAAATCAAATACGATGTATTCCATATGTTTCTTCCAAAGAATTAGCAATTCCTTCCAAACTGAGAACTAGGGCAATTACTGTGGCTCCCCTAGAAAATGGAAATAAGTATTTCTGAAACCCGGCTGAACAGCACTTTCTGTCACTTGCAGCAACAGATCAGCTCATGCATTGAGTTACTGTCAGGCAACCATTTTTGTTCTTAAAGCTCAGCAAGATGTATTTCAAATCTTGCCTTGTTTCTATCCTCTAACCTTCGTAGCTGCAGTAGCAGTGCTCCCACTTTTTGAGAAGCAATAACAAGCTTTTTTCCTGGTACTTATCTGCCAACCAAGTAAATGCAGCAGGGAGCTGATGAGCTGGAAGTAGTTTAGTAGTTGTTCTTGATATATCCAATATACAGACTATTTTGGTCTAAAGACAGCATTGATCCAGATTGCATAATTTCTAACGTGCTTTCATCTGTCTGTGAAAGTGCATTTGCTGATTAGAAGCTGAAGTGTGGCAGCTGGGAGGTCTAGCTAGAAAGAATTCCTTGGGCTCTTATCCTAGGCCTATTAGGCTTCTTCCTCTTAGCCTTTCATGTTTCTGTTGGGGCGACCACAAAGAGCAGTCACCCAGGGTGTGCAAGGAATTAGCATCTCGTCTTTGTACGCATTGCTCCTTCAGAGCAGAACCTGTTTCCCAGCCAAAGGAACTCCATGACCAATGAATAGGCGTCAAGGCTGCCCTTTGGCTTCGGCAGAAGAGTAAAATGATCTCAAGAAACTGGAACTCAAATTTCCATTTTAAGACCCATATCAGTGATTGCCATAGCAAAGAAAGGAAATGCATAACATAGCAGGATGGCCCTTTTACAGCTACTGTTTTCACATAGAACTGGCCTCAGCTGCTACAAAATGGGGAGCAAATTACATTCCTTTTTGTTTTGGAATTCAATCAGTCTAAGATACCCTCCTGCTCCAAAACATGTTACTGGTTCATTTCTCCTTGAGTCATCTCTTGCATCTGTGCCGGCTAAGGATAAACTGCTACTGTTCTGATTTGGTTGAAATTACATTTAGACTGCCAGAGGCTGTAGCAAACCAAATGGATCAGGTTTGTATTTCACTTATCCCCAGGCAACCCTAGTGGGTTTAGCAGGTTCACAGGGAGGTGATTAAGAACCATACTCAGTCTTTGTCTTTTTTACAGGGTTATGTGCAATCTGTCACACATGCTTCTCTTTTTTCACACAGTTAGTCTTTGTATTACACTTCTGCATTGCATTCATTTCAGTTTAGCCACAAACACCAGCTGAGAAGGAGAATTCTCTAAGGAGTTCGTTGCTCACTCTGTGCTGATATGATCTATACCATGCTCAGATTGAATGTTTGTTTAGTTTTGCCCTGTTTGTGTCTGAGAAGCATAAATAAGTTGCTATCCACATACTCATGAAACCTGGTTAAGAGAAAAGCCTGTAAACCAGCTATCCTATGTTGCATTTAATAATTCTTCAAAATGTATGCTCTTCTTTCTTTTCCAGCCATTGGCTTGTTGTTCTAACAGGGGAAGTTTAGCAGCTTTGTTTTCAAAATAGATGAATTTGGGCTGTACAACTTGGGAGATATTTTCTTAACCTTACATAGGAGGAGAGCAGAAGTCAGAAGAGTCAGAACCTCAGATGACAAAAATTGATGAATTTGATAAGAATGATTTATAACAGCCAAGGATCTGGCACAGTATCAGAGCAGACAGCATAGCATGATTTGATGCAAAGGTAACAGACCGAGCAAGGAAACTTCAGTTATTCATCTCCAAGGAGCTGGTGTGCAGAGTTTCTTCTAAATCAAACAATCCCTATTGCTGGGCTGAAAAACTAAGGCTCTAGCTTCAGGGCAAGGCTGACAGCCTTGTTTGCTGAAATGTACCCTTAATTTTCAAAATGTCCTTCCCTAATATGATGAATTTGATTCTTCACTGGAAAATCTTCTGCCAGAAAGATTGCTTGGGATTCCATGGGAGTTCATCTGAAACAAATCCAAGATAGAGCTCAGAGTCTGTATACACATACAGTCAATTGAGCTGTGCTAACTAGGGTGAACTTAGAGGGGAAAATCAGAAGGCAGCTTCCACCCTGAACGTGGCTATGCCAAAACCTTCATGTGCCATTTTCTTTTTGTGAAGACAGGAGTTTCAGATGGCTTAGGGAAACATGGTGTTTGTAGAAATTATACATAGCAAAAGCATATTTGAAACAGTTTTAAGGCAAAATATCCTTCTAACAGCATTTTGAGGTGGCTAGAATTCGCATTTATAATCTAAGAGAGACAGGCAGGCAGAAACAGTTGCTTTAAGATCTAAATCCAAATCTTCTCATCTCACAGGGAGGACATGATATTTCTACAAATAAATTACTGGGAAATGTGGTAATAAATGACCCTTTAACCTTCACAAATTAATCTTGAGAAAACAAACATAAATAGTGTTAGGATGTTTCCATCCGTTTATTTTGTATCTTTCTATAACTGTGTCCCAGAGAAAAATAATCTCATATGCTTCAATTTCAGGTCTACATATATAGAGTTTTGCACCTGCCAATGCTCAAAATGCACAGAGAACATCCTGAAAGTGGCCATTTTATTTAGATATTTTAAATATTTGGCTTAAAATATGCTGAATAAAGCAATACTGCTATGAAAATACTGAGTGGCATTTAACAGATAACAGGTGAAGGCCTGCAGATTACCCGCTTTCAAAGTTGCCCTGCAGATCCCCTCTCTAGGCAAGACACACATCTTTCCTGCTCCATCATATTCTCTAATTTAAGCTGTTGTTTCTTGAATTCCATCACCTGATCCTAATAGAAATGAGGATTTACATTGCTAGTAACTCAGTATGTGGAAATCAGTGGAGGTTCTTCTTCACTGCAACAACAGGAAGTTCCTTGCAAATTTTCCCCAAATGTGTATTCTGATAGCGTAGTAATCACTCCAGAATCATGTGCTCATCTTTCTCTGTTGGCTGTTCTCTACAGAAGGTCTTCTCATCTCCTGTTTCAGGAGATGTATCTTAGGAGTAATTATAGTTTCAATGATTAATGGTGACCAAACTTTTGCTTTCTCTGTTCCTCTTTCTTGATAGGTGGTGTTGATTTTCTAAATTTCTTTTAATCTAGGGAGTATTTAGTTAGGTATTGCACTAAATCTGTAGGAAGATTTAGATGATTAAAGCAGGACTTTAGGTGACAGGATTTAGATGCCTAAATGGCAAACCATAAATCCCAATTTACTACAGCTTGTGGAGGAGTATGAAGTCTGCAAGCAGTTCAGATTTTTAGAAGAAATTTCTAGATGTATCTATGTCCTCCTGGGCATGGCAATTGTGAATAGCTCCTGCTTAACTTATGACCATAACCTGCTGGTATCTACCAACTATGCCTTCTTTAACCCTCCTTCAGTCCTCCATGCAGACTGTGGTCTGAGGGCATTCTGAGGGTGAGCCTATTGAGATCAGTCCCATTCAAAATCCAGTAGCAGAAGCTACTTTTTTTCAAAACATAGGTGAAGATGATGTTTCCCCAGCCCATTTATACCTAAGCTCAGTGGATGAAGGGCCTGGTATGTGAGAGACCTATTGACAATCCATCATCTGATGGCCTAGGCTCAAACCCTCTTCTTCCTACTTTACAGGAAAAAAACTTATGACTAAGCTGTAGGCTACCAGCCATAGACTACCCAGGGTGAAGCAGAATAGTCTGAAGTGGTTACTAGCAGAAATGAGAAGCTGGGTGTCAGACCGGTATGCTACATTACACTGTGCACATACATCATGACAATTGAATTTCCCTTTACAGTCCCCTTCCTAGGCCAAACCCAAACTTTTCCCCAGACTGTATCTGCCTTTTCTTTAGATTCCTAAGTATTTTTTTCTCAATGTAGATTCTTCCACGGTTCCCTACACAAACAGCTCCCAGATACAGGTAGATACATTCCAGATAAATGCTAAATATTTTCTGAAATACTAATGCTGCACATGGCATTTCTAGTGCAAACTTCTTTTGATCAATGTCCTATTGCAAATTTCCATGTAGAAATTTGGGTCTGATTTGGTACTGGTTCATTTATATTTGCCTCACAGTGTACCTCCAAGGCTTAGTGAGGCTCTCCAGTGGAGAGACAGTGATATTCTGCAGCACTGTGTTCAATGCAGTTGCATAAAACAACTCATTTGTCTTTGATGCTCTGAGCACAACATAATAATTTATTAAAATTCAGGCAATAAGTCCAAAACACTATAAAAATACCAAAATTATATTGACTATAAATGATTTTAGAGTCATCTCCCTGAAGAAAATTATGATTAGTGACTCTTTCCAATAATTATTGCCTATCTGATCTTATCTTTTTTTTTAATTAAAAAGTGGGTTCTCCAAAGCAATGGAAATGTTATCCAGAAATATATAATGAAAAACTGAGGGATATACACAGATTTAAAATTAAATTTTATAATAGAAATACAGATGTTAATAACATCAATAAAGACCAAGATAGTTCTTACAAGGTTTGATAAACAGGAGCAAAATATCTAGTTCTTATCTTGCGTTCTGTAAGAATTGTTGTATTATCAGGTGGAATTTTTTTGACCCCAGAAGCCTATAGTCCTAAGAAAAATGACCAAGAAAAGTGTTCTTCACCAAGAATTGTACTCAGTATAGTAAAAACATGCAAAGATATAGAAGACTTACCAATTAACCCATAGAAACTTTAGCAGGTTACAGACCTAAATATTTTACAACAACAGTACACTAGGGGGACTAGTTTTACTCTTTCTTCAATGCTGGACATATGTCACAGTCACAGAAGAGAGTGCAGATTCAGGGAATTAGTACTGTGGCACTGCTAATAGTGGATCCTGCACATAACAGGGCAAATATCATTACTGTAACTCCTATAAAATCAGAAAAGTAACTAATACGTAGAAGTTATCTGACCTACAAAAATTTTGTTCCTTTCAGTTCAGACATATGTTTGTCTGACACAGAACTGCAATTGTTAAATATGAATGTGGCAAGAAAGAAGAAATAAATGATCATAATATGAAAATGGGTAACTTCAGATACCATTAAGCAGATCAGACTGAACACTTTTCTGCTAGTGTAAATCTGCAGCATTTTCACTACATAAAATGGACTTGCTTTAGAACAAGTGCTATCCAGCTGCTGGCTTATTTTATATCGTATAAATAGGAAAGTCAAGTTTCATGCCACAGTACATATTTAAATTCTGGTTTAAATAGGAAACTTGATTAGTTTGTTAAATAAACACCACTTATTTCTTTGAATAAGTTAATAGAATTCAGTACCAAAGTGAATTGAATATTTCCTTACTTAGATATTTTGTGTTTAGCAGAGAACTGGTAAGAGTAAAGCAAGGAACTCCTGACTTCTCTGGTACTGCCTCTTGTTTCTTTCAAGAAATCACAGAATGTCTCACCTTCATTTCCCCAATCCTTTTGTTTAATCTTTGGTGTGCCAGCAATTCAAAAGGCCAATGTATTCTTAGGACACTCTCAAAGGGCTGTACTGTATGGGTCAAACTTTCAAGAATTCAGCACCTGAATGCTCCTGTTTAACTATAAACATAACTAATATAAAACCAGACCTGGATTTTCCCACTAAGCTGTTATTCTCAAAAGAATCTGTATTGAGGTGGTAGTCTCTTTTTACATATGTAGGGTTCTTAAATTCTCTTCAATTTTAGATACCCCTTTGTGTCACTAATAAAGTGGTAGAGAAAGAAAGGTTGTATAAAAAGGTGCTGATTGCCTAGTATTCAAATTTTACCAGATTGTGTTCTTTATAGGGTAGTTCTCCAGAGTGTCTCACCTGCACAGTTTATGGAAACCTTCCATGATACTGTCTCAAAAAACTTATTTTGGAGTCCAAGGCTATTTGAATTAAGAACTTCTTACTACAGCCTAACCTAAACTTTCCCTTCCTTAGTTCCAGGCCATTGTTCCATTGCAGTTGTAAATATTTCCCTTCCTTCATTTAAGATAAACTTTTAAGGAAAACATCAAGCAAACAAAAAAAAAACAAAAAAAAAAAAAAAAGAAGAAATTAATCTTCTCTTCTTTATAAGCAGTGAAATGCCACAGTGCTGTTCAACTGTGGTCAGCTTTGAATATTTGTGCAAGAGAGCAGTCCATCTGGAAATTCATAACTGGAGAATAATCTTACATGTTATTATAAAGGTGCCTAGCCTGAGCAACTGAAAAACTCACAGGGAAAACCTGTTATAATCAGAAGTTTTCAAATGAAAGTTCGCACTGCCCATACTGGCAGTATGTGGAGACACAGTTCTCCCACATATGTGGCCTCAACACTGACATTTACATCTGCCCACCAAATTAATATGAATGTAATACAGTTCAACTCTTGTAAAACATTTCATTTGGTACCTTCTGGCATTTTGATTAAGGAAGGAGAAAAATTAAAATATCAATATTGCATATATTGAATAATGTAATAGCAAGCAGATTAATTCTTAGACTATAAATGCAAACAGAGAATCTTCAATGATCTGGTGTTTTCTTTAGTGAGACCCTGAAAGCCCTCTTCCTGGTTCTGAGATAATTATTATGTTTTATAAATGGTCTGGAAGAAAACATCAAATCTCTGCTGACCAATTTTGCAGATGACACAAAGACTGTGTAAGTAATGTAATTGGTGAAGGGGCTGTTTAGGGTAATTGAATCATTTCATAAGAAAGTCACAAACAAATTCATGGAATCACAGGATCAATATGTCTAGATGGGCAGTCCTATACCTAGAAATACGCTTGCAGGATGTGGTTGGCTTGCCTGGGGAAGAGTAAATTGGGGTCCATGGCAGACAGCTAACTTGGATATGAACTACCATTAGGAACCCATTTCCAAAAGTGCTATTATGATCCTTGGATAAATAAAAAGGGGAATATTGACTGTAGATAGCAAAGACATACATTAGCTCTTTATTTGGTGCTGCAACTAGGAATATTCTGTCCAGCTCTCTTGCCCAGGACTAGACAGTTGTTATCTGTGTGTTGATAAATTAGAGAAAGCTCAGAGCAGGGTTACAAAAGCTATTGGAACGTGAAAAACATAATGCAGTGACGGATTCATGGAGCTCAATCTGGTTGGTTTTATCAAAAAAAGCTATGTGATGACAGCAACTGCCAGCCAATATCTAAATGAGAAATCAGAATGAAAATGAGAGGATGCTAAAGCTAGCCAAATACAGGCTAAAATGAGCTTTTTTTAAAAAAAAACAGTGGTGGCAATTGGTTACAGAAGGAGTTTAATAAGAATCATAGTGGATTCTCAATTCCTGGAATTTTTAAAGTCATTTAATTTCCACTGACATGGAAAGTAATTCATGAGGCCCCGTGCAACTTAATCTAAACTGGTCCTGCTTTGAACAGGGGGTTGCACAAGATGACCTCCTGAAGTCTCTTCCAGCCTTACAAACTAAATTACGCTACAGTTCTATGGTTTCTGCTTTTTGGGAGATCTGACTAGATAACCCCTTTTGGCCTTAAGGGAAGTCTCTACTTGTTTGCAGCATAGTGTAGAGATAGCAGCAGCACTGCAGCTGCAGGGAGCACAGCTCAGCAGAGCTAATTTATCCAGAGAAGAGTACAGCTTGTCCTCCAGTAACCTAAGGGTGATCTGATTTGCAGTTTTCCAGAACCAAGGTGTTCATGTGTGCCAGTGGAATCCAGATGCTTCACTTATTTGAGGTTAGCCTTTAGTTTTGATATTTATTTGCTAATAACAATCTACAACTGATTCAAAGTCAAGTTAGCACTGGCACAGAATTGGGTACAGGAAATATCTTTCCACCTTTAGTTCCTGTTAGAAAGGGAGGAATAAAACAGGGCACAGTACCAACATACCATTACCAACACAGGGAAAGATATGTTCCCTGCCCCAGGAGAAGAGGTTACAGAGCTCTTTATAGATAAGATGTAATATAACAAGGGCTATAACAAATAATAGGAGACAAGAGGAACTGCATTCAAACCCACATATAGATGCTGTAATGAGTTGCTCGGTGAGGTATTTCTGATCCTTGTAACATTCATTTGCAGCATTCATGATTTGCTTTGTTAGTGTTTACTCAGTTACCAGCACTCTGTTGATTTCTGTAGCTATTATGGCTACAGAGGAGGGAGGAGGAGGACTTAAGCATGAGTGTAATACTCTTGTACGTTTTGTGGGGGAATTTGTACAGGACAACCATGAATCAAGGCAGGCTTGAAGAAGGCACTGAATCATGTGGAAGGCAGCCAAGCACAGGTTCATTGGTGGAGTAAAGGGGTCAGAGAAATACAAGCTAAAGAAGATAAAAAAGAGCTGTGGTTTCTACAGTTATTGCTTGTTCTTGCCTTTTACACTTTCCTGTGTTGCTGTGTGGTTTATAATTTTTCTGTTTGGTAAATGCTGGCATTAGAATTTGTGCATGGTTATTATTGCACCTTGCTACTGTATTAATATTAGTTTTGCATCTCAAATATCCATATTCAGCAAATATTTATCTAGCTGTTTGATGGATGATGGCTAATCTCAGTGCTTTCCCTTTGAAATGTTCTCTTCTTATACCCATATAAATTATCATCAGTGAGTAAATCCAAACCAAACATATCAGCCAGAGGAGTTGACCTTCCAATTAAATGCATTAGCTGATGTAGCCCTAATACTAAAACTTCCAGATTGAAATTAGTTAAACAGTTACTGTGTTAGTTCTGCTTGGCCAAAAAGTGTGCTCTTTCCAGATGTGAAAATCAGTCTGTTAAAAGAAATAAAAAGCAAGTGAAGAAAACTAAACATACAGCACCAAACAGAATTCTCTCCTACAGGAGAACAATGTGCATGCAAGGACCTAAATGTCTGTTACAGTGTCTCAGATTGTTGGATGTCTGTATCCTGAAGGGTCTTAGCCCCAGCTTTGCACCTGGACAGCAGCACAGGAAAGGAAGCAAGTTAAATACCCATTTTATTTGGATCACTTGTAATTCAGTTTTTAGAATACAGCAGAAGAATTTGGTATCACAGTGCACAGGTCTCACAAATCCTTTTTTTAATTTATGTCATTTCACTAGAAAGACATAAGCTATTTATGAGCCCAAAGTACATGCATTAAATGGAATCTGAATGCTGGCTGAGGAGAGTAATGGGACCAGCAGCAAGAAGAGCAAGGAAGCAGGTTCCCAAAGTGCAGCACTGACGTAAAACTGTTTTTCCTTTGACTGCTCTTTCTTTTTGCTGCAGTAGCAACTGATGAAAAACACTGACCTGAACTGACGTTTCTGCAAGAAATCTAGAAAGCTGTTTTTTATGATGTGTTTTCTATCATTGAGACAGGCTCCACATGTCCAGGTTGGAGGTGACGTTCCTGTACCTAGTTACTTTGAAGAAAATAGGGCAAAATTCTTACTGAGAAGGGCAGTAATAAAATTATCAAAGGAAAGCTAGAAAGGTGCTACCTTTTGTGCCTGTGTGGGAAAGAATAGTGCTAATGGGAGAAAACAGAAGGAAGAGGTAAGAACACAGTGGTTTTCATAACATTTCTATGAGCCCAAGGATAGAGATTAACCTGTCCTTATCAGCTGTCCTGGCTGACTGCAAGGTGAGAGCTCCAGTACTGCTCCTGCAGGTCCTAAGGGGGCAAACCAGCAGGAAACCAGAGCAAGCTTTAAGCAGGCCTCCATTTGCTCAGTCAAGCAAAAGTATGGTGTTCCAGAGAAATGACAACAAGAGTTTTGCCCTTTACCAGGGAGGAGGGGGTCTTAATAACGGGAAGGGAAGAGCTGCATGAGCATGAAGTAAAAAGGCACAATGCAGGCAAGTCTAAGCAATAGTCTGTGCCTCAGTTTCCCTTTTTTCTAGGGGGACGTTACTGTTGTCCTTCCTCCCAAGAATAAATAATCATAGTAATGCGCTATTGGGAGGCTCTAAAAAAAGAAATTTGATAAGAATTAAGGATTATGCCAGAAGATGACTGAATTTCCAAATTCAGAATTAATGGAAAACTCGTAGTACACGTATTAATCACGAGTTTAATGTTATGGAAGAATATGTGATTACAGACTAGAACTGGGTCCTTTGAGGAGAAGTCGAACATTTGTCTTGTGGAAAGGACAACATACCAAGTACATTGTGTACTTATTTTTAAGTGCAGTCACCCTGTATCTCAAATGAGTACAAAAAGCATGTGAGAATGAATGCACATGCTTCTTCGGCACACAAGCTATAACCCGCAGTCTCAACACAAGTTGCGCCAAGCAATTATTTTTTCTCTCTATTGGCACAAATGCAGTTTTGCCTTCACCTCTTTGTACCTCTTTTACGTTTGTCACATTTACACAGCTGGATCTTGCTGGACACTGGCTGTTCCAGCAACGTCCGCTGCAGGCCCTCCCCCGCTTCCCCTCCTGCTTTCACGCCTCGGGGTAGCTTCACAGAAACACAGGCAGGCTTGCAAAAACACTCATTATGTCTCCTTCCTTAGCTAGACAGCCCGTTTATTTTAGATAATGCTACTGCTTCGGATGAAGGAAACAGAGAGTGTCAAAGTGTTTCATGGTTCTTATGTCTTCATAAACACAAGATTTACTGACTAGATATAAAGCAAATGGAAGGTGAAATCATGCGTCACAGAAATGGGAGTTAAAATAAATACAAATACAAGCATTCATCTTTCTCCCAAAAACCTGAAGAATGACTTCTGTGCCCAAAAGCTTAGCTGTCTTTTTAACAGCTACCCTAACTAATCTAATGAGAGATACTACTTTAAGTTACAAATTGTCTCCTTTTTCTCTTTGTCCAAGGCAGGCATTTTCGTCATAGACATGTACAAATACAGTATTTGGGTAAATATTTATTAAGGATTTGTGAACAACTTTTTTCCCATATATCAAAGGGCACACCCTCCCCCTTATATATTTTTTAAATGAAAAAAAAAAATTTAAAATAATATTTGGTATCCCATACACAAGAGTCCCTGCCTTGTCCTACTCTTATGACATGGCTGTCAAGAGTAGGTGATAGGTATGGGATGATTTTTGTGAGAATTAGATTTAACAGACTATGTGATTTTTCATTTTGGAAGGCAACAACTCACAATAAGTTGAGCTCTCTCTGGAGAGAGAGAGAGATCCCACTGTGTAATCAGGACCCCAAGCATGCCTGCATGGGCAGTTACACTCAGGTTATCTATTAACTGCTTTGCTTGCAGGTAGAGATTTAGGCTCCATAGTGCTCTAAGGGTGAAAATCTGAATCATGGTTGTGCAACCATGATTTGGATGGATTAGGTCTGGAAATGGCCAAGCACTCTACACAGTGCACTAGGAGATAATTGGGACTCATTTCTTTCTAAGGACAGTGTGCTTGCCGTGACCATGTGCTACCCCTGTGCTAATAGCAGCAATATGAATGGATATGTGGGACATGAAGCTGGTTACCTGTAATCCCACATATGACCCTGTTTTTCCTCTCACTGAAAGTCCATGTGTTGCAGAGCTTATGGTCAAATTAAGAAGTAAACAATGCAGAGCTGCACAAAGACTTTGAAAAATGGACAGGAAGGCACTTTGGCAAAGAGAAGAATTGGTAAGTGCAGAAGAACCCCTCATGTTGGATCAACTCATGGGTCTTGGCCAGTCTTGGGTTGCACTGGAGAGAGAAGAATGAGATGACATAGCCATTCCCCACTCAAGCACAGCTCTGATGCTCTGAAGGAGCAAATGGGAAGCCATGATGCTACATGGAGCTGGAGACCTACAAACTATCATCAACACTGTAGTGGGAGCCCAGGAGGCAGGATTAAGGTTCCTAAAACCTCTCCCCTGCAGTCAGTATGTGTTCAGTGGGATCATAGTGCCTGCAATTTGGCAGTGTTTGGAAAAATTAATCCTTGTGAGGATGCTTTTGAATCTCTAATGTGAACTGTCAGCTCTAAAGAGCAAAGTCCATGGAATTTTTCACTGTGAAATCTAGACTGCTCAGTCTGGATTGCTTAATTATAATGTAACTTGGGAATCTCTGTAGTCTGTAGAAGTGTATCTGCACTATCACAGATGTCAGTGAAAGATGGGGTAATTATTTTCTATATTTAAAAACCACACATTTTTTCTCAAGCTTTTTCAGGAGAGCAATTCCAGTATTATAGGTCTTTCTAGATAGCACACTCTAATATTGAACCCGCATATTTGCCATTTTTTACCTCTATTTTATCATTAATTTGGAGTTACAAAGACCAAGCAATACTGTGCTACAAGAACAGATAAACTGTTCATCCTCTGTTTTGTGAACATTATATGAATATCTAATAGATTCGTAGAGATTTTGATTGACTCAGGAATGACTTGTGATCCAAAGAAAGAGAAATAACCCAAACACCTTATGAATGTATAGTCTAAATAAGTTGCTAAACAAACTTTCCAGACTATTTATAACCACTCTATACAGTTTCTAGTGTATGTATGTCTGACAGGGAAAGAAACTGTTGAAACAGTAATAGTTCCCAAATGTAATTCTATACTGAGCCTTGGGAGTTAATACATACTGTTCAGTGGATTTGAAGCAATGTGTTTCTGCAGTCAGGGAAACTCTGCAAGGATTAGAAAGAAGTTGCAGCAGTGACATGGCCAAAACAAACAAGTAGAAAATTTACTAATTTTTCTAATTCAACCTGACAGGGACTGTTATCAGTAACTGCAGAGTGCAGAGGTGACAGATTTTCCCACTGGAAGGGTAATGAGCACTGCATGGAATGATTAGTGGTCTGAGTTTGATCTTTTAAAGAGATGTGAAAGTTTCTCATGGGAGAGAGAGCACAGAGAAAAGTAAAGGTTGTACTTATTCTGTGGGATCACTGTATATCTAGATAGAGCACAAACAGCTAGGTAGAAAGATGCACGCCTCTCAGGTGCAATGTAGCCATAGACCAAAAAACTGAGGCAATCAGTGTGTTTCAGAAAAAAGTTAACCTGTGAAGCAGAGCACAAGGTCGTTGTATTGAATGTTAAAGAATTTTACAGGACATTTATGTTCCATCTGTGTAACACCACACCAGCGGCAACAGGTATTTTCTTCTGAATGAGAAGGCCAAATGAGAAGAAAATGTGCTATGCACATGGGTGTTGAGGAGATAGTTGCCATAGGAACAGTGGCTGCATGTAATTGCTCATCCTTTTCAACCTGCAGCAACTAAAAGAAAAAGCAGAAGGTACGGAGACTCAAATTCAGATCAGGTGTAAAAATGTGCAGCTTCTTAAACTCAAGAGGGCTGCGTTACCCTGTACCAGATAATAGACTGCCCAGCATGCCAGAGAAGACAAGGGAGAACACTACAGAAACACAGTGTTCACAAACTCGCCAGTGACACTGCCTTTTATATTCTCTTTCTAGACATTTCAGAAAAATGAAATGTAATTATTCTTTCAGAAAAGCCATTTAATTTCACTAATTTCTGCAAAATCTGGACTGTTCTGCATTTATTGCCTGGCATATGGAGACATACTTAGCACTTCCACTGCTTCCCTTGCTATGACATACCCTAAACATCATTTGAAGTCCCTCTGAAATATCAGCACAGCTTCAGCGGATGCCAAATAAAAATTCACCACACCTAATTTTAGGAGTCTTCAGTGAAAGCTCTGCAATCTGGGCTGGCTGTCTAGGTTCCCTTTTTATCCAGTGCAGAGAAACAGGCACTTAAAAGAGCTGGCTAACTTACATGGACATCCTCCTGCAGATGGCTTCTGCAGTAGAACTACACTTTTCTCTCCATCTTCTGTAAAGGAAACCTGGACAACTGGTCTATGTGTACTTTGCTGCACAGTAGAAGACTATGTTTGGACACATATCCTATCCTACATATCAGAAACTAACGCTGCAGTCTTTTTCATGGATATCCCTGCCACACTGTCCTCTGGATGGCTTCTCAGCTCCTCCATGTAACCTTCCCCACTGGAGCATCCTCAGTGCCTGGCTCTGTGTGTGGACTCATTGCCAAACATTCTGCGTAGATAATAGTGTTTCTAAGTCTGCCCCTGCCTTTCTGCCAGCTCTCATAATCTTCTCCATTGCCCATCATCAGATGGAGTTTTTTAAATGCTTGAGCTGAACAGCCTTAACTCCAACTTTAACTTCACAACTTTGAAAGTGTGTCAGTCTCCTGAGGTGAAATTCTCCATGTTGACACTCCTTGAAGTCCAGAGCAATCCTGAACAAAACCTAAAAAAGAAGAATATGCTGTTTACACATAATAATCCCTTAGGAAGTGTGCATTGAATTGATATTTTCTGATCAAAACCCAAACTAGTATCTCTTGTGTTTTAAAATTTTTGCTGAATTCTCATGGATCCCATTGCACTCAGCCAAGCTTCTTTGAATTGCTCTCAGATGATGGCATTTGCAACAGTCCAAATAAGTAAGTCTGGGCTATGTGAGGACTATAACTTGCTAATGAGCACATAACTGTCCTTGTGGAAGGAGTTCAGCTGAGTTCTGTTGGATTAGATTGATCTAAATCAGAAGAAGATTGCCCCTTGTATTTGTAATAATTGTTTGCTCAGAGTACTTACCCTGATAAACAGATAGATCAGTTCTATCCTTCTGTTTATAGAAAGTTAATTTACTGATTTCCTAGCTGGCCCAGGAATCAAACTAATAGTTTAATTCTTTCTCTTTCCTTTTTTTTTTTTTAATATTTTCATTCTTAATTAAATCCATTGTGATTTCAAATTTCCCCAGAAACTGAAATGTTTCTATATCACATTCACATAAAAGATCCCAAAGTTAATTCTCAAAAATAACTGGTGCCACAAGGATTCCTGGCACAAGACCTGGCTGGTATTTGAGGTTATCTATTCTAAAGCACACACAGAAAAAACTATATAATAAGAACTTGGGAAGAAATGCACAGTTCTCGGTAATCTGTTTTCAAAATAGTAAAATTTAATTCTTTCTTGGTAAAATTTTCTTCCTTCTCTTTCTTTATTTCAATTTAATAATGGGGTTTTATGATATAAAAGAGAACATTTCATTCAGAAACAATAGTTATTAAATGAAATTACCATTATTTGGTTTTTGCATTCTTTTTCAAACTTTCAAAGAATAATTGTCTTGGCACTTTCATGACAAGGACAAAAACCAGAACCACACGGGCTGTCATTTACATCTATTGAAGAACAAAGGAAGCTCAGAAACTAATTCATATTTTAACTGAAATGACAGTCACTCTGTATTAAGCACACATTTATTCAATGTTATTGAGCATATTAAAGGTACAAAATGTAAACCCAACAGCCTTCCTGCCAGAATATATCCTACCCAAGTCAGTTTTTGCTATAGTTTTCAAATCTCCTTATACCTTTGATACACATTTTCTGAAAGTAGCTTAGTAGTGTTTTCCTTTAAACTCTAGCTACATTTGGTCTGAAATAGGAGGGCAGAATTATTTAGAAACTCATGTTGTGAGTGGTTTCATTTTATCTTCAAAGGATGTCAGTAGAGTTTAAATTTGCAAGTCTGAAGTATGTTAAGCAGCAGACACAGAACAGGTGTGTCAACAGTATGCCATTGTCACAGGAGAATAAACAGCATAACATGACTGACAGCACTATGGTTATTTTTTACTGTGCAAGAAAATGCATTTTCTTTTAGGCTTGATTTATTTATCTGGGAAGGTTGAAGACTGACGTAGCATTTATTTCTCAGTAGAAACTTGCTTTTAATCACATTCCAATGCTGCCTTTATAATACCAACTAACTTTCTGCATTCCTACCTACATCACCCATACTGTCTTAAACCATTTAATGAAGCTATGGTAGCTCAGTCACTTATGATTACTCACAGACTGCCTGCATCTTCCATAACAGCAATCCCACTACTAGCTCTGCTTGTAATATGACTAGAGAAAGTGCTTTTCCTACCTAGGATTTGATTTGAATATGGAAAGAATTCTTCACAATAACTTGTACAAGCAGCTTCACCTGTTCTAGTGCTCAGGCTCCTGGTCTCAATATCTCAGTTGTTCCTTACTGACCAGAGTTTAGACTGCAGTAGGTACCATCTTACAATTTGCTGCCCCAGCTTCTGCGAGGTTTTGAGAAAGAATATGCCAAAAATTCCTGCCAGAATGTATCTTTTTACTCTCTGTACTTAAGCAGTTTATCCTCTTAAGTCACATCCATATTCTAATCAAGAACAGTGAACACAAGAGAGTGATTCAGATGGATGGTGTAGGTACCTACCTATATTTAGATGTGTAAACACAGGTATCTACGTGTAAGATAGGTGTCTAAGCTCTCATTACTGTCAGTAAGTCTAGAAAGAGAGTCAGTTGACAAGAGGTAAAAGTTCGCCTCAGGTGGAGCTGAAGAGGTCTTAAAACGTCTTTGTCTTGACTAGGGGCTTGATTCAGTGTCCTGAACATAAACACCAAGTGCCAACTGAGATGCCCGGGAGTATCTTCAACAACCATATTGGGCCAGGCAGATGTGATGCAAGATCCATAGGAATTCTCTGCCCTTCTGGATTGACAGCTGGGTGTCTCATGG
This sequence comes from Buteo buteo, assembly GCF_964188355.1. Taxonomy (NCBI): domain Eukaryota; kingdom Metazoa; phylum Chordata; class Aves; order Accipitriformes; family Accipitridae; genus Buteo; species Buteo buteo. The sequence continues at coordinate 12,878,183 of NC_134204.1, read as the reverse complement.
AAAACCTAAGGGTATCAAAAATAGCATTTGACAGCAATTTGTGGCTAGGTGGACTGAACCATTCAGCTCCTCTGGCTATACTAGAAGCCTTTGTACTGAGTTAATAGTTAAACACCTAAATCTAGATATCTACTGTTTGAATTTGAGTTCCACCAAGGTAGAAATGTAACAACAGAAGAGAAAGTAGCATCGATTTACTACCTGAAAAAGACTCTGTTTCCTGGATGGGTTTGCAGCTGTGAGAAATCCCATGCTATTGTGATTGTGTTGATGTTGTCATGCAAGCATCCCAAGCTAGTTTGAATGTAAGCATGGTAGTAAACTGTTATTTTTAATCATCTCTACCAAAGTGCACCTGTTGAAAAAGTCAGATCGAGTTTCATCAAGATTCTCATGCAGTTGCTGCTGAAAGTAACATCAATAGCATTGGTAGAAACTGGATTAGGCTTTGACTATACACAGTACTTTTCTTGTGGACGTTGATATGACACAAAAAATAAACTCATTTGTTTCATATGTTTATATGGTACTGCTGTTACACTATCTGATATTAGCCTTCCTGACATACTGTGAATTATATTACTATTCCTGTGTTGTGGAAGGAGAGTTGAAATACAGAGGGATATGATAGCTTTCTCAAACTCACAAAATAGTCCACAGAAGAAAGAAGAAATGAACCCGTATCTCTAAAATGCTGTGTCTGGTGACTTAAATTACATGATCTTCCTTTTTTATACATGTAGGAATATATTCTCAATTGATGCCTTTTTTTCCACAGCAACAGAAAAATAAAGTAGCCAGAGCTTTACCTGGCATTATGCAGGTATTATATTGACAAGAAGGGCTTCACAACAAACATGAAAAAGATCCATTTTAGCTCTTCCATTTATGTAATTTTCTATCATAAAACAACAGCTGTTCTTAAGAACATGGATTAGTCATTAGGCTTGAGGAAGTTTTGGAGTTTTTTAAGTATGCATAAAAAGTTATAGTGTAAACTCCACCTGCTTATTCTAGTAAGAACTCAGTTCTATCAAGTTGAGTGCATGCAACTGAATACAATAAGCTATAATTTTAAAGTGTACTTGGGAGAAGCATGGACTCTTAGCTAGTGAAAATGTAGACCCAAGGATTGTCAAGATGGAGTCTCAAGGTCTGCGGTATTAGTTTTATTGTTCTTAATAGGCACTCCAATATCAGGATAATTGATGGATAAAAGTGGATAAAAGAAGCTTTGTAACTTTAGCTATGAGTTTTAAACTATGAAAGAGCTTAGAGTCAGGAAAGGCATATGAAAATAGCAAAAGAAAGCAAATAAGACACTATTATTGGCTAAAATGAGTACGACTGCAGGAAGTTTAAATACATAGTGATAAATGGAAGTATCTAAGATGGTAAAACAGATTACAAAGGCAAATTCAGCTTGTCTCCTGACAGGAATCTAACAAGCAAGGACAGTAATTTTTTGTAAGAATACTGGATTTAATTTAGCTCACTGCAAGCTGGTTCAGATCTCAATCATTACTTTGATTTAAAATGGTGTCCTTTAACTTCAGTGGGCTTTGGACCAAATCCTCTGTGGACATAACAACTCTTCTAATAAGGCAAAACTCAGAGGAAGAAGCAGTGGTTTTTAAATCAAGCTAAATGATTATTTGGAAAAAAACCCAGTCTATCTTCCAGATGCATAAGCCCTTCTTCAGGTCTGTAATGGAAGCAGCAAAGTAAGTACTTGATAATGTAATTCAGAAGATTTGGGAGAAAATGTCAGTGTCTGTAGCATAAGGAAGATGTTAGCAGTGGAGCTAACATTGATGCTGTATCTTTTGTTTTTATAGTGAAACAGCCAGTTACTGGTGAAAGAATACTTTTCACAAAATGACTATTACAACTATGACTTCTCACTTACTTTTGTCGTCAGTGGAGACGCACTTCAAGAGGACATTCAGTCTTCAGTAGAAAGTTCTACTAGGCGCAGTAAGGCGCATACTGACCGCAGACATTGGTTTTATGAGATAGGATATACTCCAACACCTCCAGTCATCCTCTTGGTGTGCAGTGGCCAATATTACCTGGATGTCTCTTTGGTCTTGTTGGAGATGATAACCACTCTCCACACTAACATCTCCTACTGCTCCAATGCTACTACAGCATAGTGGACAAAGGAAGACAAAGAAAAAGGAGCAAAATTTCTTTCCAGTCCTGTCCATTATTCTAGGATATTACCACATTTTCCACTCAGTAAATGTTATATGTTATTTGCGTTGTCAAAACCTGCTGTTACAATTCAAAGTTATTATTTTGTTCTGTAAGTCAGAGTACTGCAACTCTTTATAAAATGAAAGCTAGGACAAAAGAGCAATGGTCTGCAATAGATGCACAATCCTTCAATCCTTGAGAAGAACTTGTATACTTTTCTGTGATTCCTGTTGTTTCACACAAAGCAGCTTTCTACGTAAATGGTTACCAGCGTGGCTATCAATCATGTCTTGCTGTTCACAAATAATGAAGATTATACCCCAATGGATCATAAACTTTAATTAGGAAGAATGTCATAATAGTCCTAGAAAATTTTGGTGGTTTAGTTGGCATTTCAAATAACAATTGCTCATGTCCTCCTGAAAGTCATATTTTAGTGGACTTTGTTAAGCTTCTGCTACATTTTAAAAAAGCAGTTTGATCCTTTAATTGGCTCCTGTAGCTATTTTCTCTCTCTAACAAGAACAGTTTAGCTTTCTGTAAACAGACTTCTAAAAGCCACGATGTAAAGTGGTATACTCAGGGCATAAAATAACACTTGACTCATGTCATTTTATTCCTCTGACATCCACATCTGGAAAAGGTACAAAGTGGAAACATTCTGGTTATAATTATTCCCTTTTAGGCAGAAAGGAGGATAGAAATTCCTGCTACCATTCTAACAAAGATATAAACAGTACTATTTTCATATTTAACACAACTCCTTTACCATCAGAAAACAAAGAATAGATGTCGCAACTTTCAGAAAACTAATTTGTTTTCTGTTTTTATTTTAAGATTTACACTACAGATTTCAAGTGAGGTAGAATGAATCAGTTCAGGAAGATGGATAGCTGTAACCTGAAATTTCTCCTCACTTAAGTTGCAAAGTCAAAACCAATTTTTAAGCTTGTGGAATGTTTCTATCATTTTTCCTATTTAAGTAAAGAAAAGACAGAGGCATTCACTTTCTTACATAGCTCACTAAAGACGAAGAAGATAAAGACGTTGTGGTCTTTCATGGAAACTCGTATTGTTCTTATTTTGTTGTTTTAATCTAAATTCAAAATTATATTAATTGAAGGCATATGGCAGTTCTTTGTACACATAGCATAACAGTCTAGGAACAAAATTATTGGATATCTTGCAGTTAAAAAAAAAGCTTTCTTATAAGATTTGTGGCTGTTTTACAGACATACAGGATTTTGTTCTTTCTGGTACCTTGGAAAAGCATTTGAAATTTCTGATGAACTCCAGAATTGAATTTGATGGCGATTCTTTGAAGTGACCCCCAGCATTTGAACTCAGTTACAGAATACTGGACTGTCCACATTTGTTATGCAGAACCTGTCCCTCCTCATGCAATGCCATTGAAAAGAGGGAGTAGAGTAGAGCATGTATATTTTAGCATCCATGGAGCAGAAGAAAACATCTAAGACAATTGGTAGTTTGTGTAATTTAAAGTGCAACTTTTACACATTTGCATATAGGCCACTTTTTAGGAAAGGAGGAGGCAGACAGTTGTGTATAAAGCAGTTCAGGCGACCGACAGAAACAGTTCTTAAGAAAGATAGCTAAATTCAAAATGCAATCAGGCCATTTATATATTAAAAAAATAAATCTGCCTTGGTCTTTCCATATGAATCATACATACCTACCCTATTTAAGTTGATAGATTCATATTGAAGACTTCTTTGTGAGAGGTAGGATAAGTAGAGATAGAAAACCTTTTTCCTTTCCTCTATGAAGTCATACTGACCAAGAGGAGCATCAGTAGTTGTGGAAATACAAGAGTCATAGGCCTGCTCATGCATACCAACATGATCACTAAAAGGCAGCAAAGGGTGGAAAAGATTAATCAACCAATTAAAAATAAAGAAGTACTTATCATAATCTTCAGTACTATACCAGAAGCTGCTACTCTGAAATAAAAGTCATACTACATGCCCTCTGTGTCTCTTTCTTAGTCTGCTGAATTTATTCTTCTTGCTTTGTTACTAAGGCCAAACTAGGCAAATTGAATCATAGCTTCTTTTTGCCAATTTTTACAAATACACAAAATAAGATTCTAGATAAAAATAAGATGGACCAGCAAAAGTAGTATTAAGTTGTATATATTTGCTGATACTGTATAATACCACTTTACTTATAAAAGGTTGTTTTTAACTAAACATTTACAAGAATGCCTTTTTCTAAAACTTCATTGAACTAAAAGACTGATTTTATTCTCAGTGAAGTCAAGATCTTTTGCCCCTGGGGTCAGGACTTTGTACGGACCAGGATTTGCCTTAAAACTTTAGTCAAATTATTTACTTGCTAAATAGAATGTTTTGGTAACCAAAAGTGAGTATGTGGTGTATCCATCAGCATCAAGTTATACAATATATTAATAATTTTCCCATAGTATTTTACTATTAGCTGCCACAAGCACATTTCTCTAGCTGTGGAAAGCTGTTTAGTCTCCAAGGCTTCTCTGATGATTTGTAAAACAAAAAAGTCAAAGAAGTAAGTTCCCTGATGGTTTGTTCAGTTAGAGTACAATTTGCAGTGGATTTGACCTTGGTGACTGAATAAACAAAAGGAAGAATTTATAAAGAATAGTTGATGGTATCATATTTCTGATAGCAAAGAACCTATAGTAAAGTTAATATATGGTCTAGACTTCAAAGTTTTACTGGCACATTGAGCTGGCTGGAGAGTAACAAAATCTACTGGGGAAAATTCAAACAGGTTTGAATGCCTCAATCTGAGTTTTGAATGCCTCATTAGCTGGAGGCAGAAAAAAGGCTAGCAAAGCCCCAAGCAGAGATGCAGCTAAAGCCATATAAGCAAGTTTTAGCAGCTTCCAGTTCAGCGTTTCCCAAACCCAGGAAAGCTGCCATGACAGAAACCTGCCTAATACAGACGTACCTCTGCTAGAGGACTTTCTCCAGACCTTGAGAAAATCTGATGGCTGAAGACTTTAAGCCTAGATGCAGTAGAGGCACACATGCCTACTCCTGAAATGAAATCCAGAAGGCTGAGCTAGGTATTTTCTGTATTACATGAGATGATGATTAAACAGGGTCCAGAAGAGGCAACACTGAAAGAGCCTTAGGTTAGCATGCTGTCACCACAGCCGCCTATGGTTAACCCATAGGAAAAAAGGGTCTGTCTGAATTTTCTGTCCGATGTCCAGAATGGAGGATGGAGGTACCTCTACTCACTGGTGAAGACAAATGTTTGTAATCTTCCTCTCAAAGATCTGTCCTGATAAGGGAGACAGCATATTTGGAAAGGATAGGCATTAGGGGAGCACTGCCTCCTTATGCTGGCCCACCAACACAGTCTCTACAATATCATGCACAGAGGATTGTGGAGCTGCCTTAAAACTTGCACGTTGGAAGAGGATGCAGGTAAAGCTGCTTTCTTTCAGTTGTAGTACTAGGGATAGAAAGCTGCTGACATCACTAAAAGAAGAAAGTTTTGGGATCTACACAATAAGAAAAGTTTATACATATGATCCAGCTGTCATCTGAAATGGTAGGATCCTAGAACAACAGAAATCTAACCCCAAATGTTTTAAATGTAGTAACTGATATTTTATCCAGAGGAAATAAACAGATGGAAACAAAGTGTTGAAAATTGCTTGAAGCTTAAGGAGCCAATTCCGTGGAAGCCATCCCACCCAAACACAACAGAGGAGAGTAATCTACTGGGGAAGATTCAAACTGAGATTTGAATGTCTCAGTTTGAGTTTTGAATGCCTCATCAGCTGGCTGATGGCATTAGAGGACCCCTTCAACAGCCACTGTTGGCACTTAAGAATGAGGCAATTAGTAGTTTGGGAATTGTCTTAAATACTAGACCTGTATCAGGACATTACCAGAACTGTGCCAGAAACATCCAGAGTCTTTCTTGTGTTTGCTTTCACAGCACTTCCTTGCATGAAAAGATACTGTTTCATACTCTGTTAATTAATTATTGTGATATATTTCAGAATAAGGTGGCTGAAATTATAATTCTGAGCTTTGTATGCATTAGTCAAAGCTTTCATCACTGTTATTCTCTCTCTCCCCTTCAAATTCTTGTAATCTTTTCATCTCTAGAGAAAGGACAATCACTTCAAGGACATTAATCATCTGTACCAGTGAAACAGCTCTAATAGCAGTATCTACTATATAGTAGTAATGAATGTGGAAAAACAACCACCTCTAACAAGGCCTGAAAAACCATGATGCACATGCTTATGTTATTCATGGAAGAGACACATACTTGCCATCTGAAAATGTCCTTAAGAGAATATAATATTGCATGTCACTACCAGCACCACTTTATAAACCAAGATTTTGGCATGTTTACTCAAGTGAATTGGTAGCTAAGTCCTCAAATACTGTAGATAAGAAATTCTGCTTATCATGACTAAAAGGAGCAGAATTCAGTTCTCTGGATTTAATTTCTTTGGAGTAGTATCTACACTATCTTCTGAGCTTTGACAACAATGACTGTACCTTTGACTGCTTGAGGATGGCACAACTATTAATTTTAGACATTCTTGTGAGTGGACAATTTGGATTTGTATACTGTTCCCAAATCAGAGTTTGGCAGCCCAGAAGTGCAAGTGAAAGTCAATAATGACAACAGAGTAACATTCGCAAGCGAAGACGTTTAACATCAGTACAACTGGAGTGATTCAGACCAAAAGGCCCTCTATCCAGTAGCTCATCTCTGACAGTAACCAGTAACGTACAGCCAAGGGAAAGAGTTTTATGAAGACGTGAGGTGTTAAAAAGTTTCTTCTGTGATACACCTTGTCTGCAGTTGGGAGTTCATGGACTTTCTGAGCCAGGATATACATCTGAACCACTGAATTCATCTAATGTCTGGTTGGTGGGAAGAACTACTGACCTATTTTGGGGAGCTGCATGTACACTGGGATAATACTATCATATTGCTATGCCAAACACGCCATATCTTTCATCTCCTTTTACACAACTTTTAGGATGTTTTGTGATTAATTCACTTGAAGCATTTCATCAAAAATGAGATGCTTACAGAAAATCTTTCATAATAGCCATCCAAACCCTTGCTTGAATTCTAGACACCTTCAAAACCATACAGTAGAAAACCAGCAATTTCAAGCTTAAGTGGAAAACAAATTGAAAGTATTGCCTGAAAACATATGTAAGTATCAAGGGTTGAAAAGTAACTTAAGAGATTGTCAGAACCAGATACTTCTTCACAGCAGAACTGCAAAAGAGAGAGAGAATTGTAATCCAGATCCTAAGGGAAGGAAATCTACTAGAGAGGCAGCAGTAATTTGAAGGTGCACATACAGTTCTGTTAGATATTGACAAATAAGTGTTGACATATCAATCAATATTTTCTTTTTTTATGTTTTCCTTCATGCAAAACCAAAATATGTGGATCTTGAAAAATGCACTCTTAAAAAGGCTTAGATATATATTTCTTGCAAGTTTGTTCTATTTAAAAGTAATCTCTGGATTAAAGTAAGCAAAGAATAAGAACACTTACTAGGAAAATGCATGGTGTTTAATTTCTTTTTTCCCCAGTGTTTTCAGGGTGACTGTCTGTTATCAGTATGATTGCAAAGGCTATTCCAGGTTTTCATGTCCTTTCTTTGCTCCCCATGGAGACTTGGATGGATTCACTTGATCCAAAACAAACTTGTTCCTCCACCCATCAGAGATAACTTTTGTAATTGTACAAACATCAGAGTGTAAATCCTGTTCTGATAAATTTGAAATGTCAATTCTGTGAATGAAGCTTCACAGTATGTTCTTTTGAGCAGTTATAAACAAGATATGAATATTGTATCTAACATAACAAAATCTGTACCTCATTCACAGCTTTTGCAAGGAAAATAAAACCTTCACATCGTTACACAGGGGACTTCTTGGAATTGCAGTTGTAGATGATGATTATGGGGAAACTAAGACTTATAAATGCTTTATTGTTTTGATGGAAATCAGCCAAGAAGGCAGATAAAAGACTTAAGAAGAGCTAGCTAGGAAACAAATCAGAGACCTAAGTGACCCTACTGGAAAAATAAATTCTAGAACTTAACATCTGGTTCTTGCAGTTGTCAACTCACTCAGCAAATGGTCAGACTGATTAGCTGCTTGTTTGCAGAGTATAGGGGAGTAAAGACCACACCATATCAACAGTAGCAGGCAGTGCCAAGAGAATGCTCATAATCTACAGTGATATTGCTATAGGTAGCAGACTTAGCTGTGCATAGATAAAGCCTAACTCCTAAAGTTTGTGCATGTGCTTTGGTGTGACCCCTCTTGCTGGTACAGCCCTACAAACAATAAGTAGTGATGAGTTGGTTGTTAAGGGGATGGATGTGGAATCTTGAGTGTCACATGAAACATTCAGTAGCAAATTACCTTGGACTTTGTTGCAAACTTTAACTGAGGCCAGGTTTATTCAGGTCATGAACTGTTCTTCCAAAAGTTTCCAGTCATCTTAGACTGATTTACAGTCACTGCCTTACTGACTTAGCTCAAAACCACATTTTGATGTAAAACCACAATAAAGCCAATGAGTTTGAAGTAAATTTTTGCTTGAAACAAAACTTCAAAATGAAGGATTTGGGAAGCCCTCTCAAAATGGAAGAGAAATACCTTCACCTGCTTGAATGTGCAAAAAGACTAGCACTTTACATAGGCTGTATTTACACCATGCAATAAAAGGAGGTTTAGGGAATTACTATACATGAGGAACCTGAGACAATAAACCCACTCAATGCAGCTTGACACAGTGAAAATCCAGGCACATCGATCAGCTTCTCTTTTACCAGTCTTTGCAAGGTGTGCAGCATGTATGCTATCAGGGGACACACTGTTTGGCTGCTTCCAGACCCCAGCTGTCCTCCCCCAAATCAGTATAGGTGTCTATCCTGGTGAAGTTCTGAGGTTGATGGGAACAGGAGCCACTGGGCTTGCCTCTGAGCCACAAGTTACATGCATCAATAGTACAGTAACACAGCAATTGCTCGGCGTTGGACAGTTGTTTTCAATGCTAACCAAATGGTTTCTTTGTTAATTTAAGGAAGATTAAGTGGAGTTCAAGTGGGTTTGCTTTGTTACGTAAAGTATAGTAGTGTGTTTGAAGCTTGATCTTGTCTCCACTATTCTGCCCCTTTGTCCAGGATGGCAAATCTAAGAGTAAACAGGTGTACCTGGAGATACCATTCCCCAAAGTCTGGTGGGATCACAGTCTTCTTGCATTACTAGTCATTCCCACCTTTAAGCACTTCAGCACATTTTACTTGAAGATAGATGTTGTTCCAGTGTAGAAACTGAGCACTAGTAGGGGTCTTTTGTAACATTCTCATTTGTGAAAAGCAGTCTTCTTGCCTGAATATTAATCAGAAAATTAATGGATCAGTTTTTGATGATGCAGTGAACAAGAAAAGGGTGCTGAACACACACACACACAGAGACACACACACAAATACACAGAAATTTGACTGTTACTCAGTCAAGCTTCTTGATAATGAACCATCTTGAAAGGATACTGGTATACCTCCAAACCTCCTCCATTAAAGTCCAGGCAATCAAGCCCAAAATGCAGTCTTCCCTTGAGACAGTAGTAAGAGAGAACTAGGACTGTCTTTTTTTCTAGGCAGCTTACTTTCTATGAACCATATTGAATGCCACCCAGACATTTTCATAGGAGCTGCATTTAATTCCACCCAATTTGAATTTGATGGTTGACTTATAAAGCTAATCTGTTTGTAGCATTCCTTTTACAAACATAGCTACATTTCATTCTTTGCATTTTTTCTTATTTGTTATTATGTGGCTCCACAATAGCTCCATCAGTTCAAGATGCCTTGACATAAACTACACAGAACTCTTCATGCTAATTCTTGATTTATACAATCCAGTGGAATTTTACAGTTCTAACTGGGGCAGGCAATGGCTCCAAATTTTTTTTTTAGAAGCTCACAGATTCATTCTTTATCTTGTCACCTCCTACAGTCCCTAAAATAATCCTCCTTTCTTCAATAGAAACATGTGCTACTGCAGATTTTAACCATAAAGGTGACTGGACCGTGCTCAGCAACCCAGCATTTATACATCATCCTAGGTTACACCAGCAGCAGTCGATTATCAGGAAGCACTTCAGAGTGGAATTTAAGTGACTTGCATTTTTAAGACCAGCACAGGGACCATAAAAGGGCACTTTGGATATTTGAGCTTGAGTATAAAGTATTCAATTACAACTGTACTTGGCACTGGTGAGGCTGCACCTCAAATACGGTGTTCAGTTCTGGGCTCCTCGCTACAGGAAAGACATGGAGGTGCTGGAGCATGTCCAGAGAAGGGCAACCAAGCTGGTGAGGGGCCTGGAGCACAAGTCTTGTGAGGAGCGGCTGAGGGAGCTGGGGCTGTTTAGTCTGGAGAAGAGGAGGCTGAGGGGAGACCTTATCGCTCTCTACAACTGCCTGAAGGGGGGTTGTAGTGAGGTGGGGGTCGGCATCTTCTATCAAGTAACGAGTGATAGGATGAGAGGAAATGGCCTCAAGTTCCACCAGGGGAGGTTTAGATTGAATGTTAGGAAAAATTTCATCACTGAAAGGGTTTTCAAGCATTGGAACAGGCTGCCCAGGGAAGTGGTTGAGTCACCATCCCTGGAAATATTTAAAAGATGTGTAGGTGTTTAGGGACATAATGTAGTGGTGGATTTGGCAGTGCTACATTAATGGCTAGACTTGATGATCTTAAAGGTCTTTTCCAACCTGAACAATTCTATTATTCTATGATTCTATAACTTCATGTTCATTCATTGTGATTACTGAATTTGATAAATCATTGACTTGGATGGAATACATGAAACCTTCACGTTTTCTGGGACTATTTCACAGCTTGAGCTGGGCAATGAAAATGGAAAAAAGTTGATTGAAAGAAACACTGTCTTGTTTCAGGGTCTTGCACTCTGCCCATTAATATTCTTTTATAAAACAAAAGCATACCATTTCATTAAACAAAATAACTACATAGGCTTCTCCATGTGTTATTTTCTTTCAAGGTCTATGCATGTAAAAAATCTGTATTGCATTAAATAGGAAGTGAATGTAAATATGACATATGGAAATCTTCCAGATGATTGAACTGTAAAATACGATTTAATGCTGCAGAATATTTCTCCTCTCTCTTAGCTAACAGCATGCATTTCTACATCAAGACAATACAAAACTTTTCCTGTGTTTATTTTAAAGAAACTTAACCAGCACTTTTAGCAGAAAAATCTCATCCTATTTCTGAATTGCTGTATTGGGATTTTTACTAAAATAAAAAGAAAAATAATGGATTTAACATGAGGTCTAACTCTGATCCCATTCAATCAGTGTAAATCAAAATCAACTCCACTGAAGTAAGTGAAATTCAACTGATACTGAAGTTATGAGGTTAGGGTCAGTTACATTGACTTCAGTACCGTTACTTCTGACCTGCCTCAGTGTGAGATCAGATTCAATCCAATATGGATAGACTTGCACATTCAGTTTAACTCCAGGAATGGGCTTAAGACACAAAATTCAAATCCACAAAAACGCTTCCAAAAAGGTATAGTGTTCAGTACAATGATTTGGGGCTTGACAGTAAGAAAAATAGCAAACAGCTGCAAATTCAGGATGCTTGGGTATAGATAAATTTCTAATGAATTTATTTTAAAATTAAGTGTCTGCAAATCAGCACCCGTGTTTTTATTGCCAGGACCTAACTGTGTCTCTCTGGATTTCTACTGTATGAGAATCTAATACATAAAGTACAGCATAGGCTTAGGTGTGAGCAAAATTATCTGCTGTTGCAGAAGAAATCCAGAACTCTGGACTCTGTTCTTGGCAGGTAAAAACCTTCTGATTCATCTTTACACCAAAACCTAATGTTGACATTAAAGAAGGATAAGATTAATAAAGTTTGGTTCTGTAACTCTTCTGAGTGTTCAGCATGAGGGAAGCTAACAAAGCTGGCTAAAGTGGTGAAGGGATTTGGTGGTACAGAGGTTTGAACTGGATGGTCACATGCAGACAGGTTTCTGTATTTCCTATAAATCTTGAACCTTCCCCATTCCTACAACTACCTCCAAATTGCACTGTTTTTTGAAGTTTAGAACCATTTCAATAAGTCTTTTCCACTTTTGGTTTCTGATTGCATCTAAAGTGCCAAATGTCTTGAGGAAGGCTGCTCTCCTCTCAATTTATTCAAGATGTTTGAATACATTTTAAATCCATATGGAAACCCAACCTAAGTATAAAGCCTTTGGAGATTTCACCTCATTACACCCTTACAGGTTCCAAAAAAACAGTGCCAACCCACCTACCAAAGTTGTGAAAACATCCACCTCACATTGCACACTTGTTAGGTCAAACCAGGGAGCATGTTGTTAATAAAGATCACATTGTCAGTAGAGTATTACACCTACATAAGAATGTATATTCTTCTTTTGTTCCATTTCTTAATTTAGAGCCAATCAGGAAAATCAGAAGGGAGCCATGACTTGTAATTTCCTTGCAGTATTGATGTTAAGGATTCTTGCTGGAGTCATGCAGAAGGAGAAGGAAAAGAACAAAACATGCCATATCGGCCTTTTTAGACTGACTTATGAATAGCCAGACATCGAAGTGAATTCAGACCTTTTCTCTCCTCTCATTGTCATATGGAGTGAATTTCCAAACAGATGAAATAAAGAACAAAGTGGAGGCCAGGTGACGGTCTGATCATGACCAATCATAATGAGGCAGTATAGGGACCGTGCTGCAATTTTCAAGAGGTAGTACAGTGCAACATAAACATCGCATTTTCCCTGGAGACACTTAATGTGTTGGAATGGCAGGAAAGTTCTGAAACCCATTAAGACTTAGACTTGTGAGAGTTTAAATTCCTGGAAATCCACATAGCTGGAGAGATTAAAGAGCTAAATCCAGACAAAAAGCTGCCTACAGGATAGGAGTTGAGTGATAGGCCAGCAACCTATCCCTTAAAAAAATAGTAATATGATAAGGCTGCCATTCTGACAAACAGCATGATAGATACAGATGGTAGAGTTTTGTTCAAAGTCTCTAGGCAATATTTGATGGTACAAAAAAACTTAGAGTGTATACAGTAACTATAGACTTAGCTTGATGTGTTTTTTTAACTTTGCTTAATTTCATATTGCAGCAGTAGGATATATAATTTGAGATATAAAATAAATAGGTGATTAAGATGTCATATTAGTTTTACTTGTCTTTTTAAAGCTTCCATATAAAAGATTTATAGATAGAACAAAATGCAAAAAGAAAATATTATTCTAACTGAGGTCTTCAATGAATGTAGATTGTTTGCATCTGCTGTGCTGCATGGTACTTCACAGAATGGCAGATCACTGAGAAGATCAAGAGGCAGCAAGCAATCCCAATGGGAACTCCAGAAATGTAATAGAAGGGTCCTCTGAGACCATCTTACCCTGGTGCAATTATCTCCTGTTACCAGACAAATGCTGAAGTGCATTCAAGTCACTATCAAAATGAAATGTCAAGAAAAAGCTGAGATGTTTATTTCCAAAGCTGGAGACTCTGGCCCAGGAAAGCAACCCTCTGAATGACCCGGTTCTTCCTGACAGCATCAAATGACAAATGTAGGTGTAGGATCATGTCATCTGATAGGCACCGGAGCAGGAGGGTGACATTTCTCCATCATGAAATGGGATTCATAGAAGTTAACTATTTAAAAAATCATTTGTATCTATTAAGATTCTGATTATACTTATGATTTTGAAAAGGTTCCTAGGAGTTTGAGATGCCCAGTGAATGTGAAACCAAGTCATTGAGGAGAGCCCCAAAGGGCAAGTCTCTGCTGAGCCTTGGCTCTAGGCTCCTGAGACAGAACCACGTCAGCTTGGTCAATCTATGAGACATGATGGTATTTTGAGACACAGCAGCCAAAAGTTAGGAGACCCATCCCTGCATTGTGATGCCTGTCAGCAGCCTGCTGCTCAGCAGCACTTTTCCTTTAGCTTGTCCTGCACTGATTCTGCCTCTCTTCAGCATCCTAGGGACAGGAGCTGATTCTCTCCCCTGTCAGAGGGGCAAGTTACAGGTAAGTTTTTTTTGTTGATCTGTTTTGGTTTATACAGTCAAAATCAGGATCACACAATACTGCTTTTCATGAGAAAGGCTTTGGGGTGGGGGGGGTGTTAAGTTTTATTTTAATGAAATTTAAAGTTTCATTTTGAAGTTTTCCATTGTGACCTATGCCAAGTTCAGCACAAAACTGAAAACAGTCATTAAGGGTTTAAGTTGTTGCTTCCCTTTTTGGACTTTTATTAGAAAGAGGTTCATGGTGGTGATGTTTCATCAGTGTTAAAATAGAGGACCATGAACAGTATTTGGATGCTGGGCAGGGAGGGGTGGGGAGAGTATGTCTCTATAACCTGCATAAGGCACCACAGAAAGGATCGCAGGCTCTAGACATGCATTTATAATCCATTCAGCCTCTGCAGCAGCTGACCAGCAGAAATCCATGAAATTTCCAGAGCAAACCTATAGAACTGAGAAGACAGCTGAACAAATTCTTATGGCACATTTTGGTATAACTCTTTCAAGGCACTGCCTCAGTTTAACTTGAAATTAAAATAATCAGATTTACTTGTTTTTCCACTGTGTTCTTATATCATTTCCCAGTAACACAGCTGGAGAAAACCGAGGATGATGGAATTAGTATTGAGAAACAGAACTGTTTGGCTTTAGACTACTGAGTTGAACTGAAAAGGGGCAAAGCATGTCAAGATTTAGTAGTTGTTCCAGCCTGCATATAGAATGAATTAGTACCTTAAATTCTATTCTCAGTTGCATAAAGATAAAAAATACCATTACCATGACTTAAGGCTTTGTTGGCAATCCCAGCAGAACAAGATAGGTCAAGCTTGAAAGCAAATGAGTGGGGTGGGGGAAATTCCCTCTCAATCCTACAGGTGCACTATCTAAGACAGCATTGGAGCACATGGAGGAGGCAATATGAGGAGGTTTCTGCTGCCAGAACACCAGCTGAATCTCCTCTGGGCTTAACCAAAAGACCTGGATACACAAATTCAGGTTGGAATGGCCCTAAAACACTTCATTTAAAGATAACAGATCTCCAGTGTCTGTCACCAGAACTCTTGAGTCTTCCCAGGCCTCCACTGGGTCCTGGGAAGTTAAAATAAAATGGACTACAAATGGACTAATCCTGTTTAGCCCCAGAGTGCAACAAAGCACTAAGCACGGTGCACTTTAACTGCATTTGACAAAAGGAAGGCTTTCAGCACATTTTTATCAGTGCCTGGTTTTTATTTGTTCATTTGTAAGGTTGCTGATATTAAGTTCATCTTAAAGCAAACATTCACCGTATGCTGATAACAAACTTGGGACACTTTGCATTTGATAGTGATAAAGTAATCCCTTTCTTCCACAAAGTACAAAACATATTTATTTTAGCTAAGGTTGCCTAGGAATTAACACTATTTATCTTACAATACAATGAAGAACAAACTTAATTAAGCTACAGCAAAGAAAAATCTGTATAAAAAGTTTTGCAAGTGACATTGGGAAATCTCTGAATCACTTCTATCAACACTATCAAGACAGAAAGGTAAATACTGAATGTTTTCCATGTGAAAAGCCCATAATTTTAGAATCATAGAATGGTTTGGGTTGGAAGGCACCATAAAGATCATCTAGTTCCAACTGTCCTCCGTCCTACCATGGGCAGGGACACCTTCCACTAGACCAGGCTGCTCAAAGCCCCATCCAACCTGGCCTTGAACAATTCCAGGGATGGGGTATGCAAAACTTCACTGGGCAACCTATTCCAGTGCTTCACCACCCTCACAGTAAAGAATTTCTTCCTCATATCTAATCAATTCATATCTTTCAGTTTAAAACCTTTACCCGTCGTCTTATCACTACACTCCCTGATGAATAGTCCCTCCCTCCCCGTCTTTCCTGTAGGCTCCCTTTAAGTACTGGAATGCTACTATAAGGTCTACCTCGAGCTTTCTCTTCTCCAGGTTGAACAACTCCAACTCTCACAGCCTGTCTTCACAGGAGAGGTGCTCTAGCCCTCTGATCATCTTCATGGCCCTCCTTTGGACTCACTCCAATGGGTCCATGTCCCTCTTATGTTGGGGGCCCTAGAGCTAGACACAGTACTCCGGGTGGGGTCTCATGAGAGAGGAGTAGAGAGGGACAATCACCTCCCTCAACCTGCTGGTCACACTTCTTTTAATGCAGCCCAGGACACAGTTGGCTTTCTGGGCTGAGTCATTTTCCTGGGTAATATTGAGCTTCTTGTTAACCAATACCCCCATGTCCTTCTCCACAGGGCTTCTCTCAATCCATTCATCGCCCAGCCTGTATTTGTGCTCGGTATTGCTCTGACCCATGTGCAGGACCTTGCACTTGGCCTTGTTGAACTTCATGAAGTTGCATGGCCCCACCTCTCAAGCCTGTCAAGGTCCCTCTGGATGGCATTCCCTCCAGTGTGTTGACCGCACCACACAGCTTGGTGTCATCAGCAAACTTGCTGAGGATGCCCTCAATCCCACTGTCCATGTCACCAATAAAGATGTTAAACAGTGCCAGTCCCAATACCGACCCTTGAGGAATGCCACTCATCACTGCTCTCCACTCAGACATTGAGCCATTGACTGCAACTCTCTGAGTGCAACCACCCAGCTAATTCCTTATCCACTGAGTGGTCCATCTGCCAAATCCATGTCTCCCCAACTTAGAGACAAGGATGTTGTGTGGGACAATGTCAAACGCTTTGCACAAGTCCAGGTAGATGATGTCAGTTGCTCTTCCTTTATCCACCAATGCTGTAACCCCATCACAGAAGGCCACGACATTTGTCAGACATGATTTGCCCTGAGTGAAGCCATGTTGGCTGTGACCAACCACCTCCTTATTTTCCATGTGCCTTGGCATAGTTTCCAGGAGGATCTGCTCCATGGTCTTGCCAGGCACAGAAGTGAAACTGACTGGGCTATAATTCCCCAGGTCTTCCTTTTTACCCTTTTTAAAAATGGGGGTTATGTTTCCACTTTTCCAGTCAGTGGGAACTTCCCTAGACTGCCATGACTTCTCAAATATGATGGATAGTGGCTTAGCCACTTCATCCGCCAGTTGTCTCAGGACCTGTGGATGCATCTCATCAGGTCCCATGGACTTGTGCACCTTCAGGTTGCTTAGATGGTCTCGAACCAGATCTTCTCCAGTGGGCAGTTCTTCATTCTCCCAGTCCCTGCCTTTGCCTTCTGCAACGCAGGTGGTGTGGCCGGAGCACTTGCTGGTGAAGACTGAGGCAAAAAAGTCATTGAGTACCTCAGATTTCTCCATGGCCTGGGTAACCAGGTCTCCTGTTTCCTTCCAGAGAGGCCCCACATTTCCCTAGTCTTCCTTTTATCACCAATGTACCTATAGAAGTTTTTCTCATTGCCCTTGAGGTCCCTGGCCATATTTAATCCTACCAGAGCTTTGGCTTTCCTAACCCAATCATGACTGCTCAGACAATTTCTCTGTATTCTTGCCAGGCTACCTGTCCTTGCTTCCACCCTGTGTAGGCCTCCTTTTTCTGTTTGAGTTTGTCCAGGAGCTTCTTATTCATCCATGCAGGCCTCCTGGCGTTTTTGTGTGCCGCCTTCTTTGTTGGGATGCATCGCTCCTGAGCTTGGAGGAGGTGACCCTTGAGTATTAACTAGCTTTCTTGGGCCCCTCTTCCCTCCAGGGCTGTATCCCATGGTATTCTACCAGGCAGATCCCTGAAGAGGCCAAAGTCTGCTCTCCTGAAGTCCAGGGTAGTGAGCTTGCTGTGCACCCTCCCCGCTGCCCTAAGGATCTTGAACTCCACCATTTCATGGTCACTGCAGCCAAGGCTGCCCTTGAGCTTCACATTCCCCACCAGCCCCTCCTAGTTGGTGAGAACAAGCTTTAGCATAGCATCTCTCCTTGTTGGCTCCTCTGTCACTTGGAGAAGGAGGTTATCATCAACGCATTCCAGGAACCTCCTGGATTGCTTATGCTCTGCTGTGTTGTCCCTCCAACAGATATCGGGGTGGTTGAAGTCCCCCATGAGGACCAGGGCTTGTGAACATGAGACAGCTCCTGTCTGTCTGTAGAGAGCCTCATCCGCTCGGTCTTCCTGGTCGGGTGGCCTGTAGCAGACCCCCACTATAATGTCACCTATCCCTGCCCTCCCTGTAATCCTGACCTATAAACTCTTGGTCAGCTCCTCATCCATCCCCGGGTGGAACTCTGTGCACTCCAGCTGCTCATTGACATAAAGGGCAAGATTGTCTTCTCATCTTCCCTGCCTGTCCTTCCTAAAGAGCCTGTATCCTTCCATTTCAACAGTCCACTCACAGGAGCCATCCCACCACATCTCTGTGATGCCAATAAGATCATAGTTCTGCAAGTCTGCACATGCCTCTTGCAAATTTTACACTTTGCATCCTAAGAAATTACCGCTGCATTTTAAAACAAGTGGTCATTTAATATTTATAGTAAAATATTTGAATTTTAGTTATTAAAATAAAGGAAAGAGAATTGCAGTGAACAACTCAACTGTATTTTACAGATTGCTGTTAACAGATGGCTATTTCCAGGAATGTATCTATTCAAAATCATGCCAAAATTGTGAAACTATTCTAATTTGAAAATTTTTTGAACCTGAGGGAATTTTTCAATGAGAGCAAAATAGGAAGTATTCAATATTAGTATTTCAGTTAAAATACCAATCTCATATACCTATCTATAAATAGCTATAATAAATGGTTTTTAAAACACACTTTAAGCCTGGTGTGTTTCCTTCTGCCTAAATGAACTTAGAAAATAACACTTACAGTCCAATTCTTGACTTAGCATACACAGAAATTCATTTTACTTAAATATTTTGTAGTATTTGCTCTAAGTGTGCTTAGTTATTACTCCTTAAAATATGTTTCCTTGAGAGAAAAGTCACAGGTGAAATAAAGAAACATAAATTGACTGTTTAATTCGGTTCAAAATTTGGAGAAAATGTTCCTTTTTCTTAAGGAAAAAAAAGATAGTTTTACCCAATTCTAATTGAAATGATGTCTTTGACTGACATATTTTATCTAATCCTACTTATTTAAGAGAATAAAGGTGCTTTATAACTTTCCAGCTCTATGGCATTAGAGTGCTTGCCAAGTTTTTCTTGGCTAACATCATGGATAATTATTTTTCAACTATGTGCATTTTAGCACTTAAACCACAATATTTACCTACATAACAACTACAGAGAGAGTGCAAGTTTCCTCAAACCAGTGTGGCCCAGGCTGTTTTGTGATTAAAAGCCATAGTGATAAGAAACCAATATATGTGATAGCTGTTTCAATCAAATGCACAGATTTTCAGATCTGTTGTAAGCACAGTTGTTGCCAAGTCCAGAACCCAGCCCAGAATGTTTCTTTAATTCTTGACATTTTAGCAAGTTGCCAATAAACCCTACAATTAATGCTATTAGCAGTCTACATTTTACAGTGAAGTATGTTTTTGTCCTCTAGGAAAAAAACAGAGACTGATTCATTTTTCACGGATCACTGAACAGCTTTGTGTGCAGCGCTCTTCGGCTAATACAAATTATACCAGCAGCCTGAAGTTCAGAGCCTTTGCCTTTCCGAAGGATGAACAAGAGGACTGCTATTAACGACTGTATCTACTTGCTGGATCCAGGCTATGCATGATCTTCCCATTTTCCTGGTATCTACACATACAGAGGAGGAGGAGAATATCCAGCTTTTAAAGGAAGAGGTACTGGCTAGTTCCCAGCAGCTCTCAAGTACTTAGATTAAGTAGTCTCCCATAGGACTGCTTCAATAAGGCACAAGACTCTTACTTAATGCTTGCATCAGTTGGTTTATTTGAAAACCACTGACCCATCTTTTCATAGCCTATGTCCCAGGAATGCATTAAAGTGAGATTTCAAACATCCTTTTTTTTTTTTTTCTGTTATTAGTCCTTGCAGCTCTAAATAATGGAGGCCAAAAAAAACCCATCAAACTTTCCAGTTTCTGCTTCTCTAGCTGCCACCTCATCTAGCTGTAGGGGTAAATATTGAAATGCACTGGCATTCAGTTACTAAACTTAGAGACACCTAGGTGGAATGAGCTGTTTCAAAACCAATTAAATTTTATTTATTTTTAAGGTGGATGTTAATCTCCTACACCCACCCCAAAAGGTAAATTGAGTGGGAGAAGCTGTGATATGTGAAGAAGACAGTCTGGAGGGATTCTTGATTGAGTCATGGCTAAAGGACAAATAATTGTGTTTGTATAATGCTTGTTGCTATAAAAAGCAACGAATATTCCTTGATGTGGAGACTCTGGGAAGAAGCCATAGTAGAGAGGTATACCTGCGTTCCAAATCAGTCAGCATTAATTGCACTACTGTTTTTGTACAAAAATTGTAAATATACCAGTCTGTGTCACCCATCACAAACAGATTGTAATTTCCTTTGAAGGTGTCCATTATATTTCAAATTATTACCAAGGGCTTTGCTAAACAATTTTTAGAGTACCTCTGTGAAACATTCTCCATAGATCTTTCTTTTTAGTTTTCCCTTTGATTGCCTGAATCTTGTGTTGCAAACAGGAAGGAAATCTAACCTGCAAATAGGGGCAGTGCATAGTTTCACTGCTGTAGCCATACTTCAGGGAAGATCTTATGACTCTCTCCTTACCTCTGGTAGGGGAGTAATCTTGTCCATATGTGTTCAGCGTCTGAAAACATCTCTACTTACATAGACCCACTCCAGTTGTCAGCATGCTTTGAATCCTGGGCAGCCTTGTTTCTGACTGGTGACCCAATTACTGCTCACATTAGATTACAGGACATACAGGACAAGCAATGTTTGGCACAGGGTATTATTCTTGTTCTTATACTTTAAGTCGAATCAGTGAAGAAGAGAGATCAGATTTCTGCTATCGTTAATCGTTTGTGCTAAAGTCCACAACTCCTGTATGATTTATTAGCATTCTCTGAAAGAGTGGAAAGTTGTCCAGACAATCATGATTCCCTAATGTTGTAATTCTCTACCAGTCACGCTGCAAACTGAACTTGGATTTTATATTTACGTAGGGATTCACATAACAGGTATACATATAATTTCTTTAGCCAGCTAGCTCTGTCTTTATGAAGCATATTGAATAAAACAAACAAAAATAGCCCAACATTTATTGCTCTGTTTGCTTTTTGAAGTGTTGGCAGCCTGGATTGCTTTTACACCACACATAAACAGTCCCTAGAGAGACATGTCAATATGGTTCAGCCTAAAAAAATCTAGGGTAAAGGTTCATATTCTGATACGTGGTTGTTGGTGCTTCTATTTTACAACATTTGAGAAAGGCAAAAAACCAATAAAGAGGTAAAAATCTACCTACTTGCTCAGTCATCTTCTGTTGTCTGCTTTGGATGCTGAGGCTGGCAAGTCCTTATTGCTGTGTGAAAAGGTGGCCAATTCCTGCAGCAACAAGGCCAAATGTTTCCTTCATAATTTTGCAGGAAAGCAGAATAATTTCCCTGAACTTGAGTTCCTAGGGCAAAAAAATTCACAGGGAGCAGGAGTCGTTGGTTAGAAGCTGCCCAATTTTTTGAAAGTCCAATAATGACAGTTTGAAAAGGAAATGGTTTCGCACATGCTTCAGCCTAGTACAAAACTAATGGCCCAACTTCAGGCCTGTTGATGTCCCTCTGGTGGGCTCAGCTGTCCTGAACTGAGAATGCCTGCAACTGAGGTGCTGAAATGGGTAAACACTATCAAATCTTCATGGATAATGGTTGCACAGCTACAAAGAGCTCTTCACATTCGTGAAACAGCTGTGTCCAGCCTAATTAATACTGTGATATTAATTAATTAGGTAAAGTAATAGTATCTCCTGGGCCAATGGTTTCTGCATTGGTCTGTTCATATGCAGGATACAATCGTTTGATGGCTGTTCCAACCTCTGGAGGCTAGGCTCACCAGAACATACTGGAGACAGGTGGGAATGTTTCTGGCCCATTCCTTGCTTTCACTCCTGCACTGTGTAACAGTAGTCACTGTAGATGTAATTGCATGAGGTCTTTCTCCATGAGCAGCTCTGAGCAATCATGTTGTCCCTCCTGCTCTTCAATCTTGTGCTTCTGAGCTGATGTCCTGAACAAAATCTGGCTTGTTGAGTTTGCTGGGATAACCTAGAGGTAAAATATTTTGTGAGCAAGGGTTGGGGTTGAGCCTATTAGCTGCAAAGTGACTTTTAACACAGGTTTTCTCCAGAACACCACCATCCTAAAATGCTGACAGCAAATCATTGTACTTGGAGACAAAACCAGTCATCCCATGCAAAATATCACAAGACCCATTCTCTAACATGGATGATCCCAGGGGATTTGTATTCCTCTTCTCTTTAGTGGGTCCCCTTTGGCTTTCCTTCCATCTCTGGACTCTCCATGGCCTCTGCCTGTGCAAGCACACATTCACTGAGACATCTGACAGTCTGGGTCTTCTTGTTTGGAGGCAGCCACTACTCCGTCCCTTGCTGGTCGCTCCCTGCCTCACCAAGCATCTGCACCTGCTCCTGGGTCTACCAGCAGCGCGGGGATGTGGGAGCAGCTAGAAGCAGCAGGCCCGTACATCTGAGGACACGGGTAAGGCTGAGACGATGGGCAAGAAGCAGCCAAGAGAGGTGCTGCTGCACTGGGAGAGCAACAGCCCTCAGCAGCCAGCAGAGCTGAGACATTGGCAGGGTCCCCTGTAACCGATACAAAGAAAACCCATCCCAGCCAAAGCCCCACTCTTGGCGCATCTGTAACAGCCGAAAGAGTTACACAATTTGAAACAAAAAAGCATTTTGAAGGCTGGTGGGGAGGAGGAGGATGAGGAGGCTTCTGCCTGCATAAAACCTGTCATGCACTGTGTGCACAGACATTTGTATTTTAGTGGCATTAGTGATTCAAATTTTCTTTTCGAAAGTATGTGCAGGTGCTGTAACAAGAGACAGTTACTGGGAATGCATAACCAGCTGGAAAAACGTGGTCAAGGTTAAACTTTTCAGGTCCATTCACGCCTGTGAATTAATTTACCTTGCCATTTTATGATATTAAGTTATGAAATGTTCATGCAAAGCATTAACAGCTAAAGCAATCCAAGAGATGGTCTGTTATGCCAAACTCTAATCACTAGACAGTAATTAGACTGTCAGTTACAAAACATAGCATTTGTGATATTTCCAAGTGAAGCAACAGCCAGTGCCATGTGTCAAAACCAAGGATTGGTTCAGGCAGGTAAGAGTGTCTTTATTTGACATTCACCAGCTTAATTTCTGAGCAAATTAAAACCTTGTTCCATTGTGCCAGTGAACCCTGATTTGAAAGAAGGGTTTACAGAGACATTCTCAGTGCAAGCCCACAGATAATAAAAGAAAAATTTGCTAAGAATACAGTAGAGATTTTCCCTTTGAATTCCAACACAGTGGCAGATTCTTATTCATCTCATTGTCTGAGACCTCAAGGCATTCCTTTAACACATACACTAGCAGAAGTTAAATATCACAACATCCTGAAAAGTTTGGTGAAGCCTGCTTTATGGCTATTGAAAGTGAGGCACATCTTAAGTCCAGCATTTTTTAATAACCACCATGAAAGTCATGTGAAAGGATCCATTTTCAGGCTTAAAAGATGAAATCAATGGTTCGCTAGATTAGGGGCCCAAAGTGTACTCACATTTCAATGAGCCTATATATTTTACTCCTAGGCTCAAGGTAACATTTTACTCACATTTACCCCTCACTGACAGCTCCCCACAGTCTGCTGGCTGGGAAAGGTAGAAAATGAAGATGCACTGAAATCATTGCACTCATGAACATTGTTTTACTAGCATAAACATAGATAAAACATTTAAGCTCAACTGTAGAAACAGTAACTGATGCTGACTTTGGGTGACATAAACAAAGACAGTGATATTTTACATTCAAATATGCCACTTGGGGCTCATGTAGCAGCTTGTTTGCAGCTGAACCATCCAGCCTGGCAGCAAGAAAAATACCTCACAACCCTGCAACTAACCATGGCAGCAGGTATTTGACATTTTGGGTGCTGATGATGAAACCTTTGCATTTATGGAGTATGAGTTATTTACTGAAGACATGGATGCACAGTTTTTGGCAGTGAACAAGCTGGTTCCTATAATGGGCAAAAAAAAAGCATGGTCCTTCCCTGGTGCAGAGAACCGCTGTCTTTTTCTTGAGAACATCCATGTAAGCCTGCAGGTTTCATTTGAGGTAGCAGCAAAACTCACCTTAGGAAGGATTAACATTTAGTACTGAAAAAGGAAAGACTTATTAGAGGTCTATAATATCTCTTTTCATGGTTTTACTATAAGTTTTGCAATATTTCATTTTTTTCTTATGAGATCACTCTTAGAAGCAGGCATATGGCATTCTGAGCTTTTATTTAAAGAAGTGAAGTAGACATCTACGTAACTAGAGCTCCTGCCTGCAGATGGGCTTGAATGTCTGACCAAAAAAGGGACTGCCTCAAAATACCAGAAAATGTTTTTTCTTAAAATGGGTTTTGAATCATGATAGCCAGTTCTCAGCCTCACAGCCCTATACACAGATGCACACATACTGTACTGTATCTGAGATCATAGATGTAGGCATGATTTTACCTGCTAAATAAAAATCAGGGGTGTTTTCCAGTTTGATATACTCAGAAGCCAGCATTAATGTTTTGGCAATTGCTGCCAGGAACAACCAACCCACCCACCATAGCCATTTTGAAGGCTAACAGATACAGCACTGTAAGACAATGTGAGTAATTTTACTGCCTTGCACAAGAGCAGCACCAGTTGCTAGTAAGTCTGTGTTTGTCAGAAACATTTATTTGGAGAAATAGTTGCTCAGACATTCAGACACTATATAGAAATCTGGGAATTTCTTTTCTTTTGTTAACTTGCCTTTTATTTTACATGTCAACTGATCTAGAGTCATGCTAAACTTATGCAGGTATTTGGCAGGTACTTATGAGTAGATTCTATGAAATCCCAGATAAATTGGGAAGGGTAAACACCGCAAAGGACACAAAATACTATTCAAATATTTACTGAAATTGAAAACACAACAAAACCAAAAGACCCTATGGCATTTAAACAGCCCTAATATGAGCATGTATAGGTGTTTTGCAGTGGTGAAATGCCCTTAAGCTCACAGCACCATTTAGTCATAGAAAGATATATTGCCTGCTTTTCCATGGAGCAGGAAAGTAAGCACAGACTTCTCAAATCTTTTACTAGTATCTTAAGTCATCATTCTTCTATTATAACTAGAAACATACAATGTAAACAATTCTGGGGGATGAGTTACTGCCAAATGAGGACAAAAGGAGAAACGTGTGGAAAGAAAGAGAGGAAGGGAGAGATATGGAAAAAGATTTTGAAAGAGACACAGATAAGACATTTGACATGACTTTTCAGTGCAATATGGTAGCAAGAAAAATTTAATCACAAGCTGTGGGGCATTAGGTCATGGGGAAGAGAGACTGTAAAACCCGTCCATATGGTTCTGGTGAGACCATACCTAAAAAATACATTCAGTTTTGAGCAACTTACTATGACGATGATTGTGCCAAACTGGAATGGATTCAGAGAACAGCAAAACAGTTATTAAATGGCTGAATTTATGGGGAAAGATAAAACAGCTAAATATATACATAGCTTGGCCATGAGATATCTACTGGGAGACGTTAATTGTCTGTTAGTACAGTATTCAAAGGCTTAAATGCCAAAGAGGCTGAAAAATCATATGAATTATTTAGTGAGATATTAAGAGGATGTAGTTAAGGCTAATGAAATGGAATATTCCGGAGTGATAGTGCTTGAGAAAGGGCTGGCCCTTAATGGTGTAATATCTGAATAAAGTCTTTAGTTTAGTTGCCACATTATCTGTCTGTAGGTTTATCGAGAGTATATTTGTGTAGGCCACGGAGCAGAAAAGAAGGCAGTAGATGCAATTTCACTGCAAAATTGATTTGTGGTTAATAACGTCCAATTTATGCTCTGGGTGAACAAATGGCATGTTTTATGTATGTAAACTTCTCAAATACTTGTGGCAACAAAGTGGTATAAGGACTACAGCATTTAGCTATCAAAAATTGGAAGTTTCTGTGGCACAATTTGCATGTGGGCTACACATTCATTGCAAATTCTGATATTAGCCTTTCCATTACTGGTTTACATCTGCAGAAAGTACATATGCCGTACAACTGAATAAACTTAAACTGTTCAGTGGATTCAAAAGAATGTACTTTCCTGCCTACTGGATTTTCCTGCATGAGAAAGAAATCTCCAGAGGTTTTTCTTTTGTTTCCATGTGAGATGGATGAAACTACACAAACACAGAGACCCCAAACTCATTTAATCTCCCCTCATTCCCTGGCAAAGAGTGTATAAAACTTTGGAGATCTTTGGTTCTGCTAAAAAAATAGACTTCATCCATTTCCGCTGTGCTGTTACGGTTTTTATCTATGGTGCTTTGTATGGAAGTTGCCAAACAACATCTGTGTTGCTCATGAAAAACAAATGAAAATGTTTTCAATTTGTTTAGATCAGCAGAAAAATATATTTTCACGTGAAATAGTTCTTGTTCTAGCAGCTATCTGATGAAGAATTGACTCACAAACATATGAGTCAGAATTGCTCCTGGCATTTTGCTGCCTTAGGTGAAATACCAGCCCAAATACCCATTCAGTTCTTTATCAAGTTTGACAAGTTAATTTAAGAGTGCTTTCTATTCGGTCAGAATTCTGTGAAGTAATTTGTCTCTTTTGCTTTTGCTGTGCTTTCTGCTCTTACCCTATTGTCCTCAGTCAGCTTCATGCTTCAGCATGTCTCTTTTCTCATTACACTTATTTCCTTAGGATATTATAATTATTTTTGCCATCCAGCCTCTCTTCATGCATTTTCTTCCTTTTCCTTCCCATGCACTCTTTTACTGGAGTCCCATATCTTCTAGTCCAAGCCATCACAGTTTTCACACATTGTCACCTGATGAGCCCTGAGGTTCGTGAATGCACTTACCCTTGAAGGAAGAGTAGTCTGCACTTCGGCACTTTTAGGGCCTCAGATTTATGGGAGATTTAGAGTGATCTGATGTTGAAGGGAAGTGCAAAGATCTCTAAAGAGAGAGAAAAGGCAATAGTTTCAGCTGCAAAACCTCCTTTATCCTGTTTTTATTTAATTTTCATGATTCTTCATGCTTGTACTTTAGTATCTCCAGTCTTTGCTTCCTATCTTTGAAATGCTGCCTCTCCAAATCTGAGAGGAGAGAAGATCTTGCAATCCAATCTGCTGGCACTGTGGCAGATAAGCACTTTTTCCCTGCCCTTCACTTACAAATAGGCAGAAAGGACCATCCAGATAAGTTTTCTGACCTTATTGGTTCTGCAGGAACAGCTGAGACATGACTGATATAGGTCGTTAACACATAAATGTCATCTTTTGGAACAGCTTTAAAGTAGCTGCTGGCAGAAGGCTCTGCCTGGTCCCTAAGGACTCCAGTTTAGCAAAAACACACAGGTTCATGATCTTGAAGATAAGGGTGTGAGATGGTGTGACAGCACAGAGCCTTATTGTGAGGCCTGCTTTAAACTTTACATCAAAGGTCTGAAACTCATGTGTGTCCTGCTAACAGGAGACCTTTCCAAGCCCTTCCAAAAAGCTGCCTTTCCTGCAATTCCTGCAAAAGGGCTGGAAACAGACAAACTTCACAAAGAATGCTGAAACCTAGCAAGCTGAAGTAACCCTTTGTAATAGATCTCCACAAAGAGTTCAAGTTTACACTGAGATTCAGGAACACTTCAAAGAATGGGAGGTGTGATACACATATAGTATACATGTATGCATTATCATATGCATACACATATGCATATGCATGTACAATATACATGTATTAAGCCTTCTGAGTATTCATCTTATTAAGAGAGTGTAGTTTAAAATTTAGGAAGATAAGACATTCAGTCAGGATTCTTCTCTTAATGCTTTGCCCTGCTTGTTTCCAGACATAATTCCTCCTGCTCTACTTTCTAGTTTTCAGCAAGTGTTTTTAGGAAGATGTTTTGCGTGAAAGTGAGACCTTAAAATTGCCAGATAACCATATTCAGACTAAGGAAACTGTGAAACCTGATGCATGAGAAATAGGATGCAAACTGATTATAGAGAAACTAGAAAAGTATCCAGGAGTTTGGGAGTGTAGACATTTTTTCCAAGCACCACAGAAGCACTCAACCATGTTTTAGATGGAATGAATTACTGAAGTTCAGTTGTTCCTTGATTTAGTTTTAGAAAAATACTCAAGAAAATTTGAGGTTTCTCCAGGACACACTAATTTTTGGTTTTGCAGTTGCAGCTGTCCACTGAGATTAAGGAACTTGGATCAGTTCCAGCCTTCATTTACACATGTTGAAATAACAAAATTCTGTTTGCTGTGTCACATGGTGGTGCCTTTAATGAAATGCATTAATTTGTGTCCTAACTGTTGACCCTGAAATAAGGATAGAAATAATAGGGGAAGATAAGCATTGTTAAGCTTCCTTCTTGTCTCCTATTTTATTAAACTGAGCTACGGTAAACTTTGAATATGAAAGTGCGTATATGACTTTCATTTCAGTATTAGACCTTGATCCTAAACACTGCTTCAGCTGAGCAGATTCCCGCAGCCTCAAGAAGCACACAAAACTGGCATGCACACCAGCAGCAGAGGAGGACATAATCTTATATCATTCATAACAGCACAAAAAATGAGACATAGCTATTTGAAGCATTCAGAAGAAATAATTCAGCATACAACTCTTAATATATTCAAGAGGAAAAGAATACACCAAGGGCACTGGGCCTGCTGACTTTGCCAATGTGAACAGGCCTTCCTCATGGGAATAACTCTGTTGTCCTCACTAGGAGGGAAGTACCCTGCAGCAGCTGAAGAATCCAAAAGTTCCAGAAATCATTTCATTGTTAGCAGTGTTCGAGGTGTATTTAAAAGCCTGTATTACAAAAAGCAAACAAATGTCCCAATTAAAACTTCACCAGGCCCAAATCTTTGTCTAATCTATTATCAAAAAATGACTAATTAGAGGTCAGCTATAGAAAGAACTGGTTTCTTACTACTGTTCCCAAACATGTCCGCAACAAACAAGGGATGTATGAAACTTTTTACTGCCTACCAGCAGGTACCATCAACCACTAAATTCTAGGCACTGTTAATGACATCACCAGGGAGTGTGACTTAGGTCAAAAGCTTGGCAGGAGGTGCTGGCAACCGTTAAATCAACAGCAATCAAAACGGGAAAACTAACTTGCTTGCTACCATCAAATTTAAAAGAGAACTTATTGTGCCTCAAACACAGCAGCAAGTTTAATAGAAAAGTAGACATGTTTATGGTTTCAGATTTACAACAAGACTTATAAAAACCTTATTACTCAGAATCCAGTCTGCTGCCCTAGAAACTAAGAATGTTACTTTGTTGAGAAGAAGGATCTGTTGACACAAATGTCTTGCCTAAGTTTGCCATTGTGGTTAACCAAAATACATTTACTACTGAGAAGGTAAATACAAGCAAACAAGATGCCTCTTATACCACAATACAGTAAGGTTCAAATTGACCAAGCTTAATGCTATGGCATAAAAATGCTTAATGTTTATGGAATTTTTCTAGAACCTATTTGCCCTGGTTGGCTTAACGTCTTATGAGAGGCCTTCTGAATGGGAATGTGTTTTCGGTATTACACGTACTTAAAGACCTCATCAAAAATATTCAGAGGAGCTGCCATGAATACCACAGTTAACCATGCTGCAAATAAAACAGGTCACTGTTTACTCTTACATTAACATGAATAAATCAATCTTGTCCAATATAGTATATGTACACAGAAAAATTAACTGACAATTAAAATGATAACTGTAACAGAAACAATGCTGTATAAACGTAAGTCAGCTACACAGACTGTGCTAAAACAGCACAGTAGGTCTTAAATCTGCAGGAGAACTGAGAAACTGGGAAACCCAGGTCTGGTGTCTGAGCTTCTGTTCAGGGCTGCAGGGTCTTACACAGCTGCCGGGCTGCTGCTTGTCCAGTAAGTAATCAAAAGCATGCCCAGCATCATCTGGTGCTAATGGAGAAACTCCAGCTCACAAAGAGGCTCACAATGTCCAGTCTTGGATTGCTCTGCTGCCACAGGATAGACTCCTTGGTTTTTGTCTTCCTCCTACATGGAGGAGAAGGAAGACAAAAAGAGGGAGAAGGAAACTACTCAGAAGAAAATAAGGCCATAATATATCCATTTCACTATACAGCCTTGAACTGCATCAGGTTGGTTTGCAAGCTAAGAAATCTTGAAAGGCAACTCCCTTTCATCTGAATTTCTTTTTTGCTAAATTCATGCTTTAACACTCCTTTAATGCTATTTTTAAAATCAAGCTTGAAGCCATTACAAATAATGTACCAGACCAGCCTCCAGTGATTTTTAAAAACATCTGTTATTAAGTCTTCCTCCAGAGCACATCTATGTAAGTAGAGACTGAACATTAAAATGAGTTTGTTTTCTCAGCAGAAATTCTTTCTTAGAGTCTAAGATGACCCCCTCATGCACATCTGTGAGCAAGACTGGAGCCTCACATCAGAAGTGTTACAGTTAATATGAAAACACAAAACAGTCAGCAGCTGTTGAAGGAGGAAAAAAAGAAAAAGGTCAAAGTATTAAGATCATGTGATTGCTCAGTAAGGCTATAGTTTACACTGTGCCACAAATCAACATGGGAAGGGCAAATTTTGCTCAGAGATCACAGATTCCTTCAGAGAAGATCCCTACAGCGCAGCTGTAATTTGTGACAATGTGTAACAAAACCACTCAATGGAATAATGCTGACAAGTAGAAGTTTTCCACCTCCACAGAAAAAGCCCCAGGCTCTGATTTCTACAGCTTCTACCTCCATTTCTGCCTTTTTTCCTCTCCTGGTGGTGGTGGTAGAGGAGGGGAAAAATTTCCAGTCACTCTATATTTAACGATACTGTGCAAAAGCTTGTGAAACAACATTTCTTACATTACAACCTGAGAGAACCAAGGCTCAGGAGTTGGTTAGTCACATGGTTCATTTGTGGAAGATCAGCACTGCCATGAGATGTCATTGTCCCATGACTCTAATGTTTAGACAAAGCACTGTAAACACTCCTTGTCCATACCATTACAAAATAAATCAAATTCAGTTTTATTAGAAGTGCTCCCATGACTGGGTATTGTAAGTGACCTAAACAGCAGTAGCTTGTGGAAAGACTCCAGCTAGGAAGGAAATGGTTGGCTGACCATGCTTGAGCATCTGATTTCCAGTTGTACCTTTCCACACTGAAAAGCTTTCCATTTGGTTCACAGAGTTTCTCTGTCATTTGATGTAAAAAATGAGGTAAGCTAGAAGGAGAGAGATAGAGGCAATACTTACAGTAGCCAAACTGTGGTTCCTTTGGGGGCTTTCCAAAGAGCTGGTATCAACCATGCTTTTGAACTCCATCCAGTATTATACAGGCTTTCCATCCTTCCAAAACACTGCTGCCAAAACACCTTCATCAGCTTCTTTCTAAAATCACTGAGTTTCTCAGCTGGTCAATGTCATGGTAAGGTTACTCTCAATAGTTTTTGAAAAGTCATGTGATCTGGGCAGGTTCTCAAGAAATAGAAGAAAGAATCATAGAATCATTTAGGTTGGAAAAGACCTTTAAGATCATCGAGTCCAACCATCAACCATGCCCACTAAACCATGTTCTGGACTGCCTTGTCTATGTGCTTTTTGAATACCTCCAAGAATGGTGACTCCACCACTTCCCTGGGCAGCCTGTTCCAATGCCTGACAACCCTCTCAGTAAAGAAATTTTTCCTAATACCCAATCTAAACCTCCCCTGGTGCAACTTGAGGCCATTTCCTCTCATCCTATCACATGTTACTTGACAGAAGAGACCAGCACCCACCTCACTACACCCTCCTTTCAGGCAGTTGTAGAGAGCGATAAGGTCTC
Source organism: Buteo buteo (assembly GCF_964188355.1). NCBI lineage: Eukaryota > Metazoa > Chordata > Aves > Accipitriformes > Accipitridae > Buteo > Buteo buteo. Next base: position 12,845,860 of record NC_134204.1, on the reverse strand, counting down.
CCCTCAGCCTCCTCTTCTCCAGACTAAACAGCCCCAGCTCCCTCAGCCGCTCCTCACAAGACTTGTGCTCCAGGCCCCTCACCAGCTTGGTTGCCCTTCTCTGGACACGCTTCAGCACCTCCATGTCTTTCCTGCAGTGAGGGGCCCAAAACTGAACACAGGACTCGAGGGGCGGCCTCACCAGTGCCCAGTACAGGGGAACAACCACCTCCCTGCTCCTGCTGGCCACACCATTTCTGATACAGGCCAGGATGCCGTTGGCCTTCTTGGCCACCTGGGCACACTGCTGGCTTGTATTCAGCCAGCTGTCGACCAGCACTCAAAAAAATGTCACTCCTGCCTTCAAGAAAGGCAAGAAGGAGGATCTGGAGACCTACAGGCTACTCAGCCTCAGTTCAGTCCCTGGGAAGGTGGAGGAGCAAGAACTTACCCCCTTTTGTTTGAAGGTCAGAATCCTGTGTCAATTAAGGTATGAAAATATAGATTAGATAAATTAATAGCAGGTAATTTCATTGATAGAGTCTTCACTCAAGAAGTCCTTAGCCACTAGCTTCTGAAAACTCAGAGTAGGCTGGAGGGAAGATCAATCTATACAGTCCATTCTTACACTCTCATCATAAGCATTCACTGCTGCTCTCTGTGCCAGATATGATAACATGGCAATTCTTAAACACTTCATCCCTATTTACAAGCTACTTGGCCAAAATCAAGACGTCTCTCAACTGTAGCAGAAAATTGGTCATTTAGCTAAAGCTGTGGGTCACTGTTTTTCAAAAAATAACATCGAAAAAAGGTAAATAGATTGAGATGAGAGGATAAAAATATAATAATTAAGTTATAGCTAAAAGTAAATTGGTAACACATCAGAGAGAGAACAGAGGCATTTGTATACTGAGTTTGCGAAACAAAAAAGAGTTAAAACGTTTTCTTTCAAACTTTGGCAACAGAATTTAGCTTTGAGAGTTAACATAGCTCTTCCAAAAAATAAGGGGGAAAGAGTTTTCTGTAATGTTCATATGGCACAATAATCACTATCCTTTTAAAAATGTTTCCTCAGAGACCTTAATTTTCTCTGAATCCAGCAGGTGAAGTACAAACATCAGTCTCTGTACACATATGTTTAAGTAGTGTTTCAGTCTGTAGGTACTTGTGGGATTTTACAGTGAGTAAGAGTTCTCCCTCATATAGGAAGTGGAGATGTAGATTGTAGGTGATTGTACATTGGCATAAAACTAAATTTGCTGTGGGGCTGACGTGTTTGTGTGGGTGTTCATGTATTATGATTTTGGTTAATAAGCCACATAATTTGGGGTTAATATGGTTGGTTTGATGCCTTTATTAGCAGTTTCCTGGAATTTAGCTAAGACTGATAGGAAGTGCAGTTGAGGAATTCTGACTCTAAATTAAACATTTTGTTCTAAGGAAATAGTTTACTACACATACTTATCATAAAAGGAAACTACTACATTTCTGAAGAACTATGAAAAATACATTTACAAAAAGATTGCATCACTGATTCATTATTTAAAGTGTTAACTAGAGGTTAAATTATTAACCTCTTGGAAGTGTAATTTAAAACAGCTTTAGGATTGTTTCACCAGAGGACAGTTTTTCCTTTCTAAGCCCTTTTCCAGGCTAAAATATCTGGAAAACTAACCCCACAAGCACACTCCAGCCTGGTTTATAAGAACACATGCTTGATTCAAACTCCACTGAAAACAGCCTGGGTTTCAGTGAGATCACCAGATCCCAGCAGGGGTCCCTTGTGTACCTGCTCCAGGTATTGAATTAAATAATGTACCTTTAAACTAGGAACTGGCTTATTTTTGAGACACTGAGGAAAAGCTATCTATCTTTGTTGGGCTAATGTCTTTTCACACAGGATCGTTCTGTCATCTGCTGAAGATATCTGGGAGTGTTGAGTGCCTCCTCCTGGGGCAGATGTCCAGGGATGGCATGCTTTTAGCTACAGCACTTTGGGATATTTTTGTTCCTATTGGTGACCCACATGTCAGATGCACCTGATTAGTAGATCACATTGATAAACATTAATAATATCTGCAGAAAAGCAAGCAGGTAGATCAACTGCATGTTTCATATTTGATATGTGAGTCTTCCTTAATCAAGCTCATAGTTATTTTGCACTGTTCAGAGCAGTTGCAGCACACACACAGTGATTCTGGCCGTTGGCGTTAAGGTGCTCCATTGGTTTTGAGGAAGGCACTAAAGTAATTTGTTAATTTTTTCTTCTTTCAATTCATTTTTTTTCCTTGGAAAAATGCTTAGACAGTGTCTAAGGATGATGTCTTTATCAAGATATTGCAGATAAATGTGACTCAATATACTAAATTTAAAGACAGGATAAGTTCTCTTGCCTCATAACACCTTCTACACCAGCTGATTCATGGAACAGCTCTACAGAGCCTGATTGATAGGATCTCTCATGTAGTTCTCTTCCTTCAGAAACAGTTTAATATGCTGTCCAACATAGCTGCTTTTGGACATCCTGTTGATAGTGATCATTGCGACAAAAAAGTTAGGGCATGAATTTTTTTAAACTTTGAACTTGGAAACCCATCACCCTAAGTACATTTTTACCTCAAAGAGTATACTTAATATTGTGCATGCTCTCCACACAGGGCCATTAATAATATAATTATTCTTTTAAAGTGATTGTACCATGCACATTTCTAACACACAAATTGATACAGAAAACATGTTCAAGCGAAAGACACGTTTAGGGTACTGGTCAGGTTACCTCCTACTTAAAGAGGAAACAGAATTACTTTCAGGAAGAAAGATTAAATATTCGTAGAGGCAGTAGACTGTGTAGGCAAGACTAGCTGGAACAATGAATATACTCCATAAGAAGAATAGGGAATGCATGAGCACAGCCTGAAACTCTAAATACCAGCTGGTCAGGAGAGTACTAGCCAGCCAGATGCTGGAAGGAGAGGCCTTTCTTAGAGAAAAATTTGCAGATCAACTATAGATTTTTTTCTGTTTCTTCACCTCTGCCTTTAAAAAGCATTTCTACCTATGCTGGCTGCTTTGAATACCATGGGTGATGTTTGGATTTGCACTTTGTCTTGATTTGTCTTGAGATAAATATGATTTGAAGTAGCTAGAGAACAAAAAGGGTAGCATAAATCTATAAACCAAGACTCCAGGACATGTTAATGAGTGTCCTAATTCCCCTGCACATCCTAGGGATAACACTGCATTTGCCATTTGGACTTTGATAGGTAAGATGAAAAGTTAGTAAGACAGGGCGGGGGGTGGCCGTGGGAGCAGAAGTGTCTTCCAGCAATTGCTGGTGACACTCAAGGAATGTTAAGGGGCTTAGGCAGGATGTCCCAGCTGCCAGCTTAAATTCTTTTTTCTCTGCTGTAAAAACAGGAAATCCAAATTAATATTATTTCATCAATAGATAAATCAGATTTTTTTCACAATAAGAGGTACTCTACCCAGCCACAGACTGAACATGACTCAGATTAACCAAGGTGCCACCCCTTAAAATAAATCTCTACCTAGTCTACAGAACTTCCCTTTCAGCCTGAGCCAGAGAAAATAAGTTTCAAACCATGACAGCATTACTGTTTCACAGCCCTGAAGCCCATTAACTAATTTACCAGACTCCATTTTCTGCTACTTATTAACATTTACAAAACTTAGTAACATTCTTTTTCATAAATAACTTCCCCCCCCCCAAAAAACTGGTCCTAGCTGTAAAGTGTTATCTATAAAGTTACCAAGGAGAAGGTGCTTGCACCATTAACTCCTTCATGTCTGTGGTCTAAAGACTATTGGAGCTTCCAGCTTGTTTCTTGGTAAGTAGAATTGGGTTGATATGGATGACTGGGAAGATGATTCCATGACTTTAGGACTGTTCTCCTTTTTGTTTTGAAATTACTCAAGTATTCCTACTTTAAACACTTGCAATAAAACCTATTTGGTTATATTTCATTATTTTAAAAGGGAGACAATAAAAGTTATTCAATGTTGGAGTGAAGACTGGTTCAATTTTCATATGGCTTTTTATCGATTTAAGATCTATGCTTCTAGCCCAGGGAGGTAACAGTACCATGAATCAAATCAAATGCATTAATCAAGATACAAAGGCTCAGTTCGATGTAAGAAGCCTCCCAGGAAGGCTAAATGAGTGCTTGTATTCAATACCACTCTCCTGCTTTACCGGTAGATGTCTCTGTGTCAGCTTCTCCCTCTATCTTGCCTCTGATAAAAAAATCTGCATTTGAACACTATGCTGTAAAAGAATGCCTAACAATTTTCTTTGCACCTGCTAATCTATGCCTATATCCAAGTGATTTTGAAAGAAATTAGAAGAATCTGGTTTGTCTAGATTATTTTAAAATGTAAACCAAGATTTTCTAAAATAAACTACCAGCAATTAAATCAACATTGATTGGGGCATCTTCATCTTGAATATCTACGTGTTATTCATGAACTAATCTAATAGATGAAATGCTAATTCAGCAGAAGCATATCACAACAAAACTATTGATATAAGGAAAAATTGAGTTGACATAAATGAAATAAAATTCTACAATAAGAGTGGCTATGAATTTCACATTATCTCAATGCACTTTTGCATTCAAAGAAAAAAAGAAAGGGAGAAATATCACCAGAATGCAAATATCTTGCCCTATAACTGTTAATTATTCTTAACAAAATTGCCTGAGAGAAAAGAGGCTACTAACCAATAACAGGAATTATCTGGGATGTGCAATTCACAGATATGCATGACAGTCTGTCAAATTTTTCTGAGAATTTTTTCTACTCCTGATAAAGTTAATCTTATTAGCACCTGATAGGGTGCACCAGACCTACATGCAGAGATTGTACCTATACTGGAGTGCCATCCCATGCCTACCTTTCCTCTCAGTCCACAATGTAATCAAAGAGTTATAGGACAATACTACAGAAAGTAATAAGGTTAGGAAGCAAAGATGCATATGGACTGCACATCTTCAAGAAATCTAAGTATAGCAGATATGTCCTTTTATCTTCAGGTAGAATGCACATGCTCTACCAAACCTTCTGCAGTTGCAAGCAATACACACAGAATTACCTTGTAACTGCTGTCAGTGCTATTAAAGAACTGGGATGTCAACATAGTCCTGGTTGTGCTTCGAAAAGGTGCGAATGACTGTCACCCGTCACTGTCAGAGATGCAGGTATGTCATAGGATGGAAGGCTGCAAACTGAAGGGAACGTGACCTTGTCATTTCTGTCATTCCTCACATGACAGAGACTGGCAGTATTGGAGACCATCTTGAGGGAAAGGGAAGGGAAAAGAGCAGAGAGTCCTCCCTCAGTAGAGAGGCAGGGGGCAGGAAAGTCTAGGATTATAGGGATGATGGACACACGCAAAAGAAGAGTAAAACAAGAAGTAGAAAAATAAGTAGAAAAAGGGTGTGGTACAGGATCAAATACATTGCTCTGTTTCCTTATTCTGCAGAGTTAGAAAGATGTCTGAGGGTGAATGTGAGTTCAGCTTTTCCCTGAAGTAGAATACTTGCCAGCCTGTGGGAGTTGAAGGGCACTGATCTTGAGGTATTGCCCGATGCTGAAGAGATGCAACAGAAAGGATGTTCAAATTACCTGTGATTGAAAACTTTGCATCAGCTGAGGTAATTTGCCAAAATATGGAAGGTAAACCCAGAGCTTCATACCTGTAAGTGTGTATATACAGAGGTGAATCATGGGCCTAATATTTTATCTTTTGATAAAAAGGTAAGGGGAAAAAGCAAAGAGGACAGAAAGATAAAAAGTCATGACAGTAAATGAGCTGTGGCTTGGAGAAGAATACAGATCTAGTGAATGCTCTGTCTCATAGTGAGCTGAGAATAATTCAGTGTGTGCTGTGACCACTGCGATTTTTTGCTAACATCAGTGAGGACATGACCCACACTTCAAAGTTTAGTGCTATTGTGGAAAAGGAGTCCAGTTTCTAGTACAACCTGAAGTCTGAATGGGCACACCCATTATTGCTCTAAGTGATCACTATAAGAACCTTTAGGACACCTCCAAAAAGATAGTTAATCTAAGCTACAATAATAAGAGCTTTAAGTCTCAGTTAATTTCAGAATAGTTACGCAAATGACTGAAAAAATGATCTTCAAGAAATTCCAGGAAGAATTCCCTCAGTTCTGAATGGCATGCTGCAAACCACTAGAACAGACCACTACACAAATAATCCAGGGAATTTCTCCATCGAAGCTTTGTTTTCAAAGACAGTACATGAACATTTAAAAAACTGGCTTCAAATCATGAAGGAATTAGGTGTAGAAATTAAAGCTTCCTGGCATAACACTTTAATGGAACACACTCATTGTTTATGGAACAACTGACCCACATGTACTGGATAAGTGAAAACACAGTATTTTCTCACAAATTAATTCTTCTCTGTTTGAACTAAGGCTCTTCCCTGAATTGCTCTACCAAATTGCCACAGTTTTTTTTCTTTCAGGTACTTGTTAAGAAACTCAACTTGTCACAGTTCACCTCTAAGCATCTCAAAAACTGAACACAGAACAGCAGCTCAAAGGTGCAGGCTATTTTGTAATCTCTTCCTGAAAGACAGTGATGTAAAAGAGGATTTCAATTTTAAACACCCAAAGAAGGTGTTCATAAAGTTTCACTTAAGGTAGCCTTCAAAGAACAGTTACATTAGGAACCTCATTCCTTCCACTGATTACCAAAAGAGGAGTCTGGACTCTTAACTGCAATGACTCCAATGGATGTTAGTGTACTGTCACTTATGTGAGGTTAATATCTTCTCAAACATGGTTTGTGCCTAACAGCATGTTCAGGTTTCCTGGATAAACAAAGAAAATGAAGAAAAAAATAGGCACTTAAGTTGAACAGGGTGAAATAGCAGAAAGAGTTGTTTGTAAACATGGCATATTAAAGAATTGTTAGAAATAGGCTACACAGACATGGTTAAACATACTAGATGTCAGCGTGTAATAACTAAGGAATTCAACAAGGTACAAAGAACAATGAAGCTCAGCCTCTGAGAAAAAAAAGATTTAGTATGGTACAGGAAAGAGGCAAGTTGCCAGTTACTGGACATTATACATTGTTTCATGTTAGTCACTTTTCTGCCCCTGAAAAGAGCCTCTTATATTTCATTTCATATTAGTTCTGACTGGTTCAGCTAAGTAAGAATCAATCCAAACTCTTTGTTCAAATGAAGATCAAACATATGAGTTCAAGTACATTCATTAAAGGAATACATCCATTCGCCTTTCTTTTCATATATCGAAAGTCAGCTCTATCACTACCCTTCAGAGCCTTGTATCAGTGTGCTCCTCCTGCCTCTTGCTTAACACAACCATTTCAAAGACATGCTTCTCAGATATACTCAATGCCCTCCAACCCTCACCATCTCCATGCACTCATTACGTACCCTTTCTTCCTTTTTCTTTCTTGATTTGCAGCCTTGTCTTCTGACTACTTCTAAACTCACACCTCACGTGCTTCGTAACTTCTCCCAATACACATCTTGCACATGACTCCTGTCTGCAAAACTGGAGGTAAGCACCTGTGTAATCCCGCTGACGTTGACTTCTAACTTACAGCTATTTTTAAAGAATCGCCTCTTTGAGTCCTTCCCAGTAATAAGTGGCTTTAGGACAGAAAAAGTATCCTGCTGAAGAAAAGCTGTGAGGTGAACAGGGGTTAACCCACGACATTTCCATCCAAAGCAGAAAGAGTTTAACCAGCTGTGATAAGGTGACCACTGATAGATGAAAAAAAGTAATTCAGCCTTGAGAAAAACTTCTCACAAGTTGAACAGAAATGGAGACATAACAAAAATGAAGAGAAACACATTAATATGTATCTGTCTGAGGGCTGTGGCAAGGAGTTTTGAATTTTTGTATTTGGAAATGAACCACTGAAGAGAAGTGTTTTTATTATGCTTATTTGGCTAATCAACTTATGGTGAATAATAACAGTGACTTAGCAGTGTTCTCTTGAATGCCAACCTTTATGTCACTTGTAAGTGAAGTGTACAGAGCAAGACAGCAATGAAACTACAAATGTGAGAGACTTAGAATTTGTGCATGCCACCAACAGGTTGTAATCAGCAGCCGCCAAACAAAAGACAAAGATCTTCTAAAGGAAGTAAGCAGTTCTGAAGGGTAAAGGCATTAATGTTTCATTGCATTCAGTTAAATATTCATAGGCCTCCTAATTACCTAGATACCTAGAAAACTCTGTGTGGACAATGCATTTAGAAAGCATTTCATGTCACTTCCTTCTATTGTCACTAAAAATTTCAGAGAGAAAAAGTAATCAGAAATGCTCTTAAGGAATCTCCTGTATGAAAAAGAAATCCAACTTCTCATTGTCAGTTCAAGAGCTCCTCAGTGACACTGCTTGACAACAAAACAGCAAAAAAGAAATTGTGGTTTGCTTCTCTTTTATCACAGTCATCCTTTGATGAACAAACCATTGTGTTGCTCCCATCGCTACTTAAAAGCCTAAGGAACTCAAAGAGATTTTCCTCACAGCACTGCGTCGTTTGTTTTCCCAGTAGAAGATAGATATTTGTAGTAAGTTCTCTCCTTGTCTTCTTTCTGCATCTTGTTCAAATTTCCCCCCCTTGCTCTCTCTTTCTTCTCCACCAATATTACTACCACGTGTACAATCTTCTCACACAAGAGCTTTTTTTTTTTTTTTTTTTTGGCCCTCCATACTAAGTACAAAAATGTAAAACCTGCAGTTCTGGGTATGTTACCAAAGGAAACAGTTTTACTTAAAATCTTGTTTTTGCCAAAATATTTTCAAAGTATCTGGAGAGGAGTCAAACCACAGTCGCTCTCAGTTGTATTTCCTTTTACTATTTCCCCAGGTAGTCCCAGCACAGCACTAAGTAATTGGATAGTCCTTCAGGAAAAAAAAAAAAAGCCTGCACGAGACAGTTTGTAGGTTTAAGAATTATCCTTCTGGGGCCTGTGGGGATGAATACAGGGCACACAGTTGCCAAACTTGAAATCCTTGCTTGTGTTAGTTGTTCCTGAAGACAGGAATCAAATATGACAGTTTCTACCAAATACACTAAGTATGTTCAGGCTTTGTAGTGCTGTTTCAAATCTGCTTAACTTTTGAAAATTACGAATCAGAGATTGAAATTATATGTGATTTTACTTGATTTTGGTATCTGAACCTGCCTTTATTTCAGATCAGCCTTCGCCTGTAATGTAGATATGAATTAAGAGTTTAGATATACATTACTCACCGAGCATTAACAGTGTAGTGGGAAAAAGTTTCTAATGCAGCTAGGTTTGCTGAATTAATCATATATTTATATGCTACAACTGCTATCATTCCATTTTACATGCCATCTAACTAAACCTTGTTACATCCCAGACTTCAGCTTATATTAAAAACACAGCTGCAAGGTTTCTTGGTATAAGCCAAACACATATTCCTTGTGTACTGGGGGTCTTCCCACAGGCCACCTGTAGTCTATTATTCTAAAATTTTACTTAATTCATCTCAAGCAATTTGTGGTCTTGCTGACATCTCTAGAAGGCTTATTCCACCTCCCCCTTCAGGAGTGTTAAGATCTTGAGAACACAGGCACTTCGCTTTGGCACTAAGGATTTTGTCTGCTTCTCCTGATGGTTGCTGAATTCTCTCCCAGTAAAACTGGAAAAAATGTTTTAAAGCTGAAGTAGGAAAAGTCTTTTAGTCCTGTGTCTTCATTATCCTCATAGAAAGCTTGATGTGAATGAATACTCATTTTGTTTTTCATTTCTTTGCAGTATCATAACTTCTGGAGGAAGAGGGATATCAGACATTGTTTGGTGAAGAGCATAGAGATTGCCTGAAGGAGCAGCAGAATAAACATAATTAAAATATCACAGCCCACAAGATACAGAGTTTATGGTTAGCCCCAGAAGGATGTCTGTTGTATGCAGTGCAACAGACATGCAATAGGGGTTTGTTGGATAGACCTTTCAGTGAGTCGACTGTTCCCTTACATCTTTGAGGAGCCAGTGTTAGCAGATGGACTCTGTCTAATGGGTTTGTAAAGAGGAGATGACAGTTCCCTGGAGTACACATTGCTGCTATTCAGTACATGGGCCCTACTGCAATAACGTCTTACAGCCCTTAATATGCCTTCTCAAAGATTATTCATTTGAAAACATGGACATATAAACAACATATATACAGCTGGAACAATGTCCAAAACACAGAACCTTTCACCTCAAGCTGGGATTCTCTCATCACCTAGTGTTATAACAAACACCCCTTTCCAAAAAGTGTTAGGAAGAATTACATACTCTGCAGTTTGAGTTGAAAGTCAATATATTTACACTTGGTGGGATGGAAACTGATATGATTCTGTTCCATTGTTGTGCTCGTTTTGGCTGGGATAGAGTTAATTTTCTTCATAGTAGCTGGTATGGGGCTGTGTTTTGGATTTGTGCTGGAAACAGGGTTGATAACACAGGGATGTTTTTGCTATGGCTGAGCAGTGCTTACCCAGAGTCAAGGTCTTTTCTGCTCCTCACCCCTCCACACCAGCGAGCCGGCTGGGGGGGCACAAGAAGTTGAGGGGACACGACACAGCTGGGACAACTGACCCCGACTGACCAGAGGGGTATTCCAGACCATAGGACAACACACTCAGCATACAAAGCTGGGGCGACGATCGGAGGGATGGCGTTTGTCTTCCCAAGTCACTGTTACGTGTGATGGAGCCCTGCTTTCCTGGAGATGGTTGAATGCCTGCCTGCTCAAGGGAAGCAGTGGACGAATTCCATGTTTTGCTTTGCTTGCGTGCGCGGCTTTTGCTTTACTATTAAACCATCTTTATCTCAGCCCACGAGTTTTCTTGTTTTTACCCTTTCAGTCCTCTCCCCTATCCCAATGTGGGGGCAGTGAGCGAGCAGCTGCGTGGTCCTTAGTTGCCGGCCGGGTTTAAACCACAGCAGTCCTTTTTGGTGCCCAACGTGGGGCTCGAAGTGTTCGAGATAACACCAGATTTGACTGGAATGTGCCAGGTGGAATTTATAGCTGTTACTGCTGTTTAGCTATTAATCGGCAGACCTCTGTGCTTGCCATGGGGCTTGCTTGCCTTACTGTATATTAGAGTCTAGTGCTCGTTAGTGGCTGCTTTTTGCCTTCGCTGCTTGCTGTGCTGCCGTACTGCTGTGCCGCTTGTCATCTTCACTGTGCCTGGGAACATTTTGGTGACAGCACTGGCGAAGCACCTAGGGTGGCAGATGGCCAGCTGTTCCTGTGCTGCTGTACTGGACAGGCTGGAACTCCAGAGTGAACTCGAGTCGAAGGGACTGTGACCTGTGGATGAGTCCACGTGGGAGCAGGACACCCTGAAGCATCTGTGGCCATGGATGAGTCCACGCCAGAGCAGGCACACCTCAAAGCATCTGTGGCTGTGGACAAGTCCGTGCTGCGGCAGGTGCACCCTGAAGCATCGGTGGCTCTGCATGAGGTCATGCGGGAGCAACTCAAAACGTGTGGTGATGGATGGGCCCGCGACAGAGGAGGTACACCCCTGGAGGGACTGCGGCCATGGGTAAGGCCACGCTGGAGCAGGTATCTCTCTGACGGCGTTGTGGCCCATGGATAAGGCCACGGTGGAACAGGTGCACCTCAAAGCCACTGTGGCTGTGGATAAGTCTATGCCGCAGCAGGTATACCCCTGGAGAGACTGTGGCTCAGAGGTAGAGCTCCACTTGGAGCAGTTACAACCTTAAGAGACTGGATTCCGTGGGTAAGTCCAAGCCGGAGCAGGGGCAAGGGGAGGAGTTCATTGCACTGTTAAACCCTATGGGCAGGTCCAAAGGGACCAGGGTGGAGATTGTAATGGCTATACCTTTAAATTGTTGTAACCCCTGGTCTGAGTTGCATGTTATAGGAACTGCTATAGCAGGAACTGCAGGAACCAATGGAGGACAAGCCTTACAAGCAGCAGTGCATGTGCAGCAGTGACTTGACCTGAGCCGGCTTTGATGCCCAATAGCTCCACGCAACACACCACCTCTCCTGTCCTGAGTGACCACTGTAAGAGATGGAGCCCAAAGTCATGGACTAAATGAACTCAGTGGGCACTTTGTGGACACTTTATGGGCATTTTACAGGGGTGATCCATAGACTAAGGGAATGATATCTGTGTATTATATCAAAGGGTGGGAAAGGTGGTGGTGGTTAATGAGGTTGTGTTGGATAGTGTGGTACCTGAGCATGATGTAAATGGTATGCAATAAGGGGTGGAGAATATGCTAGTTTGGGCTGGGATAGAGTTAATTTTCTTCATAGTAGCTGGTATGGGGCTATGTTTTGGATTTGTGCTGGAAATGGTGTTGATAGCACAGGGATGTTTTTGTTACAGCTGAGCAGTGCTTACCCAGAGTCAGGGCCTTTTCTGCTCCTCACCCCTCCCCACCAGCGAGCAGGCTGGGGGGGCACAAGAAGTTGGGAGGGGACACAGCTGGGACAGCTGACCCCGACTGACCAGAGGGGTATTCCAGACCATATGATGTCATGTTCAGCATATAAAGCTGGGGGGATGTTTGGAGTGATGGTGTTTGTCTTCCCAAGTCACCGTTACGCGTGATGGAGCCCTGCTTTCCTGGAGATGGTTGAACACCTGCCCACTCATGGGAAGTGGCAAATGAATTCCTTGTTTTGCTTTGCTTGTGTGCACAGCTTCTGCTTTACCAATTAAACCGTTTTTATCTCAACCCACCAGTTTTCTCAGTTTTACCCTTCCGACTCTCTCTGTCATCCCAACAAGGGGAGAGTAAGCAAGCAGCTGTGTTGTGTTTAGTTGCCAGCTGGGGTTAAACCATGACAATTGCCCTGAGTAGGAATAACCAAAAAGTGCATTAGAGGGGAAATTATTCTCAACTACTAATACTGTATGGCCATACACTACTGATATCCTAATATGTCACAAAATCTTATTGCTTCATTCAGGTTTGTAAAGTTAGATTTAGCTGCATCACTGAGAGCAGTCCATACTCTGAAAATGCATTTTGGATCTACGTATACAATATGAAGTAAAAATCCATCACAACTTTTCAGTGTCAAATCTTTCTTCCTGGGATCATACAGCGGAATATTTCACTTCAAATCATCTTTTCTTGCTACTAGGCTCACAACATAGGCAAATTAGCCCCTTTTGGAGAAGATATGGCATATGGCAAAATGTCACAAGGACCTGCAAGTAGGACTGTTAAATCAGAGGAACATCTTTCATTTGCTATTTCAGAGAGAATAAATCATCTATTCATTCTCATCTCCAAAATGACAATAAAAAACTTTCTGCCCATAACTACTTGAAGGAGTTATGGAGACAATGTAGCTGAACTTTTGATATAGTGGCAGATCACAAAACAAAGCTGGCAGCCACAAGTTAAGGTTTGAGAGGTTCAGACTGGACATTAGAAAAAAATTTTTCACTATGAGGTCATTACAGTACTGCAACAAGTTACTCAAAGAGGTGGTGGAATCTCCATCCTAGTAGGTTTTCAACACTTCACCATACAAAACAATTGCTGGTTTGATCTAGTATTGGCAAAAGTCCTGCTCCAAGTGAGATAGTGGACTGGATGACCTCCACAGTTTCTTCTAGCCAACATTTCTATGATTTTACGATAAATGACAGCTGCAACAAATGCTAAAAACAACAATAAGAAAGGACAGCAGAATAAAAATCAAGGCAATCCAGATTTGCAGGAAAGACTGTGGGATGAAAAAATATCTATGAATACCTACAAATATGTATGAATATTTATTTTCTTATTCTGCTTCGACACCAATGAACCTAAGCAACAGCTGATAACGGGTATTCAGGAGCATCCCTGGAAAAGGGGCATTTGGAAGCATCCTCCATCCAGTCTTCCCTTTAATGCACTCCCACAGTCCTCTGAATTTATTGCAGGGACACCAATATAGGTTGCCAAAGACAGGATTGCTCTACTAGAGCACAGTAAATCAGGCACATCACCTTGTTAGCTTTGATGTGGAGTCCACATTGGAAGGTAGCTGTTGATGGCAGCAGAAGCAGAAAAGCAATGTTCACTTTTATACAGATGTGACTGTGCTGCAGTCCCTTCTGAGATGTTTGGCAAATCCCTGCAATGAATGGTGTCTTATGGTTTGAATTGCACTCTGTCTTCGTAGGGAAAGCAGGCTTATAATGCAGGCTTAATAATTCCCATAACAATTCAATTTCCTGTGTTTTGCCCACTCACACAGGCACTTTCCTTTTTCCCAAGGATGAAAGAGCCTGAATTTCTTTAAAAGTATTTATTTAAAGATATTCCAGCTGCTGTCTTCCTATTGGCTGCTAAGTTTAAGGAGAAAGATTTCACTCAATATCATACTGCAGTCAGACTCCAAAATGAAATAAAAGTATTTATTTTTGAACATCATTGTTTTTCTTGAAGGCACCCCAACTTATAATCGGTCCCAAGTTGGTTCTTAATTTCTCCATATTTGTTCTTACTCTGTTTTATTATCATGAGGACAGGAAATATGAGTCAGTAACCCTAAGATCATCCATTTCACTCACTTATGGGGGGTTGAAGCCCAAGGCAAACAAAAAGTGTCAAATATTTCAAATAAACTGAAAATACTTCTACCATTTACCACCCACAGCTGAGTTCACATTTGCAGCAGAATCATAGCTGGTTTAAAACATGTTTAACGAATTAAGCATAGTAGTCCCACAGAAAGGAATGTTTAGGCTCTCAACAGTTACTCTTGAAAAGGAATATATTATGAGGTGTTCCTTTAAATGGAGCATTTAATGTCTCTAGATCAATTTTTTATATTCTTTGATGTGTAAATAAGGTATTCACGTTTGCCTTGGACTGCTGAAAATGTGACCAGTCCCCATATTTTCTTGATTAAAAAATTTCACTCTTTTCTTTTAACTTTTCATTTTCCTGACATTACCGTCTTGTTTTCAGCTGAATTATAAATAAACTTTCTTATAGAAAGTCCATTTTTTCAATATTTCCTGTTAGACAGAAAGCACCATTTGCTGGACTTCTCTAGTGTTCATCTGTTTTCCATGCTCATCTGTTCTCCGGGGACTTTCAGATCTGTATTAAAGGACAGAGGTTCAGATCATTTAGATAAGTTTATACGTGTCTCTCTAGACCCACCTCAGCACAGCTAATGGGCCCCAGTCATCCAGAGTAGCACACTTACCTGGAAATGGCAACTGAAGAAATTTTCCACCACCAAAAGCCAAAAATCTTAACCCAAAAGTTAGTGGTGACTGCTGGACCTCTAATTTATTAATTTACCAGTTGCCCTATGGTTGAAGTGCCCCTATTAAGTAGAATCAGACACCGAAGTCTTTAATTGCAGAGTATGGAAAAACTACTGTGCTGTGAGTTACACACTTGATAACAGCATTCACAGAAGCCAGTACATAGAAGAAGAGGACATCTACACTAGCAAGCAGGAACAATGATGGAGTAAGATTCTTAACAGCCACTTTGCTTCTAGATTTAGGCACTGTCTGCAACACCATGCCAGATGCTTGTATAAGAGTGTGGGTAACAGTCTCAAACCCATCCTTGACTTAACTTTTCCATTTGGTGTGGGAGCCTGGTTACTCTGTTCCTTTAAAAGATGGGAAGAGATCCTAGTAGTGCCACATTTTTTGTAATAGGCTAGTGGTGAGAGCATTTGTGCAAGAAGTGGGAATCCTAGGCTCAGTGGTACACTATGTATCCTGAAAACATCCATAAATAACATACTGCTATTGACTACCCTGGAATTGTTAATGCATGTAGAAGAAAATTAATTTGCATTTCAGCAAATAGTGGCACCACAAATTCTGGTTTTCATGGGAAATTTGCAGTACATCCAGACAATTGCTGAACCACAGGCTGCCATTCCTGAACAAGCATTTTGACCTAAAGGTTTACTATACAAAAGGTTAGTAGAACCAGTTTCATCAGTTGCATGTTTTCAGTTAAGGTGGCTGGAGTTGCCATGTGTGAGCTACAAGTATGCAGGAGCTACGCCTGGCCCTGTCATTAGGTCATTCATAAAACTTGCACATGGGGTAACCTACTTAGGGAAATTCAGGTGTGCACAAACTGCTGAGTGTTATTTACATGATACTAATCAAAACCATCTCAAGGTATGTGAAGCAGCAATATTGTAGATGACTAAGTCACTTCACTGACAGTAAATAAGTGCCTGTGGTCCTTCTGTTTAATTAGGGAAGTAGGCGCTGTAGATTACTCTTTCAGTTTAGGTACCTAAGACACACACTAGACTCTTAAATGCTTTTTCAGACCTATCTTTTAGGCGTCTGGATGCAACACACACACACACACACCCTGCCCCAATCTGTGGATTTATTGTTTCTTCACAACTTTTAAAAATGTTATCTCACCTCTCTTGTCTGATATGAAGAAATATGAATCTTAGGTTACCACATACCTTTCTAAACAGAGATATACAAGCTTACTTGGGATAGCTGCTCAGTAGTAGGGCAGACGGAAACAGTGTGACTTTGTTTCTGTGCCTGTTCATGAGGGTCTCATGCTCTGAGAAGAGCAGTCTGTACCATTGGGTGGTTTTCAACTTTCTAATGAGTTGCTTGTTTTTTCCTGTTGATATAAAAAAAAAATATCCAAATTTAACAAAGCTCTTTAAGTAAAATTGTCTCAGGGTCATTCTGCTGATTACATGAAATACTGCACAGAGGTATTTGGCCCCTCTTTACCTCTTAAGCCCTGTGTTTCATATGTTAGGGAATTCAGTCAACTCAAGGCAAAAGTTCTTTGTGGGAGGTTTGTAAGGTATCCACTGCATCATTATACATTTCTTTGCTATGGCATAGACTGATTTGTATCATGTTCTTCTGGTGCTCAGCAAGCCTGGGAACTGAGCCAAGTCTTTTATTACATATTTAAATACAGAAATGAGTACATTTGGCAAGATAGAAGTGTTATCAAACTGAATTACGTTATGCGTTCGTTTTTCTGCTTCAGAGAAGCATGATATAGAATGAATTAAGTCAAGTTTGTGGCCTTTGCATTAAGGCAATGAGTTAAACATGAATATGGTACAGTCTGGGAAGTGATTTCTACCAAATTTCAAAGAAATTCATTAATCTTAAAGTAGTCATAGTTTCCTCTTAGTCTATCTGTCCAAAAAACTGTTAGTTTGATTGCCTCTTGATCTTTAACACAGTTTTATACATTTATGCTTAGTTTGGCTCAGAATCACATATAAGGCTTATGCAAAAAAGATGGCTTCTCTAAATACTACCCCTTGAAATGCAATCTGATCTAAAGGTCAAGCTAAGTTCTTTCTTCTGACTCATCAAGAATAATAATGTTTCTGCAAGCCAAATTCTGGCTTTAAAATTCATGGCCTCACATTCACCTGTCCAAATAACTAAATGCAGAATTTGATCTCCAAACAGATTCCTTATGAAATTACATTATCTTCCACAGGGTTCTGCAAAGGTTCTGTAAGGTCCAGGTCCCCTCAACCTATGTCTAGCTAAATAATTTCTCTTATTTTTTCTCTACAGGAAAAAAAAATTATATACTTTTGTTTCTAAAGCATCCAGAGAATTCCCTTTCATACACTTTTTCTAAGTCTCTCCACACTCTAGCCACAGAGAAGAGTTGGGCATTTGTTGTAACACAAATTGGAACTGCTGCATTGCCCAACTTCCTGAGTGTTTTGATATGATGTTTCAGTTCAGACCTTTTCTAAATATCTGGGAGATGAAAAATCTCAACCGCAGTAGTCCTAAATTTCATTTTGTTAAACATTTCCCTTCAAAACTTAGAAATAAATAGTTTTAAGTTTCTTGTTTTACTGGTTAAAAACTTGCAATTTATGTAAGCACTTTTGAAAACAATAACTATTAAAGGAAAACTCATAAAATCAATAACATTTTAAACAATTAGAAAAATTATTAAACTAGCTGATAAAAGTGTCAGCACAAAAAATGAGTAGCACTAGCAATGATTCTACTGGGAATGTGGAGTAAGTTGAGGCAGGTTAGTTTGGCAGGTGTGAAAATAAAGCAAATGATTTGGAACAAGAAATATGTTTGAACAATGAGAATATAATTTATGATGAGTAACTAATGCAGAGAGAAAAACAAAGAAAAGCATTCAGTCATGAGCCTGGAGGAAAGGTGATCCACCCATAAGCTTTTCTAACTTCTCTATCAGCAACACTACTTTAATAAAACTTTTTATGTTTCCCTCTACATCCTTCCTTTTATTAAAAAAAAAATAAATTTATTTGTAGTAAATACTTCCACA
This sequence comes from Buteo buteo, assembly GCF_964188355.1. NCBI lineage: Eukaryota > Metazoa > Chordata > Aves > Accipitriformes > Accipitridae > Buteo > Buteo buteo. Next base: position 12,827,531 of record NC_134204.1, on the reverse strand, counting down.
CAAATGAAGATTTTTAAGATATTTTGTGAACACCGTCAAACCCTGTGCTTGCCTGAAGGTTTGGGAGGTTTTCTTCCAATCAGAATGTCACAGGACATTTGTTCCCAATCTCACAAGCTTCCTCCTCAGTTTTGTGATGTGCATTGCTTTAAAAGAAGCAGTTGTTGTAATGGTGAGACCCCACACCTCAAGATCTAAGATTTGATCTATTAAGTTGTTCAATCTAATTTCAATTTGGTTGAAATGAGAACCAAAAGCTTGAACTGGCATCGCAAGTGAACTAGGAACCAGCTGTCAGCTTGATACAGTACAGACAGTACAGGGGGTTCACACAGCAGCCAAAGTCACAGGTCAAAAGCCATATTATATATTAACCTGGGAGTCGACATCACAATTCAATCAGTAAAACAGTCCTCCAGAATGAGTGTGGCAAACACATGGGCTCCTGTGTCCAGGTCTGCACTCCGAACAAAATTTCCTTGCAAGTCAGAAAGTAAAAGAAAGGCAGTCATTCAGACTTGTCGGGAAGAGTGTTACAAATATTTTGATAAAAGTTGAATTTTATATAAGCTGGGTTTGATCAAAAGGTAAAGATTGTAGAACATAGGAGTTTGAAGCTCACAATATAGTCATAGAAACTTAGGAACATACAAAACGTGCTGTACACAATCATAAAAGAATAAGTATTGTCTAAAATTAGTTAACCATAGAAACTTTGACTGATTTGTTAGTTGGTAGTGTTTTGTCCTAAGAAACTAAGAGAGATCGTTATGGACCTTAGTTCTGTTGCTTAGAAACCCCACTTTGATCAAGATTCCAGTTAGTGGAATTAAGTAAGATTAACCAATGAATGGTTTAGTATAAAAATATTGATAAGGTGGTGTGACTGAGGGCCAATCATTAGAAACATTAAATTTAAGAATTAACATTGAATGTACTTTTTATGTAATCTAATTCATGATGGCGAAAATCGTACTGCGCAGAATCACATAAGAGAGGTCAACTATCGGACAAAGTGAGGCAGACTATGGAAGACCACCAGAGGGCTTCTGGAGACCACCAGAGACTTCACTGTGCCTGGGTAGAGGGACAATTACATATGCTAATGATTCATCGGACAGTTGATGATTACGTATGACATTTCCCAGAAATTTAGTGAATGTGTATAACAGGTGTGTATTTAACCTGCATGATTAAACCAGCCAGGTGCCCACACTAGGTGGAGTGATCCCCTGTGTGCCCAGCGCTGCAATAAAGGAGTGCCTGCTTCTTAACTTCTCATTGCTGTTAAGGAGTTTTATTCCAGATTTCAGCAGCAAGAGTATTGAAAAGTTTTTGCACTGTTTTGGGTTGAATGCCTACAGGGACAAGTGGAAACAACATCATGGACAATTCTTTGATGTGTTTTTTCCTTCCCAAATATTGCTTTAATCTTGTTTGTTTTGGCCTGAGTCAGTCCGTTGTCATCTGAAAGGTTATTTCCTGACCTATGCTGATGCATTAGACATAATGACAGCTGCATGAGCAAAGAATAAGATAAATAGTTGGGTGTTATCGTTCTATTGTTAGTAGCTAAGACCATGGTGTTTCTCTCTGCCTTTCTCCCAGAAGTCTTGTGCAGATTTTGGAAAAGAAGGACAAAAACCCCCAAGGTTAGCACTGATCTCTGCAAGATGTTCAGAGAGAAAGAGCAGTTGTGCATTACTACTAGGAAAAAATCTAGTAGATCATGCCTGTGTATTCCTGCTACACGACAAAGATGCTGGTGTTAGTGCTAGTGTGCTTTGCTGTGTCAAGGCTACAGGAAAGTCTACAGTTTGACCAGGAGTATTTCATGTGTGCGTACGGCCTAGAGGAAGTTTTTAAGTAGCTTTAGCACCCTGTCCTAGTTTAAACTCTGTTTATGAGCCTTCCATGAGGTCAGCTAATGTCACCCGTTGTTTGATCTTGATGGTTACTTTTTTCTTGGATATTTTGCCCAAAAGAAGAGGCTGGAATCGGGTCATTAGCTGAAGAATACTCTGCCTACATGTAAGGCAGAAGATGAAACCCTAGCCTATAAACTCACCAATTCAGTTGTCTGTGCCATCCTCTAGCCTAAATCTTAAGAAAGTGGTTGCAGCTGCTATTATCCCATTTTGAGCAAAACAAACATTAGTTTCCACCCTCTGGAATGACTTCAGTTTCCAGGTGTTCTTCTGCAACAACTTTTCAAGAAAAATTAAATTTATTATTCAAACCCTTGAAACTACAATTCAGAGATTGAAGCACTATTAAATGCTTCCAAAACTTTAAGCAGTTTACTTTAATATCAATCAAGGGAGAGAAGACCTTTCTGTTTCTCTGCTTTGCTTATACTTCATGGCAAACTCCTTCTTTGCAAACTGTTTGTGCAAAACAAAGATATAGCCTTTTAGTTGTACCTTTTTAAACAAGCAGGTGACTCATCAGCTGTTCTGTTTATCACCATGGCAACATAACCATGTGATAACGTCTCTCAGAGTAAATCTTTCTGTAGGCTGTGGACCCAAACCAACAATATTCACTACAAATATCCAGACTTTGGATTTCCTTAGCTGATCTTTATGTCTTTCTAGCTAAGGAAATCTTTCAAAGACACTGCCCATGGCTCTTGGCAGAGCGAGCTGCCAATTAACAGGAGAATAGCATACCTAGACCTTCATTTAATGCATTGTTATCTCACGCAGATAGAGATTCGTACTATCTCTGGATATATACATAATATACATACCCTAGATATGTATACATACCCCAGAATTTGACCTCTGGGGTCTACTACTACTAGTTAGCTTCTGAATTGCAAAATAACAGCTTTTAGAAAAAAAGACAAGAGGCAAAGGTCCCAAGCACCCACCAGGAAGCTGCTAAGTGCTTTGAGGAGTGGCAGTCAAATGATTCTCGCCTCCAACAGGCAAAGTTGATGTGGTTAAGAAAAACACAAAATAGGCATGATACCACAGACATCTTAAGAAAGAAAGAGTCTTGAAGAAACTCATCTAAACCTGACCTTTTTCAAGCAAAATCCTCTGTAATGATAAGGTGGTCATTTCCAAACCAATCTGATTTTTCTAGGATGATACTGGTTTTAATTATTTTATCATTCCCTCTCCCTTAATCTGAAGCTCTGAGCAACATTAAGCTAAAGCTGTCTCTGCACAGTCTGGGTGAGCTTTGCATTTCCGAACAAGCCAGTGTTATTGGGATTCCACTCATTCCAGCTAGGGAACTGCAGACTGTGGGAACCGTTACAGGAAGAGACGTTCCCCTCCTCCTCCTCTCTTCTCTCTTTCTCTCGCTCTTTTTTAAACCTTTTTGAGGGATAAATATTTAAAGACTAGAATGAGGTAAAACTCCCATAGGGCTGGAAACACAGACCAGCTCACACCAGACAAGTCTGCAAAACAGCTTTTTTGTTTTGTTTTTCTTTTTATATTCCAAGCTTTAAAGATTTCCAGCTTTAAATTTGTCTTTGAAAGAAGAGAAACCATATTACGGACTTTTTGGTGAAGATAGCATATTGGATATTAATTTTAGTTCCAGGAGTTTATGCCATGTAATTACTAGAATATGTCTTGGTGAAATGACAACAACAACAACAACAACAATAATAAAGTGAAAGAAACACACTGAGAGTAAAGCAGTCAAAACCCAGTTTTCACTTTATGAACAGAGGTTCAAATGCTCACACAAATGAGTTGTCACTGTAGTTTTGCCACCTTTTATCATTTTTGTCCTTTGGCCATATAGGCTTACAGTCCAGCAAAAATTATTTCCCTACTTTAATTCTTTGTAAAATACTACAGAGACAGCAATAGTTCTAGGGGGTTTTAGACTCTCCCATGCAACATGGTACAGTTGGTGAATAACTTCTAATTCAGGCTAGCACTGGCCAAGTCTTCCTCAGTACGACCATGTATTCTAGAAGTTGTTTTAATAAAATTTCTATGTCCCATATCTTTTAATCACTCACATGATACAAACACTTACATCCTAGTTCTGTGAACTTGAAATTATCATTAGTAAGATTTCGCTCCCCTCATCCAAACAAATTTTTTTGTAGAATGCTAGGTGTCCCACTAATTCACTTAGTTTAGGTCTAGCATAGGAAAGTTGAACACAATGCTAAGACCCTACCAAGAAAAAAAATTCTACTGTGATTTTAATTTGTGGAAGAAAAGAGGAATGAATGAACGAGCTTGTTGAGAAATTGTCATGCATGTTTAGATTTCTGCTATACTAGTGGGGATTCATGCAGAGGACACAGCCTGTTGCCTATAGTTTCCACTTTGATCTATCAGAAATTCCTATACTGTTGTTTTTCAAACTAAACTGATTTCTAGTCTCGTACCAGGTAAGGATAACTTTGTCCAAAGTTCCTGCACCATTTTTTTCATATGCAGCTTGGACTTCAGTCCTTGTCAGAGGTACCTGTTTCAGTGTCCTCTTTGCCATCCACATGTTTACCATTTTTCCCTCCTTTTTTTCTCTCTTGATCCCATCAGCAACATAGCAATTAAGCTGCAGTAAAAGCTTCTTCAGTCTTATAGTGTTTTCCACTGACTGTGAACTCAGAAACTGGACTGTATTCAACTCTTCTATCCATGGTGGAGGAATGCAGTATATTGATTCTTTGGGTGTAAACTTGCTATATTTCCCTGCAGCTTCCACTGAGGACAGAACATTTAACCTTCCAAATGATTCAAGGGTAAGTGTTAGACTGCAAGCCATTAGAGAAAAATACATTTATGCCTATCCTAGGGCACTGATTGTTCTCCAGAATGTTTGGCAGCACTGAGTCTAACTGGCACACAGCACCCTGTGTTGACACCAGTAAAGTCTCCTACCCTGACGGGGGTGCCTGCCAGCACACAGTTTATCTGGGAATGGTCGCTCCCAGACTTTGAGGAGAAATAGTTTGGGTAGGGGCTTTTCATCCCCACCATGCAGCAGAGAATCCTGTTTTATACTTCTGTAAGAACAGGAGTTCTGTGAAGTGCAGTAGCAAGAAGTGTGATGGTGAGAGACTTGTAAGGGCCAAACTATGGTGGCTGCCATCCTGACAGTGTACCAGCACAATTAACTAGCCTGCCCTGGCTCTATTTGATTTACTATTATGGATGTAGCCACTGAATTTTCTGGGCTGACCATTGAAAATTTCCCCTCCAAAGTCACATTCAGGTCTTCCTGACTCCTACCACTCTCATTAGGTAATGGCATGGCAGCAGCAGCTGTACACCTCTTGAGCAGCATTTGACTCTTCCCACCTTTTGAGGAGCAAACTCTTCATCAGGAGTGATCAGGGGGAGCTTTGGCAAAACCCTCTTAGAAATCCTCCTCACATTGAGGACAAACAGTGTCAACACATCTGACAGCTAAGGACTTGCTTCTTTTGGAAGTCAACAAAGTATATAAAAATTCTGTACTTTCAGGTAAAAGCAGACTAAAAAAATTGTTCCCTGGCTATTTGCTGTTACAAGTCAACAGGGCTTGCCTTATATGCCTCTCCAAGGATAAACAAATGAGGAACTTGTCTTTTAAATGAAGATATGTTCTTTCATTCACAGGGGAAGGGAACTGCTTTTTTTCAGACCACTTCCGAGGAGAAAAATCAGTACAATAGTCCTGTGGACCTCTTCCTAATTTCAGGACACTAGTCTCTTCCCTTGTCTGAATAGTTAAGAAAAGTAGTTACTCTGACAGTCATGGAGTACGTTTCAAATGCTGTCTGTGATGCACTAGGCTTCAAACATGCTGGCATTTCAGTTGTTGGAAGAATTCTACATTATTTGAATAATACATTATTTGCTTGCTGTAATATATACAGCATTATCTGAGAGAATTCTGTGACTAATATTTTCCTCTATGTGCTGGACTTACTATGGTGTTTGGTTGTTGCATTGACGTTCTTTGGCCTTGCCATAGAAGGAGCTTTGTTCTTCTGTCCTACACTTCAAAGTTTATCTGCAAATGAAAGAATTAACCTGTGACCTTTCTGATTGGTGTATGAGAAAAATGTAGTTGTTTGCAGGTTTCTCTTCACGTCTTTTTTACTCTAGGTTTTTTTTGAAAGAAATAATGGGTTGTGGTGAGCAAGAAAATTTGTAAGAAGCTGACAGAAAGCCTGATCCTCTATGTTTTGAAATCTTTTTGTTTGTTTGTTGTTAACAAGGATTCAAAAATAAACGTTTAATGACAGTTAGAAGACAAAGACTCTGACCTTTTCTCCTACAACAGGAGCCAAGAAGGTTCCCATTCCATTTCTTTGATGTTCTAAGCTGACTGCTTTAGCTGAATGCTAAAGAAAACAAGAGTTGAAATTCTTTGCATTTCTGAAGGGCACTAACCTCATTTTTAGTTCCTTGTATCTCACCTTCAAATCTTAGGTCTCATTTGTATAAAACAAACAGAAAAAGTTTAAATGAAAAAAAAATAATCTGGGTTTCTACTTTGTGCATGCAGTTTTGCCTTCTCTCTGAGCATCAGACTCCTTGCTTCTGCACTTTGGGATTCATTATAGAAATTTTATCCTTACAGAAGGATAAAACAGAATTCTCTGACACATGGCAGGGATGAAGGGGAACATGTTTCCTTATGCAAACATTTTGCAACAGAGAAGGAAAGCTCATGTCTTCTCCGCTTAGAAATCTTAACTTTTAACTACCTGCTTGTTACTCCCACTGAAAGTAATCTACTCAGGCATTATATGATGTACATTACATAATCTGTAAAACAAGTATGCATTGTCTAATTACAGGTTTCTTTCCAGAAGTACAATGGAAAGGTTTCTGGGGGAGTTTTTAGACTTTCTACATTTCAGAAGGAAAATAATTGCCAGATTTATATCCCAGAATTACCAAGGAAAATTACCTGGTTTACATCCATAACCCAACTGAATTACCTTTTTCACAAAACCAGAATTAACAAAATAAACCATCAATACTTTTCCTGTCTTCAGATGAATTTCAGTTCTCTACAGAAAACCCACATAGATTCTATGCATGATTTCAATTCCATTGCTCAGCTTGGGGATAATCTCAGCAACCAGAGTTCAGACTTCTTTTTCATTATTTAACAAAGAAATTCAATTATTCAGTAGAAAAGTTTTCCATCAGCAGGATTTTCTTCTCCTTTATGAACTTTGAAGTCCTTAAAGAAAAGAAGAATAAGAAAAAAAAGGCAGAATTAGTTAGTACAAACAGCTGTAACACAAATTGATCTCAAGGGTTTGGCATTACATCCAGTTTTATAAACTCTTGGCCTGAAACTTGACTTTCCAAAAAGCATTCTTCCACCTGTGTTTCCCAAACATCCATTCTTATGGATCACTACCCAAAAGGTGTGGGAGAAAAATTATCTATCACTAAGCTCATTCAATAAGAACAAAGTCATGCTCTCTACCTTCTATGAAGCATAGTTATTAAACAATTCAGGCAATGTTTTTTTCATTACTAGTGTACAACGTAAAAAAATTGTCATTTTTTTGTTAATTCCCTCATTAACTTCTTTATTCTAGCTTTACAATAGAAATAAAACCATTAAAACTTTTTAAACTGTGTGGCATATATTTATTTCATTGTATTCTTAAGCAATCCAGTCATTTCCACAGAGCTTTTTAACAAGCCATATACAAAAAAAACCAGCAACAAGCTAAAATAAAGTATATCAGTCAAAAAAATCACTTTTAGATAATTTTAGCTATTAATATTTTTCCAAAAAGATGATTTTTTGTTGTTTGTTTCAGTGTATACATGACGTGTCCACAGATCTAAGTCATTTTTGTGCAATGTGCAGGTAAATTCAACTGTATCTTATCTACATTCACAGAATAATAATTTCATTTAAATCCTGCTCAGAAAATAAATCTGGAACATGGCCCTGATTCAGCAGAGCAGTAGCTAAGTGCTTAAAAATTTTATTTGGTCCTTTATCCTTGTTACTTAGATTAGTGCCTTTTTGCAGCTAAAATAATTACTTAGTTCATGTGATTGCAAATACTGGTCTATAAATTTTTAAATATTGCTAATGATAATGACCCCACCATACTGGTTTGAGCAAACCACTGTTTAGCTTCTACCTATCTCTAGGACAGCAGGACGGATCCTGGGATTACTACAAAAGGAGTCTAGCCCAGGTTCATTCACGAAATCTGAATGGATTCACAAAATTGCACAGGGATATCTGTTATTTCCTTCTTTTAAGTTCTGATCAATTCCTTTCAAAATGAGGCCATGTATTTCGATGACAACTGGGTCAGAATAAAATTTTAATTGATTTAAAAAATAAGTATATCATATCAACATGCATCTTAGCTGGCTTGTCATAAGTACATCATACCAACATGCATCTTAGCTGGCTTGTAGTTTTACTTCTTTGCAATTAGACTAATGAATACCTGACAAAAAACATTTTATGGCTCTGAATAATCTCTTCTCCCTCTTTGAAAGAGAAAGCAACATCAAGCGATCAGCTCTTCAGCAAGCTGCTTTCTAAAATGACAGTGCTTTTCTTGTTACTTTACTGATCTCTTTCTTTTCCTGAATGTTGCACAAAATGTGTCCAACCCAAACTGTATCGCAGTATCTTGTTTACTAAGGTTATTCATGCAGTGAAACAAGTGCATGCAATGAAATAACTGCTTCTACATAGACACTTATTTTGCAGGGCTGGAGTTTGGCACAGAGGAAGAAGTGCCAAAGGCTTTCATATACTAGTTACCTGTAGGAAAAACATGTTACACTGAACTGAACTGTTTGCTGGACGTTGCATATGAAACTCCTGTTGGCTTTAGTGGAGCAGTACCCCCACTGACACCTAGTCCTGATACAATCACCACTGACAAATCCAGCTTATACACTTCTGCTGAGGTTGCCTTCCAGGCTTTATGATGACAAGAAGTCCAAAAGGAGTTAATGTTAATATGACACTATCCAAAATGCCAGGATGAAAAGGGTTACTGTTTTGTTTGTAAAAAGACTAACCATTTGCAAAAGAAAGAAATGGTTTTTATTTTTAAAAGACCAACCCCTTAAAGATTAATTTTTTAAAAATTAAAATGGATGTTATAGAGTCTAACATCATCAGCAACAAAAGACTCTGAGATCAATCCCAAACGCCACTGTAAAAATATATATAGAGAACATTTTTATAGAGACATGAAACATGAAATGAACTTGGATTTGAATATTGTTTCAAGCAGCCAAATAGTAAACTCTAAGGGCTATTTTTTGACAATGAAGACATTAACAACGTTAACAATGGCAGTTCTGCTTCAAAGTTCTAATGAAAGCCTTAAATACTTGTAAAATATTAACAACTACTAGGGCCATTTGTTCACTACTGGAAAAAATAATTTCTATGTTTTCCCCTCAGATCATTTAGGTTGGGCTATACTTGAAGTGCTGACCACAGTAAGAACCCCAGACATATAAAAGAGCCTGAGAAGTTATGCTACCTGCCAAAGATAATTGTTAGCTTAAGAAGTAGTGAAAGAACATCATACCACTTGCTGGGGTCAGACAAATGCACACAACTTAAAGACAGAGAGAAACCAACCATAACTTAACTAAAATTTTGAGAAGCTGGCATGAGTCTCCTATCTTATTTCTCTCCAATTCAAAATGCAAAGATGTGTAATATTTCTCCCTCCACCCTCAGTTCTACTAGTTAGGACTGAAACAAAATCAGACTGATGTTTTCCTGCGAGGTGAGCAAATAACAAACCAGTATATAGAGCGAGCGGTACCTGAAGAGTTGCTTTACACACTGGCAATTTTCCTTCAGTTTCAGTTACAATTGCTCTGAGGCTACAAAGTGATTTTCCCCTGGTACAGAATAAAAGGGGGTTATGCTTAAACGTCATAGTAAGCATGAGACCTATCTGTACCCTGAGAGTTTTCTTCTTAGTTAGTCAAGGAATGTATCACTGTCTTCAGTGAAGTTGTTATGTGAGGGAGGATTGCAAATTAAGAAAGGACCGTTGTTGTAAAAGGTGTTCTCTTTCTGTGTCTGAAGATAATCTGAATGAGTCTGATACATGCATCATAGATAAATCAGTTGCTTCAAGTCCATATATTCTCTCTCTCAGTATAATATTCCTTTAATATCTGGTTCAGTTGGTTGAAAAACAACTGAATTGGCTCTTTCTGAAGACACATTGTGAAAGGTATTTTCTAGAGATCACCCTTCTGCTGACGAGAAGCAGCTCTTAACAGTTTCTTCTCTATCATTCTGCCATGACATGCATTTGTGTATTCAGTGGCTCTTGCTCTCAGACACTGGAAATCATATAGCCAGTAAACTGAGGCCATGTGGCCAATCCAATAATCATATATACAGGGGGAAATACAGGATCTCCAACAGCTTGCAACCCCAGTGCCTGGACTGACAAAGGCAGTACGCAGCTAATTGCAGGGTTTGTATGAAAGAAAAAGTGAAGGGCAAAAACTGAGGGAGATTCTTTTTGAGGAAGAGAGGAGAGGTGGGACATTACCAGAAGGGCCTAACTGTTTATTCAGAGAGAGAGAAGGTATGAAGAACTGCTATTAGCCCAGAGGTTTACTGTTGTGGAAAGGTGAGAGGAAGTAAGGTTAAGTAAATAGATGAACCAGGGTCCTTATTAGCCCAGCCCCTTCAGGAGGAAAAGTATTTGCTGATTTTTATTTGTTTTTTTTTTAAAGCATCATTTGGGAATCTGTAGAAGTTATGTGATAGGAAGGCAGAGTTTGCTCACACAAGACATTTTGTCTGTGAAAAAGACAGGAGCCCCTTGCAGCAATAGATGCAGGATTGTCAGTAGAAGAAGCCTTAGGAAACCTGAAACATCCTCGTATCTTAGCTGCTATCTCTTCATTTTGAGCAGTGGTGAGACATACTTTACACATGATCTAGTTTTTCTATACTGGATCAAAATATGCTGTCATTTCAGTTTAATGTGTATTTATAGTTTATTACTTCACTTAAACATTTTATGTGCTGGAGCCCTTTTGTGATCAAAGAATCCAGGCTTCACTAATCATCTACATGCTCTTTTCTGAGGAGAATTTACATAATTTACCCAGCAAAACAAAGAACAGCAAAATATATTGCAATGATATTTCCCAGCTTTGGGCTTCAGCCTAAGCTCTGGGCTAAACCAAGAGATTTTCCCCAGTTAGTCTCTCCCTTTCTATTTCTGTAGCTGCTGCTAATGTCATTGTCCTTGACCGGACACATGCATGAGCCAGAGTTGCTATTGATTTCACCATTCGTCAAATGTCATCCTCCTCCTAAAGTCCCAGATGAAGAGCAAAATATTGCTTATAAACTAAACAGAAAGCAGAATCAAGTTGCTGCTGAGAAAGCATTGTAATGTAGGAGGAACTGAGAGCAGAAGACAGAGCCTGAAGGAAAAGAGTGTGAATGGTGGTAGCTGGAAGATGCATTTTTACCAAGGCCCTGTTCCCTCAGTTCAAAATACACTGCAGATGGATGATCCACTCCTGGACATGGAATATATATTGAGATATGGCATGGAAATTTCGTGACCTTCCTGGGCTCCATAATGTTACAAATACCTCAGAGCAAGGAATTAAATTCCTGATATTGTGCTGACACAGAAGTATTCAACTGGTTTATACTTAATAACGCCCAGCTGCAGTAGTCATGAGTACAGTAGAAAGGTGTGCAATAAATGGAGTTGTGGCTGTTCAGTCTTCACCACAATTTGGGGTTTGGTTTTTTCAAGCTCTGTATGTCAGCTTTGCCCATAAAGGTGGATGAATTGCTGGTTCCAGTTTGTAGTTATCTGTATTCCTGGTTTCTTTTTACATAGCTTTTGCCCTTGACAGTCTCTTGCTTGAATGAAACCAGAATGCAGTGTGAAACATGGATAAACTATCTATTTCTGAACTGTCCGAGGTCATCAAACAAAACCAAAAAATGTCTCACGGAATTTCCATCTGGAAGCATGAATTGGCTGAGCTGGATGCACAAACCCTGTCAAGGCTTCCCTTAAGTCTCGCCAGGATATTAACTTTGAAATAAAGCCTAGTTTTCCCGAGTTCTGTTTTGAAGATTTCTGCTCTACTCAGAATGTCTGTCTTGCCACTATTTTTCAGAAAGAGGTAAAAACCAAAGACTGGAATTTGGAAATACATGTGTCATCAGCTCAATCATATTGTTTTCTAGAAGTGAGCCATGCTGGCACATAAAACTAATTTATGGTTGTAATTATATGCATGGGACACTCATAATACCTTTGCTTGATCCCTCTAGTAGCTATGGCCACTAGAAATATATCCATCCCATGTAAACTCAGCTATCAGTGACCCTCTGTAAACCCCATTTCTTTATCCTGCCTTAATATAACAAAGAAGAAAGAGATTTGGAGGGTCGTGAGGAACATTTCAGATAGCTCTCCTTGTAATAAAGGTTTCTAAAAACTCATCCAAAGTTTCTACCTACAGGGTCACATTCCTCCCATATAAAAATTTTACCACCAGGTTATAAACCACTAGAAATTAGGGAATTCACTCAGACCCAATATCAACAGTGCTCAACCCTCACCGGCAGTACCATCATACAACAGGAATCACCAAATGACTTGATCCAATGCCCACCTAAATGAATAGGAAACTTTCTGTGGGTTTGAGGGAGAGCTGGTTGGGAAAAGGAAGAGAGGTCCAACAGTGATTTAGATATTAACATGGCTAGGTAAATTTTCAAACTTCAGGTCATAAGACTTCATGTTTTTGTAGAGAGGACGTGGTTTAGTGACTAAAGAGTTTTATTTCTTTTTATTCCTAATAGCATCAAAACACTTGTTGGATGAGGATAAAACGCACACACACACACGTAAGCAAAACATCTCACAACATTTATGCTAAAACCTTGAGGTGCATACACTAGCCAGTTCTTTGAAAATACTAAATTTTAGAAATATTTTTTTTCTGATTGGTTTTCCACTGTTCTTTGGGAAATGAGGTCTTATATGGCTCACATTTTACACTATGATTCATCACTTTGAAACATCGATCATGTCTGGATTGTTGAAAAGCATGGTGTTTAAAAAGAAAAAAGTTTTGCCCGAAAATTTCAAACTGGGTGTTCTCTGCCCACATATTCATGGATACACTTCTTTATACACAGTACTAAAAAAATTTTCAGCCAACCCCTTCACTCAACCAAGCTCATCTTGGTTAGTAGAAGCAATACAGTCCTGATCTAGCTTTTGTTCATTGCAAGGATATTATGTATCAGTTGAATTCAGATTAAAACACCAGCTGGAAAAAGGTATGACAAGACATTTTCAAAGTTAGTAAGAAACAGAAGACAGATCTGACTGATTTTTGATATGTAGGCTGAAAACATGACAGGAAAGAACTTGCCTGAAAAAGTATTCATGACTGGTGACCAGGGAGCAACAGGGACAACATACTTATGTGATTGTTAAGAGTTTGTCATAAGGTGCCATCACCTTCCTAGCAGCTGCTGTTAGTAAGCCTTGGCTCCAGTGCAGCAGCAGGCACTGGACAAAGAAGCTGAATTGTCTGTGCTCCTTTGTTTTCAGCTGCTTCTACAAACCCCCAGGCTTTTTCTGTAAGCAGTCAAATTCCTATATTAGCAGCTGGAAAAAAGGAGAGCCAAAGTTGTTCTACATACAAGCAAGTGGGCCATCAGTGCTTCATTCATAAACCACAGGATGGGAACCTCTGAGAATACTTGTAAACAACATATGCAATTCCTGAATGGAAACAGACCAGTCCAAATAGGGAAGCCGGAGCAATGCAGCTGCATGATAACTTTATGTGTGAAAAGTGAGCACGTGTGGGTCGCTGCTAATGGGAGAGTTAAATACCTGTTAGTCCCTCTGGTAAACTCATGACGACAGTTTTGGGTCCTTACAACACAATTAAGTGCACCGAAATGAAAATGTAGCCTATTCCCTAGCAAAGGAATGATTTGTATGGGACCAGAACAAAACAGGTCTGCAGTGCTAAACCCTCAGAGCATCTGCCCTAACTCTGTATCAGTACAAGTCATTGAACCAAGCAAATGTTCAGAATTTGCCCAAGACATGCAGCCCACACATTGAAAGCTACAGCAATGCTTTTCAGACATCCATGTTATGGATAACAGATGGATAACAGACACAGGCTGCGTAGTAGGAACACAAAATTTTATGTTTCACCTGTCCAGTTTTGTGGCTATTTTAATGTTTCTCCTCTCTCAGCAGAATGTCTGACCCAAACAACTCTCTGGAGGACTATTTGAGTCTGACCTGAAGCAAGATTTTTTCTGTATTCTGGGCCTATGCCTCTGCTACCAGGCTGCCTTATTCATTCAGCTTTTGGAAGCTCCTTGGAAGAGTGTGCTAATATGCTTTTGCATTGTTAGTTCATTAGCTTATTCCTCGTTTGGTTTTAGATTACAATGCCTTTGCAGATTCTGAGAGTTCAAAGTAAATACTGTTTATGAGCTCTTAGACTGGGATTCATGGCACCTATTTTCGGTTTTAAAAGTGGAGCAGCTTGTCTAAGCTGGCCATCCATACTCCTCCTTCAGGGAGGGACAAGGCACTCCAAAAGGCAACTCAATCCAGCCAGAAATGGAAGCCTAAAATAAATGGGATGAATCACCATCCAGAAGCTTCTGTTGTTCTGACAGCAGAGGAATCTTGGGCAATGGGTTTAGAAAACAAGCCTAACTCTTGTCTGAAGTTAATTGAGATGCACAGAAACATTTAACCATATGTTAAACTGTTCATTATGCAGATCTTGAAACTTAGGAAAAAGTCTCACACGTAACTTTGAAAAACCTCTGAATGAGGTGAAGAACTGCACTTGCTATATCTACAACAGAAAGAAACTTGCTGTTAGAAATTATTCAAGGGACAAACAGCAAAGAGACCAGCCAAAAGAAAGTAGAACATGGCAGGTTACTGAATTTCCACCATAACATGTTGTGTATGCTAAAACTTTACCTGGGCCCACTGGGAGACTGGAAAAGTTCAAGGCAGAGAAATCCATGGAAGGTTACATGTACACCACATACCATCAGGAAGTCACATGTTGTGGCAGACTGGGAGAATCCTTTAGGGATGCTTTGCTGAATTTATATACCTTGTCCGGCACATCTGCTTTTGGCCACTGTTGGAGTGATAGTATAAGAGTTAGACGACACTGGTCTGACCAAGTATGCCTGCTCAGACCACAGATTCTTACACACCTACTAGGCCCACTACTAGTTCTTGATTCACAGATTTACTGGCTAGGAATTATCACATTTGAAGAGCAGTAATCTAAACTAAAATTAAAAGACTTGCCAATGAACATTAATTATCGGTAAAGTTTCATCTCTGGTGATTATTTAGGCTGAAGCTCTTCCTGAAACTATATCCATAAAACTGGCAATAATAATTGGCTACTTTTATTGACTGTATGTACTCTTTGGGGGCTCTGTATACCCCTATGTATGCTTAGAAGATTATAAAATATGCTCAGCTGAACAATTCTTTATACTCAGTCTTTTTTTTCTCATCATCCTTTTTTTTTTTTTTTTTGTAATTAACTACAGTAAGTTTGCATGCACTACTTAGCCTCATCCTACTATTTTTGTTGTCCAACCTACTCAAAAGCCACATGAAACAAGGAAAAACTTAAAGCTTTTATGTGGTTGCCACCACCTGAGCCAAACCAACTTTTTGGTATCTTTGGACTCTGAGCATCTGGGTTTTAGCTTTACATCCTGTAAAGGAGAAAAGTAATATCACAGGGCACAGACAAGAAAAATAGGAACAAAACAAAGTTTTAAACATAAAAATTCTGAATCAAAATTTTCAGACCGTAATGACCCTATTAAATGATTGTTTCAGTTAGCTTTCAGTAGAAGCTGTGAGATGTTGCAACAATTGTGAACTGTGAATTGTGGGCTTGTGGGAAGTTTCACTTTTTCCCTTTAGACTGAGAATTCAGCACAAATATGCTCACAAAAACTTTAAGTAGCTGTGACTATCAGGGGTTCCCACCAGTTTGGACTAGGAAGATATTCTGTCCCTCACTTCACACTCTGTACTGCAACAACACAGTACCATGCCTGTTACATCACTGACATCAAGTTACTCTCAAGTAAACTGGTGTAGCTCTAAATGAAGCCAGGAACAGTAGAAATAGAAAAGGGGGGGAAAAAATGGTAACAAATCATCACTGGACGTGTTTTCGTGCAAAGAGGAACACATTTGAACAGTTCAGGGAACATCAATTTTTTTGTTTGTTTGTTTACTCACTCCTGTAATACAGGATCAAGGGCACATCTGACAAAATCAAAAAGCAAGTCATTTAAAGCTGTTGAAAGTAAGAAATACATAAATATAAGGATTTTTAAACATAAGCCCTTATATATTACCAACCTGTTACCACAGTACTAACTGAAGGAGAAAGCCATTATAGGGCTCACAGGAAGGTCAAGCATTATGTGAATTGTACAAATACCTTCACTTGCATAAAACATCATTAAATTTAGGGACCTCATTCCTCAGTGAATAAGCAACCACTAAGAAATAGGGTTAGGAAGTCATTTCCCTTTGGGCATGTTTTACCATAATTCTCTATTTCATGGGTTTTTTGTAGATTCTTCTCAAGATTTTGCTCATGGACAGTGCTGGAGGTAAGATACTGCATTAAGTGAATTTTTGTGTGCTCTAATAGGATTCTGTCAAAAACCCTTAACAAACTGTTTGGTTTCATATCAGCTATGAACCCTGTTTAACACCTGTAAAGACTGTTAAAAATGTCATGGCAGTGTTCCAAAGATACCTGAATTTGATCCAAAGGAAAAAAAAAATACCACTGAAATAAATGGGAGAACCTATGTAAGAAGTGTTATAAATTGAACAGAGAACTTTTTTACTTGCTTTTATATATAATTTCCTACCTGTATTAGAAATTATCTAACTAGACTATATCATTAGTGTGATTAATTTGATCTTTAAGAAGTATTTCTACACAAAAGAAGCTTTTAAATTTAACTAATCAGTAAGGTGAGACAGTATTTTACAATTGTACTCAGTATTAAATTAGAATAGTTCTAAACCAAGGATAGGGAGAAACATATCCAAGGGAACATTAGATAAAATAAACTAAATGCAATAAGCAGTACATTCAAAGCAACACTGAGCTGAATGATGGCTAGTCCACTTTCTTTAAGGGGATCAAGAGACCCTAGATAGTATTCTGCATGCAGTTTTAAACAATACATTTTTTTGAAAGATCTAGATTACCTGGGAGAATCCAGAGGAGAATATAATAAATAGTATTAAAAACCCCAAGTTATAAAGGAGCTGGAGGACTTTGTTTTCTTTAGAAGAAGGAGGACCGAGAAGGATATGATTGTAGCTCTCTGATACATAAAAGACTGTAAATACTACCATGAAAAACTGATTTTCATGCAAACAGAAGAAACATCAAGAAGAAATCTTACTGTGACTACAAAAAACTTTTTTGCTGGATATTAAGGAAAATGTTCTAATCAAAAGGTGCTGAAACACTGGAATAGGTTACTTCAGTATGCTATGGTATCTCTTGGATTACTTGGTGAACAGTTCAGAAAAATATCTGTCAAGTATGTGCAAGAATATCTGATTCTGATTCTGCTTCAGAACAGCTCTGGATCATAGAATCACAGAATCATAGAATGGGTTTGGGTTGGAAAGGACCTTAAAGATCATCTAGTTCCAGCCCCCCTGCCATGGGCAGGGACACCTTCTACCAGACCAGGCTGCTCAAAGCCCTGTCCAACCTGGCCTTGAACACTTCCAAGGATGGGTCATCCACAGCTTCGCTGGGCAACCTGTTCCAGTGTCTCATCACCCTCACAGTAAAGAATTTCTTCCTTATATCTAAGCTAAACCTACTCTCTTTAAGATGAGATGATGCCTCATTGTTCCCTATAGCCCTCCATTTTTATAATTTTGTGGTACACTCCTGGGCAGATGAATCCCAAAGGAAGATTCCTTGTGCTTAGTGGGAAATCCCAATGGGCTATGCCAAGGGGCACTACAGAGAATTTAGGACATGGAAAGCTCAAGTACTTGTAGATATACTGGAAAAACTGTAACATACCACACAAGCAGCTTTTGTAATTCCCAAACCTGGTATGTATTCATCATTCAAAACTAACACGACACAGATGCCAAAACCTACATTGTTTTCTGTGGTGATTTATATTGTGGTTAAAATAGAGAAACTGCCTACATTTTCATACAAAATATTGAATTCATATACAAAAACTCATTTTTTGGTCTTCTGAGTTAGTGAAAAGTGAGGTCTTTTGAGATGTTTTAAGAATGTAATCCATCTACCTTCAGGATTGACAGTAACTGGCATTCGGCAGTCTTAGCTGAGAAACAAAGAACTGAAAAGGCCTAAAAGATGAAGGTTGAAGACTCAGTGGCAGAAGCTGAGGTATTATCATAGGCAAACTTCAATGTTTAGGACCATCCTTCTGTTTCCTTTCAAAATACTAAGATTTAAGTAACTTTCTAGTTCCCATTAGTTTTTAGTCAATTTAACTCTCCATTCTGGCAGTTTCTCTAACATGTATTAGTTTAAATTGCCTTAAAATCAGCTCCATCTGAATTTCTTTAAAAAAATATCCTAAATCTTACTGAGTTAAGCAAGAAGGTATGTTATTTCATGATACTGTGTAAGAAAGGACTGATTAAAAGAAAATTATCTCAGTCACATTTAATTAGTAATTTTCAGTTTCTTCCAACAGTAACAGGGAATATCACTTCCCTTGGACTATTAAAGATATAATAGTGAGCTGAGTTCTTTTCATGTTAGCCTTACTAGAACTAATCATTATTATGATAATGATTTTTCAAGAAGTGTCACAATGCAGTCAGGTACCACACAAAAACAAGAGAAGCCACTGTTCGTCAGAGGGAGCAAGCAGTCCATTTGTTCTATGAGAGGTTCTGCTCTATCACTTTTGGGGTGTTTAGTTTCTTGTCAGCCTGATGATGGCAATTCAGGTAAGATTTGGACTGGGAGCAGCTTTACAAACCACTGTGGGAAATGATCTACACAAAGGTGATAGCATCAATGACATTGCAGACAGCAAAAGTCACGGAGTCTGGCAATGATTTTGGGATAACAGGAACAAAGATAATTACAAAAAGTCGTATGCACAGGTAAGTACAAAGGGTCAGACAGAAGTCTGGAAGGTGTATGTGAAACGTACATTTCTACATCAAGTTGAAAACTGTTGCAAAAATAATAAGGATAGAATATTTCAATTGGAAGGGACCTACAACGCTCATCTGGTCCAACTGCCTGACAACTTCAGGGCTGACCAAAAGTCAAAGCATGTTGTTAAGGGCATTGTCCAAATGCTTCTTAAATGCTGACAGGCTTGGGACATTGACCACCTCTCTAGGAAGCCTCTTCCAGTCTCTGACCACTCCATTTCCAGTGAAACTGCTTTATTCGCCAGTATCGGTATTCATTTGTGAGAGTCAGTAGTGTGCCAGCACTTCAGAGGCCGTGACTTCAGTTCTCCTTGACACATTTCAGCAACTTTCCAATTCACTCATTATATATATACCATTAATAAATGGTCTATAAATATATTAGTACATGCAGCATGTTTAAACTTTAACTCAGAAGAAGAATTTAAAAATGCAATAAAAGTGTCAGTTTTGATATTTGACTGAAATTCTGAGACTTCACACATCCTTCAACCTCCTTTCTCTAGCCATGTTAGTGTTGGGTACCTTGAAGGTTGGCAAACCTGAATGGACACTGGGGAATACAGTGGTCATGGGTCTTTGCAGGGCACAATCAACTCTTTAAGCTTCAATCTACAGCCAGGTCAGGGGTAACTTATATCATGGTTTTGCACTAAAATATCTTGTTAAGAAAGCTATTAAGTCCACACGCCTTTTCTATATAGACTTAAAGACAATAGAACTAAGAGGTGGCCATGCTTTCTAGTACTGTAGGTTTGAAATGGTGGCTGTGGGAGAGAGGAGTCTATCTCCAGAGGTGAAGTAAATGAATGAATTAATTTGTAATGATTCATTGGGGTTGCTCTGAATTCCTTCAGTTCTTTGTTCTGCTGATATGGTAAGGGCATTCAACTCTTTTCAAGTCAGTGGGCAAGGAAGGCACTCAGGGCTTGATCTTGAAAAGCTAAGTTATAAAAGTATGCATGGTTTTGGAATCCCAGGAATGTGCAAAGATTTAGAATTTATACTTCTAGGATTACATTTTTTAACCCAATTAAATCTGACTGTGCCAGGTGCGGTAGCTGAAATTATAGATTTGGAACAGTTATTTTGAGGGTGTTCCTAAATATATGTAAATCAAGCACCATGATTATTTTTAAATGAACCAAGAAGCACTTTGTATTTTTTAACAAAAGTTTTTCAATACCCCAAATTCTTGTATGTTTGCATGAATATTTAGCTACGGTCTGGATTACATCTACATTGCAAAATAAAGCACCCAGGAAGGACCTAAAGTGTAGAGAGATTGCGAGGCATCACTGCTGTTTCCCAACCACAGGATAAGTGAGGAAGGCAGTATTAATTGTACAGCATGTCCAGATGTGTAGTTGAAGCTCATCCAGACTGTTCAAACCTCTGGAGACCTGAGGCTGAAAATATCTTTTGAACAACTCTCCTTCTGCAAGATCTATCGTACTTCACTAGGCTCAGTACTGGTACCCCAACTGAGCACACTAATCCACCAATTCCATGAAAGTCAGAAAGCCAAAGTAAGAGTGGATGTGTTAAGATTATTTTGATACTTAGAGTTTTTGACAAAACTACATTATCCTATCACTGTGGCAACCATTCTCCTGACAGAAACAGAAGTTACGCTCTATCACTAAGATAATTTCATTCAGAAAATAAGCTCTATTCAGAACCTTCAGTAAGACTGTTTGTGTCCTGGAGACACAACATGGCCCTATCTCTATTATCCCCAGCTTTATAGTAGCAGAGAACATGTTAAAAAATGCCAAAAGACATTTTAAACAAACTACAAATGAGTTCCCTATCAGCCTAAGTGGTATTTTCATTGCAGTTCAGGGTAGGAGATGGCTCACTGCGAAGCAAAGTCATGAGCAAATTCCTCAGCTGAGTTTGCCAAAAGTTTGCACTCCCCTTTGAGCAGTAAAATACAAAATTCCAGCAGTAAGTGAATTAGTCAAGTGTAAAAGCTATCCCTGCCAATAACTCAATCCTTCTGTGTTGTTGTGGGAGGAACAGCAAGCATGGAAAGTCAAGTAGAAACAGTATCATCAGACCTTGCAAGGACCTCTTCACTGAACAGGTCACTTGAACATAGACAGTTAGACCAGAACTCCCAAGAGGCCCCCAAGGAAACCAAGGATTTACTATGACACCACTAGTTTCCCACTGCACAACTTTAATTTTCAGCTAGTAATCCCATGAAATGGGTCTTTACAGCTGACAGAACCTGTTCTTAGACTGATATACCTGTCACCATGAATCTGTCTGGTCCAAATCCAAATCACTGAAGGCACCATATCTCTCCATGCCTTCTCCACAGACTTCTTTCTGTACACACCTCTGATAACAAAGAAAAAAACCCCAAAACAAAACAAAACAAACAAATAAAAACACTAAAAACCCCGCAAGAATCAGCCAGGAAGGGACAAGTAAATTTCTTCCTTTCCTAAAGCCAATATTATTACTACAGTGATCCAGGAGACAGAGACCATAGGAGCACATGTAACATCAAATGGTAATTTTTTTTTAACTGTGGAAAAACCAACCAAACAAAATCAAGTGTAGCTGCCATCCAGCTGCCTTAAAGAACTGCCCAAAGTTTGCACAAATAGGAATGCTTTGAAGGGAAGACTTCCTTATGAATTTATTTAGCTTTTACAGAGAGTGCCCCTGCTCTTCTTTTTCCACTCTCTGAGGTAGGTCATGGTGGAAAAGGCAAATGATGATTATTCTATCCATGTCATGAGCTTTTCCATCAGTTCTGAGACTAGAAATTAGGCAGATCTAGTTCCTAAAACTAGGTAGAAGTTTTCACAGGAGCTAGCCAAAACTACAGTTCTTCAAAAAGGTATTAGATATTACAGGAAAGAGCTGACTGCCAACTCCACCTAGTAAGCCATGCATCTTTCAGTAGAGACTCACATGCAGCAGAAGGTCCATGAAGTCCTCAAGGTTTTACATAGAAACTTGCAGCTACAAGAATCATAGAACCATAGAATGGTTTGGGTTGGAAGGGTCATCTAGTCCAACCCTCCTGCAACGAGCATCTTCAACTAGATCAAGTTGCTCAGAGGTCCATCCCATCAGACCTTGAATGTTTCCAGGGATGGGGCATCTACCATGTCCCTAGGCAAACCATTCCAGTGTTTCACCACCCTCATTGTAAAAAATTTCTTCCTTATATCTAGTCTGAATCTACCCCCTTTTAGTTTAAAACCATTATGCCTTGTCCTATCACAACAGGCCCTATTAAAATGTCTGTCCCCATCTTTCTTACAAGCCTCCTTTAAGTATCAAAAGACCATAACAAGGCGTCCCTGAAGCCTTCTCTTCTCCAGGCTGAACAACCCCAACTCTCTCAGCCTGTCCTCATAGGAGAGGTGTTCCATCCCTCTGATTGTTTTTGTGGCCCTCCTCTGGATGTGCTCCAACAGGTCCATGTCTTTCCTGTGCTGACGACTCCAGAGCTGGATGCAGTACTGCAGGTGGGGTCTCACCAGAGTAGAGGGGCAAAATCACCTCCCTCGACCTGCTGGTCACACTTCTTTTGATGCAGCGCAGGATACAGTTGGCTTTCTGGGCTGTGAGCACACATGGCTGGCTCATGTCCATCTTTTCATTCATCAGTACCCCCAAGTCGTTCTCGGCAGGGCTGCTCTCAATCCCTTCATCCCTCAGCCTGTATTGATGCTGGGGGTTGCCCCAACCCAGGTGCAGGTCATGGCACTTGGCCTCGCCGAACCTCATGAAGTTCACATGGACCCACTTCTTGAGCTTGTCCAGGTCCCTCTGGATGGCATCCTGTCCCTCAGGCATGTCAACTGCACCACTCAGCTTGGTGTCATCTGCAGGCTTGCTGAGGGTGGACTCGATCCAACTGTCTATGTCATTGATGAAGATATTAAACAGAACTGGTCCCAGTACGGACCCCTGAGGGACATCACTCATCACTGATCTCCATCTGGACATTGAACCATTGACTACTACCATCTAGATGTGACCACCCAACCAATTCCTCACCCTCCAAACAGTCCATCCATCAAATCCATCTGTCTCCAATTTAGAGAGAAAGCTATACAGGGAAGCTATACCTTGTTCCTACATGGAATTTTTTGTATAATATTCCAAAAACAGCATTTCTGGGATTGGTAGAGCTCAGCCCAAACTGAAAATATCATCTGTGGAACAGTGCTGAACAGCCATATACTCACAATGATTTGCATCCAACATACACTCATTCTGGTACAGGGGCAGAGATTCTTGATTTACAGCAGCTCTTGAGTTATGGCAGAACTGGCATTTAGGAATGGGTCTGGACTCAAAGGCTTGTTACCTCGTGTACTGATTTTGGCAACCAACCAAAGATGCAAGGAGAGGGAAATGGACCTTTGACCTTACCTCTGGACCTTGTGTTGGCATTTAGGACCCTCATTCTCATGTGGCTGCCTTTCAGGTTCATACCCATCACAGAGAACAGAAAGGGGAGGCTGCTTGCTCTAGAACCAGTTTCATCCCCAGCCTGCTTTACTACCAGGGAAACTGGTACATCTGGTGTACAAAATGACAGAAATAAATAACTGTTCTGAATGACTGATGAACCTCTGAATTGATTGTGGTGGCCATTTTCTTTTGCAGCTGGCTATAGGAGGAAGTGAGATATCAAGTCCACAATCCAGCTGTTAGAGTAGGCGACATTTAAGACATTCCAGCATAATGGAGACAAAGATATATGAAGTCCAATTTGTTACTGAATTCACTGAGATGTTTGCCATCAGTGGGATAGTGGGATTCAGAACTAGGTTCACCAGTATTTCAGGAGTAAGCCAGAAAACTGAGACAAAGTGTCCGGTTTTTTTCATTGGAGCTTGAAATATTCAAAGGCATTGAACTTTATTCAGATCCCTGAGAGACTAGATTTCTGATATACAGTGGCATTCTGAATGACCACAGAAAATGTTCCTTTCATCCAGTAATATGCATTCATGCCATCTTTATGAACCAGAGATTGTCACATCCATATCAGAACGTGGACTCTGTACCTAAAACTTAACTGGAATATTTTGCAGGCACCTCACTGGGGATAAGCCAGTAAAGGAAGTAATTTGGTCTCTCAACCAAAGATCCCTTTCTTAAGTTTTTGTCAATACCAACCTAGAAGGTGGGTGGTAATGTGTGGTTCTAAATCTCAGTAGCCAGTTATGTGCAAAGGTAAAGAAAACATTGAAAGCAGACTGAAAAACATAGCAATTCACTATTGTATTTTATCACTGGATCATATTTTACTTAAATGCACATAAAATGTTTCAAATTCTGAAGTTTAAAAAAATACTGCGGGAATCTCAGTACATTTTTTTTTCTTTTCATAATAAGCTTATATAAGTGCCACTTTCTAATTTTGCAGCAATTTACTCACTGACTTCTCTCCATCCTTTCTTCCATGCTGCCTGGAACACCCCTGAGAGCAACACTTCTCTCTCTGCAAAATTTACCTGTGCTCTGAAGGTTGAAAACAGCACAGCTGCATGGTATGCACTTATTTGTATGTATTACTACAGAAAGAAGAGAAGCTTTAAGGTTTTTATGCATTACTACAGAAGGAGACAGCTTTAAGTAACTCATGTATGCAGTTTTACTGATAGCTGACAACTGGTTAGTCTTATTCCCTCTTTTTCTTCTTCTTTGCTAATGGTAGCTATGTTCTGTCCTGTGCCATGCCTCTATTCAGCTAAATTAATTTAAACTGGTCTGAATGTGATAAAGAGGAAATTGCTGTAATCCTAACAAAATCAGCTTCTAAATCTATTTGTTAGTGAGCTGCAAGCTGCATTTAACATTCATCTTGACTTCTAGTGTCACTACATTTTAAATATCTTGCAGTACAGAACTAGCCTTTATAACACTTTACACATTGTCAGGGACTCTTTTTATTATCACACAGAGGGTAGCAATAACTGGGGAAAAAGTAACATGCCTCCTTGATACAAGGTGATATTCGAGGCAATTTCACATGAGAGCCTTCGAAGAAAGAGCTAGGCATGTTTCATGTCAAGACACAATAGAAAACTCACCTGAAATACCACGTGCCATTCTCATCCCTCATGTCTAATACAGATGAAACGAAGAAAATGAGGAAGAGCTTCTGTGAAGAGCTAACAGGAGGATCCAAAAGGAATTATGTTTTGCTAAGTATGAAAAGAGATAGTATTGCTCTCTGCCAACACATAGATGGATAGATATCACTGGTGGAGAAAAGGTATTTAAACTGAAGACAACGTTTGCAGTATTTACACCGTGACATACCAAAAGAACCAGCTGGTAAGAACCAGCAGTGAATGACTAAATCTAAACATTGCTCTTTAAAAGAGCTTTCTGAGGATCCTTTCAGAAGAAAGAATCAGGCAAATAATATAATTAGTTTCCACACAGGGTTTGATTACATGATGTTTTCTGCCCTTCCCTGTCATAGCTAGGGAACTAGACTTCATGGTCCCTTCCTGCAGTGTCTTCCTACACAACACAGTCATGATTCCCCCATTTAAAACCTCGATGGGTTCAAATATTGATTTGATGTTACAAGTTGGAACTTGGGAAAATTTTCTTTCCATATTTTAAGTCACAGTATCTCTCTGTTATTTTAAGTATCAGAGGATATTCTTCCTTCTGGATCTACCATGGTCATTCTCACCTCTCCATATATGTTAGTGATATACAGGAAATGATATACAGGATTCTTTCTCTTCATATAAAGCCAAATAAAAAATACAGGAAGAGATCAGGAGACTATCGAGACAAGTCTGGCCAAGTGACAAGTCTTCTGTAAAGACTTTTTCCATCTGCCAAGGTAGATACCTCAATCCCATATGCCTATGCAAAACTCTTCAACCCAAATTAGATCTCTAGCCCACACTAGTCTCTCCAATGAAATTCCAAGTCAAACAATCAATTAAAATCCTACATCTTATTTTTAAAAATGAATGCTTCACATCCAGCTACCAGTAAAAATACACAACCTAGCAGAAACTTGTACCTACCTCTCTGGGTTTTATTCTCACAAACTGTGTTGCCAGTTCCCAGTGGTACAATGCTGATATAACAAAGTTCTCCCCAGAGAGCATATTTTGGCAATGACTAGTTCACCTATGAACGACAGACACAGTTATTACACAAATTGCCCATTGTTGTGTAACTGAGAGCTTGTTTCCTATTGGGACCCAAATTGCAACAGTGGAATCAATGTAAAAATGAGACCCTGAAAATTAGTTTAGCTTTAGTGTTTTTCTTCACTAGATATAGTTTTCAAATGCATGTCCCTTGATTACTTAGAATAGTCTTCTACTTGCAGATCTTAAATCTTAGAAGAAAGTATTATGATCAGGTACTCTGACATTTCTGTAGCACAAAACACAAACCCACTTACTAATTCCTGCACTAAGACCTTAATTTGAGATGGAGCTAGAGCATTTGTTCCAGGGAGAACTCCCATCTTGTTTTCAAGAGTCAGAAATTCAGAATATCACAGTTGATTGCCCTTACAGTGAAAATAAGACCCAACCACTGCACCTTGCAATGCCCTTATTAGTGTTTACTTTGTGAAGACTTGCTTTGTTTCTGAAATTCCCTTGTGAGTTCTGCTGTCTGCAAAGGGCTGTAGACCAGTAACTTCATTTCTTTCACATAGCACCACTCACATTTTTCTATTTTACTAATAATGACTGTGAGAAAAGTAAATTAGAATAAATTAATTTAGAGAGTACTCTTCATTTGGGATGAGATGGACAAGGTGACAGTTTAGTTTGGTTTTTTACCTGCATGGATTTTATTACCTCCCTCTATTTAGGTCTAAAACTAGATGGAAATTTCCCTCACAGAGCTTTGGTGAGTTACTGGATATATTACAATATCTCAGAGTCTTTGGCCATTTCCCAGAAAATCTAGAGGTTGGAGGAGCTGAAATAGGTTGGATTAGCATGGCTTCTGCATGTCGTGATGTGGATAACCAGTCCACTGAAGAAATGAGGAAGCAGAGATTCACAACTACTGCCAAGCTAACTGGAAAGGACACTCAAACACTTATGCACACCAGCATCTCAAAATATAGTCCTATGTGATACGAATTTTCTCACAGCATTAAGCATCATAGAGCCATTGGGAGGAAAACGCACATATGCAATTGTGAGAAAAAAAATTCATTTAATACATAGAAACCTGACCTCCAAGAAAAAAAAACAACAGTGGCAGGGCCAGCTAAGCATGTGCAAAAATGTTCACAGGACAAGCTGTGAAGTTATGCAAAGACAGCCCTCTTGGGCAGTTCAAAAAAGACAACCCTCTTGGGAACCTCTACAGTAGCACTTTGGAATCTGCCAGATCCATGGAGTACAGTAAGTAGACTTTAGCAGTGAAAATACCTGATACATCAAGAAAAACGGGATCTTATCCCCTTTACCTGAAAGCCTCCCCTAGTTTATTTAGATGATTGGGTACTTTTTGTAATCATTAAAAAGAAAAAGCTCTGACCTCTGTGGAATCTATTAGCTCCCTGCAGCACAAAATGTAGGCTTTATTTTACCAAACTGAGGGCACTTATATCGGGGATGACAAGCCAAGTGGAATTCATTTGCAGGAACAGGATTCAAAAGTGGGCACTAGTCCAGAAGAAGAAAGAGTTCCCAATGGGAACATTTGCAACCTGATGCTTTTGCACATAAGAAAAATTAACTCAGCTACCAGTAAATCCACTACCAGTTCACAGCTTTGAGGAGGAGAAAAAAATATCTTCCTCTCCAGACACTTCCCCTAGAGGTCCAAGAAAATCATGCAGGAAATGCACAGAAACACCAACATGCCTCATCAACATCATTCCCTCAAACCTCAGCTCTCACGATAATGTGAATGATTTCAAAGCACTTCAAAGATTTTTATACAGATTACTGATGTAAGGGTTATGCATAGGACAGGCAACTCTGAAAAAGGTGCCACAAATTACCTGATGCTTTATTTGCTGCTGCTCCTGCCAGAACTGTTAAAACAATGGACAGTTCAACCCAGAGAAGTCACCTAAGGACACCATGAGCCACCATTTTATGAATTTACCTAACTCAGGAGTAGAAACTAGTAGGGCTTTCTTTTGTTATACGGGGCTGTACAAGGGAACTTAAGGTGGGCTGGCACCTTGTTGATCACACAGGTCACATTCACATCCCCAACTGACAAAGTCAAAACAACCTGGTATGACATGTACAAGGAGTGTGAGATGCAAGATGTGCACTGACAAAGCCAGAAAGACAAAAATTTTCTTTTTCCCCAAACTGCACAAATGAGGAGGCCTAGCACTGTTTTTGCCTGTGACTAAGCTGAGCTGTTTTAATCAAATGAATGAAATGCTACACACACCAGCAAGGCTGTGGGCAATATATTTAGCCCTTTGGTTGCCACGAATATCAAACTTAGTGAAAATATTTGATGAAAAATCATTAACCCTGAAGAGTGAGGGAGAATAGCTAACACAGTCACTGTTGAACAAAGATAGAGAGTCTACTTACTGGGAAAAATTTGCAAGCATAGACTCTCAACAAGAGTGAGTAGTGTAAGTGATGCAGTGAAATATGTACATACAAGCCAACTTAAAAAAATCTTCAGAATAATATATTCACATACCAAATAAAACAGTCCTTTTCAGCAGTCAGCTTATATGATACAAACTGGCCTTTTGGGCATTTTTGTAATCACAACAGGGAGGAAAAAAGTGAAGGATTTATTTCATTTTAAATAATGGCAAGATTACATAATTATTTAATTTTATTATTTCTGCATTAAAAGGATACTTTTCAATAATAAGTGAATGTTATGCTTTGCCTTGGTGTCCATGTTATTGTTTTACAACGAGCTCTACAAATGGTAACCTCTGGGTCACTACAGGGTTTCACCTAGGAAATCTTAACACTGTTTGAAGGAATATTCTGTGTTGCTGGCAACAGTGGATTCAAAGCACAAAGGTGGGTTATAGTGATTGCCAGTGGATTCAATTCCCGTGATTATGAATCCACAGTTAATGATGGGATAAAGATATTCTGCAGGATGTTCCAAATGAGGAAAATCTTGGCTTTGATGTAATTCTAGGTAAAGCAAACTGCAGAGAAAAGGGTTTTCTATGAAAAGCTCCCTGCCTCCAGCTTCTTGGAAAATTAGCACAAAATGCCTTCTGGTCTCATGGGGAGTGAAGCAGGGCTTGCATCAAGGAAGGCTTGAAGACTGTCCATGACAACAAAGTGGTACCAGCTATTATTTGCCACATGGCTGTGTGAAAAGGCATCTACTAGCACTTCATTGATGGCAAAGAGATGGAAGGTTAACTTGGCCCTGTTAGAAGAAAGAATTACAGTTACTGGTATAGTTACATCTGGGATTGGCACTCAAGGTCAGTTTCAAAGACAATCTACAAAGTAGAAGCTTTATAAAAATAAATCTTATTTTAAAAAAAAAGAAGAAAAAAAGGAAGAGGGAGCTCTGCCTGTTATTTACATGAGGAAACCTATCGAATTTTTCCTGGAAGACTATGGATGGCTGGAGAACAGGTGGGATTATCACCAGAGAAGCATATAAGTAAAACCTAATTAATAGACAGGGGAAGTGGTTTATTCTTTGGACTGTTTAATGCTTTGAGTTATTTTTATTAACACCTACTTAACTCAAACACTGAGAA
Source organism: Buteo buteo (assembly GCF_964188355.1). Lineage (NCBI taxonomy): Eukaryota > Metazoa > Chordata > Aves > Accipitriformes > Accipitridae > Buteo > Buteo buteo. The sequence goes on along the minus strand of NC_134204.1, from coordinate 12,797,574 downwards.
ACACCTGGGAGAAATATCTAATTCATTTTGCATTTCAATGGAGGACTGAGAGAGCTTATAAAACCTACATGGGACTTCCAAATAGCCTTTTAGGGGAAACAGGAGAGACCAGATTTAATATAGCTTATACTTTTAAAGGGAAAAGCATCCATGACTAGAACACCCTGAAGAAGTAGAAAAGACCTCACAGCTTGTCTTTTCTTTTTTTCAGTACTTTGGCAGGAGTATTTATAATGCAGGAGGCGCCAATGTCCTCTGACATCTCACAGGATAAGGAGAGAGCAGACTGCTACACCACCATACCCACGCACCAACAACTTCAGTACTTTGTTTTTCCACAACAAGACTTTGTTTCATCGAAGTGGAATAGCTTATGCTAACTAACCCAGTAGCTGGAGGTTGTCAACCAGTTAGATTTCCTCGAATAGCTTCTGAACTGGCATGAGCATTTTGGTTGTAGGTTCAGAGTCACACACTAGACAATCATTTCTGCAAGGCCAGGGTCAGGAGATGGCTGACAGCAGAGAGGAAAGAGGGGAGAAAACAGTACTGAAAAGAGTTAAAGACTCACAGTTGGCATTGAAGGAGAATAATCTTTTAACAGGATTATGTTAAACTAACTTGGCAAAAATGGATACAAAATAGACACCAGTTTAAATAATAAAATGGAAATACTTAGCAATACCAAAAAACACAGGGCTAACACTTAAAGCCAGAAAAAAGTGGAACAAATGTAACTAAAACAGCATTCAATACCTACACTAACAAATACCACTTCACAAACACATTCTCTCTTGAAGGCAGTTTCAGATATGAGACTAAACCAAGTCTCATATCTAGTCTAATATTTAGTCTCAACACAATAGTTACTGGTTAGAAACTAAAATCTGAAGTGTGTCCGTATGTGGGGAAGGCAGATACTGACAATTAAATAGGAGGTGACATGTTTCTAAAGACATTATTGTTAATACATATTCTTTCCCTTTGGCTGTGTGTGTCTGGTAGAAATGACAGGTTTTCTAACACATGCACACAAGACACTAAATAAAATAACCTCCCAAGACATTAGGACTGTTTCACCAAATCACAGATCAAGATAGCAGGAAGTATAAAAGCCAGACACTAGAAGTATAAAGATAAGGCATTACTGTCACCAGTATAATTTTGCTCTTCAGAGTTTGAACACCGCAAATTTGCATGAACTCGCTCTACAGTGAATTTTATTGGCACTGCAAACATTTCAGACCAAGAGTTCAGAGCATCTAATAGAAAACTTGGATAATCAAAACCAAGTGTTCAAAACAATCCTGACACCAAACCAAACACAGAAATTTATTTACCAGTTACCTTAACAGGACTGCCAAGCAAGCGACTTTTTTTCCCCAAAGCACCCAAACTGGTTTGGTAACAGAGATGGGCCAGCTTCTCATGTTATTCATGTCCAATTCACAGGAAGTCTGGTACTTACCAACATGCAGTTTTCTCAGCCTTCATTTTATACTAAGATCCTTGAATTAATCCCAGAAATGGTTTTTTTTTAGGCTAAAAGCACCCATAGATCATTTCTGTTTCCTTTGTCAGAAAAAAAGCATTTCCTAGTCAGTGTCCATTAAGGTAAATATGCCAGCTAGCATTGGCAGCTGTCACATTTCCCGAATTTTTCACTTTGGACTCAAAGTTTGAAAATACTTAGTAAGAGAAATTTAACAGTATTATCATGTCTTAAGAACCTTCCATGATTTACCTTTCACAAAGAAGTCATATGGACAAATATATTGGCACAAAACCAAAACATACTTGCACTCAAAAAGCCTGCAAGCTTAAGAAAAGTTTCCAACAGACCTAATGGTAGAGTCTTCATACATCTTGATTCTAGTGGGATTTTAATGTTTCTTACCTCAGTTGTTACTTCCTTGTAGTCTGATCCTGCTTTCATACTGCTACAATCTTATCAATTTTATCACATGGATACCATAAGTAGTTGCTAATATCAGAATCCCATTATGCTGTAAGACAAGAATGATCCTGAACAGTTGACTGTCTCAGTACATTGGCTTATTGTTAGCATCAATATCTGCAAAATCATAATTAGACCTTGCCTTTCTTAATTTATCAGCATTTACCTTCCTGAAATCCTATGCCTTTATAAGGTCTTTGCCAATGATTTCACCCAGCATGTATGCACATGTGCTGGTTTTGGCTGGGATAGAGTTAATTTTCTTCATAGTGGCTAGTATGGGTCTATGTTTTGGATTTGTGATGAGAACAGCATTAGTAATGCCGAGATGTTTTGGTTACTGCTGAGCAGTGCTTACCCAGAGTCAGGGCCTTTTCTGCTCCTCACCCCTCCCCACCAGCGAGCAGGCTGGGAGGGCACAAGAAGTTGGGAGGGGACACAGCTGAGACAGCTGACCCCGACTGACCAGAGGGGTATTCCACACCATATGATGTCATGTTCAGCATACAAAGCAGGGGCCATGTTTGGACTGATGGCGTTTGTCTTCCCAAGTCACCATTATGCGTGATGGAGCCCTGCTTTCCTGGAGATGGCTGAACACCTGCCTGCTTATGGGAAGTGGTGAATGAATTTCTTGGTTTGCTTGCTTGCGTGCATGGCTTTTGCCTTATCTATTAAACTTTCTTTATCTCAGCCCATGAGTTCTCTCACTTTTACTCTTCTGATTCTTTCCCTATCCCGATGTGGGGGGAGTGAGTGAGTGGCTGCATGGTGCTTAGTTGCCAGCTGAGATTAAACCACAACAGCATGGTAAGAAATGGGAAAGAGGAGCCTCGTGTTTTGTCAATACACTTTCTTGTTCTCTGAAGTTTAAAACCAGTGGGGTTTATATGACAGCTATAGATGAAAAGTGAATGAGGAGAGATATGTTCTAAAAGAGGCTGTGAATATATTTCTGGGTGGAGTAGCATTGGGACACTCCACCTGTGGAGTACAAACACCATCTCACCCTACACCATTCTGAAAATAAATAAATTAACGGTGCTTGCCCAAGAAGAACCTGTGAGGAAAATCATAATTACATCTTCAGAGAATAATATTCCAGAAGACGGAAAATGAGGATAAAGCAAGGTACTGAGTAGACTAGTTAGCGCTAAGATTGTCTTCTACACACTAGAAGAGGCAGAGTCCAGATGAAAAGAGAAAAACCCAAAACATTGCCTGATCACATATGTAAAGACTGTCTCACAGCAAGTACCAGCCTTAGGTTTCACAGGCTTTTCTAATCCCAGTGTCTGACTTTGCAGCTTTACTAATTATCTTTAACTAGAGATACCTGTATGAACCAGCTGAGTGACTAGTAATGCTCATAACAGCAAGGTGGAGGATAATAACAGTGAACTTGAATTTCCTTTTTAAGTAGTTCTAGTGTTTGAGACAGCCCAGATTAATCAGTTTTTCAATTTGACTGCATTTTACGTTCACAGACATTTTTACTGATGGCCCAGCAGAAGGAAAACATGTAATAGAGTAATACGGGGAGACCCCTGAGACTACCTCCATTCAGAATCTACCCTGAAACTCCCACTGAGCAACAACAGAAGAATTCAAGTTTCTAATTCAATTGTGTTTATTTCCTGGTGTTTACACCATCGAGTTTCTTTGCTACTACATTCAGCTGACTGCTATTTACCAAATGCCAGAAAAGTATCTTTACGAGTCCATGGGGAAAGTAGTAAGTCCTCAGATCTATATTTTTTCCATAGGCATTTTAATATTTGTATCCGCAATGACCTAGAGTCTTTCAAGTGACTCATCTGTGTCCACAAGGAGGTTCTTCTGCCCACCACAGCTTTTAGAGTCCTAAACCTTTCCTGAAGGAGCCATAAGAAGCAGCTATATCTTTCTTCTCAAATAACTAACCCAGGCTCAGGATTCTTCTTCATGATGTCGCTGGAAGAGAAAGCAGTATATGTAAGTAGAAAAGCACATGGCCAGAACTGTTACAGCAAGAATGCTGAGTAAGCCATTGTCCTGGGGGGCAGGGGATGTGGAGCTGAAGCCCAGCAAGAAGAGGATGGATTGAACCTGGTCCTCTTCCATTCCCTTCCCCCAAATATAACCTCTGAATTGCTGCATAAGGAGCACTTTACCACTCTGGGAGAAAGAAGCTGCTGGATTTTGTGGAGTTGAAAGCTGCAAACGTGCTCTGAGAATGGCTTCATGACCAGGAAGGAGATAAACACCATCTTATGCACTTCCAAGTCAACAGAGACACAGGTATTGGGAAGTTTAATGTTAGTATCTTTGGCTGCTAGAGATTCTAGGCACCTACAGGTTTAGGCAACAGCTGAATAGGGATTTTGAGGATCTAACTGTTGGGTTTAGTCACCTAAATCCCACATCAGCATATAAGGCCTTTTGTGGATCTAGGCCTTGGTCCAATAGCATCTTTTGCTGGGAAACAGAACAATGTCCTTTGTTAATAATAACAGTGAGAATTATTGCAAAGCAAAGATACATTTTTTTTACCCTACACAGGATATAAAAAGAAACAAATGTATTTTCCAATCAGGCAAATAGAGATTAATCTCAATCTTTAGATCATCTGTAGTGCATAGCTTGCTATTTTCTCAGGCCAACTAAAACAGAATGAGAACTCCTCGAATCAGTTTCGCAATCAGGTTAACAGAATAGTCTTTATTCTTCACATTAGCAAAATTCTTACAACCTCTGTTAAAACTAGTTTGTTGTTTCTTCAATTTTGTATGAGTCAGGAACACAAAAAATCAGTCTCTAAATAAATCTCAGAAACTAGTAAAAACAAAGCAAGTCCAGAGAGCAAAGCACTTGTAAAACAACCAGACAGAAAAAAACAGGTAGAATTATTTTGTGCATAAAGTAAGCCAGCTTGAAAGTTCTCGAAACTTAGCACTATAGTTCGGTGACATTCCCCTTAAAATAATTTTTAGTAAAATAAAATAGAGGAGAAACAGACAAGCATCTTAATATGACAACAGACTGCTATCGTTGTATTTATCCTGTTTTGTGTGCTCTTTTTTAGAAGGGTCCTCCACCCTCTTACTCTTTACCAATATCTGACCAATTAAAAGAATTATGAAAATTTAACATAGGTAGAGGGCCAAATAGATGATGCATATTACAGCTAACCCTTCTTTTAGCTTTTCCCTGAGTTCCCCAGCCTCTGAGACCTGACTGACTAAATAACCACTTCCAGCGCATTTGGATATGTGTTCATCACAGCTCACCCTGCAATAGTTTCTTTGCAGGGAATAATGACCTGAGATTTAAAAATACTTCAGCACTCAGCTGCATTTTGAAAATACGATCATTGTATTTAGGTGCCTAAGAAAATGTATTCTTTTACTTAAGCAGGAACCCTTCAAAAAGTCTGAAATGGGACATCATAGAGGGATCCTAGGAAAGAGATGACTCCTCTAAAACTAAATAAGCCTGTCAGGATGTGGAGTGCTACCCCAGACAGCTGAAGTTCAATGAGATGCACCCCTTTTGTTTGCCTCTGGCTTCCATGAACAGAGACTACAAAAGTTGTAGTTTTTCCTATCCTCCTCTGAATGACAGAAATAAGTTTCTACCAAATCTGCTGAAATACGTTTTACGGAATTTTCTTCAGACCCCTCTTGTTTCTGAGGAAAGGATCTTTTTCACTGTTTCAAAGTGATCACATTTCTCAAAAAGATTTGCAATTTCAAAATAGATCTATTCCCTAGGAAATTTCATCTCCTGAAGAAATGCACTTATTGCATGAATAGAGCAAGAGGAGCACAGACTCTTTCCATGAACAGCACACCAGAGCTACTATGCATCACCTGCATTTGAAACATTTTGGTGAATCATTTCTCTCAGAGGGTCCTTTCTGAAAACTTGTGCGGTAAATCTGCCCTGAAGATCTTTCTTCTGTTTAACATACTTCAAATAAAACATAAAAAAGCAGTGCTGGATTAGTCAATAGCATGAATTGTTTAAATAAAATCTCGCAGGAAATTGCTTTTAAACAGTTGGGTTACCTGATAAACTTCATGGACTTTGTTCTGTTTCACTTGCCCTATCTAGAACTCCCCCTTCCCAAACTATACTGTGGTCTGTGATTCTCTGAGGTTAAAATGCACCTTTCATTTGAGAAATAAAAATAAATAATTCTGGAAATGTTGGACATCTATATTTGTGAGCACATTCCTGATATTTGCCCTCAGGTATTTACCAAGTCTATTAAACAGTCAAGTAGTGCCTTTTGCTTTTTCTGGAATTTGCAAATAGTAGGCATTTGTCATGTCTTGTAACCCTCCACCTCCCCTCAACTGTCACTCTGGAAAAGAAAACATATTAAAAGATGCATCTGTGCAAGCTAAATTTAAAACAACTTCTAAGCCCACAGTTATAAAAATGGAAAATATATTTCTCTGTAATGAAAACCTGCAAGTTAGCTAATCAAACTGTAGCCTCAGGGTTTCAGAGAGGTGTCACTAAGGGCTTTTAATGTTGCACACATAAAGCCAGCCTGCAAAAATAGCAGAGGCTTAAGCCATAAACCATGGTGTGACTTCTCTCTACCTTGCCCAGCTGCATGTTCAGGGTTATCTGTACTCCAGACTCCAGCATAGCTTAGAAATACCCAGGCTAGCTTTAAATACATGGATTCAGGCATCTGAATCATTCTAGGCTCATCAGCACCATGCTTGGCAAAGTCTAATTTACCCAGGTAGCAGGAAGGCAGCCAAGGACATTTTAACAGTTCCAGACTCTTCTCCTTCTATCCCTATCATCACTCATTGCTTTTTTAAAGAGATACTAATAAAACTAGGAGGTGGTATCTTCCCCATGCATTAGAGAGCTGAAAAAAATGCTTCCAAATTTCAGGGGCAACAGCTTCTAGTTCTGTTTTTCCATATCTTAAGACTGGTGCTGATTTTTAATTTTGGGGTTGAACTGCCGAAGCAGATCCGCACCTGATTTCAAAGTGAGGATAGAGGCTCCGGTTTCATCGTTCACGAAGGGACCTTCCTCACCTCAATTTACACAGGTCAGGATTAGGACTCCAATTCTTGGCTTGCTGCTGAAGGTGCCTTTAACCAGCCAGTATAGAAAAGCTGGTACTTCTGGGTGGTTCATCTCTGGTGTCTAATGCAGGGGGAGATAAATCAGCATCTGTAACCGACGAGAAAATGAGCCTGGAGTGATTATTTTAGACATAACTAACTAACTTTCCCTCAGGCCCTGTTCCACCCAGCCACATTACCAGGGAACCCAGCAGCCGCTGCCGCCCGTGTGGAGAACGTGTCCCCCAGGGTCTGGAGGGCCGAGCTCTGGGGTTTGGCCATCGCATCCCCAGGGCAGAATTTTCTAGAAAAGACATTTCTGCCCTGCCACTCACCTCTGTATTTGCTATTTTTCTCAACTGAAAGGACACGTTGGTTACCATGATGCCAGATGCTTTTCACCCCTCTTTCACAGCACGTTCCTGACCTCTCAGCTGGCTGCTTTGTATGAACTCCACACCCCATCTCTCTGCTCCCATACAGGGCGATTCTCTTGGTGGAAAACAGGGAATGAAGTGGGCGTCAGGGGACCGTGAGGCTCCTGCTTAGCCCAGAGCAACTCCCTGGTGCTGAGGCGGGACATGGCCCCAGCTTTCCCACCGCCTGTCCCCAATGGGATGACGGCCACCCTCTGTGGCCAGGGTGCCCTCAGCAGCCAGACCACTGGAGGGGAAACGGACAAGGCCCTGACGCTTGCGTCCCCTCTCAGTGAGGGGCGTCTGGGGTGCCCACAGCCTGCTGTGCCCTGAGGGACAGGGAGCCAGGGCCGAGCATGCCAGCAAGGCAGGGAGTCGCCGGCCCCCACCACTCCCAGTGATGCCAGACTGCTTGGGCTGTGTGGGCCCCTCCAAGGGTGTCCTTGTGCCCCCAAACCGGTCCAGAGGTGATGCTGTTTGGTTTGCATGCTCACCCAGCAGATGTGACCTCGGCACATTTTGGCTGGGACTTACCTTTCCTTTGCAATGAAACAAGACTCTGCTCCCTCACTGAAAAAAGTACTTTTAACAGAAAAAAGAAAAAATAGCAAAAGGTCTTCATCTCCTTCCCCCCCCCCCTCCCCATTTGCCATCTGACCATGTTTTTTAAGTGTTTAGAATCCTGAAAAGGTAAATGTCAGGGATCAGGCTTTTCATATGTTTATATTGGAGGCAAAACCCAGCACTTCCAAATACCATGTCCAAATTCAGGTTTCAAGTATAAAGAACCTGACTGTTAATTGAAGTTTGCACTTTACATAAAAGCCTGTATGACTTCAAATATACTGTTTCCACACATATTATTTTATCAAATAAAATTAGAAGATTGTCATGATCTTAAAAGAAAAGGCACTCTAAATTGAGATAATCCTGGTCTCACTGGTGTGGTTTGCATTTTTAAGGAATCTAATACAATATACAAGATTTCTTCCTTCCTTCTTTTTTTTTTTTTTTCAGCAGACACCTGCTTGCATGCAGATGGACTAATATGTTCAAGATGTATCTTTGTATGTATTTGAGGACATTTAATGTCTGACAGATGAAATTGGTTTCTTTATGGAACATTTAATATTCAGAAGTTGATTCACCTGTAGACAACATTAAAGGAAACCAACAAGGCCAACTGTAGTCCTTATGAGCTGCCAGAATTCATCTGAAGTCACTGGGCTGATAACAAATTACACTAGGCTCTGCAATCTTGATCTAAGCACAAAAACCAAATAGTGACACCTGGTTTATGTCTAGCTTTCCCTACTTCTCATCAGTGAAAGAGATTCACAAATCAAATTTGCTCTTATACTAAGAATCTGACTACAGTTTTCATAAACATACATTTTAATGTGCTGCACATTTCAATACCATGTATTCTCATGCTCTTTGCCCAAAATCCTTACGCTGAATTGTCATTCAGCAGTTACTACAACATTTGAAAATCCATATAATCCACATGGCTCTTTATGTCTCTGCCTTATATTTATATATTAGCCTGCATCATTTGGAGCCTTCTGTCACACACATTAAGAGCATTTTGTCTTTCATGATGAGTTTAATTATCGCAAAAACTCTGTCATTACTCAGTTTGGTATGGCTAAGCATAGATGTGTGTAGCTGGCCCAAGTCAATGACACTATGCTTCATCAAGCCAATGGTCCACTGTTGTTAAAGGTCTGTGTCACCTCACAAGGGTTTAGTGGCAAACACTCCAAAATACCACACTTAACAAATTCAAGAGGGCATGCTATTAGAAACATCTACAGCTATACTAGGAATCTAGATATTGAGCATTTATATTTACTTTATTCTTTATGATTAAATCATTCAGATTGTTATGATTATTTAAAACAGTTTAAGTATGCTTGCAAAGGGATTATTAGAAACCTTAAAGATATGTATCACCTTTTCATAAAGAATTGCAAGAATAGTTTTAGTTTTAGAAGAAAATATATCAAGAATCAGATGACTCACAATAAACTGGGAGTTAATATTATTAGTTCCTAAAATATCTGAATAGCATGTATATAATCAATGTGTACTAGTTAAATTGTATTTATCATGGTTTTTCAGCAAGTCACCAACTGGCAATTTCTCACACCATTTAACATGCAGATACGCACAAATCTGCTTGCCTTCTGATGGAATGTTGTTGCTATGAAGTTGGTAAAGAGGTAACTATTTAGAGAATCATCTTTCTATCGTGTACATGTATTGTGTCTAGACCAAAGAGCCTTAAATCACGTCTGGGGATTCCAAGCATCACCACAGAAGTAGAAATAGTATTACTGCTTTGGCTCAGTGTCTCCAAGATGCATTACTTATGGTCTAATAAAAGTTACAGTTTATAACAGGGAAGAAAGTTTACCTGCAAAATGGTTATAATGTGTTTTTTCTTTTTTGTATCTACTGTTAAAAAAGCCCTACCTGTGAGAGAGGTTATTTCTATGTTTCTGTGGAGAAAAAGTTGCTCTTGCTGAAGAATCCAAACTGCAAAAACTGCAATACCTCCCATTCATCCCCTCTACAAAGACTGTATTTCTGACAGGGACAAATAAATTTCCTGTAGATTGTTCCAACCAAGTCCCTTGTTTTCTAATTTTTCACTGAACTCCCAGATGGAGTGGTTCATCCATGGCTATCCATGTGTAAGCACTACGCTAACAGTTAACACCCAGACCTGTCAGAGATGTGAGCAACAACCTACAGGAATGAAATGAAGAGCCACACGCACTTTCTGCCATCTTATGAGCCCACATGTTAGAAAAACATTAGAAAAAGGTGAATGGAATCACTGCTGACTTGTAAGGCACGATATTGCAGAACAGGAGAGAAGACCAAGTTCCATGCAGCCCACCAGCCCCCTGCTCACTGGTACGGCAGCACTGACACCAGCTGCTCCTCCTCACAGGACCCCACAAAGGAAGAAACTGGAGACGAGTTGTGCGTGCACCCTCCAAAAAGAGGCAATGCTACGCAGTATGGCAAGCACTGCTTCAAGGTCAAAGAATATTTGTTCTGTGCTCCCCTCCATGTGAGGACATACTGTTTTCCTTCAGTCCAGCTCACTCAGCCTTAAGCAGAGGGTTTAGGGCTTAGGTCTAAATGAGTTATTTACACAAAGGGATAACGGGTGGGTCAGGTTCAACAAGGGGCAGTAGAATAAGCAGTACAAGACTGCCACAAGACTGAATAAATCCAAATATTACCATATTTTCTGGGAAGAAAATAAACACCACCCAAGAGAAAAAGTGGTCAGAAACCAGAGACGTGTCTGACCTGAATTGTACGTACTGCGGTGTTGTTGCTCAGGTCGACATTCCCACCGAATCACTGGCCAGAAAACACTGCTGCTGAATTCAGTCGCCGCACTGCGAACCCAGCCGTTAAATACTGGGAACTCAAACAATAATCTTTCTAACGCACTGAGTTAGTTTTGTTCCCACCCAACTTTCCTATCTCCTCTTTCACTTTATTATTTAAGGATCTATTACCACAGGTTTGTACAGCAATTTAATCATACAAGGCCTGATCTTGTGAGGTGCTGAATACCTTCACCTAACACTTACCACACATCACTGGAGGAATGTTTTGTCTTTGGCTACATTTTCAGCCTGGCTGTTTCCCCTGTCTTTTCCACATGTAGTGGTGCTACATGATCCATTTAAAGGGCAGCTTCACTGTTCTTTGTATTCCTGATATACAGAATTATTAAAGTCAAAACTGATTTAGTAAAGTAACAATTTTAGCAAGGTAATTAAGCATGTTTATAAGTTTAGAAGCAGAGAGTATTTCCACAGACTTCAAGGGAACTATTCATAGGTTTAATGTTATTAATGAAATTCCAGCCAAAATGGGCTCTTTATTTTATTCCCTGTTTATGTCATACAGGTCCCAAGGACGTGGCTAGTACTAGAGATTCACAAAGTTGCAGGGGAGCTTGTGACATCCATTATGTCCCTACGTAGCAAAATAAACATCACTGAAGCCGTAAACCCAAAGCATCATCTTACACTAATAAGGCACTTTACAAGGGCTCTCCAAAACACTCCACAAAAGAGATTGATTAAATTATGGCATGTTGTTTGCACAGCCGCAAATACACGTAATGAAGATCAAGTCCTTGTCCAAAAGAATTTATCACCTGAAATGCAGCTGTGTGTAAGGAGAACAGTAACAGCTCTTTAACATCTTTGTGCATTTTAGGTTTTCTGAGCACAGAAATATTTGGTCAATCCATTAGAACTATAACAATAAATAATACAGAGATAAGATTCTGAACCTATTTTAATAAAGAGCTGTCTCATTTCCACAGTTGTAACACTTCTGTTATAAAGCTGCCAAATTTCATTAGCTTTCTATTTCCAGTCAAATCTAAAAAGGAGATGCCAGCCACTCAGTAAGAATTGCCAATTTTGGCCTAACTAAAACATGGGACTATAAGCCAGATCTTTCCAGAGATTAATGAGAAGAAGCATCCTGACATAACACCACCACTGAGATGGGAACTTCACTGAGAGAGCTGATAGCCCTCTCCATCTGGAGGCATTAGAGGCAGAAAATCAGGGTTAGGCTGAAGCATTTTAAATGGTACGTCTTCTGCTAAAATCACTCATTTTGAATGAAATATTACAGAGCTGCCACTAGCAGAGGGAAGGGAAGGCAACACCTGTCTGCAGCAGGAGAGGGAAGGAGCAGCTCTGAGAGGGGAAAAAAGTAATTTCTCCAGCAAACATGGTTGAAGTGTAGTCACGCTCTTGCCCAAGCAGTCCCTTTAAAGCATGATATAACTCATCCACATGGTTCTCCTCTGAAGCCAGAGCAAACGTCTCTTGCTCATCCCTCGCCAGCAGCTTTCAGCACACAGATCCATTGGTAGCAGTTAGTCACAGGTGTATCATTTTTCATGTGACTTTTGACAGAGAAAAGACAGAGGCTGCCCCAATTTGGAGTAAAGCACCACTGCCCTAAGCAGATTTCAAGCAGTCAAGGAGCTGTGCTATGGCCTCTGCAAGCTATCATTGCCTTAAAGACCAAAATATGCTTTTTAGGCTTCTTGGTGAAGAATCCAGCATCCTTAAGAAAGCAAGTGAGTACAGTCAATCACATTTGCCAAAAGTTGGTCAAAGGATGAGCTATTAAACTGAACCTACTGCTTTTATCAGGCTGGAACTAGTCCTTATATTTCCCCTTAGGTAAGCTACCAAAAAGTTTTATATAAGCAAGTGTTCCACTGACTTTGAGAGCCTGCTTTTGTGCATAAGGATATCATACAAGGGAAGCCATCCCAAAGTCTTACCAAAAGCTGTAAAATTATCCACTGGACACGTGCACTAAACAGCATGAAGGTGAGCAAGTGTTTGCCCCTAGTTCATACATGTATGTCCCTGTGAGGACATGAAGAATCAAAACCAATCATTATTAAAATCAGTACTGGAAGATTGTCTGTATATTAGTGTGTTCTGGCCTTAGGTATGGGGAGGTGTCAAGCTAACTTTTTAATTGAAATAAATTTATTGTGTTTTTCTAGCCTGTTTGAAATAATTGCCTATATGAGTAGCAGTATTTAATCAGTAACTAATTATAATATCTGAAATTTGACAAAAAAAAAAAATTAATGGAACAAATCTTCCAAATAAATTTCTAAAGTGGACATTAATATTCCTGGCTACAGTTAAGAAAAAAAAATTTAACATTTACTGAAGTTGCTGACAAAATACAGCTCAGCACAGGATCAGATTTTCCATGAATATGTGTGATAAGTGATTGATGGTTTATATTATTACCATATGCAGTAGTTAAACATTTGAAAAAGTAAACCTTATAAAGAAACAACATAGAAGATAATATTTAATTTCCAGTGGGAAGAATTTAAGAATTTTCAGATGAAAGTGGTTTGTATGTGGAGTGAGTAGATCATGTAAACATGGTTTAAATGATTGTAACAGAGTGGTTGTGTAGAGCAGCTAGAAAATACGTAAAAGAATTAGCAATGTTTGAAACTAAAGTCATAATCAAGATTTATAAGTTGTAGAAAATTTAAAAATAATAAAATGACAATTTAAGTACAGGCAGAAAACACTTTGATGCACTTTGAAAATGCAGACAGATAACAAAATTTTGTTACCTGCAGTGAGTTTTATAAAGAAAGAAGTGTACAAAAAGTGTCTATTTTCCCTAAACAATATTCTTTCTGGATTTGGATTCCACACAGACTAATTTAATTTCAAAAAGTATAGGAAAAATTTATTTGGATTGAACCTTTGCTTTCAATGTAGCAGAGAATCGCAGTAGAACTCTATATGAGAGTGGTCTGAGTTCAAATGGTGGGGGGGGAACCCAAAGATTGACTCTTAGGAGAATTCTACTTCAGTTGTGCATAAATATTCAACATTTCCATCATAAGGAGGAAATCTTTTAACTTAATGTAGAGCTAATCCTCCTAAGTCTCTTTCATCCAGTCCTCCATTTAGAAATAAAGGCGTGTAACATTTATTACACCTAGAGGAGAAGCTGGCCTGGTACTCTTGTATTAGATGGGATAAATATGCACAATTTATCTAGCTTTTCTCTTAATGGAAAAGGTTCAAAATATACTTAGACTATGACCTGTTGTCGGAATCCAACAAAACTGTGTGGAAAGAGAAATGTCAGGACTTCTTCTAACCATCATACATCACTGGTGTTGCAAACCATGCTCCAAGAAAAACAGAGCAGCATTTTAGAGTAGTGCATAGCTGAGTGGCATAACTTTAGCTATCAGGTTTTTTAACTTACTCTATCCAGGAATGTTATCATCTGAATAACTTAGTTCAGTAGCTTTATTCTTTTCTATTAAGAACACAGAGGGCTATAAATTTCATGAGTATCACTGCTGAACTTGCTTTTCTTTGCTGTCTCTGTGAAGAAGTTTTGGAGAAAAATAACAAACATTTTAAAAAACTCTTTTATGCTGGGAAATGTCTTTTTCTCATAAGACATATTCCATGGGGTAATTTTTATTCTCTCTCAGTGACACCTGAGTTTATACAGATGAGCCAATCCTATGCAAGGTGAAACATTGATTTGAATTGGACAGAATCCTATATACACACTCATCCTCTGGAACCAAATGCTTATTTAGAAAAAAGATATCTTTATCTCTCTTTGAAGACTGGAGTGACGGAAGCACTGACATTGATAAGGAGAGTGGGGCTGGGAGAGAGCTGTTGGACTGACAAAACCAAATAAATGAAACTAGTTTATAAAGTTTTGCAGCTGGGTGCCGTTTCCTCCAATGATGACAATGACACAAAAAACCTGTTTTCTTCTAGGAAGAGAATGGAAACTGTGGACATGCAATACGGTTTTTAAAAAAACAGCTTTGTGCTAGGGCTGGCCAAATTGCTGTCTGGGCCAATGATGTGACATTCGTACAGATGAAGCTGGGAACTGGGAAGAAAATTAGTTTTGTATTTTTTACACTGACCTGGAAATTTATTTCCTTTGGTTTAGATATTCTGCATTAATCTCTTAACCTCAAAGAAAAATTCCAAAATACATATATTGGAAAACCAACTGCCTAATACCTCTGTGAGTGAAGCCAATTCAAATGTTGTTTGAGCAAAGACAAAACCCTAGAGGTTTTGTCTGGGTTGGTTTCACGGCCTGATCCAAAGCTGATTGCAGCCACTGGAAGCAGCACCACTGCATTGCTCCAGGCTTCAATCTGCTCTACGCTCCTGATCACTTTGTCATCTAACACTTCCTTTGCTGGAAGAAAGTGGACAGAAGTTTGGACAATGGGACAATCACCACCATATTTCCTGGAAACAAGGAGGCTCCTCCTTCAGGAGTAGCAAGAGCTGAAGGAAAGCTTCACAAAGCAACGTCTGAGCGTCGGTGTTGTGAATCACTAGCTGAAGGAGCTCCTCTCGCTCCACTGAAGGCACGTCGTGCCTGGGAGAGCATCTTCTAACATAAGCACGGAGGTAAATGCTGCCCATGACTTACTATATTTGCCTTTGCAGTATTTTTCCCACTGGTGAGGCTGTTACAAAGAAACTCTTCTTTACCTGTAAGCTGAGGGCGTTTCAGCAGCAGTCATTAAGGAACAGAAGACAAAGAAAAAAGACTAAACTTAGTGTCACTGTCACCTCTTAGTTTCATTTTCAGAATAAATCCTAAATTTAGCTGTGTCACTGGAAACAATGCAAATAAACCCAGCTCAAGAAAGGACTGTTTAATCTGCCACTGAAGTGGTAGCATTTGAATTCCTGTGTAAAACCTCTGAGATTTTAGTATGACTTAAGTCTTCTCCAAAAGACATGAACTCATGAAGATTCTTGCAATTTCTGTCCACAGTTAAATGAACTGCACGATCATAAGAGAAGGCAGAATTTGGGGCATACATTTTATCCTATGAAGACAAGGAATAAGCTGCAGTTTTCCCTGCTGAATGAGGTACACCTGTATTTCTATCCCTTGCTTTCTATAGACTCTACATTTGACCTCTTGCTAGCAAGAAATTTAAATAACTCAAGAACTCTTTTAAGTGGCACTTCTGGATTGTACTGTGCAATTAATAAATTACAATTTATTACCACAGAATAGCCTAGAGCTCATACGGAACTGAGGTGCCTATGCACATATAACACCAATAATACAATGTCTGATTTAAGAAGAGTATGACTTGTGAAATATTTATAACATTCCTTATGATGCTCAAGTGTGTCTTGTATGTAACTGCTCATAGACATGCATAAATCTGCATATTAATGACATTTAAAAGGCAAACCCTGACCTTAGCCATACCTTATACACAGGTTCAAAGGAGTTGTGCTGTGAAGATAGTGAACATCAGGTGGGACTTCTGTGTAGGTGGAAAATTTGCACAGCTGGTCATAAAGAAAGTTGGCTTGCCAGAGGTAAAGACCATTCCTGCTGTCAAAGCTAAATCCTGATCCAGAAAGATTCTTGACTACAGGTTTAACAGTACGCCCTTGAGTAGACTCACTGGTTTCAAATTAGTTATATCCTTAGGAGTGTTGCTGGATTGAAATGAAAGGTTAACAAAAATTCTTAAATTTCCTTTCCTTTGTTTATATATTAACAAATAAACTAATTATAAAATCATACAGTATTAATTGCAAAGTACATTTCTTTCTACAAATATTCAGCATATAGTGCTGTATACCAGTACAATGGATGTCAGGTATCTAAAAAAATTACTCAGAAGAAACAGAATAATGTGCAGGAGAAAACTTCAAAAGAGATTGGGATTTGCAGGCCTTAAAAGAAAGCAAGGTAATGAACATAGTGCTCATAACCAACTACTCATAACTGAGGCTACTCAGAATGTATTTTTCCTGGAGCAGAACCAGACACTGCTTAGCACTCCAAGTTATTTTGAACCCAAATTGCACCTTTCAAACCTCACCTTTTCCTCTGTAAGTCAGTTCAAAAATACTTTCAACAGTGGGAAGAGCCTGACTTACAGGACACATCCCCAGAACTTCCACCAGCCTCAGCACCTTCAAAAACTTTCAGATTAATTATTTTGAAATGAACTATTTCATACACTCACTCAAAGCTTCCCTTGAGAACTTTTCCACTGTATCCATGTATATGAAGTGTATTTCTGTAAGAAATTACTGGTGAAACTACATTCACTGCCATTCCCTCATCTTTCTCTGCACCAACCTTCTGTGTTAGGTTTGCTTTTTAATTCCAAATCTTTGGGAAAGTCTGTTTACAGATCTGGAGTAAAAAAACAATGTAGATATCAAATCAGGACCCTTCAGTTCACTTCTGAACTGAAGTTGGGAAATGCATATTTGAACCCAAATGGTGAAAATTTCCAATTCTAGTAACCCAACCAAGTCTTTGTGAGGAAATTGCATTGTGATCTCATAACGTTAGATTAATTACTGCTGCTTTTGAGACAAAATACTATGCAGAACTGAAAAACTTATATGCTCATGTACAAAATAATTTGAAATAACAATGTCAGTCTAGTTGTTTTTAAATGTATTTGTTTCTGTCTGTTTTTCTACACAAAAACTGGTTCAATTAAAGTGGGTCTTTTGTCTAGGTATACTGAACATTGCCCTGAAACAATAAATCACCCTCTCCCAAAAGGTTTCAACTATAATCAGCAGCATAGAAGGAAGTATTGTCTCAAGGCTATTGAAAGGTGGGCTGATTATTAAAAAGCCTGACGAGTTTTAAAACATTGCCATAATGGATGTGCTTTAGAAGATCCTGTAAATTATTTTGATTACTCTCATCTCCCATTTCAGACCACTTTACTCTCACTTTCTTAGTAAACAGGCAATGCAGGAAGCCTGCTCAAACTGATCTTTTGCTTTGCAAACTATAATACCCTACTTTAAAACCTCAGGAAGGTTATTTCAAAATTTTTCAGCTGTTCAGGAACCCGGACTAATCCGCTGAAATCTACTGACCTCACATATGGAAAATAACCAAGTAGGAACTAATGTGTATATCCTCTTTGAACTTCCTCTTACAAATTTCAGACTTAAGAAAAAGGTTGAAAAGGAAAAGCATTCTTTCCTATAAACATTAAGCTTTACAATACCATTTGCTTTCCGTTCTCAAATTAAACCGGAGCCGACTTTTTGTTATGGTTTTAAATTGTCTGCAATAATAACACCTTCCCCCCTTCTAAAATGTAGAAGGCAAAGCATGTCCAGGATCATAATGTTTGGGGTTGTTTTAAACCACTTAGGAAGTCTGCAGAAACTGGACTCCCACAACTGCTTTGCATTGAGAGGATAATAGGTTCCCAAAAGGAACAAGAGGTCTTTGTTTTGGGTTGTTTAAGATGCAGAACAAAGGAAACTCTGACAACAAACAAGCCTTAAGAGACCATAGAAACAACTAGAGTAAAAAAAATCTTTCTCTTACAGGATATGTAAGAAACAAATTTCACTGCATTCCTCAAGCTTCCTATGTTTTTTCCCAGGCACATGTCCCAGGACATGTTCCCAAAGCCACAGAGGACTCCATCCTAAAATATGAGTGCATTCAGCCCCTACCCGTTCCACCGTATCTCTTAGGAAGTGTTCGGAGCATTGCACACCCATTTCCCAAGTTCAGCTTCCGGGATATTGGTGTCCTGCTAACTCTCAGCAGTTTTTCTTCCGTAATGCACAGCTTTCTCCTGTTAAGTGTGATATCTTTTGCTGAATGCATCCTTTTCCAAACAGACTTTTTTTCCTGAAGGATGAAGCTTTCATTTGTTGATTTTGTTCCATTCACTAAGAGACCATCTGAGTGTCCTGACATTTCTCTTCATCATGTTTACACTGTTTTGCAAGAGTCTTTTGCTGCTCTCTTGTCTCTGGGCTTGGTCCTACATGGCTGAGATGAGTGGGAGTTTTGCCACTGAATTGCGTGGGAGCAGAAACAGATCCTCAAAGCAAGGATGCTTGTCAAAGCCCAATTCAGTCTACTTTCTGAGCAGATAATGCATTTACTCTTCATATTAACTGATTTTGTTTACAGCATACATTCTGGTTTCTAGTAAGCATGTAATAGTAAAATATTGGGAGTCAACACAAAAAATTGAACCTGTATATGCTTTTCAAACTCAGTATCCCTTTTATCAGTTAATTACATAATTTAAAATAGGGGACTTTATAAAACTATTCTTGACTTCCATCTACAGAACAGTATTTCAGGCAAGTGAAGAAATCTGCCATTCACGTTTGAAGTGTATTTGAACTGACAGAAAGCTTTCATCCATAAATTAATCCACTGTAATGCAAAATTCATGACTACATCACCTTTGCTTTCTCTCTCTTTTTATAGGAACTAAAAAAAATATGTTTCTTATAAGCAGATGGAACAAAGGTGAGCAACTGTCACATAAATGTGCTGGATCTTGGAGGGAGCCATTTCCCTTACAACACCCCCCACATCATGTACACATAGCCAGAACAGAGGTATGTGCTCAACTCCTCAGGTGACTAGAAGTGTTAGCATGGCTCTGCACTCCCAAAAAATAGCTGGCATTCTTCTTGAGCTCCTCACCTCCTCTGCAAACCAGAAAACTGCCTTTCAGCATATGTTTCAAGAGGCCAATTAACACTTTTTCCAAGATCTGAAGAGAGGTAGCTCTAACACTTCTAGAGACTCAAGGCCTAGTTTGCAGCCAACCCTCACACAAACACCTTTTTCCATTCATAATGATACATAAATATTTATTCATATGTCTCTTTTGCAGAGTCTGTGGCATTGATGTAGTCGTGAGATAAATCCATGAGGCAAATCTTGTGTACTCTTGGTCATGAGAGTGACATTGATGCAAAGTACAAGGCAATGGCTTGAATTTACAAAGCAGACAGTGATTGAAGAGAATGGGAGAGGAATGGCACTACCGCTGCCAGTTCTGTCTCCTGCACTATCAAAATGTCATGAGGAGTGTCCATGAAAAACATAGGCTATGACAGAGCCAGCAATGATGGACTGACAATGCATTTTGGTTTTATGTACTTTGGTAAAAGGAAACCATGAAAAATTTTGCTATGCAAGACATGATTCAGAAAGCACGCATCAGATGACATCAGAATGCAATCAACCTTCTCAGGATGAAAGGGCAGCATCTGAAAGTCTATGTATATCTCAACCCAAGACAAGGAACAAGCAGTAGATGGAGAATACACGGCACTCAGAAAGCCATATAGTTGTGCACAGATGTGTCATTTTTTTTCAAGGCAGATACTATTTCCTTGCCAACCTCACCAACTGCGTAGTAATTTTAGGATCATCTGATCATATCAGCATGTATGAGACAGTAACCTCACCCAGTAGACTAGTTGTCATCTAGCTGGTAGGTTTACATTATCTCACATAATCATTTGCACTGGCTCCTGTGAGACACTTGCTAATAATGAGAAGCTTCAAACTACATTTCCTGTTCTGCAACAGAATAGGAACATTGTGGGTACAAGAAATGTAAGACTGGCCATGTTTGGCTAATTTACTGAGACAAAATCTCTTTAAAATCATGTAAATATTGGACAAGTTGCAAAAGTGGTGGGAAATTTGTGCCCAGCCAGAGCCAAGGAGTCTCACAGACACATGCTTCTTGGGATACTGCAGTCCTCTGGTCAGCATCCCATAGCACTAGTTTGGCATAACACAACATCCAGTTCCAACCAGTGCATACCAGGACTCTTCAAAGGCACAGTTCCCTACTTCTTTCTTTCCTATAATCTTAATACAAGATTTTAAATACTAAACACTACAGTCTATAAACTAACTTGTCAAACCAAATTAATCACTCTGGTGTCCTGCACCACATGGACCTGAAAACAGTAGCAGATGGCAAAGATCTGATGTTCAAACCTCTCCTGGTCTGCGGTGGCTACAGCCCAGCCTGGATTCTCAGGCAGGTAAGGCAACTGACTGGCTGCCCCCTTTTCCTTTCCCTTGTGATATGGACTGGGCAGTGGCTGTTTCCAGGACCCTGCATCACACTGGTTTCGTTTGCCTTCTCTGCCCCTCCCTGTATTTACAGTTCACCAGGCCTGCTGACAGGAGGTCTTAATGCTGCAGATGTTCAACTCCTGTCAAAGAAAGTGGCCATAGTTAAATGCTATAGTTCAAAATGTCCTTCTTGCATGGATTTAAGAGGAAGCAAAAGGAGACATTATCCCCACTGTTATCACTGAGATCCCACATGACGAGACAGGGTGTAGCCAACTGACACACAGCCCTTCTGCCCTCCCCATCACATGAAGACCCTGTCTGCATATCTTTTTTTTTTTTAACATATTTGCCTCTTACTTCTTGGCAATTACAACCCAGCAACGTTTAAATAAAGTCTCATTTGATACTGACAGCTCCTTTTTATAGTAACAATAGGGAGTGGGAGAACACGACCTTTGCTACTCAGCCATAATGGCTTTACTTATTTCCGAGCAGTGACTGACAGTAACTGTCTATTACAACACACATTTTGTCAGTGTCTTTTTTAGTCTGTTAATGTACAAAATTTAACCCTAAATTGCTTCTCTGTACTTTAGTCAAAATTTTTAAAACTTACTTAACTTTTGTGGCTGAGAATAACTCTGTTTTCTCAGGGCACAAATCTGCCAGGCTCTTTCTGACAATGGGAATAAGCCTCATTAACCAGCATGAATCTCTTACAATAAGTTGTTTTGCATCAGTGGGCAAAACCCAAATCTTCCTTGCAGTGATTCTGTGTTGGATGACCATATTCAGAGTGATTTGAACAGTGTCAAGGAGGTGGAAATAGAGCCCTCATTATTTCTTTAATGTTTCAATTTTTCAAGTTCTCAACTTTCAAATTAGAAGGGGGTTTTATGTTGACCTGTGGTGGTATGCAGAATCTGCCCTCACTGACTTTTACCCGGGAGCCAGGGAGGAGCATTAATTTTTCACATTTTATAGCCTGGCAACTTGACAGTGACTGCACTATAGATTTGTTGGCCTTTATTCTGCAATAACTGTCCTGATCTCAGTGGACCACAAAAACAAGTAGCAGCTCTGAGTGTAGTCTCAGCAGGAGAAGCTGTCAGGCTTTACCCTACAGAGCCCATTAGGGCTGAAATATGCCTGACCTCCACTGCTTTATTTGTTGTGTGGGTAAACTTCCAGTGCTATCAGACCTGGATTTTGACAAGCATTTGCCTGCAATATTAAGGTAAGATCCTGTTGATTTTAGCAGTTTTCCAGCCTTGTTTGTTTTGGCAACGTGAAGAAGTCCTACCAACAGTGATGATCCGATACCATCTCTGAAACATCCCTCGTTATCAGAGAACACTGTGGTCAGGGAATAGCAATCGTGCGAAGGAAGGCACTTCCTCTCCCTGCCTCCATTCCAGCTCTTGGAATAATTTTCATGCCAAAGGTAACAAGGGATGCATACAGTGAAATGGATCAGCTTTTGCTCATAGCATTCTCATATTTTTCAGCAAACTATTCTCTTTGCATGTAGAGAAACACCTTCCTAACTGATGATAGCAGGAGTTAAATTGTGTTTGCATCAGCCAAAGACAATACTTTCTTCATTCACACTGCAAGGTGTGAAAAATGCATGTGAACTGAATGCTCACAGAATCTGCCTGATGGAGAGCCATAGGTTAGCTCTCACCTGGAGAAGCACTGTGTGGAAAGAACATCTTGCTAACAAAGGCTGATCACTGACTGACTGCGTCCATGCTTATCAAGCTCTATTCTGCTTACAAAACCTACGTTTCTGCTATGATTTTACTCATCTGAGACAAGAAAAACACGCACTTGTTGAACGAGGAACTCATTTCATATGCAGAGGAGACCCAGGAGCACAAGGGATTGGTCCCAGCCTTATTGGAGTCAATAGGAAAATTCCTCCTAAACATTTCAGGTCTGCTGGGACAGGCTCCAGATGAAGACAGTGGGGTAGATGAGACAGGATGTCTCCCTTAATCTGCCAAGCCTTTGCTGCTGACAAACATAAATGCAACAGCAAGAGCCCTCTGTATTCTTAGTCCTCATGCTGAATTATCATGACTAACTGCCAAAAAAGACATGTTGTAATTCACTGACTGAATGATTTTTTGATGCACATTAAAATGGCCAAAGACTTTTTTTTTTTTTGCCATTAAAAGACATTTATGCTACGTCTATAACACAACCTAAAAAACGGTCAAGGAATGAGCTTGCGTGCCAGACTGCTGATCACCCAGGCTGACTCACTGTCAACACATCTCAGCACAGGCCAGCTGCCACCTCCCAGAGAAGAGTACGGGTAAAACCCCACCTTACGTGGCTCCCTCCCCTTGACAAAGTCCCCCAGTGCTCTCCTGTAGGACTTGGCGCCCTCAAGCACCCTGGATGCCTTCATGCCATACATGCAATGCACATCTGTGGTTTCATGCACTGAGAATACCCCACCAGTGGCCCATAACATAGTCCTCACTTTAGTTCAAGCACTTGGAGATGGAAGGGAAAAACAGACAAAATAATAACTGTGTTCAAGGCTGGAAGGACCCTGTATGGGACCCAGAGAGATAGAGAGCCAAGTCACACACAGATGAAGTGCATCTGTAATGATCTCAGGGCCAGAGGACAGATGGTTATCCTGTTTTATTTAGCAGTGTAAAGGTAACCCAAGTCTCCTATCTACAGGACCATGAGAAATTAAAGTTACAAAGGATGTTCAAACCATGTGACTTTTTCCTGTTAAGTTTGTTCTTCCTAATTTCAGTACTGCTTCATTAAAACACATTTATACAACACTTTCAAAATCACCCTGCTTGCCTCAGCTGTGATACGTGCTACAGCATTTGTTGCAAAAATCCATTTCTTCCTACCTCTCGTTTTGGCTCTTTTCTCTTCGTTACCTCTCCCCAGCTTTTTTTTTAATTTTAATAATGGCATATATACACTCCACAGCTACCATTTGATGCAGTATGACTTACTTTTTCTATGTTTTTAGCACATACACAGACTGAGAGCTGAAAATACAGCTAAGGCCAACACAGTTTTCAATCACAAGTACAGAAGTTGTATATTCTGCTTTATTTAAGCACCAGACCAAACAATTTGTTTAGCTTCTGCCAGGAATGAGCCCTTATTCTCTCCACAGTTTTGCAAACATTTTGAGCTGACTCTGCAATGTGCCAGCCTCCTTGAGACTTAACTTTTTTGTTAAATCCTGGGGGACAAATGGTTAAAAGTCCTGTGTTCTGGCACAAAGAGTTTGTGCTCTGTCAGTGTGAGGAAAGGTGAACGAAAATTTCCTTATATGTGAAAGAGGGAAGGATTTCAGCTAATTAGAGGCAGACCCACTCCCAAGCCTGCTCTTTGGGCTAAAGTGTTTCCTAATTACAAAATTCCCCAAAATCTAAGTGTCCTGTATGTAACTCAGTGCATGGTGCAGCCTACAGCACACCCATTGTGGAAACACAGAACTGACCTTGAATTCAGGCAGGGGGAATTGGAGAAAAACCTTATAAATGGCTGGAAAGGCCAAAGGGAGAAGTGAACTCCAGAACTGGGAGCACGTGGAGGAAGAAGTGTCTCATTATATAGTCATGACCTCAAACTATGTCTGAGGATTTTTTGCTTCCAAACTAAAACTAACTTCCTGCTTGTGGGTGAGGAGTGTCAGAGAAAAAGGACAAACACATAATTAAACAACAGCATTTCCTTCCTCTTCCCGCTTTCTGGTATTTCTGGACTTGGACTGTTATTTATTTGGGTCCTTCTTGTTGAGCCAACAGGTAGCAATGTTGAGATCCAAAAAATATAAAAGCAGTTCCTCCCGTCTCAGCTTGTTTACATATCATTCAAAAGCTTCACCATCTTTCATAAGACTGCATTAGACAACAGAATGGCAAAGCAATTTTTTCTTCTTCTGAAGAGATAAATATAGCTTGACATCTGTTTTGTTTAGACTGCAGACAGTGCTGCTGGCATGCAGGTTTCTTAGCTTCCTCTTTATTTATCCAATTTAATGTATATTAAATAGTAGAAGTCTTTAAAAAGGAAAGTTCACTGGTTTAAAATTGCATTGCTACTTCTGCTTCAGGCTCAGAATCAGAACAGAAAACTTGAAGGGCCAATTTCTGGTTTATTCAGCACTTGTGTCATTCAAGCAATGACAGCAGGACTGTGCAATGAAAATCAGGACAGAGTTTTGTAAGAAGAAACTTGGGAGTGATGTAAGGTAAAGAAAGGCTTAAAAGAGATATTTTGGAGATTTTTAATTGTTTTCTAATACAGCTGAGAGTTTCCTGAAACTTCTTGATTTAAGGCAACAAGACTCATCGCCAAAATTCTTGATTTAAGGCAACAAGACTCATTGCCAATCTCCAGAGAATGGGGAATGAATATCCTCAGCATTTGCTCTTGCAGTGCAACAGCAGAGATTCCCTGTAGCAATGACTGGCCTACAATCATCATTTTAAAAGATTTTGCAACAGAAGAGGAGCAAACAATCCTTAACTCTTATTTTCTTCTATGGCCTCCATGGGGCTGATGGGGAAACAAGATGTGTTCCCTGTAGACACACTTCTGGGATCCCCAGACTTCCCTTGGATTTCATTCATTTCCCTCCCACCCACCCTCTTTGGAAATGAGAACACCTTGTGAACTCCTTGGGAAAAAATGGAGTAAAGCAGTTGTGAAGCTTGCTCATCATGATCCAGCTTCTGCATCGGAGAGGAACTAGAAAAACTCTGGAGTAAAATCATGTCTGATTTTAGAGCCCGAGCTTATGCTTACTTGAAAATACTCCCACTGAGTGTGTATTGACCACAAAAATCAGGCCATTACTCTGAAAGAGACAAGCTACATTTTACCTCATTATCTCTGAGAATAAAAAGCTATATAGATTTTGGCAAACACAGCCAGGTATTTTTTAATGTCTCTTTAAATCTTGCTTAATATATAAATGACACTTGAAAGTCCTTTTTATTGCAGTTGGCATTTTACCTAAGGTCATAACAAGTTGCTTCCCTAGTAAAATGTCTTTTTTTCCTAACCACAACGATATAATTCAGACTCTCAGATTTATTAAAAAAAAAAAAAAGTTTAAGTGTTAAAGCAACCCTCTGGGAATAAGAAGTAGGATTTCCCATCAAAGAGAAAGCAGTCACTTCAGTGTGCTGAACTGGCAGGACACCAAGGCCTGTAGTACTTCCTACAGACAGCTTTCTAACACAGCCCTTGAAAGAAAAACTTACTTTTTCACCCATTGAGGTAATCTATGATAACAGCAAACTATAAACAAAAGGAAAACAAACCAAAGGAAGTCTCCCTGCTAAGGCATGATGTGGCACATTATTTACTGGGAAAGAGAGAAAATAAAAAGGCAGCACATGGCAGTGTACAAGCAGATTCAGGGTCTCCATAGTGCAGACCCTTGTGCCTGTATTTGCACTGCAGGACACATTTGACGCCAGAATTAATTCCTATTAAGCTTCCCATGAACAGTGTGCAGAAAGAAGGGGATATTTGTTTTGAACAACGGGACTAGAATCTAGTCCTGGTAAAAACAATTTAGACCGCAGGTTTTATCTAAACAGAAAATCACCTTAGAATTTAGCCAGTTGCAATCTGGTAGCTTGTTTAGACCATTTCCTCCATGGGGCTCTCTCCTTGCCATCAAAATCAAATGGTGAATCTCAGTCTTTTTGCAATTGCTTTCTATACCTTACAACTGTTCCTCTTTTCAGGTTCTAGTTTGGCTTTTGCATTTCTGTTGTAAAGTTCTAGCAAAACAAAGCCAGTAATTAGCAAGTCACAGAATCTATAAAGTGGTACCTGCACCCTGCACTAAGTCTTCCTGCGTATATGTATTATAACCTTCTTTGAACTGCACTTATTTGAAGCTGCAATTTCTGCCGAGGAATTGGTATACTTTGAACTGCAGCATATAAACTCAGGAAATTCTTTCCTATGAACTGCAGCATATACACACAGGAAACTCTTTCCTACTGTGTGTATGAATCTTTAAAAGCCCTGTGGCCCATATAACAAAGGTAATTGTGAATTGAAACCAGTTGTGTTTTAGGCATCTGGCCAATACCAGCACTGTTGAAATCCCAGTTGGTGTTTATCTACAACCTGCAGCTCCTAAACACTTTTGTAATCTGGCACTATTTGTGCCAAAGAGAGGATTTTGCTGAAACACTGCAAATACACTGGTTTGGTTCATAAAGGTAATGTACATTCTGGTGTTTATACCTATTGCATAGCTATGCAATTCAAATGGTGCAAAACTATTCCCACTGTTTGGCCCAGGAGACAAAGCCACAGGTTACAAAGATTTAACCTACAAACATGCAGTGGCAGCTAGACTGGATGCCCATGACAGCACACAGCCACGTTCCACCACTGTCCTCACAGTGCCTGTGAAATCTGGGAATTCTACCCCAGGGAAAAGCTGAATTTCATGCAAGCAAATTTTCTTAGAAAAGAGACATTTAAGATGTGCCTCAGGCACACAGACTCAATGCCAAAGCACTTTGGCCTTTCTGAATCCCCTGCAGGCACTTGATTTGACAGTGCATATAGTCTTTACTGCTGACTGGCACCAGGCAAACCATGAGCCTGTCCAGCTCCTGTTTAGACAAACCGCCACATGAAAGAAATCGGATGAGCTGCAACCATCCTGGCATCGTGATATGCATAAGGAGAGGGGGGCTCCCAGTATACTTTCCCTTACCCTCTTTGCAAAGGCCAAATACGTGTTCCCCATGTCTTTATAGGAGATTATTTCTAACCCAGCATTTCTAGAATAAAATTACAAATTCCAGATTGTTTCAAACCATCAGTGAACCTGTCCTTGCCACCATTGTTCCAATAAGAAAATGCCTAACTACCTATAAAGCACAAGCTGAATGCACAGTCTCCCCTATTAACATTTTTGATGCAATGCCCACCTGGAGTCAGGAGAATGCTGTATAATTCTCCAGATGAAGGAGAAACCACAATCATTTGACTCTGAATGTTTCCTTTTTCCTGTAGCTCTTGTGTACATTTCTTAGCTCATATCCCTAAAAGTTTTTGTTGTCATTTTCAATACCTACATTCCCCTTTACCTACCTACCCTCCTCATCATGTAATGGTTTTCCTTTCCTAACTTCCCCTCTAGAGGATGATGCCAAGAATGTACTCCCTGCAGAATTTGTATTGGCTTTTATTTTCTTTTTAGGTTTTTTTTTTTTAATCTTCTACGGTTGTACATTCCAGTCATATACATTCTTTATACCCCTTCATTATTTATACTGAGTCCCAGTTATTACTGAACATTCCTTTAATTCCCTGCCATAGGCTCATGTACTTCTGCTCTGGTGTGGAAAAAATGAGTGAGCTCTTCAGAGCAGTTCCTCTGTAACTTCCAGATTGCTTCTGTTGTCTTCCAAAATGACAGTGGAATTGTATCTTTTAGTCTTTTGCTGCTGGGGCATCACTTTGTTATAGTGGTTCTTTGACTCATCGTGGTATGGGACGATGTCTGGTGTAGAAGTTCATCTTCTGAAAATCACCTCTGAAGGCAGCAGTCTTGATTCAGCACCGCATATCATTCCCTTTTGCCCCAGGATGCTTTAGTCCAACCTGCAACTCTGAAAACCTTTACTTCTGCTGACTGAAATATTATCCATGCTTTGCCTTTAATTTACAGTAAGACTTCATAAGGAATTTAAAAAAAACATTAATAAAGAAGCTTTAACTGGTCTAGTACAAGCACAGAGAATGTCACAGTCTTAATATCTTCAAAATTTATTGTCCACTTTATAAAAATGAAAGATAATACTGACATTTATGGCTGAAAAGCTTTTGTCTAAATCAGGCAACCTGAGGTCTGTTGTCTGCATTGGTCAATGAAACACTATATATATCCTTGCATATACGTACACTGTCTCTTACAGAGTTCAATACTGATGATTTTTCTACCAGAGAGAGTTTAGTGTCTTTACAGAGTAATTCCTGCCTTCTTAACTCAGTCCATCCTACACTTTGGGGGTAGGAGGATGTGGGTAGATGGAGTGATGAGGGAACACAACACCCCTTGTTCACTCCTGGCCCCAGAAGGCTTTGCAGAGGCTGAGTGTGCAAGTAAGTTTTCTACAGTCTCTCTGATCCCTCCAGCACTGGTAGAGGTGTTAATAGGGCTGCAACACAGTGAGGGGAGGTAGATGCCCAGGAAAAATCCAAGCATGGGAAATGGTGAGCTCCAAACCAGATTCAGAAGGGGAGTACTAAATCACCCCCTATATAACGTTTTAAAACTCAATATGTGTTATGTATTAGAATATATAAACATACACACATGTTTATATTCTTTTTGAAACTGTGTATTTGGGGAGTCTGTCTTCCCCATATGAACCTGCTCAGTCTCCACCCCATGTGCCTCTCTCAGACACTTTTATTCTGCCCATGCAGCATCATTATGCTATATCGCCTCCCCTCCTCCCCTAAATTTACCCTGAACCACAGAGCAGATTTATGCAAGAATCACCAGCAGCCACCCAGGAATCATCAGTGTACTCCACACTGACTACTCTGCAGTAATTGTGTAGGAAAGGGTCCCGACCCCATACAGCTGTACATTGTACATTATACCTCGCAGGTCTCCTCCCACTGTGGAGACGGCTGACTCTTCACCATGCACCATGGAGAAGTAGTTTACTTGGACCAATCCTATAGAGCATCCAACAGACATCACCCCAATGGCAGGAAAGGGCTCGCATGATGCAGCTTGGGCAATGCAGAGGACACTGGCCAACAATGCCTCGGGATTTTCTAGTTCTGGGGGCAGGTTTCCAGCAGGAGGGGCGTGGAGCCAAACCTCATCGCGTAGGAGACTCTGTGGAGGACTTGGTAGGAAGGGAGGTCCTCCCCAAGACCTCTGGGTAAAACGTACAGTCTGTCCTCTGGCACTGAGAAAGGAAAGACGAAGACACCCCATCTCCCATTCTGATGTCTGTGGTTTAATTTCAATGCTCATGTGTTCCAGGTGATTGTTATTCCCCCCAGTGCTCGTAGGCTTTAAGAAAAAAAAAAAAATCCTCAAAAATACTAAGTTAATTATTGTGGTTATTCAACATACCTCAGAAGGGAACCACAGTCCCATCTCTCTAGTTCTTCTGGCTGCAAGTCCATTCCCTCAGCTGCTTTGAATTTTCAGATGGTCTTAGCCAATTATGAAGAAATAAAATGATGCAGGAATTGTAAACCCTTTTTACAGAGAATTTAATTGAAGTGCTTGTTTCTATAAAGCTAAGAAACAAACAAACATTCAGGCACTTGCTTTAGACAAAATAAACAAATGAAGTACAGTGCATCAAGCCGGACAGATTTAACTTATGTCTTTATAAGGTGTAACCAGGACATTGTAAACCAACTTCCCTTGCTAAAATTCCCAAGTATGAATTTTATGTGACTTCTTATTAAATGTTTAGTCTGAATAAGACGAAGGAAGAACGGAGTCCTCACATGTTCTAAATGAGGCCTGCATAATAGTTGAATCATTTTATTTCTCCTGCATCATGAAGTGGTCAAATTCTTCCAAAAAAGGAGAGAAAAATTGGAACAGAAGCACTGAGGACAATGTTATAAACCACCTTTCAATTCATTACAGAAACCTTTGATATATTACACACATGAGGAAAATGCCATTGGTCCTCTTGCAATCATACCTGTCAGATTTTACTGCAATTATCATTAGTACCTCTGCACAATCTGCTACAGAGACAGTCCAGTTGTCTTTCCATGTAGTAAAGAAGCTGACTGCAATTCACAATTCTGCTTAGACTTGAACCCAGCTAAGTTAAAGGGCCTGCTTTTCACCATCATTACTCTTGGCTCTGATGCAATGTTTTTGTGCTCCATCAGAGCCTGGTCTGGCAGATTTAAAATAAAATAATGCAAAAAGTACTTGCTTAATGTGCTGTTTCTCTGATTTTTTCAATAGCTGGGTGGCCATTTGTCAGTAGGAGGC
The DNA here is from genome assembly GCF_964188355.1 of Buteo buteo. Classification (NCBI taxonomy): domain Eukaryota; kingdom Metazoa; phylum Chordata; class Aves; order Accipitriformes; family Accipitridae; genus Buteo; species Buteo buteo. The sequence goes on along the minus strand of NC_134204.1, from coordinate 12,766,608 downwards.
AGCAGGAATAATAGTCTGGTTTGTTGGGAGCACATTGTTTATAAAATGTTTTAAATTAGAAACATATCCAGGGATTTGGATGGATATGATTACAAATTAAAATGCATGTAAAAATATTACCTCAAAGGGCGTGCTTCTCATTTGTATTGAGACCGGTTTTGTCCTCTACCAAGCAAGTTAAGACAAGGTTTTGAATTCTGGAATTACACTCGTTGTCTCCACAACACGTGAAATGAGAGACGCTGCAGTATCAATGCTGTACTTGGCTAATAAGCTATAGCACCAATTAGCAGATTCTCAACCAAAAAGAAAGATATGATCCTACTCACCAGCCTCTGTATTACTAATTCTGTCAGTGGCTCACAGCCTTATGTTGGCAACAAGCAACAAAGCCTGTGCTTTCTTGGTATACCTACCAGAAAAGAAAGATGTTGGGAAACAAACTTCCTATGAGTTTCCTACCAACCATCAGTTGGGTTTGGGTGGTTTTTTTAGATATATACAGCTTCTTCAAGACAACTGAGTCACGGTCTTTGGATGGATGGTAGTGACAATCCTATCCTGCTTTCCTGTAATACCTGCGGCTGCACCACCAGTGCTGCCAGTGCCAATAGTGCAAACCATGTTTGGTAGATCAGGTGTCTTGCAGCTGCTTCTTTAGCTGTCTGGCAAAATCTTGCTCATTAAGAGGCACAGATCTCACCTTTGCCATCACATACACCGTGACCTTCTTGGACTTCCCACTGTCACACCTGTGAGTACAGGTCCAGTGCGGAAAGCAAGTATAAATGACTAATGTAAACCTGCATTTTTGATCAGCTGAGTGCTCATTCAGTTAACACCCTCCTTTGAATACTGCCTTCCATGTTCTCTAAAGAAAACATCTTCAGGTTTGTTTTGAAACAGTATTTTGACAGCCACTCTGTTGAAATGAAATTACAAATGCACATATATACATACATACATTTTCTTCTTTTTCCTTCCTCAAAGTAAATAAATCAAAGCCTCGGGTCTCTACCAACAACTTTCATTTCTGCAGTGCAGCTGGCAAAGAAAAGTACAAATAAGGTCCCCCCTTTCAGTTAATTGTACTTTTAGATGACGTCCCAAGTGTAATTTATAATATTCGTGACATTTTCCTATTCATTTATTAAACTCCAGGAGACCATTACAGTTTCTAGCCATTCAAACAGAAAGTCACACCATTTCTCACACATTCCAAATGGAGCCAAAAAGATGCTGGCAACCCATCAACTACAGAGCAAGCCTGCGAGCATATTTCCTCCAAAATGTGTTTTCCTTACGTGAAGATGGTGTGAAGATTTCTAATTCTTGCAGAGAAACAAAAACAGTCTGTAAAAATACAGCAACTCAGTAATATTGCAGCATTTGATCAGAGTCAGAAAGAAAATTTAAAAGGCTGGGCACCTTTCCACAGAAACGAGTGTGCCGAGTACAGTCTGCAGGGATAGTGCACAAGGATCTGAAGAAAGGAAGCTAAGGGATGGCAACAGCACCTGCTGCTTAAGGTAGTCAGATGTTATACAGTCAGAAGGGATAACCAAATCCTGTCCCAAGTAATCATTTTCAAAGACCACTGAGAAATGGAACTGTACATGCAAAAGGCACCCATCTGGCATAAGCAACAGAACTGTAAAAAGGCAATGGGTAAGTACTTATTTTTGAGTGAAACACAGTCAAATACAAAGTAAATATCAAAATACTACCATCAAGTGGTGGGTGAGAGGGAGAGTTACAAAATAGAGGAGAAGCCAGAAAACAAGGGCTGCACAACTAGCACACTGATAGGATATGAATCCAGAAATATGTTTTGACTCTACTGTGCAAGACAGCAAGGAGGGTGTGAAAGGTTTCTTTGAGCATCACAGAAATGTCTAGGCTTTGTCAAGAGCTTGGAAGAAACTTTGCCTTTTATCAAAGACTTTTTCTCTTCTGCTTTTCCTGCTCAACAACACTAGTGCCAGTAAAGAGGAGAGAGGAACAAGTATTAGTGGATATAGTATGTCCACACCTAATGCTGTTCGGCAACCTTGCTAGCAAAACAGCCAAGAATGGAACATGGTAAATAAAAGGTATGATCTTACCCTTAAATACGGCCATTCCACATCTTGGCTGAAGCACTGGAGCAGGACGCTGTGAAGATTATGTCCCGTGTATTTCTGTACTGCGTGCTCATTCCTGCCTTTCATTCTACTACTTATCGCGGACTGGTTTTCTTAGGGTCTTGTTGCAGATGTAGCTGGACAGACATCCTGCTGAAAAGAAGAATTACCAATGACTTTTGCTTGCCTGCACCCAAGCTTTCCTTCGTCTTTTGGCTTTGGCTGGGAAGGATTTTTTAGCTTAAGAAGCCACACTTAAGGTCACATGCAAAGGCCACTTGCACAGAGGGACAGAAGCAGTCATAAGCAGACCTTAAAGCACTTTTCCTACTGAAGGGCTCAGGAATCTTCAGGTCAGCTGGAACACCAGCACGAGTTGGACCCCAGGAAATGTGTATTTGAGTGCTAGTACTTGTCTGTGCATTGCCAGCAGTGGTAAGATGATTGTCTTAGCGGAAAATACAGAGACTGTCAGAGAGAGTATGTACTGCATTTATTGAAACCTCAGTGTTTAGCACACAAAAACCTCTTAAAATCACTAAGGTGCCTCAAAACTTCTTCATAAACGAGCAGAAGAAGAGAGTACTGTGTTCCCAACATTATGGATGGAAAAACCTCCCAGAACAAAGTCCCAGACCTTATCACAATTGCTTCCTGAAAGGAAGCGAGGCTAAACAGTGCCCAAGGCCAATCGAAGCCTGCTTGGAAACCTTGTCTCTTGTTGCTCTAGGTATCAAAATAGGAAGTAAACAGCTCAGAAACAGTGCTGAGAATGGTTTGGAGGAAGTACGGTTTCCTCTCCCTGCACTTGCTAAGTTCGCTTATCTTTCATGCTCTCAGCATCCCCCATTCACTCACTGCAGCCAGCAAATGCTGCAGAGGCCTTGCAGAAATGACCTAGGAAAATAACATTTATACAAAAAAATCTATCACCAGCTCCTGACTCTGAGAAACCCTGCAATGCTCTGCCTGAGAACATGATCTTGGAGAGCGCTGCTTTAGTGGGGATAACTGTACATCACACACCTCAGACCCTCTCCCTTCAAGGCCCAAGATCTTCGCCAAAGAGACACCTGAAGTAGGAGGTGATCTTACAGCTTTGCTGAAGATGCAACCTGATTCTCATTTTCACCCTATTTATATACATATGGTCACAACGGCTAAAACTCTTTGAAATACATTATAGGCATCACTTAATGGGAAATGTATTTCTTTAGTTTTCTTTGGATTTTCATTGGATTTGGGAAAAAACAAGGCCTGATCTCTTAACTGGAGATACAATGTAGCAGAGATAACCAGAGATATGACGATCTTTTCATCAAAGCTAGAGGCTTTTATGAAAGAATTGACAGCAGTAGACCCACTAATGAGAAAGAATGAAGGGCTATACAAGTCGCCAAGGCATCTACCCTATATGTGGAGGCCAAACCAGAGCTGACACTACGTGTCACTGGTCTCAGGGTCCAATTACTAGTGCATTAGGAATTTGGGGGTGGATTTTTGGTTAAGATAAGGAGCAAATACATGATTTTAAATGCACTGGTCTGGTGAAATTCACATTAGGGAAAGAGGTGGTTCAGCTGCAGAGCTGCTAAGGGCTCTGACATGATGAAAATGACTGATGGAAAGAAAGGGGTTTCCAAAAACTGGAAAAAGCAGACATGCACTAGTTTAGAAGGGAGGAAAAGAGAAAAAGGAGAAAAGAGAACCCAGTCAGCTTTATTCCAGTTACCAAAAAATACGAGGACAAATAAACAATTGCCTCCAAGATAAGTAGGCAATAAATTAGAGACAACATGGAATTGTTGAGAATAAATCACATGAAATCACTCCAGTTTTCTTTATGACAATAACAGGCATTGTGGGTGGACACAAGCCGCAAACATCATTTATATTGATTTACACAGAACAGGGTCAAAACCTGTACTAGGCTTTCTCAGAAGTTTACCAAAGAAACATTTTCTAGATGAATTAACAATAAAGTAGCTGCTGAACTGGTAGAAACCAGACCACGTAGGTCTCAGTTTTTCACTGCAAGGAACAATCAAGCAGGACTCCTGGCTAATATGCCCTAAATGGGGACTAATTTGTCATTTTCATGAATGATTTGGCCAGCAGGATATAAAACATCATTGTTATTAAATTGCCACTGGCTGGGAGGAGCGGTGGGACAAGCAGGCTTAGAGCCCTAAGGAATGCCCATAGGTAAGGGCAACTGATCACACAAAGAAAGGATAAAGAGGTTGCTAGTCCAGAGAAAAGGAAAAGCAGCTGAAATGTGGTAATTGCCTTCAAACACATTAAATGTAAATGCAAAGCAAAAGGGCAGAGCCTGTTCTCCAGGCCTGTCTGCCTTCTAGAATATGAATTCAGAGCCCTAAATTTCAACACAGGATATTGCAGATATGGCTTTAGGAGGATGAAGTTAGAGGAGCATCTGTGGGCAATTGATACTGCTTGGAGCTAGCACAACACTCGTCTCCCTCTTAGCTCTGTATTTTCTCTGATTTTAACTGTAATGGAATACTTCTGTAAGCTATAAAAAAAGAAGGTAAAATCTGAGGTATACATGTAGGAGATCTACAGACATTTGGCTTCGACTATTACCATCTGGACGTTGACTAGTTAAATGAGAGGTGAACATTTTTTAATTTCATTTCAAATTTTAATTCAAGATCTGTTTTTTACAATGAATCATGCAAACATTTGTGATTGACTATTCCAATACAAAATTACCTATTTTGGAAAAAAAAAAAAAAATTTCTGGATTGCAAGCTGGCCCAAATTTTACATGTGAGTAGTTTTATGAAGTTTCACAAAGGAATTTTCATAGCCCACCACTTTGCTTTCACTATCAAGTGAGAGGATTTTTAGTATTTAAAATCAAGACATTCAGAAAAACTGAGCTGATGAAACAAAACTTTTATTCTCATTTGTTTTTTCATTTTCTTCAAAAGCTCATGACTTCAGTTTTTCCGCTAAACATATATTTTAATTCTGTTCTTTTATTAACTGGCAAAACACTGTACTAGACAAAAATGCTACATCCAAACTCTGCTGGCTGCTGTTGCAAGACACCTAGAGAGTTTTAATGCAATCTGTGGAATAGGTGGAATTTTAGCCTTTTCAATATTCTAGAAAATCTGATCAAGAGTTTGCAAACAGTTGTATTAGCTTTTCTTCATCAGTGCACTCACAGATTTTAAGATCAATTTTAACACTGGGAACGATTTGAGAATTAGATTTTTTTATACCCAATGAGTAAGCAAACAAAATCCTTTTAAAAAGGGATAAATGGGAACTACAAACATCATAATCTCTGGGGCTAGGAAGGATGATCATCTTCATACATTTTTTTTAAGAAATCAAACTAAACCAGGTCAAATTATAGAAAGAACAATTGGGGGCTGGGAGGGTGGGGTGGAGAAGATAACCATTTTCAGAAAACCAGGCTTTAGAGAAAGTCCTGGCATACTAAACAGGCAGACGCTGATGCCAATTGATTACTAAATATCAAACCCACATTAGTAAAATTATATATTTCCCACACACAGACTGCATCTCTAAAGACCTGCTGGAAACAAAAGCTGGTTATTTGTAAGGGGGACATGTTCACATTTGTGTCCAGATTCAGTTAGGAACTGGGGCATGGTAAGTACCCAGAGAGCACTCCTGGGACCCTGGAGTTTTCTGTCCAGCAGACATGAAAGGTGAGACACTAATTTTCACTGGGTAGAAATGATGGAGCAAATCTTCATTTTTTTCCTCCTGAGCATGTAGCTGGCCTTCTCCAGGCATAACAGTGTCTAAAGGAGGAGAAAGAAGCATCCTACAGGCAAAGAGGCCTCATAAGCAGGAGATTTCATAACAAGCATGGAGAGGAGTGTTTTCCTCTCTCTCTTTTTCTCAAAAAAGCTTCAAATGATCTTGGTTTCATCCCACTGTAGAAAAGGAATATGTTGAAATATTTAAAAATAAAAGGGTTGCGCGACGGAAAAACAGTTTCCTGCCAAGCTTTAATTTTGAGTCCATTGAGTCAAGTCATTCTGACCTCACTGTTTAAATTTCGAATTTTGTTGGCCAGCCTCTGGGCTTTTGGATGGGAATTACTTACTCTGTGAAAGCAACGATCTGCAAAGCCTCCCCCCAGAAGTGGCAATGGCAGTATTACTTTGGGAACCTGACTTTGAACCAGGTCAGCGCTCGCCGTCAGTGGGAAGTTTGAGTGTAGATACAAAAGGTTCTTCAAAAACGCTCTTTTCTTTCAGTCTAAGCCCATGATGAATACTATCCTCTCCTATCTATGCTCTGTGGTCACCCTGTTGTGACCTTACCTTACACAGTTTTATTTGCAGTTCTTTTATATGCAAGAGAAGTTGTTAAAGAAATGTAATTATTGCCATGAAAGTCACAAACCTTGTGCTGGGAATCCACGCATCATTTCAGGATTTCAACTGTATAACAGTTTTCACCATGATTTTCTGATAATAAAGTAACTTTTACTACAGAATGGAAGTTGCCCTAGGGCAAAGTAAAATAAGTTATATTTGTATTATGTAAAGTGTTTTGTGATGTGACAAAATATATATATACACTTTTTTTAAAAGGAGAGAAAAAACTCTTTTTGTTCATGTTTGGAAGTTTGGATTAAGTGCCAAGCTTTGACTGAAGGGAGAGCTTAATTTGAACACCTGAACCAACAACGGATATTTCAAAATCCATCCATACATATTGCATTGCTTTTATTTGAAAGTTCAGAAAATAATGTTGGTAAGAATTTAAGTAGCATGTTAAATCTTCAGCCAGTCTTTCCACTCAATATATTTGTTAAAATAATGTGCTGAAGCAGCAGGAATTTATTATTGGGCTTTTTCACACAAGACACACCTTGAATTTTTCCATTCTAAATCTTTTAACAGATGCATAAAGTGGTAAAGTGCTTCATAGAAAAAGCTTCATATATGATGTGAGTTCAAACAGCAACATGATGAAGATATGAAATACAAACTATTGAACTATATCTTAATTAGTTTCAGATTTTCAGTCTAACATTTTTAGGTGTTTTTGACATCAACAATCATATAAAGTAAAACCTGCAACAGACATTAGACTATGGGGAAAAGTTAGTTATCATTAGCATATATTGGAAGTAAGTCTCTGGTTCGAATTTTTTAAAAAAACCGTTTTAAGTATCACTTTTTACCAATACAAAATGCTGGTATACTAAGGATTTGGCCTGCATAATTTTAAGCTAACAACCCACTGTAGCTGACCTTGCATTTATAGACAAACTGACTGAAGTGGTGTCCGAGACACAGAAATCTCCATTACTGTGGCACAAGAAGTAACTAAAAATGCCTATTTTGTCTGGACAAATGAAGTCAGATGACAATATAGAGAGCCTGCAAACATAATGCCTTACCAGGATATACAGTGCCTTTGATTCTTTGATTTTGGAAATGTGTGTACAATACACTAGAACAAACTTAGAAGAATCAGACACCTCTGTTGCAAATACACACATATTGTGGGTGCTGCACCAGGCAGCACTGGCATAGCTTACAGGTTTGAATATCACTGCTGGCATAATGCAGCTGACATGGGAGCTACCAAAATGGGTTAAATCAGATTTCCTCTTTTCCCTGTTTGATGCAGCACTGTACATTGTCTTCTTGCCCAGGGGCCCCTTGCCTGCAATCTCACTAATTCCTCCCTGCCACCTTCTTTACAGAGACAAACCTTTCCTGGTGACCATACACATCAACTTTGGCTTAAAAAAGATAACATTATGTTACACTAAGAAACATCTAAGTTGTCATGAATTTACATTAAAATTCAAAAATGTAAGTTTTCTTCATTTTTCAGCATGAGAATTAGTGCTCTGCTTGCTTATTTATAATCCTGCCTTTCCTCCAGAAGCATCCTATCATCAATTCTTGGACAAAACCCATATAATAACATGTCACTAACTCAGTGCCTACAGAGATCAGCTTCCAGGATCAAATCTGAAAAAGACAGACCCCTGAAAAGCTTGTAAGATTCCAGTAATAAGTCCTGGCTGGCTTTTGAGATATGCCTGATGGCTTTTGGTTTCATGTCATAAGTAAGGGGTATAAAAGAGTATGCAAGCTGTTCATAAGGATACTGAAACAGAAGTCATTGCACACTGAGATCAAACAGCTGTTGAATTGGTAAAGCTAAAAGAAACCCACAGTCTTATAACAAGGTCTGCAATTTTCAGAGCCTGTTGTATTGCGCATAGTTAGCTGCATATGGTAAGTCATAGTATCTCATCAAATTTCCAACACAGCCTCTTCGGCAGCAAAAGAAATGCTGGCTAAAAACTGATATAAATAAATTAAACTTCTATAGTGTTTTGCATCATACTGAAAGAGATATTTTTGTGGAAAGAATAGAAAGAATCTTTTGATAAGGAAATAAGCTACACAGACAGCAAAAAAAAGTGGATTTAACTAATTATGTCACTGTTATAGTGTGCTTCTGGAAGCGAATCACATCTTTTTTTTTTGCCAGCAGGCTACATATTGCTGGGCGGAATCCACTCCCTGTGGGCAAACTGGAAACATTCCTGCCAGTTCAGGGCACAGTGTGCCATTTCATTTAATTCACTATTTGGAAAAGAGAAATCAAGTGGAAGAAATGCAGAACAATGCCTGCACTCAAACAAGATTAACCTTGCTCATTTTTGTGTTTTAACCTTGTCAAAAAATCTCTGCTTGAGCAATTAAAGTTTTGGTAAGGACTCCCAGCTCTAAGAGGTGTTTAGAAGATGACTTGAAACAACTCCTGGAGCATTTTGTAACAAGAATAATTAAGCAGTGAGCATGTGTGAAAACAAAACAAAATTGTTGTTGCATTACTGCTGTTAAAAAGTTTCACTGATCACATGAATTTAAGTAATCATCTGAAACAGAAGATCTGTGCTGAGAGAGCAGATTAAGCTTTTATAGGCTGCTCAGTGAAGAACTGGACTCTCATCAAACACGGGAAGCAAGGATACTTTAGAATGCAGGTACATCCAAAATGGCTGGAAACCTGGCAATGTGATAAATGTCTGATTTGGTTTAGCATCTTAGAAAACCAGTGGAAGGACATATGCGAGAGACCTTTGTTGAATCATTAGGTAATACTGGAGGAGAAAATTTGTGGCAGGAAAATGGTTGTGTCTACAACAGATACTGAAACTGGGTGAATGAAAAATGGTGCCTTTTTATTGCAGTTAGATTTAAATATCAATGTGCTTCATCTGGGGGGGGGAGAAGAAGTAGGTCTGCAAATATATGTTTTACTGTCATTAAAATGTGTATGCTGCTGTTACAAATATTTTGATAACTTAAAATTTTATTTTATATAAGCTGGGTTCGATCAAAAGGTAAAGATTGTAGAATATAGGGGTTTGAAGCTCGCAATGTAGTCATAGAAGCTTAGGAACATACAAAATGTGTTGTATACAATCATAAGATAATAAGTATTGTCTAAAATTAGTTAACCATAGAAACTTTGACAGATTTGTTAGTTGGTAGTGTTTTGTCCTAAGAAACTAAGAGAGATCGTTATGGACCTTAGTTCTGTTGCTTAGAAACCTCACTTTGATCAAGATTCCAGTTAGTGGAATTAAGTAAGATTAACCAATGAACGTTTTGGTATAAGAATATTGATAAGGTGGTGTGACTGAAGGGCCAATCATTAGAAACGTTAAATTTAAGAATTAACATTGAATGTACTTTTTATGTAATCTAGTACATGATGGCGAAAATCGTACTGCGCAGAATCACATAAGAGAGGTCAACTATCGGACAAAGTGAGGCAGACTATGGAAGACCACCAGAGGGCTTCTGAAGACCACCAGAGACTTCACCGTGCCTGGGTAGAGGGACAATTACATATGCTAATGATTTATTGGACAGTTGATGATTATGTATGACATTTCCTAGAAATTTAGTGAATGTGTATAACAGGTGAGTATTTAATCTGTACAGTTAGACTAGCCAGGTGCCCACATTAGGTGGAGTGATCCCCTGTGTGCCCAGCGCTGCAATAAAGGAGTGCCTGCTTCTTAACTTCTCATTGCTGTTAAGGAGTTTTATTCTGGATTTTGGTAACACTGCCCCAAAGCATGGCAGATAGGTTGCAAGTCCAATGGATGGTCTGCAAAGAATGTGGCAACTGAGAACAGTAAACACTGAACAAATGATCAGGACATCTAGAAGAACACACAGCTACTTGATTAAATCAACTGGACAGACAAAATGCCTAAAATATGAGCATTTTCTGGCAGAGCAAACACACTCAAAGAGGCTGATTTTTATATCCAGTTTATGCTGATGCCTGTGACAGATCAGCTTTTAGCCACTGTATAAGACTTGCTTGGGAATCAGTAATGGCTGCACTTGCATTGTCCCCAGTGAACTGCTTCCCCTTTCTCAGAAGCTACCCAACCTTGGCCTTTTCTTAAAATTGCTCCCAGGCTAGAAGCCCACATCCTAGTTTCAAAAAACATGACTTGCTACTTAGGAATGTAAATCACTTTGCATCCTGATCTTTGAGAAACTAAGTCAGCCCAAGGAGTGGGAGAATGATCCTCCTTGTTCTGCACCACCCCGAGGGCCAGGGGGTAAGTGACCTCCACCCCCAGGAGCAGAAAGCGCCCAGCCAAAGGAGCGGGGTGGCAAACGAGGGCAGGTCATTTGGGATTGAATGTGTTTCATTTACATGTAGTGAGGGCATGCCCTCCACCAGGCTGCTGGGGGCGGGGGGCAGATGCCGAGACTACTGATAGAGCATTTCAGTGCCCTTCAAAAGAGATCATTTAAGGGCTGTCTTAAGGGCTTTTTTTGCTCCTTTATTTCATATACATAGGCACCATGCGTGCAAAAGCCTGGCTTGCTTGAAACCCCTGGGGGAGGCAGCAACATTGCACAAGAGGGGGAAGCAGAACCTCTCCTGAAATGGCTTTAAAAGGTTTTATCAAAAGTTTTAACCCCCTGATGCAAACCAATCGTTACAGCACTAAAACAAATAGCACATCACAGCAGTAGGGTAGCCAGCAGTGTGATACACATCAGGAAGGGATGGTGTAGCTCTGAAATCCACAGCAATACCTACCAGCCCCTGTGGATCTGTCTCAAACTAATTGTTGTGCAAGTGCTGTCCTGCGAGGGCTCAGGGAAGTCAGATATATTTCTCATCACCTTGCAAGCAGTGTTAGGGAAGATCCTGAGGAGATTTGGTTCCCTGAGACAGACATCAGAAATGTGAAGATGAATAAGGAGCACTTGCTGACAAGGCAATTCGCAAGCACTTAGCTGTCTACTTTTCTCCCTACCACAATCTTTCCTTTTCTTCTGTAGGCAGAAACATCCAATTCTCTTCAGTTCTGGCCTGCTTGCCTGCACCTAGATGCAAAGTCTTTGTTGGGGGTGTGGGGGGCAGATACAGAGGCAAATCAGGCAGTATTTCCTAATCTTCTCACCCAGGCACAGAGTTGGCCCTTATTACTGTGAGGTCTTCAGAGTGAAAGCTATACTGGCACAGCATATCCAGGGGCAAGAGAGTATTTCACTGAGTTGTTGAGCATCACATACTGTTCAAATTGCTAAGCCAAAATTTAGAAGTTCATAACCCGTAAAAGTTATATTAAATAATTGTCACCGGACTAGTTGAAGAGAAACATAAGCAAACAATGGAGTTACCAATAGTTACTCTAAAACAAAATCCACAATCCCACTTAGCTCTTTCATACATTTGAGGGCTGCCAAATGATTTATTTACTTTTACTAGTTAGCACTTACTGATTCTAACAAAGCCAGTAAAGCATGGACTGAGTTATGCAGCCGAACAAAGGGAAACAAGTGAATAATGAGTTGAAAAATATTTGATTATGTACAACTGTACTAATCATATTTTGTCAATAACTACCAGTCAGCAATATCAGAGTGTCTTCAACAATGACAGTAAGTAGTAGTCAGTTGATTACAGCCCAAAATTTAAATCAGTTATTTATGAATCAACTGAAGTAGACTAATCATAAAGTCAGTTATCATTACTACTAACACAATAACTCCAGAAGTAAATGTGGTTATGAAATTTTGCCAAAGGGCTACACAGCATTTCAAGTAAAATTCAATTCCATTACAGCACACTAAGATGCAACTTCATATTCAGATCTCTTAGACTGAAGAAAAGACTCAAATGCATAGTTAGATATGATGGGAATTGCTTAAAATCTCACACTACACCACATTAAACAACTAACCATAGCTTTTAGGGCTCCTTCAAGGAAATCCCATTCTAGGGCTAATATTAGGATTAAAAAGATAATGTCATATAACAATTACTGCTCAAGACTATGGAGTATTCCTATTTACTGGTGTAGCTGAACATTTTTACATTATAAAAGTTAGATTAAAATAACTCCATCCAAAGAGATCAGTACAATAACATTACAAAATGAGACAGAGAGAGTGTTGCTCATACTGGATTTGCTGCACACACAAACTGGTTTTGTTGGACAAAGGTTGGAATTTTATTTTTATCTGTATTCTGAAAAGCTTAGTTTTTTTCTCATCAAGAGTATATATGTATTTCTCTTGAAACTCAGGGGATTCCTCATGGAATCTGAAGCAAGAAATGTTGGTTTTTCTGATTTGTCTGGCACTGAGCCAGCTTGGTGAACTCCATCCATACACCAGCTCTCTGAGTGGTCTATAGGGGGCTTGTCAGAAGAAGGGTACAGAAGCTCTTGGAGAACAAGAGGTTCCTGGTCACTCTGATCTTCAGAAAAGCTGATTCTTTCCCAGAATTACTGGAAGTTTAAAGGACTTTTTGGAGAACAATCTTTAGCTGGGGAGTTCATTCCGTGCTCCACAGCCTGCCTGAGAAGAAACTTTGGTTTTAATTGATGTCTGACTATTCAAGCCAAGCTCAAACTTTTACCATGTCCCATTTCTCAGATTCCAGCTTTTTTTGAAATCTGAAGGTTAACAGAATGGATCATGAGAGAGAACCTGCTGTTGTTGCTGCTGCCCGGAAGCAAACGTCTTCTCCTTACACTCGAGTTCTTCTGTCTTCCCTTCACACATAGGAAGACTGTATTCCTCTTTTGCTAAACAAGCCTCATGTTCATTTTAAGTATCATAACTATAATTAGTATACCCTAAATAGACTGAAAATTCTGCTTGGAAGGTCTAATAGCCTAGAAAGTTTTGACCATATGATGCAAATCAGTACGGTTTCTAACTAGCAACATCTTCCATGATTACTTTTCTCAGGACAAAAAAGACATATTTTGATAAAATTTTTTGCATTTCTAGCTGGATGAGAACTCCCAAGCAGCAAAAATATCACTGTCCTGGTTTCAGCTGGGATAGAATTCACTGTCTTCCTAGTAGCTGGTACAGTGCTATGTTTTGAGTTCAGTATGTGAAGAATGCTGATAACACTGATGTTTTCAGTTGCTCAGTAGTGTTTAGACTATAGTCAAGGATTTTTCAGCTTCTCATGCCCAGCCAGGGCACCTGACCCAAACTGGCCAACGGTGTATTCCATACCATGTGACGTCCCATCTAGTTTAGGAACTGGGAAGGGGGGGCAGGGATATCGCTGCTCGGGGCCTGGCTGGGTGTCGGTTGGCGGGTGGTGAGCAATTGCCCTGCGCATCATTTGTACATTTCAATCCTTTTATTACTACTGCTGTCATTTTATTAGTGTTATCATTATCATTATTATTTTCTTCTTTTCTGTTCTATTAAACCGTTCTTATCTCAACCCAGGAGTTTTACTTCTTTTCCTGATTTTCTCCCCCGTCCCACTGGGTGGGGGGGAGTGAGTGAGCGGCTGCGTGGTGCTTAGTTGCTGCCTGGGGTTAAACCACGACAATCACATAGAGACAATAGCTGTAAAAAAGTTAGCTACGCATTCATTTGGAGTTTAAAGGTTTCTTGCAAGAAATAACCGCAATTTGCATTGCTGTACAGAAAGTGTTCGCTCTTAAGTTTCTGTTTCTGAATGAGAAGAATCTATTAGTGTGTGCCTGGCTGATTAAAAATCTGATTTTTTTTTTAGGAAATCTATATATATTTGCTTCTTTCAAGTCCTTAGGAAACACTATAAACAATAAACATGGTGCCAAACTTGCTGATTTCTAAGGAAAGAGTCTCAAATACTAGGTTTCAGTATTTCAGTAACAACAATAAATTCCTGATGGCAGCCTTCCTAAGAGAGTCATAAATATTTTTCGTCAGTGTGCAGTTCTACCATTTGCAACATGATGTGACATTCATAGTGGTATCAAAAGTTCAAATCATAATATCCTGCCAGGAAGCTTTAAAGCAGCTCTTGGACTGCACTAAGGCATCTGTTTGGTATCAAACGTAAGATCAATAGTTTCCCTGTTGACTACTATTTAATAACCTGATTTTCTGGACAACACAAGAGAAGATACAACTTACAGAACATAATTGTAGTCATCGGAAAGAAAGCAGAAACAAATGGCAGTGTTGTTTGTTTGTTCAATTCTTTTATGTTAAAAGCAAGCAAGGACATCCCTGAACACGCAATGAACAGATCAAGTGGGGAGAGGATGCAGCCACAACAGTGAAGCCCAGCAAGGAGATCTTAACATTAATTCCCAGTGCTCTGTGTACGTCTGCACAGCTATGACTAGAAAGTAGTGTGTAATCCTGGCAGAAATGCTTTGTAGATTGAGTTCCTAATTTAATACTAAATAAAAACATGCTGAGAACGTTTATGCATATGATGCTACAGCAGTAGTTCGTGAGTTGGCTTCTACATGCAATATCAGGTTCCTCCGTAAACACAGAACCCTCTTCTTCATATATAACCCCAAAATATTACAAGGCTGATATATTAACTAATTCCCATACATTATAAATCACTGTATGAAATATGCCATAAAACTTACTGAGTCATAGGTACCACTCCTCCCTTGAAATTAAATACAACTTAGGCCTAAACTTGAGTTTAAATGTTTGATTACACATTTTTTTAATTGTTCCCAGAGTTATTGTTTTCTAGTCAAGGAATTTCAAAGAAATAAATAAAGTATCTTGTGAAAGAAGATCAGAAACGTGTGATCAATTGTGAGAACTGGGATGGAATAATTTTAATGAAAATCATACTTTTCTATCATTGTTTCTCAGAGGACAAACTGAAAGGACATAACATTAATCCTCTTTGCCAAAATTAAGCAATGAAACTTCCTAGGGGAATCTTCAGTGGAAGAATATCCAAGCAGAAAAGCTGAGTGTATTTACGGTTCTCTAACCATATGGGAAGCTGTCACATAAAGTTTTATGAGCCTTTTTTGAGATGTTATAGTAAGTCTTTGTTAAGTGTATTGGAGATAATCTGAACTCTTGAAAGTGTTTTCTAAGTACTGTGAATATCAATGCACTCCATGCTAGCACGAGTTTTGTAGAAACACAGCAGATACTTTTCCCCTGTTTATACATAAAAAGAAGAGCTCTTTCTTCACAAGTAAATAGGACTGTGACCCTCCTCAGCACTGTGTATATTTTTTTCAGCATCTCATATGGGTAAATAGCCTCTTCATGGAAAGACTGACTTCCATGTTGTGAAGGATAAGTGTAGAAGCTCTTGAAACTTACAAAGCTGGATACTTAGTGAAGTTTCTCCACTCTTGGTGAAACACATAGGTATTCCTGCAGCTCTTACAGCTCCCTCCTCCCAAGTTTGTTAAATTCAGTCCCTGACAAGATGTGAAACAGATCAAAATCCCCCCTCTTAGTTTGTAGTGTCTCGGAAGGTTAGAAGTTCATGAGTTCATTTTTCAATGTTAAAAATATACAAGAAGGAAAAAAGAGAGAATACAAAGCTTTCTGACACCTTTCAGGCCAAAAACAAACAAACAAAAATAAAAACAAAGAGAGCACAGACATGTTAATTATTGAGATTGAGGCCTCTCAGTCTGCCAAACCAGTGGCTATTTAAAGATCTTCTACACCTCATTTCTATGTTCTTCCCTGGTTGACCTTCCCCAGGTCATGGCTAGATAGGGAAAAAATAGTCAAGTGCAAGAAAAAGACCCTTTAATTAGCCATTGCCCTCTGCAAATGGGGCCACCAAAGCGATGAGCTTACTCAGCATCCACCAATAAAATCTTTTGGTAAGAAGTCAAGCCATAACCACACACCAGGCTCCCTCTTCCCTTCTTTGAGTTTCTAGCCCCAACCACATCTCTCCCCCAGGGACAGCCACCTCCAAGAGTGCTATCCCAGAAGGGTCAACCCTGAGTCACCTTCCAGCCTGCAGGTCCCTGGGACAACCTTGCCATTGGGTGCAGGGAATAATAACAGGCAAAGAGGGAAGTTCACACCGGCCATGTGTATACTAGGGAGTGAGCTAGCAAAGTGAAGGAGCTGGGGCTGAGGACACAGCATTTGCACTATACAGCGTTCAGGGTTTCTTTACTTACGTTTGGTCCCAGGGACCAAATGCCCATTTGTGTCTACAGCTCAGTTGAGGCTCTTGCAGCTTAGTATCACCTAAAAGGAGCCCAGTTCATACACCCTAAGACTGCTCCATGACACAAACCAGAGCACTGTAAGTGGGGATAAGCAGGAAATTTTCTTCAAAAGCATTCTGCTCATCCACACACCATGCCTAGAGATCACGGTCAACTTCTCCCCACAAGTACATCCACTGTTCTTCTGAGGCAGCCATTCCTGGAGGGCTCTCTCACCTTACAACCTCTGTCCTAATCCACACAAGTATCGGTAATATAGCAGGGGGAGACTGACTGACCCCAAGGCACCTCATTAAATTTTTTCTGTTCCTCATGGACTTTACTTCTCTCGTCTCACTGGGAAATCAAAGCCCCCAAAATACTTCCAATCCATTTTTCTCTATGCACCAGGGAGATGTGGGGATCAGTATTCGGCAGACAGTTTATTTGCTACATGTTGTTTTATCCCCTCCACTTAGTGTGGAGTATTTTCTGTGTGAAGGAGAGAGGAAAGAAGCGCTTCTCATTGCTTGTGAAGACAGCATCTTCCAGCAAGCAGCAGACACTCTTAGTACATCTCTTTTGGGGTTCTCCATCTAAAAACTAAATTCACAGCAATGATTTACACCACTTTCCCACTTCTGTCTTTCATTTTAGTCATTTCATTAGGAATCAGTATTGCATACTCTTGGTGACCAATATCTGCAGGCACAATGGGATGACAGCAAGAACCTGCGATCCCACAGCAGGTCCAGAGGGGAAGGAAGGGACAGGAACTGCAGCATTACACAATTATACTTCTTATATATCCACAGTGCCCAAACCACATCATCTTTTAAAAGAGAGTGACTTTCTAGGGGGAAGATAAACAAAGGTATGGTCTTTAAAGGAAGCTAATTTACTTCACAAACATTTTCAAGCCTTAAAAGAAGACCGCCCTACAGCCTTTGGGCAGAAGTCTGACTACTGCAAAACAGCGAAAATGCATTTCACTGAAAGTAAACAAAACCACAAACCTAAGCATCCAAAATAAGTGTTGAGAGCATAAAATAAACCTTTGCCAACAAGCTGGTGTCTATTTCAATGACAGTCTTGGGCTGCTGTTATTTAAAAGAGAAAGTTTTCACAATATACAGTGATATAATCCAAACACTGCAATAAGTTTTGCTTTAATTAGGAACTCTGAGCTTCTCTATCCTGAAGGAAAAAAAAAAAAAGGTCATGTTACACCTGAACAGAACAGAGAAGCAGAAGAAGAGCTCCTGGCCCAGGGAATTTGCTCTTTTTTAGCATGACATGCAGACTCTATGTATAACCCTCCTTTCCTTCCAAAATACCTTGGTGACTTGAATGGAAATGCCCTTCTTTCCTCCAGGGACAGTCCTGATACCATTTTCTTATGCATGATCTTTGATGTTTCTGTGTGATTCCTAAAAGTCTCCCAGCTGCCAGCAGTATGCTTCTCTTCTAGGAGTTACTTATCTCCAGGAGCAACACATCTACCTCAACCATTCAGCTTGAAAACATTTAAGCCCTGCTACTGTGCTCATGCCTCCTTTCCCTATTTTTCTCTTGCAGCCAGAGGTGCTGTGCAACATGTCCAGAGCCGCACTGATATACCCTGACAGATTGGCCCTCTGCAGATGTCATGAAAGAGCTCCCCAGTGAAAACAGGGGACAACTTTAATTGTCTTGAAGTGGGAAATGTGAAATTCACTGTGACTCATACTGCTTTGGCATCAAATCCAGCTGTTACAAACAGCTCTGGAGCAAATGACCAAAGTGTTGGCATGAGCAGTCTCTGCACCCAGTGGACAATTACCCATGGAACTATAGCCAATATCCCTTCATATTCTCATTCTTTTCCTAACCTGTTCAGCCCCAGCACCAGCCTGAGAAACATGTTTACCCATTCCTCTTCACTTCCAAGGAAATCCAGGGTGGCAGTAATTACCTCCACACAAACCTTTCAAGTTCAGAACGAGGAAAGGTGCAGAGCAAAGCACATTTTGCCATACATTTCTGCTGGACCTTAAAACAGTTGCTTAGAAATACTACTAAATGCTGTTACTCAATCTGCATGTGCAGTAGAAATACAAAAAAAACAGTGAACGCTCCACTTCCCTCTCTACAGGTCCTTATCCACTGCTATTGGATCAGGCCAATATCTCTTCAGTGGATTCATATCATTCCCTTGTGTCTGGTTCCTCAGAGTTGGGTTCAGTCTATCCACTTTCCTCCATGGCCCTACAGCAAGGTTTTCTTGCCTTTTGTACAAAAACCCATGAAATACACATATGCACAATATATGCAGAAAAAAAACCCACAGGATGCCTCACTGCAAGTTTCACTGATGACTCTTCCACAAAAACATGCTGGCCAGCCATTTTGCATCTTGTGGTTTCATCCATGGGTGCTGAGAGTAGGTCCAAATCTCTAAAATCTGTTCTGGTATTTTAGTGCCCATACCCAGCCATTCTTAAGGCTTTCCTCATTACAGCTCCATCCTTTGTGGTGCTGGTCAGGCCCTGGGAGAAGCAAGGCAGCTTCATAGCCTTTTTTCCTCCATGTTCTTCCTTTTAGCTCTTTGATGAGGTTTAAGGAGATGGAGGGAAAGGTGAGCATCTCAGTGAAGTTGATCGATTACTGATCAGGTAGGGGGAAGTTTTGTTGAGGTTTTCTAACATGATCAGCACTTGTGGCAACTGAAAGAAGGACTGAGAGGCAAAATGTCATTTGAACAAACAATAAATGGCTTATCTACATAAAAGAGTTAGCATTTCGTGGAGCTGTCAGAATGGCATAGCAAAGCAAAACTGTAAGTTAAACATCTGTGGGTTCTTTCTCAGGCTGTTCACTCTTGAAAGTGATAAACAAAGATTTAGTCAATACCCAAAAATAACTTCACAAAGTTTTTTTGCCACATTTTCAAAATGGGAGAATCTCTGCATGGGCTGATCAGACAAAGAGAGACCTTGCCTTTCTTCCAACCCAGTATAAAAAAAAAGAAAATCATAATGGCAGGCAAAGATTTTTAACTAATATAGTCTACATGCACGTTCATTCCTTTACTTCTCTGAGGGACGTCATAGTGATTTTCTGATGCTGCTAAGGAGAACCTTTGGCTTGTATTGGTTTGGAAACAGAAATTCTTTGCATATCATAGTCATTAACTAGCCTAGCTAAGAATTACTCAATGTTAACCCTGACCTACATGGACTGGAAACAATTATCCCTTGATACTAAGAGCTTTTTCATTCAATAACTAAAAAAGTTGTTTTTCACCCTGGACCACACTTTAAAAAAACCCAACACAAACATGTTTTCCAAACCAGCCTAAATGCAAAAATGAACATTTACCCTAAAAGCAATTTGTTTAAACTGACACAACATCACTTCTCATAATATATTTGGATCTATTTCAGCAATTGTTGGAGAAAAACAGCAAGTCTTGGAGCTCAGAGTGCTTAAGAGTTGCTGTGGCAAGTTTGCGCCATCCCATTGCTGTGCTCAGAGAGCGTTGTGTCATTGGTATGAGGTACAGCTGCAACGTTGGAGGGCCGAGCATGCAGAATTGGGCTTGGCTACAGTCCTTGCTGCCCCCACCACAGCACAGATGTGCACCCTTTTCCCCTTGTAGTAAATGCTTGAGCTGCTGCCAGCAGCAGGGAGTTCCCCTCTTCAAGGGGAATTGTTCACAGTGTCTCTCTGGTCTAGTTAAGAGAATGAACAAGGACTCCAGGGCTCAAGTATCTCTGTGTAAGAGATTAGCACTACAAGAGCTTGGTTTGCAGAAATAGAAGTTTCAAACAGCAATTTTAAGTAAAGACTCAACGTGCAGGATGAGAAAAGAGCTGCTACTCGTGTATTTCCCAAAAGGTCTTATTCATATCCTCATGCAAAACTGCCCGGACCACATCTCTTGGGTATTTTAAAATGAACATTTTTTTTCTCCACCAACTGAAAGTGATAAAAGTTTCCTATTATTTAAATATGTAGTAAGAGCATGACACACAGGGTTTCTGGTAAGAAGTTGTGTTTTGCTTTCCAGCTCAAACCACAGGATCTCATTCTGAGCTAAGGATGTCACTGGATGACAGGTGTCACCGAACAGGGCTGGTACAGCAAAAGGCCACGGGGCCTCTCCTGGGAGGGGGCACATGAGCACTCACTGCTGGGGCTGCAACCATGGGCAGGGCTGTAGAAGCCCTACAGGATGTTCTGTTGAACCAAGGGTTTGTGTTCGTTTCCAGCCAGGATCAAGAAAGGATTTTAGCCTGTATCAGAGGGATTTTTTTAGCCTGTACAGGAGGGTTTCTTGGCCTTCTGGGAAGAATGGTTGAGTCGGGGTTCAGACCAGAGGGAAGAAAGCTGGGCTGTGGAAAACTGCAGAGACATTGAAGGAGATTTTTCTGAGCCAGGAGGGAAATGAGTTGTGTTAGGAGGGAAGAGTGAGAGTGAAGGACAGAGCAAACTGGTGAGGGGGAACTGCTCGCATGTGCAGCAAGAGGAGGGACAACGAGTGTGTGGAAATGCTGCCTTCTCTTTGGATTTCACACCCTGGCTTACGCAGCTCCCTCCTAAGGTGAGGTAGCCACAGCAAATAAAACATGAGGAGTACATCCCACTGCAGAGATATTTTAGCTTCCCCAGATGAGATGAACTGCTTACTCTGCCTTTTCCTTTTAATTTGAGATTGTTTGCTAGCCCAGAACTGGTCATGAACTTGCAGAAACTTTGCCTGGAAACTGCAGGGAAAAGCAAGAGAGTCTTGGCAAGGGATGGCACAGTTGCAAAGCATTTTCCCCAAGCATCCTGAGCAGAGCTGTGCTCCTCAGGACACACTGCCCGTGCTGTGGAGAGAGGAGCAAAGACCTTTCTTCTGCAGCCTGGAATTAATGAGTTTGGGCTTGTTCACAGAGGGGTTGAGGGCGCAGGGGAGGAAGGCATATTTCAGTTTGTTGATCATCTCCAAGAAAATCTTTCAATAAATGAATGGTGTGTTGGCCCTGATTGGATGCCAGATGCCCACAAAAACTGCTCTATCATTCCCCCTCTTCAGCTGGACAGGGGAGAGAAAATATAACAAAAGTCTCATGGATTGAGATAAGGACTGGAAGAGATCATTCTCATGGGCAAGACAGACCCAACTTGGGGAAATTAGTTTAATTTATTACCAATGAAATTGGAGTAGGATAATGAGAAATAACCCAAATCTTAAAAAACCTTTCCCCCACCCCTCTCTTATTCCTTGGCTTAACTTCACTCCCAGTTTTCCCTCCCTCCTCACCCACACAGCAGCGCAGGGGGACGGGGAATGGGGGTTACAATCAGTTCATCACACGTTGTCTCCGCTGCTCCTTCCTCCTCAGGGGGAGGACTCCTCACTCTTCCCCTGCTCCACCGTGGGATCCCTCCCACAGGAGACAGTCCTCCATTAACTTCTCCAATGTGAGTCTGTCCCACGGGCTGCAGTCTTTCAGGAACAGATGGGTCCAGTATGGGTCCCCCTACGGGGTCACAAGTTCTGCCAGAAAACCTGCTCCAGTGTTGGCTCCTCTCTTCATGGGGCCACAGGTCCTTTCAGGAGCCTGCTCCAGCGCAGGCTTCCCACAGGGTCACAGCCTCCTTCAGGCATCCACCTGCTCCGGCGTGGGGTCCTCCCTGGGCTGCAGGTGGAGATCTGCTCCACTGTGGACTTCCATGGGCTGCAGGAGGACAGACTCACCATGGTCTTCTCCACAGGCTGCAGGGGAATCTGCTCCGGCACCTGGAGCACCTCCTCCCCCTCCTTCTTCACTGACCTGGGAGTCTGCAGGGTTGTTTGACTCCTCTCTCTGGCTGCAGGTTGTTGTGCAGGGTTGGGGGTTTTTTTTCCTTCTTAAATATGTTATTACGGAGGTGCTCCCACCATCACTGATGGGCTCAGTCTTGGCCAGTGGTGGGTCTGTCTTGGAGCCAGCTGGCATTGGCTTTATTGGACATAGGGGAAGCTTCCAGCAGCTTCTCACAGAAGCCACCCTTGTGGCCCCCCCCCACTAACACAACCTTGCCACGCAAACCCAATGCAACAAGAAATCTTTGTTTGTTTGGTATTGGACCAGACTGCATCCAGATTCTTCCTCTGTTGGAGCTCAGTTGTATTTTATTTCACTTGTGTTACAATCCTGGCCCTATCTCGGAGGGGTGGGTTTGCATTTTGGATAACTGATAGGATGGGACCCCTCAGCACTTCCCCATGTAGGGCACATAGCTTGTACTACAGGGCTTTTTTCAAGGGGGTGGAGTTGTGGGAGAGGGAAAATGTTACATTTTTCACAATACTTAATACACTGTGACTCAAAGAGCATTGGGGTCTCATTTTGGCTTCATTCAGTCCACAATTAATTTCTTGCCCCTTTCTCTAAAAGTCTTGGGTGTGTAACACCATTTTGCACACAGCAGATGGCTTTGTGACATGGCTTACACTCAGGCTGTGGCTAGAATTAGAATTTCAATAGAATTGAAATTGAAAAAATAGGTCCCAAAAGCAAAGCCAAGAGTTGGGGGGTTGGGGGCTGGTTTGGGGGTTTTTATTGCTGGAGATTTCTCCATGTGGGTCCTTTCTGCCACTGTCCCACAGTTAAGAAAAATAATCCCCATGGACCTTAAAGATGTGGCAAAGACCTGTAGACAGCAATTGACTCTTTAAGGCAGCTATCAGGATCCTGAAGGCACCAGTAAGCCTTACTGACCCTGAACAACCTCCCATGGGACCTCCCTGACACCCAGAGGGCCCTGAGACAAGTCAGGGGATGGAGACAAGGATGGAGGCCATTTCCTTAATATCATCCTGCTTAGGAGGAACAAGAAGCAAGAGTTGCCCTATGGGCTTGGCACCTAGGAGAACAGAGACAGGCTGCATGCATGACGGAGCAAAGGATGGCCTGGAGGAACAAAACCTGTGAGACACAGCTGACAGGTAAGGTGCCCAGACAGCACTTGGACACACGTTCTCCCTTCCCAGGTTCCTTGAGGATCTCTATAATCAGCTCCTGCTAGTAGCTCCCTACAGAAAATGCATGCAGGGGATGAGAGTGAAAACCAGGGGGAAAGTAACTGAAATAAATTGCAGAAGAGATTTGAAGCACAGCAGACTGTGCTTTTCTGATTATTACAAAACAAACATATAACAGAAATCCTCTTTTCTTCTCACTCCAGCAACTGATTTTATTGTTATAGAGGTAGTTTGTTAAACTCTCATGTCGTGACAGGGTCATGGTCTGGCCCATAGCCTGACCCTGAGAAAGTTCAGTCTCAGGTCTGAAGCTCCTAGAGATTAAAATGGTGCCCAGACGGAAAGCAGTGTTAAAATGTTCACCAGCAACACACTCCACATAGTCTCATGAATGTGACTGTACCTACCTCAGTGGACCAATGCAGGACTTTAGCATGGCTGGAAGGGTCACCTGTTGAGTTTGTGAGCTGCTGCTGTTACTCTGCTATTGATGTAGTAACAGCTAAGCAGAGATGTAAAAAGAAGAGTGGATAGTAACAGCTAAGTAGAGATGTAAAAAGAAGAGTGGGGAGCAGTTAACCTTCCTCAGACAGATGGACAAAATCAAATTTTTGCCCTTATCACACCACAGGGTGGGGGGAAAACATTTTTCACAATGGCATTGTCTGTTTTTAAATCTTTACAACTCTTTTAGAAAGCACCTGTGATCCAGAAAGCACTGAAATGACTTAGCAAAGACTGGAAACACGGACCTGTCGGTGAGCTCTCAGGCTGTATCATCAGGTCGTTTGGTATCTTAGTCCTGCTGAATCTTCTGAGTAAAATTTATCGTCTTCGCTTTTCAACCCAGAGCCACAGCCTTTAGCAAAAACAGTGTCTGGGCAAGCCAAGCTGAAAGCCTTGGCATGGAGCGTTGCTGGGAGTGGAGAAGGGTGATAGCGCAGCCGGCGGTGCCATCTAGCTGCTGCCCTGCCCCCGGGTGATGCTCGCTGTGGTAGTGGGCCCGCCAGCCCACATCACCAAAGGATCCAGCAGGGACCTTCCTAAAACAGCTTCTGGTTATTATTCCTTCCGTTGGAAAATGGGTGAAACATGAGATAAAAGGCTGGTGTTTCGGCACAAGTTGTGTTTTATTATAATTTCAATCCATTCTTCTTTTATTCATCCTACTTTTCTCCTTTCTTCTGATTTTAATCAGTTCTGATTTTAGTCAGATGCTGCTGCAATTGCCTCTAACTCTTTCCACCAGTACTGGAAATATTCCCCCCTCCCTTCTCACCACCTGCATGCTATCAGCCAGCTTTCCCCTCCCTTTGACCTTCCTGGTAATAAATATAACTATTCGTTTCACAAAACAGACATGGGCCCCTGTGTGGTAGTTTCCAGCACCTTTAGAAAAATAAATGGCCAGGCCCATTCCTTAGGCAATCCAGGTAGCCCTGGATTTCACCAACAGCACAATCTTACCCATTGCCTTTGTTCCCTCTCTGACGTCCCAATAAGCTGACAGTAAGGAAGGGATTATCTATCCAAATTTTGATAGTTCTCTGCCACTACTGAAAAATATATGCGAAACAATTTGGGCAATAAGAAAACCTTTTAAGGCACATGAGGACTGTTACTGACAAAGGTTTCAGCAGTTCTAAAAAGGATTTCATTTTGAAAGTGTTCACCTCCCAGCAGATTCCATAAGCCACAGAAGACCTCCTGGACGCTCACATCATCCAAGGATCCAGGCTCTAAAGCCATCCAACACCTGTGCAAACAGAGCTAGTATTACACAGGCAGTGTGCCCTGCCATAACATCCGCCGTGCTGGGCTTTGTGCAAAGGACACACATCTTTCCAAGGGGCTCCAATGCAGTGGTCCTACTTGGTGAAAACTAACATAAAGTGATCTCAGGTCTCACAACAGCAGCAGAGGATGCCCAAGTTTCTGCCATGGTTCATTTGTCCTGAGGTACTCTGAGCTGCCAACCGTCTGGCCATGGGGGCAGATACTGCGTTCTGATTCATAGATGGCAGATGTGAAATATCTGTAAGTCAGTTGGAGCTCGTTAGGCACTCATGATTCCCCTGCCTTTTCCAGGAATTGCTCTATGCCTGCAGAATATGGCCCATGCATCTGCCATGGTGTGTGAACTTCAGCCAAAAAGCCAGGGACTGTGCTTGGCACTCAGGAAAGGATCTACTGGGAGGGGGCTGATGGGCTATCCCTGGAAAATCACATGCTATGCAGCATCAGCAGCCAGCTGCTCTAATTTTGCTTGGTTGCCAGTGTCTATGTATTCATTCCTCCAGGACATGACAAGGCAGAGGTGGCGGTTGTGGTGTGATAAAAGAAGGAAATGGATGGCTGGGTTAATGGTAATGACAGACCAACTCAAGCTAGCTGGAAACCAGGATGATGCAGGATAGGCTGTTGCTAACACATTTGTCAGAAAACTGAAAACCACATTTATTTGAAGAGGATAAATGCGTGTAAATGCAGACAAGCAGAACTCAGAACAAGTAAACCATGCTGTCCGAAGCCCCTCTATGCTAGGAAACCCCTCTACATTGCAGAGTGTTCGGCTTAACCCATTTCTTCAGTATTGATCCCAGTAATTTCCTTCCGGCCAGAACACAACCCCCCCGAAAGGGGTTCAGCCCTGCCTTGAATGTGCATCACTGCTTTCTTTGTTTGTGATACAGGTGACAAAGAAAGGTGTTGGGTTGTGACTGGGGGTAGGACCGGTGGCTTGGCCTTTCACATTGCAGTGAAAGCTTGATCCCTTGCATTGTAAGACCCTATTTTCAAGCACTTACAATGTTGCCAAACTATAACCATTTGGAATGAAATTTTCCATGCCAGGTATCTGCCTCAGGCTGAAGTTTTTGGAGAATGTCCACAAACTCAGCCGTTTCCAATAATAAGGGTAAGGAAAAATTCGTTGTTTTGTCCAAGCTAAAAAGCAATTGTGACCTTTTCTTTGAAAAGATCTGGCACCCCTCTTCCTTGGAGCAAGAACTCCAAAGAGGGTTGCCTTTCATCAGAGATATCCCTTTTGCCCTCCTGAAAAGCTGCCCAAGCTTGGCTTTGGAAAGCTGAATTTGCACATGCTCAGTGGATAACTAAGAGATTCCTTTCATTTTAGCAACTGAACCCCTGAAGTTTTCATCCTTCCTGAGCAGGTTTCAACCTCAGGTCAAGCAGGACTTCACTTGCAGTTTCAGCCGCAGACTTTCACAGCCTACAACAGGACCAGGCACCTGAAAGGAGAGCCAGGAGTCTGTCTCTATTGCACTCTCAGTGATATTCACTGGGGTGAAATAATGTGGAGGAGAAAAATTCCTGGATTCAAACGCAGAAAGGACAAGAGCCAGACATGTGGGTGGTGATGAGGGAGGGGAAGACTCAGGAATCCTCCCAACAATACAAGCAGAAGGACAAGACCAGGAATGGCACATGGAAGTGGAACAGCAGCGTGGGATGGAGGGCAGGGCAGTGGTAGGAAGCAGAGGGACGTGGTGGCTGTGGAGGATGGGTGAAATGAAGTGGGAAAGGAGAGGAAGAGGCCGGAGAAATCTTTTCTCACCTGAGAAGTTCATTCCCGGGAACAAGCTGCAGACTCCAGGGTCAGCATTTTTGCCTGTCATATCTAATGTGTGAAATGCACAGCCTCAGCCCAGACACAAAAATGAATATGTATCCTTTACATTAATCTTCACAGCTATTCAGTAAAAAAGGACTCATTTCCTTCACCTCTGAATGATGCTGTAAAAATGAATTACATCTGAGACCATGGCTGTAAAGACAGAGTGCGATGGGAAAAAAAGTGCATTAGAAAATTGATAACTCTTGGTTTAGGGCAGAGCTTGAATAGTGGGACATGACAAAAAGGTGTTTTATAGGAGAGGACAGAGCTGAAATTCCACAGCTAACTTCAATTCCAGCATTTCCTTCGCAGTTTGTTGTTCAGATGTCAAAGTCAGGTGTTATGCTTGTAATGTTATCTTTTTTTTATTGTCTAATTTTCTTGGCAGTGCTGGCATTGTCCATAGGCACTGACTGCCTGTGCCAGCTTGTACCTCAAAATGCAGAACAGCAGGAAGCATGAAGAATGATACAAGCTGGCATCTGGTGTTGGGACTGGTTATTTAGAGATTAAAAATCTGGGGCAGAAGTTGTTCAGAAAGGTAAGCAAGACGAGACTCTATCTTCCAGAAGGTTGATTTGGACTGAAGAAAAATGCTGATTACTCTGGAAGAGGAGGTGATCCTGGGAAACTCTCCTTCTCTCTATAGTGTTTTCTTCATTTTTTTCAGGGATACTTAGAAAGGTACCTAAAAGAAGCAAACCTATCACCGCATCATTAGATTTAAATTCACTTTATAGGCGTTTGTATTTCCACCAGAAAACCTCTAGGATCCTGCAAATTAAAAAAAGCTTTGAAAAATCTGACTAACATTTTTGGAAAAGAACTTTTGACCCATCGACGTGTGTGCTGACACAAGGAAGTATTACAGAGCTCAACATGTATTTGCCTGAAGTTCGTTGTACTGTATTTGCTAAACACTTATGGCTCTGCCATGGGCAACCACACTGTTTCCTAAGACAGAGACTGGGGATTCTAAGGACAACTGCATGCCTCAAACTTGTGGAGACTGGGCTACTGGCAAGAACATTAACAAAAGAATGCTGATAACACAGTTACTGTTTGATACGAAAGAAATTATTTTATAACAAAGGGAAAACCTGGTCTTTCAGTGTTGTAGCAGTCATGCAAAGGGGACTTTCTCATTGTTTGACTGTCCATAGGATGTTTGCGTGTCCAACCTCAGTGACTGGGCACAAAACTCCTGTCTTGAAGAGTGACTTCCACCAAGCCCTGCTACCTCCTGCAGCCTCCCATGCAACAAGAATACTCTCAGCCACTTGCTGCTTCTGAAGAAAGACCTTCTGTTTGCAGCGGCTACCTACATTGCTAGCCTCATTGATGGCCCAGATCCAGAGCCGGTCCCTCTGAAGGCCATTGGTTGCTGCCCTTACAGACTTCCCTCAAGGGAGCAAGCACCTCTGAGAAGCCACTGGCCGCTCTTTGAGGAGTCTGGCTTGGTGTCTCGAATCTCTTGCCGAGAACTATAGGCTGACTCAGAAGTTCCCCTGCAGCCATTCTGCACACTTTGGTCACTCAAGGTTCCTTTGAAAACCTCCAGACATCATTAGCATACATTAACGACTGCTTAGCATATGCTAATAGTTCCCAGACGGGAAATTTTGCTCTGCATTGAGTGGGTCCAAAATAAGCAAAGGAGACTTTGAGCATTACTGAGCAGCTTGACATGCATCACTTATCATCCCTGACATCAGAGAATCTATCAACATGTCAGCAAACTGGGTAAAGCAGAGGGAGAAATGGCACTTTGTCAAAATATTGATTCAGGGATGCACAGAAATACGCAGTCCTGCCCTCAGCCATACTGGCACAAGGTCAGAGCCAGCCTTGAAGGCTGTTGTGTTCTTACGGGGATGGGAAAACAGCACCTTTTTCTTACATTTATTTTTGGGTTATTTTTGAATGTTTGGGAGGTGCTCAAATATTATGTGATGGGAACTACATAAGCACTGAGGCTGAATAGGTGACACATTTTTTCTTGTGTGAGACATGTCTTATATATGCAAGAGTGGCAGTAATTACTAGGCAATTTTTACCTTAAACCATCACCACCAAAGCAGCCTTTGTAACTATTATTTCCCAAGAGGTCTCTGGACCTGGAAGGCTTTCATGGTTACTTATTTGCATGCCGTTGGGGAGAGGACATTAACCATGCTGAATTTATCCTATCCACCAGCCTTTGGGTAACCATCTGTGCTTCTCTTTATCCAGTGGACTAACTACAGAGGGGCAATGGGTTTTTTTTCCTCACTGTCCTCATTCTTCCAGAGTCAGTAAAATTTTTCAAAGCATCAGAATCTCAGAAGTGCAGGAAACTGCTCACACCACAGTCTGGAGTGTGGGTTCAGCTTGAGTGAGTATTCAGATGCTTCTCCAAAGCTTATCTGGCCTAGCCAAAACCTCCTGAATTTACAAAATTGGGCTGGGCATTTTATGAGAACAGGATCTCTTACAAGATTTTCAGTATTTCCTCTGCTGACTAGAAAATACCATGAGATCAGCTTGGAAACCAGAATAATTTATTTTGATTAAAAATGGATCATAATGTTTCCAGATCTTAAAAAGATTCAAAGCAAATTGGCTTGTAGAAATTGATTGAAGGTGGAGGTGGATGACTCCTTTTATTTTGCCCTCCTTAATCCAGTTTGCTCTCCTCCAATGGCATCCAAGGTAACTTTACCCTTGGCAGCCGTGTTTCCCATTTCAAACCTACCCTCCCCTTGCTCCAGCATTGCTTTACTGCTGCAGCACCTTCTCTTGAAATAAATTACTAACAACTTGTAAATTCTAAGCCAGCAATTATTCTCCAAAAGGTCAGGCAGCTCAAATGACTTCCACATCAGCTCAAAGCTCCTCCATCAAAAATGAGATGAAAGCACTGGTGTGCCTGATCCTTATTCCAGTCCTGCAACCCAGGTTTCAAAGGCCACTCTTTGGTTTTGAGGCTAACATGGGCAGTCAGATATCTTGAAGTGTTTTCCTATGGGGCTGACGGTCTGTCTGCTCTTTTGAAGACATACATCAGGACTTTAGTATTTCCACTCGTTAGGGTGGCCTTTTGCTGTGTTCACAACTGAGCTGGCTTTATCTCTGCAGAAGAAAAATGAAATGCCACCTCCCAGCAAAGCCTTGATGAAGCTTTGCTGAGAGACATGGCTGGCACTATTTTGGTGAAGAGTAAGCAGAGCAGCTACATCACACCACTCATGACATCTTCACCTGGCACACACCACCCCGTCTCCTGGGGAACACTTCAACAGCAAAGGTTACTTGCTGTTCTTAGAAACTTTCCCCAGAAAAGGCTGATTTCCTGTTGCTGCCTGTAAGGAGGAATATAGCCGCTCTGGTGACTGCAAACACTTAAAATGTAGATGCCAAGTGTGGTGGAGATCAACCTTGCTGTGACCTGCAGGATGGGGCCAGGAAGTCTGCAGTGGCTGCTCATACCTGCTCTGTCTTCCTATTTTCAGTTTGCTTTTATTATTTGTTTCTCCCCTGGTGAGTGGTTGACTTTTTGATGACTGAGTTGTCCCTTTAATGACCCAGGAGATGGTCAGTACCTAATGGTCATCTGCTTTGTACATAGACTGTCACATTCCCCCATCAGTGCCAATGGATGTTAACAGAGGTGATCAGAATGGGGCTGCTTTTGCTCCTGTATTGCCAGTTGGGTGTGCTGCAAGGAAAAACATGGATGCGTGCGCGGAGAGCCTCTTCTAGGAGGCAGTAGCAGCAGTGTTAGAGCTTTTTTCACACTCCAAGGAAAGCCAAAGTCAACTTCAACAAATAAAACACAGTGGCTGTGACTACTTCAGAGAAAAGTGAGATCTGGCCAGGCCTGGACTGCATCCACACATCACAGCTAGAGAAGCTGCAGAACTGCTATAATGAGAAGAAGCAGCCACTGACCCCACAGAACAAGTTAACGTGTAAAATCTGCTTCAATATCCTGCTCTGAACTACAGCTTTTTATTTTAAAAATCCGGCTCAATTTCAAAACTTGAAGAGATTAAAGAATTTGAGAGGGGAAGTCTCCCAGCAGCAGACAGATGAGAGAGTAAGTTCACCGGCCACTTTAATGCATACAGTAGAGAATAACTGTAGGGGATCTAACACTGTAGGGGATCTGCAATCCTTCTGCCGGTGGTTTCATCTGTACTGCCTGGCTTCCTAACAGTGATGTGTTGAAATCAAAAAGATGGTACAACACCAAGCCCTTGGGAAAACACTTTGGTGAGGGATGGTGTTTGGTGTAGTGATTTAAGGTGAACAAGTTGCCATGGGTTTAATTCCACTCCCACATACCTAAGTCTTCCTTTCCAGGACATCAGAGCTAGCTAGTGATATACATATACAAACATCTGTATTTGTGTGAATATATAAATAAAATGGGGCCTCTGCTGGCAAGAAATGACTAAAAACAAGGCAAGCTCCCTTTAGCCAATGGACAAATCACCTCTCCCAGTACAAATCTGAAGTAAACTCAGTTGTTGGATATATAAACTAGAACAATAGCATCATACTGACCTATTTTAGACACTGCTGAGATCAGGAATGAGATGTTGTGCTACCTGCAACCCCAGAAAGATGACGGAAGCGTCTAGAAAAATGTCTGGAGAATGAGTCAGTGAAAAAAAAAATCTTTGCTCTAAAACTACCAAACCAATCTATACAGCCTACTAAGCAGAAGGCTGGGGGAAACTTCACTGCAGTCTATAGCAATTGTGAAGAAGGAAGTGTACATTTGAGAGAAGGCTGTTCAAACTAGCTGAGACAGAATGAGATCCAGTTACTGAAAACAGGTATTAGATCAGCTTCAATTGGAAATGGAAATAAAGATTTCATGGTGAACACAGCTATCCGCCAAAGTAGTTGTATTTGTGAGGGGGATTCTGTGTTCCTGGAAATGAAATAAAAATTGACTTTTCTTTAAAAATATCCTCTAACTCAGGAACACCTACTCAAACCAATTATTAGTACAGGGAATTTTAAACAAATTAAACTAAATGATCTTTGAAAGACCAGACTTTCTGGTCTTATAGAGCTGCAACAAAAATGCAGCAACAAAGATGTTGGTCTTGGTTTTAAGTTGCTTAGCCCCTAATGCTTGAGGCTGTAGCAATATCTTTGGATCTCAGGGGATTACACTGCCACCTAGGTGTTAGGAAGTCATGTAGGTGGATACCGAGTATTCATTCAAATTCCTTTCTGCTGTCACACCCTGGTATGGCTCAAGCTGTTAGAGAGATGCAACATTCCCTGTACATGATGGTGTCAGCACATAGCAAATAATTGCTGACAACAACAGAGCCTCGGGTCAGATATATCTGGACATGGTGGAGTCTTGGTAAAAGAGCTGCATTCTTTCCCTTCTGAAAGTTGAGATGTGAGTCCTTTAAATATATATGTCTATCCTACAATCATTCCCTTCAAATGCAAAGGACTGCCTCCAAAGAAATCTAGGCAGGGAAATGGCAAAGCTTCAGCAAGGAAAGACAAGTCAAAAGACAGAACTTTATAGGAAGGTATTTTCTACAGTTTCCCTCTCCATCAGTGCCAGAAGACCTCTTTCGGCAAAGCATGAAGCCCATCTGTCAGTTGGGGACTGCACAGGGCACCCCAGCAGTGAATGGAGTTCAGAGGGCACAGGGGAGCTATCACAGGGCAGAGAGGATTTCTCCTTAACCAAATTACAGTGGAATAAAAAATGTAAAATACCCAGAAAAATACCAGCAAAACTCAAACAGAGGGCAAGGGAAGAAAAGATTAAACCAGTGGAAGGCTGGACCCATGTCACCCTCCCTGCCAGATGTCTGTCCTATGTCCTCCTCTCCTGCACACAGCATGGTTCACATTCCTGCTTCTCCTGGTCAGAAAATCTTGGCAACAAACTCCTTCACCAGTTTAAGGATCCAGGTGAAGTTTTGCAAGATGGCATTTTTTGTGCCCTGAGATGCTACAGAAACCTCACAGGGTTTGTGGTAATGTTTAACTGGGACCTTTTCAGTGTGAGCTGATTGTTAATACGGATTTCACACCACTGAAAAAATGTGCAAAGTCTACAAAGAAAGACATTGTCTGCTTTGTTTAACAAATGACATTATTTCCCTTCTGCCTAGCAACCCATAACAGGGCCAGAGGATCTGTAACAAGGAGCCGGAGTGAGCTAGCAGGACAGAGCATTTCAAACTAGCAAATAGATCTCATGCTTTCATTGCACTTTACAGCTTAGACAAGAACTTATAAAACGATAAAAAAAGAACATCTCTCTTAATCCAATAACTGTAAAAGAACTCCATAAACTCAGATGCTTACCAATTCATCAGAACTGTAAGAAAATATAGCTTTCAACAGCATTTCAAAGTAAATTTTTTGAAAGACTAATTGCTTTGTATATATTTCCATGCAGACAGCAAGATCATCCATCACCCTACCATGCCCTTAATTGCCACAGTGAGAACTAACTTAATAATGTAATAATGTCACTGTAAACAGATCCATAAATCTGAGGCATTTTCTCACATTCCTTCATAGTCATCATCATTCTCTTGATGTCTTTGACATGCTGAAACTGAAAGAATATCTTCATTTTAAAACTTCCTTGTTTTAAGCCTTGAAGTTATTAGGGTTGCTTATAGCCAAGCCATATGAGTCAGGCTGTGTCAATCATGTAGAGGGTACAATGGGGCAAAAGTAAGAGGCTGGTAAAGGATTAAAATGGTCAGCTTGACCAGTGGCTGACTTGTAGGTCTTGTACATTCAGTAGAGTTGGGGAGGGGAACGGGGGACATTGCTATAATCTATGTAGATTTGTTTGTCAATCCAGAATGACACGACAAGATGATAATGCACTGGTGAGATCAGAAAGCATGTCAGGGAATAGCAAGAGCTGGATGCTTTGCAGGGGATGGCAAGCCAGAGCCAAGGATGACAACAAGGCCACTAGGGAGGTGCCAACACCAACAGCCCCATCCCACGAGTCTATAGATGGTAGCCAGGGTCAGCCACAGCCCATGGATCACCAGACAGGTCCACAGTGATGAGGCAGAGCTGAGGCCGAGCTTAGAAGGTAAGTCAGTGGGTTGGGGTGAGGATGAGCAAGGTGCAAGACTGGGCACTGGCATTCCCACAACACAGCTGAGGAAAACACGAAGTGTAAGGGCCTGAGCTTGACTGTGGCTGCTGGGCAAAGCAAAGCAGACCCCAGCCAGGCTTCTCGCTGCTCTTTCACACTGACTTTTTCCTCAGCGGTCTGATCCCAGGTTGCCCGTTTGCATCAGGGGAAAGCTGGCCATGAGCCCAAGCAGCCTAAGCCCCAGGAGATGGGGGATGAGGCTGCAGAGCCCCTTGGTGCACACAGGGCACAGACAACACGTATGACTTAACACCTTTCCAGCTTCTTCTTGGGATGGAAGAGGCTGAGAAGGATTTGCTACATTCATATGCATCTCTTTGCATCACTAGATTTGAAGACCTTGGAAGAATCTCCTGTCAGTGAGGTTTAAAACACCCACATGGAGGTGGCGCTTGGTGCCCCTCCAGAAGTCACTGCCAGCAGATGCTGTGACACATATGAAATGTAGCTCAGCTCAAGGGGAGATTGGGCAAGTACATAGAAGAGAAATCCATTGAGAGTTACTAAATGCACAGAAAACACAACCAGCTGAAGAAATTCCCAAGCTGAAGACAGAGGTTAGGAGGCTGCTCCAGGGAAGCATCCTATTTGCTTTTCCTGGCTTTCCTCTTCCCTGTCTATCACTTACAGCCACTGCTGGAGACAGGATACTGAGCTGGAGGAGACCTTGTTCTGACCCAGGACAGCTGCTTTGATGAACTTCCTAGTCAAACTGAAGGATCGGTTTCATCCCTTTTATATTACAAGTGATTCAGGCTCCCTACACAGTTATTAAAGAGAGATGAACCTCACTGAAAGGCTCAACTGAGACTCATCTTCCTCCATTCATCATGTAAAGACCATTTCCTCAGAGTCCCAGTGCTATGTAGGATGAATCTGGGTCCTAATGTTGTTTCCAATCTTGCTGCAAAAATGAGACCATTTTTGAAGTCCTTATCTCTTTGAGAATTACACATGAAAGTTTAAATACCTTATTTTCTCAAACAATTGCAAAAGTGGACACCTAATTTGACTCCTGCTGTAAATGACAAAGTATTGCAAAATGCTCATCTTAGAAAAAATCTAATGGTAATCTTGATAAGAACAATTCTTAGAGATGTAAGTTATTCTTACAAATGTTCTGTTTTCTTGCGCAGCTCGTCCGGTCAGATCAGAAATTTTTTGCAGACATAATTTTGTATGCTGTAGACATACATTACATTATCTCCTGTATATTACATGTAAGTTCTAAATAGGCATGGCCCTGTGAATTATGACAGAGTCCCTTTTACTGGTACTGCTTCTTCTATTGCTCTGCCTGAAAAGGCAGGTACCTCATTTCCCCCTGCCCATTAAACAAACTTCATTAGTGACAGGCAAAACAAAGCCCCAAACAATTAAAAATGTCTCCACAAATGGCCTAGCACAGCATGTCCCAGCTGGAGCTGTCTGCACCCAGCTGGCCAGAAGACATCAGAAGGTGTCTGCACAGCAGCTAGAAAAAAACAATAGCACAAGCACGCACTCACAGCCACACAGAGGCAAGGCAACAAAATGAGGGGAAATAAAAATATTAAATGAACATTCAAAGCTTGGCCCAATTTTCATTTAATCGTAAATGAAAGACATTATTGCAATACAGCACAAGATGGCGTTGAATTTTTTTTATCCCAAAACCTGGGATAGTTCTGTGGGCTTTTAAGAACTACAACAAAATTTAAAACAAAAAAAAATAAGTGGTGTTCAAGTTCTCTTTTAAAAGCTGGGATTTAGAACTTAGATTAAAGTCTAGGCAAGTAGTGCAACCCCAGGTATTTGATAATTAAGCAATATATTTAATTTTTTGTCATGGGTAATGCATCTGTGTACAGGGATGTGGAGTGTGCACACACATGCAAAGTAGCAGTGAACTTCATTTCTGTCCCCCACATCACATGGATTCTGTGATTATTTTAACAGCAACATTTGTTTTTCCTTATTTCCATTGTTTAATTGGAACAAAAACAACCTGCAGACTCACTCACAAAAATCATAAATCTCCCAGTTCAGTAGTCTCTTCAGTCGAATTGTGTTCAAGCTCTTGGGCAGTATGAGAACACAGGCAGTCCAGGAAGTGTTTATACAGATGAGAGATTTGCAGAGAGAGAGAGGAAAAGGAAAAGTGCATGGTTCATGTGTAATTTCAGTTA
The DNA here is from genome assembly GCF_964188355.1 of Buteo buteo. Taxonomy (NCBI): domain Eukaryota; kingdom Metazoa; phylum Chordata; class Aves; order Accipitriformes; family Accipitridae; genus Buteo; species Buteo buteo. The sequence continues at coordinate 12,730,021 of NC_134204.1, read as the reverse complement.
TTCTGGGGCTCAGAGTGACAATGAGCATGGTGGGGATTGCAAAGAGGGCTGTGGGTATGATAGCACCACGCAACCTTGGTCCTCTTTTAGCAGCTTTCTCCTGCTTGAGATACCAGGCAGATGCACTGAGTAACAGGCTGGGAAGGTTTGGTCTTATGTGCATGTCCAGATTTGGGGCTGAGAGGCTTGCAGCAGAGCCCTTCATGTGCAGACAGATCAACAGCAGTGCTGTAGCAAGCATCACATCAAGAATGATGAACAGGCAACTTGAAGAGACATGAACTCCTTTCACGTTGCCCAGAAAGCTTGTGATGGAAGAGTTAAAGAAATGCATAGCACATTGCGTGGCTTACAAACAAAAGCCAAAGTAAAGAAAAAGCAATAACTTATCCCTCAGAAGTCATCAATTTCCCCTATTCTCACACCGAGTGCTGCAGTGTCAGGAATCTGTGTCTGCAGCCAGCACCAGGAAATCCTGACTCCCAGGGTCTAAAGCTCAAAGGGATCATTAACTGCAGCAGAATAGCACATAGGCAGGAGCATGGCTGGGAAGGGGACATGCAGGAACCTCATATGGACAGAAGAAACCCTGTAAAAAGGACAATAAATGAAATGAAAGAGGGCATCAAGCTAATTCATCTGCTGCTTTCACACTGGGAAAGTGAGCCACAGCTTCAGAGGGCAATGGACAGAGAGAAACATGAAATAATGCATCAAGGTGCTGACAGCTTGAATTCTCAGGCATTGATTTTATGTGGGTATATGCAGCAAAGAAGGCTCTTTCTAAGCTGTTAAAATAATAAGGAAAACTTAATGTTAAAGGTTTTTTTAACTAATTAAAGGAATACACCACCAAAGTTTCTAAATGATTTTGCTCTGGGAAGCTTTTTGAAGTGCTGAATCCAATGTATGAGCATAGGAGTACAGTGACAGGGGCTGCCTTCCTACTTGCACATGGTGAGCAAGTAATTTAATTAAATGCAAGTAATACAGGAAGTTTCCTTAACCCAGCCAGGGGACATGTTGTGATCCTGAAAAGGAAGGTGCTGAAGGAGCACAAAAATTGCATAAATTCCTGATTTCATGCTCTCTGTAAAAGTTGTTAAGAGCTAGGTAAACAAACTTATTTTCCCAGTAGCATGAATGTAGTGGGAAGTGAAAGGATTAGTTTGATTTAACTTGTGACAGAACACTTACAAACCATGCTAAGGGCTTAGGCCATGGAGATGGGGTGTTTTTCAAAGCATAGCTCTTGTAGCCATGTTGCCTCGGCTGTTCAAAACTGAAAATTTTTAAGGACATTTCAGGATATCTTGTTGAAAAGCCTGCCTGGAGATCTGCAGCTGTCACAAGTTAGGCTGCCCAATGCCTTTCAAGAGTAAAGGTTGAAGTCAGTGTTGGCTGAATTATGTCAATTAACAGAGAGGATGTGGAGATGAAATAAGAGTACCAAAGGACAGTACAGAATCACTAGGAAGTCCTGGCCTCTTGATTTATGTAACTAAATAGCATAAGTGTAAAAGCAAGGTTTCCAGGTTTGCTATTTGGACTTAGCAAATCTTTACTCAGATACAAAAGGATGTAAAAGTCTATCCAAGTATTTGGACCAAGCAGCTAACAAACACAGTCCAGAAGAGATAACTGGCGGACAATAAGGCTGGAACGAAAAATTCACAACAGTAAATACATGTTTAAAATGCAGGTGCTGTGTCTGATTGACCAGGGACATAGATTGAGTTATTATTGACAAAGTCCTTAACTCAATGTACAGCTGCAGACAAGAGCTGCTTTTGAGCTGATACACATATTACACTTTTATATTTAAAGAGAAAGGTTTTTAGCTGATCAATTTAAAGTATGCTTTTAGGGGTGAATTCCATGTTATTGCTTTCCCAGATCTGTCTCACTATAGTTGGCTTCTTTATTTATACTGCTCAAATGAAGTTGCTGGTCATCCAAGACACTCTCCCAAGGTCCACCATGAGCTCCCAGCTTGCTTTGGATCCACCTGTGACTTTGAGGTGACAGCTTGCAGAGCTGTCTAGACACAGGCAGGCCCCATTTAGCACGGTGAGAAAAAAAAGGGTGATAAAAAGCCAGGCTTTTACTCAGACAGTTTATAGGAGACCCTAATCTTCTCTAGACTGGCTACAGGGGAAGCACAAATGCACACAGATCATTTAGGGTATGTGCATATACGTTCTGCATATGCCCCAGGAGCAAGGCAGAGTGCTGGTGGTTATACTCTATCGTCAGGTTTTCCCAGGCTTTGCCTTGGAGGAACCAGATGCACTGGGCATTAGCATGTATGATTCCCTGTCCCCTTCCTGCTGCTCCCCTCTGCTAGCTGTGTGCAACAGGGCACCCAGACCCTGCCCTCATCTTCACCGGTTTCTCCTCTTTCAGTTCGAGCTGGCATCTTCCTTCCAACCTCTCCCAGGTAGGTCCTGGCAAAGCTAGGAGTCAGCTGCCAGGTCCTCAGCTGAATTGCAGATACATCTAATGCACAAATCACCTAGGGTCGTGCTTCTGCTGCTGCTTTCTGTTTGGAAAGTCTCCAACTCAGAGCAGTGAGCCTCACAAGACACTATCAGACACACATACCTACACTTGAGATCCCACAGCCTGTGACCTGCTGTGGCACTGTCACTGACTCCTTGCTGCTCATTCTGGCTACTTTTCTCTATGTCCAACTTAGAGCTGTTGGACTTTTTTTGTTTTGTTTTTCTCTGTTTACAGAACAGCCAGCATAGCTGTGCTTCCTTACCACACCTGCAGAATGGGAAATCACCCAATATCTCACTGCAGAGGGGACACAGGTCAGTGTTTGTCCAGGGCTTATAGAGTCTGAAGAGGATCGACAGCAATGCCACAGCTCTTCTGTGGTTCTCTGAATACAATCAGAGCCTGGCAGCTGAGCCCAGTGGGACAACTCATGTCATTTGTGTGTTAAAGAGCATTCAGCCTCACTGTCCAGTCAGCAACGTGCTACTCCTATCACATCACCCTCCAAACAACTGTGTTCATTGGCATGCTTGCCTGTTTATTTAGGTGTGTGACAGGCTTCCATTGTTATTTGGATCAAACCTGCCTCATTATGTTCATTCCAAGCACTGCTTGCGTGCTGTTTTGTAGACATCTCCTAGACATGCAGGGCACCAAGGGGATTAATAACATTCATCCAAATGTTTTTCCAGAGGTCGGTGTAAGAAATATTGGTATTGACCTCTCAGACTTGGGATACAGATAAGAGGCATTCAGAATGTGGAGGGACTTAAGGCTTGATGCAGCAGAGGGAGAATATTACATTTCACAGGATTTCAAGCTGGTTTTCTTTCCTGGAGACTCGGTGTAACTCCCTCTAATGCAAGACCTCAGGGGACAGCTGGTCTGTGCAGTTGCAGCCTACAAAGAAGGGTGGTTGAGCACTGCAGAAAAACAGCCTACCTGCGATGAGTGTCCTCAGAATATCACCTTACCATCATCTCTGATCTGCAGACTGTCCAGTTCTGCTTATCTTTAATCTAAATTTATCACCTGCAACACCCTGGGTAATAATGCTGACACAGCTTTCTTACTTTGGGAACTCAGTGTTCAAGAGCTTACAGCAGCTATAGTAGGAACAGCCACAACAGATCTTAATTATCTGGAACCAAAATGGACGTCACTTAAGTGCTCACCAATAAGAACCTGTGTTGGCACTCATAATAATGTCGAGTCTTTAATAAAAAAAGTAGACTAACCTTGGAGGCTAGAGCTGAAAAGGAGAAAGATGTATGTACAAGGCTTCAGCTGGGCTTCCAGCACCATCAGGACCTTCCAGGAGCTGCTGTATTTCAGGACAAACCTTTCAAAAGGGCAGTTACATTTACTGATGACACATGGACACATTTCAATCTAGTGGGGCCTCATCCTCAAACATCAGCCCTTTCATTGCCACTATTCCCAAATGCCAAAGGGAGCCAGTCTTCCTGACCCTGAGCACTACATAGCACAGTGCTCACAGAACTGAGATGTCCCTGACCAACCCCATGAAGTCCACCTTTGGGGAGTTCCCGAGGGCAAGGTCTGGGTTTTGCACAGCTGCATAGCTGGCTCAAGAAGTGACCTGCTGATGGGGACATGGGAAGACTTGCTGGCTCCTTGCCTTTTGCAGTAGGGGACTGCCACTGCCCAGCAGCCCTGTGCCAGCACAGCTGCCCACCTGGTGGCCAAGTCACCACTCATGTAGAGCCACCTGTGGCTTCAGAGCCATGGAGTTGCCCCAACATGTGCCACAGAGGCCATTTCCAAGCAGTGACTCAGTTATAGCCGAACCCCCTTTCCCTGACCTGCTTCCTCTTCTCCCACTGCCTCTTAAAGCCTCCTGCACTGGAAAACCTGGAGAGAGATTTCTTCCTACTCCTGATATGTGATTCACTGTCTTTCACCATGCCATTCTGGTCCTTGACACCCTCTTGTGCATCCTATTCTCCCTCAAATACATCATTGTAAAATCAGACACAGCATTCAGTATATGTGCAGGTAAGAAATACATGGCTTCAGTATGTAGCCCCATGTTACAGTACATGGCATACCTGTATCCAACTGCAGCTTGTCTCCTTGGCACTTGAAGCCTTGCTGGTCTTGCCATCTGTGCCTGGCTGCTCAGGCAATTTCTCAGCAGCATCCACTCGAGGTTCTTATTCTTGGCTGCTTGGTCTGAATACTTCATTTTCTGGCGGGGAAGATATATCCTTGTCCTTTCCACCCTTGCAGGTCTTCAAGACTTTACTACCCAAATCCCTAATCAGCTTGATCTAATTAGATCTGCTTCCAGTGAAGGTTGGACTAGATGGCCTTTGGAGATGCCTTCAAACCTAAATCATTCTATGGTTGTGGTGCCTGAAACAAAGATACAAGAGGACTAGCATTAAGTAAAGGTGTATGATCAAGGTTGGGGTTAAACATGCAGCAGAGGAGTGTGAGACACCCCTGAGGCCATGGCAAGGGCCAAGACCCAAGACCCAAGACCCAAGGCAAAACTGGGAGGATTGGCAGCTGGGTGGTCAAACCTCCAGGGAGAGGCTTAGAAGGCCATTTGGTCCCAAGAAGAGTGAGGACAGTCCATGATCAGTCTGGTGGCCCTGATGAAGCCCATCAGTACCAGGCAGGAAGTTGAAAAAGAAATTTGAGCATTTGAAGAAATCATCTGAGCATGAATGCAGGCAGGACATGGGAAAAGGGCTACAAAAATTTATCTTTAGTAAGTGCACTTAACATCAGCAGGATGGATTATAAATTTAACACTGCACTTACAAAGAGCTGGGACTCCTCTGCTCTTGTTGGATGGATGCAAAACAGTAGTTCACTCCATGGAGAAGGAATAAGCTAATACACAATAAACACAGCACAATCTACCCCCCTCAACACAGGAGAAAATTAGACAGGTAGGGGTAAAGATTTAAATATAGTTGACTTAACTCTTTCATACTTAGACCAGCAGACTAAAGGTAGTTGCTCATTTTCCTTACTGTCTAAATACAATCCCAGGTCTGCCATTATCAATGCTAGAAGAGAAAGAAATATTAGTTACATTATATGGTCAGGTAAGGTTCATGCTATTTTTGGATGAAGACAGGGTGCAGAACCCATGAGTGACTTCATTAAGAAAATAAAGATTTACAAAAGAATTTACCAACACATGGGCAACGATTGGAAGAGTGCAGAGTTACATACCCAGGGCCAGTTGGGCATGGGACATAGAGAGATTTTATGTGAAGGTTTTTTTGTTTTCTTTCTAACAAGAAGTAATTCCACAAGTAGAAATCATGTTTATGACCCTTTTCATAAGCCTTTAAGCCACTTGTTAGTGTTGGACACTGAACGGGATTTTGGCAAAGAAGTGACAAAGGAAGAAGCTTAACAATCAGTAAAAAACACTGCGAAAACAGGATAAAACATGTATACCTTGTGACAATTATTATTCACAAGTAGGTTATTTCAAGCAACAATCCCAAGCAGCAACCATTTGCACTGACAGCTATATTAATTCATCTGCACTCAGATGGAGACAGGGACATCAGACCTTTAACTTCAATTCAGATTACTTTCCAAAATCAACATTCACGAAACTTGTTGAAATGAGCAGGCACAGAGCCAGGGTTGCACATTCATACCACTACCTTCAGATCTTATTGAAGTTAATGGAAGATCTGCCATTAGCTGAAATTGGGGTTTTTCATGCACAGCTGATGTCTGGTGAGATTTGGGAGTGGTATTTGAAACCAGATTACTCTGAATCTGGTTGATTTATTGTATCGTTAACTTACTTTGTTCATGCTTTTGAGACCTAGTTGTGATAGCTGACAAATCTGTTTTGCTTCCCCATTTCACATCCACCTTTTAGTTACTTATTTTTACAGGTTACTCTAGTGTAATCACACTATATATTAACTGTGATGGTGTTGTGATGGTGCTTGAAATTCATTCTTGAACCTTGGCTTTCCCAGAAAAGGTGTAAAACCACAACGGAGTGGTTTCTTCAGTTATTTTCTTACATCAGGCTGCATAAAGTGGGGATGGGGCTCTGAAATCAAGTACCTCTTCACTGTAGGACATGTACTTGGTCATCAGCAAAGCCAATCTTGTGGAAGTCCACCTGGCACATCTTCCTGCAGGTCTCACCTATTCCAGCACTCGGTTATCCAGACTCGATTGTTAGTATTCTGGGTTGTACTTTGACAGTCCTTGTACCCTGCCTGTTAATATCCCACAAGCCATTCCAGGAGTTGTTTCAGGGAACATAAAGCAAGAGTATGTCTGTCGACCCCAAAGCCCTGGCACGAAGCATTCCAGCCCTTCTAAAGCATTGCATGCTGCACACAGGGAACCAGGATGATGCTTACTGTAGTAGCTTGTGTCCCAGTGTATTCTCCATTGCTTTCATAGGGTTATAAGGAACTGAAACTTCATTAAAATCTCCCAGTTGATCTTCCTATTTCTTTATTCTTTTCCTCAAGGGCTCACACATTTCAGTCCATTCTGGTCACAAAGGCTGAGAAGGAGCATGGAAGTGAGGTAGTTTCCTCCTTCCCCAAAACTACAGCTACCTCAAAACATGCCATATGCATCACAACAGAAATTGGGTTTGTCATAACCCAGGAAAAATCCCTTTTCATGCTGCAGTTTCCCCTCCTGGCAACAGTGTTGAAAGTCTCTTCTCTAGCTGTGGCTCTGCTTCTCATGTTCCCCCTTCTCTGAACAATGCCATGGGTCTATCTCCAATCATCTCTGGGTTAATTACCTTAGGTCTCTCAACTGCTCAAGCAGTGCAGATGCACAATGCATGGTGAGAACAACCGGTTGATTGTCCTGCTGCAGGCTGCAGTGATCATGCACTGTTTGGAATGACAAGAGTATCCCTGCACAGCCCTAATCTGCTGCTTTGCTTTACCTAAGTTTGTTTCTCTCACTCCCAAATAAACAACCCACCTTGTTTTAAACTTTCCCCGTTGGGCCTAGTTTTGCTTATTTTACACCCTTGTTTCTAATTTTGGCCTTGGCCATCAGCTCCACTCTGCTTTTACCATCTTTCAACATTATCCAGCTAAGTGAGCTCCCAATGACTCCTTTCACATCATTTGTCTATAAGTTTAACCCACTATTGTTTTATTAGTTTAACCCCAGTTTGGGTTGCTCATGTGCTTTTCCTCATGTCCAGCAGTTTCTCTCATTGCTACCTTGTTAGTTACCCCCCAGTGGATTCTTCATCCACAGAGATTTAGACAGATATATAGAAATAAGATTTAGTGTTGGCAGTAGTCCTGATCTAAGCAGGAGGCTGGACTAGATCTTTGGGTAACAGGACCTCCATACATCTCTCCCCACCACTGTGCCGAAAGACAAGCCTGCAGGGAAGAAAACCGGCCTGGCTGAACAGAGAGCTTTGGCTGGAACTCAGAAGAAAAAAAAAAGGAAAGGTTATGACCTTGGAATAAGGGGCAGGCAACTCAAGGGGACTACAAGGATATTGTGAGGTTATGCAGGCAGAAAATTAGAAGAGCTAAAGCCCAACTAGAACTTAATCTGGCTACTGCCATAAAAGACAATAAAAAATGTTTCTATAAATACATTAGCAACAACAGGAGGGCTAAGGAGAATCCCCATCCTTTACTGCATGCAGGGGGAAACACAGTGACAAAGGATGAGGAAAAGGCTGAGGTACTTAATGCCTTCTTTGCCTCAGTCTTTAATAGTAAGACTAGCTCTCCAGGTACCCAGCCCCCTGAGCTCAAGACAGGGACAGGGAGCAGAATGAACCCACCATCATCTGAGGGGAAATGATTAGTGACCTGCTGTACCACTTAGACACATGTAAGTCTACAGGGCTGCAAGGAGGATCTGGGGAACTACAGGCCTGTCAGTCTGACCTCAGTGCCGAGGAAGGTTATGGGGCAGTTCATCTTGAGTGCCATCACACGGCACGTACAGGAGAACCAGACAACCATGCGATCAGGCCCAGCCAGCATGGGTTTATGAAAGGCAGGTCCTGCTTGACCAACCTGATCTCCTTCTATGACCGGGTGACCCACTTAGTGGATGAGGGAAAGGGTGTGGGTGTTGTCTTACCTAGACTTTAGTAAAGCCTTTGACACTGTTTCCCACAGCATTCTCCTGGAGAAACTGGCTGCTCATGGCTTGGATGGGTGTACTCTTCACTGGGTAAAAAACTGGCTGGATGGCCAAGGCCGAAGAGTTGTGGTGAACGGAGTTAAATCCAGTTGGCGGCCAGTCACAAGTGGTGTTCCCCAGGGCTCAGTTTTGAGGCTAGTTCTCTTTAATATCTTTATCAGTGATTTGGAAGAGGGGATTGAGTGCACTGTCAGTAAGTTTGCAGATGACACCAAGTTGGAAGGCAGGGTCGATCTGCTCAAGGGTAGGAAGGCTCTACAGAGGGATCTGGACAGGCTGGATCGATGGGCCGAGGCCAATTGTATGAGGTTGAACAAGGCCAAGTGTCGGGTCCTGCACTTGGGTCACAAAAACCCTATGCAATGCTACAGGCTTGGGGAAGAGTGGCTGGAAAGCTGCCCAGTGGAAAAAGACCTGGGGGTGCTGGTCGACAGCCGGCTGAATATGAGCCAGCAGTGTGCCCAGGTGGCCAAGAAGGCCAACAGCATCCTGGCCAGCATCAGAAATGGTGTGGCCAGCAGGAGCAGGAGGTGGTTGTTCCCCTGTACTGGGCACTGGTGAGGCCGCCCCTCGAGTGCTGTGTTCAGTTTTGGGCCCCTCACTGCAGGAAAGACATGGAGGTGCTGGAGCGTGTCCAGAGAAGGGCAACCAAGCTGGTGAGGGGCCTGGAGCACAAGTCTTGTGAGGAGCGGCTGAGGGAGCTGGGGCTGTTTAGTCTGGAGAAGAGGAGGCTGAGGGGAGACCTTATCGCTCTCTACAACTACCTGAAGGGGGGTTGTAGTGAGGTGGGTGCTGGTCTCTTCTGTCAGGTGGCTGGAGATAGGACGAAAGGAAATGGCCTCAATTTGCACCAGGGGAGGTTTAGATTGGATATTAGGAAAAATTTCTTTACTGAAGGGGTTGTCAGGCATTGGAACAGGTTGCCCAGGGAAGTGGTGGAGTCACCATCCCTGGAGGTATTTAAAAGATGTGTAGATGTGGCACTTAGGGACATGGTATAGTGGTGGACTTGGCAGTGTTAGGTTAACGGTTGGACACAATGATCTTAAAGGTCTTTTCCAACCTAAACAATTCTATGATTCTATGATTCCTGCTTGACACAGTATCTGTAAGGATGCTTTCTGTCTGTCACTCTGCATTTGGGACCTCTGAACTGTAACATCATATAGTCTTTGAACTATAACTTTGTATAGCCTTTCTGCTGTCTCAGGTGTACTTGCTCATCCTCAGAACAAGACCTGCACAGGGACTAAAAAAATCTAAGATTTCAATGAAAAATGAAGTTCTATAAAACTTGGTAGCTCCACCAGTCTAATGCCAATATGACATGTCTTTGGATTAAGCTGCTCCTTGCACTGACAATCTGTCTGCCCAGGAACAGACTTAACGATGCTCTTCCATCACTAGATCCCATAATTCAAGATTTCCAACAGGCTGTGTCCTTTCCTGCCACCACATAGTTATTTTGTTGTTGGTTCCACGCTGGAGAGCTGGTGGAATGCATTCTTGCAAAGCCTAATCTTAAAACCATTGACATTTGTACAAAGCATTAGATCAGTCCTGCACCCTGATTCCAGAACTGGGCAGATGGCAGAAAGAGAAGCATATTCTAAGAGAACATATTGGAATGTCATAAGAAACAATAATGAGTGAAATTTGTTTTCATAGCGAAACATTTAATATGCATGACATGTACTGCACAATTACTCAAATTCTTAAAATGAAATGCATAAATGTTGCCAGCAGGCATCATCTTCTAACAATCCTTTCAAGTTGATGCCAAAGGAAAAAAAAAAGGAGCTAGTAAAATTTCTGTACTGAACACACCAATATTGTCTCCAAAGCTATCAGACATGTTTATATGAAAATTAAAGTCAGGTTAAAAGAGAGGCATCCAAAATATATTTTTTCTAAGGGTGCGGATAAGTAAGTGAATCACGTTAAGACCACTGTTTCACGTAAGATATTCTGTTTCCATTAGAGAAGGGCTGTGGATGAGAGCTTCCAAACCATATTTATCTGTATTTACAATTCCAATCTAGCTTAGGCTAAGTTCAGATCTGATCAAATGTCCTGTAAGATATGACCCCAAATGGCTGAATTCTTGCAGAGGAGTGTAAAGGCCTGAATGGTGTATCCTGTTAGTGTAGCTGGCAACACCAAAGTCTGCCCACATTTAGAAAAGGTGCTTACCTCCCAGGTTTATAGAACCAAATGCAAAATAAGCTGACCATCTGCTTTCTGATCATATTTACATTACTGGTCCCATCCTTCTTGCATACATAGCACTTGAAGCAACCCCAAATATTGTCTACTCTGTAAGCCTTCCCATCTTTCCAGGTTCCTCTATCTGTCTCTTCAGCCACTACCTCTGCACCTTTTTCCAAGTAGTTTTAGAAAATTCTCTCCAATCTTTCTACTTTAAGATGCTTCTGCTAACTTTAAACTGAAACAATCACTTGTTACTGTCCCACTCCTGCAGCTGTCTGTTTCTCTGTGTAACCATGCACAAAATTTTATCATTTCTTATTTGTCTATAAAATGCCTGGAATGTGGCAGGCACTGACACAAGTCAATAATAACGTTCGGTTTGCAGGCTAGGATCATATCTACATTTTACAAGTGAAAACAAGTCTTTAGCTATCCCCCACTATTACTGCATCTATTTCTGAGCCTCAGCAGTGATTTCAGATGGCACCTTGGCAGTATCTCAAACGCCTGGACCAAGAACCTTCAAAATGAGGGCATGTAATTGCCAAAGTGGTATGTGCAGGTAGGCCATGATTCAGCAGCAGTCAGCAGCCAAGATTAAAACAGACCATCTAACAAGCCAGCTGCCTTGGATACAAACACAACTCTGCAAAACTAGGCAGTAATGTGCAATCTCATAACGTGGGTATGTCTTGGGAAGCTGGAGACTGCAGGGGTTGCTGCAGATTTGACTCTTAAGTTCATGTATCCAAAGTGTTCCCAGGATCTTTGTTCTGCTCACTTTTCATCATTTTTTTGAGATTTCTGCTTGAAGCTGGTAATTTTTTTCACTTCCTTCAACAGTTGTTTTTCCTCCCCTGACTGCTATATTACTTTGTGTATTTTTCCAAGGATGCTTTCCTCTCCTTTTCTACCTCTTCCACTTACATACTTTTAATTTGCTCAGTTTTCCCATCATTTGACTTGTCAATTGTTTTTGCTACCTATTGATTGCAGCAGTAACAGGTTGCTTGCCTACACTTCCAGTTGAACACAAGTAATTATAGTGGAATTAAACCATCTTTACCCCATCCACTTACCTTTTACATGTGGAAGAGGTGGACACTGAAATGGCTGCAGTTTCAATTGCTTTGTCCTACATTTCTTCACTTGAGAGAGCACCTCTCATGGGTAGCAGCAGGTTTACAGCTCACCATAGAAGTCCAGTGTAAGTGATCTTGGCAGACGTAGTGAGATATCTGGTTCTGACACACACAAATACTGAAACCATCTATCTGCATGTGTCATACACAGGGCCTTGTAACACACCTCAAATCCTATTTAGGAGCAATTAGTAGGTTAATACTGAGGTCAGTAATTAGAAGGAGACATTGCCCATGATATTAAGTCATGGTAAAAGAGCATTATCTCATGCTATAAACAGTTGGGCCAGACAATCCACCAGCCTTATTAGTACAGTTCTCAATGAGAATAATGACATGCCAAAAATGTTGGAGGAATGAAGTGTCTATAATTTTTCTTTAGCCTTTCTCACTGTAAAAATGCCATATAACATTTCTGCAGTGTTTTGTGTTGCTGAGATGACTCATTATACACCAAACTGCCACATAAGTAACTGTTTGTGAAATGCTGACCCACTTTGTTTTTACTGCATGTCAACCAGTCATGCTACCTGTGAAGGGTTACAGCTGTAACATCTCCCTGACCTACACTGTCATGAAGACCAAGGGTCTGTGCTCCTGCAGTTCATCCCTAATTGCTCACAGAAAGAGCAGCAAAATGTCTAGAATCAAATAGTAATTGATAGGCTTTGCTGCAAACCAGATCATTGCTTCATCATTAAAATATTCAGAGATAATTTTACAAAACACATGCAAAAAAGCTAAGAACTTTGTTCTTAAGCACTTATGGCCAAACTGTTTCAGACCTCTATGTCCTTTTCTCTATCCTTAGCTCTTCCTCCCTGCATGTTTTCTCCTTTACTCAGTCCAAAATTCTTCAGACAGGGACTGTCTTTTGTTTCATGTAAGGAATGTACCTACTGTGCCCTCAGCCCACCATCTAGCTTGAGGCCTCTAGACATAAAGAAATAAAAATATTATTACTAAGAATAATGGAATAATGAGTTGTCCTTAGAAACCTCATTAATGCTGTATGCCCCACTGTGTGTCCTGTTTTTGTCCCCTCCTTTTGACCGATGACTGGACATATGAAAGAAGATGCTTGATTCAGGGTTACCCTGCAGAGACTGGTTTGCTATTCTAACCAAGTTCTGGGAATAACAGTACATTTTTCATCTTGGAGAAACAAGATACAATAATAAAGAATATTAATCAAATATTGTATTGTGTTCTCATCTTTGGTGAGCCTGAAACCATTTTCCACACTAAAGAAAATAAATAATTAATAAAGAAAGCTTTTTTTGTAACACAACACAAGCTGGAAAACATCCTATAAAGTTACAAAGTAAAATGCAGTGTGTTTTTATAATGACCCATGAAATGTTTATAAATATTGTTTATTTTCAGTACCATGGACCACTGAACATGCAAGAGATGGCAAGGCAGCATCTCATTCATTTTTACATATATTTTTCTCACAAAACTTGTTGAATATTCATCCAAGCATGCCACATGCCAATTCTTTGTTTGTCATAGTAACTGCAGCCAAATGCCATCTCAGCTAAAGCGAAGTGTCCTATGAAGACTGGAATGTATCACTCAACTCAAAAAAATAAGGGCTTGTAATGCCAGTGTGTTCACTGTTTTTGAAAGGAAAAGCATCATGTTTTAAAGCATTCAATACTTGCAGGAAGCATACTTCAGGATGCCTCTCCTGGTGTTTTTTGTTTCCTTTGCTGCACTGCAAACAGCCTCATGTTGTTATTTCCCCTTTTTTTCATATCCTAAGTGTAGTTTCCCTGCTCTAGATACATTCCAGCACAATGAGAAAAATATTTTGTCCTATGCTATGTATAGTAATTTCCTCTGAAATGCCCTCTCTTGCTGGAGAAAAAGAGCCTATGCCTGCCAGCCAGCATGAAGACCCATTCTCCAGCAGTCATACGCAGCTGACAGAGTGCTGCTTGGTTCAGAGACCATTCACCCAGGAGGAAAACTGGTGTTATCAGCGGGAAGGTGGCCTCCAGAATGACACCAGTAAGCACAGAGGACCCCTTGTCTCCCATCCCAGTCAGAGGGAAATCAGCAGCTTATAATATTATAACGTCCTGGTTATACAGCTCAGACTTCTCTATTTGGCCAGGCCTGGTTCAAGTACACATCTCTACATGCAACAGTATGTAAAAATACACACATAAATTAGAAGTTCCTGCTAGTATGACTCTGACTTCCAGTGGGGCTGAGCCCCAACACTGCCCAAATAATCAGACACTTTGGCTTTTGTTTTTAAGGATATTTAAAAGCCTAACTCTGGCTCTACTGTGCTTCATCTTTTGATATGCTAAGCATCTACTGCAGATTATTGAGCAATCTTAGATGGATCCAAGTAGATTAGTTTATTATTATTTGATCTCCCAAACAACAAGAGCAGAAGTATTCTCCAGGGTTTTACAGTACATTATAGTGAACATTTAAAGCTAAGTTAAGATTTTAACTGCTACGCAATGGACTACCATCTCCTAAATCTCAGTTCTGCTTTCTTGTATCTATGTACTAGTCATTTAGCACAGGCTGTAAGGAAAAGACTTTTACTTTGCACAATGCATTTTTGTCATATTTGTTGACAGGGTCTTAACAGCTCATTGAATTCTGCAGAGTTCCTAAATTCCCTCCTTTTATTTGTTCTTTGCTGCATGACAGAGGTACACATAGTGAAGGGATTCAGCAGCATGCTTAACTTCAGCCTGCTCTGCACCTGGGTTGTCCTGGAGTGCCAGGGCTCAGCCTTGGCTAAACCCTTACTTGGATGGTGGGAGTGACTATTAACATAAAGTGGCAGACAAATTGAAGTGGAAATAGTATTACAAAGTGAAAGGTAATTATAAGCTTAGATGGACTGTGTAGAGAGTGCCAGATTTATCAAAATATCTAAGGAGCTGTAGCCCTTTCATTAACCACCAAAACGAGTAGCAAGTGCTCTGCCATGGGATTGCTACTAAATGGTCTTTCAGGGGACATGGTAGCTTTCTCTGGATATATCCTCAAAGATGACCTGAATTACAAGGCACTCAGAGTCTGGGTCTGACCTCCTTCATACAAGTCCAAGTTGGCCATCGAGCCATGGGAGCTGTGCTGGTAGCCCTCCAGTGCAATAAGCACAGGACAGAGCTCTGAGGCTTGAAAAACTAACAAAGGGCAAAGGCATCTTGCTCAGGTGATGGTTAATTTTGTTGCAGCAAACAATTACACTGCAGCAGAACTGAGTAAAGGGTTCACCAGAGGCTGGTTTTCACCATGAGTTTAATTGCTTTAGCTGGCAAGTTATAGGACAGTGATGTAACCTTCACGGGGTGGTAAGCACTGCATTAATCCAGAATTGCAGGCAGCTGTAATTATAAACAGATACACAAGATTTGTGCTAGTGCAATGTCCCCATTCCAGTAAAATTCACACTGTAACCAAGTTTGGACTGAGGGAGATGCCAGAACAAGGGAACCATCTGTAAAGATCCCACCTTCAGTTGTAGCTAAGAAACAGCCTCCACCTCCACAACCTGTGCAGTAACCAGAATTCGGGACTCAGTTTTCCATCTGTTTGGCCCCTTTCACATCAGTAATAAACACATTGCATATGCTATCTACTGCTATCTTGCTATTTGGCAGGAACTCTTAAAAAAAATAGAACATAAACACCACAACAATACAGAACAATATACTTTTTGGCAGGTCCTTCTTAATCAAACATGTCTAGGTCTGCAGGCAGTGGGCCCTTCGTGGCCAATGGACATCCCACAGAGTTGGAGCATGCACCTGGAGGAGCCCCAACGTGCACACTGCATTAGGAGACAGATTAAATCAGTCGTCACTTGGAAATAACAACAATGGAGAAGTGGCTGGAGACACAGGTGCAGAGTGAGGGATGACAGGATCTTCCACTGCAGCCATAAATCTGGGGGAGAAGCAGATGTCTCACCCCACCCCTAAAACTGACTTTCCCTAATGTGACCCAATCCAGGCTGTGTCTCCTCTTTCAGAAATCCCTTCAGCTGCCTACAGACACAGTACATGGTGAGAACTGCCTGGCACACTGAAAGACAGGGCAGGGGGAAGATCTGTAAAGCTGCAGATTTCCAGGCAAACTTCTTGTGTTTCTGCATTCTCCTCCCAAACACCATTCCTTCATCTCTGCTTCTTCTGCTCTCCCTCCTTCCTCCTCCTTGCTGGGAGGAGGCACTGAAGGGAGAACGGCAGAAAGAGTTGGTGGGAGAGCTGTTGAACTACCTGGCCTTTCCTATGGGAAGGTGTCCCATCAAAAAGATGGGAAGGGAAGGGAAGGGAAGGGAAGGGAAGGGAAGGGAAGCTGAACACTGCGCACACAATCTTAACTGTGAAATTTATTTGCATGGTTTAGAGGTGCTGGGAGATTTCAAGACCACCAGTCTCTGCATGTCTGCATGCTCTGGGATTACAGCCACTGCCACAGGGCAGCCCTCCCTGCTCAGGGCACAATGTCACATGCATAGACATGCCCAAGTTGATATATTAAGGCAGACATGATCCCCGCTTCCATCACAAACTAATTAATTGATCTTGATGAGCCCACAGGACACTGTCAGGCATGGCTTGCACCGTTGGCACCACAGAAACAGCTATGGTGGAACAGATATGTGATAGACAGTACAACCTAAAAGGGAATTTAAAAGTTACTGAGGACACCATAATAGTATAATAAAATCTCTGCCATGTGTCAGTACACCTGCAAGGGTGTCTGCAAACTTATGACAGTGGTTGGCAATGCTTTCACTTGTGTCTCTACAGCTGGCAGGCTACCATTACCCAGGATTGCTGTGCACACATTGCTAACCTGATCGAACTTATCTGTCCCTCTCCAGGTAAGTGTGGTAGCCTATGCAGGAGTGGGTAGTGGAGGGTGCATTGAAACATGTCTTAGTTTTTTGGTTTCTTGGTCATTGAGACTGAAGATCTGGCTGGAGCATCTGAGTTTTGGCTGCAAACTTTGGGTCTCACATCAGTGCAGAGTTGAGATGTGACCAAGGCACACTCTTGCACATCAGAGTTCAAAAGTGCATCTGTGTTCTCTGGGCCAAACACAACCTGAGCCTGGTTTCCCAAGAAAGAGAACCAGGAAAGATCCTGAAGCCTGGGCTCAGGAATAAAAAGCAGCAGCTTGGAAATTAAACCTGTCTGGGTTTCTTGCATGGGAATGCAATGCAATTCCAATGCATTAGCTCTAGTCCCCTCTACAAGGCAATGCTACAGGTTAAGGAGAGCCAAGAAGTGATGAGTCTGAAGTAAGTTTAGTAAACACATTCTTCTGACAACTCAGATAACTTAGTATTTCAATGACAGTAACTGTGATAAAATGATGATTCTCCTCTCTTAACAGTGTTAGCATGTATATGGGAGCAACATACATTTTGTTGCAGCTTCATAGATGTAGCTAGTTCATATGCTGGGCCTGAAAGTTAGGGCAAGTACAGTCTCAAGAGATCAAAGATCTATCGTCTCTCAGAAATATATATTAAATAGGTAGAATAAAACCATGTTCTGAAGGCAGTGTGGTAGAGTATCAAAGGCATTAAAAAGGAAAAACAGCTTTCTGTTGCCCATCAGTGAGGAGTTACTCTGTTGTGTTTTCTAGCAGTAGTATTCTCTAAGCAATGAGACACATGTCACGTAGCTAACTATCTCCACATCACAGACAGGCACAATACAGCCATTATTTCAGAAAGCATAAAATTTTAGCATATAAACATGAATCAAAGAAAGGTGTTCGCATAAATTTAACTTCTGATTAGGTCTCAGATTCCAAAATAAATATCCATCTTGAGTATCATCAGCTGGGAAAAAAACTAACATAGTCTGGACACAGTTAAAGTTCAGTGTAACCTTGGTGAAAGAAAGCTGAAAGCCACTTAAGCAGCAGTTCAGACAACTTTATACCCTTGCAGACACTTTTCCAAAGAGCCTGGTTTACTGTGCCCGAAGCAGCACTGAAGTCCAGAGAAAATAAAGTAACCCACGTGAGACACCATCAGTCACTGACTCCTGGAGGTTCACGTAGCCCATAAAGATTACACTAAAAATTGCTGCAACTGAGAAAACAAGTTCTTGTTTCAAGACCGTTTGACCAGAATAGCTGATCAGACACTGGCTTTGGCCTTTACCCTTGGAACTGCAGCAGATTATTGGTTTCTTTGTTTATGTAAAACAATAGGCTGAAATAGGACCTATTTTCAAAGTAAGTAGCAGAACACTTGTTGCCAGAAGGTGAACAAACAGCTCTAATTGCTGAGTAGCTTTTGCAGCAATGCAGTGTTTGAGTCACTTAGGTGGTGAGGAGTCGAGTGTGAGTGGTGGGATTTAAGTCAGAATTCAATGAAACAGTCCTGTATGCCAAGTTTGCTGATTTATTTGAAGGAAGAATAATTTGAGCATCAACCAGAAATCAAGCAATTGGAGACTGATTTTTAGCAATGGGAACAGCAGCTCTGGTCACATCAATTTTTACTTTGGAAAAAACTAAGAAAAATAATTGCCTTTCTTTGCAGAGCAATAAGTAGAAGGATAAATCCTTTCACTGGGATACAAACTCTAGACACTAATAAAAAGCTGCCAAAGACTATTCCTGATACCTGTTTGCAATTAAACCATATTTAAGTAGCACACATCTAGCAGGTGAAGAAGAAAACTAATCATATGAGTCAGTTACTTTACCAAATGTAATAGCAAATCAGGATTGTCATTTCCAAACCAGACAGTGAATTGGATGCTGGTTTCCCAGCCAGTGCCAGAACAATTTGGGCAAAAGTTCCTTAAGGTCCTGTGATGAGGGAGTTGAAGATTAGCATTTTAGCCTCTGTGAAATATCTCATTGACCTAAGATCTTGCTTTTAAAACAGGGTAGATGGTGTTATGTGGCTAGTAATACACCAAAGTAATGTGCCTGAAAGAACAGTGTTTTTTCCTTCTCATCCCCACTTGAGTCCACGAGCAGGTTGCCACACATCTAAGGTGTTCTGGAGGTCAGTTACCAACTGTGCAGAAGCGGGACTAAAAGAAAGCTCACTATTATTTCTCTGCCTTTTCATATTTCACAAGCATAAATATATGATAAAAGATTGTGTGATGTCCAGATGCACATTTTTGTGGGAACAACAGAACTTCAGTCAGGTATAAACAGTCAAAAGTCTTCACTTTCCAGGTTACCATGTTCCTTCTAAAGGCTTTTATTCCTTTAGCTATTCAAAATATACGATGACAATGCCAGATTTTACCCCTCCTTCATATTCCATAAACTGGTTGAACTTCAGGATGTGGTTTCATGATCAGATAAGGCCAAACTATGACTACACCATTACTAAAAGACATGATCTCACTCTCCGCCCCATGTCCAGGTCCACATTCCTGCTCTTTCCTCTGCTGGGTTCAGCCTCCACAGCTACATAGACAGGCAGATACACACTGAAATAATGTGAATACTACCCACCCCCCAAATTTAAAAAAATATTAGTTTTCAGCTGTATAGATTTAGATCAGCTGAAGCTGATCTTAACATGTCATCCTTTTCTTGTTTGTGCACAGGATTTGTGAGTCACCCATGCAGCCTGGGAGCCCACCTATTGATTCTGCAACTGCAGGCACAATGCTTGGGGACCAGCACTTCTAAACAGGCAGAGACAAGGTCAGAGAACACAGAAGAGGTGAAGAAGATGAGTGAGAGTATGTGTCACACCAGGTTCAGTGAGCTAAGAAAAGGAAAGAATGAGAGATCAAGATACAAATTGAAGATAGTGCAAGAGACAGCAAGAATAGGTGAGGACAGGAATCTGGTGATAAGGTGAAATAATTTGCCAGAAAGGAGGAGACAGAGAGCTATGCACAGCATGCACAGAAATGCAGTTTCCTGAATGTATGAGAAACAGAAATGAAGAAAAGCAGCCAGTGAAGCTCCTTAGAACAGAGTTGAGGAAGAGCTGGAGAAAGACATTTGCAGCTGATCCATTTTACTAGTCAAAAAAAGGAATGGGAATATGCCTAACATTGCTTAGCTTGAGTAATGCACTTTATACCTATCAAATTTATTTATAGTCACAGAATTATATTCTCTCCATGCTCCCTCAAAAGTATACACTGAGATACACTGAGCATAGCTTAGTGCTTCAATTTTCAATTGTGTCATAAAGGGGAGATGTCACTACTCCTGGGTATCTTGCCAGTAAAGATTATGGCCTGACCAAGTCAGTAAGATTGAACTCAACAGGATTTTTGCCATTTAATACTCTTCGGTGTTTGACTGCATTTGAAAACTGATGGTCAACATTAATTAAGGAATGTAGGAATATAAATAAAATGGTGCTGGAAGAAGAGGTTTCATCTTCAGTTTGATTGATTTCAGGGAAGAAGAGAAAATCGTTTGAATTATTAGGAGATAATGAAGATACTACCATTTAGACTAAATTCCTTTTCTTTTTCCCTTAACTTCAAGTCTAGCATTTGAGAAATGTAACTTTATAGCGAAAAAAGCATTTCTCTTACCCAGCAAACTTAAGAGTGAAACATGTTGGCAAATTGTACCTCCCATGGGAAACAGAGATAGCAGAACAGTTGTCAGAAGGGCTGAAAAGGTCAAAAAGAGATCTCAACTGTGTCTTGGAAGACAGATTTTTTTCTAAGTTTATTTCCCCTATGGGCAACCTTGTCTGTTCTCTGTCATGCTTATGCTGTGTGATTGTGATGAAAGGTCACATACTGTATGTCCAGTAACATATAAATCTGGAAGAGCAGAACTGACTGTGCCATTGTCACACTAACTCTGCATTTCCTGAAAAAACATTGGTCGTTTTTAAAGATGTCACAAGGCCCCCTTATCACTTTTATTAATGCAATTACTTATTCAGGAATCTGAAATCATGCAAAATATATTCTTTCCTTCCAACCACATAATTATTCTTTGCCTTCCTTTCAGCTTGGACAGGCTTGCAGTTAGTGTTAGTTTCTGGTGCCAGCAAATTCCCAGCCTGGACCAGCCTGTTGACCTCTAATTCAATGTCTTGTCTCAAATACCAGCTGCTTCAAACACCTCTCTGATGGAGGCAATACAGGACACCTTACTGCAAGGAAATCTGCCTCCTCCCCGCTATCCCTTATGGATTGGCCTGTGCCCTGCAGAATTATGACTTTGCTGTCATGCTTGGATACAAAGCACCACCAACTGACTGCATATCCTTGTGACAGATCTCCTATCCTGAGCACACTTAGCTTTTGCTCCACAAGGGGAAGCTGCCCTTCCTCTTTTTTTTTTTTTTGTCTCACAACCCCTCCATCTTTGCCTTACAGAAAAGTTTGATGCCAATTAACACTGACTGTAAACCACCAAATCAGAGAGCATCCTTGCCCCCCAGATTTTAAGGCAAACGAAAGTCATACTTAAAAAGCCTGGGAGAGAGTTGTGACCCTCCCAATCTCACACAAGTGATCCTGCAGCACTGGGCACATTTGGGGTGAGCAGTGGGTGCACACAGGTTATGGCCTGAGGTCTGACCCCTGGGATGCCCACATGACCTTTCCCTCTCCCAAAAGCAGAGGGGTTTGGGCACTGCCCTACACCAGCTTTGCTTCCTCTCTAGGTCATGATTGGGAAATATTTCTGTGTCCTCCAGCCTCAATGCAGCAAGAAATATGGGGACTTTTATGATACATGAGAAAACACAGAATAGATGAAGTTTCTCCAAGAGGCCATGGCAATTTCCCACCCATTATATCCCAAAAGGCATTCTTCCTTTCCTTTCCTTCACCAGAAAATATTTTTTTCATCTTTGTTTTCCTGGCTATGTCAGTAAATTCCGCTAACAGTAATGTAAATGTAGTCTGTAGGATTACAAGCTGCACCATAAAAATCATAACAGATTAGACACAGGACTTTATGCTTAAATCGTTACTTTTTACTGTGGCACTTGAGGACCCAGGTTATTTAATTAGGTACCTTGTATAACTGAAGAGGGGAAGTAATTGCTCTATACTTAATACTAGAAATGGACACAAAAGATCTACACGGAACAGATAATTACACAGCTAATAAAGTTATTGAGAAAACATCGAAGAAAAATCACACAAATTAGCAGTGATCAAATTCCACAGGATCTGTGGATCAGCTCTGCACAGGAAGCAGACTGAAAAGAGTCAAAGACACACTTGGAAAAATGAAAAGAGATTTAACCTGAAACTGGCTTTAAGTAAAGCCACAGAAAGCCAAATATGCATCTAAACATTATTCCATCTACGTGTTTAGGATAGATTTTGATGCTTGTTTGGTAATATTTGTTTAAGAATGAATTAAGACATTGCTCTCTAGCTACAGCAAGTTTATATGCAATCACTCACATGTTGCTTAAGTTGCAGGCCTTCCAAATATAAAGAAAATATTATTAAAAGCTGAAAGAAAATATTTTAGAATTATATTTCAATAAGCTACAAAAAATTACCCAGGGCCAAATTAATCTCTGTTGCCATCACACTGACCGCAACAGAATCACATTTGGAAAGTCTTGCGTCAGCTTTGCCAACCATGTATCTACATCTTACAAAACTAGAAACTAATGCAACAAGCCACATGTCTGGTGCTATATACTGTCCTGCAAGTTCATTTGCTTTCTCAGCCACTCAAAAGGAAACTTTGCACTTCAGTTCTGTCAATGCAGAGGTCTGACCTGTCAGTTATCAGAAAAAGAGCGATGAAGCTCGTGAGGGGCCTGGAGCACAAGTCTTATGAGGCGTGGATGAGGGAATTGGGTTTGTTTAGCCTGGAGAAGAGGAGGCTGAGGGGAGACCTTATCGCTCTCTACAACTGCCTGAAGGGGGGTTGTAGTGAGGTGGGTGCTGGTCTCTTCAGTCAGGTGGCTGGAGATAGGACAAGAGGAAATGGCTTCAAGTTGCACCAGGGGAGGTTTAGATTGGATATTAGGAAAAAATTTCTTCATCAAAAGGGTTTTCAAGCATTCGAACAGGGTGCCCGGGGAAGTGGTGGAGTCACCATCCCTGGAGGTATTTAAAAGACATGTAGATGTGGCACTTAGGGACATGGTTTAGTGGTGGACTTGGCAGTGTTAGGTTTATGGTTGGACTCGATCTTAAGGCTCTTTTCCAACCTAAATGATTCTTACGCATGAGGACCTTGTCTCTCTGCTTTATTAATGAGTGAAGATGAGACAGGATCTGTAACAGCCCTGATTCTGTTATAAAACTGCCCTCTTGAGTCAGACCAATGCTCCATTTAGTCCAGTATTATATATCTAGCAGTAATAAAGAAGATACAGTTTAGGGCATGGCCTCATAAGTGCGCTACGTTCTGCTGTCCGTTCCCTCATCCTTCCCCAGCATCCAATACCAAGGATGTTAGTGAGTACATTCCTCCTTGGTTTTTTTTCAGATTCCCTTTATGCACATGCCTTTGTCATATCCTTTTGAACTTGCCTTGACCGCTCCCTGTGTCAGTAGGCTCCCAAAGGTCTTTCCTTTTCCAGTCTTAAAACTCTCTTCAGCTAGCTTCACCCCATGCCACCTAGTTCTTGTGTTGTAGGACTTGTGAGAACAGCAATCCTCCATTTCATTTATCCACCACCTTCTAGATTTCCTAAATTCAATTGTAAACCTGCTCAGCCATCTCCCCACAGACTGGGGAGTCCCAGCCTTTGCTGGGGCCTCACACAGGTGCAGCAACACCATGTGTCTATCTAGATGCCCAAGAGCATCTGCCTTTGAATTAAACTAGTAAACTGCTTGGTTTGTGGCAAAAGAAATAGGCAGGAATTGCCATTCATTACAGTAAACATATATCCAGGATGAAACCCAGACTGAGAGTAGATAGGCATAAGGTTTGAAATGTAAATATTTAAGATCTCATTAAGTTTTTGAAATATTTTTTCTACTAGCACACAAAAAAATTCATCACTCCTAATTATGGGCTTGCACTAAATGTACCGATATTGAAAGAATTTTTATGCTCTTAGGCACAGACAAGATGAATTTTAGCTAAAATGTAAGGTAGGAGCAACTTCCATGGAAACTTTGGGAAATCTCCAATCATAAAACAGCCAGTGGAACATCTGTCCCCTGCACATCCTTTGGGATTAGATTGCCTACTTGGAGCTGAGTTATACTGTCAAAGATGATGATACTCAAATACTAGCCTTGCCCCAGGAGCAATCAAATTGTAATAATGATCTCAGTCACCACCTCGTCACGTTAGGCATTTGCAGTTGGGCCTAATGGGGCATTCAGAACAGCCAGGCTCTGCTAGGTAATGCAATCACTGTAAAATGTAGTGTATAAAGGTCCTCTAATTGAAATTACTGGTTAGAAATTGTCAGTGAGGTTCAAATACACAGTACAGGGCTTGCAAAGTAATGAAGTCCACAGCATTTCTAAAATAAGTCACAAATGTCCTGACAGGATCTGTGGCAAGAAATAATCTATTTTATCTTAATGACAAACCTTGACAACATTCTCCACATCACTCAGCTTTTCTAGCTTAAAATATTATTTTGTAAAACAAATGAGAAACCAGCTGATATTTTTTCCCTTCCAGATTCCCTGCAAAGTCAAGTGTCTGAACCAATTGCATTCACATTTCAGAACACATCAGTCTCCCAGGCTGAATGCTCATCTGCCAAATTTTAGCCTGAAAGATATCTGGGGGTGGGGGGAATTATACCAAATGTAAATTCTACTGGGGATTATAACAGAAGCACTGACAGCACAACAACATAAATGCAACTCTATCTTCCTGGATGCTCCATAAGACCAGTGCTTGCTCTCGATTTCTGGTTCAAAATCAGGAACTGCTGAGATATGCCTTTTCCAATTATTTCTTGTTACTTGCACTTGGTGTAAACTCCTCCTGAGGACTCAGGGCCCCATTCCTGCAAGCTGATGCACGTGAACCTGCACAAACTCCCATTATCCTCAACAGGGCTTTGCGTGGGTGTTAAGGGTTTGCCTGAACAGATCAGTTTGCAAAATCAAAGCCTAAGAGACTGCACTTAAGTGCATTTTCATCTCTGTCTCCTCTCCTCCCTGCAGCTGGACCTTAGTTATCTCTCCCCCTAAGACATCCCTCCTCTTCAACTCAGTCAATCAGTCAAGGCTCATATCCCAAATTGCTGCACACTAAAGTTCAGACTTTCATGCTTTCCATCTTTTTACTTAGAAGGCAAGATGCTTCACTCACTGTTTGTTTTTTTTTTTCTTTTCCTCATTACCAGCCACCTCTTTACCCCCATTAAAAGCTCAGTCTTCTCCCCAGCAGATCAGCTTAGGGTCAGCCTCAGCTCATCATAACCTTCACTCATGAACAAAGCCAGGCCTGAATCATAGCTGACATTTTCATGAACTAGAACAGATCCATGATATCTGATTCCCCAGACAAGGATTTGACTCTTCGGGGACATATGTTTATGGTCAAATTCTATTCTAGAATAAACTTCTTATGGATTTGTTTTTAAACTTAAAAAAAAATTTGTTTGTACTAAGCTCTATAAAATGCATTTCTAAAGAAAAACTCTTTGTAGTGTAGCCAGCAAAACTGTCCTTTTGAGCCCAGTATAATAGACTTCACTTTCAACATTTTTTTTCAAGGCCAAACTTGCAAAACTAGTGACACCATGACACTGAGGATCCTTGACTCTCCATGGTTTCTGAGCCTGGTTTTGACCCTCTTTGTTGCTGTGATGGTAAGAGTCAGGCTGGTTTGTTGTCCTGATTCAAAAAAACTGTTGCTGGAAACTAAATATTTAGTAGAAATTTCTACTTGTTAAGTCTTTTGTAAGGGGCTTGTCTGGCCCCAGCTCTGTGATCTACTTCTCAATGAGCCAATGTTTCACAGAAAGGATGCGGTTGGAAGGGACCTTTGGAGATCGTCTCATTCCTCCTCCTCAAAGGGGGCAAATACAGCAGGTTGGCCAGGATCATGCCCAGCTGGGTTTTGAGTATGTCCAAGGATGAAGATGCCACAAACTCTCTGGAGAACCTACTCCAGTGCTGGCTCACCCTTGGAATAAAAAAAGTTTTCATATGTTTAAATAAAATTTCCAGTATTTCAAGTTTGTGTCCATTGCCTCGTGTCCTTTCTCTAAGAGGAGTCTGGCTCTGTCTTTTTTACTTCCCTTCATCAGGGATAATACACAAGGATAATCCCACCTCAAGCCTTCTCTGCTGCAGGCTGAACAGACCCAGACCTCTCAGCGTCTTCTCACAGGAGAGATGCTCTAGTCCCTTCATCATCTTTGTGGCCCTTCATTACACTCACTTCAGTAAGTCCATCTCCCTCATACTGGGGGGCCTAGCACTGGACCTAGCACTCCAGCTGAACTTCACCAGTGCCAAGCAAAGAGGAAAGACCACTTCTCTTGACCATTTGCATCACAAATAAAGCTTCTTGTCATCGGGAGCAAAGCCACGTAACTGACCTTCCCTCCGATCTCAGTTCCTCACCTCCTCTTATTGAGAACCCAAAAACTCAGGTGGCTGGTCCTGCTGTACCGAATTATTTGCCAATGTATTTACTAGACTGGGACACTCATGAAGCATTTACCAGTTAATCCCAGATCTTGCTTCAGTCTAAAGAAACTACCTTGGCATAACAAATTACCCAAGTGTGCACAGCAGATCCAGAACTCCATGGGGTGAAAAGGCAGGCATGTTTCCACACTGGCTTCTCCAGCTCCATCCACTATTACTCACATTCCTGAACCTGCAGCTTTTTATTTCACAGACATTGTCTGATTTTCCTTCAGGATGAGGCTTAACTTAATCATATTTTTTTGATGGTGCATTTTTCAGATTGGCAATTTTAGAAGATATTCTTTTTTGCACTTCCTTATGTTTAGAAAACTGGAAAGAAAGACCCGATATTGTCTGAGACCTCACACTGAATGTGAAGTCTCCCTTTATCTCCCTAAATTCTATACAAGCTGGAAAGCATAAAACACTCTACAATCATTGGGTTTTAAATGTGAGGAGAGCCTGCTTTATTTTCTCACATTTCACTGTAACAAGATAGCCATCTTTTTTCAGCTTAAAGTCTCTGTTGGTCAGTTAAGTACAACTGCTGAAACTCCTAACTACACAGAATACTTGCTTGCTGAAATGCATCTTTGATATAATTCTGATTAACTTAATAGGCAGTTAAAGTTTGGTTCTAGATTCCCCTCTCACAGTAAAAAATAACTTTAGCCATAGATTTATTAAAGAAATACGCCTTCTCATTTCTATCATAGGAAATATTCACCTGGCTTCCTCATCGTATTTTATAACCAGACTTCTTCCTGAAGCTTTCTCTAAGTATACATGGTGAGAGGTGCATTGGTTTAGCTGGACAGTTGCAGGGCTTTTTCAACAAATCCAAACAACAAAATAATCCTTTTGCTCTTTTTTCCCTGTCTTCGATCCTACAAAAAACAAGAATCACTGGAACTTCAGTAAGTTAGTTATCACTGACAAAATAGATGTACTTTGAAGCCCTACAAACAGTATCTCCTGGCTACAGTTCACCCAGAGAGACGCCCCACCTGGGGCACCCCAACTCCCTTCTGTCCATCTGCTCCCGCCAAGCAGCCGGTCCACAGGTACCTACCACAAAAGATGGATTTCCTTAGTTATACCGTGCACCTTGGTTCTACATGTCTTCCTGCAACTTCTGAGACATGTAAGAGGTGTAATAAACTCAGTGGCTGAGGCACTTTCAAGTAGATGGGACCTAAAGTTCAAAGCAGGGGTGGGGACTCTCAACATGTCCAATCCTCCCAGTTTTTGAAAAATGCTGAAGGGATTCTATGTGCCGACCCATAGGGGTAAGAATTAGATGCACCTTGTCATACATATTCAGATATATCTCCCTCCATCTTTCCACCTAACCAACCCATAAAACTAAGAAAAGATATTGCAATTTACTACAGCTTAACAAGATTGACAAATTCTGAATTTTTCCATCATTTAATTGGTCAAAGTAGAACAAATTATAATGCACACTTCGCCATTTTTCAGTGCTAATTTTTTTTTTCTACTTCCTCCCCCTCCCAAAACAACACCACAAATCATATGGAAAAATCTGTATTTATTTTTTTGTAATTACTTCTGGGCTGAGACCAAGTATTTAAGTGGAAGCAAATTTTTATGTCCAAGTTATAAACTCTGAAAAACAACTTATAATGAGAATGCTGACACAATTTTAAGTGGAGTGACATGCATGGCGCCAATATAATGCAGTCAAAACATGTGGGAAATAAAGTATTTTGTTCCAGAAGGATATGAAATTCCCAACTCAGAATAAAGTATACGTCTGGTATTTACTGGATTCTACCAAACATAACAATTTTGCAAAACATACAAGGGCTTCAGGGAGTATAGGATTCAATCACAATTCAAAACCTCTTCATCTTGGATACATTTGAGACAAAGGGTTTCACGAGCCACAGGGGCCAACTTCTTTCCTTCCTCCAGAAACTCAAGTGGGATTTACCCTGAGTGAATAATGGTAACAGATAAAATAGGAGTTCAGCAAAAGATCTGTCTAGCAGAAGCGTTCAAAAGCCCACATAAAATCCAAAATGTTATAAACCACTTAAAATGATGAACTGTGTAGTAACTATGCAGCGTGGGAACCATAACAATATACCAAAAAGGAAGAGAATGGGAGTTTATACATCCTTTGCAAGTCAGCAGAGGTAGTTTCAATGCTGACATGAAGCAGAGTCTGAGATGAGCTATTATCATGTTATTCTTTATTAGTTGTTAAACACTGATGTTGTATTCAGTTCTTCACCAGAGAGCCCTTGTCCTAATGGATTTACAGTTGCAGGCCCTCTGCCATTTGTTCCAGCCAACTCTTAAGTCCTCTCAAACTCCTAATGTCAAGATGGATAAAGAGATCTGCCAACACAAACCCAATGACTGCATGAAAAAAACACATTGAAGAAATGATACAAGGCTAGAAATACAGAAAGAGTTAATTGCACTTTTACAAATCACTGTGGGAAATACAGAAAAAGGAAATGTTTAAGAGTGATGTGAATAGGAATAGATGGATTAGTGAAACAATGGGTTAGTCCTCTCTTGAGGACAAGAAAATTGGCACAGAGTAGAGAACTGCAGAAGATGCTTGTAGAGCTCTACCCAGCATCTTTGATAAGGCAGAAACAGGAAGGAATAGCCATGAAGAGCAAAAGGAGCAAAAGGGGATGGAAATAGTGTCTTGTACAGGACAGGTAGATATTGTGCGTCCTGGGCAAAGACAGCAAGCAGAAATTAGGAAAAACCTAATGACTCGTGTTTGGCAGCAAGGGTTGCCCCCCTGCCTTTCTTCCTTCTTGCCCTCAGCTACACAATCTCACCCTCGGTGCTGACACAGGCATTCACCTGTCTAGAGAGAGATCATCTTCTCCTCAAAAGAAAACTACTTGCTTGTTCCTGCTGTGTTATTTTTCTGCCAAATTAGCCACTTGAAGAGCAATGGGGAGAGGAATAGAACTGTATCTTTTCTGCATCAGTGAGCCACTAAAGTGGTTTAGCCAACTTCCCCCCTAGATGCAGCTCTAATTTGCACACAAAAGCTCTTCAGCTTTGCTGAGGGGCTCCATGATGCAAAAAGCATTTTTGCTGGCAGGGAGCTGCCTCCTTCACCTCTTTGATGCATCAACCCATGCTTGAATGCAAGCACAACTGAACTTCAAAAGTCTTATTTAAATCTCACTTTGTTCTTAGCTGTTTTAGCAAGTATCAATGTCTTTTTCATGAGGTCTAAAAAGTGGGAAATTAGGAAAAGTCACCTTGGTACACTGCTAGAAAGACGGGTTTCACTGAGCGTTTCACAAATACAAAAGGCTGTAGCCTCTTGGTGCTGGTTACCAAGTCTCATGTCAGAAATCAACTTCACATCACGTTTTAAGCAGGAATGGCCAACTCGTAGCTCAGTTGTTAATATTTAAAATAATGCTGACATCTAGTGGCTGGCTGCACTCATACACGTCTGTGCAGGTCTTGAAGCTATTTGTCCACGTGTGTCCAGCACCATTCCTTACCCTTTGGAGGCAAGAGGCTGCAGCTGGAAGTATCACGTCCCTCTCCATTGTGCACTATTCAAACAAAGAAAATGCATCCTAGTTCTGCAGAGATCATAAATAAAAAACGATGGAGAAAAAAACAAAGGAGACGAAGAAAATATTATTCCCCTTTTGTAGATGGAAGTTAACACTGGATAAAAGAAATTAGAAGCCAGATGATTAAAAGCTGATGGGGTCAAGACTGCAGCCAGCCAGGGCTGAAGAAAACTAAAGAAGAGTTCAGACTTTCCCAGAAATATCAGGTGCTTGAAAACTGTCAGATCTGATGAGCTGGAGTGAAGCACATTGAATACTAACCCTACCCCAATTAGTCCCCACTGTCAGCTAACAGCCCCCCTTGCAGCGCATGGCTGCTGGCTGGCTCTGCAATAGAGCACTGCTGCTCCTGGTCTGAGCAGGGGGGAGACGTTCTGGGCTGAAGTCTCTTAAGTGACTCATATACAAAGAGAACACACCCAGAAGAAGCTGGGCCTTGAGAGACGCCAAAGATAGCCAAAGAGGAGCCTGAAACCAGGCCAAAGATTAACAATGTCTTGTCCTGTCTTATCTGGACAGTAAGCTTTTTGTTGAGACCTATAAGCTGCAGGTCAAATAAAGCTATACAAGGATGAACCTCTTTATAAGGAAGTTCTTCAAAGACAGTTGTGTGCATCTCATTTTCGCCCCAGACTGCAGCTCTGCTCACTTTAACTGCCAGAAAACTGGAAAAATCTAAATAGAGACATCTCCAGCAAATGAACATCACTGCCCATACACCCCTCCCACACTGCATTTGCCTCCTGTGTATTAAAAAGCAAGAATAGACCCCTTCCTTACGCAGCACATATAAATTTTCCAGCATAACTTAAACATCAGGCCCTGAAAGATGAGACTGGAGAGCTTTGTATATATTCACATGCTGACCAAAATGTGAGGTGGTTCCTTCTCTTCAGTGTTATGTAAAGCCAGTCCGAAATGTTCGCAAAATGTTAGTTGTTAGAAGAGTATTTGGTGATAGAAGAGCATAGGCTGATCCTGCATCTTACCTGGTGCAGAAGTAAACAGATAATCCAGAGATGAGCAACTCGGCCTTCCTCATGCTGGAAGTTGAGTTGAGCCATTTTCCAGTGACAGGAGGCACATGTTCATCTGGAAACATGAGATACGCTTCACACAGCTGTTCTTGCATTATTTTTTTCCACCAAGATGAGTCCAAAGAGATTGTTGGTGTATTTTGCACCAGTACCTTGCCTTGCTTCAGAGCAGACTTTGGTGGAGGAAGGCTATTTTCCCTTTTCCAGGTGCCAAGGAGTGCTAGAGATAACAGGTAACAAAGCAGACAGCAAGACCTCATAGGTGCCATTGCCACTCCTACCAGTATCCCAGGAGGTATGCCCACTGGCACTAAGAAGCTGACAGAGGTGAAAGATAGTTCAGGGAGAATTACAAAAGGTAGGACCATAGCAAGATTGCTGATCATTCGGGAAAACCTGTATGTAGTAGAGAGATGAATTCACACTTCATTTCACAAAAAATACCATATTTCAGTACCAGAGCTGACATGAGCAGACCCCACCTCATCAGAGGATGAGCCAATAAGCCCACAAGCAGTAATCCATCTTCACAAATTTTCATGTATTTTTCAGCAGTAAATGCTCAGTGTTGTCTGAAATAGCAAAGTCCTGAGGCAACAGAGGCACTATGTGGCCCATATGATCTGTGCTGGTTTTCATCTCATTGCTCTGGCAACTTTTCTACAGGCTGAAACAAAATTCTTAGCTACAGTAAACACATATGTTATTCCAAATATCTTGAACAATGACCATTGTCTTGTTTTAACATTTTGCTTGAAGTAGCCATACCAAGACAAAAATACATCTGAAAAACATTGGGCAATTAAGTCATCAAATGGAATTGACACAGGGACGTTTTTCCTGAGCACTGAAGACAACTGCTCTCTAATATCTCCAGTCCCATCATTAACACCATAAGAGTGTGTTATTCAAGACAATGTTTTAATTTCAAGTCTCATTACTTTGAAAACAGTGACTCAAATCCCTGTCCCACCGAAGTCTAAGTATTGACTGAAGGTTCATGTGTCAAGAAGTGGAGGAAAGCACTCCAACAGATGTTTCACTTCTAAGTGCTGCAAGTGCCTTGGCACTACTGGCAGCCAGCAGTGCAGAGCACTCAAACTAGCTTTATTCACAACTACTGCCGTCATAACCCAATACTCTCTCTGAGCTGACTTTACCCTTTTCACAACAGCCCTCCATAAAATATGGAGGAGGCTTATCTCTAAAAGACCAAGAAAGTAGCTAGGAGGTTTAGAAACACTTTCAGAGTGAAGGATTCCAACTCAATAATGCAGTGTTATTATAGGCCACACACATGCAGATTTCCAGTTCTTTTACAGCAAATACTTACAATGACCTTTCTACTCTACAACATCCAAGAAATCCAAGTGCATGGATTGAAACTTAGTACCTGTCACAGGTGATTTATTAAGAGAAAGCATCATGATTAAACAATGATCAAATGTTAAATAGTTGATGATTGAATGGAAATCAAATGGTGATTAAGCAATAATTGATTGGTAATTAAATAGTGATTTGACATTGATTTAAATGATGATTTAAACAATAACTTAGCAGTCAAACACTCCACTACTTACTACACTTCTAATAATTAAGCTATAGATGGAGATACAGATATATAGATACATAGATATATAAATGTCACTAGCATATAATACACTTTTAGAACAAAAGTAAAATGCTGCTTACCTCACTGTAGATATCAGATGCCAGGTAAAGGGTGTCTCAGCCTCAAGGAGTAACCCTGAGAGGTGTCCCTGCTCAATGCGAGATCACTACCATGCAGCGCATGTAGAGGAGAATAAAATGGGCTTGAGGAGGGTACAAGCTATTTTTATAGCCGAAAGCGATGGACATCATAGTCAAATGACCCCCTTGGTGTTTGTGCAGATGGGCAGCTGTGACAGCTTTAGTTTTTTCTAGTCCCAGCTTGGGCTGGTGCTGTTATCTCCCAATAAGACATGGCCTAGACTTCCTGGTCCCTGAGAAGATGTGGCCTCGCACGGTTCTCACAGTTTGCACAGTACAGCTGGTATTACCCAGGCCTGCTTGCGGGTGACTCCTGAACCAAAGCATTGCTCGCTCAGTCAGAGTGCGGCCATCCATCACTACCATTTACAAACTTAGCGGTACACACATATGCTTAACTAACCTATACTGAATTATTACTTAAGTATTGCTGCTGGCACAGAACTTGCATTTAGTAGCCACTTACACAGAGATTTGTCTGAATATTTGTTAGAGAAAATATAACAGTTATTAAAAAGTAATTATTGAGGTTTACCCAGACAAAAAAAAACTCACTTCTCTGAAATATTACACACACTATTGAAGATTACCAACAGGTTGTCAAAGTGTTTTATAGGAAGGTTTTCAATTCAGATCTTGTATACTTTTAATGTGAAAAGCAGTGATATGAGTTACTTAATTCCACTTATTTACACGTTCCACACATGTTGCATTCAAAAGATCCATAATGAAAAAAAATTCTGCTTGGCAACAGAACAGTATTACCTTACCTTGCACCAGGACTCCCATCCTAAATGATGTACCAATCAATGATGCCTATGTAAGTACATTAGCAATGACTCAAGCAGAAATGTAACCAGATACAAAATAGAACTGAGAATTATCTAAACTATGCATCAGTTTGTATTGGCTTTGTGTAGCAAGGGTTTGGGGGAGGGCATGGGGGGGTGTTACATGGCTGGCTTCTGTGAGAAGCTGCTGGAAGCTTCCCCTGTGTTCAAGAGAAAGCCCATACCAGCCGACTCCAAGACAGACTTGCTGCGAGCCAAGGCCGAGCCCATCAGCAATAGTGGTAGCACCTCTGTGGTAACAGATTTAAGAAGGAAGAAAGTTGCTGGGACACAGAAACGGCAGCTGGAGAGAGGAGTGAGAACATGTGAGAGAAACAGCCCTGCAGACACCCAGGTCAGAGAAGAAGGAGGGGGGAAGGAGATGCTCCAGGCACCAGAGCAGAGATTCCCCTGCAGCCCATGGGAGGTCCACGGTGGAGCAGATCTCCACCTGCAGCTGGGGAGGACCCCACGCTGGAGGAGAAGGATGTACCCGAAGGAGGCTGTGACCCCGTGGGAAGCCCACGCTGGAGCAGGCTCCTGGCAGGACCTGCAGATCTGTGGAGAGAGGGGCCCAAGGAGCAGGTTTTCTGGCAGGACTTGTGACCCTGTGGGGGACCCACGCTGGAGCAGTGTGCTCCTGAAGGACTGCACGCTGTGGAAGGGACCCATGCTGGAGCAGTTCATAAAGAACTGCAGCCCGTAGGAAGGACCCACGCTGGAGAAGTTCGTGGAGGACTGTCTCCCATGGGAGGGCCACCACACTGGAGCAGGGGAAGAGTGTGAGGAGTCCTCTCCCTGAGGAGGATGAAGAGGCAGAAATAATGTGGGATAAATTGACTGTAAACCCCATTCTCCATCCCCCTGTGCCGCTGTGGGTGGTAGGTAGATAATCTGGGAGTGAAGTTGTGCCTGGGAAGAAGGGAGGGGTGGAGGGAAGGTGTTTTGAGATTTGGTTTTATTTCTCATTACCCTACTCTGGTTTGATTGGCAATAAATTAAGTTAATTTTCCCCAAGTTGAGTCTGTTTTGCCCATGACAGTAATTGGTGAGTGATCTCTCCTGTCCTTATCTCAACCCACGAGCCCTTTGTTATATTTTTCTCTCCCCTGTCCAGCTGAGGAGGGGGAGTGATAGAGAGGCTTCGGTGGGCACCTGGTGTCCAGCCAGGGTCAACCCGCCACACAGTTGCAGTATTACAAATTTCTTGACTGTGCTAATCTCAATCATTTTGAGGACAAACCCACACAAAACAGAACATTTAATTAATAAAGCTAAATATCCATCCAAATTTTACTTCAATAGAATACACACACCAAAAACTCTAAAATCAGTTCTACCCTTCATTAATATAGCAGACTGCTAATACCAAGGCTTCAAGGCAATACTGACCTAAAGCAGATCAAACTCATTGCCCAAAGCACACAGCAA
Source organism: Buteo buteo (assembly GCF_964188355.1). NCBI lineage: Eukaryota > Metazoa > Chordata > Aves > Accipitriformes > Accipitridae > Buteo > Buteo buteo. The sequence continues at coordinate 12,694,794 of NC_134204.1, read as the reverse complement.
CCTCTTTGTCCAAGAACTTCCACACCAGATAACAGTTCTCTTCCTTCAGCTGAGGATATGACCTCCATCTGTGGAAGGCTCCAAAGTTGTCACAAAGCTTCATAGAAATTTACCTTTCAGTTAAGATGAATGCTTCAAAAGTATCAAAAGGACAAACAGAAACACTTAAAAACTATATATTGGTATAGATTCAATTAGCTTTGAAAATTTTGTGGTGCTAAACATCGTGTTTATCTAGGCAGATTTCTTTAAACAAAAAATCACTGCTATAACTTTTTCAAAAATACTGCATTAAAAAAAGGGCATGTCTGATAAACTTGTGTTTGAACAGAAGCAGTTCCAAATTTAAGCTTAGCGGTTTTTAACACTTTGGGGTTTAGTTTTTGCCTTGAAGATGCAAAAAATATTGTTTCTGGAACATGTCCTGAAAAAGTTCAGAAAAACACAAACTTATTTAACTGCACATTTCCCTCTCCTCACCTTTTCCCATGGCATATCACAAATTTGCAATTTTATAGTCCTGACAGACAATTCTCTTTTCAACAGTTGCTCAGACTACAGAGCAAACAGTCTCAGCCAGATAATTTAGGAATCTAACTAAATCTACGAAGAAATGCATCCAAGCATGACCTTTGCAAGTTCATTTTCAAAAGCTGCAACTGGAGCATGCTAAAAATACGGAGCTGCAAAACACCTTAATGATCACAGGAAAAAAGTCGTTCCAGTTTCCTGCAAAACAAAATACCAAATATTAAAATACCAAGGCACAAACAAATGTATAGGAGGGTGGGGAAAATACCTAGGTAACTTATTTACAAAAAAAATCATCCCCAAAAGCCAAAATGTTTTTTCCCAAACATTTTAAGAGATAAGCTATAAACATTTTCCTTGGGTTACTACAAATTGTGTTGACAGATGAAATGCACATTACTATGGAATAGTTACAAAATAGATGCTGTGTAAGAACGAGAAAAAGATATGCACTTTCCCTACACAGTCTGAGTGATTCAGAGGAAATCAGGGTGACTAGTTCTCTTACCAGGGTATATGTAGGGACAAGCATACTGCAAATTAATATTGTTCAAAGGTTTCTTTTAACAGCCAGGAGGGCAGTCTTTACATCATCATAAATGCTACTAATATCCTACATGGCACTTTAGGAACTTTTCAGGCTACGCAAGCAACTGGTTTTCTTTCCATTAACCAAACCACTGCAATTACAAATATCCTTGCTTATGGCAGGCAGATATCCAGCTGATAACTCTATTCCAGGAACTGTCTCACTGTGGCATTTTCCAAGTTGTTAATAATCACTTCAGCAGAAAAAGCATTTGCCCACTACTTTCACTGAAGACAATAATCCAAGCTAGTATGAAGAAAATCAGTTCCTTTGAGAAGTATGCATGTTGGCAAGAGTAATCCAACTATTTTAAGTATACTTTATCACAATGCTAAAAAAAAAAAAGACATATGACCATTAATTGACCTTTGTTAGCAATATCAGCTGTATCTGCCAGCTATCATTAGGATCCAATTGTTACAATACTCCTTGTAATGTGATGTGAGCGTAGCCAGAAATGCTTGTGTTCCAAGAGACGAAAGGATGCTTCCAGCCAGAATACAAGCTGCAGGTCTCAGTAAGGGATGGCAAATGGAAAGCAGAAGAAACAGCAGAGCTCTGCAGAGCCATTTCATTTTGAGATAGCTAGCAAAAAGCTTCAAAGATTACATAAAATCAACACCACAAACACACTGCAAAATTTTATTGCTCTATACTACCTAACTTTCAATTTCAAGTAGTTCATTGCTAGGGTCACATCAAACTCAAGTTTGTTCTTAATATACAATGCCATTCGCCTCTCCCTCAGATATATTGTGTGATGACGTTTTGGTGAATAGAACAACTTAGGTCTTTCTATTCCTAAAACGAAATGGGCTTTATTTTCAACAGCCTGAAAATTATTCTGGCACATTAGCCTATTAGTGAAAGCATAAAACATTTAAACTCTTGAGGAATGAAGCACTTCTTTCGATAATGACAGCAGTAACAGGGTTATGTAAAAACTTACTATTTCTTTACTTCAGCAGTTTTTACCTCATTAACTTCTGCCCAACTGAACTGGTAACAGTAGTCTACTAGGAATGCTGGCCAAGGAGGCATAAAATGTTTTTCTTATTTAGCCTTATTAAATACAGCTAGAGATTTCCAAGAACAGTGTTCATTCCAACTTTTGCAGTTTTACAGCAAGCTCTAGTCACCTTTAGGGTTGAGAGCCCACCTCCTTCCAAAGGATAACAATATTTTTAAACACTTGAGTCCTCAACCAACCTCAGTTCCAACCTCATTTGCCATCCCATCAATGACAACTATATGGACTCATTTAAAAGGAAAAGTACAATGAAAACCAAAATAAGCAGATCTTACAAAAAATTATAACATTTTTGTTAAATGAAGTGAAATACCAAGGGAACAGCTGTCACCAACTTCTCAGCCTTTAAGTTATCCCGACGACTAATAGCATGTCCCTCTGCTCACAAGACAGCACAATTTAAGCTTCCCTGATAAACCATCACTAAGCCAAGGACCATTTATTTCAGTTCTTCAGCAGGTGTCTTCACACTTCTATATAACAATATTGACAGCAGGGTACATACAGGCTTGATTCACAACAGGAAAAACATTGCCTGATTGCTCTTCCATACAGTCACCAGAGCTACAGTCAAAGATGAATCCTATCAGTAAGTGGATGGCAGTAAATGAGAAATAAGTAGGACATGGTGACCCTCCATCAACCCCAAACTCCACTTCTTCCCTTCGATCCACAGTCATTTCTGTTTCTGTGGCTATAAGCTGCTTAAACTAACAGAAAAATGTTAGATTCAAGGCCATAATCAACTAATCCACTCCCTACAAATGAGTCACAGCAAGCATGTGAAAAAAAATAATGTTCTTCCTAAAGAAGACTACATTGATCTAACTGACCAATGATAATAAATAAATGGGTGAGAAGCTTTTTTCTATCTAATCTACAGTTACATTTATTGTCACATCAAAAAGAAACTCCACTGAAAAAGATAATCAGCCATTTTCTGAACAGTAGTGACTTAGGCACTTTCCTTCTGTTTGATGTTTGAAAACACATTTCTATCTCCTGCTTCTGTATTTAGATAACACTTGTTCTTCTGTCATAGTGAAAAACTTCTATCCCTCTGGGTTACACAATCAATCCCCCACCCACAAACATGGACCAAGTATAAGATGATTAAGTTTTCACATTTCCAAATTACAGCAGTTGCAAGGAACAAACAGCAATTTCCATAATGATTTCAGAAAAAGTAAGTTTTAGTGCAGCTAAATTTCTACTAAAAATAACACTATGTCAGCAGAAGTCTTCATTTATTTCCAAGTGTTCAAATTGTTATTACACATATGCCATTTAACTATTTTTTTATTTGAACATTAAGGTAATTACAGTTGGAGGGCTCATCTTTCCAGTGGCCTCTCTGCAGCAGATCCCCCCAGAGCAAACATGTAACATTCCACATGATTAACAATATGACATTTGAGTTACCAGAATTACAATCATCTTTTTTTTTTTTTGCTAACAGATCACATAAGAAGTAACTGGGGCATTTCCTTTAACAGAAATATCAAACTTAGTACTGTGTTTAATTTCAATATGAACACCTCTACATAAGAGCAACATTGTACATGACAGTTTGATTCATCACACATATGGTACTTTGGCAGCTCTAACTGTGATTTATTTTTCCTCCTAAGCTTCACAGTAGGTTTAACTTATAAAACATATTGCTAATATGCCCTGCATAAACATCAAGAAACAAATGCATCTTTCTTTTGCCACTCCAGTGGGAAAGGGAGCAGTGTTTTTACGTCATATTACACAGCCTTTTCATACATGCAGTTTTCTTCCATGGACTCTTCTATATGTACCCTAACTACCATTTTGTCTGCAAGAAAATAATCTTTATTAAAAAAACAATCTGAATTTTCTTCTCAAATTGAAAGACTGCAGCTGTAGATAATTACATGATAAACCACTACCAACTATTTATTTCAAAATAACACTGAATGTGTCAAATTTTTATCAAGTAACAAGCACATCAGTTATCTGAAGTGCAACGAATTCCCTCACAATTTAACTCATCCCATTTGGAGTTCATTTGTGAAACTGACTGGTTTATTTAGTTAACTTTTTTGTATGACATTCATGCAGATGTTAAGACTGGCTCGGGTAAAATATGTGGTATTTTATCATTATTACATGCAGAAACATAACTGGCAGATGGAAAACTATTTTTAAACACAGAAGCTAAGTAAAATCAAACTGCCTAAAGTTTTATCAAGTAAAATGGCATAAACAGGTCCAGTAATTATCACCACAAATTCAGCAAGGGGGTTATCTATAACAGGAACTAATAGTTCTTGGTTAACAAATACTAATTTCTTTGAATACCTCTACCATCAGTTTCCACAAGAGAACTAATCACTATATTAAAAATTTTTCACTTACTCCCCGCAAATGAACGAAATTAATTCTCCACCTTCCTGAAAAAAATTATATTGTACTCTGATACTCAACTGCCAGTGACTTACTACCACAGTAATTGAAGTGAGGACAACATTCCCTCTAATGTATCACGCACTTTAAAGTAGCCACATGGAAGTTTTGAGGTAAAATGGGTGAAATCTGGTTGCAAAATTTCAGATTTAAAGGAAAAAAATCATATATACATACCACATATAAAAAACACCTATTTCATATTTATTCTATTTGGTCCGAATACCCCTACACGCCTTTAAGAGTCACTCAAAAAAAAATGCTGTGCCCCAAAATGCATCTGCTACCACAAAACATCTCTTCACCCTTTTACTCACTCTCAAGCAGTTCTTAAAAATTTCCTGAGCTACACAAAAGCAGAGCTTAACTTTATTTGTAATATGTCAACAATAGGTAAGTTAAAAAGCAGGTGGATGTATCTGATATAATAATTAAGTAATATATATTTAATTTGATGAAGTCACCCTTCCTCACCCTTCAATACCTATTTGTATTGAATTATAAACTCCGCAGCACAGGAACAATCTGTATATGGCACTTCCATGCGTGTCTGCAATATAAACAATTATATTAAGATATTCCAAAATTAAACAAATGGTATATCCTGTTTATCCATACAAAATTTTAAAACTACATTAACATCAAATGGGAAAATTACAGCCGAACCAATTAGGTTGTACATTCACTACATAGCCTTGAAATGTCAATTTTCATCAAGTTAATTCAGTTAATTGAAGAAAGAAGATGAAAGAAGTCAGAAAATGAACTCTTCTCCAATTCCGCTAACGTGCATTTCTTCATTGAAGTTATTATGTGTCAGCTAACTTTGATCTTTCGCCGTTAACTTAGGTACTGGTATGCCCCTTATCTCTCCAAGTTCTACTCAAACATCTTACTCTCCCTTCTTCAATCCACTGTTTGTGACACCTACCAAGAAGCCCTTCAACTGGGGCAGCATCTAGTCTAATAGAGCTTCCACTGGACAAGAAGCTTCTCTTACCAGAATAGTACAATGGATGACAAGCAAAGTTTGCTAGAGTCATGATCCACTACGTACCAGCGCTCCACTGTAAACGCTAAGTATCTTCTGTACAAATAAAACAGCTGTGCACATGTAAGCCACACAAAGCAAGCCAAGTTAAGAGGTTTGGGCAAGCAGTGTGTACAGGGCAGAAGCATGATAGCCAGGCATTTTGGCTGAAGCCATTTTAACCCTGTTTGACTGTTTAACCTGTGTTACAGCCTAGTTTAAGCATCGTTGTTTATGCAATATTCTCAAACGAACAAAAGCCCTACAAAGACAGGTTAACTGTTCTTTTCTATAGAATAACTAGTTAGTATGTGTTCGTGTTCAAGAATGAATTTAATGTAAAGCTTGAAAAGGGTACCTAACTAATAACCACATTTGGACCTTTTAAGTACTATCTTACTCTGAGGTATATGTCTATTACTGTGGAAGTTTATGCATCACATTCTAAAATCTAGGGTCCAAGAAAAAAGGCTAATCATATTTTCTAAGTCAAGCAAGCTATAGAAAAATGGGAAGAAATAGCATGTGGCTTGTGTTCAAGTGTTACTGTTTAGCATAATGCTTCATGCAAGTAATGCAAAAAAGTCTATATACTCAGGACTGTTTACATCCGAATAAATAGGGTAAATTTGCAAATACAGTATTTAAAGTTATCTACAAAAAATGTGTTTTACCAAGTATTCACTGTTTGTATCAAGTCTTAAAGCAGAAAGCTGTCAGGGCAATACCAAAAAGTATGAAATAAAAGAAAAAAATAAATGGATATATTTTAAGAAACTGCCTCAGAATACAAATTCGTATTAACTGTTAATTAAGCTGAAACTAAAACAAAGACTAAAGCTATTAGGTGGCCTTACCAGCAAACACCTTCAATCAAAAGGCCATAAACAAGTATGCTTTACATATTATTTGATTTGTTTATTTTACACCATGAGGTGAAAGCAACACATTTCCTTTTAGTAAAGTATACACAAATAGCCTCACTCAGAATACACTTTTAATGCACATAAAAAAAGTATTCATCTTACAAATCGTTTTGCAATCCAAATATACAATAGCTTGGAAAACAATATTTTAGAAAACAAAAGCCAATGTAAAAAGACCGCTTTAAACAACTAAAATAAAAGTTTCTGTATGGCTCTGTCTTTACAGTTTTCTTACTGCATCATCAATATCAGAAATCTGTTCCTTCAGCTGGTTCCACTGTTCTGGATTTAAAGAAATACCTGAAATGCATTAAAAATAAACACTTAAGACAAAAACAAAATTGTGGTGCAGGATCTTGCAAAACTGCTATTAAGACTGGTTTAAAACACAACATCTATGTCATAACGATTAATGCTTGAGCTACTTCAACAACCATCTCAGTTACAAAGTGAAACTACTCATTTGTAACACTTCAATTTAACTTCAGACTTCAGCTTATCTCTGGACAAGTATAAATTACAAAGAAAGTAAGTACAGTGTAACAAATTCATTCACAAGTATTAGGCGAAATACAGCTCTGGCCTTGATAGAAGGCAGCACAAAAGCCCCAGGTGAGAAGTAGGAAATCATCTGTATTCCTGTTGGCTCCTAAAAGCCATACCTCTGGGGACTGAACTTCTATGTGCTTTTAAAGTACCATAACTCTGGGTTGTTTTTTTTTTTTCCTCCTGTTTCTTAAAGCACTGTAAATAACATATATCATAAATAACATTTTGGAGAGACTATTCCACTCCCTAGCACTCACAAACCAACACAGAAGTTACTTTTTCACTTCAAGTTCACTATAGTTTCTAGTGACATTCAATCAATAATCGTTCAGTGCCCCACAACCCACCTCCTCAGTTCTAAATTTGTACTTCCTCACGCTTGAGTCCAGGCACGTTTCCGTTGTGCTTTGGTCTCCTCATTCTTCCCCTACAATTTCTACACCAACTCTGTGCAAGTACAGACTCACAGGCCTACCTCTCATACTCTCTCCAGCCAGGCTCTTCTACTATTTACCCTCACTCTCCCCCCTCAGTGACCAGGCTTCCTTCATTGCTTTCTCCCTGCAGGTGGAGCAGGACCTGAAAACAGGTGAAACTTTGAATTCCATTTCTGGGGCTTATTGCCTTTTTGACTTCTACCATCCCTGTCTATCCCTCTACCATCCAGAGCACCACCATAATTTTGAGCAGCAAGCAGTCTGCATGGAGCTACTCTAAGCAGTTTTCCACCAGTCTTTAGAGGGCAGGTTTCTTCTGAAAACAGCATCAGGTGTGGTAACCATTATTAGGGGACCAAACGTCATCAAGATATTCCTGGACCACATACCAGTTGAACTGCACGCAGTTCAGAAACAATCTGCTGTTTGAAACAATCTGACACAATAATTTAAAACTCAAGGTTTTTTTCCTGTTTTTTTACACAATTTCAACTGCTTATATTGTTTTCAGGATAGCTGGATAAGCAGCTCATAAGAGCATCAATGGAACATTAGGCTCACATACTGTATAATATTATTAATTTTATCCTAATAAAATTCAGACTCTTTTGCCACACCAATAAGCGTTTCTATCTACATCATGCAATTTTTGTCACTTGGCCTGCACATCAAATCCCATTGTAGTTTGCTTGTCAAACTGCATATATTTTTGATTTCCACCTCAAAACGCAGCAGGTTAAAGCCCTTAGGAGTTAGAGTAATCTTTTTTGTTAAGTAGCAACAACAAACCCAAACCAAGAAATTTTCCTGTACAGTACCAGTACACCTGTTCATACAAACCTGTTCTCAGTGCTTATTTAAGAAATGTTGAAAATGCTTCTCAAGTGTTCCAAATGTCTATTCACTGAGTTGCTCCTGGACACACCAGAAGAATGTAACAAACCTTATACTGATTTTATATTAAATGTCTTCAATCTCCAGGGCAGAATTGTTTAATACTTACCCCTTTTCTTCATGCAATATGAAAACCAATTAAAAGTAGGCTTTCCTAACAGCAGCAACATGACATTAAGCAAAGCACTACTACCATAACTGTCCTTGCATCCTCATCTTCCAGGTGGCAAAGTTCTGAAAATGGTTCAGTGAAGGCATGCCATAAAAAACAGATATGGGAGTGGCAATTAAAGGCACAATGGCTTATGCCGTGCTGCAGAGTAGAAGCACAGTACCAAAACTTGAACACTTGAGGTATTTTCACCTCAATTAAAATCCTGACATATTTTTTCCAAAATTAGTCACATTAAACATTTTAATATTTTCCAACTAAAATTTGACAGAAACTGAATGACATAATTGTTTTAAAGAAAATAACATCACAAATTAGTAAGTTAAATCTTTTCAGTGAATTTTTAAATAAGAAACCAATTGTAATAATAGAAAGAAATCGCATTGTTAATTGGGGGGGGAGGGAGGGAGTATGGCTATGCTTGTAACTCCCATACCAAATCTGCTTGTATTTGATGCCTTGTTTTCCATAAATCATGGAGGATCTGTTTAGGAAAACAGACTCAGGCCAACAAAGCCCCTTTGCTTTTGTTTATAATCTACAGATAAAACCAATCATTTGTTAAAATAAAATTATAAAAATGTAAAAATACTACTCTAAAAATATTATGTAGCAACGAAGCATAAAAGTCTGATACACAAAGTTCTCCAGCAAACTGCAGACAATGTTTTAATACAAAATAACATGAAGCAGAACAATACCTTTTCTGCCAGGCTTCATTTCACCTTCTTGATCCATCCAATATTCTCTAATATCAATTAAGACTTTCCCTTTAAAGTCACGAACACTGACATACCTCATTTTGCCAATCTGTCAAAACACACATAATGGTCTTTTAGGTATTTTACATGTTACAGCATTCACTTTTCCCAGCAGCATCAGACACATGACATGGCACACTGCAGCTTATTTTAGACACCAGAGAAACAACTAGATCAAAAGCTTAAGCCAGAGTAGTCAGTAGGCTAATAAGTAATGACAATATAAATGGATGAACGACTTAAAATGAGTTGAGCGTCCAATGCTCAATGTAAAACTAGCTCTCCTACAATAAAAATACCTACATTCTTAACACACTTACTTCTTAGAAAAACCACTAAATTATTGTTTTCTGAAATAAAATTTTGCCTCTATCATAACCATCTTCGTTTGCAGCAGTTGTAAACTAACAGGGAAAAAGGGAGCTCTACTCCCAAATGTAAATTTTAGTCCATTCCATACATAGAGAAAGCAAATTAGATATTCACATGAGATAATCACAATTTCTAGAGGGGTTTTTGTTTGGGTTCTTTTTTTCTTTTTCTAAACACAGTAAATACAGATCAAAATGAAAGTTAGCCACCAACTGTGCCACACCCCGTCCCAAGTCCTCATGGCATTTCATTGGAACTGTGCTTAAAAGACTATCTCACTGTACCAGGTGTTCCAAAAAACCATTTGAATCCTTTAAGTTTACCAGCATGTAGCATAATATGAAATGACTTTGGAATTCCATAATTTCTGCACTACAGTTGCTTAATTGAATTATGAGGGTGCTTTTTTCTTGGGGGGGGGGGGGGGGGGCGGGCGGCGGAGAGACACAGGGGAAGGGGAGCAGTCACACTGACAACTACGCGTTACATGACATATTTAGGCTCATTAAAGATCTGACCAAATTGGATAAAAAAATACTTGTTCACATAAATTCAAACTATAATGTGAATTTGAGAATCAGAAATTAGGTAATAAAAACACAATCAAACACAGTTCATGTAAGAAATTCTCAGAATTCTCTATGCACTTTCTGAATACACTTTATTTAGAAAGAACACATTCTAAAGTAAACAATTTTATAACAGAATATTCCTTCCTGATGAAACATTAACTTTAGTCTTCAGCTTCCTTAGTTTATGCATCTTGCATTTTGATACAATTTAACGAGAGCCCAAACCCACCCTAATAGCTTTAAGTCTGACCAGAAAGGTTGAGTAACTGTCTAATCAAAGAAAATTATCCACAGATGTTTAAGTCATAAGCTGTTATTTGACAAAATAAACAAGAATGCTTTATGTTTGCTTAAAGTAATTCTTCTTCTTAAGCAGATCACGCTAAATTAACTCCAAAATCGACTTTAAAACAATTAGGACATCTTTAGATACTATAAGCCTGAAGCAGTTCTACTTCAAAGCATCCTTTAAAATGAACAAGATGCTACAGATTACAAGATAGTATTTTTTGAACTGCTTTATTAAATACTTCCACGGTACTACAAATTTAACATTCAAAAATAAGGCATGATGTCATGGTAGCTTAGTTCTTTCAGACCAAACTTGGTACTATGCCCAAGTCCTTCAGCACTGCTGGCAAAGAATATCCTAAATAGCCTACATGGACAACATTTCTTGGTTTTACCCTTTAACACTTCAGTGACTTTCAAGGTCACCTCTAAGAACAGCTTCAAGTAGTAGTACTCCACAACACCTTTTTTTCCCCAGAGCTATCAAAGAATATTAGTGCAGGGCCAAGTAATTCCAGATTTGCTCCAAGAAATAAAATCTAATATAATATAGCAGACTACAGCTGCAAATACAGTAAAAGGGTTTAGGATTTAAATTTTAAGACTGTATGTCTTAATTCAACTACTATAAGGTAAGTGGCAATAATGCAAAGTTCACATTTACTAAGTAAGTCTACCTTAAATGGAAGCAGTTCCATATGAAAATGCTGAAATTGTCAGGTTTTACACAGAATCATAGAATGGTTTGGGTTGGAAGGGACCTTAAAGATCATCTAGTTCCAACCCCCCTGCCATAGGCAGGGACACTTTCCACTAGACCAGGTTGCTCAAAGCCCCATCCAGCCTGGCCTTGAACGCTTCCAGGGATGGGGCATCCACAACCTCGCTGGGCAACCTGTTCCAGTGTCTCACCACCCTCATAGTAAAGAATTTCTTCTTTGTATCTAAGCTAAATCTACCCACTTTCAGTTTTAAGCCATTACCCCTCATCCTATCACTACATGCCTGTCCTGGTTTCAGCTGGGATAGAGTTAATTGTCTTCCTAGTAGCTGGTATAGTTCTATGGTTTGGGTTCAGTATGAGAAGAATGTTGATAACACACTGATGTTTTCAGTTGTTGCCAAGTATTGTTTATACTAACTCAAGCTTTTTCAGCTTCTCATGCCCAGCCAGCAAGAAGGCTGGAGCGGCACAAGAAGTTGAGAAGGGGACACAGCCAGGGCAACTGACCCAAACTGGCTAACATGGTATTCCATACCATGTGACATCACGCCCAGTGTATAAGCTCGGGGGAATTGGCCTCAGGGGGTCGCTGCTCAGGAACCAACTGGACATCAGCCAGCAGGTGGTAAGCAATTGCATTATGCATCATTTCTATATTCCAATACTTTTATCATTATTATTGTCATTTTATTATTACCATTACTGCTTCTTCTTTTCTGTTCTATTCAACTGTTCTTATCTCAACCCACAAGTTTTACTTTTTTTCCCAATTTTCTCCCCCATCCCATCGGGGGGGGGGGGGGGCGGAGTGAGCAGCTGCATGGTGCTTAGCTGCTGGCTGGGGTTAAACCATGACAATGCCCTTGCAAAAAGTGCCTCCCGCACTTTCTTGTAGGCCCCCTTTAGGTACTGGAAGGCTGCTAGAAGGTCTCCCTGGAGCCTCCTCTTCTCTAGGCTGAACAACCTCAACTCTCTAAGCCTCTCTTCACAGGAGGTGCTCCAGCCCCCTGATCATCTTCGTGGCCCTCCTCTGGACCTGCTCCAACAGGTCCATGTCCTTCTAATGTTGAGAGTCCCAGAGCTGAATGCAGTACTCCAGGTGGGGTCTCACCAAAGCAGAGTAGAGGGGCAGAATCACCTCCCTTGACCTGCTGGTCATGATTCTTTTGATGCAGCATCATCGTCTTTGATGCAAGTAGATACCACTGTCTAGATTGCAGCTGAATATTCACATTATATTTTGAATGTTTAGTTGAACTCTATGCAAAAGCTGCCACTGCTAAAACCTTTAAGTAGGCTTCTGAAGTACAGTTTCAATGAACATCTAAGGTTAAAAAGCTCAACCAAAATCTAGATTTAACCATTTAAGTAAATTGATGCTTCTCGATGCTCAGTTACCTGCAGTTCTGGCACAGATTCATTTCTGAACAATTCTTTTTTCACACAGCAGCTGACAGTCCTAGAATAATTTCACAGATCTGAGACATCTTTGTATCTCTGTAATCACAAGTGTTCCAAGGGTTGTATTGCTTTATAGCAGCATAGTTACTGCAGTTCAACCTTCACAGACAAGTTCATATGCTTTTTATTAAATATTACAGCTCCTTAGACTGTATTGAATTACATAAATCAGAAGACATTAAAAGCATTATTTCCAGGTTTCTGTTTCTTAGAATAAAATGCACTGAACTGTGTCTTGGGTCCCGTCACAGCTATGCAACCGACTTCCTGTATGAGTTTCAGCAACCACCTTCTTTACCGTTCTTCCTCCTATTTCCAGTTTGTGTTGATTAAACTGTATACACACTGTAGAAGCAGAAACACCAAAAAAAATCCTTCTTTCTTATCTGATACCTATATGTATAGCATTAGAAGGAGCGCAATAAAGAGTTGTGTGAACAGCGAGATCTGCAACACGGCAAACTGATTGTGAAATGCATCAGTGACCACCTAAGTTTCAGAATTCATGTGCTAAATGAATCACCTTTCCAGAGCATCATAATCTTATGTATTTATCTACTGATAGGTAAAGACATTACACAGGGAAACCAAAGAACTTATTTCTCACAAGTCAAAAAACAAATACAACCCAAACTTTAAAATAAATATAACAAATAAAAGGAGCAGGGTGGTGGAGAGATGAGACAATACACATACAGGCAACTGTCGAAGCAACAATTTCAGTGAAATGCCTGATCATGCAACGTCGTTCCACTCTAGGTAGTCAAGTAATACTGCATCCTGACAGCATTAACAAACCTTATCCAAATCAGGCATAGGTAGATGACAGGATCTGTCAAACTAACCAAAGTACATGATGCAGACCTCACGATAGCTTGAAGCCACAGACAGGAATTTAATGTATCAACACTAAACCCTTCTACATGAATAATGCTTGTCCTTAGGGCCTCTAGTAATACATCAGAAATGGGAGTAAGATAAATTTCTATATCCCAACTGCACCCAAATCCTTTAACAAATTCCAAAGTATACTAGGCTACCTATAAAACCTAAAAAGGCCAAGACATGTAAACAAATAAAATACACTTGGTGTCTTACACTGAATTAATTCCCTTCTACTTATATTTATACTATTCTTCATAATTAGTCTCAAGAATACCATTACACCAACATTAGTCTGAAACAAAACCAATAAAATGTAGATCTTTATGAAAATGCTGAATCTTCCAAATACAGCAGTCACAATGAGCTCTATATTAAGGGAAGATGTATAGTTTAAGAACACACCCTGAGAGTATAGAACAAGCCTCTAAGTTTCACATCATTTGCTGCCACTCCCATATACAATATGGACACTACAGAATTTCTGACTATCTTACAGATGCTTTACAGCATGATTTCCATCAACAGAAGCCACACTTTTAAGTTATACTGCAAAGTCACTGGCACATCACAGATCATTTTACTGCCATGGGAAAGTAGAAAGGGGAGTTTCTAGTATTACTAGTAGTCCTAGAACAAACAAAACCATACCTAAAAAATTAACACACACCTAGATCTTCTAACATGCTCTCCTGGGTAGGGGGGAGAGAGGGGAAGTATCCTCAGACCTACAGTGCTATTTCTGCACTGAAACAGTTGCATCTTAGTTAACACGCATAAGCTGATGTAGCATGAAAAAAAAATCACAATACTTCACATAACACAATAAGCTATCTAAAAAAAATTTTGTTGTTGATTAAATAAAAGGCAGGCAGAGACTAAGTAACACTGATGTTTTAGGTCAAGGTGATATTCAAATATTTGTTCTGTATTATACTCAACACTGGAAGAATCCTGTTCTTATCAGACTAACACGAGTCCTGTACTGTCTGTTTTTAGTAACTTTTTATTATCTTAGGTCAAAAAGGTTCAAAGAAATCGGAGCACACAAATACTTTTGCTTTTATTTGAAAGGGTTTGGGTTTTTTTGCATCAGGGGAGCATTAAAAATTTTAACAACTTTCGCCAAGGCTGGAATTTCTGCACTTATTACAAACATAGCATAAAGCTTATACATAGCTTTTTTTGAGTTCTAACTGCAGTTCACCTCATAAGGTGTAGAAGACACTATCTCATTTTTCCTACATGGTTCAAAGCATGCCCCAGCAGAACTAAAAATACTATCTTCTTCCTTTGATGGGGAAGTCCGGGCATTGTCTTCAACTGAAGCTCGCTCTGCCAACTACACGTGAAGAGGAAAGTCAGAACTGATACATTAAAAATAACTGCCCTCTATTACAATATCAGTTAAGCAGGTCTTCTCTCTAGAAGATTTTTTTTTTTTTTTGCCACATTACTTTGCACATCTACAGCCCCAAAGAGTTTCTTTTGCCTTACTCACTGTTGGGACCATCTTATTAGGCACCTCTCCCACATCCTTTCACAAACTTAAGAATCAAAGTCTCTAAGAATTTAAGCTCCTTTCCAGCCAGCTAGTCAGAGACATTTAATAATTCCTGACCCACACCCTTAAAACGGGTAATTCTGAGCTACATATATTTTTGCACAGCTCTCAGCACACACTG
The DNA here is from genome assembly GCF_964188355.1 of Buteo buteo. Taxonomy (NCBI): domain Eukaryota; kingdom Metazoa; phylum Chordata; class Aves; order Accipitriformes; family Accipitridae; genus Buteo; species Buteo buteo. The sequence goes on along the minus strand of NC_134204.1, from coordinate 12,679,455 downwards.
CTACTGCCTCAGCAAATCCCAGGAACTGCAGTACCCTGAATTCACAAATGCATTTTGCTACTGAAAAATGCACATTCATCCCAACTTGAAAACAAGGACCATGTCAAAAATTTCAATCTTTCTGGATGTTCTGTGAAAAAAACATGCATCATAAAACAAAGGAACAAGCAAAACTTATTCCAAGACACTGCCTTATAATGCAGGAGCCAAGTTGCCCTTGACCTAGTTAAATAGGAGTGAAGAGTCCATACTTTGGTTTCCATGAACCTTTCTTTCAAGAGCCCTGATTAAAAAACATTTCCATGTACTGACAGTTCTGATCTAATATTTACAGTATACTCATGGTAAGTGCTGTATTTACTGACAAAATGACAACCCAGAGTTACCATGGGCAAAAATGTGAGGGTTAGATCAATTGCTACAACTCAGATTGTTTTACTCTGCTGAAACCTGACAATGCTTTTTCTGAGCATCTCATCTGTGTGCTAGCATCATAATCCCCTTTGGCCAAGGCTTCAAGAGACCAAGCACTATGCTGTCAAGATATTCAGATCACCTCATAAGATTTATACTGAATATGATGTAACATGTTACCTTAGCCAGGCTCTAAAAGTCATAAATTTTACCTGAAACATATTCTCATCTCTGTTACTGCTTTGCTTAGAAGAAGCTGCACCTTTTGAACTTTCACCCGTCTTTTGTTTCTTTACAGGCTTTTCTGGAGCTGCTTGCTTTTTCCGCTTTGCCTTGGAGCAAGAATAAAAAAAAGAAAAGCATGAACCACAACTCATTCTATAAGTTACAGAAAAGTTTACATTACAGGTCACAAACAACTACTATGCAATGCACATCATCACCTTCCTGCTGTGAAAGCAGGAACACAATACTGTACATTTAGACTGGAATTTAGAAAAAACTAAAAATCTTCAAATGAGCCTAATTCTGTTCAGTGAAGTTTACTGTAACACTCTGGCTTTAAAGACAATTGAATTAGATCAAAATACATTTCAAAAATCCTGCTCTTTCTGCGCAGTAATACTGTCAGTTCAGTAGTTTTAATAAAAAATTTAAAGTCTGATGGAAGCTTCACCTTCCTTTCCACTAAGTGTAACAAAAACTGCAGGACAGCTTACAACTCTTCTAAAAAAGAAAAAAAAACTAGATGAGATAATGAAGAAAGGATCTGGAAATCACCTCCATCAGTAATAATTTTTTTTTTTAAATCAGCATCCAATCTCTGTCCATAGCATGATAAATTAAACATGCTTTTAAAACATTCAAACAGCATCACCTGTAAGTCAAATTACCTGCAGATGCTACAAAGTTACCATTTCTACTAATGGTTATACAGTAACCATGCCCTCCCCAAAAAGAGTAATACAAAGATACCAAAAAATTAGTCTCACCTGCTAGAATCATATGTGGATAACCTCTTTTAAAGACAAACAGTTCCAACAAATACAGGAGGTTATAATAGGAAAAAAAAAAACAAACACCAAACCACCTTACTGCCCACTAAAGCAGACTGTTAAGACTATGCCTTTTCAGGAATACAGTTCCCTATCAAAAAAAATCCCCCGACCATTTTCTCTTACATTAAGATCTGACAGAATGCCTAATTTGCAAAGTGCGATATTTGAACCAATTCAGTAAAGCAGCCCAAGTCTCTTCATGTACTACATTAAAACACCTGATGTCTGTGTTACCATCTAGCATTTCTTAAAAATATAAATTCACTGACTTTTTCTGGTTTTGTTCATAATGACTAGTACATCTATACAGACTTACAAATTAAATAAATATTAATAATAAATGGGAACACTCAATTTATACATTTAAAACATTCATCATATGTTAAAAATAATCAATTCAAAGACATTCAGGTTGGGTCAGCTTTTAATTGAGAAACTAGCAGATGGTATTACAGTAAATCTAAGAATCTGAAATGGAGAAAAAGAACATGCAAACAAGACAAGCAAGTGGCACATGGAGGACAGGGCAAGTAGAGGTTTTTGCTTTCGACAAATAATCCAGATACCAAAAGGGGGGGGGGGTTGTTCTCAAAATTAGTCCAAATTCTTGCCACCAGGGGCAGCTTATACAGAAGCCTTCTATCACTTGCCACAAAGCAGCAAAGAATTCCAGGAAGCTTGCGGTTAGATATATCATATGGAAAACCCTGAAGAAAGCAAAATGCAACTTAAGGAAAAAAAGTGTACTGCAAGGCAAAAAGCATCCTATCCACCCAAACACTAACCTTGTTGTTGTAGTTGTTGGGGGAGGCAGGGGGAGATAGGCAGGGGGAGATAGAGGGGTGTGTTTTGGGTTAAGTGCCTGATAAATTGTATGGAATGACATGCATGTTGTGACATAATGAACACCTAATTCCTTAACCGCAGCCTGAAATAGACAAGTTAATACATGAGTAATAAACTGTATATAATGTTCACCTTTTTGTCAACTTCACTATCTGAATCACTGGCAGATGAGCTTGAAGACACTAGTTCCTTTGACTTAGGCATTCTAGGAAGAGAAAAATAACGTGAGAACACTACACAAGGAATATGTCCCATTATGGCTGGAAAGCCATCGTCAAACCTGTTTGTAAAGGTTTTCATCTTATTGAAAACCCTCCAAAAGACTTGCCTGCATTTTCACATAAGCTCTAACGCACATTGTAGATGTGATCTCAAACACTCTTCCCTCTTACATCTCTTCCCCTTTTTGATGCAACTGCATCAAATGCAGTGGTTTATTTTCTGAACTGTTTACAAAGGGACAATTTTTCACCAGTTTCATACAGCCCTAAATATGACAGAAACCATAATGTAAAAAATACAACACAATACTGTTGTCCAATTGAATTCTTTGTATTACACTCACAAATATAAACTACTAAGGCCCTAGCATTATCTATACTCTTACATGGGCATTTCACCCAGTTGGATTTGCAAGCAACACGCTGCATAATCATCATACATGAAGGTAAAGTTCCCACCAATAATACAGACGTCTGAAAAGCACCTCAGTTACAGTGAACTACAGTATTGCAATTAATATTTCCACTGCAGCTTCAACACATCAGTCACTAGTGTCTATTCATTTGCCAGACAAGTGGACATTCAACTTTCCTTGAATACATGCTGCCAGGTGTGCTTCTGAATCTCTCTAGTATGCAAACGTGTGGTTAGATATAGCAGTTGCATATCTTGCCTGCTACTAGAAACTCTTTGTAACAAATAGCTCTTTTGTTATTTCAGAATAAAAATAAGCATCCCAGAGAGAAACCGTATAAAATAAACTACGGTTAGGAAATGCTAAGAAAAGGTTAAAGAACCGTATATCAGGAAAGAAAAAGGAATAGTGGCATGTTTAAACTGGCAGTGAAAAGAACATATGCAAATGAAAAAACAGAGTCTGAGTAGCACGCGGTTCTAAAGTAGGATAAGTTCTGCCGTAATAGCTTGGAGCACAAGGATGAAAGCTGTAGCACTGAAAATGAAACAGGGTATGGGTAAACACACATAAGCCACACTGCAGGATGGAGGCAGAAGAGAGCTGGCATGGGACAATGTAAAAATAAGCAGAGCAGTGACATGAAATCGGAGAGCCGAACAAGAAAAAACTCACAGGCGGGGCGGCGCGGGCACCAGCAGGGGATAACCCCAGGGTCCGCACGAGGATGAGGGATTGACAATATGGAGGAAGGTGGGGGCGGAAACTGGAGGAAAAGAAATGGGAGGGAGTAGGTGCCCCTCGAGAGAGAGAGGCTGGCAGGCAGAGCGTGAGGAGACACCGAAGCACCGGTGAAAGCGAGGGCCAAATGAGACGGGCCAAGCGAGAACGAAGGAAAGATAGAGAAGAAAGATAAGCCAGGAGGAGCCAGGAACACCAGGTAGGCGGATCCCAGACGCCATTTTCCTCCCCTATTCCTCTTTTGCACGGCTCGCGTTGCCCCCCCAGGGGAAAGGAGCGAGGGGCCGAAGGGGGAGGGGGGGGGGGGGACCAAGGACGCCCAGGTCCTCCTGGGGCAAGGTGGCAGCAAGCGGGCTGCAGGTCACCGGCGGCGGAAGAGAGAAGAGGCAGGAGAAAATAAAGAGGATCGGGGGTCGTCAGCGGCCAGGGTCAGATCCCAGCGTGGGGGGAATGGAGCCGGGCGGTTCCCCGCCGCCATTTTCTCCCTCATTCAAATCCTCTTTGCCCCCCCAACATGGCAGCTTCTCCTCGACAGCGGCTCCTCCTCCCGCCCCAGGCCGGCTCCACAGCGGGGCATCCCTCCCGCAGGGCACAGCGGGCACTCGAGGAAAGGGGAAGCCTCGCCTGGCCGCACGGCCGCCCAGCGCGCCTCCCCCGCGCCGGCCGGGAGGCGGCCGAGACCCCGGCAGCCGGCGACGGGGGCGGGGGACGGAGAACATGGCGGCGGCCCCGATGGGGCGCGAGGGGGGGAACCCCAACACTCACGTCCGAGTCCGCGCGCGGCTCCTCCACACCACGAGAGGAACGGAAGTGACGCACGGCGGAATCCCCACCCTTCTCCTGCACCACGTGGGAGAGGGCGGGAGAGAGGCGTTTAAAGGGGACGCGTCCCTTTGTTACTCGTTCCTGCCCCCACCCCCGGCGGCAGAGAACGCCTCCGGTGCTCCCGGTCCCCGCAGCCTCCCACGAACCAAGCACCGGGGGGGGGGGGGGGCGGAGGAAACGCGCCCTCCGAAGGGGAACCTGTGTGGCTGACGGCAGGGCCCTGCCTGGAGCCGGGAGCCGTCGGGGCTGTGGTGCCGCTGAGGGGAGGCGCTGCCGGGGCCGCGGCTTCACCAGCCGCCTGCCTGCGGGAGGACGGCCCTTAACACTTCAAAAGAGCCCTTAAAAAAAAAAGAAACCTGTAAATGGCTGGGTTTTTTCGCAGGCTGCAGCGCTTCCTCGATCTCGCTGGGAGCGCCCGGCCGCCAGCCGTGCCCGCGGAAGCGGCCTGAGGCGGTGGCGGCGCGGTGGCTTTGCATACCGAAACCGCAGCCCCGGCTGGCACCTGAGGCGCTGTCCAGGAAAGCGCCGGTTCCCCTTTCGCTCACCGGGTGACTTGGGTTTCCTTCTCGTCCCCCCTGCCCGCCTCAGGGCTTCGCGGCGCGGGGGGAGCGCCGGGGCTCCCGCCTCGGCGGCCACGGCGGGTGAAGCGCGGGCCTGAGGCGCTGGGGGCCGAGGGGGAAAACAGCCTCGGCTCCTGTTTTAAACACCTGCTTTTTACAAGCCCTCCGAGCAAAACGAAACAAAAACAACCCAAAAAAACCCCAACCTGAAAATGTAATTTGACAGTTTTGCCAATCTCTGTAGCGTGTTTACGCCAGAACACGCTGCCTCCAAAGTGCCGTGCTGGTGCCTGTGTCAGGACTTGAGGAGGGGCTGCAGGCTTAGTTCACCTAAACAAGCACCCAACAGCTTCCCAGGTAAACCAAAATGACACCTCTTTGGAGGGGTGGTGGGGAGAGGGTCTTTGGCCCCCGGCTTTGTGAAGGGAGAAGACTTTTAACAGCCCTTGCAAACTGCAGTAGGCCAAGGACGCCAAGGCCAAGGGGTTTCATGTTGTGTCTGCCTGTGTTACGTGTTTCAGCCTGTACTTTCTTTTGGTTCATGATGCGATCTATTAACATTAAAAAAGTGTTGTCGTCAACACAACTTCACACAAAAGTAACATAGCCTGTTATTGTTTGCTTATTACTATTTGCACTGATGGCTGATGTAGTTGGGTTGTAAGCATGGCAGCATGCCAGTAAATGTAGACTAAACATTACCAGTTTAGTTTAGTCCTTTTCTCATTGTTACTACCTCTGGAGCTGTGCTTTTGCTACCGTGGCAATGCAAGCTTTTTGTAAAAAGTGCAAGCAAACCATTAGAAATAGGAAGTGGACTCTAGTTCCAGTCCTAGCTTCCAGATAAAGCTGTTGTTGATACAGGTAGAGTGGGGTGGTGGTTGATCAACCTCTGTAGTTTCAAGAGCAAATACCTATTAATGAAGTGTTTGAAATCAAAAGTCTTGGGCCTTCTTAAATTCCAAAGATCTCCGTTCATTAACATGGGCCAGAAGGATAGACATAATGTTTCAAGAGGGGATAATCCCCCAGAATCACCATAAGCAGCTGCAAGTCCTAAGCAGTGTTTCTGAAAAAATACTTAACGGGTGGTAGGCGAAGAGGTTTTTAGAAGGGATACATGAGGTCTTTAAATCTCTCACCATGAATTGAGGTAAACTTGCTCTCACTTCGCTTTTTCACTTTAGCAGCAGGAAAACAGGAAGTTAATACCAGAAATTAGAAGTGCACTCTTTTAACTGATTCTTGGAAATTGGCAGTTTCATACTGTTATGTATCTTGCAAAACAAAAAGAAAAATTGAAAAATACAGTTCTTACTGCATGCCAGACCTTTGGAAAATAAAATTATGGTTGTTTATATGGAATCAAAGCACAGTAAATCAAATGCATGCAAATACAGTAATTACCACCACTGCGCAAGTATCAGGCTTGTCAAGCCATGTAATTGTGGAGGATGAACAGATGATCTTTTAATACTTAATGCTCAACTCCAACAAAAGAAAAAAAGAAAAAGAAAATACCTATTCCACACAAGATGGTGTCCACATGTAGAATATGAATTTGAAAAAACATAGCCGTTCTTTTCAAGGCTTTTACTAACTTTTCATATTAGAATAGTAATGGCAGTTCGGGTCTCTGTAATCCCTATCTGCTTTGCTTTCTTATAGGTCAACACCTGGTGCACAGAGAATGCTAAGGTTTTAGAAGCATCACACTCAAATCAACAAATTCTTTATGCATTTTGATCAAGTCCTTCAGCCTTGAAATAAATCAAAATGACTAAAAGAGATTTTTCTGCTGGATCTTAATGAGTTAATTTGTCCCACCTGCAGCATTTCCTCCATAGCAAGCACCAAGTTTATTTTTACAGCTGAATTCCCAAATAACAGGTCAGTGAGGGGAAGGGAGTGTTCGCTATAACTGGGGATTTCATGTTCTGTTTTTCAGTAATGATAGGTTTCTTTGAGAATTATTCTGGTTGTTGAGTATATTGACTGTTTGAGCTTTTTGGTAAATTACCTTTACTGTATTTTATTCTATTTAGAAAGAAGATACTAAGAAAAAAAGCTGGCTTTAGAAAAGTGGGAAACGAGCCTTAATTCTTCTAAGGTAAATTTCTTCTGTTACCTTCTGAGTGAGTCATCTTTCCCCCCAAGGGGTATAGTTCACTTTCTGAGCTCTTAAAATAGATTTTTGTAATGGGTTTGTTCCCTCATCAGACTCTTTCCTTCTGTAGCTGCCTTTAAAGGGCTTGAATTCTTCTACTTACTGCCTCATTTCATATCACATATGTCTTTGGCTGAGAAGAATGTTGAAGCATTAGCTTTTTCTTCCAAGAGAAATTTTAGCATGCAGATTTGAACAGGAATGCTGCAAAATACAAGCTTATGCTTCTGATCACATAGCGATTACTAACTGCAATGGTTGACTTCTATAGTTAGAAACAGTAGAGATGGTAGGAAACACCTTTTGGGGCAAGAAGAATGAGGGACAGCTCTTTAAAGTTTTAGTACTCAGTACTTACCAGTTTAAATGTGGATGAAGAAATTGACTGAGGAAGCGAAGGTTAGCATAGAACATGGACACTAATTTTATTAAAGTGTCAGGAAAGAAAGAGTAAAGGATACTGCTGGGCAGTATTTTTGCGTGTATACTGTAACTGGTTCGTTTCTTGTGTGTGTAATTGGAGTTTGCATTAGCACTTGCATGATTTTGTATTATGCTTGGGTTTGGGTGGTGGTGGGGTTTTTATGTTGTAATTTGGTATTCTAAACACTGATAACTTCCATTTGTGGTTTAATAAATTACTTTATTAACACTTCTGTTATGGTCACTGCTCAATGTCTAAACCCTGTTGTTAAAAGGTAACATTTTCTTGCTTTAATCACTTAAAACCTTGGTGAAAACATCGGGTCTTTGTCTCCACTGCTTAAAAAATGCAATTTCACTTTAAAATAAGAAGGTTGATAAGCTGATGTCTTGTCTCTGTAGCTATCTGAAATAATTTCCAGGTGAGAAGACAGCATTGGACTCCTTATACTGATTTGAAATCTTTTCCTATCTAAGGCTTTTACAAGGAGAGCACTAAGTCTTAAATTACCTTTTCAGGAAATAAAAGTGCAGCTTTTGTTAACAGGGTCTGTAATTTGCTGTGGAGGAAAGCTTTCATCTTTGGCTACATCTGCCCTGCCCTCTGGTGGTCACACAAAGGCCAGCTGAGAGTCTGGTTTTGCATAAACTGGAAGGTTGCTGCTAAGAAATCTCACCCCCATCTGCTGCCAAAAAAAAAAGAAAAAAGTTTGTTTGCTCACTTTTAGTGGTTTACAGAGAAGGTACAAAAGATTTACAGTTTTCCCAATGTGTTTCAACTACAGTTTTGCAGTCCTGTGGTAGCAGCAAAGACATGCATCTTGGACATTGCATTACATTAAATAGTAGAATTGATGACACTACATGTTATACGGTTCTTTCTTCTCACCCTATTTTGGAGATCTTTTTTCGTATAGTTGAAATGAAGCCCAACGGTTTATTTTTCTGAATGCTGGCTTGCTGGTTTTGTCTGTGATATTTTTAGATGCATTGAACTCTGCACAAATAGAGTAGCTGTGCTATTTAATTCCAATTAAACTTTTGTGTTCCAGTGTATGTTTTCATTCTGGAAATTCTTGGCTGTTCTTCTGTAATCTTAATAGGAACAGAGATAGAGAAGTTTTGTCTTTCTATTTAAAAATGATCTTTTGAATGTTTCACTAAAGCTTTTGTGCCTTTCTCCCTCTGCCATGCGATTTGTACTTTATCACTCCATTTATTTTCCTCCCAGTTAAGGCTACAGAAATCGGTAAAGTTCAAAATGCCCTAAAGGATCTAATCTGAATTTATTACTGTTTCATTTTGAAGCATATCTGATACACATGTCTTACAGAGATGCAATCTTGTTTTATAACCCACTGAGGTTTTTTAAGTGTAGACTATGAATCTGATCCTGTGAGCTAGTAGTAACATAAATAGATGTTATGTAATGGTTCATAAAGTCACCAGGAACCATCGGGTTCTTATTAGGGAACTGCTGAGGGAAAGACTTGTATAATACCACTGGGTTTTTTTTTCCAAGAAAATAGGAAACCTTCTTGATTTTTTTTTTCCACACTTAGTAAGTGTGAGTTCTCATAATGTATGTTTTAATCTTTTTAAAGTGATATATGCACTGAAGAGTCAATATGCAAAATTCACCCAGGAAAGTAATCTGAAACTTCTGCTGAAATTGCAGCTGAACCAGGCTGCCAAATGGGAGCTTATGCTCAGACATATGCAGAGCTGAAATCACAAGATATAGGGTGGAATATTTGAATTAGAACTACTAGAAATTACTTGGATGAAAGAAGTTATGAAACCTAAGACAGAAATCTGTATTGTGAGTAAGAAAGTGCTTCCCCCCACCCCTCAGTTTGTGGAGCCAAAGGTTGAAAAGAGGGTAGATATTCCAAGTTAACCTCATCAGTGAAGAAGGAATAGGCAATTGCAGACCTACCCACTTGCAAAACATAGCTTTAGTGATACAGTGTCAAAAGATGTGTGAATGTCTGTGTGTGTATATAGATGCTTATATTTTTTATGACATATATATTGAATTCTGTATATTTATCAGTATTTTGGAAGGTTTATAACTGAAAAAACTTGAAATACAGTGGAACAAAAAAAACTTCCATTTCCTTCTTGTCCAAGTACCATGATGCAGTAGTCCAGTTATGAGCAATTTTTAATAAAAATAAGGAGAGGAGAGTATAGATATCTCTCATTTGTGTATCCTGAGTCCACTGAGGTTCTCATGGCAGAGGTCATGCCCTTTAAGTTCTTCTATAGAAGATTTGTGTAGAGCCCTCTCCTGACGTACTCTTGTATATAACTTCAGGATTAGGGATTTTGGTTTTATAAGCAATAGCAATTAAATGTCGTCACCCAATAGCTGCTTTCTTCACAGAAAAGCAGCTTTGAGTGGAAGTGCACTGCATAGGTTTGAAATTCATTTTTTTCCCATGCAGGTTCCTTTTCGTATTGTGCTTGAGTAGGATAAGAATGAACAAGAGGTACAGTGCTATTTAGTTCCTATGCAAAACTAATAATAATAATGACCAACGAATTATGTTCAGTAAACTGGCAAGATGTTTGGCATCTTAAGTAGCTATACTTCATATGTAGCTGCAATAATGTAAGCTTTAGATGAGAAATTGCTTTACTCCTCTCATTTGTTTTATCAACAATAATATCTTCATTGAAGTCTTACTGCCTAAGACAACCCCAGGTACTGTGGGATAAGGGAAACCCCTGCGTTTCTGAGGACTGTGGGAGATCACAAGCAGGGCTGTTCTGAGTAGGCATGGCTGACTGAAAACAAATACTTCTAGAATGATCACTTTGTAATTAATCCAGAAGTGTTTTGTAAGTCTTGATTAGTTTACAAAAAATGCACATCATAGCACAGACAAAGTGCACAAATGAGATGTAAATATTTAAGGATTTGAGCTTTGCTTTGTTCAGAGATTGGGGAAGCATCTGCGGCTCAGAGGGAAGGATTGCCAAAAGGTGGAACAGAGTCATGGGGAACAGATGTAAATTCAGTCACTTTGAACGGGAGGTTACTGCACGGGCTGCAATCTGCCGCCCAACGGTTTTTAGGAGCAATCTCATGGACTGCTGGTGCCTAGAAACTTAAGACGAATGGGCCCTGTATGGGCGAGGCTGCCCAGGGAAGTGGTTGAGTCACCATCCCTGGAGGTATTCAGAAAGCGCATAGACAGGGTACTCCAGAACATGGTTTAGTGGGCATGGATGATGGTTGGACTCAATGATCTTGAAGGTCGTTTCCAATCTAAATGACTCTATGATTCTATGAGGCTTTACCTCACGCGTGCGCTAAGCACACGGGAACTATCACAGAATTAATTTGTGGACATGTCAGCTGCGGTGCCTCAGGGACAGGTCAGACGACATGCACGTGGCTGTAGTTGGACGACAGTGACGTTGCTTTTCACGTGTGCGGTCGTGGTGGTGCAGCCGGGGGCCCAAGTGAATTTAAAACTGGTTTTACGTTTAGACAAGCCCGAGGTCTTGCTGTGAACCTTGCAGGCGTGCAGGAGCTGCAGCTGCTGCCATTCAGCTCTGCGGCCTCAGAAGAGTGCTATGTACCTGCTGTGTATGCCAGGCTTCGGCTGATCGTGTGCTTGCGTGGGAAAGCCGGTAAATACGTGCTTGTCCCTTCGTTACTACTAATACAAATGAGAATATTGTCATTTTGAGAAACGCACCGGTAAGGTGTCCGTGGGGGTGGCGTGGACCCTCTCCACCCGGACGCCTGTTACTGGAGCTACCTGCTGCGGCGCGTTGCGCCTTTGGAGGCAAGAAATGAGAAACCGACCCTGTCCTTGCACTGTGAGTCCGCGGGTGGGGGTGCGGAGCAGGGGATAACGGAGGGAGGAGGGGGACAGGCGGGCGCTCCCCTGGCAGCAGGTCACCGTAGCGCCTGGGCCTGCGGGGCGGGGAAACTACAGCTCCCGAGAGCCTTTGCACATCCTTGCGCACGCGAGGACCGGCGCCTCACGGGCGGTGGCGGCTCCCGCCGCACCCAGCGCGCTCTTCTGCGTGCGGGGGGGCGGGGCCGCAGGGGGCGCGGCCAGGGGCCGGACTACAACTCCCAGCGGCCCCTCGCACATCCCGCGCGTGCGCACGGCGGCGGCCCGCCCGCTCTCCGCCGTTGTCGCCGTAGGTGGGTGGGGGGAAGGGAGCGAGCGCGGCGGTGAGGCGGCGGGAGGGGGGGGCTGAGAGTTGAGAGTTCAGCCGCCGCTGTCGCTGCCAGCTCGGACTCATGATTCCCATATGCCCGGTAGTTTCGTTCACCTATGGTAAGTAACGGCGCTCGGTGTGTATGTGTGTCCGTGCGCGCAGAGGGGGGGAGGGGATGCGGCCCGCGCGGTGGGGCGGGGGGGAAGGGGGCGAGCGGGGCGGTTGGGGGGGTCCTGAGGCGCCGTGTCTGACCTAGCGCTCGCGCGCTCTTTCTGTCCCTTGTCTGTCTGTCCCCTAATCTTCCTCCCGCCCCCCCCTCCCCGCCCCCCCGCCTCCTCCTCCCCCCCCTCCTCCTGCCGGGCCTCCTGTCATGGCCCCGACCGCCGCCGCCGCCACCGCCTCTTGGTTATCGTCGCTGCAGTGCCCAGCCGGCTGGGAGAAGATGCCAAAATGGCCACCGGCAACTACTTTGGATTCACCCATAGCGGGGCTGCTGCTCAGTATAGGTAACCACTGCGACCCCTCCCTGCCCTGCCCCGCCCCTCCCTCTGCCCGGGCCCGCAGCCCCCTCTCCCCTCTCCGCCTCCGGCCCCCCGTCCCCGAGCGAGCCCTCCCCGCCCCCTCGGGGTGAGGGCTCGGGACTGCTCCCGTCCCCCGCCCCGTGCCGGTGCGTCTGCTGCACCGCCGCTCCTCCGGGATGGCTGTGCCTGGGACCCTTCTGCTTGTCTGCCCCGCCCGCGGCTGTATTTTCTTATCCTCCTGGTAAGGGCCTCCCTGTATCCCCAGTGGTGTGAGGGTGGGGACGTGGAGCAGGGCACTACGCAGGAGGAGGAGAATCAGCGGCAGCATCAGGTCCCGAGGCCCTTAAATTAAAATGGCCACTTGCAGTCAATACCACCAGCAAGTTACCATCTGCTGCCCCCGGGCCCTTCTCCTTCTTCAGTTTCAGGGAAGACGGGGTTTGCTCCTCAAGTCTTTGCCCCCACTTATGTCAGTGTGGGAGGACAGAGTTTTTTAACATAGGATAGAACCCAGCCTCTGGGAGACCGGGTGGGTAAGGGAAGAGCTGAAGCACCAGAAAATACAGGGGATTTCATTCTGTTGAAGCAATGTTATAATTAACGTCTCTAAGAAAGTAGAGCAGGTACGTTCAAGGCCAGGCAACTCTTAAAAAGATTTTCTACTTTGATATTTAAGACCGGGAGTAGGTCTTCTCGTGTTGCTCGGGGACCTGTAACTGTACATTTTATATAGACACACTGCCGTAAGTCTTTGTATCTTTGTAGTTTTTGTGCGTCCAAATTGTGTATCAGAGTGTTAAAAAGTAATTGGCAGCATCTATTATCTCACATTTTCTGAAATCAGATTACTTAATTTGGCAAAAAACAGATACAGTCGGGGACATCTTCACATTTTTGGCTTGTATTGAAGTGGCACCATGTCATGGTTTAACCCCAGCTGGCAACTAAGCACCATGCAGCTGCTTGCTCACTTCCCCCCCACCCAGAGAGATGGGGGAGAGAATCGAAAAAAGTAGAACTTGCGGGCTGAGATAAAGGCAGTTTAAGATGACAGAAAGGAAGAAAATAATAATGATGATAATAATAAAATCACAGTAGTAATAAAAGGATTGGAATATACAAAACAAGTGATGCACCATACAATTGCTTACCACTCGCCGACTGATGCCCAGTTTGTTCCCGAGCAGTGATCCACCCTCCCACCCCCTCCAGGCCAACTCCCCCCAGTTTATATACTGGGTATAATGTCATATAGTATAGAATATTACTTCAGGTTAACTGCCCTGCCTGTGTCCCCTCCCATCTTCTTGTGCCCCTCCAGCCTTCTTGCTGGCTGGGCATGAGAAGCTGAAAAATCCTTGACTTAGTATAAATACTTAGCAACAACTGAGAACATTAGTGCATTATCAACATTATTCTCATACTGAATCCAAGACATAACACTATACCAGCTACTAGAAAAAAATTAACTCTGTCCCAGCTGAAACCAGTCCACATTTGAATCTATGTTACTCATTTCATAAATCTGTAATAAAGACCTTCCTTGATCCCTAAATCTTGGTTAGTGGGAAAAACAGAAGAATAAAGCAAATATGTGAGGCGTTATTAACAAACAAATGCAGATGTGTGCTACTGTTAACTAGCTAATAAAAATTGCATACCTGACATAGTTTCAGGAATATACAGTTTTATGGAGGTCTTGGAATGACTCCCAATCTATTCTTTCCATCTATTTTTTCCTGGAAATGGACATAAAGTACATTAAATTGCATTTGCTCCAATGTTTAATAGTTAAAGGAGAGGATTAAATTTAGCTCATCTGCTAGTTCTTTTAAGATTAGGTGCTTACAGTATGGGTATGTTTTACTTGACAGTTGCAGTGAAATTTGAAACTTGAGGTGTCATGGGGTATGAAGGAGTTTCTAAATAGGATTTTTTTTTTTGGTCAGTAGACAAATTAAGTGAATAATAAACAGAGATCCCTATGTCTGCGGTTTTGAAGTAGAGATTAATTTTTTAAATTATTACTCTTTTTTTTTTGGAGCTGAGGTGGTCTCTAGACTTACGAATCTGAACAACTCATTTGAAATTTTGTTTTGAATTGCAATATAAAAACATATAATTGGGATAATGTTCAAGTTCAAAACTTGTTTTCATAGTTAATCCTAAACATATTCTTGAGAAAATGGAAAACTGATCAAAAGAAGCTTTTTCCTTTGCTATCACAAGTGCAAGATACTATTTCATTTGCTGTCAGTAAAAGACTCTACATGCGATAAATAGTTTGTATATTTACCACATCTGAAAGTGAAGAGACACAGCAATCAGTGTTAGAGCAGTCCTTTCATGAGAATTAATTTAATATTTTGAGCAGAAAACACACTAGCCACTTAAAATGTCTAAAAGGGAGCTTACCTTCATGAAGCAGACTTGGCAGGTCCTTAGTAGCTTGTTTACAGAGTGCTACAATATGTATATTCCACTCCAGTATATTTGAGAAAGAGGTGGAGATGGCAGGGGAAGATAGGAAAAGATTTAATACTGCAACAAGTCCTCTACAATTGTTACTAGTATTTGAAGTAACAGTTTATAGAATAATAAAATTCCTGCGTTCTTAGAAACCAGGATAATAGATAAACAAATGGATGTTTATCTGCATAGTTAATACATAGGTGAGCCTCCTAAATCTAAAAATAAAAATAAACTTCTGGCCACAGAACTAACCCATGGACTTTTAAAAAGTTGCTCAAAACGGCAAGTTGTTCTAGGATGGCAAATCAGACACTTAAAATTGAAGACCTTAGTTCTTTGATGCATGCTGTTTAGAAGTCCTAGTGCTGTAGTTTTTGTAGGAAGTAACAGAAATTGTCATAATAAACACATTATTGGTCACATTTTGGGGTGTTCTCTCTTGACAAAATGCCTTTTAAAAAATGCTAATGTATTACAAGAACTTTAGGCTCCAACTTTAAAGGAACCTCAGTCAGTGCTCCCTAATTATAATACATGGAATCCTGTTGATTTCAAGTGGTTACTTCAGCTAAGTGCAAAAAATCTGGGCAATTCTTTTCAGGATATATACCTTTCAAGTATGAAACTGTTAAATCTTAAGCTGGAGACATGCAGGGAAAAAAACCCAAACTGCATAAGAAGAAAGAGAGTCTGAATAGTTTCTGATCAATTTCAAAGAATAGAATAGACTATTTCAGTTGGAAGGGACCTACAAAGATCATCTAGACCAACTGCCTGACCACTTCAGGACTGACCAAAAGTTAAAACATGTTATTAGGGGCATTGTCCAAATACCTCTGAAATACTGACAGGCCTGGGGCATCAACCACCTCTCTAGGAAGCCTGTTCCAGTGTTTGACCACCATCTCGGTAAAGAAATGCTTCCTCATGTCCAGTCTGAACCTCCCCTGACACAACTTTGAACCATTCCCATGCATCCTGTCACTGGATCCCAGGGAGAAGAGCTCAGGACCTCCGTCTCTGCTTCCCCTCCTCAGGAAGGTGTAGGGAGCAATGAGGTCACCCCTCAGCCTCCTTTTCTCCAGACTAGATGAACCCAAAGTCCTCAGCTGCTCCCTACAGGACATTCCTTCCAGCCCTCTCACCAGCCTTGTTGTCCTCCTCTGGACGCACTTGAGGACATTCACATTCTTCTTAAATTGTGGGGCCCAGAACTGCACACAGCACTCAAGGTGAGGCCACACCAATGCTGAATACAGCACGATAATCACCTCTTTTGACCGGCTGGTGATACCGTGTTTGATGCACCCCAGGATGGGGTTTGCCCTCTGGGCTGCCAGGGCACACTGCTGACTCGCATCGAGCCTGCTGTCAACCAGCACCCCCAGGTCCCTTTCTGCAGGGCTTCTTTCCAGGCAGTCATCTCCCAGTCTATCCTTGTGCCTGGCATTACTCCATCCTAGGTACAGAATCTGGCATTTGGACTTGTTAAATTTTATCCCGTTGATCATTGTCCAGTGTTCAGATCTATCTTGATGCCTCTGCAAGGCCTCTTGTCCCTCAAGAGAGTCACCAGCACCTCCCAGTTTGGTATCATCAGCAAACTTGCTAATGGTGTGTTTAACTTCTGTATCCATTTTGTTGATAAAAATATTGAACAGAACTGGCCCTAGAATTGAGCCCTGAGGAACACCGCTGGTGACTGGTCACCAGCCAGATGTAGCCCCATTCACTACAAGCCTTTGAGCCCTGCTGCTCAGCCAGTTCTTCGCCCAGTGCACCATGAACCTGCCCATCCCACAGTTGGACAACTTGGCCAGAAGGGTGCTGTGATGGGGCAGTATCAAAAGCCTTACTAAAATCCAGAAAAACTACATCCACCGCCTTCCCTTCATCCACTAGGCAGGTGACCTAATTGTAGGATATCACATTAGTTAAACAAGACTTTCCCTTTGTGAACCAGTGTTGACTGTGCCTGATGATTGCATTGTTCTTCAGATGCCTTTCAGTAGCACCTAGTATGATCTCCATAATTTTTCCAGGAACTGAGGTTAGACTAACAGGTCTGTAGTTTCTCGGGTCTTCCCTCATACCTTTCTTGTATATTGGAGTAACGCTGGCTGGCTTCCAGTCAGCAGGGACCTCCCCAGACTCCCAAGACTTTTGTTACATGTTTGAGGGGGGTCCTGCTGTAGCATCTGCTAGCTCCTTCATTATTCTGGGTTGAACCCCATCAGGCCCCATGGACTTGTGAACATTCAGCTGATACAGCTGGTCTCTTACAATTTTGACAAATGGAAAGTCTGTCTTCCCGCAGTCGTGGTCCTTCCAGAGGACTCAAAGGAGAAACTCTGCTGTACTAAGTGATATTTGAAAGGTGCTTGTAATAAAGGTTTTCTGTATTTAATTCTGGACTTGTTGGAGACCAGTATAAACCTTGTTGGAATTCATTTCTCAAAATGACAATATTCTCATTTGTATTAGTAGTAACAAAGGGACAACATATTAGAACTATTGGGCTCAAAGAAATAGCTTCTTTGAATCAACAACTGAGAAGATGATGAAGCTATTATTGGCACTGCGTCTTCCTGTGATTCTAGTTTATGTGTGGCCATGGTGGATCATTTAAATACTCTCTCATTCTTCACAGGAAGGGTGAATTAAAATTTGTCCAAGGAATATAGTCTTAACTTTAAATACTGATATTTGAAGCAGTTATATAGGCCAGATTGGTAGCTGCTGAGGTGTTAGATCTTGGATTTGGGAAATTTGTGAGTAGTGTGTGCAGGAGCTGATAACGTATTTACTGTTGTAACAGTGTAAGCAGTATAGTTCTCTGAATTGACTAGATAAGAAAGGGAATAGATGTCTTTATTAGTTCATAAATACTACTTTTCATAAAACACATTTGAAATCTTAACTTGTTTCATATTTAATCAAAGGCAGCACAAGAGCTAAGTGTCCTTTAAACCTGTAAATAATGGATTAGAAGCGTTCTTGTTCCTTTCAGTGTTGTCACTGCATAAAATTTCCTGCTGCCCTGCTCATTCAAAATTCTTTGTGTGCACTACCCAGTAATAATATCATGACTTAATGAGAGAAGCATTAGATTACACAAATACCGGTATGGGAAATTTCTCTGAATATTGCAATACCTTTACAATTTGTGCCTTCTGCTAGTGGTTGTATTAGCACCTAAAGTTATAAACCTGCATGCAATGCAAACTTCATCTGTTACTTATTTAAGTAACTGTATTAATCCCTCTATTTAGGAGTCTGAAGTAAATGTAGAATTTGGTGATACTAGTCCTCTTTTTGTTTGTGTGTGTATGTGTGCTCTGTAGGTCACCTGAACCACTGTGTGTCTATTCAGTTTGAAATGAACAACCTAATACTGGCTTGTCTTCCATGTGTAAAAAATACTGACTTTCTTGATTCAGTGCTGGAGAGAGTCATAGTTATGCTTTTATTCTAAAGTTGGCTGACTGAAATGGGGGGATGCTGGTAGAGAGATAGGGGCATTGAGAAATGTCTGGACAGAGAAGTGTGCAAAAGTGGTAGTCTTAACCTTGTGTTGAGATTTTGGTTTCTGTTAAGAAAATAAAGAATCTTTAAGCGTCTGAGTTTCATCTTGGGGATACTCATATTGTGTCACTGCTCTAATGAGACAGGACACAGATGGGAGATTCTTGGGTAGTTAGGAGTGATTTGTTAACTTCAAATTGCCTTCAAGTAACATGAATATTACTGTGTGGTGAGCTTTCACAGATAAAGGCAATTTTAGCATTTCAGATTGAGAGCAGACCACAGTGCCTGTGGGTTTAGGTTAAGATGCAGTCTTCTAGGCAGCCATATGAAAGTGAACTCTTGCAATTGTAGCTGGTTTGGAATTCAAGTGCAGTGCACTATGTTACAGGGTATTTGAGGCTGGTGCAGAACAGCAAAAGAAGGTGAAATGTTGTGGATGGATAAGCTGGCTATTGAGAACTGTTTGGGGGTGGAGTGTTTTCTTCACATTTGCTAGTACTTCTAATTAACTTTACTTTTGTCTTCAGTGTCTGCTCCAGTTACCTCTTCTTCAACTAGTCGCTGGTTTCAAAAGTATTCAGTGTTTCAGAGACATTAGGCCTGTAATTCACACAGGTCTGCTAGCCCCAGTTTAAGGTATCCCTAAAGATAATTCAGACTTGTACTGCTGGACAACCAGGAAGATAAGGACAATACTGAGTAGGACTTTGGCTTCTGAAGTGAAAATGTACTACTTAGACTTAAATTTATGTTAAGAAAAACATTTATTCACCTTACAGTATTGTGTTACATGCACCCCATTCTAAAATGCATGGGGAATGAAGGTAGTAGTTCTATCATAGGATGAAGGTACCTATATCATAGTGTAAAAGCTCCAAATGCTTTCTTTCTGCAAATTTTATGCCCATGCTATCTTGAGTTGCATCACATCTTAAAGCATAAACATTTTTAGCTAAAGAGACTTCACTGAATATGATAGAGCTGTGTGGTGCTGATTCTCTTTTGTTCAACCAATGTTAGTCTTAGGTGCTATCCTAAATATGCTGTTCTAGCTTACTTAATGTACACCAGAAGCCTCCAGTAAGCTGCTGCTGTTTATAAAAAGATTTTGATAGACTTATTTTCAAGTTGGTGAGGTCCCACTCTCAAAGGAGGTATGCCAACATTAGAAAGGCAATAAGGGGCTCTGGGTTTGTTAACATGGGCTGTATGCCAGTATTGCAGTTGACTAATGATGGGGAGATGGAGGAGGTGGTGGTAATTGGGGTGGAGAGGTGCCTCACTAATCAGAGAAGCCTTTGTCATTTTTAGGAGGGAAGTCTGCCAACTAGTTTAAATTTCCAGCAGGCTCATGTCTTTAGGAACCGAGCACTTGGGGAAGCTTTTCTGTTAATGGTGGTGTTAACATCCTTGGTAGTTCTAACCTCAGTTGTAGGCTTAACTCTGGGGTGTTAAAATATGTGTAAAATTTTGTCTGCTACTAAAATGCAACAATGGTAAGTTAAAGTATAGTTGCATTATTGGTACTAGAAGAGCAAAGTAGTAGCTTAAGGCAAGAAATATAGAATGTTTTAAAAATTGAATACAGTTTTCCATATTAGTGAAGTATCTTTCCTTTTATAGACAACTTGCCAATTCTAGCATTTTTTCTGTTTAACCTCTTCATTAATGATCTGAATGATGGGGCAGAGTGTACCCTCAGCAAGTTTGGTCATGACACAAAACTGGGAGGAGTGGCTTATACGCCAGAGGGTTGCACTGTCATCCAGAGGGACCTCAACAGGCTGGAGAAATGGGCTGACAGAAATCTCATAAAGTTCGGCAAAGGGAAGTGCAAAGTTCTGTACGCCGGAAGGAGCAACCCCTTGTACCAATATATGCTGGGGTCACCCAGCTGGAAAGCAGGTTGGCAGAAAAGGACCTGGGGTTCCTGGCGGACACCAAGTTGAACATGAGCCAGCAATGTGCCCTTGCAGCAAAGAAGCTGACTGGCATCCTGGGCTGCATTAGGCAAAGTATTGCTAGCAGGTCGAGGGAGGTGATCCTGTCTAACTCAGCAACTGGTGAAGCCACACCTGGACACACTGTGTGCAGTTCTGGCCTCCCAGTGCAAGAGAGACATGGATGTACTGGAGGGAGTCCAACAAAGGGCCCACAAAGATGATGAAGGGACTGCAGCATCTCTCCTGTGAGGAAAGGCTGAGCAAGCTGGGACTGTCTAGCCTAGAGGAGAGAAGGCTGAGGGGAGATCTTCTTAATGTATATAAATACCTGAAGGAAGGGTGCCGAGAGGACAGAGGTCAGTGATGCCCAGTGACAGGACCAGAGGCAAGGGGCACAAACTGAAACACAAGAGGTTCCCTCTGCACACCAGGAAACATTTTTTTCACTGTGAGGGTGACTAAGCACTGGCACAGGTTGCCCGGGGAAGTTGTAGGGTCTCCATCCTTGGAGGTAGTCAAAAGCTGTCTGGACAGTGTCCTGGGTGACTGGCTGTAGGTGGCCCCGCTTGAGTGGTGTTGGACCCCTAGATGACATCCAGAGGTCCCTTCCAACCTCAGCCATTTTTTGATTCTGTGACTTTGACAGGGAAAATGTTAGTAGTTGGTGCTTCTTCAGGCAGATGTAACATCTCAAGCTCAGTTCTTTTTGTCTTGCATGTTATTACTGTGAACATGGCTGTTGACTAGACTTGAATAAAATCAATGTTTTGATAATTAAGAGAGCAGTATAGGCAATGAGCTGTCTGTTGTGTGCAACTGAGTAAAGGGAGGTAGATACAGAGCATATATTGCATCATTATTAGACTTGCAGTTATGTTGTGATGTACAGTGAGGAAAACATTGCAGAATTTGGTTGGATTTAAATCAGGTCATGAGACTAAATCCGAAGAGTAATAAAGCAGTAAGGGTGTATTGAAAACCTGAGGATATTCATCTTCGAGGTGAGTTATTGATAGTATATGGTTTAGCTGTCTAGTACTAATCAGGATTTTTTGTTTGTAATGGAATGACGCAAGGATGTTTTTAGAAACAAGGAAGAGGAATGGAAACTCAAAGTTGCTACGAAGAACTGTCTTCTTTAGGCCTTATGTAGTTAAACCATAGAATACTAGGAGCTGCTGAAATTTAACAGAATTCAAGAGGGGATTGCACATTTGCATACCTTCAGGCCTCTCTTTGGATTCTTACTGAATTGTGTTGCAAACTGTGTTCTGTTCATAAAATTGTAATAATACGAAATAATAATTTTAATTAAAGTTCTAGAAAGATATATTCAGTCTTCATCAAAATTTTATGCTTGTAGTGAGTGGACAGGCTTTAGAAAAACAGAAGTAAAGTCACTTCTAAAGTCCCAACTTACTGTAGTGTGATATTTCATTTCACCATTTTATGCTGTTTATTAATAGTCAAGTGTGTTTAGGAGGAAAAAAGCTCACTGGATTTTTTTTTTTTAATTATTATTGTTTTGTTTTCACTTTGCTTTACCCAGGTTCCATTAACACACCTGAAACTTCATCTGACCAGTTATTCAGTAGTGCCTCTTCCTAGGTTAGGATCTGAAGAAGCAGCAGATTGTAGTGCTTCTTTAAGTTTTTGTGGAGTTAGGTCATACTTGTTTCAATCTTCATGTCCCTGAAAGAAAAACTGCAAAACTTTATTTTTTTGTATTCTGCTTCTAATAGAATAATCTGTGAAAGTTTGAGAAATCTGGCAGATAGGTCTCAACAAATATGGTTTCTGTAATGCTAAAATGTTCAAATGTTCTTAAAAGTTAGAATTCAAGAAAAAAGTCTTAATTAGTGGGGGGGGTTTAGTTCAAGATATTTGCATTTTAAAAATCATTTTAAGAGTAGCTTAAATATGCTAAGCTAGCCTGAAAATAACTTCTTTAAATGAAAAAAACCTGCAAGAAATATGTTTTAGAAGTTGTAATTTCTGAGGAAGCTTGTGGTTTGGATGGAGAGAAAATTGGTTTTAGTCCAGATCTTAACTCCATATCAAAGTACCCTAAACAGAGCTGGAAGAACAGCAGTGTTAGTGTTAGTGTGTGTCTGTGTGTTGGTTGGTAGTACAGAGATGCACTGGAGATCAGCATTTTTGTTTGTCTTGAGCTTACATGCAGACGAGTTACAACTCATTTTTGTTTTTAAATTAAATCAGTCAGTGTGATGAAAAGCAAGGCTTATAGGCAGCCTTTGTATGCTTCCTCTATATATACCTTTTACATGCTATATATCTTATATGGAAATAGACTGCATTTTCTTGAAAATGTATTCGTCTGACAATAATTGCTACAGATACCTTTTTGTTTCTTAACACGTGACTTACTCCACAAATATCTTAATGTGGAAAATAAGGTATTACAATCTTAAGTCATCTGAAGTTATTACCTGGCAAAATAGATAGCATTATGTCAAAGCATTGTATTTTCCTGGTATTGTTAACATGCAAAAAATAAATAAAGCTTTCTACTTTCAATTTACTTTTTTATAAAAAAAGCCTCAACACTTTTTTACTAGAAAAGGCCAAGAGCTGGAAATGAAAAAGGACATGAGTCAAGTGTTCTACAGAAGAGAATTCAGTATTTGTTTCTTGATTGCTTCGGGCTGATATATCAGAGGAAATCCAGATCTTCTGTCAGTGTTGCTGTATAAAAGTAACCAGCAAGTGAGGATTCTGCTATATTGGATCTAATAGGTACAACACAAGTTCTCATCTAAGCATTTTTTGTGGAAGAATGTTGCTCATTTACAAACCTACATTATATAGCTATTTAAGTTAGACAAACCTGTGTGGTTTTAGAACTGGAGAACAATGTTTTGCTAAGTGGACACCAATACTTCATTAATTGCTCTTGATCAGCAATTTCTGCCTCCTAGCCAGCTTCTAACTAAATAATTTTAAGTGTGCTGCCAGGTTTATTTCACTTTGGAAGTCTGTATTTCTTTTCATATATCAAAAGCGCTGCTACAATTTCCTTGTTGAAAACCTCTATGCATTTCAGAAAAGGTTTTTAATTGCTGCTTGAATAATCTGTATTTTGACAAGAGGAGTGAAAATTACCAACAGAATTATGAAATTAATCCAGTTATTATAATAACTAATATGGAGTAGTGATGGCTAACACCTTTTGTTTTGAGAGCTTTTTCTCAGGGTGTAGACTTTTTGTTGCTGGTGTTTTAATACAACTTGGCCAAATGTAAGTGTTCGGGCTGGAATTTTCCTGGCTAAATATCTATGTAAAATTACACATTTTTTTAAAGCTATACTATAGCTTAATTGATTTTGTGGTGTAGAATTGGGCAGGGAGATCTTCATAATTCTTTGATGCCTCAAAGTGTTGAAATGGAGACTTCACAAATGAGAAAAAAGGGGTTTACATGTTATACTGTTTCAGAATCACAGCTCTGACTGTACACAGCAATATCAAACGTTGATACCATGAAACAGCTGCAGTGTTAGTTTTATGTCCAGCTTGCAAAGTATCGGGACAAAACAGGCACAGGCCTTGGGAAAATGTACTTTCACTTAGTGAAAGGAGTTCCATACACCAGACAGCAATGTGGACAAAGCCAATTTTTGCTGTGGCCTTTGCTGTGGGATGAATTCTGCAAGACTGTGGCCCCTCACCCCTGTTGTGGTTTAACCCCAGCCAGCAACTAAGCACCACACAGCCCCTCACTCACTCCCTGCCACCCAGTGGGATGGGGGAGAGAACCGGAAGGAAAAAGGTAGAACTCGTGGGTTGAGATAAGAACAGTTTAATAGAACAGAAAGGAGGAAACTAATAATTATAATAATAACAATAATAAAATGACAATAATAATAAAAGGATCGGAATATACAAAGCAAGTGATGCACAATGCAATTGCTCACCACTCACCGACTGATGCCCAGTTGGTTCCTGACCAGTGATCCCCCCAAGACAACTCCCCCCAGTTTATATACTGGGCATGACGTCACATGGTATGGAATACCACGTTGGCCACTTCGTGTCAGCTGCCCTGGTTGTGTCCCCTCACAACTTCTTGTGCCGCTCCAGCCTTCTTGCTGGCAGGGCATGAGAAGCTGAAAAATCCTTGACTTAGTATAAAAACTACTTAGCAACAACTGAAAACATCAGTGTTACCAACATTCTTCTCATACTGAATCCAAGACATAACGCTATACCAGCTATTAGAAAAAAATTAACACTATCCCAGCTGAAACCAGGACAACCCCCCAGAAAATCAGATTGACATAGAATTGGAGATCAGTGTGGAGAAAGGTACACAGCTCACTGCAGCCAGCCTTATCTAGGAGGTTTAATATCATAGTGGTGTTTCATAATATATGGCACTTGTTCTGATACTAATGCATCAGAAAGATTAGTATTTCCCATCATGAGTGTCAGTTGAAATTACAATAGGTGTTATTCAAAGATTTGAGTCAAAGTTGTTTTACAAAAAATACTTTTCTCATGCACTGTAATACAATAATTTTGAATAAAGAATTAATTCTCTTGGTCTTGAGGTTACTTAGGATGTGGAAGATGAGGGCAAGCTAGGTATACACTGGGGTGTAAAACTTTTGAATAGAAGCAAGCTTGTTTAGGAAGAAGAAGCAAAGAGCATGGGGAAATAGCGATATGCATGTAGCAGTGTAAAGCAGGTAGGGAGAGACAAAACATATGGGTAAGGTGCTGGAAATTACCTTCTGCAGTTGACTGAAACATGCAGCTACAGAATCTGGAGCAGAACAGTTGAGTGCAACATGTAGACTGTAAACTGGCTCTGGCTGGGATAGTGAAAATGCAGTGAAATGGAAGTCTGACCTGGAAGACGAACATCAAAGAATGTGTATTATTCCTAGAAAATAGAAATTAAAGTCAGCTTGGTGGGGAAGCACTGTTATTATTATGATCAGCTAAAGAAATAGGTATGGTATGAATAAAATATATTCTTTTTGAATGAAGATTTCTGGTGGAAGAGGTAATATAATAGCAATACAACAGAGTACAATTTGAAGCTGCCAAGTCCTTCACCCATAACTTCTTACATCAGAGTGATGTTTATTTTGATAGTAAATTAAAACACTGTGAGAATTGTAGTATGAAGTTATGTTGAATTGAATGGTCACAAACTGGGTTTGCCTTATGTAAATGTTGGTCTAGACCTCATTTGCTTTTGAAACTGAAGTTTTTATAAACTAAGGAAAAAATTCTTGACGGTGAGGATGCTCAAACACTGGAACAGGTTGTCTAGAGCAGTCTTGCAGCCTCCATTCTTGGAGATGATCAGAATCTGGCTGGACAAAGCCCTGAGAAGCCTAATGTAACTTCGAAATTAGCTGTGCTGACCTCCAAATCCTTGTTTCCACCTACATTATTTTGTGATTTTTAAGCTCCACCTAGTTAATAAAGCCAATTGGACTCATTATCTTTTCATATGAAGAGAGCTGGATTTCCTTGAACTCAAAATATCCTAATAAGGTTATTAGAATTTATTTGGGGGAAGGGAAGAATTGATCTACAAAGAAAAATGGCAAAGTTAACCAGGTCAGTGAGTTAAGTGTCTCTGTCTGCTGTGCTGCAGTACTTGTTTGCATGTTCTTAGTCCATAGAACATAAAGAGTAATTTGGTTCAACTTTTTCCCACTGTGTTGGGGGATTAAGCTAAACTGAATTACTTTCTTTGTTGTGGTGAAGAACACACGTGTGGTTTGTTGCCATAGCTCAGCTGACATACTGTTGCTCTAATAACTTGTTCACATGCATAAATCTTTTCAAGTCGTATTTATTGGGACTAGGTTGAAATACTTGATGTGGTGCAGTATGGAAAATTACTGCTTAAGGTAGACATTAGTAAAAGAATGGTAGAGAAGGAGCTGGTAGAGGTGGTTAGTAGAACTAGAAGAGTGGTTATCAAATAGGAATAATTGCAGTGGACTTCCTTAGGGACTGGTTCTGAGCCTCACTTAGTATTTATATTAGTATGGCATGTCGTGATATTTGATGCAAGGAAAATATTGTCAATACACAGGTAACTTTACAAGAAGCTGCTCTGCGGAAGCTAGACTATTTGGAAAGAAAGCACTGTCTGGAGCAGAGCAGGTAGCACAGCTGAAACTTCATCTGAAATGATGCATACGGTTCTTGCCATCTGTAGTCAAGAAAGAAGAAGAGATAATACTAGGATAGGTGCACAGATGAACTGCAAGAAAGATGAGTGGAATAGGGAGTCTGGCAGAGTAATCTAGGAGGAGGTAAGTTCATCTCAGCAAATGTGATCAGGCACTAGCCAACAAACAAGGATAAAAACTCTTGTAAGTTAAATGAAGAAGTTGGCACAATAATCTTCTTATTTAAACTAATTCCATGAAAATGTCTGGTCATCTTAATGTTAAAAGGTTTTCAGTAAGACCACAGGAACAAAAAGGAATGTCATAAATTTAGAAAAGACGTCACTGTGAATTTCTGTAACATAATGTAACATAACTTTTAAAAAGGAAGAAGCAGTCAGTTCTAGAATATTTTTCTTGCATTCTTGCAAACTCGATCACTAGCTCTGCATGATGTTGCAGAAGCAAGGGGAACAAGTTTGCTAAAGTAAACATGGTCATAGAACTGTATTAGCCTGAGAAATCAAATGATTGAGGCTGTTAATTCTATACCATGATAAGGAATTTCTATACAAAAATAGCACAAAACAAATGAAACTGCCTGTACCAGAATCTTGTTAATAGTCCTGCTGATAATGATCCTAATGTCTTCATAGTATTAAATACTGAAAACTGTCAGGTAGCTTTAATCATATATATTCTGAGAACAAAAACATTTTCTTTGATAAACTGACTGGTACTGTTAACATAAGCACTCTATCATATTTTGTAATAGTAACTTAAGCACGGATTCATGACACTTGGAAGAGCCAAGTTAGTGCTTCCTGGACAGGTCCCTGTTCTTTCTCCTCCTTCCATTTTTTTTTTCCATGTTTCCCTATGTATAACTTACATGGGTTCTGGCATTCAGCAGACTTGTTTTGTAAGCTCCAATGTTTCTAACATTTCAACCATGTTAGAAAACAAGCCCAGCAAAAGAAATTCTCCTTGGTTTCTGCTAGATTAATGAATTAAGTCAGTGCACTGAATAGCTTGACAAGTTACAGAACTAGCACAGGGGACGAGTAGGATGGCATAACCAGGTTTGGTATATGGGAGGAGGGAAGAAGGAGAGTGGGAATAGGATACAGTAAGACTTTCCTGTTGGCAGTAGTGGACTGTTGATGTGTTCAACTGCAGTCTGAGTTAAACAGTCTGCTGTCTGTTTTCTCAATTTATTGTGTTTTTAATAGACACATATGATAATGATTATTACCTCAGAATTTGTGAGTATTTTACACTTCTGTACTGTTAGTTATGTAGCTAATGCAGCCTAATGTTGTAGACTCTCATTCGTTTTTACCATCATAAAATAGTCTTACTGAATTTTCTGGTGGAGTCTGATTTCTCACCTTAAACTGACAAAATAGAGAATCTTCCTATATACGTCGAGTAGGAGGAATTGTTTCAGGCAGTGGTGGGAGGTACGCCAAAGTGTTTTAGGTCTTTTCCTTCTACTGTTAACGCTAAGAAATTGAAAATAAAATGAAAAACAGTTGTGAGTACAGCTCACAACTGAATTAAATTTGGATGAAATGCAAGTGGTCTTCTAAGCAGTCAGCGGCCTATGATGGGAAGAAGGTGGAGTCCAGGCATGGAAGTCCAATAGTAATAAAATTTTCTGTGTTTCTGCAGTAAGAATGTTTTTGAGTGTTTTAATATATTGAAGTTAATGGCTTCTGCTGTAATTAATATGACAAAATCAGGTTTTTTCCATAAATAAATAAATACAAATTACTAAACACAAGGTAGTTATGGAAATGTCTTTTGCAAAAATAATAGTATGTGTAGTTAAAAGGTGCTTTGTTTCTGGTAGGTATGTTGGAGACAATATTGCAGACTTTAGGAAAAAATACTGTAACTTGTTCCTTTTGGTTTTGAGCATAACATACTGCAATTCCAGTGTGCCACTGAGTATGTTTGCTTCACATGAGATTTCATTTTTATATTTTCTTCTGAAAAATAGGGAATACTATCTCCTTGATAGGCATGGAGTTGGTTTTGAATGGTCTTTTAATAGTGCTATGGAGATGTAAAACCCTATAGAGATTCTTAAATGTTATTGAACAACAGTGCAGGAAGTGTACTAAAAAAATTCAGAATAATCACTCATTGCCCGCTTCATATCATTGTTCCAGACAGTGATGTATTGCCTGGTTCACTTTATTTGTGGAAAAATCAAAATAACTATTCTAAGCTTCTAATCATGATGCACAATTATACATCAATATAGGACAGTAATACTAGTTTTCTTTCAAATAATTAAACCTTTGAAGCCTTCATTTTTTATTTCCGCTGTTAGTATTTACTCATTCTTAGTAAATAGCCACATACTAATGTCCTACCTGCAAATTTTAGAGAGGCAGATTAGTCTCGGCATGTGTCTGGAACATTGCCAGAGCTCTGGTAGCAGTTTTCTTGCTGGATCTGACTGTTCTTTTGATGCTTCATGTTGTGAGGCAGTGGACTTCTGTATGAATGAGTGGGGCTAGCTTTTATAATTCTAAATTTTGTGGGAGAAGTCTCTTATCAGAGGTGTGTATTTAAAGTGCCTCTGCCTTAAATGTAGGAGTTCTGAGTTAATTTTCAAGGAAGTCTTTAAAATGTCATTCCTTTAATGTTATTGAAAAACTTCATGCAAGTGCAGGTTAGTAATCAGGTCTCACAGAAAAGTAGTATTTTTCTTAATTTGACAGGTATGTCAGTTTTATGGAAGAACTGCTAAAGCATTTAAAAACTTGCTGGTCATGAAAAGATAACAGTTTAAAACTTCTGTATTATTTTGAATGAAAGACTTGTGCTCCTCTGCTTGAAAAAAAAACCCAGCACAAATGCCCCACTTGCTAAGAAGGTAATCACCTGCATGATATGTGTGCATCCACAGAAACTTCAAAATGATACAGCCTTTTAAATGGGGGTGGAAGAGAGGTAATAGAAGCCATTAAAGTGTATGCATGTATAGATAGCTGCTCCAGATCAGTTTGTAGAACAGACAAGTGTTAATCAAATCTGGGATTTTGAAATGTGTAGGCATTAGCTTAGTATGTTGGATTAACCTAATTATTTGCTTACTGTCTTTTTTAAATATAGCCAGCAGCCAGCTTCGGGTGTAGCCTATTCCCATCCAACTACAGTTGCTAGCTACACTGTCCACCAAGCACCAGTTGCTGCGCACACGGTTACTGCAGCCTATGCTCCAGCAGCAGCTACAGTTGCAGTAGCCAGGCCTGCTCCAGTAGCTGTTGCAGCTGCTGCAACAGCTGCTGCGTATGGAGGCTATCCTACAGCACACACAGCTACAGATTATGGTTATACGCAGAGGCAACAAGAAGCTCCACCGCCACCACCTCCTGTCACTACGCAGAATTACCAGGTGGGTTCCAAAAAAAATTACTTCTGTTGTATGATTTTTAAATGATTGTTAAAAGGAGGAAGCCTGTTTGGTTAAGTGTTGTGGTTTAACCCCAGCCAGCACCTAAGCACCATGCAGTGGCTCTATCACTCCCCCTGCCCCAGTGGGATGAGGGAGACAATCAGAAAAAAAAAGTAAAACTAGTGTTAATAGGACAGAAAAGGAGTATGGGAGGGGGAATAATAATGAGAGAATATACAAAACAAGTGATGCAAATACAGTTGCTCACCACCCACTGATGGGTGCCTAGCCAATTCCCTCCCAGCTTCTTGTGTACTCCCAGCCTCTGCTGGTAGGGCAGTATGAGAGGCTGAAAAGTCCTTGACTTGGTGTAAATGGTGCTTAGCAACAACTAAAACTTCAGTGTGTTACCAACACTATTCTCATCCTAAATCCAAAACACAGCACTGTACCAGCTACTAGTAAGAAAATTAACTTTATTCCAGCCGAAACCAGGAAAATAACAGAATGTGATGATATTTTTTTTTTTTCTGTGAAGCACAGTTTGAGTACAACTCAGATTACTTAGTAGTGAAAACCGATAGAATGTGAAGTGACTGCAGTCTCATATGGCCCATATGGAGGAATATCAGCAGTACTGTTGTACTGCAGGAGCTAAGATACAGACACTAACACAATAAGCAATGAACTGATGTTTACCTCCAAGTGATTTTGTGAAACTACTGCTGAAAAGAGTAGTACTGTCTTGCCTCAGCTAGCTTAAATGCTCGAGTGGTGTGCAGTAAACTTGGTTTTGGAACCGATGTAGTTGAAAAAACTGTTCTAGTAAAAATTTTCAGTGGAGGTAGAAATAGTTCCCTTGCCAGATGCCTGGGTGCCACAGGAGTTCTAGTACCGAACATATAAGGTGTGGTGGGTTGACCCTGGCTGGAGGCCAAGCGCCCACCAAAGCCGCTCTATCACTCCCCCCTCAGCTGGACAGGGGAGAGAAAATGTAATGAAAGGCCTGTGGGTGAAGATAAGGACGGGGAGATCACTCAACCAATTACTGTCACAGGCAAAACAGACTCGACTTGGGGAAAATTAATTTATTGCCAATAAAACCAGAGTAGGGTAATAAGAAATAAAACCAAATCTTAAAACACCTTCCCCTCACCCCTCCTTTCTTTCTGGGCACAGCTTCACTCCAGGATTCTCTGCCTAGCCCCCCTCAGCAGCAGGGGGATGGGGAATGGGGGTTACAATCAGTTCATCACATGTCGTCTCTGCCACTCCTTCCTCTTTAGGGGCAGGACTCCTCACACTCTTCCCGTGCTCCAGCGTTGGGTCCCTCCCAGGGGACACAGTTCTCTACGAACTTCAGTGTGAGTCCTTCCTACAGGCTGCAGTTCTTCACTAACTGTTCCAGTGTGGGTCCCTTCCATGGGCTGCAGTCCTTCAGGCACAGACTGCTCCAGTGTGGGTCCCCCCGTGGGGTCACAAGTCCTGCCAGAAAACCTGCTCCAGTGTGGGCCTCTCTCTCCATGGGGTCCCAGGTCCTGCCAGGAGCCTGCTCCAGTGTGGGCTTCCCACAGGGTCACAGCCTCCTTAGGGTACATCCTCCTGCTCTGGCACGGCGTCCTCCGCAGGCCGCAGGTGGAGATCTGCTCCACTGTGGACCTCCCTGGGCTGCAGAGGGACAGCCTGCCTCACCATGGTCTTCCCCACAGGCTGCAGGGGAATCTCTGCTCTGGCACCTGGAGCATCTTCTCCCCCTCCTTCTTCACTGACCTGGGTGTCTGCAGGGTTGTTTCTCTCACATGTTCTTACTCCTCTCTCTGGCTGCTGTTTCTGTCTGTCCCAGCAACTTTTTTTTACTTCTTAGATACTTTATCACAGAGATGCTACCAGTATTGCTGATGGGCTCAGCCTTGGCCAGCGGCAGGTCTGTCTTGGAGCCAGCTGTCATTGGCTTTATCAGACACAGGGGAAGCTTCTAGCAGCTTCTCCACAGAAGCCACCCCTGTAACCCCCCAGCTACCAAAACCTTGTGACACAAACCCAATACATAAGGGTAGAAGATTGCCCTAGGAGAGGAACTATCCTTTGGGTAGTTTTGCAGTACCCTTCGTGAGATCACTGCCTAACCTTGTGTGGCTACAGGCTTCCACAAAAGGGAACTGTTTGTTTTCATCTTGGGTGTTGAAATAGTATGTCTTTTGTAATAATTTTTTAACTTTTTAGTCCTAAACTTATCAAGGCAGTATCTAGATTCTAATAAGTATTTTGTTTTTTTAAAAGGACTATACTATTGCTGCATGTTCTCAATTCTTTTGTATGGTTCTTTTAATTTGTTACATATGGAAATGAATCATAATGTAGGAGGCTTTCCAGTAGCACATGTACTCATAATTGCGAGGTTAGTTATTAGATTCATTTGGACAGAAAAAGAGAGTCCTCTAAACTAAATAAAAATAATTCCAGTTTATACAGGTTGGATGTAAAGGAGATTTTATTTTTGTATTTCTTGGAAATAAAAAGAATTTTTATACTTTGATACCTTTCAGCTATAGTAGTTCATGCTTTGCTACCCCTCAGTTGATCAACTTTTTACGCTTTACCATAAGTATGGTGAGGATAAGAAAATATATGTACATACATGTAATTGGTTCCAGGGCCTCCCCTTCTAAGCTTACTAGCTATCTCCTGAGTTCTAGAGGTCTTGGATGAGCTACTTGTCTTGCCATTATAGACTGGATATGACTCCCTAATGGACTCGTTGATACACCAAAAAGTAAAGAAGGCTTTAAAAATATCACTTTCATACTCTAAAAAATATAATCAAGAGAAGTATTGTTAATGATGGGATTTTTAAAGCCAATAAATGGTCATGTTCATAAACTTGTGAATTTATTGTGGTTTGTAGAAGTGCACGTTTTGTGGAGATCTGTGGTGGTTTTTCACTTTGTATTTTACAGAAATGTAATCTGACACAGTCATTATGAAAAACTAGTGAGATTATTTGCTTTTCAGTAGCAAAAATAATTTGATAGGGAAAGTGATTTACTAGCATGAGGTTAATTCCTGTGTTAAGTCTGAAAAACACCATCAGGGTTGTTTTCAGGCCTGAAGTGTCTGTAAACATAAATTTAATTTCCTTATGCATTTATTTGTATATACTGTATCTGTGAATGTTTTTTTAAATCTACTTCAGTAGACCAGAAGAAAATACAATGCTTCTTTGACTCTGCTAATGACTTTTATTACTCCAGATATATACTTAAAGGAGAAATTTGCTGGTTTTTCTTTTTTGAATTTTTAGGATTCCTATTCTTATGTTCGATCTACCGCCCCAGCTGTAGCTTATGACAGCAAACAATACTATCAACAGCCAACAGCGACTGCGGCGGCTGTGGCTGCTGCTGCCCAGCCTCAACCTTCAGTAGCTGAGTCGTACTATCAGACAGGTGGGTGGCATGATTCAAACTCCTGTCAATACACACAGTCTGTGTAGTACTTTAGTACCTTAAAAATATCTTTTTAATATTTTACATTACCCAGATTTTTTTTGTTTTATAGTTTTGTCCTGTCACATCTCTGTCCCTACACATCTCTGTCAATGTGTAGAAAAATTTGCTGCACCTAGAACTTGATTATGTGACATTGCTATAAGTAGCTATCTCTGAGGTTTGGATTATTAAATACACTCAAAACACACTTCTAGACAAACTTCTTGTTGATTTGTCTAGAAACCTTGCTGAAGTAGGTTCAAATAGTCAATGGTGGGTTCAGATGGTAACTTTGTTAGAAAGACTCTTTCTTAATTCTTTACTTGCTTAATACATGTAATTGTTTAATTATTGGTATCATGATTGCTACAAAGCATAAATCCTATTTACTTCTTTTTATTTTAATTAGAAATAATAGGAAAGTTTAGGTGTACTTAGGTTTAGTGTACTCTTATTAAAACCATTGAATGAGAAGGTTGTTTAAAAACATGGCAGCACAATTAAAAATAAATGAATAAATTTGAGGCTTCCTAGTGTGAGCTGTGACATGATTAAACAGTTGTGTGATACATGGTACACAATGCATAAACACGACTCTAAAAAAAAAACAAACACCACAACACAAAAACCCAAAACCAATCAAAAAAAACCAAAACAAAACCCACCTGTTAGGTGTTTATTCCCCAGCATATCATTAAGTATCCCTTAACATGTTTTGCATTTCATTCAACTAAAATGTATCAGTGTACACTTTTATTTTCTATCCTAATCAGCTCCGAAAGCAGGATATAGCCAAGGGGCAACTCAGTATACCCAAGCCCAGCAAACACGACAAGTGACAGCTATAAAACCTGCAACACCAAGTCCAGCAACAACTACGTTTTCTATATATCCGGTGTCCTCTACTGTGCAGCCAGTAGCGGCTGCAGCTACTGTTGTTCCATCCTACACTCAAAGTGCAACGTACAGTACAACAGCAGTTACTTACTCTGGTAAGAATTTTGCGTATTATGTTGCTGGGATCTTTGCAGTTGCTACAGGAGAGGCTTTAAATACAATTCTAACAGTTCATGTTGAATTACATCATAGTCTACTGAGAAGTATCAACCAGTTAAATCTTTATAATGGCAAAATAGTTTGCTGTATATTGAAAAGGTGTTTGATGTTTTTGTGTGCCTGTTTTGTTACCTGTGAGAAAATTCAAAGCATTGGCATTGCTAAACGCACAGAGTTTTTTGACTTACTGTAAGGTTTGGGGAGAAAAGATGGGCAGTAGAAAAAAAAAGGAAACACATCCACACAAGTATTACCCAGGCAAATTGGAAGGGAGCATGCTGCCAGCAAACAGCAGTTACAGAGACAGGGACGAGCGGTCCAATATAAATCTTGCAAGTTTGGGCTGTCTTGACCCAAAAGGGGAGGAGAACAGGTGCTGAAAAAAAAGGCTTTCCTTCAAACATTAGAAATCTATAAAGTAGTTAAAGATAAAAAGATGTTAACTTATGGCCAGATGGTAATCAACTGGCATATTATAGCTACCTTGGAACTTTTTGTTTTGTTTTGTTTTCTTTTAAAACGGGTTTTTAAGATTTGCTTGAGACAGAGCCTGGTTAGAGGATTAAAATAGTTGAACCAGTAGATGTAGAAACTTTATGGGAAAACTGGCTTAAAGGTATGAAAGCCCAGTTTCCTTGATTTATTCAACTTTGATACTAGAAATCAAGGACTGCATAGCCAGGTCTTAGCAGGCAAGCAGCTTGTCTGCACTAAACCAGCTTAAATCAGTGAAACAGAATGTAATTGTCCTAGCAATTCTGTCTTCTATCTTCATTTTTTTTTCCCCTTTCTCTGCATGATGTCTGTCCTCTTTGCCATTTGGAAACTTGGAACAGCAAATCTGGTCCTAGAAGACTGCTTACTTCATGTGGCCTTTGATAAATCTATTATTAAAATTCTTGTTACATCATACTTGGTCATACCAGATGTACCGGGAAATTTCACATATTTTTTAGGGATGCTTTGATTTATCTAACATAACTGTGTGTCTGCAAAGATATGTCTAAAGTCAGATACATTCCTCATACAATTGGTAGCTATGTATTTGTGTACTGTGAAACATCAAGAAAAATTCAGACTGCCTAAGAAGATCTCAATAAATTGTTTATATCCTGTCCTGCCCCCCTAACTCTGTTATGCAACATGTTTTTAATTAGTGTATTATGTAATTGATACATGATGTACAGTGATGTAACATTTATTTTATTTTGATCTTTGAGGTACCTCTTATTCTGGCTATGAAGCTGCAGTGTATTCAGCTGCATCGTCCTATTACCAGCAGCAGCAGCAGCAACAGAAACAGGCAGCAGCAGCAGCAGCTGCTGCTGCTGCAACAGCTGCTTGGACAGGGACCACCTTTACTAAAAAGGCACCATTCCAAAATAAGCAACTGAAACCAAAACAACCTCCCAAACCACCCCAGATCCACTACTGTGATGTTTGCAAGATCAGCTGTGCTGGACCACAGGTATCTGTATTATGTAATATTATGCTATACACTTTAGTCATAATTTCTTCAGCTAAAAAACTTACCCCTTTAAGAATATTTGTTCATTTTTAAAGACCTGATTCTGTACTTCTACTAAAGGAATAATTAAATGAAAATGTGCACTATCATAGAAAGAGTTCCTATGAGAAGACAAAAAGAGACATCCCCATAGCTTGTGCAGAGAAGCTTCAGCTGTGCTTTGGACTTCAGAAATATTCTAAATCTTGAGTTTGATTTGCTTTTTTAGCATAGCAAACTTCTTAGAAAATACTTTTTTCAAAACTATGGAATTACATACATTTTGTGAATGGTAGGCCTGAATGTTTATTCTTCATTGTATTCCAGCATCCCAGTTTAGTTTCACAATGGGTACAAGTGCATGGAAAGTAGATACAGATTCATGCAGACTGTTTCACGTGTGTGTCTGGCTAAACAGTTCTTACTGTTTAGGTAAACTTGTCATTATTTCCCACCCTGTCTGCTCTCTAGATTGCCAGTGTTGGTATAGGAACAAATGCCAACTTCGGCATTTCATTTTCAGCACATCTTTGTTTATGCACTACCTTCTTTTGAATTGTTTTTTTTAGTTCTTTGGGTACACGTGATCACTGTGATCTTGTAGTTTGAGGAAAAATTGAAGTCAAGAATAATTGAATGCAGTGCAGGAAACTGCAGTTTTCTGATCCTACCAAGTTTTCAGTGGTAATATCTGTTGATCAGTACTTGATTG
This sequence comes from Buteo buteo, assembly GCF_964188355.1. NCBI lineage: Eukaryota > Metazoa > Chordata > Aves > Accipitriformes > Accipitridae > Buteo > Buteo buteo. The sequence goes on along the minus strand of NC_134204.1, from coordinate 12,642,798 downwards.
AGGAAGTGAGAAGCTAGAGGAGAAAAGCCCGTATTATATTACCTAAAAGTGGAATCCTGGTGGTGAAGAATAGAATTTCTTGGTCTTAGAAGTGGCCTGCTAATGCCTTAGAGCATGTCACATGGAAGAAATGTTCAATGTAGGAAGTGTTTCTTACACAAAGCATGTGTTTTATGCTATGTTCTATATTACATGTATTCACATGAATGATGAGCAAGCAGTACAAAGACAACTTATTCTGTGTGTATTGTTTATTTAAACAGACTTATAAAGAACACTTAGAAGGCCAGAAGCACAAGAAGAAAGAAGCAGCACTAAAAGCTTCCCAGAACACCAATAACAGCAGCACTTCTGCTCGTGGAACTCAGAATCAGTTGCGCTGTGAGCTTTGTGATGTGTCTTGTACAGGGGCAGATGCTTATGCTGCCCACATCCGTGGAGCCAAGCATCAGAAAGTAAGAGTTCCCTCTTGTTCTTATTATACAAGTCAGTCATATATTTCTTCCCATCATTTTTTTCCCATCTTGGAGAGGAGAAAATACACAGAAACAATATAATCTGGATTATTTTGTTTAAAGATGTTTCGTTTTGCTTTTTGTTTCAAACTTACCTTTAAGCTCACTGTTAGAAAGGCCTTGTTGGGAGAAAGGGAGAAAAATATTGCCATGGCATCAATGAGAAGAGGATGTATTGGGGAAAGTATGTAAATTGTAGGAAGAAGGTGTAGAGTAAGATGCGGAAGAGAGTCAATGAGGACATGTGGTAGCATGCTCGTGCCCCCTAACTCTTTTCAAGACTTTTCTTGACATTCGTCTTATTCTTCTGATGCTGTGAAGCTTTCAGTGCACTTTGAAACACTGTAAGCTGAGTCAGTGCCAAGGGACAGGACTATTATGTATACCTCCTTGATATTTCTTGCAAAGAAAATTGGCATATGGGAGCAAGGAACAATGTCCTGTAGTAGACTTTATAATGAGTATGTTTGGAAGACTTCTGGTAAGGATGTTTTCCCTGCTGTTTGGGTGCAGTTTGGTGGGCATTCTGGAATAAATACTGGGCTGCAGTGTGAACCCCTGTGACCTGTCTTTTAAATTTGGCCATACAATAGTAAATGCAATGGCATTGTAGACTTGTGTGTTTAGATATTACAGATTTTCTTCATAACTCTGGAAAGATCAGTGTCACTAAAAACACAGTATTAATATTCAGCTTTTATAGCTCTTTGCATCTCAGAACACTGTACAATGTGGCATCAGTAACATTGTTCCTGTGAAAAAAAATAAATGTCATAGCAGATTTAAAACAATTTTCCCACAAGAGCAAAAATGATGGTTTAGATAGACTTGCCTAGTGTTCTCCCTTTCATTAATAAGTTAAGCCATTACATTTTTGGGTTGCGCCCAGTAACTCCATAGGTATATGGAGTATAGTATATATTATCCTTAAATATTTGCATGTAGCTTTCTCTTCCTCATAAATAGTTGCTAACCTCTTTTAATTTAGGTTGACATCAGTGTAAAAATGGAATCTCAAAGGACTTATGTCTGTGGTACACTAAAGGATATTGTGCATTCTACTGGAAAAAAGTAATTTTGAAGAGTTGCTTGAACTTAAATTTATAATATTGTGTGACACTAATATGTCTGTATTCTGATGGGGAACATACTTAATAAGAACAAAAACCTAAAAAGAGTCTGTACACAGTTGTATGCATATCATGATTGTGTACATGTGCTTGCATTAAAAGCAAGTCTTGCAGACTGGTTTTTTTTCCCCTGCTATTTTCAAAACCCAGTCATTAGTTTTGATCTTGCATGTTTTGTTCTCATGGACTACATGCATTGCTTTTTCAGGTGATGGTCAGCAGTCAAGTCATTATTCTATCTCAAGCATGTTCTGGAAAGGCCTCTGCTTATCACTTCTCAGAATAAGCATGTATCTCTTTACTTTCTATGAGATACTAAAGAGCTCTGCAATACATCTCTCGCGTCCTCCTTAACTATCTCTGCAGTTTTGCCTTTTTTTTTTTTAAAAAAGAAAACCTTTGCCTAAGGTCTTTTCAGTTTTGCTAGGTAACCTGGAAATTTTTTCAATATGAATACTCTTAACATGTAGTGACAAAAAGAGACAGTGTTGTTGAATCTGAATTAAATAACTCTTATTTACAAGTATTGTTTGTAACCAAAATAGTTCAATGTACTACACTTCTGGAGGGAGAGTAAAAAGCAACCAAGCAACGAGTCACATTGAAACAGCTGGAGCAAAATGTTTCCTTGAGTTGTACTGGCTTGTGAGTTTATTGGCTTTCTGTTCTCATCTATACAGCTTTTGGAGTAAACGTCTGAATTTCTAATGGAAATAAGCAATGTGAGATAACAATTAACTATTTCTTTGTTAGAGATGACAAGAGCTTTTACGTGTCCTTTTTTTCTTTTTTTTTTTTGCCAAGATCACTTTTTGTAAAGAAATAATAGCTAACTTTTTAATTATATTAATTTTTTTAATTATATTAATGTTTGTGTTACATTATTTTTTATAGTTATCCCAGGGAAGATCATATTAGGAATTTCTTTTCATTTTACAGGTGGTAAAGTTGCACACAAAACTTGGCAAACCCATTCCTTCAACTGAACCAAATGTGGTTACCCAAGCTACTTCCTCAACATCCACATCTGCTTCCAAACCAACTGCCTCTGCTTCAAATATAGCAACTAGCAGCAGTACTGTGAACTCCTCTGTTGCATCCTCTGCAGTGAAAATTCTTACTCCCACGGCAAACACACCACTTAACACTGCGTCCAACAACAAAACATCTTCAACCGCTGCTAATATAGCTGTAAAGAAAATATCTACACCGAAAATAAACTTTGTTGGCAAGTACAGAAGTCAGTCTTTATTTTGAAACCTAACCTATTCTATAATTTTTTAAGACTTAGTGCAGCAAATACAAATGTATTTAGTTAACTTTATGCATGAGTAACTCTGTTATGTTTAAAAGAATTACTGATAGGTGAAAATAAGAATGTATATAAGGTTTTGTTTCAGAATTTACGGTGTTTTCTGCCCGGTTGTCTCCACTTGACCTCTCTTGGAGGCTTTTCTCACCTTCATAAGAAGCCTCCCACCTTTGATTTCTTCTGTAGTAGCTGCTGGAGTATTGCAGTTCAGTTAGTCCTAATTTCAGTTTACATCCTGGGCTGTTGAGGCAACGTGCAGTAGGTTGACAGTTGATAACTGGGCAACTGAAACATCCTTGTAACAGTGAAAATCTAACAGTAGAAACTTTTGAAATGAGCATGACAGACATTCAGAGTTGGGAAGCAGCTGTTCAACAATAAGCTATCCTGCTCTTTAAGGAAAGACCTATGCAGTGGGAACACTGAGAGTATACTACCTTTGTTAGTACAAACATTATAAGGTTTTGAAGTACTTTTTGGGATCCATTTAAAAAAAAATAAATTACCTGATGACAAAAAAAAGATTATTAAAATAGATTTCCTGAGTTGTTCCCATTCAGTCCTCTTTTGAAAAAGCATGAAAATGAATAATGAAAATTGCAATTATATAAAGCAAAAGTTTTTCTTGCTAAAATAAAAAACTAACTGTTTAAATAACTTGAATGTTGTTAAACTTAGTTTTAAAAATCTTTAATTGTATTTAAAATATGTTTAAGTTTTAACTAATTTTAAAAGACTGATAATGCTTTGGCCAGAGCATTGATATTTGCAAATAAAGTCTTCAGTTTGCACATCATGTGTAATCACATTCTCATTTTATGAAAGTTAATGATTTAACTTTTTTCATTTGTAGGTGGCAATAAGCTTCAGACAACAGGAAGTAAACTGGAAGAAATGAAATCAGCTGAAAGTGTTAAAACAACGCCTGCTGCTACAGTACAAACACAGGAAGTAAAACCAGACACAGCAGCTGAACCAGTGACTCCCACAACTCTTGCTGCCTTGCAAAGTGATGTCCAGCCAGTGGGCCATGACTATGTGGAGGAGGTATTGATATGAAAATGTGTATTATTTTTTACTATTTTAGTGAAAATGTGTTCAACATGAAACAGAATCACAGAGTGGTTAAGGTTGGAAGGGACCTCTGGATGTCATCTGGTTCGACCCCTCTGCTCAAGCAGGGCCACCTACAGACAGTCACCCATGGTGATTTGATTTGATTTGATTTGATTCCCTGGGCAATGTATGCCAGTGCTTAGTCACCCTCACAGTAAAAAAAGTGTTTCCTGGTGTGCAGAGGGAACCTCTTGTGTTTCGGTTTGTGCCCCTTGCCTCTGGTTCTGTCACTGGGTACCACTTACCTCTGTCCTCTTGGCACCCTGCCTTCAGGTATTTATATACATTAAAATGTCCATGTCTCTCTTGCACTGGGAGGCCAGAACTGCACACAGTGTGTCCAGGTGTGGCCTTACCAGTGCCGAGTTAGACAGGAAGGATCACCTCCCTCGACCTGCTGGCAATACTTTGCCTAATGCAGCCCAGGATGCCAGTCAGCTTCTTTGCTGCAAGGGCACGTTGCTGGCTCATGTTCAACTTGGTGTCCACCAGGAACCCCAGGTCCTTTTCTGCCAACCTGCTTTCCAGCTGGGTGACCCCAGCATATATTGGTACAAGGGGTTGTTCCTTCCTGCGTACAGAACTTTGCGCTTCCCTTTGCCGAACTTTATGAGATTTCTGTCAGCCCATTTCTCCAGCCTGTTGAGGTCCCTCTGGATGACAGTGCAACCCTCTGGCGTATAAGCCACTCCTCCCAGTTTTGTGTCATGACCAAACTTGCTGAGGGTACACTCTGCCCCATCATCCAGATCATTAACAACAATGTTAAACAGGACTCGACCCAGTATTGACCCCTGGGGTACACTGCTAGTTACTAGCCTCCAAGTAGGCTTCATTCTACTGATCACCGTCCTCTGGGCCTGGCCATTCAGCCAGTTTTCAATCCACCTCACTGTATGCTTATCCAGGTCGTACATCAACAGCTTGTGTAAAAGGCTATTATGGTGAGACTGTGTCAGAGGCCTTACTGAAGTCTAGGTATACAATATCAACTGCTCTTCCCTCATCTGTCAGGCCGGTCATCTCATCACAGAAATTTATCAAGTTATCAAGCATGACTTCCCCTTGGTGAAGCCATGCTGACTACTCCTTGTGATTTTCTTGTCTTTAACTTGCCTGGAAATGGTTTCCAGGATTAGCTGCTCCATCATCTTCCCAGGGACTGAGGTGAGGCTGACTGACCTGTAGTTCCCTGGGTCCTCCTTGAAGATAAGAATGACAAGGCATTGAACCTGCAAAGGATTGTGCATATGTTTGCATTTCTGTATTTTACATGTTTCTTTTATGCTCACTGGGACATTCTTCACATGGGTGGCATGAGATATGTGGATGAAGTCTTATGTAAATTTTTCACGATTTGCAGGTTTGTAATTATTCAGCTCAGTATGTTCAGGCTCAAGGTTAAATCTGTGTACTCTTTAGAATGGAATAACTTTGGTCTTTGTTCATTACCAAGCACAACGGTGTGTCTGTCAGAATTTAAATTTCTGCTTTGCCTTCTTTCAGTTATCGTGTGAACTTTTTAGCATGTTTTGATGCAGAGGTAGACATTATCCAGTGTCACTGATTAGATTAATTTTTACATCCATTTTGTTTTTATTAAAAAAAAAGCCAAATGTGTTATAACTTTATTTTCCAGGTAAGAAATGATGAAGGAAAGGTGATCCGCTTTCACTGTAAACTTTGTGAATGCAGTTTTAATGATCCTAATGCCAAGGAGATGCACTTAAAAGGGAGGCGGCACAGACTTCAGTATAAGGTTGGTAGAAATGCTAATGCTTCTATCTGAAAATCCTCCAGATGTCAGCTGACTGATTACACGTACTTACATTTAAACACTAGTCAGAAGTAGGTACTCTAAGTAAACAACATATAAAAAAAGGTGGAGAAATATATTTCTTAGGGAGTATAGTAGTTAAAGAAGTAATGCAGACTGAAACTATTTTGGTTTGGGTTTTTTTAAACATTTTGAACATTGCTTTCAGGCAACACTGAAGTATGGTACAAGGTATGCAAACAACAGTAGGTTCTTTATGTTGCTTACCGGGAATTTTAAATAGTGTAAAATAGTAGTGCTCAATGTTTTTGGCAGGATAAACCACATAAACCCTTTGTGGAGACATCTGAGAAGCAAGTGTTGCAGATTTTTTAGTCATGAATGGAGAGACACCTGTATTGACATATGGTGTGCATTTTGATTATTACAAGATTATATTGGAGGAATCTACTGTGGTCACAAGAGATACAATGGACCTGCATAATCATGAAAGGGATGAAAGAAGAGAAAAAATTGCCAGAAAATTTTACTCAGGAACTCATGGTTATGCCCCTTTATGAGGGACCCTTCAGGAACAGGGCATCAGGAAGCACACTGTAGTTAAGATGAAATGTTTTTTCAGGCTATAGCGTAGTCATCCTGCTGCAGAATGAATAGTAAATTACTTAGTATTTCGTGTAACATTTTAATCTTAAATTGCTTTGTTCGCATATAAGTGAAGAGGGAATTCATGCTATTTGTAATATGTTGCTATTTCTTTCCTTTAAAATACTGGACACAGATTTTTCTTCTTCAACTACTCATTCAATGCAGTTCTAAAACTGCATTTTACTCCCCTTGATTTTATTGTAGACCAGTAGTGTGTGTTAAATATGTCAGAGGAACACTGTAACCTTGAGATGAGAAGAGGAAAAACAACATTTCATTCATTATTTTTCTGAACTAGAAAAAAGTAAACCCAGACTTACAAGTAGAAGTAAAGCCCAGTATTCGAGCAAGAAAAATTCAAGAAGAGAAGATGAGGAAACAGATGCAGAAAGAAGAATACTGGAGAAGGCGAGAAGAGGAAGAACGCTGGAGGATGGAAATGAGGTAATGCATTCTGTTTTATCAACAAATGAGACAAAGCTGCAGTCAGGTTATCTAAAACTAACTCTGCTTCTGTAGTTACTTATTTTGAATACTTTTTGGGGGAACTCTGTACTGTCTTGTTTTAAATTAAGTTGTTGTTATCTGTAGCGTTCGCTACATATCAAGGTGCCACGCTTAGATCACTGGTCGGCCCGGACCAGGGAAAGAGACAGATAACACACACAGTGTGAGCGCCAACTTCCGCCTTTTATTGCGCAGTTAATTCCTTTTATACTAACAAGGGGAGGTGGGGTTACAGGTACATCACAAGGCTGCGACTAACCCTCTAACTTTCTGTGACATCGCGAGATCTTCTGAACGCCGACCCCTACAGTTATCCTTCTGGGGTTTTCGTTTGTTAGTGTTCAACCCCTCTGAGGAATGCAGACATACAAGAATTTATTTAGAATGGTTGCAAGTATTGTCTGCCATATAAAGAGAATACTTTGATTCATGCACTTCAGGCGATATGAAGAGGACATGTACTGGAGGAGAATGGAGGAAGAGCAGCATCACTGGGATGACCGTCGCAGAATACCAGATGGAGGATATCCTCATGGTCCTCCAGGACCTCTAGGCTTACTGGGAGTTAGACCAGGAATGCCTCCTCAGCCCCAAGGACCAGCTGTGAGTTTCTTAACTTGAGAAAAAAAATTAAATCATACTTACTTACCAGGAGGCACAGTTAAGAACTATAAATTAGTGCTAATTCAGTTGTTTCCAGTGTTTCTTAATAAAGGATTTGGAAAAGTGAAGAAGAAATTGTATGCTAATGATACTGTGTAGATGGACCTGTCTTCCAAAATAAGTCCACTGAAACGAGAAAACGATGCCTTAAAGAAAAATATTGTTTCTTCTGAAATAGAAGTCACTCTGGATTTGTGTACTATTTTTTATTTCATTTAATTGCATTATACAACATTACTTATCTAATTGTGGACAAATGTATGGATAAAAAGTGGATGGATTGTCAGTCGCAGAGAGTAATGGTTAGTTGTGGGTCATACTCCACCTGGAGGTCAGTAACAAGTGCGGTACCAGGTGGGTTTATCCTGGGATTTGTCTCTTTAGCACCTTATCAATGATCTGAAAGGTGGTGGAGTGAGTGCACTCTCATAAGGTTTGCAGCTGGCATGAAACTGAATCAGTTTAGGGTGGGGAGAATAGCTGATACCTTTGAGGGCAGGGCTGCCATCCGGAGGGATGTAGGCAGACTGGAGGAATGGACCAACAGGAACTTCATGGAATTCTGCAAGGACAAATGCCTAATGCTGCACTTGGGAAGGAATAACCCCTTGTACTGATACAGGCTGGGGAGTGACAGGCTGGGCAGCAGCCCTGCTGAAAGGATCTGGGGATCTTGGCAGATAGCAAGCCGAACATGAGTCAACAGTGTGCCCTGGCAGCAATGAAGGCCAACAGCATCCTGGGTTATATTAACAGGAGCATAATCAGTAGATGAAGGGAAGTGATCAGCTTTCATTAGACCCAAATTGCAATACTACGTTCAGTTTTGGGCTTTCCAGTACAAGAAAGATACTGTAAACCATAGTGTGGGGCTGTGAGGATGGTCGGGGTCTGGAACACATGCCCTGTGAGGAGAGACTGAGGGATCTGGGCTTGCTCAACCTGGAGAAAAGAGAGCTTCAGTGGAACATAATAGCCTTCTAATACCTGTTCATTATAAAAGCAATGGAGCCAGGCTCTTTACAGTCATGAGAGAGCGAGATACAACCAGCTTAAGCTGAGACAAAAAAGGTTCAGATTGAATACAGGGAATAATTTTTTTCACACAGAGGTTGTGCAGCCTCCATCATTGGCAGTTTTCAAGAACCGACTGGATAAAGCCCTAAGCAACATGATGCGGTCTTATAGCTGGCCGTGGTTTGCACAGGAGGTTGGACTAGAGGACCTCCTGAGGTCCCTTTCTATTTGAATTCTTCTGTGATTCTATGAAAGCAATCATGGATATTTTATTTTGCAGCAATATACAAGTATTTCCCAGTTGATAGAAAGACAATAGATATTTATGTTGTGGAGATGCCTTTGATCCTGGGATTTCATAAATTGTTTAATTTTGATACATTTCATGTTTTTTCAGACATGATTTGTTGTGACCAGTGTAACTTGTTAAGGACACTTCAGTTCATGTTTTGTTACATTTCAGTGATTTGAGGTTTGAATGTTTTGTTGTTTAGCCACATGTTTGGTTTTTGGTCACTTATCATTTGTGATCTTGGAAGTGTACCCAAATTTCAGAAGTATGCTTTTTCATCTGTTTAGCCTTTACGCCGCCCTGACTCCTCTGATGACCGCTATGTGATGACCAAACATGCTGCTATATATCCAACTGAGGAGGAACTTCAAGCAGTCCAAAAAATTGTTTCTATTACTGAGCGTGCTTTGAAACTTGTTTCTGACAACATGACTGATCATGAGAAAAGCAAGAACAAAGAGGGAGATGACAAAAAAGATGGCAGTAAAGACAGGTATTTTTTTAATTACTTTTTAAGAATTTCATCATTTGTTTCTGACGTTTCTCCTTACACTGTTATCAGTGCTTCCAGGGGTTCTCTTCTCTTTGGATTTTGATACAGTATGTCACCATGGCCTCAAAAGTATGTGGAATACTCCTATTTTATTTCACTTTTCTATCTTCAGGATTAGTTTTAAGGGTTTTATATTATTTTAAATGCAATTTTTAACTATAATTCACAGAGCTTTGAAAGGAGTTTTACGGGTAGGCGTTTTGGCTAAAGGTTTGCTACTCCGTGGAGACCGAAACGTCAATCTTGTTTTGTTATGTGCTGAGAAGCCTTCAAAGACATTACTCAGTCGTATTGCTGAAAGTCTTCCCAAACAACTTGCAGTAAGTAGAATTTAGATTTTTTCATTTGAACTTTTGTAAAAATACTGTAAAAATCTGTCCTCAGGTCAAATGTCTGCAGGGCTCACTGCGCCACGCTTCTGTCGTGGTTTAACCGCAGCCAGCAACTAAGCACCACGCAGCCGCTCACTCACTCCCCCACCCAGCGGGATGGGGAAGAAAATCAGGGAAAAGTAGTAAAACCCATGGGTTGAGATAAGAACGGTTTAATGGAACAGAAAAAAAGGAACTAATAATGATAATGATAACACTAATAAAATGAGAACAGTAATGATAAAAGAATTGGAATACACAAATGATACACAGTGCAATTGCTCACTACCTGCTGATTGACACCCAGTTAATCCCCGAACAGTGATCACTTGCCCCCACTCCTCCCAGTTTATATACTAGATGTGACGTCACATGGTATGGAATACCCCGTTGGCCACTTTGGATCAGCTGCCCTGGCTGTGTCCTGTCCCAACTTCTTGTGTCCCTCCAGTTTTCTCGCTGTCTGGGCATGAGAAGCTGAAAAATCCTTGACTTTAGACTAAACATTACTTAGCAACAACTGAAAACATCAGTGTTATCAACATTCATCAGATACTGAACTCAAAACATAGCACTGTACCAGCTACTAGGAAGACAGTTAACTCTATCCCAGCTGAAACCAGGACAGCTTCATAGCTCATGTTCAGTTTCTTCCCATTTTCTTGAGTGTTTCCATCTGAATTCAGGGACTATGCTGCACTTTTTTGCTTTCTGTATATTGTGTCCATACAAGTGTCTAGATGTTTACGCTAGTGGTGTAGTATCAAACATCATTTGATAGATTTCATTTACTGGGAAATAGAAATGAACAGAACAAAGACAATTATCCAGTTGCTAGCAGCAACAGAGGTAATTTGTGCAGTGTTACAGGAAGCTTGCAGCCTGAAGGTCAAAGTTCTCCATTAATGCCAGTCTGTGCTTATATCTTGTTTCCAGTTTGTATGTGTCAGTGCTTTGTAGTTCTGCAATTAGTTAACTGTCTTGTATGTTTTGTTTTTTTTAAATTTGGCCCTTAAAAAAAAAAAGGTACCTGCAGTCTTAGACCATTTAGCAAAATTCATATAAACCATTTGCTGTATTTCCACAAGAAAGTCTAGAATAAAGTCTCTGCTCTGTGTTGAACAAAGCTTGTCCACCATCATTACAGAATGCTTGTCACAGCATCAGTATTTCAATACAGTCTGCTAAAATGTTCAGCAGAATCAGTGGCATGGTAGAAACATTAGCAGGATCAGATTAATTAGAAGACAATCTTGAGTTTGCTCTTGTTTGAAGTGAGAGAACAGAAGAAAACCTAAAAACTGCATATCTTGGTCTGGCTTTGTGGAGAAGTCACTTGTCCTGCTAGTTTGTGGAAGAAGGTGACAGAGGTGCCTACAGCTTCCTTTTGGGGGTATTTAGAATTATTAAATCTAGTTGCAAGAAGCAATTTGGAATAACAACCTTGTTAGTTACATTTTTTTCCTCTGCTGTTTATCTTGCCCTTTGTTCTTAGCCTGTTGTGACAGCCAAGTATAGAATGTACCTAGCAGTACCCATCCTGTAACTGCGAGCTTGAAGAGCAACCACTGCATCTTTGTGCTTTTTAAAGGCTCCTATGTTCCAATGAGAAACATATCCAGCTGACATTTTAAGTGGCTCTGATGCTTTTCTTTATCTCAAATACTGTCAAGGTTCTTGTTATGTAACTTACTTGTATATAAGTTTCCTTTCTGGGTAGTTTTTTTTCTTTTGCACACTTTGTATTTTCATTAATGATTTGGAAACAGTATGCAAGTCCATATATGTATCTTAATTGTGTGTGCTGTGGTTTCTTTGAATACAGAGGTAACTGCTTTATATAATTATATTGCATTTCTGACTTTCTGTTAAAAAGACTGTTGAAATCCGTTTTCTTCCCCATACTTTTATTGGCCACATGCTAATAGAAATTTCTGTTTCTTAATATTTAGGTAATAAGTCCTGAGAAATACGATATCAAGTGTGCAGTCCCAGAAGCAGCAATAATTTTAAATTCATGTGTGGAACCCAAAATGCAAGTGACTATCACACTGACATCTCCAGTCATTCGGGAGGAGAACATGAGGGATGGAGGTTGGGAAGTTGTTAAAGATGTTACTTCTTTCTAACCCGTTTTTTTATGTTTATCTATTCTGCTTAAGATGGCATTAAGGTCCTGGAAGGCAACATGCTGGCACACGTATTTGATCGGAAACCTTGTTTTTCAACAACCAGTCTTGGTAGAGAGCAGTTGGTTAAAATAAATGCTTATATGATGCGTTTATTTAATTTTTAAAATTTCTAACTTTATGTCCAACCTCAGCTTTCTGGAAAAGGTACAAACTTGACTATTTTTTCCCCTCTTTTAAAATTATGTGGAAAACTAGCAAGTGGCTATAAACTGGCTTTCTAGAGCAGTCTTGCCCTAAGAGAAAGATTGTATGGTTTTAGAAAATCAAATCACATGTTTTGGGGTTTAAACTGGATCGGTATTGCCATCACTTACACATTCCAAATAGCAGCGCCACTTAAAATGCACTTTTATAATACTTTTGATGATAACAGTGCTTCGAACTTTAAAAGAGAATGCGATTTTTTCCAGGTCTCTGAGGTTGCTTTTTGGTCTGGAGTGCTTTCTGAGTATATTTAGGCTCCTGGTATTACAATCAGTCTTCTATCCAACTGGCAAACCCAGATTAGTACAATAAGAAATGGCTTTGTCGTTGAGCTGAAGCAGAAGGTGGAGCTTGTAAATCAATTTACATTTCTGAAGTCCGCAGTTTCTCTGGTGCCAGCAGTGTTGCTTTAGGGTCTGTTCTGTAACACTTTCAAAGCTCCAAAAGCTTTTAAGCCAACAAGCATGATTAATGTCTGCAGTATATCGGTTCTTTTTGTTTACGGGTCAGATAAAATTAACTTTTGTTTCCTTTTAATCCTGTATTTTCATAGTTGAAAGAGATCATGGCAAACAGGGTTCTGGTGTTTGACAGTGAACCTACAAATAGGAAATCTGAGGCTATCTTAACATTTCTCATATGCAGGTTGAAAAAAATTGTATGTGTGTATGTATACATGTGCTTGTGTATATACGTATTTATATAAGCCATGGAGGTTCTTTTATTTCATCTCATCATTACATGTCCTCTAAAATACTTGAGGTTTTTATATTGCATTAGTAAATGTCCTGTAGCTGTGACTAGTGCATTGTAAGCAAGCTGTGTTAACAAAGTCGTCCTTCATAATCAGAAAGAAAATTTCAAGATGCATTCTCTGGTTTGGATGACTTCTGAAGAGTCTTATTTAAGAGTGCTTTGTACATGATTTTTAAGCTGTGCATATTATTCCTAGCTATAAAGGCTTTGTACATGTACTGTCACACCCAACCGATTTTACTTTTTTGACAATCTAAGCCTAACATGACTCTTGGTTTGTGCTGAATATGACTTCACATATTATTTAAGTTTGTAAAGAATACTTTAACTTAAAAGATTTGATTATTGAATTAGGTTAACCATTGAATGAAGTTAACCATAAACACCACATTTTTATCTTAATGTACTGTGCAAAAGTGCAATACTGATTCCTGCCACAATACTCAATTTCAGTTCAGTGGTTTCTGGCCTAAAATTCTATGATATGGACTAAAAATAAAATAAATTTCAAATTACTACTATCAATCCCTTAATTTATGCCACCTAAAGGAAACAAATCTGTATTTTTGTCTGACCCACACTTGAGTTAAAATGATCATTGTGAGTTTATTCACTGCTGAATGCAGTACTGCCTCTAGGCAAGCAAAATCAAGTTAGATTTCTCTTCAAGACACTGAGCAGTATAAAATGGATGTGCAGAAAAGTTCACTTTGAAACTAGAGCAAATAGAAGACTGAATTGCAAATTATTGCAGCAAAGAAGGCCTTATACGAAGACTGCTGCTTATTTGCTGCAGAGTAACAGTACGTGTTTGTGTTTTTTCTTACTGCAGCTTCTCATGCTCTGTGTCTTACAATGGTTTAAAGTTTTCATTTTTTTTAGCCCGCTTGGGGAGCTAGTTCAGGTGATAAGGAAGGCTTTACCGGAATAACCAGTTTGAGTAAAGATGAGACTGAGACTTGCACATGGAGTAGAATCATGTTTGATGTGTCATAATCCCATTACATGGTAAAAGGCTAAAAAAAAAATACAGTGAAATAAAATTGTTAACCGCATAGCTACTGTTTCTTACAGTATTGTGCGTTTGACAGTTTACCGAATCTGATATACTCAAAGTGCTCTAACCCCTGCTGTGGAATCTTTCCTTCAGCAAACAAAGTGTACATACTTATAAACACATATATGTGTGCGTGTGTGTCTTTTTTATCCTTAGCTAACAGCCCCGGTCCAAAGCCTTCTAGCAGAGGGACTTGATTCCTGTCAGGGGTTGCTGCCAAGACATCGGAAGGATTTTTGACCAAGGTTTTCTAAAGCTCAGTGTCACACCTGCCATGCTTTACAAAGGAGGGGGTTTGGATGCATAGTCCTAGCATCTATTGTTACTTCGTGTTTTGTTTTGGTTTGGTTTTTTTCTTTTTGTCTTTGTCTCTCTCCTAGAATTAAGCAGTGTTCACACTAGTCTTGAAATAGTTGACTGGGTGAAAAGTATTTCACATAATAAAACTCACTGAAATTGATATACCTGTTAACTTTTAATGAAGAGGTAGTGTGGACACAGCATGTCTAACTGAAGATTAACCCCTTATATTTAGGCTAGTAATAAATTAAGTTATATAGGGTAAGAATTAATGCTTCTGTTTTGTAAATTAATTTATTGTTTTGTCTTAGCTTAACAAGGTGGTAGGTTAGGCATCTGAATTTAGTTAAATAGTCTTTAAGGGGTTAATCCTGAAATGTGAAACAGGTGCAAAAATCCACAGATTAAATATTACAAGAGTTTCCTTGATACATCTTTTGAGTTGGTGTATTCTCAGTGCAGTAGATGCCTTGGCAACTTCTGACTTCCAGAGTCTTTTTAAGTTTCAAGGGTGTTCGTATGATATGTATTAGAAGCACATTTTAGATTGACATTTCCAGCACTGAGTAAAATTCTCTTCTGTGCATTTAAACTGTAATTCTTTTTAGTAAAACTGTTTTCCAAATTGAAGTTTTTCAGAGCTAGAAGTAATTGGAGTTTCAAATTATGTAATGAATTATTGTGCTAAAAGTTTGCACAGTGTCACCTATTTGCATATTAGTTCTAGAAGAATGTAAACAATCGACTGATTAGGCTACTAAGCCCAACAACCCATATTTTTGTTTTTAATTTCTCAACCTTTGTCACTTTTTTCCCGCTCTGGGTTTTCTCTACTCCTCGTCTCTTACATCCAGGTTGTACTCATTCCATCAGTTATCTTACCTGGCACCTCTCTTGTATAGGTTTGGGTTTGGTTTGGGGTTTTTTTGTTTGTTTGTTTGTTTTATTTTGTCTTAAAGGAAGTACCACTTTAAATGTCTTCATTTGCTCTGTAAATGCCTTGTTAGTGCAGATTTTCATCTTTCCACTTTAACATATAGTCCATAATTTTGAGTATCTGTGTGGGAAGATACCTATATTCTTCTCAGCTTTGTTCTTACTTTGAAATCCTGCCCCTCTTAGCGCTGTGCAGAGCAATGGGACTATCCTATAAAAAAATGCTCAAATCTGAATGTAGTACTTCAGATTAAATTTAATTATTATATTGCAAAGTTGTACCACCATGTTCATTCATGGCTTTTTAGCTCTCTGTATAGTAAAGCATCCTAATATTTATTTCATATTTGTGTAAAATAGGTGGTTGCAGAGCTGTCTTTCTGCAGCATGCCTAAAAGCTTCTCATTGCGGGCATGTTTCGTGAGTCTCAAAATATTTTTTTTTAATGTTATGTTCTGACTTACCTAAATTTATATCTTGCTGGAGTAAGCTATGTTGTTCCATAGAGCCAGCTCCTGTGAAATGAGTGCCATTGAGTGAGGACTTTCTGTTTCATCTTATCTGGTGTATCACCAGTTATGCTACCAATATACTTTATTACTCACAGTAGCCATTTTCATAATCAGTAAAACAAAGAACTTTTAAAGCTGATCACAGCATTGTATCTGTACGATTTTTAAGTAACCCAAGGATACTATTTCACATTGTTCAGTGGTTCCAGTTTCATTGATTAAACCACTTCGAAAAGGGCCTGTGGTCTCTTCCTTTTTGGTAACAAAGCAATCAGCTAAGTAATTAAATCCTTTTCTGAACATTTAAATGTACAAGATTTACTGTATTTTCTTTATCTTTCAGACTTTCTGCTTTGTTTTTTTAAACTATTCCTTGCTTTTCTTTTTCCTGCTGAATCTTAAGTAAAGCAGTCCCTTTTCAGATCCTTCCTTGCATCCTAAATGATATTGGAGCACATATATTATGGGCCAAGGAATTTTATTTATATGAGTAAGAGAGAGGTACTAGAAAGTAACGGAATGCTGTAATACTGAAGAACATTTCACATTCCTTTAGTCAGGTTTTTAAAGCAAAATAATTTCAAGTTTAAGGTATAATAAAAATAACATCATTACTAAACATCTAGTGCTTTTAAGATTTGTTATACTTAGTCTTTCTTTTAAAAACAGGTCCCAATAGTGACCATTAAAATTTACAAGAAACTAAGTTGGAATGTTTCTACTTGGTTAAAGTGGATTTTTGTGTTCCTTCTGTCTTGTGTTCTCTGTGCTGGTGCACTGTGTCCAACCATCCTTCCTTCAGTATTTAATTTTAGGGGATACGTGTTTTTTCAGTGTTAGCTTAAATAAAGAAGTACTACGCATTGCATAATCCGCAATGCATTTGAAAATAACCTCAGAGCTAAAGTATAATATGCTCTTGATCTTCATACTGGGTTGATGCCCTAATCCTAATTGAATGGCTTTTGTTGAACATTTACATTTGTTGTTCAAGGGTTTAAACTTTAAATGGCATGTGTGACATTGAAGCTACTTTAAGGAAGTGTGGTGCTCACCTGGTCAAACACCCATTCCTCACTGCATTTTGCCAATTCAATCCATTTTAGATGTAACCTCGGGTATGGTGAAAGACCCACCGGACGTCTTGGACAGGCAAAAATGCCTTGACGCTCTGGCTGCTCTACGCCACGCTAAGTGGTTCCAGGTTCGGAACATCATTTTACTTTCTTCTTGTAGCCTTATGAGAGATTAGTTCAGTTGCAATATAAATGTTTAATTGTGTGAAAACACTCAGCGTTGTTCATTCTAATAATACTTAATATTTTTCTGGTCCCTAAATTTAAATGTAGAAGGTTGAGTATGGAGGAACTGCTTTATGCAGTTATTGCTCATTTGACATGATTTTTTTTTCTGGTCATTGAGAAGGCGATGTTGAAAGCTTGACTCGCTTGGGGTGATCATATGTTGTATATTTGTTATATATTCCATAAGGCTGCAGAGTACCTTTGCTTTAAATAATGGAATATGTGTTTAAAGCTTTGTGTTTAGATTTAAGACTTTTTCTTCCTATTTCTTTAAGTGCATTAAGTGTAGGGAATGAAAGGTGAGAAGCAACTGTTTGGTTTAGTGACTTTGCATTCTGGCAAAGGCACAATAAAGAAACCAAACAGATTCCCTTGACCTTTCAGTCTCTATACCTATTTCTTAGATCTTTACTTTATCCTTTTTATTTCTAATATAGAAAGATACTGTATTTATTGTTACAAGTGAACATAGGTCAAAGTGTATAGGGGATCAAGAAATGTTATTCTTGTATAACCTGTGCACTTTGACTTCTACCACCTTTAATTACTAACCCTGTATAAAATACTGCTGTAAATGGCAGCTCATGGAATAAAGTTGTAGAATGATTTGTTTCAATCTTGTATCTGAGCTTCCATTGAACAGTGGTGTTTTAGTCTTTCAACAAGTCCTATTTGCTGTAGGTGCTGGGATTAATTAATTTGATTTTGTATTGCTCTCAAGGCTAGAGCTAATGGTCTGCAGTCCTGTGTGATTATCATACGTATTCTTCGTGACCTCTGTCAGCGGGTTCCAACTTGGTCTGATTTTCCAAGCTGGGTGAGTAATGTCCTTTTGAATGAGTCTTTTTAATACACATGGTACTGCAAATAAAGCATAGGGAAGTGTTACTACAGTTTTTAAATGTAGACTTTTTCGAGAAGAAATGTAGGGTTTTGTTTGGGGTTTTTGATTTTTTTTTTCCCTGACAAATAATCCAGATTCCCTCTAAAAATGTTCTGAGATTTTGTCATTTGGAGCTGGAATTTATTTTTTTTTTCCAAAAGGAATATTCTTGTTCTTTTGTACTCTTTGGGGGTAGCATTCTTATTCTAGATTTTAGCATTTTTTTCCTTTACTCTGTATAAAAGAATCTAATTTTTTCTAATGACCTACTCCAAATTGCTTGGAGTTTACTGAAACCTGCTTAAAATTTCAACTGTGCCTAGATAGTTCTGTGATAACAGAAAGGCTACTTGAAAGAATAAATCACAGTAATCTCTGTGTTTGTTAATATGTCCCTTCCGCAAGATGAAATACTACAGTACTTCAGTACAATCTGTGGGTGTGTCACCATTAGCATTTTAATCAGTGTCACTTAAATCTCTAGGTTGTATTGGGTTACCTCTCTTAATTCTTACAGCCAAGTGTTCTTGGGAGCATTCCTTTTGCATGGACTATCTTAAATGATGTTCTCCATGAGTGCAACATGTGCTCCAAATATTAACAGTTGTTCACTGAAACAGGTATCCTGTGGAAGTAAACTTAGCTCTGACTGTTACATTTCACAGACCAAATCCTGTTGCACTGTGCTGAGTCCTTCTCAGTTTTGGCAGAAAGAGCGCTAACATTGTCAAGGCAGTTTAAGCAGTTGGCATTATTTCAACGAGAAATGTTTTACAACTGTACTAAGCTTGCAGACAATTTTCTGAAATTACTTCTGATAACATTTATTGCTTCTGGAAAAAATGCGAGGCAGTTATTTCTGGTTTTTAAATAGTTAAAGTAAAAAAATTTAGTGCCAGTTTCTGTGCTACATTTCCTGAAAGATACAGTGTACAAACATAGCTTAAAAGAAGCAAGTATGTAAGTGCCTACTATCACTATGATACTGAGTTGCCAAAGAATAAACCCTGCATACCTGTAGAAAAGCATCCTTAGAACTATTGCAACACACAGCAGGCACACAGATGAAGAACAAGGCATGTTTTTTCTTATTTCTCACATTATCTGTTCTAAGGCACATCCAGAAGGGAAGAAAGCTGTGAAGCAGTGTGTCAGGCCTAGCTGTGTCTCTGTTGTCTCCAAAAGTGATTCCCGATTTGCTCATGGTACCTGATGCATTGTCAGTGACATGGATCAACGTTGAAGTCTGTGTAGTCAGCTGTTTTTTTGGCCCATTGGCAAAGTCTTACTGATTAAAACAATGACAGAATGAAAATGGTGATTTTAAATATATGTAATTTCTGCCAGTCATGGATGGAATTTCATAGATTGAAGGAATATATTTTTCTGGATACAGAACTTCTCCTAACCTGTATGCTATAGAAGCCTGTTACAAACCAAAGAGGTGCTAGAGCTTCTCAAAAAGAACCTAGGTAGTTGTAAAAATAGAAGATACTAGGATGTCTAAATGTAGACATTAGTAGCACCCTCTTCATGTACCTAAAAATAAAAACTAAATTAGGATAATTTTGTCAAGTTCCTACAAGTTAGAAGGAATTATTATTCAAGGTTGGTTTTTCAAACTTGAAATCCAGCCTTTCATGCACATAAACACCAGGGCATCATAGTTGACATTTTCCTAGGATTAAGTTTTAGACTTTAGTGTATGAGGATCCAAAAGAACTAGACTTGAATAAATGGAAAAACATGATCTGCTTTTTTTCTTTCGTGCTGTATTTTGCATCATACTTGAAAGCAACTAAATTACTGTTGCTAAATCCTGAGTGATACTGTGGGAATATGGAAATACCAAGCTCAAGAATTGAAATTTGTCAATTAAATGGAGCTAAAATAGAAAGGAATGGGCACCCTTAGTGAAGGATTGTAATCAACACTGCATATAGTTACTGGCATGCATCACAATAGGCATTTACTCCTGGAAAGTAAAAGTAAAAATTTGAACAACTGTAAACTTGATGGTGAGGGGGAGCACCAAAAAAACCACAAAGAACCAAGAGAGACACATTGTTTGAGAATTAAACTTGCCAAGGAGGCACTATTGAACGCACTATTGAACTATCTATTTCATGCTGAAAAAAACGTAAGGAAAGCTATTCTTTACTTTTACAAATATCTTTCATGGTTTTTTCTGGAAAAAATAGTGTCTACTAAAAGTAAACAGTGGAAATATTTACAGAAAAAACTATTTAAAATACAGCTAATAATTTGAACCATTTAAATATGAAATAATGTACAAATTTTAGAAAACCTGTTTATCATCAAGGTTTTTTTACACTTGTTTAACATCTGAGTTAGTGTTATCCTATAACCGGAGAAAACTTGCTGTGAACTTCAGTTTTGCTAAACTGAAGAAGTAGTAACCACTTAAATGTTAAAAGATCATTACATTTTTGATACTTTAAGTTTCTGTACTGCTGTAGAAAGAATTATTTTTCTATAGCATCCTGTTAATTTCATTAGCTATACTGTGTGCTGTTTATTCCTGTGGCTGACAGATTTAGGTGTCCCACCATGTTTCATACCCTCTCAAAAAATGGCTGGACAAGTTGTCTACTTACATACATGGGCTACTACTGTATAAATTTCTACAAAACTTTTGAACGACTTGTGATGAGAAGCAGCATATCAGTGTCAGTACTCAGCATTGATCTTGGACCAGCTTTCTTTTTATTCATCTTTATAAAATACTGATTTTTTTTCCATTTTAACTGAAAGTGTTCTTTGATGTGTAATGTTCTTCAGAATTCCTGATTCAGAACTTCTGTACTGAACAACAGTAGCAGCTTTTTTCTGTTTTAATCAGTCTTCTAAATTGGCTGGATTTTCTTATTGTTGGTCTAGGCTATGGAGCTGCTCGTGGAAAAAGCAATTAGCAGCGCTACTGGGCCACAGAGTCCTGGGGATGCACTGAGAAGAGTTTTTGAGTGTATATCTTCAGGAATCATCCTTAAAGGCAAGTTGCATTTGATCAGTGTCTGTATACTTATGCTTAACTAATGTAAAATATCTAATCTTGGTTGAAATAAGGTGGAGATGTGCTGCTAATTAGCCTAACCATTGTAGGTGGTCCTGGCCTTCTGGACCCTTGTGAAAAAGATCCTTTTGATACACTTGCTGTAATGACAGATCAGCAACGAGAGGATATTACTTCAAGTGCACAGGTAAGGAAACGTGTGAAGTAACTAAATTTGATGGCTGGGTTTTGGGGTGGGTTTTGGTTTGCTTTGTGTTTTGTTTTTGTGGTTTTTTACATGGAGCTATATAGTGGACATTAATTTTCATTTCTTAGAATACAAGAGTCTGGTCTTATCAGACTTAAGCTAGGCAATTAACATGTCACAACAGAGGATGTATAATAGTGTTCATTTTTGCACTAAAATTAACATATTTTCCTGAAAAGTTTGAAGCACTCCCATCTATATATATCTGTAAAGATGCTTACTCTACAGCAGTATGTTACAAGATTTAAAATTACATTGGCATTTAATATTTTATAAATAAATCTGTGTAAGTTTAATTTTTAATATTTATTGTATCCATTTACAGTATTGACCATTCACACTTGCAGCTTAAGAGGTTACTGCGTCTACCTCTTAATTTGATCCTTTTGCCAAAGATTACTAACATGCAATGGGACATGTGAGAAGCCTTGGCTGCTTTGGTCCAAGTCCAGCAGCTAAAACACATACATGTACATTATTTTTAAGCTAAGATGATGTGCTTTGTACAGAAGCAGCAAATGTGGCACACACGTTTTATTGTGTTGACTTCATAGGGGGAAGGAAGAGGGGATAATGAGAGCTAAGGATAATACCATACACCGCTAACGTTCTTCATTAATTGTTTGACAAAGTACTCAAAATCTACATTTGTTTCTAACAGAAATACCTTCTTTCTACCCTTTTTCTAGTTTGCACTGAGACTCCTTGCATTCCGTCAAATACACAAAGTTTTAGGAATGGATCCATTACCACAGATGAATCAACGCTTCAACATCCATAATAATCGTAAAAGGAGAAGGGACAGTGATGGGGTTGATGGATTTGAAGCAGAGGGAAAAAAAGACAAAAAAGATTATGATAACTTTTAAAAATGTTTGTCATCAGTGCTAAGATCAAAGGTGATAAAAAGTCCATTTGTTGCCTTGCTTTTACTTCATTCATAATAATGTCTGTTTAAAACATCCAAAACCAAATTGAGAATAAGATTTGGAAGAGAACAACCTAGCTCTTCTGTGAGATTCTGAATATTTTAATGGATGTACTGTACCAGACAAATTATGGATGGAAAGACCGCAAATGGAAACTCTGTTGTAGGAAAAAACAGTTTTCCCTCACTTCGTTTTCTTTAAATGTGTTGCTAACTTTAGTAACTTTTATTCTTTTTTTTGTCTTTTTTATTAACAAGTGTGTTGTCTTCTTATCTTGACTATTTAATGCAGCATTTGTGCTTCTGTTGCTATGTGTATTTTGACTTTTTATTTAGAAGGGTTTTTGTTTGCCTTTGACACTAGTTGTATAAGTTACTTTGTTAGATAGTATAAACTGTTCCCCTCCCAATTAATATTTTACAGAACTTTTTTTGTAAAGTGAGACTGCAGGATTATGTTTTTTTCTAAATGTGAAGGGGTTACAACACATAATTATCCTGCCATTTGAGTGCTCAGAATTAAATGTTCTTGCCAATCTTGTGGCATTTGTCTCCTTAGTGTGATATAACAGTGTAATTAAGACAAATTTGTGTTAATCTAATCAAGTTTGCTGTTAGTTGTGCATTAGCAGTATAAAAGCTAATATATACAGTATGGTCTTGCAACAGTTTTAAAGCAGCTGCATAATTGATCAAAGTTTTGCATGATGTTTTTAATAGAAGGGCTTTTAAAACTATGATTTTAGGTTAAATGCGTAGGTCTTTGTATGATTGACTTTGTGACATAGCAAGGCCAAAAAATAACTTTCTGAATTTATTTTCTCAACATACAAACAAAAGTGGGCATTTCCCATTCAGACAAAGTTAGTCATTCTTTTCAGTCAACTTTGTCAGTATGATATTAATGCCTCTCAGCCCTTAAAATAAATGTTTGTCCTATCAGTGCCTGTGAGGTTATTCCTTATAGCTATTCCTGTATAAACTTTCTGTGATTTTTTCAATAATTCAAATTTTAAAAGTGAAGTATTACTGAAAAAGTGAAGGTTATCAAAGAAAAAACCCAGAAAATTATTTGATGTGGCCATAGTGTATGCTTATGTCTCTTTCAAAAAGCTAAATATAGCAGTGGTGTAAGTAAAGTTACATCATACTGTTGATGTATGCTCTGGTACACAGGTGTGATTTGTTGTCACAGCACTACAGTGGAATACACAAATAAAAACTAAAATTTATTAAATTACTGAAGTTCATTATACACTGGAAACTGAAGTTTCACTTATTCTGTTCAATGTCTATTAGCTTTGTTGCAAACCCATAAGACATAGATTAACATAGACTAACATTCCGGTAACTACTTTATCGATGGCTGTAGGAGAGTATCGCACATTACAAAGATCATTTGTTATTTCTGGTACCATTTATTAAAAAAGCCTTTTGTTCCATTTTGAGGTCAAATTTATCTTTGACCATTTTAGTAAGCAACTCATGGAGTAGGGGGATGTTTCTGTTTGCAACACTTAACTGCTAACAGCATGGGCCTATGGAATAAAAATACAGTATTTTAGAAAAATAGAGGGAGTCTAAAGACTTAAAAAATATAATACAGTGTTTTTCAAGCATCGGAGTGCAATTTTTAAGGGAGTGATTATTAGTGGTTAGCAAATAAAAGGAAAGCTTTCTCATTGTAGGAAAGATTTCTTACTAATTTCAGCATCAGAAATACAGAAAGCAGAAATGCTTTAAAGTTACTTTAAAAAAAGATTGCACTAGTTTGTGTTGTTCAGCCTTCATGCATAGCTCCAAGCATTTGCTTGTTCTTAGTCTTTTTTTAAGAGGCTATCTTGCTGCCATGGTGTCTAGTTAGCCATTACTATTTATTTTGAAAGCTACAGGTGCTATTCATGTGGCTAGTTCAACTCCATACCAAAGTTTCTTTCCTCATAAAGCAAACTTGTCTATTCAGGCGTGTGACTCTAAAATTCAGGATTAAAAAGGTCAAAGATGTATGTTGGATTTCCTGTATTTTTGTTCTGCTGGCTTCTAACTCTTAACCAGTTTCTGGATCTTTTGAAATATTGTATACTTAAAGTGATTCCACATTAAATATGAAGCTGTGACCATGATTTTTGCGCTGTGTGGTGAAGAGTGAATTTGCAGTTTGTTTCTGGTTTTCCTGTCGTGTTTTAATGGTCCGTTTTAGGTAGCTTCTGACTCTTGTTAATCTAAGAAGAATGGAAAAACAAAAGGTTTTAAAAAGTACAGAGCTAGCTTTGACTTTTGATATTACACTGTGCACCTAGGAAGACAAAACTGAGACCAAGTAATCACCTTATGAACAAGTAATCATTTTAATACCCTGTGTTTTGGTAGTGCTAGCAGTTTTACTAATAAGCAGTGTTTGCCTTTTTTTATTCAGCAGTGCTGTGTGTTAAATCTCAAAATTCCAGACACCATAGTCATCATACACAAATGAGAAATGTACACAGCAAGAATTTTCCCCTCAGTGCTCACCTTAGAGGAACAGTTTGTGAATATGTGAGCTGTTCTGTGTTGAAGCTTTTTCAAACTTTGACTTATGTGCATAGTTGTTAAGTGCGTCCTGTCTGTGAGCAGTGTGGTTTCACATGGATTCCTGTGTAGGGGCATTGATAGAAATTAAAGTCTGTTGGACATAGTCCATCAACTTCTTGCCCTTTTATGAAATTCTAGATGAACTGTTAATCTTACAGGGCTATTGAATGTGATTTGCTGCTTCTATTTTTAGACTTATTTCACTACTCTGAAGTGATTTAATAGTACTTAAAATTGTTGTACCTAGCAAGTTTCTGAGAGTTGGAATCAACTCTATTCCTACAACAATTTGTATGCATATTTAACATTCTTGTTGCTGGTTGAGTATCTGCTGAACATTAGTCTGTTAAGTATTCATACAATGCTGAATTCATTTCTTTATTAAACAATTAAGACTTGTTTGGACTACCCAAATGGATTTTAATAGCTGTCGTGGTTTAACTCGGCAGGCAGCTAAACACCACACAGCCTCTCGCTCATCGCTCCCCCCCACAGTGGAGTGAGGGCAAGAATCAGAAGAAAAAAAAGTAAAACTCATGCACTGAGACAAAGGCAGTTTACTAGGACAGAAAAGGATGGGAAAATAATAATAATTATAAAAGAGTTAGAATATACAAAACAAGTGTTGTACAATGCACTTGCTCAGTTGTACAATGCAATTGCTTACCACCCACCAACCGAAGCCCAGCCAGTTCCCAAGCAGCGGCCTCCGGCCAACTTTCTCCCTAGTTTATATACAGGGCATGATGTCATATGGTCTGGAATACCCCTCTGGTCAGTTGGGGTGAGGTGTCCCAGCTGTGTCGCCCCTCCTCCCCAACTTCTTGTGCACCCCCAGCCTGCTTGCTGGTGGGATGGGGTGAGGAGCAGAAAAGTCCTCAGTTTAGTGTAAACACTACTTAGCAACAACTAAAACATCAGTGTATTACCAATATTATTCTCATCCTAAATCCAAAGCACAGCACTATACCAGCTCCTAGGAGGAAAACTAACTCTATCCCATCCAAAACCAGGACAATAGCATAGCATTAATAATAGAGGAAAAAACAGTAGCAGGCACAATTTGCAATCTGTTTTTTTCCACTTACATTGTAGGTTTACAAAATATAGTGATAAATTCAACAAAAACATCTATTTTCTTTCTGTTTGTTTTTTTTTTTTGACAGCTGTAAGCCAAAGATCTTTCTAGCCAAAAAGGCTAGCAAATTAAATTTCTCCTGAGAGATTCCTTTATAAATCTTCTCAAGAGTTCTTTTTTCCTTCAGCATGGTGTTTCTCAGCCTTTTTAAAATGAAACACATACATGGCTTTTTGGGGAGGAAAAAAAATCCAAGGAGTGTCATCTACAGAGTTACCACAATGGTTTTGATTTACATCCAAATAAAAATCAGGCTTAGTTCTGTAAATATCTGTTTATTTGTATTCTCCCATTTTGTTCCACTTTCTCATTTGGATTATGAAAATGTGCATATATATTCGTACTACTGAGAGAAGTTTGCTGTTGTTTATTGAAATGCTTTCTGATGCTTTGCAGCTTGCATTTTAAGAAATGCTGCCCTAATAATACTTAGCAATTGTAAAGTTCCTAACGGGGTAAAGGTCATTGTCTTTCATGGGTACATGATTGGTAGCTGTTACTGGGAATTTTTATTGTGCACAGTGCACACTTTCCCATTTAACATAGCCTTAACATATCTGCATTAGCAAGGGTCATCATTATAAGTCATCTTCTTTAACACCTGTATTTTCTTAAACTATTTTGCAAAGCCATGGCCATTAGTATTTATTCTGAAGCCAGTGATTCATTTATTGCAGGGTAATTTAAAGCCTATCAGCTTTTAGAGGCTCAGCCTAGCTTAAATACTTTCACATATATTCTACATCACTCCTATTTCAGATTAATATCCTAAATCCAAAGAAACGTAGAATGGCATCAAGAAACCTCTACGGATTTTTGAAGTTTCCTGTAGTTAAAAATCTAAGATTGCATAATGGAATAGCTGACCAAGAGAAAATAGATTGCTTTTTCTACAGTGAAAGGGAGACAAAAAGCCTCTTGTTTCTACATGAGAATTGCAAACCTTGTTCCTTATGTAAGCTTTTTTCTTTCCTTTTCTGCACACTGCATCATGTTTGTATTAATTGTATGCATATATAATTAGGAAGTTCTGTCCAGAATATGCAAGACAGCCTTATCACAGACTTAACTTCTGGCATACATTTAAATGTGGCAGTAATTTGCTGGTTATACAAGTTAATGTTTTCTAAGACAGTGAGCTGAGCTGCATTGCTAACAATGCAAGTCAGAACAATATGGGAGAGATGAAGATGCCTGAATACGGGGTGTTTACTGTCATTTTATATGCTGCTAGGGTATGTACTGCTCCAAAAGGGGACGTGTCTCAGAGGTGCAGGCCCACATCTGCCAGCCCCATATGGATACCTCAGTATGCCTTAGGACGGCTAGAATGGCGTTGTTAGGTAACCAACATGTATTTACATGCATGAGAGAAAAGCGCAGGTACTTTTAAGAATTGGAGCCAGTGTAATCCAGAGTGTTGCCAATATAGTCATGCAAAACTGCAACTTTAAGAAGGTGGGTTAATCATGAAGGAGGCATTGTGCTATCAGCAATGGAGTGTGCTCATCACAGTAAAGTGCCTATGATAATTGAATCCTTCCCAATTGCTCCCAGTAACTTCAGTAATTTTTTGTAGTGTGTTTTGTAAGTGGAGAGGTAATAGACTAGACTAGACTAGAACAGAATAGAATATTTCAGTTGGAAGGGACCTACGACCATCTCGTCCACCTGCCTGGCCACTTCAGGACTGACCAAAAGTTAAAACATGTTATTAGGGGCATTGTCCAAATGCCTCTGAAACACTGGCAGGCCTGGGGCATCGACCACCTCTCTAGGAAGCCTGTTCTAGTGCTTGACCACCCTCTTGGTAAAGAAATGCTTCCTCATGTCCAGTCAACCTCCCCTCCTCCCCTGGCACAGCTTTGAACCACTCTCACGCATCCCATCACTGGATCCCAGGGAGAAGAGCTCAGCACCTCCCTCTCCTCAGGAAGCTGCAGGGAGCAACGAGGTCACCCCTCAGCCTCTTTTTCTCCAGACTAGATGAACCCAAAGTCCTCAGCTGCTCCCTACAGGACATTCCTTCCAGCCCTCTCACCAGCCTTGTTATCCTCCTCTGGATGCATTCAAGTTCCTTACCATCCTTCTGAAATTGTGGGGCCCAGAACTGCACACAGCACTCAAGGTGAGGCCACACCAATGCTGAATACAGCAGGATAATCACCTCTTTTGGCCGGCTGGTGATACCATGTTTGATGCACCCCAGGATGGGGTTTGCCCTCTGGGCTGCCAGGACACACTGCTGACCCGCATCGAGCCTGCTGTCAACCAGCACCCCCAGGTCCCTTTCTGCAGGCTGTTCTCCAGCCACTCCTCTTCCAATCTATCCTTGTGCCCAGTGTTACTCCATCCTAGGTGCAGAATCTGGCATTTGGACTTGTTAAATTTCATCCCATTGATCATTGCCCAGTGCTCAGATCTATCTCGATCCTTCTGCAAGGCCTCTTGTCCCTCAACAGAGTCACCAGCACCTCCCAGTTTGGTATCATCAGCACGCTTGCTAATGGTGTGTTCAACTCCTGCATCCAGATGATTGATAAATATATTGAACAGAACAATATGTACATGACTTTCCCTTTATTTCTCATATAAAGCAACCAGTTTTCTATGGCCATAAGTATCAAGAATGCCACCCAACACATTTTCATTCCCAAATGTATGGTTTCCTATAATGTATCCTGTTTCAAGTTCATTGTCATTTTGGTGGTCTTTTACAGCACCAAGAGCACACACATTTTAGCAGGAAAATGTCTGCTCTTCCAAGCCATTTTCCCTTTGATGATCAATGACCTCAGTAGCTGCATTTTTCCAGTGGAAAGGAGTAGTCTTTGAGTGAATTGTGACTTTGAGAAGACAGAAGGGAAAAAAACACAAGAAAAATGGTATCAGAAAGAATAACAGAACTGATTAAATGGGTCCAACTGAAGAAAGAAAATGAGGAAGGCCATTAGAGAGCTACAAATCAAAGCTAAATTAAAAATTAAAGAAAAGTTACATCAAATAGTAAAACAGTCAACTACAAACTACAAAAATAGTGTGGGAAAAAGAAAAGAAAGTCTCTATTTTGTGCAGAGAGAAGACCTAGTCCAGTACATGATTTGCCACCCATGCAGCAGCTGCAGTGCTCCACAAAAAGATGGAAGAAAAAAGAAGTGCCAGGTGATTGAGGAGGTTGAGACTGAAATGGTTTAGGCCAGGTGTTAATAAAAGTTACACGAAATGTCACTGCAAATGAGCTGGGAGGAAAGGAGAAAGGAAAGATGAAGAGAAGGGATTGACCTTTCATACATCTATCCTACTTCACAGACAAAACTGTACATCCAGTTGGTGTCCATGTCTTGCTCCCTTACATGTGAATGAAGAGGAGAATGTTGGGGAGCACGTGAGCACACTTCTCCAAACAAAAGTCCAGTGTTAGGCAGCAAATCTACAGGCTCAGCTGGGCTGATACCTGAAACGTCTTTGTGTGCTCGTAACAGCAGAGAGCGCTGTGTCGTTAGCAGCAGCTTCCATTTGGAAAGGCAGAATTAATTTTCACCTTGCTGTGACAAGCACGAAGCGAAAACTGTGATGTTTCAGCTACTGCAGCGTTCCTCTCTATTGCCAAAGAATGCATTTTAGAAGAATTTAGAAATAAATTTTTAAAAAAATGCAGCAAAGTTGCCAGGGCAGCAAAATCCAATATAAAATCTCTGCTAGTGCCTAAGAGAGCGGTGATTAGAAACACAATCAGGACTACCTTGTGAATAAATTAGAAGTAAATACTTTGGGGGGTGAAGAAATGAAACATTTCAGAGTAGGCATAGGAGAAGGGAGAAGAGATTCAATTTGTCCAGAGTAACTGAGAGGTTGCAAAGAAGAAATAAACTATAGAAGTTCTCCAAGATAAGGATTCCTGCTGAGGAAGGCAAGCTGAGAAAGAGGTTGTAAAGGAAGACTTCGTAAAATGTGTGTCAGAAGAGTATATCCGGCAAATCACTGAGAACAGGAGGAGAAGGACATTTCAGATGCAATTTTTGTGTGAGGAGATGGTGTGCATTTTTGCTTTATTGCAACCGTTTCTTAAGAAACTTCTTGCAGCTGCTGCCAGGGGTGATTTCAGGGCAATAGATTCAGGATAAGCATTCCTCATATGGCAGTGGTAAATCATAAACCAGGATTCTGGATGCTTTAACTAATGTCCCCAGCATGTTCTCTAGCATATCCAATGCCATAAGATGTGCCAATTTACAAGCTATGTGACCAGTTCAGAGCTCCTACTACAGGACTAGCCAGGGCTGAAGCGTTTCCCAAGGAGCAGTGAAGCAGAGTGAGAGAAAACAGACCCAGAAGCCAAGGGCTTGGAACAAAGTCCACACAAGAAACTGCCACCGACCCTGTGCTGGCTTATATATTCTCCCTGAGAAACAGTCCCTCTACAGATGTCACCCGTAGCTCAGAAAAGAATAGAAGATTTAAAATAACTTATTTCCTTGGAAAAGCCCTCTGGAGTTCTGGAAGCGCAGGTGAGTTCTGGAGTCACCAAGACAAGCGTTTCCAAATACTTGTCCAACATTCAGGTGTGCCAAATTCCCATGCAGACATCAGCATGAATATGTTTTAGTTCTAGAAAGTTTGGTCAAGAAACTTTTCAAAGGCCTGGAGCTGAAAACCACAGCAATTCTGGAGAAAAATGTTCTAGCAAATCAAAGACAGTTGCTAGCAAGGAAGAACATATGGGCTTATGAGATTTCATTTACAAGATTTGCTGCTTCAAATATTCATTTGTCTTAGTCAGATAAAGGTTTACCTTGCTTAGGGAAAGGCCTTTTTGGATTCAGGGACAAATATGGGAAGCTAGAGCCAGCTTCTAGACTCATGTTTGTGTTTTACCATTAGTTTCTGCTAAAGAGCATGTAGCTTTCCTTAAGGGGTAGGTTTGTGCCTGTTTCTTAAATTATCTGGGCTGGATTTTTTAGTTACAGCAGCTGTATGGGAGCTGGGGACGACAGCATGAGCATTTAGCTGGATAGCTTCTCTCAATACCAAATCCATGATTAGTGACTCACACATGCATTTTTCATTACGAAATCAAAGCCAAGAGTATGTCAGGGGCCTGGTAGGCAAAGTAAAACAACCACATATTTTTATTGCAGTCATGTGCTAGATACAATTTTCACTGCTAAAGGAAAGAACAGAAGAGACAGGACACTGCTAGCAAAAGCTTCAAGTCTCTATGTGTACTTTACAAGGAGAAGAGACTATTGTCTACACCTAATACCAAGTATTTCTCCCTATGGATATGCTGGAACCTGCCTGTCCTGTACCCTGTGACTCAGATGCTGGATGGTTCTCACTAGCTTCTCTTCTCCCAGCCCAGGAGTCCTCATGCCCAGTAGGAAGAGTACTGCAAGGAACAGCTATTTAACTAGGTGGACCAGATTCCCAGCTGGTGATGGATAGCTGGAAATCTTCCCCAAGGACCTTCCATCCACATTGTGTTTGGAGAAGCTACTTGGGCAGAAAGAATCGGGGCTGCCCAGTAACTACAGCAAGGACCCCTTGGCAACTTTTTCCACCACCCAGCTCAGGACTGGCATCCAAATTGGGAGCTGAATGTTGCTCTTTTCTTTCCTGGGGTTCATTCCAAGACAGAAGAGTGAATTCAAGCTCTTTGGTATCAGGAGGACCATATAGCTGTTTATCATTCTTGTTTTCTAAGAGCTTATGATCCTTAGCACCTCCCTTTGGACTGTAGGCTGAGAAGAACTGAGGGTGAGAGGTGACCCCTGATTTAACTGTGCCTCATATCCAGCCATGGAGTAGGCATTCTGCTGATATGGATGGGCTTCGGCTCACCCTTCAGGTACTGTTAAGGAGAAGTCTCTGGCCTGAAGTAATTTGGATTCACGGCCTTTTGGAAAATGAAAGGAAGAGGTTCACCACACAACAAAGAAGTCTGTGTGTGCCCATGAACAAGTAATTGTGTTTGCTTTCAAGAGAGCTAAAAAAGGTGGGGAACTTCCCTAGTTCCTGTGTTCTTGTTTCTGATACCCATGTTTCCTTGAGTGAGTAGAGTTACTAGTTACTCACTTCCTCTTCTCCCACTTGTAGCTTAGAAATGGAGGTGGTTTTGCTATTAGATGTGAGGTGCTTTGTTCCCTCAATTTTCAGAGCTTTCATAGCAATACTTTGTCTTCCATCCTCAAGTTTAAAACATGTAATTCCCAGCTGTGTCTCTATGACTAAGCACTCTGGTCCAGGGTGTGTTCTCAGCAGTTAATGCCTCTGTCCTACTCTTCACTATGTACTTGTTAATTTAGTCTTGCACTGTTCTGCACTTATGTTTCGGCACTATATGCCCCAAATGGCAGATGAACCTTCCTGGTAAGTGGTGGGAAGCCCTCATGGCCCTTCTCTACAGCCTTTTGCCATCTAGATTATCGCTTGACCAAGACTTAAAATTTCAGTTTGCTCATTAGCTCTGGAAGGCCCTTGTAGAACAAAAACATTGAGTAATTAAGGGATGGACACAAAATTGCAGCGGTCTGTACTGTTACTGCTGAAGGAACTGCGGTTTGCCATCTAAGTCATGAACTGGCCATGTGGGACCTCCCAGATGGCTTTACTCAAGAAATAAAATGCATCTCTTTTACCACCTTCAGGGAGGAACTGGGCACATCGTGTCCCAGGGCTGAGACACAGGATAGTGCAGGGGTCAGAGCCGAAGTTTCAGCTGAGGAAAGCTAGTATAGAGCTGCTTTCCCTTTACTGGGGGAGCTTCACACAAAACCTCCCCAAAGAAATTAGGTTCTCACAATAATGAGTAGAAAACTCTGCTTAAAAAATTGAAGCACACAATACAGTCAGTAAAGAAACAAAGATAAAAGATAAAGAATTCATATAGGACAGCATTACACAATCTCTGACCATATTCTTAGTAAATGAGAATGAAAACAAATGGTTATATTCCACAGCTCTAAATATTAGCTTGGAGTTCACCATGAAGGTACCAGACTCTAAAGGATGAAATCTGAACCAAATTTGGAAACTAACTCCCAAAGGACACTTGAAAGTATTGGCAGATGAAATGTGAATGCAGTGCTAAAAGCATCATCTTAGAGTACAGCCCTTCTTTTATCTTCTTTTTTCTATAGATTTCTCTTAATTTGCATAAAGCTAACTTACATAACTTTTAGTAGGAAATTATCTTAACCTGTGTAAAGCAGAGATAGCTGCTGTCTGTTTATAAGCAGACTGATTGCTGACCTTTCCCCAAAGGACATGACAGTACATTCCTCATTTCTAATTTTTCCTTTAGTAGTTTCCAGTAATCTGACTTCAAGCTTTCTCTTAAGTCTTCTGCATTTCTTGCATACTGATTTCAGCTACTTTAATGTGGCCCTATGCTATTTAAGATACTAAGCCCTAAAATGAGTTATTTAATTGAATAATAGAAATAGGGAGTGTCAGCCCCAGGATGCATGGCCGATCTCTGTATACTTGGGGTAAACTCAACACTTTTGGGACGTGTCCTACCTTCTGAGCATGCATGGCCACCTGTGATGCTCTGGGAAGTGTCAGACTAATTATACATATACTACAGAAGTACACAGATTTCTACACCAAAGGGCAATTGTTTTGGTAATGCCCAGAAAAGTGTAAAAAAAGAAAAATCATCAACTTCTACCCAGGTAGCTTTTCAGGATAGAGGAAGAGGATCAGGAAACCTTGACAAGGGGTAACTTTGTGGGATTCTCTTTCCAGCTGCTACTTCAAAAATTTACCCATGGCACCATTGGAATTGCATTTACTAAAGGCAGTCTCCAGACCTGCATCCAGCCATGATGAGAGGTCGAAGGGCAAGCACAGCTGCAGAGCCCTGCCAATTATTTACCACCCTGGAATGGAAGCTCTGCACATATCTGTGCCTTTGCAGGTCTACAGCAGGGCAAAGACTCCCTTTATTTTCTTTGAAAAGAGGAAATAGGAAGTAGAAATTCAGATGTAGTCATGCAAGTTTGCTCAACACTCAGGAATGGCTTTTAACACTTAATTTGTTACACCTGCCCAGCCTACATGAATGTGCTCACCACACACAGTGACCTGCAAGCCCCGCTCCTCTGACCACCCTTGGGACTCCCCAAGGCACTGAGGTTTACAAAGCCCCAGGCTCAGAAAAGCTGAAATGTGGTATAAAGCTGTGTACAGTCATCTTTGCTGACTGCATTCCAGATACTACCTAGGATAACGCCTTATCCAGTCCACTCGCTTCCCAGATTCAAGGCAACTCTGACGAGGAAGACTGCCACAAAGGAAAATATGAGATACAACTTGTTGTAGTTAAGAGGATGCCTGAAAGAAAACTGATAGAAAAGCTGCAAACAACTCCTTTGTGGGTCCCCTCCATCTGCTATTCCCACTGAGCCCAGGCACAGCTGAGAATTCAGCCCCAAGAATTACTCAAATTAATGGCATGTAAGTTTTTTAAACAAAGCAATCTCTGTTCATGAGAACAGCAGAGCTGGTCTGTGAGTTTCCCTCCTGCAGACAGCTTTCAAGGTAAATACTGTGATTATATTTTTAGAAAGAATGCAAAATGTCAGGATAAAATGGGGGCAGTGAAATGCCTATGTTCTTCACCCACCACAGACAAACTAGAACTTGACTTTTAAAAAGTTTTACTCTTCTACATTTGCATGACTGTCATTGACATACATCTAAAATGGAACAAAATTATATGAATGATTTTATAAGCTCAGGTGGGTTTTTTTTTAAATGCACAGAAAGTCATCGGCAGCATGGAACAAGACTTCCCATTTAGAAATAACGTGAGAAGACAGATCCTGTTGATACACCATACCAAGAACTTCAATTTGTTGCAGTAATGATTTTTTGAAAAGTCTTTGTTAGTGATAAGAACAATCCCAAATGATACAACACTGAACCATGTTATTTCCATATGGGGAGGGGGTGATTCAGAAAAAACACTACAGAGTAAAAATGCTGAAGGGAGGGGGCACATGATAATAACAGAAAAGTTAATACCTAAATACATAAATGAGAGGCAGTAGATGAGTACAGGGGGAGCGTAAAGACAAGGTGGGGAAGGAGGACACTCAGAAAAGCCAACTTCAACCTGGCCAAGCTAATTTCCTGAGGTGCCCTGAGCACTGGGCAGTCTGTTGAGGCTGTTTCTGAACAAGGAGTTTATTTGGGTACCCCCATCACCTTCAGAAGGAGCCTATTTCCCTCCACTGTCTGCAGGGGGAATCTATGGAGATAAGGTGGCTGGGCTGAAGCTGGCTTTTGTCAGTACTCCTCACAGGCACTCAAGGTTTTAAAAGAAAGGCAGAAGACTGCACAGAGGAGATCTTTCTGGGGAAATGGAAGATCACCAAAGCCCCTGGTGCTCTGTAATCTGTTGGGGCACAGTGTCTGGGTTGCAGTTGGCCTTTTCAGATCCAAATGTACTTTTCTGAGGTAAGTTAACTTGTGTGTGTGGTAGCTTTGCTTCTTCCATTCCAGAAAAGATGAACACACCGACTGTTGAAGTGAGCATCTGAATCCGGCTCCCAAATTCCAGGAAAAGAGCTTCAAATCCCTTCCACAATGGGTTCAGCCTGGCACATTTGGCTGCCGAGGGAGCAAACCCGAGGAACAAGCACTCCCTGTCCATTACCAAAGACAGGACATGGGGTCATGTGGATATCTTGCTGATGCAGAATAGCAGTTACATTTTTGGATGTAGGGCTTTTTTTGATGAGATGTTGAAGAATGAATTCCCATGTGCTATGTGGGAATTAAAGCTCCTTTTGCACTTCCCATCAGAGTTAAGACTGGCCTGGCATCAAAACATCCCTTCCTCTCTGATATGTGTTATGCTAGTAAGTAGCTGATTTTTGCCTTAGTCTGCTGTAAACTTTCAGGGCATGCTTAGAGGTAATCCTGCTGTTGCCACTGTAAATTCAGATGCTTTAAAAGATTAATTTTTATAGTGCTATTCTCTTTCTTTGTGTATTTTAATACACTGGAGAGCATGGAGGTGCTGTCCCAATTTTACCCTCACCCTAGATTTACACCGATGTAATCTCATGGGCTGTACTTTTGACCGATGCAGCTGAGGTCAGATGCAATGTAAAGGAATGATGGGGAAGTAGCTGTGGAGTGAAATGTAAGAGCTCTTCTGCATGGGATCCCACACCAGAATAACCTTTGTTGTGAAACTAGTAATGAAACCTAATCTCTGAGTTTTCTTTTTTTCAGGCAGAAGGTGATTAAAGCCAAAAGACTTCTCATTCCTTGAGTTTGAGACTGAAACTAGGGAAATTAATTTATTTCTGAAATAAAAAAGCCACTCCATTTTACTTTTATAAATGCTGTCTCATGACTCCATGTACTTCTTTTTTTTTCTCCTTTAGTTTTCCTAGGTCTGGGTTTGGAGGAAGGTAAAGGAAGTTAAGTATTACAAGAAAAAAAAAAGGGGGGAGCGATATGAAAAGTACTTACCATTAATATTTGAAGAAGCTATTGATTTTCACATCTTATGGTCTACTGAAGTTTGTAAAATATGTTTTATTTTTGTAAAAGTATTTCCATAAAGTCTACTCTGTATGCAAATTGTCGCCTGGGTTACTATTCATCATTTAAATTGCTGGGTAGTCCTGCTGCATTGCCACAGGCAGTTGACAATATTTGCATTGTTCTGTATCCGCATAAAAGTTAAGCCTTTAAAAGTAACCTAGATACCTGGTAAACCTGGTGTTTATTTACAGCTCTGGTTATACAGTGTCCAAAGATGACATTCCAGGCAGGCCAGGACTGTAACACTTTAATAGACATGGGGCAGAGGACTTCTTGGGGTGTATCAGCAGTCAGGTTTTAGAGGATTTATTTCATGGAGAGCTCATTTTATGTCATTTTCCTTGCACCTCTCCTGCCATAAGTAAAGCCCAGCATCTCAATGCTTTGTTTAGATTGTACTTCACACCGAGTTTTCTCACGAGCGCGCAGGGACGCAACACGGGCGTTTCGCAGCCCAGTAAGAAACAGCGCGATGGACGATTCGAACAAAGTGACAGCTCGACCAAAGAACGGGCAAGTCTTCACAGTGATGCAAAAAAAAAGAGATGTGGCTACCCCGAAACGAAAAAAATCCTGTGGGAACCCAGTTAGCTCAGGCTGTCGGTTGCACGCCGAAGCAAGAGCCGCGCAGGCCGCCGGGCGCACCCCGTGGGACCCGGCTGCATCCCCACCGCCGCTCACGGGCTGCTGCCACCCTGCCCGGCTGCCGAGCCCCAAAAAGTGGGTGCTCACCGCCTCCACAGGCGCTTCAACAGCACCCGATGCTGCGGGGCTCCGCCGCCGGCCGCCCCGGGCCACCTCAGGCTCCTGAGGCGAAGCGGGGCGGGGCGGGGCGGGAGGGGGCACAGCGAACAGCGCCCCCCGGCGGCCGGGGCCGCGCCCCGACTGGCCTCCCTCTCCTCCGGCCACCGCCCCGCCTCCTCTAGGCACGCCCCCTCGCGGCCAATAGGAGGAGGGCGCGCCATGACTGACAGCGGCCATGCCCAGTGAGGACGGGAGCGGCGGGGAGGTGGCGCCCTAGAAATGGCCGGCGGCGGGGCGGGCAGGCATCGGGGCTAGGGGGTGGGGTCGTTGCGCGCGCCGGATACCGCCGCCCGCGTTCGCCACCGACGCCGCCTCCGCCACCACGGGCTCTCCCCCGCTACCACGGGCTCTCCCCCGCTGCGGCCTCTGCCTTGCCACGGCCCCCCGGCGGAGGAGCCCTGGGAAGTGGTGGAGCTGCCGGCCGGTGCCGCCGCCGGCGGCGGTTCCGGGGGCAGGCGGGAGGCGGACGGAGCCATGTTGGGCAGCGGGGCCAAGGCGGCCAAGCCCTCCTTCGTGTCCTACATCAGTCCGGAGGTGCGGGGCGGGCGGCGGCGGCGGCGGTCCCCGAGGGGGGCTGCGGAGGGGGGTGGGCGCCGTGAGGGAAGGGGCCGCGGGAGAGTGCGGGCGGGGGAGCTGTCAGGCTGCCGCAGCCCCGGCCCGCAGGGCGGCGAGGAGCCCTCCGTGGGGTCTCGTCAGGGCCGCGGGAGGAGGAGGAGGAGGCGGCGGTGTGGGT
The DNA here is from genome assembly GCF_964188355.1 of Buteo buteo. Taxonomy (NCBI): domain Eukaryota; kingdom Metazoa; phylum Chordata; class Aves; order Accipitriformes; family Accipitridae; genus Buteo; species Buteo buteo. The sequence continues at coordinate 12,604,732 of NC_134204.1, read as the reverse complement.
GGAAGCTGCGCGCGGGTTCCTCCCGTGGCGCCGCTCCCCTGGCCCCTCTCCGGGGTTTCGCCGCGGGAGTTTTCTGAGGGGAGCCGGGGAGGGCGGCGGCGGGACGGGGACGGGCGCGGGGCTGGCGAGGGCGGCGTTGGCGGAGCCGCTGTCGGGGGTTGCAGGTCGGGAGGGTCGGAGGTGCTTCCCCGAGAAGGAGGGGGAGCTTGGTGCTTCTCGAGAAAGCCTCAAAAAAAAAAAAGTAGCTGGCTTGTCAGTTTTAAGCTGATTATTCTTCTGGTGGTTCCCTTGAACTGTTTTTTTTTTTTTGTAAGTGGTGGCCAGATGTCAGGCTGTCATTGCGACTGTTCAGCTTATAAGGTGGGACTTCCCGAACCTGTTTTTCTTCACGTCCTTTGACATCACTCCCAGTGCGTGCTCTGTCTCTGTAAACTCCTTGTTTTCGGTTCTGTCGCTCTGAAGCCCTGGGTCTCTTCCCTTAACAGCTCGGTGTTGAACTCCTGGCTGTGCATATCTTTCATACTGTTCTTTCTGTTGTCCTCTCACTTATTTGTTGAAACTTATGTTGGCAGTTTGATTGAAGTGGCTTTAGACTCACTTTACTGAGGTCATGTTGTTAGCAGGTGGTATTAGGTCAGTATTGGTATTCAGTATTCCTTCATTCTTATTCCTGGTAAACAGCTGTTTTCTAGGAAGACCGATCTTCATGAAAACTAGCCATTTGTGGGGTTGGGTTTTTTTTCCCCTCCATAGTTCCTTGTAATCCACGTCAAACTGGTTCTTAATCGTTCAATTCTCTTGAGAGCTTCTGAAGGAAGAGATTTTTGTCTATCTTGTTAGTTAGTACAGAGTTTGTTGTAGATAGGACCTTGGAGAATCTGCTGGTTTTATTTTTCACTGAATCTGAAATAACAATGCAGAGTTATGGCTTAAGTCAGCTGTGCTGTTTAAAACTTCTGTCCTTATTTTGTAGTAGTAACTCTGGTTTTATATGTTGTTGAGCCCTGGTGACTTGTAGTTTCATCAGTTTACTTTAAAAGTTTTCTTTTCCCAGTGAAAATGGATGTTAATGATAGGTACAAATATTTCTGGAGTCAGCAAATATATCTCTGTGAAGTCAGTCTTTCACCTTAGGAGAGTACGTTGTACAAATAGACAAAAAAGTGTGTGCTCAAGGAACTGAGTTTTGCGAAGGTAAGAACTTCACTTGTTGGACTTACTAAAAGGCACGTCACCATTTAAACAAGCATGCTGGATGATGAAAGCTTGCTAGAAGAAATGGCCAGTGGGAAAGGTACAAGGCAAATATATGTAGTGCAGGAAGATACCAAAAAATAAAGAATACTTTAAATTGATTATAACTACAGTAATGTATCTCTTCAAATATGATCCTGATGGCTGCAGGAAGAATAACAAAGGTATTTAATATTGGAAGATGAAGCTCTTAATGAAATATCCTGATGCACAAGAGCTTGCAGTCATTTACTGTATTCATGCTGCTTTTAACTATCTCCTTTATGCACTTAAATTTAAGAATTTCGTGGGCTCTTGCAGAAGAACCTTTGAAATACATACTTGGCTTCTGCCATAGAATTGACGTCTTTTTTGCGCGTTCAAAAGCTCAGTGGAACAGGTCTGATGCCAGTAGCAAGTAAAGCAAGTTTAACTCTTTGCTCTTCTGGGTATTGCTCTCTTTTTGACAGCCTATGACTGTCTTAATGGAATGGTTACACAAGAAGCTGAAGACTTAGTGGGTTTTATGAGGATTAAAAATAAAACTTTAGGCATATGATGAAACCTATGAGCCTATTTGGGGATCTGGAAAAAATATTTTGATTAGATATCCTAAAATAAGTGGAAGTGACCATCTCTCAAGGAACTGTATTCCGTATGTACCTGAGAAAAATAACCTTCTGAACACAAAGTTTGTATACATGTTAAGTTTCATGTAGTTGAGTTTTAAAATTGGAGTTAGACTGATAGAACAGTAGAAATACTTAATCCATCTTATGTGAAACATAGTTTGGTCAACTGGGAACTTTCCTTTCATCAAAATAGTGTAATTGCTGGATGCTTGGGGAAGAGTATAGGCAACAGGTGTGTTCAGTGTGATGCTTCCTATGGTAGACCCTGTGAAAAGGTGGCAAACAGTAGTTCAGGGACTTCGTGAGCTTGAGGTTACATCTAGATAGCATTTGAGTTAATGGTGGACTTGTCTGTGAACTTATGGAGTCTTGCTTTGAATCTGTTTATACTTCTGACTTGCGGCAAGATTTTCTGTCAACCACTATGCAATACAAAGCAATATAGTACTGTTATGCTGTAGTCCTCCTTGCTTGCAACGTCCAGATTCTTCAGGCTTGTCCTTGTTCTCCTGGAGAGTTGTTTGAGACCTTAAACTGCTGCTTCTAGGTTAGGGGAGCCCTGCAATAAGAAAATGCAACAAGCAGAGCTGGGTTTTGTTCTAGCCCCATGTTTAGTCCATCCTCGGATACCTGGGAACACATTAGGTAATGTTCAGAAAAACAAAATTAAGTTAGCTTTAAACTGCTTTGGGGGTTTGTTTGAAGATTAAAAGAAACAGGAATTCTATTCATGTTAACATATGGCAAGATGGAAGTAAGGAGTGAAGAGAAAATGCTGTTTATTAAAGGAGCAGAAGTAGTTTCTGCTGTGAAACCCCAGAATGTCTGGAAAGGCAGTGTTTTTGACATCTGACTAAATATAACCTAGTTATGCTCTGCTATATGGAACCACAGATCAATCAATGGTCTGTTGAGAGTGAGACCGTAGGATGTTGATATTAATGACACACTTCCCCTCAGGACAGACTTGGCTACCCTGCAGGAAGTGGGGTGAATACTAGGGTATAAAGTCAATGTTTTGACATGTCTGATCATAGACTAGGAATATTTGTCTATGGAGACATAGAAGCAAGAAGCAGTGAATTACTTCATGATTTCTAACTCTAATATTTCAAAACTGAAAGCATTTGCAAGGCTAACAAGCTGGATCATATTTTCCTTAAAAATCTTAATGTGAATAAAAATGTAGATGTTAAACTTGATTTGCAGCTTAATGCTACTTTTTGTGCATGCATTCTCAAAAGTTAAATCCTCCATGATAATTCTTATAGGGTATTAGTTCTTGTATTAGCCCTTAAGCTTTTTAATAGATTTTGTTCTGCTTCATGCTGCTTGTCCCTGTAATCTGGAGTACACCTCAGGCTACTGAGTTGTGAGGGTGACTCTCATACCTCTTGTGCTTTGTCTCTCAAATTGTGTGTTGCTGTTAGCTCATAACCACTACGAATACTTGTTGCTTGTTAATCTTGGTACAATATTGTGTGTTCTGTAGTGATCACTTTAGAATAAGACCATGTTATTTTAAAATTGGAGTGATGGAATTGAAGGGTGAAATAAGGAGTAGGCGTTACCAAAGCAGACAGCTGGGCTCTGGACTGACATGGGGGAAGCAGGGTATTGAAGTCAGAGGAGATGGACAGGACAATGTAAGGAAAGAGGAAAGGATAAAGATGAAACGGTCATGGAAAACATGTGCTATGTTCTAATGGGCTGTTGGATAATGAAGCCATAAAAGGAAGGAAAACAAGCAGTTGGAGATTATTTTCAGCACTGTTATTAAAGTGTAGTAAGTACCTTTAGATTGTACGGCATGCAACATGGTATTAGGCTTGTTTGACCAAGAAGTAGTCTTTCAGAAAATACCAAGTATGTATTGTGGTTTGTTTCTGAATACAAAGTATATGCTAAGCATGTGCATAGGTATTTCCTCTTTTGCGTGAAATTCCAGTGGAACTGTTAGACAAAAGTTTGATTTATTTTATTCAGGAATCCTGTATTCACTTGTTGGAGTACCACAACTAATTGCAAATATTTTGGTATACAGTTTGACTTTTACAAGTGATAAAGATAAATGCATAGTTAAGAAAGCTATCTCAGCCCTCTGTTAGTCTTTTAGTGAAGTATAAGTAAATAATGTTCACAGCAAGCCTCACCATGATGTAGAGCTTCCCTGTGCTGAGATTACTTGTGGAAAACTATATAACAACATTGAAATATCCTGTGTTCTCGCAGCACTACTATTTGCTGTCAGCCTTGAAAGAATGTATGTTTCAGCCAGTGCTCTTGAAACCTTGGAAGTGATAACTGGTTCCTTCATTACTTGAATCTAATAAACAATGTTTTTCCCAGTAAGTTTACTAAAAATCTTGGTTTTCATTGTTGGAATTACCTCTAGCACAAATGTCCAGCTATGGATAAATGGAAACATTACCATGGGGAAAGGTAGGTTCAGAGTTTATAGCATATAATTTGCAGCAGCGGACTGTATGAACGGTCTGTCTGCTGAGAGTGATGAGCAACATCCACTATCAGTAAGCCTATATACATATTTTGCAATACTGATTTAAAAAAATCCAAATTCTTTGACAAGATCTGGATTCTAGCATGCATGTTTTTCACCTTTTACTCATTTTCTGTCCACAGTTGTTCACCTCTCTGTGGAGTGAGAAGCGAGGAATTGCTCTCAGTTGTGGTGAGGCTCTCAGACAGAGAGCAGGAATCATTTGGGATCCCTCTTGTGCCCTAACTGTTAGGACCCTGTTAATATAACATAACTGCTACTTGACCTTACTGCCTTAAACTCAGTGTTGCCTCACACATGGTGGCTCTTTTATGCTTCAGCACTTGAGGAAGACATGCCTCCCTAGACAGACTTGGGGAATATATTTTAGCCCCTTTAAATATATTTTTTGGGGAGAGCTGAATGTAGTCCCTGGGTATTGCAAGCTATGCAGTTCTTCTGTATACTTGGGTAAAAACCAAGAAGAAAAAGAAGGGTGAGCCTTTCCTTAAGAAAAACAGTTTCTCTATTGTGTTGTCTCCCCCCTGTTGAAGCAGAGAATCTGCAAGGAGCATGGTGTCCCCTTTCCCTGGCATGTCACTGTTTCATAATGCGATCAGCTGAAGTCGGTTTGAGCTAACAAGAAGAATGATGCATTATTTATTAGTATGGTGTGACATGTTGTCAGCCTGCAGTTTTGGTACTCTGTACTGTTATAACTGATAATTATGGGGTGTTGCTGAATTGCCTACTACTCTTTGATAGCCTGGAAAAAGGAATGTAGCACAAGGTAAGTGCACATGTGAGAAGCATCCCTGCAAAATAAGTTTCTAAAACCTTCAGCAAAGTTGAGGTCTTTTTATCATTTCTGAGGCAATCCAAAGGTAATTTTCCTCATTTGCATGGTGTCCTATGGGTATTTGCATTTAGCTATTGCTGGTAGTAGGGTTTCCTGTGTTGTGTCTTGAATAAGAAGTGCCAAGATTCTGCTTGGGGCATTCAGAACAGGGAAGCCACAGGTGAAGAAGTATCTATCTAGAGGTGTGTGTGGCTTTCAGTGGTCATATATGGAAAGTGCTTGCATGCTTAACTTCAACAAATGGTCAGAGGGTGAAGTTTCCTGAGGTCTGAGTGGATTTAGTAGCTTGTGGAAAGGGACAGACTTGCTTCTGCTGCTTCCCTTTCTTTTGTTTCTGTGCTCATCTGACCTGTTGATGAGCCGGTTCTGCTAACAATAGGCAGTAACAACAAAACCAAATGTAGCATAAGTACAGACTTTCCAGATGATCTTATGAACCAAATTACCTCACCATGTAGTCAGACAAACCCAGGGATAAAAGGGGTGAGTGGGTGAGTATGAACTGTGTGACTGATTAAAGGGGTGTTGAGGAGCATGTGTTTTAGTGTCAGCGGGCTCTTAAGTTAGTCTGAAGATTTGTGTTGCCCCAAAACTGAAATTCATTAGAAAAATAAAGTTGAAACAGAGTGGAGATATTCATTAAACTTATGGGCTCCTACACAACTTGCACTGACTCATGGTGAGTTAACAGCTTTTCTTCATAAAGATTTTTGTCATCTCTTAAAAGAGCAAACACAAAATGTGACATCAGTAGAATTTAATGTGTTGTAACATCCTCCCTTGGAAAATGAGTGCAGCAGCATGGATTCTTCAGCAGTATTCATGGCTTGCATTCTAGCTATCCTTAGTGCATATGTATGAAAACTGTCCATGAAATATTTATGATTTTATTATGGGAATATAAAAGTTGACTTTCAAATAGAACTGTTCTGGAAGCTCAGCTCTTGGAAGCTGTTGTATGTTAGAGGAATTCTGCCTACAGTAAGCGCTTCAATGCCTATGGTTTTCTGTCAACAACTGGTACTCATGGCAATAAGTATGAACATTCAAGCAGTGTGTATACATAAACAGTAGTTACTACATGCCTTGTGATATCTCCCAAAGTAAAAGCTAATAGAAAAGCACCTAACTAGTATACTGCTTTACTGTTCTGTAGCAGTGATTGTTGGCATATAGTTTGTGAGCAAACAGTGTTGCATTTAGTTGCACACAAATAGTGATCACAGAAGGCACAGCTATAAAGGCACTAGTAAACCCCAAAGTTTAGCTCAGAGCTACCAGTGGTGAAGAGACAACATTGGGAAAATGCATATGTATTTTTTCTTTGAATGCAGCAGTGTTCAACTTGAGCCATGTTTGCATAGTAACTTACCTAGCTATCAAGCATGAACTTTGATTAAAATTTACTTGTACAGCATCCACACTTAGAAGTCAAAGGTAGCAAATTGTGTTTTGTTTTCTGCATTAGCTGCCAGCTGTAGTTTCTTCACACCACCACCACTTTCATTTTATAACCCTTTCCTCTTTTCAACCTGTCTTGAATGTCTCTGCTGTTCTCATGACATGGTTTCGTGGTGGTTTTAGTTTTGCTATGCAGTCTTCAAGCTTTGTTTTGGGTCTTCTGAGTGTTGAGAGCAAGTGTTTATATGAATGGTGAAGGGGGATTATTTTTATGTTCTCAGGGGCTTTTGTTTCTCTGTTAATCCAGCAGAACTGTTGTTGCTCATGTCTCCTTTTGATTGCTTGCCTTGATTTGCAATACCTGACTCTGGATGCTGGTGACAAACTAAAATTAGCTTGCTTACTGCTGTGGCCCCGTGGGGGGAGAGGGTTCCAGTTAACTAATAGTTTTCCAGAGACTCCAATGCATGCGAAGTCATTCAGACTCAGAGGAGGAAGTTCTAAACTGGCTGAGCAGGAAGGGTGTAGCATGTCCTCTAGTTTAATAGTCTTTCAGCTGGAGATTTTAGCCCAACTGTCAGTGTCCCAAGGCTAGAATAAGTGATACTTAGAATTTAAAAGGTTTATTTTGTGCAATTTGGGTCCAAAATAAAGGATATCCTGTGACTGGTTTTACCTCTTGGGTCTCAGGTTCTGAAATCCCTTTCCTTCTAACCTTAGTAGTGCTGTTTAAGTAACTTTTGTACTTTGATTGCAATAATACATGTAAGAGAATCAGAAAAGATAGTGAAGGATGAAGCTTGAAAAACTGTGAAGGGGACATTAGAAACAAATATTAAGTCATACGTGGAAAAGGGTATGAATGAACTCTGGGAGATGGTGTTGTAATACTGAGTTTATGCTTATCCATTTACACGTGCTGAGAGAACTTTAAAAGTATAGGTCATGCTTTATTTCTGCCTGTTACTTATAATGCATTTCCTTTTTTGTGTTCACAATTGCATGTAACTGACACTGGGTGTCAAATCACTGACTTAATTATTTAGCTAGTAGACTACTGACCTTTAGTGCAAGGAACACATTGCAAACTTGCTCTTCTTAGTTTAGTAAGTTTTCTCCTTAATTTTAATTTGCTTATTTGCTAGAATGTGACAAATTTAAAAGGGAGGGTGCTGTTATTTACAGCATATGTTGAAGGTATGATCTTTGCAAAGTAACAGTTACTCTTTCTCTCTTTAGGAAATACACATAAAGGAACCCATAGAAAAGGAAGTATATCCTCGCTTATTACCAGGTAACTGTTGTATACTGTATTAGAATTAAATGATAAAAAATCAATCATGTAAACAATATTTAAATATTCCCACATCTGCAGCAAGCACTCATGTGACATCAGTATCCCAAGTAGTAAAATAGAGGGTTTGCTGTAACAATCCACACAGATTGAAATGTTTTAAATATCTGTATCTGCATGGGTTGTTGAAAAACTGTAAAAATTTCAGGTTTTATAGAGTACAGTATCTTCAGGTAAGCTGCACGTGGAGAACTGTCTATACTTCAGTTTGCCCTGCCTCTTAAAAGATAAAGTTGGGTGGGTTTTTGTTTGGGAACTGAAGGCCAAGAAGTAGTGGAAACTTACTTTCTAGTTGCTTTGTTTCTACTATGAGTTACTTAGGCCTTTTGATGCCTCATTCACTGTTAAGATTTTTTTTTAATTTACAATTATTTCTTTTTAAAAAATGTTTTCCAAGATTGGGAAGAATGACATTACTGAGATAAAATACAAGTAAAAGCTTAGAATAAACTAGTATTCTTCTGTTGGAGTTTCTATACTTGATAGGAAAAACCAAGGGTCTGGCTGATTATACCTGTTAAAACCTGTTTTTACTTTCTTAAACTTGAAGTTCAGTTCCTCTTAATTTTAAGATTAGAACTTCATTGACCATTATTTATGTAAATTTGTGTTTGAGAACTTTAAGATAGTCCTGGTACCTGTAAAATAAGCAACATCTCCAGTCAAAGCTATGAAAAATTAAGTATGATGAACTTGTAATAATCAACTCAAATGTTTCAGCATTCTTAGAGTTTAGCAGTAAGAAAAATTGGAACAGTTTTCACCTTGGTTTCTTGACTGTATAAACTACTCTTTGGTGGGCTTCTGGTTTTTTTGAGTACACACTCGTATGGTTGCTCTTTGCAGCTCCATGTGTTGGCCTAGTCTAAGTGGCAGAAGAACATGATACAGGTACCTCTGGTTACAGAAGTCCTAAACATGTGCAGTTGAACAGTGTTCAGTCCATCTTGACTAATGTTAATAACCTGGAAGGCTCTGAGTGTACTGATTCCAGGAGCTGCCTCTTATTCTTTTTGTATAACAGTGATGAAACATCTTCAGGCATACAGTTATGAGAAGCTATCAGGAAGTTAATGCTGAGTTTAAGATAACAGTTGAAATAATTCAATTATAAATATCGGTTATGTTGCAAGTCAGTGTTTCTTTTATACAGGTGAACTGCTGCTTTGCGAGGCAAGCACGGTATACAAGTATATACAAGAAGATGGGTCAAATCGTGGCACCTATGGGAAACTTGTGTGCACAAACTTCAAGATTGCTTTCCTTGATGATAATTCTGCTTCAGATGATAATGTAGGAAGACAAGTCTTCTAATTATGACCAAACAGGCTCTGAAGATGTGTAGTGTCTCTGACTAAATATTCATATCTTTCCCTTATATAAGGATACAGAATGAATACAGATTTATAAAATAGTTTTAATGGGTGCAGACTAATTTTAATCAGACTGCATCTGCTTGGTCTATGCAGGTGCTTCCTCAAGCTCTAATGATTATTTTTGTAAAAATGGTGCAAGGCTGTATGTGGAAACTTACACTAGATATAGTTTATAACTCTTCATGTCTTGTGAGTTGGTAATTTTGTGAAGCTTAAGTTAAAATAATTAATTTTTTTGAAAATTAAATCAACAGGTTGTTTAAACCTGATTTCTGACTGCTTGTCTAGTAGCAATTGCAAAAGTGTGAATGTCAAACGTACTTCTGATGTTTTATAACATCTGTCTGACTTGACTTTGGGCTACCTCTGTAGAACCATTTCAGGGCTGCACAAGACTGAGTAAGCTAATACTCAGTGGAAATGCTCTAGAAAATTGTTTGTCTGGCTTGGTAAAACTCTGAATTATTCCATTCAAAGTCAGGTATTGACAGCAAAGATTTAAAAACCTGGTACTATTGAGCTAGCAAACATAAAAAACATAAAAAGTCCCCAAATCTTAGAAATAAGTTGAATCTTGTTTCCTTTGTTTTAGGTGCTCAAATTGAGCTGTCAAAGGGGAATGGTAATGCCACACCTTTTTTGATGTGCTTAAGCATCTGTAATGGTCTGGTCCATTTAAGCAATAAAAATGAAGGAGAGACTATTATATAGCTCTTGAGTGCAAGGTGAACTTGGCTGAAGAATAGTGAGAAGAATCTGATTTGACATGTGTTGATTGTAGTCTGAAGTTTCTTGGGGTAAAATTTCAGGGAGTTAAAATGTTAAACTAAGGCTCCTGCAGCCAAATATGAATTTTTTGACCTTGTGGATTTAATTGGGACAAAGCTGCAGAGCCCTTTCCACAGATTGCATGAGATGTATGCTAAAGTTGGTAGTGACCATGCTAATTTCTGTTCCATCACTAACTTTAAATCTTGGGTTTGTAGCATGCCAAGTCAACTGTATTTCTCTCAACAAAAGTTCAATATTAGCCACCTGATTCAAAGTGCTGCAGACCTGGTAATAACTTGAATGAGGTTAACTCTGTTCACAGCTGTCTTCAAGTAAAATGTAATTTGCTGATGTAGTGTACATCAGCCTTCTGGTAATACTATTTAACATAACAATGTTTAATTGTGGCATTACTCAAATGTCATTTTTAACTCTGAGCTCAGGGAATGATAAAAGTGAAGGGAGCTGCAAATCACTTCAAGTTTGGCAAAACAGTAGACAAGAGATTTGGGTTGTGTGTGTCTTCATTTTACCCAGTGATAAATCTGGCTGTTACGTTGGAATATTCTTGGGATACTTGTTCTTTTAAGAGATTTTCTATTTCCTGCCAGGTTCCCATAGCAAGGAAACTTGTCATAAAAGGGCTTGGATTACAGCAAGTTACTGTATTTCCTGTTTACTGCAATGATTCTAGTTTGAAAAGTGACTCTCAATAGAAATGCATGTTTTGAAGCATTTGAAAAGTAATAACTCTATCTACATTTCAAGCATGGCTGAGACTTCAATAAAACTGGATCTGCAGTTCATAAATTACACCTGTGTAACCTGCATCTGTCTGTATTTCAATAACTGTTCTTTGGTGTTCCACCTTACACAGCTTATAAGAATAAGTAGTAATGCTGATAGTAAAATATGTACTGAATACATCCTTTACTTGTGAGAAGGTGCTACTGCTTAGTAGTGTGATATTTCTAAGAATTTTTTTCATGTTCTAGGAGCCACAATTTGAGAATAAGATTGTAGGAGAAAATGACATAACCCTGCAATGTGTAGACCAAATCTATGGAGGTAGGTCAGCTTTCTCCTCTTGGTTTAATAAGCCTCATACTTCTAGGTGTCTTACAGTGCTCATGCTCTTTGTACACTTACATCCTTTTCAGAAAACTGATAGAGTTGTCACTTTGGAAACTAGGATTGGGTAGTCTAGAAAAAACAGCTGCAGTTATACTTAATGATGAAATGACAGATAAGAGATCTATCAGAACCTAGTTTTATCCCTCAAGCTTGTGAAAGCTACATTTTTGTTAATTATCTTGCTGAGACAGACAAAACAATTCCTTCAAAATGTCATGATTCAAAGCAAAGAAGAGTGTACTGTGAAAAATCTCTAAGATTGGTCCACAAGGATCTTTCAGTGTATCAACTGTTTCTATAAATATGGAGGTATTCACTTCATTTGAGCAATAGCATTGCAGAGCAGCACAGGTACCAAATTCCCAAACAATGCCTTTTGTTTGTCTAAGGCAACATTGTTTTATGAGATTCATGATGTCTTCAAAATATCAAAGGAGATAGAAAACGAGGTTTTAATTTACAAGTTAATCAGTGAGTGTTTTGCAGCAGGGCTTACAGATATGTCTGTATTGCTAAGAATGGTAAATGAGAATGGGGCTGGTAATTTGTAAGTAGTTGGGAAGGCGTTATTGAGAAGCCTGACCTTGGACTAGTGTTAGAGTATCCAGAGTATTTGTGAATGGTGGTGTGGATTTGTGAAGGAGTGGACTAGGGGGAGACTGGTGGAAGCTAGTTATGAGACACTGTTTAGGTTCATATAAAATGCCCTAGCTGGCAGCACTTGAAGTTGTGAAATGATATATCCTGAAACAGAAGTGAACAAAGGGCTCTCTTGGGGACTTTATGGTGGTTTAAAAAAAAATAATTTTTTTTTTTAGAAGCTTAGAATGATCTCAGTTGTTTGGGGACTTTCCCTTGGGCAAAACTAGTAAATTATGTTCTTTATGCATATCAACTCTGAACTGACTATGCAGTCAGAATGTGAACAGAAATAATCACTGAACAGCTGGCTTGCTGCAAGTCTGGTTTCTACTGTGCAGGAAGTAGTTTGAGTGCATTTTAAAAAAAGAGTATATTAGCACAAGAGCTTGCCAGTTTATGTTGTAGGATGCTTTTTCTGACTTGCTAAAACTTGGGCTTGAATTAGTTTCTTGAGAATTTTGAAAAGTCAAGCAGGAATAGCTTTATCAACTGATGTCAAAGTCCTTTTTGATATTTACTTAGACTTTTTAATTTTGCAGTTTATGATGAGAAAAAGAAACTTCTAACTGGACAGCTGAGAAAATACCCAGAGAAGCTAATTATCTACTGTAAAGACCTTAGAGTATTTCATTTCTGCCTGAGATACACAAAAGAAGAGGAAGTGAAAAGAGTAAGCATAGTAACTTAATTTGGTTTTCTTTAAGGTTAGTGTTGAGTGTTTAGTTGTGGGGATGAGGGAAGGGTGAAATTCACCCTGAGAGATCCCTTAAACTTGAAGTGTTTTCCAATCATTCCCAATTGAGAGGGAAAGTAAAAGACTTTGATTTTTAGCTAACCTTACTCATTAAACATCGTTATGTATATAGCAGTTAAAAACATCAGATGCACTGGCTCTTTGAAGAAAACTGGAGTTTTAGAGTACTACATGAAATTAGCTTCAGCTCAGGCAAACTTGTAAAGCTGTTCTGTTTGTGATATATGATTTTAGTAAGTTTTAGACTAAAGTGTTTTTTGTATGAAAGCAATTATTTTCCTGACAACTTGAGTTCTTTTGACAGGTTAATCTGAACTCCAAACTAGGAGTCTACTACCTTTATTTAAATAATAAGAGTCATTCTGGAAGTTGAATTTCTATAATACTTCTCATTAAGCCAAGTAGGTATAGTGTCTTGCAGACAACAGAGAAAGTTTTTTAAAACTCAGTTTTCAGCTGTTGGGGATAGAAGCCATTAAACAGTTTTGTTTAAAACCTGGAGGGGGGAAGCGGGGGTAAAAAAATAATCACATTTTTTGCACTGACAGTCTTAGTCTGGGTTTGGGTGTTAATTTTTGGTCCTTTCCTAGATCGTCAGTGGTATAGTTCATCATAGCCAGACTCCTAAGCTGCTTAAACGCTTGTTTCTGTTCTCTTATGCATCAGCTGCCCCAAACAACACAGGTAAATGTTTTCGTATTTTTGATTTGTATTTGTTGCGTACTGTTAGTTCCCTAGCAGTCTGGGATGCTTAATAGCTGAGTTTGTGCTCGGCTTATGACTGCCCTGCTGGCAGATAGCCTCAGAAGATTCATTTTTCTCTCGCTATACATTGTTAGACTTGTTGCTAAAAATTTCTGAATTGTGTACTGTTGGTTTCTGTGTCCTTCAGGGTAGTTGCACAGAAATTTTCCAAGCAAGAGTAGCATCACTGGATTAAAAACTTACTGTGTTCAATATGTGCAAATGCTTTTCATGTGCTTCTGACTAGAGTGCTCTCATCTAGAAAATATTTTACTTATTTTATCAATGTGTTTTTTCTGTACTATTGCAGTGAACCAAACTTCCTGCTCTTAATTCTTAAATTATTACATTTTCAGTAGCGTCTAGCAAAGTATTTGCCTTTTTGCTCTTACTTGCAAGCGATCTGCTTTTCCCAGGCAACTGCAAAAAAAAGCATAGGTTTGCATAGCAAGATTCCAGTAGACATCTGACTTCCTCTTATAGCTAACTTATTACATAATCTTCCCAATTGATCAAACTTGGCTGAATAATGTAGTAAGCTGCAAAATTCAAGATAAAAAAATTGTCAGTGCACTTTCTAGCATTTCATAGTTCAGACTTCAGCTGAATTAATAGCACTGTTTTGAATTAGGAACCTGATTCTTAGTGCACCAGGAATGCCTATTCTTTTCACAGAGGGAAGTTTTTACGTACCAAAGGTATTAACTGGACACTTATCAAAGTATGTCAAGGAATTACAGCATCATTGAGGTTAGAAGAAACCTCTGGAGATCTAGCCATGTTACTGTCCATCTGCCCCTGTTTAGAGTAGGGTTAACTACAGCAAGCTTACCAGGATCATGTCCAGTTGGGTTTTGAGTATCTCCAAAGATTGAGATTCCACAACCTTTCTGGACAGGCTGTTTCATTATTTGACTGTCCTCACAGTGAAAAAGTTTATTATTATGTTTAAATGAAATTTGCTGTAGTTCTGCTTGTGTGCACTGCCTTTTGTCATGTCACTGGATACCACTGAGTCTAGATCCATCTTCTTTACTCCCCTCCACTGCTTCCACCCCTGGTCTGGTGTTTATACAGACTGGAAATATTTCTTGGCCCTCTGCACCCCCACTGAGCCTTCTCTTCTCCAGGCTGAATGATCCTAGCTCTTGGTCTCTCCTTGTATCAGGTGCTTCAAGCCCTTTAATGATCTTAATGAGCCTTCACTGGACTTGGTCCAGCAAGCCCATGCCTGTCGTACTGGGGAGCCCAGCACTGGACACAGCACTGCAGGCATGGCCTCACCAGTGCTGAGCCGAGAACAACAATCACCTCATTCAACCTGTAGGCAATGGTTTTCCTAATCCAGCTCAAGAATACATTGGCTACCTTTGCTGCCAGGGCACATTGCTGGCTCAGGTAGTTCCTGCAGACTTTGTCGGTAACTGGTATTCAGTCTGAACTACAAATATCAGAAAGACTGTAAGGTTTTCCAGGTAGAGACTAATCAAATGTGTGAGAAGCCTAGTCTGTATAGCAACATGAAGTGTTGTGCCCAATTCCATATTTTAATAATTATCTTCAATAATAAATGCCTAGGTCTCATTCTTTATAAAGTTGTTATAGGCCAAACCAAGCAGACTTGGGTTTTATGACTCTTATGGTCTGATACTCTTAAAATCTTAACTTGTCCCTTAGAGCTCATTAATAATGTTCTGTTTCCAGCTGTAAATTTTTCATCTACCTTATCTTCTTATGGTGGAAAGTTTCAACTTGCCACTGTATCTTCTGTGGAAACTCTAGCCCTGTTTGGTATTTTAAGTGTTAGCCGATGTTGCAGTATACTTAATTATGATGGATGCCTAAAACAATTGGCCGTACTCCATAAATTATATGGTGGTTACACGAGATCTGAGGCTAAATCAACCTGTTGTCATAACTGTTGCTGAGCTGGCTAAATAGAAATACAGGAAAGGTTCTCAGCGGAAATGATTGAGACTGAATTGCTGTAATAAATTTTCTGCTCTTATCAAGTGCCTGAAATGTTCTATTCAGTGCAAAACTCCTATCCATGATAAAAGAATAGACTTTAAATGAAATGCAGTATCTGAATTGCAGAAAGGCTTTTGGTATCATTGTTAATTCTATATTTAAGCCTATATTATTAGATGCCAGTCAGATGCACTAGTATATAATGGTATTTGCTGCACAGCATCCTGGGTTTTAGGCTCAATGTGAGGACAGCCTCAACTGTATGGAAGTTCCATAAGAGCTGACTAATTTCTGTAGGAGAAACTATTCCTGAAGTTATTAGTTAAAGCAGTATTTGACAGAAGATGAGTTCTTAAAGATCAGACAGAAGCAGCATGGTGTACAAAGGCATTTTATCTTTGACTTGAGGCTTTCTGTACACAAGAGGTTTTTTCTTGCTTACCTTAATGAAAACTAAGTACTTGATTTAGGAACGCTTTTGTGTTAGAGTTCCTGATAGTCTGCAAAGTTACCGTTATTGATGTCTGACAGATGGAAGAAACCAAACAGTGATGTTTGAAACTCTTGAGGACTGGCGTGGTGAGTTGGAGCGGACCAAAGGGAATGCAAAATACAAAGCAGTGACTACCAATGAAGGCTACAGAGTCTCTGAAAAGTAAGCTTGCTATTGTTAATAGTGAACCTTGGATATCCATCTCATTAAGATTTGCCAAAATCAGTGCTGCCTTTGATGCTGAGCATTATACAGTTGTTTAGGGTTTTTTTAGGATCTGGTTTCCATTTTGATTTATGGGATACTTTGATTTGGGACCTCAAGGAGGTCATCTTACACAGCCCCTGCTCAAGCAGGGTTAACTTCAACATTAGCTCAGACTACTCAGGACCTTGGTCAGTCAAGCCTTGAATATCTCTGGAAGTGAAGAATACCACTTCCAAAATGGGATGGAAAATATGTAGTTCTGGTGCCTACGCTTCTGTCATACTGGTTAGGATGACATTTTCTCAGTCCTGTACCTTTACTCTGGTAAAATTCCAAGTTAAATGCACTTGATTTTCTTGTTTAGTTGGGGGGCTGGGTGAAGAAAGAGTAACTGGTTTAAAGTGTATCTCCAAAACATGCTGATAGGAGTTAAGTTGCATTGCCTTTAGTGGAAGTTTAGAGATGTATACTTCTACCAGTCTAGCTAAGTAACATCTATCGGTAAACCCTTTAGGATGTATACAAGGCTTTGTGTACTACTGTTGTTTAATAGTCAAATCCTGAAAGGTTTCACAGACCTTGAAAACAAACACCAGTTTTCAAAGAAGTTTTAACTATTTATTCTAGAACTCTGTCTTGAGAGACCCAAGCTGAGGTTAAGTATTTATTTTTATTGCTTCTGTGGATGTTGAACATAAATAGTGTTGGCTGACACTGGAAATTCATGGTATATTAAATTACATTCTTGGATTGTGATGCAAACTGCTTACAAGGCATTGAAACATAACTAGTTATCTAATACTACAAAGGCATGTTTTGAAACAGCAAGGAATGAGAGAACTGAGGCAGTCTTAGCAATCAGTTTTAGATGATAAAATTAACTGTAGGACTTAATTGGAGCCTTGGAAAGGCAGGGGAATTTTACAGTGAAAGTAATGAAGAGCTCAATATTGGAAGAAAATACTTTATCTAGCTGAAAATAAAGGGAGGGTGTTGAGGCAATATAATTATCTAGTAGGAAACATTATTGTAGCAGTAAGACTGAATATATAATTAGCATGTGGACTAGAACACTCACAATCATTAAAAAGAGCTTGGAGATTGTTCAGTTTTTAAGTGCAAGAAACTCTTTTTTTTTTTATTGTCTTAGGCTGCCTTTGTATTTTGTTGTTCCCATATGCGTTTCTGAAGAAAGTATCTTGAAGTATGAAGGCAGAGGCATTCCTGTAAGTATATATGCATGGCTGAGGGTAAGAAAACTTATTGAGAAGACAAAATTTCAACTAGCACTTCAGATATTACTGCATATTATTTTCAGAACTTTTTTGTTTTTAACAGCTCGCATGTATGCCTAGTCATCTATAGAAAGGGAAACATGTTGCAAGAAGTGCTTAAAGTATTCTGTATTCCCTGAAACAGTATGAAGCAAAATATATATGTATGGTTCACAGCCCTCACTTACATCAGATATCTAATGTCCTATAGTCTACATATACTACTAGTCTGTCTATTCATCAGCCTCTTCTGACTGCCATCTGACTGGGGCAGGATGTAGGGCTTGAAATGCTATTTGGATACTGAGGTGAAGACCACACATGTACAGGTATAGCCGAATACCTCCAGTTACCTAGCTTGGGTGCTGGTAACTAGTATGGCTGTGATGATGCAGCATTTTTACGAAGCCAAGTAGCCTAACTGAAAAAGTAGTTCTAACAGTCTCAACAGAAAATGAAGGTAAATATACTGTTTTGCACCCTGTAGCAAGCTGGCTTTGGCTTCCTACCTTGTACTGCAGTTCAAGAACCAGTAAGACAAAGTAGGTAGAAACAAGAAACAAAGTAACCTTACTTATAAGGTCTTACCATAGTTGCTGGATGTCCATCAAATTTCCAAGGAAAACCATGTTCTCTTCATGCTCTTAAATTACTTGGCTGTTGGAGAAGATAGCATTGTACTGTCCTGCCTAATTTGTCCTTTCAGGTAGTAAAGTTCAAAATAGTTTGGTTCATTTTTTTCTTACATAGTCAACCAGACAAATTACAGCAGCTGTTACACAGAAACAGAAGTGGTTTGTTTTTTTTAATTGCATCTTGCGTTCATAGAATCATAGAATAGTTTGGGTTGGAAGGGACCTTTAAAGGTCATCTAGTCCAACCTCCCCTGCAGTGAGCAGGGACATCTTCAGCTAGACCAGGTTGCTTAGAGCCCAGTCCAGTCTGACCTTGAATATTTGCAGGGATAGGTCATCTACCACCTCTCTGGGCAACCTGTTCCATCCAGTGTTCCACTACCCTCACCATAAAAAAAATAATTACTTCCTTATATCTAGGCTGAATCTACCCCTTTTAGTTTAAAACTATTACCCCTTGTCCTGTTGCTACAGGTCCTATTAAAAAGTCTGTCCCCATCTTTCTTACAGGCCTCCTTTAAGTATCAAAAGGCCATAATAAGGCCTCCCTGGAGCCTTCTCTTCTCCGGGCTGAACAACGCCAACTCTCTCAGCCTGTCCTCATAGGAGAGGTGTTCCATCCCTCTGATCGTTTTTGTGGCCCTCCTCTGGACGTGCTCCAACAGGTCCATGTCTTTCCTGTGCTGAGGACCCCAGAGCTGAATGTAGTACTGCAGGTGGGGTCCCAGCAGAGCAGAGGGGCAGAATCACCTCCCTCAACCTGCTGATCATGCTACTTTTGATGCAGCCCGGGATACAGTTGGCTTTCTGGGCTGCAAGCACACATTGCCAGCTCATGTTCAGCTTTTCATCCTCCAGTACCCCCAAGTCCTTCTTGGCAGGGCTGCTCTCAATCCCATCATCTCCCAGCCTGCTTTGATGCTGGGGGTTGCCCCAACCCAGGTGCAGGTCATGGCACTTGGCCTCGTTGAACCTCATGAGGTTCACATGGGCCCACTTCTTGAGCTTGTCCAGGTCCATCTGGATGGCATCCTGTCCCTCAGGCATGTCAACTGCACCACTCAGCTTGGTGTCATCTGCAGGCTTGCT
The DNA here is from genome assembly GCF_964188355.1 of Buteo buteo. NCBI lineage: Eukaryota > Metazoa > Chordata > Aves > Accipitriformes > Accipitridae > Buteo > Buteo buteo. The sequence continues at coordinate 12,585,663 of NC_134204.1, read as the reverse complement.
GAGGGTGGACTCGATCCAACTGTCTATGTCATTGATGAAGATATTAAACAGAACTGGTCCCAGTACGGACCCCTGAGGGACACCTCTCATCACTGATCTCCATCTGGACATTGAACCGTTGACCACTACCATCTGGATGTGACCACCCAACCAATTCCTCACCCTCCAAACAGTCCATCTATCAAATCCTTATCTCTCCAATTTAGAGAGAAGGATGTTGTGGGGGACTGTGTCAAAGGTCTTACAGAAGTCCAGACAGATGACATCAGCACTTCCCTTGTCCACTATTCAGAGGCCTTGTAGAACTCTTCTAATTATTTCCAGATTCTTTTGGGAATGCTGGTTTCAAAATAGCTTGACCATATTAAATCAGTTTGAGATGGCAGTGAAAGGACAGTTTAGCCATTTTTTCCACTCTTGTTGATTGTGAGGTTTCTGCATCCTTCTGAAGTGTACCTCTTGGCTAGTATAAATTGGTAGCAGAACTTTAACTTCCTGGTTTGACTTGTGTAATATTCCTGATGAAAATGATACTGACTACCAGTTTCAAAGCGAGTTTAAAGATCAGCTTGAGAGCTTCAAGCAGTAGGTGTGAGTCAAGAAATTATGTGTAAAGGGAAGTAAGAAGCTTTGAGGACTGATTTGCTAAAAGGAATACCTGTAACTATGTAATCTGATTTAGTTCTGGAGTTAATATCTTATTTCATATGCCCAGATGACCCATTATGCGTAGCTTGCGTTAAGGCTGAACTGTAAGAAAAACACTACTGTATCTGTGTGGAGAAAGTGATGGCTAATATATGAGTTACAAGAGCTATCTTGCTGTGGCCTATCTTCCAACATAATGTGGCCATAGGCAGTTTGATCAATTTTTTTTACCTATGAGGGCAGTTGAGAAAGTAATGTTCTGATACAATCTGACATTTTATGTTTCCCTGTGCCTGTAGAAAGCTTAACTTAAAACTTGCAAGTGATAACAGGGTACTGAGGCATGTAGTTCTGGTGCAGATGTAGAAGTTTGCTTCTACAGATGGGTTTGTTGAATACACCAAAAATTCAATGAAGCACAGCATGGAGAAATTTCTTGTAATCACTCAGTCACTTAAGCAAATACTTTGTACGGGACAGTATACCAATTTTTATCACCTGGTAAATGTCTTTCTGCAGATCTGGTGTTGGTCTTGCCATAACGGTGCTGCTCTTCTCAAAATGTCTGCATTTCCCAAAGAACAGGATGACAGCAGTTCACAAATGCAAAAAGCCTTCTTGGATGGGTCAGTAATAGCTATTCTGTCCACAACACTTTGCTTGGTATGGACCCTGCTTCTCTTTTTCCATATATGCTGTATCTTTAAGCTTGCACGCATCAGGAAACAAGTTCTAGATCTAAAAGTAGTTTTCTGTGGTGGAATGGGTTTAAGCCCTTGGCCTAACAGCATTGGTCAATTGTGCAGGACTGTAACATCACTGAAGGCTTATTTGTGGAAATACATATATATATCAGATGAATCTCTGTACAAACTGTGGTGTGTTATTAGGTAAAGCAGCACCAAAGCCTGTAGGTCTTAAGTACAGTTAAAGTATCATTAGCTGATGGGCTCAATTGTGTTTGCAAGTAAGAGAAATTTAGATTCCATCTCTAAACATGGATTTGCAAGCTGAGTTTTAAATCTCCCTGAACTCTGCAGTCTTCTGGGAACTAGATTTGTGTTCTTAAATAACTTTAGATAAAAGTGACCTAAAATGACTGAGACAATGTAGCAATTCACTGCTGCTACTTTCAGATGCCTGGGCAGACAGCACTTTTTCAACTGAGGTAGTGAGCTGAATTAGCTCAGCAGTCTGAAAAATGCCACAGTTAACATAAGGGCAAGAGCACAGCTGCCTGGCTGAGAGTTACAGCAATGACTTGTTGCTCTTTTTTTCTGGCTTTTTTTAACCTGTTGGGTGTCCTGGAGAGAACTCATTTAGCAGCAAGCTATTAGATCAGGCTAGTATGTATAATTTGTAATGCTTTGCCACTAGCTCCTTTCTCCTCATAGATGGAGAACCTGTTAATCACACAGAACTAAGAGAAAATAACTTGAATAGGCAATTAAAACCTCTTTTGTTTATAAAATTAGTAATACTTGCATGGGAAAGGCTTTTGACCCTTCCTGCAGATTCTCTAATGTTTCTCCCCTGAAATGGAGAAGTTTACATGACTTAAAACTTTTTAATGCTATTTCATAATGTGAAAGTAAGTAAAACTAGCAGTAAGCTGTAACAAGGTATCAACTGATCCCTTGTCTGGGACCATCTGAACTTGGGGCAGTATTGATGGCTTTCTTTGCTATGGAGTACTGGTGGTTAACCACTAATATTTAAAAATATATCTACAAATTGTCCATAAGGGTGTGTTACCATGCCATTGTAATAGTAGTCTGAACTCAAGCACACAGCAGATGTTTACAATTAACAGCCTTTTTTATTGAAAAAGCTGTTCAGAGCCAGATTGTCCCACACATTGTTTACTTCAATTTGGAAGAGGAATCATAATTGACAAATGATTGCTTTCCCTCAATTCTCTTATCTGATGCATCTTCCAGTAGGTCTAGTAACCTGCATTTCTGATGTGGACGCCTGTAGTTCTCACTTAAAGCAGGCTTCTGTGCTACAACGTATGGGAAACAAAGTACTCTGTCCTGTCTGGGCAAGTGCCTGCAAGGCTTCACTTCTGAAGTATGAGCTAGAGCAACTTTTCCCAAATCTTGACAATAAAAAGCCAGCATGACAATAGAGGTATTTCCTAAGCTGATGTTTATCTGAGCTGTGGAGCCTGAATGAGAGGGGATGTTCTGGGTCCAAACCAAAGGCTCATCTGGCCTGGTATTTTTTCCTCTCCTCCTAGAGAAAAAATAGCAGATATGTAGGGAAGTATAAGGCAGGTACACTGTCTCATGTGAGTCCAAATTTTTCTTCTTGCTTTTACTCATGTGTTTCATTAGCAGACCTGGCAGCTAGGTGTCAGAAAGTAATGTGGTTGGTAAAAGTCAAGAACAATTTTAAGTGTCTGCTGGGAGGTTTGGGTGTTTCTATCCGTCTCTTCTTTCTGGATTCACCTCTAAATAGCCTACTAGTAAAGTAATTCTGTTGTGTCTAGTGAAGACATTGCTAAAGAAGCAGTAGTAAAAATGCAGTAATGCTTGTAATATTCATAACTGCACAAACATGCAGGAATATCATTTTATTGGTGTAACAGTTAAGAGCAGCAAAACTTGTCATAAACTTGTAGGCAAGCTTCCAGCCACTACTTAATGCATGGAGACCCTTAGCTTTCCAGGATGTATATCTTTCAGTAATATAGCTGTTTCTAAAACCATACCTATTAACTTTGTCTTCAGTTATAATAGTTGGTGCATTATTTGACTTGTGAAGTAGAAGGCTTTAATCTCTTGATGATTTGATTTAGAATCTATAAGACAATTAGCAAACCTCCCTATGAACTCCTGAAGACAGATGACTTGTCAAGCAGCCTTCCATCTCTGCAAGATATCCAGACTGCATATACAAAATTTAAACAGCTGTTTTTGATAGGTAAGTCAAACTTTAAAGTAGTCTTTTGTCTCTAAAGTGACTGAGATGCAAAGCATAACAATACTGTTTTAAGTCTCATGAATGCAGTCCTTGTCTTCATTGGTGTCTTGCTTTTGACAGTGGTTAAAAGCAGATTTTTAAATATGTAACTGAAGAGTGTGGTTATGACTGGCACATTAATGGAGGTTTGTAGTTCTTAGACTTACCACTTCTTGCTAAGCAGTCACAGTGTCTGAAAATTACTTTTAGAGAGACTATGGAGTTTAAATGTTTGTTGGAATACACTAGCTGGATTGAAATTTATGGGAGAGGATTCTTCAGTCTTCCGCAGTCCATTGAAACTGAATGTTAAGTGTTAACCTTTTAGCCTTTGTGCTATGTCAAGAGTTGAGTCTAAAGGCTAATTAATTTTTGCCCTAGCTTTTGTTACAAACTAGTCACATCTCAGAACATATGAAGTGTGAGTTTGCTTAAAATTCTGTCACTCTGGCTGTAGGGCTAAACATGACTACTGTAAATAGTAAGTCTACCTGAAAGGAGTAAAAATGGGAGCCATGTGAAAGTATAATCTATGCTTTCAGACTGGTTTTTTTTTTCTGGGACTCTATTTTGTTGTTACGAAACAGTACTTTGACCTTGCCTCTTGGCATGAGAAAAGCTCCACAGAACCTTGCAACTGTGCAATGTGCCATTGGGCCATTTTGGACAGTGGGTCTTCTACAAGATAATGAGGGTAAATGTTGCAATAACCTCTGTCTGGTGGCATGCTGTACACTGGGGCAGTTCACCTGTGGCTATTAATGTTGGACATAACTGAACAGATCATCGTTAAGGAACTGTCTATTGGCAGTGTAGCCCACAGATGGTATCCAAGTCCTATTGGTTTTATACATGGAATTTAGCTGGTAAGTTGATATTGATTGCAGATCAGTGTGAATGGTTTCTTGTAAATATGTACCAAAGATTTCAGTGACACACTGAAGAGAAGTCCAAGATACACGAGGTATTTGCCAGAGTTTCACATTGAGGATTTTGTCTGGAATACATTGCCAAATCCACAGTGAGCCTTAGGAGCTAAAAATAATTACCTATATTTTAATGTAGTTTCTGGTAACTTGCCCTCCTCTTCGAAAAAGGCCAAAGCTTGAATTTAAGTCATTTAACATCTCCCAGGAAATAGTGCATATTTCAATGGTGTAATTGTATCATTGTCTTATATTACTTGAAGCAAAAAGGAATATGTTAAAACTGCATTCCAGTAAGTGGTTTTGTCTTATAGCTTTTTTAATAAGTGTTGTTAGTAGACTATAGCTCACTCAATATAGCACTACGGACTAGCAGTCTGAGAAACCACTCGGGTAACTTTTTGCAGAAGTGTTAGGATCTTACAGAAATTGACTACTGTACTACTATTTTTTTAAAGTCTGAATGCATTAACCATTATTTTTGTTCTGTATGTGCCTAGTTAATTTGATTTAGGTAACTTGGGGGTGTTGGTTGATGAGAAGCTCAACATGACCCAGCAATGTGCATTTGCAGCCCAGAAAGCCAATAGTATCCTGACTGCATCAAAAAGAAGCGTGACCAGCAGGTCGAGGGAGGTGATTCTGCCCCTCTGCTCTGCTCTTGTGAGACCCCACCTGGAGTACTGCATTCAGCTCTGGGGCCCCCAACATAGGGAAGACATGGACCTGTTGGAGCAAGTCCAGAGGAGGGCCATGAAGATGATCAGGGAGCTGGAGCACCTCCCCTATGAGGACAGGCTGAGACAGTTGGGATTGTTCAGCCTGGAGAAGAGAAGGCTCTGGGGAGACCTTACTGCAGCCTTCCAGTACCTAAAGGGGGCCTTCAAGAAAGGTGGAGAGGGACTTTTTACAAGGACATTGTGCTGGTTTTGGCTGGGATAGAGTTAATTTTCTTCATAGTAGCTAGTATGGAGCTACGTTATGGATTCGTGCTGAAAACAGTGTTGGTAGTCATAGGGCAAGGGGTTAATGGCTTTAAAATGAAAGAGGGTAGATTTAGATTAGGTATAAGGAAGAAGTTCGTCACTGTGAGGACAATGAGGCACTGGAACAGGTTGCTCAGAGAAGCTGTGGATGTCCCCTCCCTGGAAGTGTTCAAGGCCAGGCTGGATGGGGCTTTGAGCAACCTGGTCTAGCAGAAGGTGTGCCTGCCCATGGCAGGGGGGTTGGAACTAGATGATCTTCAAGGTCCCTTCCAACCCAAACCATTCTATGATTCTATGAAATTCCAGTGTGACTTAAATTTCCTGAACACATGCCCAAACTGAAGTTCCTCTTATAAAAAGCCTCATTAAGCAAAGCAGAAACCACAGTAGTAGGTAGCCGCTTGAAAGAGGATTTTGATGGGAGGGGACAGCTTGGATCCTCTTAAATTGTTCCTCTTATTTGAACTTTTGCAAAGGCAGATGCTGATTTTGCTAGAGTGCTCACAAGTCTCAGTGTATGCTATTTGCCCACATACCTTAAATGAGACTTTGAACATTTAAATTCTCAAATCCTAGCACAGTATTTCTTCATTGTCCTAGAAGATAGGAAGGAAGGGAAAGCTTGCTCTCTATTGTAATGTTATTAAACAAAATACCTTGATTAAGAGGTAACACAAGCTGCAAGTGTTTTGTTGTGCCTTTCAAAAGAAGTTCCTGTTTTGACTTGGAGATGACTTTGGCTGGGAAGAACTGCCAAACCAAGCAATGGTTTGTAGAGGCTTGCACACAAGTGGTTGAGTCTAATTGTGGTAGAGCAGGATTGAAAAAAAACAAACAGCCAACCACACTTAATGTGGCTACTCAACATTTTGCAGTAAAACTCTTCTGTACTGTCCATAATGTAAGAGCACTGAAGAAGACTTCAGTATGGAATATAAGTGTTACTGTTACAGATGAAAGCCTGTTATTTCTACAGGAAAAAAGACGGAAATACCTTTTCCTTGGTATCATGGGTTTTGGGTGTTTTTGAAGGACTCAAAATTGGTACTATAATTTTGCCTTGATCCAGGATGGACAGGTTTTTCAAATAGTGATGGCAGGCTAAATGGAACATGAGATTTGTGTGCAAGGAAATATTCTAAAACATGGATGGAAAGAGGATGAACTGGGGAGCAAAGGGTGTTGTACTGTAATGTATGTACTTTAAAGGGTGTCATACTTACAGGTCGGAAGTGAATTTGAATATGTTAATCAGAAAAGATTGGAGAAAACTACATCTAATGTGAACATAACCAACTAGGAAGCTTTCAAGATGCATTCTAATGATTTTATGGAGAACTAGTTTCTATGGCCAGGGTGAAATGAATCAGGGAAAGAAAGATTATTTTTTTTTAAAAGTGTAGTGAACAGAATGAGGGGCACAAGCAGGCATGGAGGCAGAACAGCTACAGGAACAAAATAGATATATGCCTGTGCACTTGAGGATCATAGGTGCAAGCTGCAGAAAACTAGACAGAAGTGAGTATGTATTGGAATTAAGCATTGGAAGCATATGGAGAGACTTTGGGAGGTGAACAGAAGTTATACAGAACATGCAGAACTGAAGCTGTGGGGGAAAGGGTAGGTAAGGAGGAAAGTGTGGTATACCTCAATTGTTTTGCAATAGTAGAACTGTCGTAGACCTTGGGCTTCAAGGTTTGTTTTATGCAGGAAAAGTAATCTATTCTGGTTTTAACTGACTGTATCAGCCTATGAGAGCTTTCCAGTTTCGGAATACTGGCTTTAATAGAAATAAAAGCAATAGAGATTTAGGTTGCATTTAACAAAGCTACAAAAGTCCTAGTGACATTCATAAGACTTTAATGACTTTGTGGTATTGTACTTGGTTTCCTGGTTTATCTTAGCTATTCCCTTTTTGATGTATTTTAATGCCTCTTCAGTTGCAGTGAAAACTGTTTAAAACCTTTTTCAGGTAGTCTTACATTACATAAATTTGTGTAATCTTCAAAACCCATTTGTGTTTCTGGCTGTAACGGTAATGACTTTCAAAATCCAGCCTCCTTATGTTAAGCTTTATATAAATCATGCTTTAGAGTAAAGGCAACTGGAACTTGGAAGAAACATCACCTCTGATTAAACTTATTTTCTTTTCCTTTCCCATTTTGTCAACAGATTTATTTACTTGGTTGCTATGAACCTACAGCATACTTTTTCTAAAAGCCTATGGTGCTGTAAAACTTTACTGGTGTTTGTAGGACTACTTTACTTCCTCATTTAGCTATATGGTGTTGACTTTAGCAGTGAGTAGGATTTACTGACTCCTTAGTATTGGTTGTTTTATAACAGTTCATAACTGAAGAGTGATAAAATGGATGGCTGTTAATTAGCACTACATATGTGTGAACATATATAATTTTTGGTTTTGGTTTTTTGCAGATAACAGTACAGACTTCTGGGCAACTGATGTGAAATGGTTTTCATTACTGGAGAGCACAAACTGGCTAGAGATAATCAGGTTTGCTATATCTGTAACTTTCTGGGTTTTAAATTGTTGTTAGATGCATTTATAGTGGGTTTTCTATCTAGTTTCTTGAAATATGACGACATTCTTCACCTCTGGTAGGAAAGAAAATTAAGACAGACTTATGGTCCCATTTATATATCTTATTTCTACAACTTGAGACGGTATTTTTACAGTGCGGGCTTGTGTTAAACCTCCCACGTTAAAGGATGTGAGAAGCAGCAGATCATTCCAATTACAACTCTTCCAGCAAACCTAATAAAACTATTGATCCAGTAATTTCCCTCCTGCACTTAGTCACCTTCTTTCCAAACTGAAGAATCCTATTTGTTTCTTGCATGAAACCTATTCCTTGTCTCTGACTAGCCTTGCCATTCTTCTCTGTACTCTCTACTTCTGTAATATCCTTTAGGACGGGATGAACTGCAGTATTCAAGATGTTAGCCCACCAAAGATTTATAAAATGACAGTTGTTCTCAGTTTTGTCCCCTTCCTCTCCTGATTGTTCCTCAAGTTCTTTTTTCTTCTCTCAGCAGTCCACAGTGAGTAAGTGTTGGAATGGTGTTGGCTAACTTAAGGCTTGTAATAGTGGAATGTTGAGGGGTTTTATTTGTTTTCAGTGTTACTTTGTGCTAGCTCTATTGTCTGCCAGTTTATTCTGTGATCAGCTTGTTACCATGAAGTGCTTCTGCAGTGTTCTGCAGTCAGCTTTACTTCTTTCTAGTCTTAATAACAATCAATAAATATTGATAGTTACTCATTCCTTAATCTAGAATTTAAATGTATGTTGAATGAGAGGTTCTAATGGAGATCATATGTTGAGAAATGCGTTGACATAACCAAGATCACAAGTAGTTTAAAGTAAATGCCAGCCCAAGTTTTTATAAATTTATGTTGTTTTGAGACTGGTCATTTCCACACTTGGATCCAGTTGCTTCCTGGATCAGCCTGGTCTTGGCTCTTGGTATTAGTAGGAATGCCTTCTCAGCTATTCTAGATGCTAGAACAATCTGACAACTCCACACTTACGAAATAAACTGTCAGCTTCTATTAGTGACCTAAGCAGTTACGCGAAGCCTAATTGTGTGCAAACTTTTGCTGAAAATAACCAACTTTATGAAGAGTTAAGTCTAGAAACCAACAGCATTACATCTGGTTTTGTGATCTTTAATTCCACTCAGTCTTCCTTGTGTAATGATAATCTCTGAATAAATTTTGTCTGCATGTTTACAAGATCTGATTGCTGATCCTTCCCTCTGCCTCTTAAAACCACATTATGGGAGAAATGTAGTATGTAGTAGATGAAAACATAAGTGTGGTGATGTTGACTCTTTCCAGTATAAAGATTTGGCTCTTAGCAATTGTAATATTTCAGTGTGTGTGTGATGGATGCTATCAATCCAGAATAAAGTATTGTATTACAAATGTACAATGATAACTGGAAATGCATGACCAATGGCCAAGTAAAGATACCTCTTGAAAGTTTGCTCTTGAGGCTAAATAGTCCTTCACTTAATCAAGTTGAGCATGGTTTTTGTTGTTTTAAAGGACTAGTCAAGTTTCAGTAGTATAACATTCTAACCTGTTTTAGGGGAAACTAATGTAAGAAACTGAATTGTAAAAATGCTATGAAAATGTTCACTTATCTTCTCCTGTACCATAACAGGCGAGTCTTGAAGAAAGCAATAGAAGTTGTTGAGTGTCTGGAAAGACAGCATACAAATGTTCTCCTTATAGGTAAGAATTTAATGAGATTTTCCTATGTATTTTTTTAAATTTTCTTTTAATTTCTTTGGATGTATCATAAGCATTAAGTTTATAATTACCATAGAGGCTTGTAAAATTCATAAAGTACTCAATGTACCAGACACCTAAATCTCACACCCTTGGAAATGCTTGCCGTAGTTAGAAAAATATGGAAAGCATAGTTCCAGGCTAAGAGAAATATGTTGTGGATGAGAAAGCTGCTGATAAGTTGGCAAGAGAGTCATGCTACCTCTTGTTTATGCACTCCTGTTTCCTAACTTATTTTATAAAAGGTCTCCTAGATGTTTTGCTGTACTTTAAGGGGATGGGGGGACACACCTACACAAAGAACATAGAGCATGAAAACTTTCTAAAAGGACATTTTTATGTTCTAGATACACAGTGAATACTATGTAGTCTCTTTATTAAAAATACATAAAAGAATATGCTTATTGTACACATCTTGAGCAGTTTGTTTTCCTAGATTGAGTAATCACATGGAAAACCAGCTCAATGTTAACCATTAAGCTATTTTTGGATTAGTAATTCTTGGATTTAGTTGGGGTTTTTTTTTTCCACACACTCCCATTTGAGAAACCTATCATGGGGAAGAGATGTTTCTAGAAGGCACCTGAAGGGTGAAGAATGCATGTTGCATGAGGAGGCAATTTGACACCTTCTGAAAAGCTGCATGCAGGATAGGAAGGATAAGGGTACATAGCTGACCTGGTAGCATAGGGCAGGAGGGACAGTATGTGCATTGTGTGAGACTGAAGGGTGTAGGCATCAAAGTTACAGTAATAAAAGCTTGGGTTTTGCAGGTTTTATTGTCAAAGTATTATCCTAGTATAAGTGTACAAGAAACCTTACATTTTTACAAAGGGAAGTATTGGAAACATGGATTAACTTCTGTCTGATGGTGTAACACTTGCAAGAAATTGTGTGCTTCTCTGATCTTGAAATACAACTTTGTTTATGTGAAGCTAACAATACTTTGCCTTCTTACCCAAAGTTTTAGGCATGGCTTAGTAGGCAATGTCATTTCTCTTCTCTTCCATAGAAGAGAGTGCTACTGATCTGTGCTGTGTAATCTCTAGTCTGGTTCAAGTGATGATGGATTCATACAGCAGAACAAAGTCAGGGTTTCAGAGCCTTATTCAGAAGGAGTGGGTGATTGGAGGACATGGCTTTTTGGATCGTTGTAACCACTTACACAGAAGTGACAAAGAGGAGGTATGATGTTTTTATTACTTTCCTTACTTTTAAAAGTTTACTTGGCATAAGGAGGGCTTTAGATTTCAGTCCAGAAGTTCCAGTTACTCTGAGGATCTTTGTTTTGTTTTATGAGTTGATGTTTTGTACAGTGTCACTATTTTTTCTGTTTAGAGTTCAGCAATGTCTTTTTAAGTAAAGACAACAAATGTAAAATTTCCCATTCAATCTTGAGTCTTTTGAAAGACATGTATCTCATGTCCTTTTAAACTGTGTTAAATGGTAGTAGTGTCCATAGAAATAACTCAGGTGAATTGCCTATTCTTGTCACATCTAGAGCTTAACCTTATACTGTCCTGTTAGGTGTTGCAGTCTCACCTCTCCATTTTTGTTTATATGTATAGATCAGATTGCTATAAAGAATAGAAATCATAAGTGTCAACTGACCAGTTCTGATCAAGAATTGCTATAAACTGGTTTTGCTTTGCCAATGTTAAAAGCTGCATAGCAGCGAATTTCATAGCAAGCTAGTGTGTGCAAATTCAGGTTAGAAAAGTGTTCATCTCTTCTGTCAACAATTGGCCAAGGGTAGCTCAGATGCTTCAGAGTTTAGTGAATGTTATATGCAGCAGTTCTGTAGTTAACCAGATTGCTTTTCGTACTATTTTTATTTGGAGACACTAACTACTATAAAATAAATAGTCTGCATGGTGAAACTTTTTTTTCTGAAACTGATGCAGTATTTCCTTTTCTTAGGCTCCTGTTTTTCTGCTCCTGCTAAATTGTGTTTGGCAGTTGGTACAACAGTATCCTCCAGCATTTGAGTTCACAGAAACTTACTTAACTGTCCTGTCAGACAGCCTCTATGTGCCAATTTTTAGCACTTTCTTCTTCAACTCGCAACATCAAAAAGACACCAATATGGTAAGGGTTTGTTATTTTGTGGATGCAGTGTGTTGGACAACAGGTTTGACCAACAAGCAAGGAACACTCAAAAAAAAACCAACTCCCTAATAGCATGTTTTTCATACTTATTTGAAGGGTAGTGCCCTGAAGGGTGAACAAATGCAGTTTGGGGTGAAAGGAGTCAAGTTCAGGACTTAGGATTTTATGAAGACAAAAGGAAAATAACTCGGGAATATATTACTTTTAATGCGTGGCTCTAGGTTCATGTTTATTGCTCTTCAATAAGAATGGAGCTCCTTAACAGATGAGGAATATCCTGCTGTTCTGCAGAATAAGTTATCTACAAAATTCTTGTATAGTATATTCTGTTGTATTCCAAAATCAACATTTCCTGAATGTTGACTTACATTTGGTTCCTGCTTTTCTCTGGCATAAGAAGCTGGAAGCAATGGGAGTATCCTCTGTAAGGCTGCACAGAGACTAAAAAAAAACCAAAGTGAAGATCACTGTCTTGCATATAAATAAAGTGTTGATCATAAAACTTAAACTGGTAGCACTGCGTAAGTGCAGTTAAATTTTGAAGTTTGGAGAGGTTTATTCCACAATCCTAATATGCCCCCTATATTTGAAGAATTCAAGTGTATCTCCTGCCCAATTTTTAAAACTTTATTTTTTCCTTAGATTATTTAATCTTATTTCCAATTGTGTAAAGCATTCTTGGTGCTAATTGCGCTGTTGAAATGAAGTACTGTCTGGAGTTATGGAGGATAATATATAGATAGCCTTTGTGTCTGTACTCACTTGCATCTTATAACGTTCAGCTATTGAATACATAGAAATCATGAGTGATGTTGCAACTCTGGCCTCTTCTGTGAAAAGCCAGTTGCTTAATTTCACCTTGACTTGGTCAGAATTCCTTTCTAGCAGTATTAATTGAGACCTGTTTGTTTTGGCAGAGTGGTGAAAGCCTCAATACACAAAGCAGTCCTTTCAGATTTCTTACTGTGTGGGACTGGTCTGTGCAGTTTGACCCCAAGGCCCAGGCTTTCCTGAACAACCCTCTTTATGCAGACAAGCCAAAACCAGATAAAAGTCACCGGAAAACTGCACGATTCAAAGTAAGATGTGTGCTGCTTAACTGTTTTTTTTAAATTATAAGAGTATTTTGCACAACTCATATTTCAAGTGTATTCGCAGTGGAAGTATTGGTGCAAAGTTTTTTGATTGACAAATTACATGTACACCTCAGACTCACCTGAATCATAAGAATGCAATTTGCACCCACCTCAGTTTTAAATCGCTGTTTTACAGTTACTCTGCATAGCTGTGAACTTAGGGATGTTTTCTTCATACTTTTGTGCAAATGTAGTGATAACTTAAGGGACTTAACATCCAGGTGAGTTGCACTGACATGTTTGAAGTGAGTTTATTTTGTTGTTCCATGGAGTACCTAACTGAAATACATAGCAGGTTTATAATTGCCTCCCTAATTTTGACTGAGTGCAACTGGACTGTGTGCCTGCACTTGGAGGAGGAGGGGGACCACCAATAACAGAAACTGTCTAGGGTCTGAAGGATTATGGGTCGACCATCTCATTACTGGAAAGTAGCACAAATTCAGTAAGAAAAGTTTGTTTGGAGTACTGTGTTTCAGTTGTAATATACCTGTTAGTTAAATCCTGTTCTGTACAAAGCACTCTCTAGTGAGACACTGCCAGTATGATCTACAGCATTAATCAGAGAACTCTTACATAGTGAGATGCAATGAAGAACCACTGGATAAAAACTTCTAAATTAAGTGCTCTTTGATTTGTGTGGCTAGCTTAAATTAAACACGGGAGTCTAATACTTCAATGTATGCAAAGAATTCTCCTTTTTCAAAGAAAAATGCTTCAGTGTTAATGAAGTTACAAATTTGAATTTGCAAAGAAAAATTCAGTGTTACTTCGTTGCTACAGTTACAGTGCAGGGAAGGTATCTGGGAATACTAAGTATGCTGTGTGCAAGTATTTTGTGTATTAGCCATTGAAGAGTAACAGTTTTAGACTACATAGCAAAGCAGTGGCTGTGTTTAAGTGACTTTGTTGCTTATAAGTATTTTCTGAATACAAGTTATGTTTTTCTTCCTCTTAAGATGTTTTCTAAAGTCCTATCAGTATTTATTTCAGTGTATTTTTCTTTTCTTTCCTCTTAAAGCATCAGCGGCAACTTTCTTTGCCATTGACGCAAACAAAATCTTCCACGAAGAGAGGATTTTTCAGGGAGGAAACAGATCATTTAATTAAAAACATTCTGGGTAAAAGAATTGGCAAGTTCATAAATTCTTCAGATGAACCCCCTAATAGCTTCAGGGAGTTTTATGATAGCTGGCATAGTAAACCTGTTGACTATCATGGTCTTCTGTTACCTTGCATTGATGGCCCTGAAATCAAAGTCTGGGCACAACGGTATTTACGATGGATTCCTGAAGCCCAGCTTCATGGTGGTGGTACAATAGCTACAGCTGCCAACATTTTGGACTTGATGGAGGAAGTGCAAAGTTTGCAGGTGAAAATGGATGAAGAACATAGTCAAGCTATTTCTGGAGATTTACATTCTGTTCCAGTGCTAAGAAATTCTGCCCGTTTGTCGTCCCTGTTCCCATTTGCTTTACTTCAGAGACAGTCCATCAAACCAGCTTTACCCACTAGCACCTGGAAAGACTTGGAAGATGAAGATGACTTGGTCAACAGGGATGACGAATTTGTTGATCTGAGTGGTGATATATTATAAAGTGTATATAAATTAAAGTATGAATTGTATGTGGCTAAGCTCTGAGTTTTAAATGTGCTGTATCCTCATATAAGGAACTCAAGCATCTGCAGTCTGTTCAGTGGATTTGTGGGATTAAAAAAAAGCCTTGGTTGGAAGTAACTAGTTGCCATGATTAACTGAGCATATTTTGAACCTCCATTTCACTCTAACAGTATTTATTGCAGAAACACATTTTTAGCATAGGTATAATAAAACAGAAGTCTAGGCTGGAGTAGCCATATGGCCACTTAATTTAAAAAAGAAACAAACAACAAAACCCTGTTATTTTCTGATGCAAAGGTAGAATACTAAATACATACAGCAACAATCACTACCTTAATATAAAAACTCTTCTCCTTATGCTAAGAGTACTAGGATTGGAAGTACTGTAACTAGGAACTTAATGCATCTGCATTTCCCCTTCATGTCAAATAAACAGGGAAAGGTGCAACTAAATGTGCATTCACAGATAAGCTTTTTACAGCTGAGGAGTAAACTTGTAGTCACCAGGGGTTTTCTCTCTACTGTGGCATCAGCTGAAGTCACGTGCTTGTCAACCTCATCTTTTCCAACAGTGTTTGTCTTTGGCTTGCAACACTTCACCTTGTGTGGTATTATAATAGCAGCTTGGCTGGTCTAAGCCTGTGCATGCACTTAGCTTAAGAATCAGATGCAAGAGCTTAACTACACATTTCAAGTCTTACTGTGTGGCTGCTGTGCTATACACCCTTGCTGCCTTGGAGTATTAAGTCCCAAATGTTTGCTGTAAATTGTAAGAAATGGCCTGACTGTGAGGTTCTAATTTGCCATGAGTATTTTTTCTCCTTTAAATAGTGAGACTTTGATTTTAACTTTCCCCATTTATGCCAGTTGCCTTTGAGGCTTTCTGTAGCTTGCACTGAGACCTTCCAAACAGAAGGGGAAACTTTTTCTGTAATCCTGCAGTGAAGCTGGATTTGCAATCTGTTGCCATTTGTCATGAGTTGGTGGCACAGCTTACGAATGTGGCGTTCGTAGCATATGAACACTTGCATCCTGTTGCTGGATGTTACACAGTACCTCAGTGAAAAAAGCCATAAAGAAATGCCTGTTGACTTTGATCTACTGTGTGTATGTTTATATATAAAGTATTTTTACTGCAAATAATTGTCCATTGTAAAGCTGAATATTATTTGACTGTCAAATCTATTTTGAACATTTAAATTCTAGGATACCCCAAGAATGGATGTAAGTCATAAAATCAGTTACACTGGGAGGGTGGATGTTGAATATTTTCTCTGTTCTCATACCAATTTAGAAATTCATGCTGGAAAACTTAGCTGGTGGAGAAACTTGCTTAAATTGGATCTGCTCAGTGTGATCGGGGATATTAAACTGGCTTGCTGGTTAATTATTTCACACTGAGTTGTATTAATATGTATAGCAAAAATCTATCAGCAGCCCTCTAAAAATAAATTCTAGTATGTTAAAAATAAATGTATTAATGGGGATAGGGGGAGACCTTAATGCAACTATGCCAAACTGAAGCTTCCCAACTCTTGATTGCCTTAAGTCTTGGTAGTGTGAGGACAATACTTGAGTTTGTAGCATTTTATTTCAAAATACACTAGTACTTATGCTTTCTTATGTGATGCATATGATCTTACAGCTAGCACTTGCTAGAATGGGCTGTCCAGCACATGTCTGACAGACTTTTTTATTGTAGTTCTAGCGACTCATGTATGCAATATTTTGCATGTTGAATGAGCAATTCATTTTTATGGTGAAGACATGCTTATCATTCTAAGGTCATTTGGGTTCAAGGTTTTTTGGTTTTTTTAAACACTGCCATTAGAAAAAATATTAAATGGATTTTTTCTATACTTTTGATCAAACTGTTGTAATGTTTCAGTCATGAAGATTACATATTTATATTAAAGAACAGATATTGGACATCTTATTTGTACATAAGTTATCAGAAGTTTATATAGAAGAGAAACATATATGTGGAGTTGAACATGGGAACACTTCTAATGTAGAGTAAATGGCATTGTTACTGGTTTTCTGCACTGTGGGATTGGAAATGTACTTAATATTTTTACTCCAGGCTTCTGTTTTTACCTCCAGGTTTTTACACTGAACGCAAGCTAGAAGCTTTACAGTTTTGTGTTTTGTTTTGGTTTAAATATTGTCATTTCTCTCTAGCGGGCTGTTTGGAGAATGTCAATAAAATATACTTTGAAGTATTTGTCCTGAAATAAGAATGTATGTTTAAGGTTATATTTTGCAAATGATGCTTTAAATCATAGCAAACTTGACAATCTGCAGTGACAAGGCTTTTCTAGTTATATGCTAGGTTTTTACAGACCGTTACAGGGAGGAAGCTGTGCAGTTTTGACCTGGTTAAACTTACTGGAGAGCTCAGGAAAGAGGAAAGTTCAGTGCAGGGTAGTAGGGTGACTATGGGAAGTTCCTAAGGTGGTCTAGAAAGTGTCTGCTGAATGTCAGTCAGTATTTGAGGGTTTATTAAACACTGTTTATTTCAGTCTTAGCAATGTACATGTCTTCCCCCCCATTTCAAGGGGGAACATTCTTCTTACAGTGTTAAACTAAAACTTCTTGAAATTGCTACAGTGGGGTATTTCTCAAACCAAATGTGTATTGAGTGTGGATTGTGAGATGATGGCACTAAGCCGTAGAGTATGAACTAAAAGCCTCTGTTTTTTCCAGAGATTATAAATCACTAGCTTCTGTACAAAAACAGCACTAGCGCAAATCACACATTCAAAAATCATGCCACTTTGGGTATTTCCTAAAGAGAATGTTACAAGACTGTGACAGACTTGTTCTTGAAGTGTCATACAGCAATAGCGTATGCAGTGGCTGTGAAGTGCTGGGTCACATAATGCAAGGTGTGCCTCTGCCTCACCCACATCTTCTAAAGATCAGTGAGTGTACTTTGACCACTTGGCTTTGATTTAAGACTGTGTTCACTAGTGAAAATTTTTGGCTATTGATGTACACAATATTGGAATGCAGACATGTACTTTATAAAGCCAACTTGGCCTCCTGATCTCTTACTCCAGTTAAAGCTTTTTCCATTCATAACTTCTTCAGGAGCTAGCAGAATACTTTCTGCTGTGGATGTCTTATGATGGATTAGTTTTGTCACACCAGAGGTTACCTTCATTCTAATCTTTAGCTGGAAACTTCATATGCAGTATTTACTGCCTGGTACTTTCCTGAAAAGAGCTAGGTTTTGCATAAAACTCTTTTTAGAAATTATGTGGGATGGACTTCATTTTCTGGGCCAGGGAGGAGATGTATTAGTGAACTCTCTTGAGTTTAGAAAGAGCATTCTATATACAGAACTATATATGCTTTTCCAGCATGAATTGCAGGGGGAACCCTTCTCATGGTCATGGGTCCTCTATTTTGCTTTATGGTAAAGTTAACTTGTGACAAATACTTTTTGTCAGCATTTGCAGGATGGCAGAAGTCTTACCTGCTGGGATAGTAGAGTTATCTTGGAAAGGAGCGGACAGAGAAGGTCAGAATAGCTGATGTTTGAGCTGGAGAAACAATTTTGTGGGGAGGGTATCTCCATGTTGAATACAAAGGGAGTAGAAATGGGGTTGTTCAGGCTGTGTTGGAAGAACATGGTGGAGACTGCAAACAGTTCTGTTGTCCCAGAGAGGCTTGCTTGGGAGGTAAGTTTGACTTTAAAGAGTATCAGCTTTAAGCTTGTTATGGAGGCTGAGAAGAGTTTAATAGAAGACTGCTAACATCTTGGTTAGTGTTTGTTTGGGCAAGGGATCCTTCATGCTGCCATGCTTGGACTAACGTGAAGCCATGTCCTCGTGGAAATCCTATGGGACAGTAAGCACTGTTGCTCAATGGCAGCATGGTGCTCCACTTCCAGCAAGCATTTGGTTCCTCAGTTTATTTCAGCAATCCAGTAAAATGAAGTAAGTACTTCCCTTAGTGTTACAGCTGGATGTTTAAAGCAGGCAGATAACACATACTTAGGAAGTGCATTTGTTAATTTGTTTTGTGAACAGCAAAACTATGAAGACTGATTTCCCATGGCATTGACTTATCTGGCCATACCACAGTTCCCTGAGCTTCATCCTTTCTTCTGACATTTCCTACCCTTGCTCATACCACAGCATCTTCAGTCTTCCCTCCATCCAACTCCTCTCTGTTCTTAAGTTGCGTGCTGTATCAGCAGTTAATAGGTTTATCATTGCTATGGACTTGTTGGGCAAGCCAAATTCAGTATCTGTGTTCCTGAGGGACCAACAAAACGGACATGACTTGGCATGGCCAGGCCATACAGTCTCCAGACTGCCTGTTGGAATCTAGTAACTTTTGAAATCTGTTTCTGTCAAATATGATCAAAATTATCCACTGGTTTCCAAAGCTTTGCTGCAGGTAGGTGGGGAGGAAACTGATTAGCTGCCCTGTGTGGGTTACTAAGGAAATCAGGGTGGGAGAATGAAACTAAAACCCCTGTACCTGCAGCTCAAGCATGATTCAAATCTGCAGTTTTCAGGCTAAAAACAATGCTAATCCCAAATAGGAAAATCTTATTTGCCATCAGATCAGGTATCCCAGTTTTCTCTTATTGCAACATTTTTTTCTTTATTTTGGGTAATGTCTGGTTTTGTGTTCTGAAATAAACTTTTCATTATACTGTAGGCAGGAGCCAAAATTCAGGCTAGGGAACCACTGAGTTTCCTGGAAATCAACTGAGATTTGTATGACTCCTGAAAGGTCACTTACATCCTTATTGTTACTTTTATTCCCATATGAAGAAAATTTCCAATTAAGAACAGCTAACACAGCTAGAATTAATGTACAGTTTTGCTAATTAAAAGTGTAAATCTTCAAGTATTTTATAAATACTAGTAAGCTTTTAAATGTCAGAGCTTTGGGGGCTTGCTAGCTAGCTCACTTTGCAGTCAATGGGATTCACTTTCTTTTGTGTTCCTATAGGCATTGACATAAAGTCTGTTGATGTATGAATGTGATGACAGAGAAGCAAATTTTATGCAGAGGGTGTAAGTGCTCATTGCTTTATGTTTTGGTGATGATGCAAGAAGATATTTCAACTTTCACTATGACCCCAATTCAGAAATCAAAACAGGATACTTCTTACCAAGCTCCTTAAGTTCCACACGCAGATGAATCCAGTTTGTTTCCTACAAGCCATTTCCTGCATTCTCCAGTTTCCCATCCTGGCCTTTCCACTGTGGGTTCACTCTTAAAAAAATCTTTTTTGACATGCTTTTCTGATGGCTGTTCATTTAAGTTTGGAAAAGATTGGGTTTATGCCTACTATCTCTACTTAGTTTTTTCTGTTGCATTTTCCCGAGGTGGAGGGAATAGTTGAAAGTCAGACAAGAGTACTACAGATGACTTAACCAGTCTTTTCAAAGTACGAGGTCCCTCGCTTCCCTGCCACTACAGAGCATGGCAGCTCTGGATTTTGTCCTGTAATAATAATAATTAAAAAAAAAAAATTTAGAATAATTAAAATCCTCCTGCGCAGCATTTTTCACAAACAAAAACTGCATCAAAGAAAAAAGCAGGGTGATAGTCTCAAGCTGTGTTTTCTAATGCAGCGTATCTCCTGTAGCTTTTGGTACTTTGCTGTACTGATGTCTGCAGTGGAGAGTCATAAGTGACCAAAGAATGATGGTCTGTTCTCCCAGCAGGGTTTGGGTTTAGGTTACACCCAATGGGGGGCAACTGCGGATGGCTGCCAAAGGGCATCCTGCTGTGCACTGCCCAGCGCTGTGTTCCCACCACCTTTGCTGTTAGTCTCATGTAGCTGCCAACTGATTTTATGGAAATACATGTTTTGTTTTTGTGGATTAGTTTTCTATGAGATTGGCTTGTTGATCTAAATCACCCCATGGGGGTGCAAGGGGAAATAATGGGAGGAGATTGTTTGAGGATGCCCTTTTCAAGAGGCAACCCCCAGTTAGAGCAGACAAGGGGAAAGGTGGAACCACAAGTGCAGTAAATCTAGCTCTTGAGCTGCTGTTTTGTTGAAAAAGAGATAAATCCTCAGAACCACATCTAATGTGCGGCTAGCTGAAATGTTGTAAGTAACATGCACTGCTAACTCCAGCTATTTAACACTTCTGAGGAAAAAAAAAAAAAAAAGACAAGAAAAAACCACAACCCAAAACAGCTTTGGTTTGAGGTTGCCTGAAGAAGCCTTACAGGGTGATTTAAAGTACAGTTGCATTGAATGTGACCTGTTTGTGACAGTAGGAAGGTAAGGTAAACAAAACCTGTTAATTCTATCTATGGCCATCAAACACATTTCAATGCTCTTCAGGCCTGTAGTTCCTTATGCTGTGCTTTGGTTTGGACTGGCAGAGTTTTTAAATACAACCATGCTGCTGGGGCTGCGATTAAACAGTGATTGAGTGTGGCTGTTGAAAACAAAAAGCATGTTCTGACTTGTAATCTGAAAACAACCGTTGCTCAGAAAGTGATTTTTGGATTCCTGATGCATTCCTGCTTTTTTCTTCACAGCTTCAGCAACACACAGCTAAGCTCATTGCTTATTCCCCGCCACGCCCCCCCCCCTCCATTTTGGCATATCTTTCTTACTTCTCATTTTTATTTAGATTTAGTGCTGGTGATCTGCTTTGTCCATATGCAGACCACTATCTGTCTCAAGTGTAGGATGGAGCTCTCTCCATTCTGGTTGAGAGACCCTAATTTTCTAGGGAAATTTATCCACCTAGTTTCATTTCTGAGGCAGTGGCCCTTTTTATGATGCAAATTGCAGGTGAATAGCTATCTGGCAGAGATGATGATAAAAAGGGCTAGTTACTGAAATAAAATACTCTAATAGTAAAACCATTACTTAATGTCTTGGTATTAAGTAGAGGCTGCATGAATATGCAAGGCCTCTGGAGTTCTGCAGGTAATAATGGATGCTGGAAACAGCTGAAATACAATTACCAGGAACCCAGACTCATTTAGGCAGCAGGAAATGACCGAACATAAATGTTTCTTCATAATCTTTGGATCTTATTGAAGTAATAATAGCCCTACAGGTGCTGGCTGCTGACATTAATATTCTGTCTAGGCTGGTAGACATACTTCCCCTTCTTGAACGTTTTCTCTCTCTGTTATTAATATACAACCTGCTGCCTACCAGCTCCACCCTCACAAGGCAAATGTGTCCCCAGCTGCAACGCACACTCAGAGGGAAAAGTTGACTTGCATCTTTGCATTTGTCAGAGAAGCATTGTATATGGCTGTTCCCCCACCAAGAAATTTCTTTTGAAAAGTTACATTCAGTCAGTTAAATAATATCTGAGGGTACCAAACTGAAGTTGAAAAGGTAGATTTAATCACAGTACTGAAAAGGAATTCTTTTAAGTGAGGAAATGAGGATTAGGTTTTCTTTCCATGGACGTGTGGGAGAAAAGAAACACTGTATTGGGTCTGGCAGGCTGTCCCCCTGCAGCCCATGGAGGTCCACTATGGAGCACATATCCATCAGCAGCCTGCGCAGGATGCGGTGTCAGAGCAGGAGGATGTGCCTGTGGAGCACCTGGCAGCACCTGTGGCCCCATGGAAAGGAGCCCACGCTGGAGCAGTCTGTGCCTGAAGGACTGCAGCCCATGGAAAGGACCCACACCGGGGCAGCTCATGAGGAACTGCAGCCTGTGGGAAGGACCCACGTTGGAGAAGTTCATGGAGGACTGTCTCCCGTGTGAGGAACCCCACGCTGGAGAATGGGAAGAGTGTGAGGAGTCCTGTCCCTGAGGAGGAAGGAGCAGCAGAGACAACGTGTGACATGAGGGGTAGGTAGAGAATCTGGGAGTGAAGCTGTGCCCAGGAAGAAGGGAGGGGTGGGGGAAAGATGTTTTAAGATCTGGTTTTATTTGTCACTAACCTACTCTGGTTTTATTGGCAATAAATAATTTTCCCCAAGTCAAGTCTGTTTTGCCCATGACAGTAATTGGTTGAGCGATCTCTCCCTCTCCTTCTCATGATGCACAAGCCCTTCGTCATATTTTCTCCCCCTGCCCTGCTGTGGAAGGGGAGCAGTAAAGCAGCTTTGGTGGGCACCTGGCATCCAGCCATGGTCAACCCACCACAAACAATTAGTTGCACCCTTTAACAGCATCTGTTTGGCTGAGTTTTTAGAAAGACTTCATGTTGGGATTTTCAGTCCCTTTATGTATGGCTGAGTTTTAAAGGTATAGAAAATATATTTCATGCATCCATCTTAGCTTTTGTTCAATTCATTTAACTATTGGTTTGCTAGTAGGTACCACCCAGGCAGCTACACTTGCAGGAAGATATTGCTCAGTAAAAATCACCCACTGATTTGTATTTCCCAGGTCTCTTGAACATCTCCCTGGGCGTGCTGTGAGAAAGTAGGTGTTGCATTAGTTAAGTGAGAAATCTTGGTGTGGCTGTCACCAACTCCTCACTGCTGAGCTATTGAAGTTTAAGCAGTCTGTCCCACATTGGGGCAGGCAATAGCTGCGTAACTGCTCATCGGTAACTTTGGTGTGTCAATTGGATCAGATTTTTGAGGTGTAGCCAATGGCGATGAGGAGCATGAAATGTATTGCTCTGTGGAGATCGGGTAGGAGAAGCCTTGTGAAAGGGCTCTTGGGTCAGGTGCTGGCTGAAAGAGCTGTGTTTAAAGAAACTGTCTCCAGCTGTTTGATTTATACAGTGGTCAAAGAAGCAGGGTTGTATATTTTTGTAAATAAATCAAACGGCATCAAAGATGCTTTATTCCTAACTGGAGTAGCCTATCGGACTCTGAGCTGGCCAACTGCCCAGATCAAGAAAGATCTCTTCCTGTGGAGAGGAAACTGGCAGAGGAAGCAGAATTAGGAATCTTGATCTTTTTTTATTTTTGTCAGCTGTGCTGAAAAGACACAGTAAAAAGTCTACTTTGAAGGATTTTATCTACCTATGTATTTTCAAATTTCAGAATTCTTTCTGTGCAACATATCTTTCCAATATGGTCTTGCCAGTGGAAAGTGGTAAAAATGGCATCTTCTTCCTTAAACAGTTTTGGCCCTCCTATATATTCCATGCCATATTTCCTGAAGTTAATGGCAAAATAAAGTCCCTGCTATTGTCAGCTTGGAGTGGACCTTCATAAAAATTCTTTGCTGAAGTTCTTAGTTCCATTGCAGTAGTATACCTAAAAGCAACATGGCCTTGTGAAGTATCAGAAATAGCTCCTTTTGTAAAATAGGATGTTAGAAACACTTAGCACCTTGTATTAACCTTATATTAACAATGACTAGCAAACATATATTCAAGCATGACATTCATATCTGAGGCCCACTTAGAATCCTGGGGCCATGCAGATATAAGTAATGCTTTGGTTTTGGCTGCAGGATGTTTACGACTGATGGTGAAGCGCCAAGTTGGTTCTCCAGTTCCAGGCTGAGTTTGCAGCTAGGAAAACAGAGCGCATTTGATTGAAAGAAGAGGGAAAGTCCTAAATTTGTTTTTTACAGAGCTGTGTTTCAGAGTGGGACCATGCTTCCAGGATAGGGAGTGCCTTCTTTGCTTTGGCGTAGTGCCTGGTCCTGCTCTCCTACTGTAAGCAGTGAGAGATCACCTCAATGGATTTCAGCCACAGGTGTGTTTTGATGCTTAAGGCCAGTAAAAGCTTAAGTGTCTTCTGCTCTTGTGTTTGTTCTGTAGAAGCACAACAGTTGCATTTGCTGCTGCGTAACTTACGCTATGAACAATGAGACTAGTTTTAGTTTGGGGGAATTTTTTAAGGATTTTTTTTTTCTTTTTCTCTCTGAAGGACTTAACTGTGTAGTAAATAGCTGTTAAGTAAAATGGTTTTATCCTTTGGCAAAAAGAATTAAGCTGGGGGCTAAGTCATGTCAGGGAAAAAATTTAGTGAGAAAAGACCATACATACCAAAGCAGGACACCTTGATACAGATGGCTGGCTCACCAGCCTGACATATTCCATGTTAAATATGGGAAGCTTGTATGTCATTTGCTGTATCTCAGCAAGACCAGAATGAGGTTTAATTTTTTTCCAAAGATGACTTATAAACCAGACAGAGATATTGACTTGCTCTCTATGCTGGTGAAAATACTGATATGCTGTGCAGCTTCTCTCATTCCCGCTGTAGCCAAGGGTCTCCGTTGCAGATGCATCTGTGGTGTTTGGAGGTTACTAGATCACGCCAGGGACACCTTCTTAGGCTGCTGGATGCATTTCTATTACCAGTCATCAGCTGGATTTCTCCACTAAGTTTTTGGTTTTAACTTCTGTCTTAACTTGTAACTGGTGGTAATTTAGCTGCTAATCCTTTTTTCTCTCTCCTCCCTGGGGAAGTCATTAGAGTCCTGAAGGTCTAATCCTGGCTTCAGTGACATAGCTCATTGCTGTCACTGATGTCATAGCATCAGTCTGCCTCTGGTAGCTGTGCCAGGCAGATTTTTGGGAGGCCCAAAAGGTAGGCTATGTTTTGTAGCTAGTCCTGCAACTGCCTGCATCAGCATGGGAAAGCAATCTGATGGTCACTTGCCACATATTGCTGTTACTTTAAGTGTGAGGCTTTGAGGCAGACAGGTATTGATGTCCTGGTTTGAAGTTATAATTTAATGGTAAATGGATTCAAGAGAATAGGAAAGCTTCTTCTGCCCTGTTTATAGCTACCTTTTGCAACAACTTTGTATCTTTAAAAAAAAAAAGATGGTAATGCAAAATAAGTGGCCATCAGCAAGACAGCAGTTCATATAACTGAACAAGCAATGCAAGCACCCTCTGTCATAATCAGATCCATGTTAGGTGTCTAGCAGGTTGTGATGGCAACAACTGCGCAAAGAATTTCACAGCAACATAGTGAGACATAGCGCTCTCCAAGATTTGACTTGCACAAGATTTTATTCTTCCATGCCAACAAAGCCAACTTTAAATGTAACAAACTAGTTAGACATGCATCCTTCCTGGTTTGACTCTTGAATGAATCAGCAAGAAGCGTAACCCAGAGATGCCTGCATGTTTAACCTACAAAAGTTTATCAGTGTTTTTTTGCTCCCTGGATAGAAGGTATTATCACCTGTGACAAACTTAAAAACCTTCTGGTGTTCACTGTGATCACAACCTCCTGGCTGCCGTGAGAAGTACAAACCATCCAGCACAAGCAGGGTATGCAACCACCACCAGGAGCAGAACAGCCATTGCAATGCACTTGGCTGATTTTTCAGGAACAAGGTAACTTGAAAACGCAGCTTTATTTCCTTTACAACAGTCTTCATAGACGCTCAGAGATGGCTGCTGCCAAACATTTCTAGAATTTCTTTTCCCCTGCCCCAGCTGCTCACACACCTTTGCTGAGTTAATACAACCACTGGTTCTTGGAATCCTCATATTATTCTCCCTGACTAATGTCATGGCTCTGTTTGCCTCACATTTACTGTTCTAAAATCACCACTCATTATTTGATTCTCTTTGTGTGGGTCTTCGGTCATAACAAGAGGGTGTAAACCTACCAAGAGTAATCAACATTATTCTACACACACTTCTGAATGAACACAAGTACTCTCTAATTAGACAACAAGAATACTGTTCTAATCACTATTTAAATTGTAAATTACAACTCCATGGAAACATTTTCTTTGCACCATCTGGCTTTATGTATTTTTTTAATGAGTTGATGAGTATTTATATATTTTACAAGGAACAGACAGTAAAGCATTTGTTACATTAGGAAGTGAAATAAAGATTTTTCAAAACTGAATTTGTATAAAATTCACTGCACTAAACATTTTAAATTTTGCCAAAACACCACAGTTTTGGTGAAGGCTTCATGGGACTCATTTTACTCAATGAACATCTGCTAAGAAAGCTGCACATTCTTACTAGTGATGTTGAACTTGACTCCTGTGTAGAAATGAAAGCACATCTTCATTACAAACAGCACCTCGACTGATACTTTGGTCCTTATGATTTCAGTACTACAATTGTAATATTAAAATAACCAATACAGATTCTTGCTACTGAACAGTATCACTCAGATACAAGGAGGAAGATGCTATTACAATACAAAGATTTTGGGAACTAGCAATCATTTGAACTCCACAGGAGATGAGAAAATGACAGGATCTGGAAATACTCAAAATAAAGAAAACCTTTTTGAAATGAGCAAATGTGAATAACACCTTTGCATGTCTGCCTTTGGTCTTCCTAAAATGCCTGTCACTCTTTCTCTAAAAAAACACAATTTATTGGTTTTGTATATACAAAAATTAAAAGCAGCACTAAATTATTCAGTCAAAGCCCCTTGAAGTTAAATCTTATTACTAACTTAGTGGCTGCACCTGATTTTATATGAGCTAGGTGTTATCAGCTGGCACTATGCCACTAAAAGTGGTAATTCTTTGTGGTTTTGAGAAGCCTCAAACATCATCCTTAAATAATCCCAAGTGAGAAGCTTAAAAAGAGGCTTATTGGAAAAGATATATTGGCAAATTTTGATTTTGTAAACAGACTAATTTAAACAATGTCTAACTACTGAGCATTAAAAGCTATCAAAGCAAGGGTTTGTTGTACGGACAGAAAGAGCCATACCAGTAAGTGCTTCTTACTTAGAAAAATTTGCTGCTAGTGTTGGAACATTCATTCCTAAAACCAACAAGAAAATCCCAGCTGGTCTGCACTGGCTAGTGAAGGATTTACTTAGTAATGAGAAGAACAGTATGAGTAAACCAGCTGAAACCAAAAGACAGAATATTATGTGACCACTGTGTACTAGACACGATTTCTACAGTCAGTTGATCATTGTCTCTAGTTTCTTCCCACTTACAGTATCACACATCAGTCTGCTCACTTCTCTTGTCCCATATCTCTGAGCTCCTTCTCTCATCACTCTGTACGTTTCAGTATCTGGATTCTTACTGGAAGTGAAAGTCCTGTTCTTGGAGAACACGCTGATAATATTGGATAGAACAAATCTGAAGATAGTTTGTTCCTTCCAGTTGCATTCTGGCATTAATGTCTACTCTAGCACTCAAGCAGCATGTTTGTAATCAGCATGGTTTCAAAGATGGTTTGGCCTTAAGAAATTTCTATCTCCCTTTGCTCCTGGCCATTGGGTTTCCATATTTGGTACTCCAGCTCAGTGCTCCTTCAGTAATGATATGGTGCCTATTTGTGAGGCTGCCCTGTCAATAGATCCCTGAAATGACACAGGTAAACATGACTTTTTTTTGGCTGTTGTTTTTAAGTCAGATCCTTACAGGGGCTCAGGCCACAGCTCCACCTGACACTGTTTTTTAGTGGCATCATTGGGAGTGGCAAACTTTCACTGGGAGGGAATGGAACATACAAGCAGGAATGTAAACAAGCTTGATGGGTGAAACCATTGGATGGTGAAGCCGCACCAGAGTCAGCAGCCGCCTTCTAGAAAACAGGTCCTGTATTCTTGCTGTCAACTTCAAAACACGTACATGCTATTAATCTAATCGTCCTTCAAGAGAAGAATCTGCCCAGC
The DNA here is from genome assembly GCF_964188355.1 of Buteo buteo. NCBI lineage: Eukaryota > Metazoa > Chordata > Aves > Accipitriformes > Accipitridae > Buteo > Buteo buteo. The sequence continues at coordinate 12,557,448 of NC_134204.1, read as the reverse complement.
AGTATCTTGTTAGGATGCTGTGACTGTATCACTAGCATTTGTCCACTATGTCTTAAGTTTCAGAGCCTGGCACATCTGTTAGGTTGAGACTTCTGCAACTTCTTGCTTTAACCAGCTGTATGTCATGCTTGTGATGTTCAAGTTACATCTGTCGATAGTTAATAGCATGTGACCTCCTGCTTCAGCTGTTAAATAAAGTTACTCTTTGCTTGACCTGCTGTTCCAACAGACATTTGCACTTGGTTTGTCAATCGCATTTCTGCTGACATCACTGAGGTAAGCCCAGCTCCCACAGTGAAGTAAATCATGGCAACTGCAAGGAGCACAACACAAAATAAGGGTCTGATCCGTATCTTTGCTATTTTCCCTTTTATTTCAAATTCCCAGTGGGTTAGCAGCAGTTCAAAAAACCTAGCTACTTTTGAAGTGTACTGCATTTAGTAAAGATAACTTAGACTCATCAGCAACTGTTAATAGAAATTCTCCCAGATATGAGCTTAAGAATAAGCAAGGATGCACTACAAGGTCAATTTACTGCAAGCCAAACGAAATTATTTATAGACTACAGCCTGTGCTTTTGCGTTATTAGTTCTTAACAGAATGTTTCAAAGATGCAGGGCCTCAGCTCTCAGGTTGGATGCCACTGGCATTGGCATGGGGGGAGGAAGGGGAGTCTGTACTCAGTGACATGCCTACTGACAAACCAAATGACATGAACCCCACGTTGCAGCAGCCAGTGCCAAACAGAGTGTCAGGGGTTACAGCCTTCTGAACTCCTGATAAAGCCATATATGACTTAGAAATATTTTTCAAATGCAGCTTGATACTGTAAAATAAATTGCAGGTAATACAGTTGTGACACGATACATTAGGATCTCCTAGGCAGAGATCCAACAAGTCAAGCGGTCCCCACCAACACACCAGCTCTCAGTCGTGTAGAAGGGACCAACACCAACTAATTCATGTGCTGAAATGTGTCTTGTTTGCTATCATTTCCATTCAAATTTTGGTTTTGTCTATCAGTGTTGCACTGGTGTAAAAGGAAAAAGTTAACTGGCTCAAAATTCAATCATATGCATTCTTAATTTGATTCACACCAAGCTTATTAGTTTAGGCTCATTAGATAAAGAATCAGAACTGAAATTAGTAATGAAAAAATATATTTGTTTGAAATGACACCATTCAATTTGTGCAAACACCTGAGTTTCTACATCAGAAAAATGACTGTCAAATATAAGGAACTTCATAGTACACCTCATCCTAATAAAAATGAAATCAATCATCAAAATTAAAAATTCTTATTAACCTACAAGTGATTCTAATTTGATCACTTCTGTAATAAAAAACAGAAAAGTGGGCAAATCAGTAATATAATTAGCTACTACTTTTAAAAAGTGAATTTCACAAAACTGAAAATAACCATGAGGCCTTTGAGGAAAGGACCCAAACCAAAAAATATAAACTAGGAGTTGCTAATAACATTCAATCAGTTAACCCTTAGAAGGCAATCAGGACAAAACCCAAACATAGTTCAAATGCCATACTAGTGTAGTGGGAAAGTGAAAATAATTGTAACAGCCCGACCAGTGCATTCTGTTGATGAGAAAGGAGAAGATAATATTGCTTTGTTAATTAAATATAGGAGTTAAACAAATGTAAGTGTTGTTGAGAGATTTTTGCCACCAAAAAGAAAGAGGCAATTGAATGTAGGTGCAAGGCAAATTCTAACAATGATATTAGTAAAGAGAAATGTAAGAACTGTTAACAGTGCTTTAAAAAATGTGTTCAATAAATAGCTTCGTATTCTGGGGAAATAGGTAAATATTATCATGCAGGACAAAGATGAAATACTTTCCACTAACAGTGTACTTTTAAGAAAAATTTAAACAGTAGTAGTAAAGCTAGGTAATTTGTATCAGTCAGCCAGGATAACTTGCATGCAGGCTTTTAAAAGAGCTTTTTGGAACCTCTTTTTGATCTCCAATTATGATTCTCAATAAATCCTGGGAGTTCCAAAGAACAGGAAGAAAGCTAACAGAGTGACTATGTTAAAAGAAGGTAAAAGTGATTACCCGGGTTAATTACATGCTTGTCATCTTGATTGCAATCCTCAGCAAAATATCCAAGTGGCTCATATAGGACTAAATTAATAAATATTTGACTATAATTACTACTCAGAAAAGACATTTCCAGAAAACAGATCTTGTAAAGCTATTACTCTTCTTTATGCAAATGCTTCTTTGATAGAAGTAACAGTGATGTTATATCCTTAAGCTTTGGTTTGGCACTTGACCCGGTACAGCGAAACATTTTAATTAAAAAAACTAGAAAGATAAAAAAATTCAGAATGCCACACAGTAAGTGGACTATGAATAATTAGCCGGCCTCAAAACACAAAAGAGGAACGAGCAGCACACACGTCTGTGAGTGATTCAGATCCTCTGGGGATCAGTTTTGTCCGTTGGCTATTCGTTCTTACCAGTGATCTCAAAGAAGCTATACCGAATTATCACCAAGTCAGAACAGCAAAGGATGCAAGAACTGCGGGTGTGGGAAACAATGGAGGCTGAAGTCGCTTACAAAGTGACTTGGAACTCTTGGTAAACAGGGGGCACCTAAAAAAAAAAAAAAACAGACCCTAAAAGTAATTCTATATTTATACACATTATTTTATTTCTATCTTGGATCCACATTTTACGTATGTTTATATCTATATCTATGTATCTCGATATGGCCAAATGCAACATCCTAACTGTGGACTAGAAAGTATAGGCCCCCCTTGCATCATAAGCACCTTTGTTCTGCAGTGAAGTACACTACCTGGAAACATACATGGGATCTAACCTTAATAAGCAGTTTTTTGAGTTTTTGGTGTGCCACGTTCGAAAGGGCTGAAGGTTTGAAAAGACGGTCATCGACCGCAGAGCCGAGGGACTCCATCTCCTGAGTCTTAAGTCAAGACTGTCGAGAGCTCACCTGAGCTTAGCTGACGAGCATATATACGTACATGCGCATGTGTATACATACGGAGATCTATTCCGGGGGGGGCTGCACTAGCAATCGGACACCTCCTCGTGGCAAAAACAAAACCGGAACCGAGCAGACTTCAGGTTGTAAATACGGCACTTCTTTTGAAGATAAAAGGCATTCGTTTCAGAGAGTGCTGCACTCCGCCCCTGGGATAGGGCACGCCGGGCACCGGCCGGCTCCCCAGTCGGAGCGTTGGATTAACGGCTCTCCACAGCCCCGCGGTAACGGCCGGTAACGGTCAGTAACGGTCGCCAACGGCCGCCGCCACTCGCGCTGCCCGCGCCGCCCCCGCCCCCGCCCCCGCCCCCTGCCCCGCGGGCGGGGCCCCTCCCTGCCGCCCGCGGCCCTTTCCGGTGCCCCCCCCTCTCCCGGCGCTGCCACATCCTCCGCTGACATCAGCCCGCGCCGCCATATTGGAGGAGAAGCCGCCTCCGCCAGCTCGGCCGCGGCAGGGGGAAGACGCCGGTCCCCGCCGCTCCCGCGCCTCCCTCAACGCGGCCGAGCCCCGCTCCCCATGACTCTCGCCGGCCGGCCGCTGCCTCGGTGCGGATAGGGCGGAGGCGGGAGCGTCTCCCGTCCCTTCTTCTCCCCCCGCCTCCCGAGCTGTTGCCGAGACCCTCCGCCCGCGGCGGGCCTCTGCCCTCCTCCCGCCGCCTCCAGCCATGACTTCCCTGACCCAGCGCAGCTCCGGCCTGGTGCAGCGCCGGACCGAGGCTTCCCGCAGCGCCGCCGCCGCCGACAAGGAGCGGGGAGCGGGGGGCGGCCCGGAGGATGAAGGCCGCCGGGACGAGTCCGGCGAGGACGAGAAGGGCGACTCCAAGGAAACGCGGCTCACCCTCATGGAGGAGGTGCTGCTCCTGGGCCTCAAGGACCGTGAGGTGCGGCCGGGGCCGTGGCGGTGGGGCTGGGGCGGGCCGAGGTGAGGGGCGCTGGGCGGGGGGGTGGCTGAGGAGGGGCGGTGGTGCCCGGGAACGAGGCGCCTGAGGGGACACCGGTTTTTTGGGGGGGGGGGGCGGCTTATGGGGGGCGTGGATGGGAAAAGGGAGCCTAAGTGGGGCGAGGGTGTGGGTGGGATGGGGGCAAGGGCGCTGCTGGGCGAGGGTTGCGGCGGGTTTGGGGCAGAGGTGTTGCTGGGGGTAGGGGCCCGTGCTGGAACAGCTTCGGTGTTTTGGAGGAGGTGGGTAAGGTGCTGGGATTTTGGGGAGGGGGAGCCTGGCAGAGTGTTGGGATCGCCCTTTGGACGTGGAGTTCGCAGGGGGGCTCTCGTATTCGTAGCGCCTCAAGGGAGGCAGTGTAGGGGTTGGGGCAAGACCTGAAGGTGAGGGCCAGGGCTTCTAGTGGGCGTTGGTGGTTGACTTGGAGGCCTGGGTAGATCCGTGATATTTATACTCTTTCTCCTACAACTTACCCGTGGCTCTAATGTGGGGGGGCTTGTCTGCTCCTATGTATTTTGTCAGACCCGGCTCTGCGGTACTTATGGGGTTCTCAGGTGCTTTACGATGCTTAGCAGCCCTTTCTGCTAAGGCTTTCCAGACTAATGCCTATGAAAAACGTCTTCAAATTGGGGGGGAGGTACATATGACAAAAGTGGGCCTTGAGTATTGAGAAATGTTTCAAAATGAGGAAATGGCATTATTATATAATTCTGTGGTTTTTACTGAATTTATAGCTTAATTGTTATGACGGTCATTGAGGAAGGTGTATTTCTACCAGTGTGTCAGATTTTTGTTTCATTTGAAAGAGGTAATCAATATAAAAAGCATGCACACAGCAGAAATTCAGTCCTATCGAGGAAACAGTTTAATTTGATGTGGCATATGGTGAAGTGTAATATGCCTTTATTTTAGATATGACCTATAGTATGAATTTCATTAGGCAACCTGCTTGCTTGTTTTTGGTTTTTTTTTAGGGGTAAGCCAATTCATTGATTTGAGTGGAAGTCTCTTAAAACTGTGTGTGTTCATGAGGACAGAATAATGGGGAGGGAAGTTGGTAACTTATATGTTCTTTGACACCATGTTGCATCTAAAATAAATTTGCTGATTGATAATGAATAGATTAAAGAGTAGTTTTCCTGGTTAACATTTGTTTTTTAATGTATGTGGGTATATCTGTATATATACCTGCTACAATAACATAAGTTATTTTTCTCTAAGATTGTGTATTTTAGGCCATATTCTTGTAATCTTTTTTTTTTTAGATGGACCTTGCCATGGCATTCTGATAAACTCAGGTATTCACAGTGATGTGTCCTTCCACCTGTTGAATTAAAGACTTGTGTGTATATGCATTTCTCTTTCTACACCCCTGAATAGTTGGGGGAAAGTAAGTTAGGTGTGACAAGACAGATACCTGGCAGGATTGCCTAGGAGGTCTTGCCATGAGGAAGGTGGGATAAACTGGCTGATCTTTCAGCTCTTTTTTTTTTTTTTTTTCCAGGACTGTGTGCTAAATATGCTGAATTTGTGGGCCTTAGGCTATAAAGATTTCAAGGTCAGGGCATTCTCTCTGTCTAGAAAGAACATATAGTGCAAGTGTTCCTGGTATATGAAAAGTTAATTGTTAAAGTTGGGCCTAAAAATCCAGCTTTGCACTGGTGTGCATCAAAATTATAAATCATCTCACTTTGCTAAGTGCAGCAGTGGCACACACTGCAGGTAATCTAATATTCCTTTGTATAGGAAATAGGAACTGAGTGATTACATTGGCATGGATATCCATAACTCCCTTGGGATTTTGCAGTTGAGACATCAGACAAAAAGAATGATAGTATTATCTCTGGGGTTGGGAGCTTATGTGCAGAAACAGTAGCATACACTGTTTGTGCGCTTTGTTATACATGAATCACTAGGGTTTGTATTTTGGTTTTGGGTCTGCTTGTACCCTTATGTACAAGCTACACTATGTAAACCACTTTGTCACTTTTTGCTTTTAAAACTGGAAATAAAACTATAGACTCATTTTCAAAGATGAATATATTTTGTTGTTCTCTATTGTTCTAATGATAAGTAAGCAAAACTTACTTACTTTCCACACCTGGATACGCATTTTACAAAGTTTTTACTTCCAGTAGAATTGATTTCCCATGACACTTGTGCGGGACTTTCTTATGACAGCAAGCAGAGAAAAGCAGTACAGGGTCTGTAAAGCATAACTGTGAAACTACACAAAGTCTAAGGGAAAGGCAAAGGCAGGTGTGTGAGCTATAAACTCAATTGAAAGCCGGTAAATTTAAAACTGGTAACATCCTTCCTGCGTATTCCCACAGGATAAAATAATTTAATGTTGAGTTTAAAATAAATAAAAAATGTAAAAAAATAAAGGAGTCTGAATTGGCCAAAAACCAGCTTCTTTCTCATAAAAGTCACTGATATGCGCATTGATAACATAAGGTTTCAGTTTTGGTGGTAATTTTTTTTCTAAAGTTAAACACTGGTGAATATGGCTTAACACCATGTAAACTGTATACAAAATACCTCGCATATATGGAGCTACCGTTTATAATTTGTAAGTGTAGGTGGCAGAGTCTTTACTCTTAGGAGAGAGTTTTTCAGGAAGATCCAGGCAGTGATGGATTTGAGTTGAGTGTTTCTAGGAGATTGTTAGATATTTATGTAAATCCTGCTTTCAGGATAGTGTGACGATTGTTAACAACCACAGCAAAACTTTTGAGTTGTTGCCTGGGTGTCTCTGCAGTATGGGTTCAGTGATGGGAATGTCTGGCTGCCCTAAAACAAACACAGCATGCCTCAATCCCGTGCTTAATGCTTGAACACAATTAACTGCATTTGCACATGCTTCCTGGACATGGCTTCCCATCCCCGTATGGCCTAATTAAATCATACTTGATGTATGTATACTGGTTGCTCTTTTCCACCAATGGTTCCTCTTGTGTTTGTATCTTCTGTGTATACATAACTATTTCTGTGTTCCAAAGTCAAGGTAGATTATAAGGGATATGTGCTGAAATATGTGCATGCTTGCATAACATGACAGATGCAGTGTCCTTGGAGGAGCAGGTAATATACTGGAACGCAATACGTTACTAGAATTCTTCAGGGACCATCACAAGAACACTTACACTTACTTGGAAACCCTTCAGAAACATGGCTAGGAAAGGGAGTCGTGTTCATCCATTTAGAGTAGAGCGATAGCCTGTTGCTATAGGAATAAAAAATACTCACTGAAATAAAATACTTTGCTGTATTAGGTTAAAAATAGCATTGTGGTAGGATGGGTCAAAGCCACAGCAAAAGGATTGTTATTCTGTAGAACTACTGAAGCATCTGAGGTCATCACTCCCAAAAGAAGGGAGTGATAAACATTAAAAGTTAGCTTATTTAAAAATGACAGCTAAGAGATGAGTACAGGCCAGTTTGTTCGTTACAGCTCTTCCAGACATCTTGTAACTCAGTCCCATAGAAAACTGGGAGGTTCCAGTTAGGTGGCTGTGCTTTACAACTGTTGCTCCATTTAAGTTCATTTAAGTCTTTTGTGGGTGCAGGGTTTTTTCTGGTTGTGTGTTTGGGGTTTTTTTCTCCTTTTTGGAGTGTTCTCTCGGTACACGTTGGGAAACTGTTCAAATACAGCAATGCACACAGCTGGTCATATCCTCTATACAATGTGCCACAACTAAAACAAATTGAAGGAGCTATAGAGATGTGGCACCTACTAAGGTAAAATATTTATTTTGCTCTGTAATGAATTCCTTATTTGCTGAGAGAAAACTCATGTGAAATATGCTGAAATAATTGTCAGGTACTGCGGTCTACTGCAACAGTAAATATTTTTGGTTTTATTTGCCCTTTCTTTGGTGAAGACTAAAATGTCATTTGCGAGAATGAAGTAATGTTAAATCACTTTGTTAGGTACAGAAATTATCTTGGGTCTTTGCTACTCATGTTTAGCCTTCAGAAACTTCATTTGTTGCTGAAGATTTAGTGTTGCAGCATAGCTTTTTGTCCAAATCGTTCATGTGAAGGTTTCCAGCTTATGATATTTTTTGTCATATTGAAATAAGTTATTGGGGAGCTAGTTTGCCTGCTTCAGATGTGCTGTTTTGTATTTATCAGATTAGTGCTAAAATGTAGTTTTCTTTATTCTTAGAAATGGGAGTGTCTGGATTTGTTACTGAGTTTTAATCCTAAAGGGATTTTTCTGGAAGGTGAAATAGGAATTTGAAAACATTCAAAATGTGGGTGGCATTTTCCCTGATATTAAGATTTGGCTTTGTGAAATTCATATTTTGATGCAGAAAACTGGGGGTTTTGCCTGTGTAACAAATGATGAAGTTTTGAGAAGTCTTCATATCTTTTTAGTCTGCCCTCGCCGCCCCCCCCCCCCCCCCCCCCCCCTTAAAAAACATTTCAGCAACAGCCTGAATGTCAACTCAAAAGCTCCCAAGTTTTGCTGGAAAATTTCTCAGACAAATGAGTGAAACTTGCAGAGGCGTCAACTGGGAATTCGCATTTCAGTTGAAGAATGATGTATGAATGTGTTGAAACCTTGACAAAGACGTGCTTTTTCTCAAATGTTCAGGGCCTAATAACAACAAAGTGTGTAATGTCTGTGGTGAAAAATTCTTTCTTTCATAGTTGCACACAGCTTTTTGGTATTTTTTTTATATTTCATGTCCATACATAAATTACAGGCTAGGAGATGATAGGAGGTGTGGGAGGAGGAGTACCCGATTCTCTGTGCTGCAAGATGCAGCGAAGTGCGTCTTTACTGTGCTGCTGAGTAAATCCTGCTTTTGTGCTCTTTGGACCATATGCTGATTTGGAAGCAGCATTTTGGATATAAGTTGACTTTGTGTTGAAATGGTGTTTATATTTTGTGGTTCTGCATGCAGCTAGTGTGGTTATCCCTGCCCTTATAGCATGGCTAATCTGTAATCTATATTATTTATTCATGGATAACTTTGAGTGTAGTGTAGTCCTTTCCTTCATGTCAAGCTGTCTAGTATAGGGCAAAGACAAAAACTCTGTCAAACCCTGACTAGTGATGCTTCTCAGTTTTTTTGAAGTGCTCTTAAAAAAAAAAAGCTGTAACTCTTCTTCCTCTCCCTATAGCAAGCTGGTTTTATTAAAAAAATTGCATGAAGTATATATAAGAAAGTATTGCTCTTAATTGCTAGAGGGGAAGTAATCGTGGAACTGAAAACTAATATTTTATATTAAAGAAGAAGTGGTATTATTTCAGGTGTTCTCTGATCCTAAAGTAGTTCATATTGCAGCATTTATCTCAGTTAAGCTACATGTAACGGGCCTTCTTTGCAAGGCTAAGTTGACTAGGCTAAGTGTTGCAGACAGAATAGTCAAGAATGACTTTTCTTACAGAGCAAATAATTACTACAGCACATACTCACTTCTGTGTTGCATTACTAGGGGAAGGGGAAGCTAATCTGGAGTAAATGCATGGCTTGGTTTCCTCTGCATGGACTATCATGTGCCACTTTCCTGGCACATGAAAAACTGGGTTTTTCCCAGCTTACAAACAGGTCTTGTTACTTAAATTACTTCAGTAATTTATTTTCTTTCAGAAATATTCATAAAACATTACTGCAGAATGATTTCACATACACTTTTCAGATGTAAAAATTACAAGGTTACACATAAAATAGTTCATAACCGTTCTTTTCCTCTTAAGTGCACTGTATGTAGGCCTGGATGAGTAGGAATACAAAGGTGTGTGGTACTATCTTGAGTGCAAACCAGTATTATGCACGCCAAGTTTTTCCCACCTCCTCCAGTATATCCTATACTAAACTACTGCATTTCAACCCCACCCCCCCTTTGTGATGGACCATTAAGATAATAAAATAGTATGCCATGTAAGCTAGATCTTTGTAATTGGACAGGTGTTATAGCTCTTGTATTATTTGTGGATGTCACAGGATTTATTCATCACACTGGGAAATTAGTCTGTTGGCCTTTTTGCATATCTTTCTGTTGCTGATACTCTTTTAAGCTGCTTATTGCTATCCACTTTCTAGTCATCTGCCTTTATAGTCTTTCTAGATAGCATCATGTGGTTGTATTATTTACAGAGTACTTAACTGCCAGGCTAGGTGTCTTTTGTACATGGGCTGTACCATGAAGTTTCTATTTATATTTAGCCAATCATTCTTGTACAGCATAGCACATTGCACTTCCATTTTTTACTTCAGTAGACACCTGATTTTACTTTGGCACTTAGATGTTCAACAGTCTTATCACGAGGGAAGCATTCCATATGTATTATGTTGCCATTTCAGTACATCTTCTGCATTGCACGGTGGAGAAGGCAGGTATAATGTTTATCAGCTAGGTTGAGGTAAATGCCAGATGGATGTTCAATCTATACTAATCACTTAGGAAGTGCTAATTGCAACTACTTGCCTGTGCTGGATATATAAATGGGACTTCTGCTTTAGTGGCATCTGCATCTGTGTCTGAGACTTTCAGCTTACAGTTAGTACATGTTAAGTACTAAATGGAAGAACTTGCTCCTTTTAATGCAAGGGCAGTGCAATGAGTGGAATTTTTTTATCTCATAATGAAAATGTTGACATGGCATTATTATGAGATAGACTGTTTCTTGAAAATTGTTTGCACCTGCATAAGTGAAACAAGTGAGAGACCTGTTCTGAAAAAAAACCAAACTGAAAGGAAACTAGGGGAATTTTAGACAATACAGTTTTGTTTTTTTTTTAAACACCCAAAACATGACTCTGGAAATCCATTCACATTAATGACCAGATGCACATCCCTCAAAATGAAACATTGTATAGCTCCCCAATTTAAAATAACACAGTGCCTTACATAGTGTTTTAAATTGTGACCATTGTAGAGGAAAAGGTAGAAGAGAAGGATAGGTGCTGTATTTGGGGACAGATAACAGTGTATTTATAAGCCTGGAGGAGGGAATTGTAGTTTTAATGTGGCCTAGTTAGTGGTCAAAGTTAGTGAAACTTCCACTTATTAGTCAGCCAATATTAGAACTGCTTTGCCTATCGTAGAAGGATGTACCAGATTTAGGTTTTTCTTACTGTTTTTAAGAGAGGTATACTAGACCTGGCTGGGATAGAGTTAATTTTCTTCATAGCAGCCAGTATGGTGCTATGTTTTCGATTTTTGACCAAAACAGTGTTGATGACACAAAACAGTGTTGGTAACACACCCATGTTTTATCTGTTGCTAAACAGTGTTTGCACAGCATCAAGGCCACCTCGGTTTCTCACTCTGCCCACCCCCCAGTGGGTAGGTTGAGGTACACAAGAGGCTGGGGGGAGATGACAGCCAGGAGAGCTGACCCCAACTGACCAGAGGGATATCCCATGCTGTATAGTGTCATGGTCAGCATTAAAAAGTGAGGGAGTGGGTAGGTGGTCGTTGCTTGGGGACTGGCTGGGCATCTGTCTGCTTTTGGGAGGTGGTGAGTTAGTGTTTTGCATCACTTAGTTCTGTTTTGTTTGCTGGGGGGGGGACGGGGACACGGGACTGGGGGAGCAGTTATGAGGGTCTTAGCTGCCAGCCGGGTTTAGCCCACCACTAGAAGACACTGAATGTGTGCAAGGTTTGTGTTGTAAGCTTCTGGTTGTTAGATCTAGGCAGGATGTGAGCTATTTTTCTGATCCTGCTATATTTCCTTACTGCTGTGGGAAGACTTGAGTTTTTTGAGTGAAATATCTGATGTGGAGAGTTTATGCACCAGTTCTAATTAAACATTTCTTTCAAATAAATGCCAGATTTTATGCTGAGTGACAGTAGCAGGGAGTGTAGAAATCAATTTGCAGGTTATGGAACAAACTAATTGCATCTTCATTTTGCACCAAGTATGGAGAATAGAGATTGGACCCTGATGGAAGGTGGCTTTGCAAGAGCCATGCAAATATTTGAAGTCATTATCTGCATGTGTATACACTTAATGATGCTGAAAGTTAGGTTTCTAAGTTTGTCTTTTCATTCCTAAATCAACAGTCAGATTCTTTAAGTGTTGATTTGTTGAGGGGTCTTGTAAGAGTTCAGCAGTGTGCATGTGTTAGTTGCCTCCTCTTCAGCAAAGTTACCTTTTTTTATTATCTTCATTTTAGCGAAGAGATGTGTCTGTGTAATGTATGCCTGTATACTTGCTTGAAAAGCTAGGCAATAGCATTTGGCTTTAGTGCTTTCGGTAGTCGACAGCAGTTGCTGTTCATTATTTATTCTTAAATGCAGTGGCAGATTGATCGGGTACCTGACAAGTTTCTTGTCAACGATACTGTGCTTTGTAGAATGTGTATGCTTGCTTTCCTAAAGTATTTCTAGTGTTTGGCTGTCTGAACACTTCAGAGATTTTCCTCACTAACTTATCTTATGTTTATAACTAGACAATTTATGTTCCAGTAAAATGGCTAATGATTTCAATTGCATCAGAAGAGGAAATCAAGAGGGACCACAGTCAGACATCAGAGTCCTCACTAGTATTCCAATAATAAATACTTCTGCACTCTGGCTTGCTTTTCTTTCTTAAACATATAGTAATTTTCAAAAGTTCCATAGGTGAGGATGTATCATTAGCATTTCTGCAGCCTTCTGGATTGAGAAGGTGATGGCTTACTTGAAAGGCAAGATTTGCAGCAAAGAGCTAGCTAGGTATAGGTTGGTGTAGACCCTTAATCTCTAGTGAAGACTATGAAGAGGAATCTAGTTTATCTTAATTCAAATGACTTTGAGTATTTTCCCTTTGACACATGAGAAAATCCAGCATATCCCTCTAGCAGGTGCTTTACTTGAATATTTTGTACATTCAAAAGTTCTGGGCATGTTGTTTTTTTCTTTTGAGGGATGACTGGTAAAAGAGATCAATGTCTCCTAAATTATTATAGAAATTATTCAGAAATGCATTTTTATTTTTTCCAATTATGTAGACAGATAGATAGAACTGTATTTCTTATACTGGATCTGAAATTCCTTTGTACCCATTTAAGAGCTACCTGAAAATAAATCTTTCAGTTTTGGTTATTACATATACTATATGTCTATATAATATATACTAGGTAGCCTTCTCTGAATGCATTCCAGTCAGGTGAGACCGGGTCATGTCTTTAATCAAATACGTCTTAAAACAGATTGGTCAATAAAAGCAGTGGAAATCAAAATCTGGCAGACAGTAGGTATGAAAACAATTCTATAAGAAAAAGAGACGGTTTGTCTTTATAATTTTCTAGATAATCTTAAATTTTATTGAATCTTATTGCTGTCAAAACCAAAAATCAATTTTGTATTTCAGGGTTGCTTGTTGTCTTAGAACCGAAACATGAGAAAAAAATTTTCAGTGTGTTCTCAGGTTACCATTGTTCTTGCATTCCAGAATTGTGGAGGCTTTTTTCTTCTTTTTTGTCTTTTAGTTCAACAGAGGAGGGAAGAGATTGAAACTATTATTGAAGAGTTATTTAAGCACGACCCTAACCCTGAACATTATATTTTCAGCGGTGTGTAGATAGGTTGGGGTAAGACCACACAGTTCCTTGCCGAAGGAAATTGATTTGGGTCTTGCCAGAGAATGCTGCCACAGAAGCTGAATTTGGTTTTGTGGTTTAGTCTGTCTGGCATTGTGCAGTACTGTAGTGTCATGGAGTGTAAGATTTTTTTTTAGAGGTGATAAATCAATATTATTAGACTTTATCAGACTTAATAAATTGATATGTGTATTGAATGTATATTAGAAAATAGCAGAGAATCTCCAAGTCATTAAAGCATATGGATAATTTGACCATGTCAGCTTTTCTTGTTTGAGACTTGCTGTCAGCTGCAGCTTCTGTGCTGTGGTTGCACGCATCTTCAGGTAGATTAAATTACAGTAACCTGCTTTGGAAAGAAAAGAACAGATCTTTTTGATCCCCTGAAAGTGAAAATGGATCAATTCATATAATAAGATACCTGTGGTGAGAGCAGCCTAATTTTACCTTGAAAGTTCAAATAATTTCGGACATTCCAGCCTGTCTTTGAATGTTGCAATGAAGCTTTTCCTTTTTCTCCTCTTCCATCATTGTTCTCTATTGTTTGCATTTTCCACCAGCTTCTTATAACTATCTTTAGTTATGCTGGTAAAAAGACAAATTGGTTCTCACTGGAGTTTAAGGTGCTTTACATGTTTACAATCTGTCTAAGGTTACTGAAGCTGAATCAAAGCTTTATAGAAATCTGTATAAGGACCTAGCTGAGCAGGAACAAATGCTGGCTGGCTGCACAAGAGGATCCAAGGACTCCAAATTATCACAATAAATATACACTTAGTTCTCCTAGTATTGACCAGCTTCTCTATTTGTTATTGAGAACTTAGGAAAGTTTGTGGATTTTTTTTTTTTCATTTTGTGTTCATTTTTACGACACCTGTTTGCTTATTTTTATGTTGAGAAGCTTCTTGCAACAGTATGCTGGAAGAAAAAACGTATATAAATTTTTTTAAAAAAGTGTACCTTATTTCTAGTATAAGAATTTCCTGCTCTAAAAAAGGACGTGGTTGAAGTCTGAAGAAGTCAGATATCAGATTTGTTGGACAAATACTTTATAAAATATGCTCAAATTAAGCATATATAGCATCAATCTTGAGGACTTCCACCCCGTTCAAGAGATTCAGAAATTGTATTAGACATTCCTTATGGAATGATGATGTTCCTACATAGAATACTAACTTCTAAGAGTTTTTTCATATCTAAAGAATCCATGAACTTATTAGAGTAACTCAGTTACTGACATTGACCTGCCTGAGACTTCTGCTTATAGATACAAAGATATTTACTTACCTGCATCAATAGCAGACAATTTTTCTCTTTCTAATCAGCAATTTTACTTTCAGCTGAAAGGATAGGAACCGCAGAATTATGTACAGGTGTCAGAACCTGATGTTCACTTATTGTTCTTGGTCCTCTCCTACCACTGTCTGCTGGTATCTGCATTTAATTGTATGACTTTATGTGAATATCCAAGAGGACGTAGTGTTGCTGTTGTAGAAGGATACTGGTGATAGATGCGTTTGGAATTCATAAAATGAAGCTTTTGGGCCAACAGAAAGGATTGGAATTCTATGCTAAAACATAATCTATAATAAACCAGGTACTTTCATTGTCCTTTCTATACACGTACTGCTTATATTTTGTATTTTACTTCTTTGGATTTGAAAACAGCTTTAAGGAGATGTGTTGTAGAAGTTCTTCAGGTGATTCCAACTGCTTTCAAATATTTAGAGCAGTATTAGTAATTGTAGAGAGACTACATAAAGGAAACAGTATAAGATGGTTCTTGTCTTTTTGGGGAATATGATAGCCCTATGCGTCTCAGTCTGCTAGTACTCGTCATTAAAATTAAGATACTTAAAATCAGTGTTTGTCATCAACAATCATAGCTGTGAAGCAGATTAAATTTGTACAGGTGCTTGCAACAGATTCTGATGGAGTTAGGATGCCAGAGGAAGGAAACAGCCATCTTTGAGAAGAAAACTGTGGCACATGAAAATTCCTATTAACTTTTAACCTGCTGCAGTGCACCTGGATTGTATACGCTGTTATTCCTTTCCCTTCTGCCCTCCCCAGCTATCTTTTTGTAGCTACCAAAATTACTACTTCAGAGAGGAACTCCTTGACTAAAAAGGTGAGAGTTCTGTCGCAATTGTGATTATGTCCATTATGAAATACAACTTGCCACAGACCGTATTTCAGGATAAATTGTCTCTGCCTGTCTTCTGCAGTAGGTTTCAAATGGATGACAGATGGATGATTTTGGATTATTATGTTCTGTCTGTGCTTTGTGCTGGCTAATAATAGGGTAGTAGGCACCTCTGAAAACTTCCTATTGCTTCAGAGAATCAGAAAGGGATTCTATTGCTGTCCTGTCAGATTTAAACAATGTAACTTCAAATTTATGATGATCAGGGTAATCATTGCTGAGGTCCAAAACGGGGAGCTGAAGGTAGTGATGAATATAGTGCATGATACCTTAATCTTTAAGCATTTTCTGTTTTCTGAGCAGATTGTGCTCCTGAATGGCTTCAGTACAAGTAGCCCAAAAATGTACGGGGTGGGTTTTTTGTTTGTTGTTGGTTTGTTTTTTTTTTCCCAAGCTCTTTATCCCAAAGATAAATGAATAGTTCTAGCTGTAACTATTCAGGTTGTGAAAACTACTCAGGTTTTGAAAGCAGTTTGTCCATTGAAGTGTGGATTGTCAGTGAAGGGGATGCTCTTGTCTTTCGCTGTCCGTCCCGACCATGTTCCTTCCCTTTGCCGTGCTGTCTCTGAAATTTGTTCACTTGCTCAGTGAATCAGATGAGCAGACTGACAGTTAGCTTTCAGACAGACCATCTTCTCATCTAGCTGACTACACAAATGCTGCTGTGGGCTCAAGAGAGAGAACAGTGATGTGCTTCGATGGAGTGAAGAAATGGATAGTTTAGCAGCAGTTCAGGCTTTGTTGGACTGCCTTCTTGGGTTTAGTCCTCAAATGGCTAAAAATGAAGCATGGGAGAGGACATACCTTCTCCAGTTACATGGTTTTTTGCGAGGTTAAAATGAGATGCTGTGACATTGATTTGGAAGGTCAGTAAAACTGAAATGAATCTCTCAAAGGAAAAATAATTTAAGTGGTGTGCAGAAGGTAGTGGTTCGAAAGAGATGCTTCTGCTGAGAAAGTAATTAACACTGGGATGTCATTTTTCCTCAGTTTCTTTTCCTGCTTTTTTTCCCCTGGTGTTTCTCTCTGCCACTTCACCTCTAAGAAAAGATACCTGAATTTATGTATATATGAAACATGAGCCTCTTTCTCAGTATTGGTATAACTACTCAAAGTGAGCATGCAGGTATATTCTGCCTTTGTGACACATACTGTGTACACGTTAGAACTAAGTAGACTCTTTGCTAATTGTGCTATGCAACAGGAAAATCAGTCCCACACATATAATTTATACCATCAGGTTACTCAATTTGCTTTGCCCAATCCTACAAATGACCTAAACAGACTTTCAAAGTGGGTTTTTTTCCCCCCAAGTTCCACATTCAATTTAGTCCATCTCAGGCTACGAATCTGTTGACAACTGTTTCTTCTTATTCTCATTTTAATAGAACTGAACCTTGTATGTTTTACAGGTCTCCAAACTGTATTTCTGTTATGCTGGCATGTAAATTTGGTGAGTGTGACTAATTGGACCTGGAGATAATTGCCCTCAGTAACTTCCCGTGATGCCAGCAAGCACAGAATATTTTCCAGTATGTTTGTCATCTGTGATTTCTGAGAACATACCATAAAAATGGTCTGCCACATATTGGAAAGAATAGATGGCAAGGAAGAAACCCTTGTTTGGGAAAGCTAGACATTTGTTTGTGTATAAACAAACAATAGTTTTATGTCTCAGAGCTTTTATATTGCTACCACCAACACAGTATTTGAAGGCTATCCATGCAGAAGTAATAGCAAACTCCAGCAGAGTTTAGAAAGTCTCATTTTTTTATCTTTCAGCATCCAAGTAGAGCTGGTTGAAATTTTTCCTCTGAAATATTCTTCTAATGGAAAACAGGCTACCTGTAAATTCAGAATCTACTGTCTGCTAGAGTGAAAGCTTTCTTTAACCTAGATTGTACCTCCTAGCTGAGAAACCCTGACAGCAGGGGTTTCATGTCTTCTTGATAGACTCTCAGATGTATTGCTTCGGAGCTAGGACTTCCAAAATCCTCAGGAGCTGTAATTGTTGTTTATCTTGGCTTTCTGTTACTTTCCAAGTTGGCCAGCTCCCCTTCTCGTGGGGCTACCGTGGCTGGAAAGGGTTAAAGCAATATTTTATTTCTGCTATCTCTAAGTGAAGTTTCAGAACTTGCATTCTTAACTAAATTTTGAAGTATTTTTTGTGCGTGTGTGTTTCATAAAAGAAGAATCTGGAATTTCCTGAGAACAGGAATTCAGGGATTTGGGTAGCTCTAGTGATGTTTCTCCTTCAGAAGGTTCCCCTTTACTTGTTTGGTTTATTTTGGTTTGGTTACCATAGATCTTTTGTTTTGCTTTTAACTAGAGGGTGCTAGGTGAGAGTTTAAGGGCTACTATTAAGTCTGCATATAAAATGAAAAGGCTTTTAGTAAGAGAAGTATAGACTGGGCAGTGTTACATGCATTATCCCAGGGAAGCTTTGCTGTTGTGATTCTTCATAAACGTAAACTGAGTCTGAGTCAGGACCAAAACTTTGACCTAACACTGAATATGAGTCTGTGTGGACCTGAGGATGGCCCTGAGGGGGCCTGTTGTTGCTAAAATAAAGAAATACTTTATTTTCTGGTAAGCAGGCTGTTGTAACCCTCAGTTATCTTCACAGACTATTATATGGCTTTATCGTGCTGTTTTAAAAGACTTAAAGCTAATTTCCATTTGCCGTGGCTCTGTGGTCTGCGAAGTAATCTCTAATAGCTTCAGACTTGCTAGGTTAGATCAGGGAATGCATTGGCAGCTATGGTCTATGTTGCACTGTACAACAGTCTGTAAACAGGTGGCCTTAACCAAGAAAGTTAAACACTTTTTTTTTTAATTACGACATGAGTATCTTGAAGCCTCAGGGTTGGAACTCTACAAGCACTTATTCTCTTTTATTTTCTTTTGAATCTGAGAGATTTTAACAGATTTTTTTCACTCTTCCCCACTCTTTTTCTGGTCTGTGCGAGGTGTAGTGGAACTGCTGCTCTCCTATTCTCAATTAATTGAAGAATTGGAGAGAGAATGTATATTTCTGTAGAGGGACTAGATTTTTAGTAACTCTTGCGTGTAAAAGTATTCTAAGCAGAAGATCACCTGGTCTCATGTGAGTCTTTTGTACTCAATTCAATTCTATGAAGGAGGGGATTTTTTGTGGGAATTTTTTTTAACTTCACTTTGTAATCCATTAAAGATTACTTCTCTGTCAATATTTTGAGGTAATGTCTATAAATGCAAAATGGCATCTGCAATTCAATTGCATTTTTTGCACTCTTACTGCTGGGTGACTTTAATTTGCACTTGGGAAACAGAAAATATTGAGGTTTGTTTGAGTGGGGTCTTTTTGTTTGGTGGTGTTTTGTTTTGTTTTAAATAGAGCTAGTGTGACAATTGCCTGGAAGCTGAGTAGAGCAATGTAAGAGGTAACTGAATGACTGTTCCATGAAGGTTGGCCGTTTTGTGCTTAAGTGAAATGTTTTTGAAGTTTTTTGCAAGTTCTTAAAGCAGCATCAATTGTGTAGAAATCGCTAACATACTTGGCACTGATCTTTGCCAAATACCTTCAGGTGCGTCTGGTCATGTTAGAGTCGTCTTGTAATAATTTTTTACATACTTAGTAAATTATAATGGTCATTGCTGCAGTGTCTTTATGGACCTGAGGTAGAGAAAGTGTTGTCTTATCTGTCTTCTTTCAAAAAACATGTCTACAAATCCTTGAATTATAAAAGTTCTTGAGTAACATACAGACTTTAAATATCCAGAAATTTAAATTTGGAGTGTCTTGAAAAATGGGAAATCAGTGTGTTCTGTATAAGCGTGTAGTTTATTAGTTCTGCAACAGCTCTTATACTTAAGTACTGAGTGCTTCACCAAAATATTTGAATAGCCACCAAATTCAGAATGCTGTGGTGTTGTCTGCGCTAATGTGTACGTGTTTTCTCTCTCTAGCTATGGCTTTATTATAGCATAAACAGATGATCCCATTAGGTTTTTCATAGCTGGGGTGATAATTTTTGAGCTGTGGAATGACATTATTTCTTTGTCTATGCAGGAGTTCTCATAATTTTCAGGAACCCTGATAAAGACTTTTTGCAAGTCCTAGGACCCTATTCCATTTTAAGTACAACTTTGTGAAGTTTGAGAGTGAGGGGTTTTGGAGGCAAACTGGGAAAGCACGTTGTTGGGGAATAATGTAAGTTAAAGTTTTAAGGGACATGAGTAGGATGTTTCCACTCAGGGTCTCTTCCCTCTCCCTTCCTTCCTATGTGCATGAACCCTGCCTTCTGTTGCACTCTGCTTGCCAGCAGCTGTAGGAAACCGGGTCCTAGTATATGTTTACACTGTGTTGTATGCAGATCTGAGCTGGGATATTCCTACAGTAAGTAGGAAGAAGCTGTGAGAGCTTGTGCTTTGCTTAGCAGAGCTAGACCCAGAGTATCAGTAAGGATTACTTGTTTGTATGTCTGCTAATGTATCATGTGGCTTTGTTCATCTCTTGGAACATAGACAAGAATAAGATGGCTGCTCACCAAATAGAGTATAAATGCTTTCCTATCTTGTCTGCACCATCTGTGTGAACAGATCTAAGGAAATTTGAAGGTCACAGAAATTTAGATCTTTATAAACCCGCAGGCAGTAAGTTAATGTATTACATGTCACAGTAAGATGAGGTGGGGAAGGGCGCTGCTGTAGGAGAGAGGGTGTCTCAGATAATGGGGAAGAGGAGCTAAAGAGGTGAGGTAAAAGCAGGGAGTGGAAGATAAGGTAAGTTGGGTAACACTGAGGCACAGGGCCATTGTTAGGGGGTGGACTATTTAATAAGTGTTAGTTTCAGGTGATTAATGGCTAACTGAACAGAAAGACCTGTGTGAGCTGGAAATTGGGCAAGGGGCATGGGAAGAGGAGACAGCAAGTGCTGGAGGAAGTGGTGGGAGAGAAATGGCCTAATGACCATGGATTTTGGCTAACCTACTCTTTAAACAGAAAGATGATACTAGACTTAGTGCTGTGCTTTGCCAAACCTGTGTGGAAGGTCTGAGCTTTCAAAGTTAATATAGTAACAAGTCTCTGTTACATACTTTATTCTTGTTTCCCTTTATGCTTGTTTAGCAAAACTAGTTTTTACCTGAAAATTTCTAGGTCAGCTCTGATGAAAAAAGCTTTTGTGCTGTGTTTGTGTAAATAAACATGACAGTTGTA
This sequence comes from Buteo buteo, assembly GCF_964188355.1. NCBI lineage: Eukaryota > Metazoa > Chordata > Aves > Accipitriformes > Accipitridae > Buteo > Buteo buteo. The sequence goes on along the minus strand of NC_134204.1, from coordinate 12,536,533 downwards.
AACATTCTTTTGATCTTTGAATCAATGTAGGTATAAAATTTTGTCTTGCAAGCTATTCATAGCTTAATGTGCTATTCTAGTGTGATTGCTGTCAGATAAAAATAATTTCCTGCCTTGTAAGACTTCCCCCCCTGCTGCTTAGCAACTTTACTGAAATAAGTACTTCACGGAGTTAGGATGTTTATAAAATGATAAAAGACTTGTAGGAAGATGGATAAAGTAAAAATATTTGGTGGTGTATTCATGAGAAAACTAGTGCTGTTTAAGAGCATTAAATGGTGGAATGACTTGCATCTATAAATAGTGGTCTTTGATCTTCAATCTAAGTGTTTTGAGACCATTAGGTATTTGGAATAACAGTAAGAATAGTGTTAAAAGGTCAAACCAAATCCCTATCTCATTCCATAACCTGTAAGGAGCAATGGCCAGGCTGTGTTCAGGGAATGGGTGTGCCCAGGGTAAAGACTCCTCCTCCAGTGTGCATTGACTTCAACTGGGTGGGAGCTTCCCAGGCCATGCATGGTTTACAGATCTATCGCCTAGTCTGTCAAACTTCAGTATCAATCTCCTATGAATTTAACTAATTCTTTAAAGGATTTTTTTTACTTTTGCCTTCCTGTAAAAACAGTTCAATAGAAATGTAGAAAAGAAGTTGGCCTTTGACTTTTCTAACCTGTGAGCTAGTTTAATTTACCACCTTTTAGTCCTTGTCTGTGGAAAAAGAAAAAATAATTGTTTCTTGTGCAAATAGTACCTTATTTTATATTGCTGTTCTCCCTCCCCATATATTGTTACTCTTTTCTCTACCCCTTTCACTCCTCTTTTCTTCACTGTCCATCTGTAGCCTCTTTAATAGGTAGTAGTTCTATAATGCTGAGCATTATTGGGGTTTTTTGTGCACCTTTTTCTAGTTATGCTGTATGCCATTTAAAGTAGGTGTCAAGAAGCTGTTTGCAGTGTCGAAGATAAATGTCTGTTTCTACTCATTTTCAGTTACTTCAGGAAGTTTGAGTTAATTTAAAGGATGATTTAGTTAGACTGTTGTGTGTTACACTGACCTTCTGTGAAGATTCCTTCAGTTGTCTGAGGTCTTTGCAGTAAGTGCCAAAACCAATCAGTCCATCTGCCTGAACTATCTAGAAAGATCAGTTTAATGGATTGAGAAATGTTCAGAATGACACCAACTGTTATAAAATATCTCAATCCTCACTGCATTAATAGCAGTATAATCTCTGTATTGAAATATGTTCCTTCTCTAGCAGACCACCTGCAAACTCTGAGCGTGAAAAAAAAATAGAGAAAAGGAAGAAAAAAAAGGTGGCGACGGAGTATACATTCTCATGACTTTAATGTCATCTAACCCACTAGAGCAAGCAGTTCCATTTGTTAAGAATGTAATCTTTTTGAGCTGCCTTTCAGGATCACTTGATTAAAAACTGTTGGATGGTTGTGCAGTCTTCATCCTTGGGGGTTTTCAAGAGTTGCCTGAATATAGAACCATGAGCAACTTGACCTGACTTCATAGCTGAACCTGCTTTCAGCAGGAGGTTGGACTAGAGATCTCCTGTGGTCTCTTCCAACCTGAATTATCCTATGATCCTCTGTTTCTTTGCAGCCTGTGGCCATGTGTGTTGAATGACTGCTGTAGCAGAGGAGTTTACATCTGGTAATTGCTGCCTGGAGCGGTGTAGTTAATGTCACTTCATTGAAAAATACCCACTTTAAAAATAAATTCAGTTTTCATTACTAAACTAAGGGAAAAAATTTAGCACTTTAATTTTTTGCATAATAATATAAAACTTTTTGTGAATAGAAAGAGGAGTATATTTGTTGTGCCACTGTAGTAAGTTCGTGCAATAGGTTTTTAGTTTGCATATGTGTTGCCTGATTTAAAAAGTCATTGTGTAAAGGGGGTATTTGATTGGAAATAGTAGAATGTAGGACTCGTCTCCTTTTTTCCCTTTTTTTTATTTAAATCAAGCAAATACTGCACCTTGTCTTGCATGTTTTGGCAAAGAAATGTCTGGTCTGGTTGCCAGCCAAAATCTTAAGTTTACAGAATGGCTGACTTATGAGAGTAGCTGATACTCACAAAGTATCAGCTCTGAGTAGAAGGCTGATAAGTTAACTTCTCAAATGCTTTTCCAACCTTATATAAATATGGACTCTCACATAAATACCTGTGACATATTTCAGTAATTATTTTCTAGGGATTCAGAGCTTTTGTACAATTTTCAGAAGTATGGGTCATCTATATAATACAGCTCTTGAAAATAGCTGAGTGCTAAATGGAAACAAGTATCATATTCCTGGAAATCTATATTTAATGGCATGCATTAGCTGGGGACTATTCTGTAAGTTTAGTGGACTTAGATATGTGCGTCTTGTATCTCTCTATACATTGGCAACTTTTAGCTGCAAATAGAACAAAATTGAATTGGTCTTGATTTAAGCTAGTCTTTGTTATTGGTTAAGATAAATTTTAGGAAAGGGAGTGCTTTTTTTTTCTTTTCCTCTTTCTCTTGTTTGCAGCACTTTAAAGAAAAGTATCCCGAAGTAGGTGTTTTTGGAGATGAATCAGTAGAGGAGTTTTGGAAGGTCTTTCTGGATCATACCAAGTGTTTCTGCAGTCATTTCTCAAAAGACAAAGTATTTCTCAGAATGGTTTGTTTTGTCTTAAAAACCACGCAAAAACTGTGTGGACTACTCTGTAGGTAAAATAGAATCCTTTTTGTAAGACTTTTTTTGGTCGTAATTTGTTGAGCAGTGGAGTACAAAAGTCAGTATATGTATTTCTAGATATTGAGTGAATATATTGGGTCAAATGCTCTGTTCTGCTATTTAAGAAAACAGTTGTCAATGAAGAAATACAGCTGAAGAAGCGTGGTAGATGTGGTGTGGTTCAGAGAGTAAGTGTGGTTTGCAGTTTTGCAGTCCATAATTTGCATCAAGTTTTAAAAATACATGTTTTCAAAGGATTTAAATGACAAAATAGCTGTTCTGAATATTTGCTTGAAAACTTTTGTCTTTTGGTTCACTATATTCAAGATAAAAAACCTGTTCCATGGCTTATGCTGATTGCCACATCTATGTTTCCAGTACACTCCATGTTTTACTTAATATTGATTTATAAGTACTAGTACTTTATCAGAGCCATATTTTTTATAGATGTAAAATCATGTTAATATTTCTCAGGAAGCTCAGAGAAGCCTGTGTGATGTCCATAATGCCAAATGCTTGATGCCTTAAAAATGTAGTAAGTTTATTTTGACTACGTATAAATTACACTTTATATCTCTATGTATAAACTACGCTTTATATCTCACAGTTCTTGATATCTCACTGTTTCATTTTTCATCACTGTCCTGAGGTTTCCCTGTTCTTCGAAGAGCAGAGGCTGTGTCAAAACGAATAGGGGATGAGTCTGTTTCATGTTTCCATTACAGGAATGGTAGTTGACTAGAGGTGCTACTTCAAAAGTGTATGAAGGCAGGAGGACTGCTTAGAGAAAGCTTAAGCCTCTCTTTCTATTGGCTTTCAGGTGGAGATGGAGATATCTTATTGTCTTTCATTTTTCACAGGGTTACACATCATTCTGGAATGATTGCATCTCCTCAGGATTGCGTGGCTGTATGTTAATTGAATTGGCATTGCGGGGGCGTCTTCAGCTAGAGGCTTGTGGAATGAGGCGCAAAAGCCTATTAACAAGAAAGGTGAGTGGAGGAAAATGATCACGTTTACTTTTGTGTCATGCTCCAGGCAATACAGTAGCTGTAATTTACAACTCGTTGTAAGAAAAAAAAGACTACTACTTTCTTTACATGGGGATAGGGATTCTAAGTAGTAACCCAAGTTATATGCACAGAGTTAAAAGTGTTTAAATGGTGAGCTGAAGTGCCTTGGAAGAATCTTCTGTACTTGTTCTCTGCTCCTGTTTGTTCTCTTGACATGTTCCTGCTGCTGTTGGGAACCTTGCACAAACAGTTGGCAGTGGCTCTGGCCCGGGTGCAGCAGCAGCAGTTACTGCAGAGAGTCAGCAGCACCAGTTGTAATCTGCTGAAGGAACTGGCTTTTGCAATGTTGGTGAGATGCGGGTTCAGACTGAAAGGAATGGCTAACTGACAGCCTGCCAGATGTATCCTGCAAGCCACTGGTTTAATTCTGGTGTACACATGTTGCAGTTTGCGCCTGCAATGCATGGAGAGGAAATGATCCTTGTACTGTGGGCCCCTGAGAACACAAAATTGTGCTGAGTTTAAGGTGTGTTAAATTAGTTGTACTCAACTGACCTTTAAGAGGGGCAAGTTTTTAAGGTCCTTTATTGAATTAGACTGAAGATTTGAGGCCTTAATTTATTACTTTTGCCGCTGGATTTTTCCTTTGTACAACATGTGCAAAGTCACACTGTTTGAAGAATTTTTACTTCATCAGCATTAGAGGATACTTGTAAAAATAAGCTTATTGAAAATGGTCAAATTTATCTGTGGTGGATAGAGAACATTCTCCTTTATGGCACATTTCCATGTCAATATTATCCTTTGCTAGATTTTTTAAAGGAAAGCTTACAAATTCTCCAGCCTTCTCCCAGCTTCTTCCTCTTCTGAAGAATCAAACCTCTGTTCAGACAAACAGCTCCTGCTTCTTTTAGCTTCATTTAAGCATATTCAGCATTGATTAGTTTGCACAATTTTTTTTTTTCCTCCAAAGCTTTTGGCTCCTTAGGCATTCAGGAATGTTCTTTAGCAGTTATTTTCATTCTATGCAAAAGTTGTCAGTTCTCTCTACCTGAAATTTAAACTATGTTTCTTTTTTTTAGGAAAATGGAAAAATAACTTGTGCATATCTTCAGTAAAGAATACAAGCAAAATTATTGTCGTCTTTTGTGGTGGTTTGTTTTGTGGGGTGTTTGTTTGATTTTTAATTTTATCGTCTGGTTTTGAGGGTGAGTAGGTGTGGTTGTTCCTCCTCCCCCACTCCCACCCCCTTTTGTTTAAGGAGAACTAAAAGCTACCCAAGATTAAAGATTTTGTTCTTTCTGCTGTTGTAAGGCAATTGAGATTTCTTTTTGTGGGCAGGAGGGTTCTATGAAAAAGTTTTTTAATTTAAAATTCGGCTGAAGATTGGTTTCTGCTTAAGTATTTTCTTGCAAATAAAATCCCTAATTGCCGATATACATAAGGTTTCTTCTCCCCCTGCACCACCTCTCTCAACTTAGAAATCATTCTCATGAATGATTTGTGTTGTTTTGAACCTTATTTGAAGTTTTGCATTAACACCAAGTTTCAGTCTTGTTTCTGTGTTGGCCAGATTTAAGTGTCTCAACTCTACCAAGTGTTCTCCTTTGTCCCCCTTTTGCAGGCTTTGCTTCCCTTGACCTCAGCTTTCCCTGTGAATTAAATACGGCGCTTAGTGAGTGGAATGAGCTGTTGTGATTCAGTGGCAATACCATTTTCTATAGCTTCTGCCTCTCAGGCTAAACCTTCTCCTCCTTGCCCCAGGTCCATCCTTGGATTTTGTGGGAAGGTAAAATCTCCTTAGAACTCAAAGTTTTGATTTGTGAATCAAAGCCCTGTATCTTCAAGCCATGGTTTGAAGGGAGGAGCTTAGGCTTCAGTCACTTTAGCCTGTGTAGCAGCTGAGAAGGCTAGTCCTGTCTTTATGAAGAGGCTTATCTTGGGTTGTTACTAGCATTTGTGCAGCCTTATCAGGTCACCCCTCTGGCTGAAAACTAATTTGCTGCTTTGATCAGTTTAGTTTTTACTTGAATCACGTTCTTGATCTTATCAGGTGGGGCACAAGTGAGACTGCTGGCACAAGCAATACGGTGAGGACAAGAAGAGGGTAGAACTAGTTCTTTGGGCAGTAGTACAGATTTATAACCAGCTAACTGTGGCTGTGGTCATACAGCTGACTTAAAACATGGCTAGCTACATTGCAAGGCTACTTCAAGCCTTAAATCAGGTAGATCTTTGCTGATAATTTTTTGCAGTTTCTGAGACAGAACTTCAGAACAGATCAAGATGCATTAAATCCATGCTCGAATGCCATAGAGAGACAAATGAGACCAAGTAACTGGCAGACAAGGACTTGATGGATGTTAGTGAAACTTTGAAAATCAATATGACGTATTTTATGTTGCAACATCATCATAAATTTGGCTTAAGAGTATGTAATCATTGCGTCATTTTGGAGTTCTACCTACTGGTATCAATTTGAGAAACAAATAAGTGAATGTTGAGGGTTACATAGAAATAAATTTCTAAGACTAGTGATTATTGAAGGTAGAAAATGATACTCTGTGCTGCCTTACAGTCTCAGAAAGCAAACAAAATCATTAGAGTTCTTAAAAACAAAAGAAACCCCAACAAATTCTTGGTAGATTTATTTCAGTATTTTATAGCTGACAATTCTGAGTGATTCTTGCGTGAGTGAATTTTTGTATTAAAACTAATAATGAATTTTACTTAAAAAATCAACACAAGAAGTGCTTAATCTTTAGCATTACTTAATTGCAAAGCTGCATTGTGGAAAATACAAATTAAATATTCTGTATAATTTAAATTTCCTCAGCAGTTGGATACAAGGCAAATCTAGTACCTGATAAATCACTGAAAAATTGGAATAAAGAAAGAATTTTTTTTTTTGCAATAAGGCTAAGGACCATAATCTCTGAAGATCCATAACCTTAGCTGCTTTCTCTACCTTTGCTCCTCTGTTAAAGAGAGAAAACAATTTCCCCCTTGTGGATGCTTAATCTTCTGTGGCAATTCAACTCATCAGATCCCCAGTCCACTCCATTTCCCACTGTTCTTGTGCTGTTATGACTCTGAAGATTAGCCAAGAAGCATTCATCAATAAATCCAAGAAAGAACAGATCCACGAAGATAGGAGAGAGGTGGCTGGGCTTCTGCTGTTGCCTGTTTCCATGTGCTGGGAAGGGGAGGGGAAGAGAAATACCATGGAAGTGGGAACCAAAGTACTTTTGAGGGGAAGGATAATCAGAAGAATCAATGCAGTGAATATTCAGTGTAGCAGAGAAGCAAGAAGAAGCAGTGCTGTATGCCTGGCTGCAAAGAACAGTAAATTTGAAAACAAAATTGCTGTGCATTGTGGCTTCACACGAGTTTATGGAGTCCTGACTGAGTTGGATGGGGGAGTCTATGCTCCTTACAGCTCTTTCCTCTAAATGCCTGTATGTTTAGACTCGTTCTGTCACGGTGCATTATATTCAGGCTAGCTTCTTAAACTTCTTTGCAGTGGTAGGAAAAAGTATTTAACCCCAAATAAGCAAGGAAAGCTGTTTTCTGAACTTTAAAAAAACCCCTTACATGTATCCTAGACTTAAAAGCATTTTTCATCTCTTCAGTGAAGTTTGTTTGGTTTGGTTTGTTTTTTTTAATAATAAAATTGGTCAAAAAGATGACTTCACATCTTACTGGTGAAAGTGAGATGGTGAGTAGTAGGTTACCAACTGCAGTAGGCTGGAGTGATCCAGTGTAACTGTGAAACTAATCATATGGTACACTTCAAAGAAACTAAAATGCTGCTGGAATGTCAATATTAAAAAAAGTAAAGATAAATAAGTTGAGTGGTTTTAGGCTAATTATTAGAGGAATAGCTGAAAGGTGGCTATTAATAGCAGCAATCTAGCAGCTTAAAAACCCAACTTGAAGTATGCTCCTGTATAATTAAAAACCAGAAACTTCCAAAATTTCAGAATCTTGATATAAAACCGGAAGATACGTAGTATCGTTATATGCGGTTAATAGAGGTTTTGAGTGATGCTGTAGTGTAAGCTTGTAAATCAGAAAGATAAATATGCTTTGTTGTGTGTTTAGATTCAAATACGGGTTGTCTGGATTAAAATGTAGTTGTGTTTTTAAACCAATTGTCCAAGGTTTATGGTTGGAGTGATCTCCAGCTCCCCAAAATGGAGACCTGGACAGTATCTCAAGAGACCATTTAATCTTGATGTAGTAATAGATAATGAGGTTTCTCTGGTCCCATCCTGGCACCTGTCTAGTCTTCCAATTCTCCACTGAATGCAATTCAGCAGCTCCCTGGCTGTTGAGTTTGTCTGGTGAAGTTTTTGACAATACATCCTGCATCTTCTGTATTTCCAGAGTAAGCTGGTAGCTTTTGTTTTTCCCAAAGTAGGCACCCTAAACTGCTCTTTGATACCTTCTTTGTAAAAATGTCTGTCTGTCTTTTTAGATCTAACCAAACTTTGTTCCTTCTAGCGTGGCATTGTGGACTGGTTCATTCTTGCTGATTTTTATTAAAAAAATCTTAGTTTCTGTGCTTTCTATATACCATCCACATTGGAAATAGTATTCTTGCTATGACCTGTTGGTATTCACAAAGAACTCTCCAGCAATTTTCCCTTTCATTTAATCTCATTGACTTTGTACGGATCTCCAGTTTGGGATCATCTTGCCAGTGTTGAAGCTGTCTTACCATTGCAACTCATTTCATTGTCATCTATAGATGAACTATGAAAATGTATTGTACTCCTTTGTTGTTTGTAGAAAGGATTGTTAGAATTACAGAGCAAAACTAAACTTGTATTTCAACAGGACACTTAAAGCTTTTCCAGGACACCGTTCTCACTACTGTGAAGCCTTACAGAAAACAAGAGCTTTCACTTGCTGCTTCTTGTATATGTGGAATTCTGTTGATGTGTTAGTTTTTCTGTCAATTGCCTGCTATCTTTTTACCTGATGCTTAGAAAGTGCTAAATTGTAAAACTATTTAAATTGCCAGATGTAGTTGTTTTCGTAAATAGCTTTGAGACTGTAGTAGTCATTCTTTTCCTAAAGAAAGATAGATTTTATTGTTGTTAGTTTGTTTTTATTCAGACATATTGACTTGGGCTAGTTTAATCTGTATGTTTTTGGTTTTCTCTTGCTTCTGTTTTTCTAACCAGAAAAAAATTGTATTTGTATGTGGTTTATATAAATACTTATACTGGTAAACAAGCAGTTACTCAAATTCTTAAATTATATTACGTTACTGTGAATGATTTTTTTGTTGCTCTCGTGCTCTCTTGAGGGAAGAGCTCAAGTCATTTTAGAAGTTATTTAATAACAAACTTAAATGATACTCCATTTATTACTGCATATTAGAGGGGTTTATTAGTACATACATATTTTGCCTATTACATGTATTTTAACTGTTAGTGAATGGAACATAGTGTTGCTGGTCAATATGTTCCTCAGAGCTATAAAACTTAGAGTTGTCTTTAACCTATTTTTATCCATGAATATATGTAAGAAGAAAACATTTTCTTGCTTTTTCAATTTGTAATTGATTTCTCAATTTCATGTGGCCTAATTGTTTAACTGCAGTATTTTGAATAAATTGACTTGAAGCAGTAAATAGCCATCAGAGAGTAATTTAACACTGTAATATACTTTGTTTTGGGGAGGAGGCAAAGGACCTGACCAGCTTAGAGGATTATCTTCCTTAAAAAATTAGATATTAAGCATGTTATTAATACTATAGTTTTAGTCAGTTAGGGTTAATTTAAGTTCTAGATAACCTAAGACTTAACAGAGCTCTGTAATTAAAATCCTAGATAGTTGTTTTTTGTTTTCTTTTTTAACCACTGTGTATTTTTGTAAAGTTGCATATTCTGGGTTTTGAGAACAGGTAGATTTTTCCAGTTTTTATTTGTGGATGTTTATGGTACATGAATTAAGTCAAAATACTGACTGCGTTTTATTCTGTTCTAGGTGATTTGCAAGTCAGATGCTCCTACAGGGGATGTTCTGCTTGATGAAGCTCTGAAACACATAAAAGAGACCCAGCCTCCCGAAACAGTACAAAATTGGATTGAACTGCTTAGTGGTAAGCCTTGGACATAATGCATTTGCTCCCCCCCCCCCCCCCCGCCCCGTAAAGCTAATTATATGGCATCACTAGAGATTATACTGTAAGGGTTTTGGGGAGAAAGTATGTAAAAATGTTAATTAGTCTTTCCTCTAGGGTAGTCTCTTGTTGATTGTAGCCTTTAATCAAATACAAGTAACTGTTGCTTTTGACTTAACTTGGTACAGAAAGGATCTTTATGGAAATGTCAGAGGACATCTCAACTCTGTGGAAGAGGTGCCTTATACTGACTCTGAAGTAGATCAGGACTGCACCCTGGAGATATAACTGCCTTTCTCTGTAATTGGAAATGAGGATTAGTGGAAGTTTGGAGTATAGGTGTATGGATTCAGTATTCAGATCTTTTGATAAAGAAAGGAGATAAGGAGCTCACTGCTCAGTTGTAAAAATTGAGGATAATTTGGCCATTAATTGTAAAGAAATAATAAAGAGTCAGGAGTTCTTTCCGTTAACTGGAGAAATTTAATATTTTCAAATGTCAGATACTTCTCATTGTTCAAAACAAAGTCTTCAAGATGACTACTTTGCACACAGCTCTTCCTATAAAGCTAGTAAGATGTTGCAAAAAAAAAAAAAGTCAATTAGATTTCATCTTTACAGTTGCAGTTACCATTTTTCATATACTGGCCACCAGTTCTGTTCTCAGGTTGCATAAATTAAACTGAAATTAACAATGACTGTCTTTTAACATGTATCGCATTTATTCTTTTTCTGTTTTGTGTGGGATTTGTGGGGTTGGGGGGGGGGAGGTTGGGTTCTTTTTAGTAGCCAGAAGTCATCACCAGGGTTTGTCTGTTTTTACAAAACACATAAAATGCATCTTCCTTGGAGTAGATCAGAGATGTACTTAGCTGCACAAACAGTGTCGAAAAAAACCCACCGTTTTGTCAACAACATGACTCCGGAAGGTAGGGGGTAGTGAGACTTGACATTGTCTGTCTAAATCTGTTACTTTTAACAATCGATAAGTAAGTGTTTCAAAAATGAGTGAAATCTCTCCACCTTTCTCTGCCTTCTTGTTTTCGTTATGTTCTTCCCATTCATCCTGTACCACCCTAAACTGACTTCCTTGCACATCAGTTCATACTACTGCCCTTGCCACCTCTCCCCTTTTGCTCCTTGACTGTCAGGCAGAGGGGGGAGACAGGAGAACAAAGCAGTCCTTGTCAGCAGGGGGCATGGCTGCTGTGTGGTCTTGCAGTACAGTTCTTGCTCAGCTCTCCTTCAGTTCTACAGCCTGCAAAAACAATTCCTTTTTCTTGTCCCAAATACATAATTTGTGCTGACCTTTCACCTTCTCTTCCAGTGCGGAGCACATCAAGTTAGAACTGATTCAAAAAAGGTCAACTAATGAATGAACAATGATGTAGGTTTTCTTTAAGCTAAGGTTTTCCCGACCTTGCTGAGCTTTGGCTCTGGGAAAGTAGTTATCGCCAGTGCTGTGGCTAAGACTTGGATCAATCATTTTTACCTACGTATGGTTGTTAATTACTAGTTCTTGGATGGCATTAGGGTTCTTTGCATTTCCCGTGGTTTAGAGGACTGCCCTTTGATATTTTGGTTTTTTGTTTGGGTTGGGGTTTTTTTATAAACTCTTTTAGAATTTTGCTTTAGGGCCTGATCCTGGAAAAGTGCTACTCTATCCATAATTATCAGTGATGCGAAGAATGCTGCATGAAGTTACAGTACATATGAGTTCAAAGCCATCATGGAAATATTTATATGGATGTGTAAGGTGATGTTGTTTACCAGGGGGATGTTGTTTATAAAATAGCCTCTAAGGGAAGCAAGTGTAGGGAACACAGAAGTTTGGATCAAAATGTCAGGTCTTTGTGTAGATGTAACGTCTGTCTGTGTTTGGACAAGCAAGTGTCTGTGTAATTGAGGAGATTGGTCACAAGGTGTCACCACAGTACTGATTTTTGTTACTGTATAGCCACATGCACCTAACAAATGTAGAAAAATCTAGGAAATAGCGTTTGCCGTGTGTAACCCTGTAAGAAAACTACCTTTTGTGTGTGTGTGTGATTAGTTTCATTCATGCCCAAGCTGGGGAATCACATTCAATGAGGTGTGGGACCTACAGGGACTCGGGTAGTTCAGGCCTAGGTGGGTTCTCTGCCTTTCACTATGCAGTTGGTGTCACCTCATTTGTTTACTTAACTTGGCTGTTACTTGGATACAGTGTATGTCACTCTCCATCACAGTAGGAGAAACCTTAAAGTCATCTGAGGTTTTTATTATTATTATTATTATTATTGTATGTTAACCAATGAATTTTTAAGAAGCTTTCTGATACAGAAACAAATAGATACAGAAATTCTCATATAATTTATAGAAACCCCCCATCTATATAAGAAATACTTAATGCTGTTCTCTTGCCTCTTAAAATGCATAGACTCTTTTATATCAGGAGGGGATTTTAATACTTACGATAAATACTTAGGTAGGCTGCACCTGAAATTTTTAGCTTGTTAAGTAAACTCTTAAGCAAAGGTGGGTTTCTCAGTGCTTAACAATTTTAGCTTTATCAGTAGCTGTTGATGCTGATTTTCTGCTTTTTAAATTCCCTCCTCTATGCACACACAGTTACGCACTCTGAAGGGCCCAGTTCTCTTACCTTAAAAAGCATCAGAAATAATCTTTATAGAAACATTAAAGCCCCTACCCTACAAGTCCTCATATGTACACACACCCCTGTGCTCACACAGTGCATGGTCATTGTTTCACCTGGTGGGGGCAGGAAGAGAGAGAAGAATGAAAACCTGAAGAAAGAAATGCACAGGGTAGGTGTGCATTAGCTTGTCCCTGTAGCAGAAAGGCAGGCAAGGACACTTCTTCCAGTCTCTGAAATGGTAAAAGGCTGGAAGCAGACAAATGCACAAGATTGGAGGAGATGCTTATGTTTATTATTAAAAGTAAACTCTTTCTTCATGACTGGTTTGGGTTTTGTTTGGTTGTTTTTTCTTGAGTACAAGACTGCTTATTTGTCATATCCTTAATCAAGACATGGCTTAGCTAGCATTTCGTCCAAACTTTAAACATACACCGAAGTTCCTCCAAGGAGGCTTTCAGGGTCTCTGTCTCTATGCCTGTATCTGGGTAGGTCAGAGATCAGAGAAATGCTGACATTAGCACAGTATCTTAGTGTAATAGTCAGCTATATGAATTTGACAGCTCATTCCGCACCACAGGGAGCGGGGAAATCACTGTAATAGTACAACTTAAACTTTGCCTGACTGTTGGGTTTTTTTGCTTGCTTTTTTTAGGTGAAACATGGAACCCACTGAAGTTGCACTACCAACTGCGAAATGTCCGTGAACGGTTAGCTAAAAATCTAGTGGAAAAAGGTGTACTGACAACAGAGAAACAGAACTTCCTTCTTTTTGACATGACTACACACCCTCTCACCAACAACAATATCAAACAGCGCCTCATCAAGAAGGTTCAGGAAGCAGTTCTTGACAAATGGGTGAATGACCCTCACCGCATGGACAAGCGCTTGCTGGCACTCGTTTATTTAGCCCATGCTTCAGATGTTCTGGAGAACGCTTTTGCCCCCCTTTTGGATGAGCAGTATGATTTAGCCACAAAGAGAGTGCGGCAGCTTCTGGATTTAGACCCTGAGGTTGAATGTATGAAAGCCAACACGAATGAGGTTCTGTGGGCTGTTGTAGCAGCTTTCACAAAATAACTGCATTCAGACTGAAGTGTTCTCTATTCTTTCATGTGAACCAGTTGTTTCTCTTCTATTGACTATTCATGTTTTCTGTAATTTGTACCTTCTCACATGATGAATCGGCTCTTGTTTAATGGGAATTATAAGTGGTGTATTCCCTCCTTCTCTGTGTATCTGTATACAGGATTCTGCTGGTACAAGAGACCTTCCTGTTTAAAAGCAACAGAAAAAGGTTTTACTGCCATATTGGCATTCCATTTCCTATTCAGTTTGAGTTATCTGAAATACTTTTTTTAATCTATTTTTCATTTTATTGTTATTGAAGTGGTTTAACATGGGAAGCACCTCAAGGAGGAAATGTGCATGCAGTTGGATCACTAGTCTCAGCTGACACAGATGTGTGCATGCATCAATACTTCTGCATTACAATTCATAACAGATTAAAAAGGGCCTTTTAAAATCACCAAAGCTCCATGTTGAAGTGTCTGTCAGGACATTTTATACACAGATGTTTCAATTATATCTAACAAAATTACTTTAAAAGCAGAAATGCCATTAAGCAGCTTTGCCTATAGTTCCTGTAAAATGTCCCACAAATTTTACTTCTCATGCAAGTCTTTTGTGTACTTACATTTTCATTAGAACAATAGGTGAGTCATAAGGCTAGTATAGAAAGGTCCAATTGTTTCATAAACCAGTTTTGGGATGGGATACATTCCATTATATTGTATATATAGTTCAAATTGTATATTAACAACTGCCCCATCTTAGTATTTTGCAAGATCTACTTAGTTGTACACCTGGTGCCCCTTATTTGCTGTCAGCCATTGCCATTCGATGGGAGGAAAGGCCTCCTGTAAAGAGCATGTATGTGAAAGCTGTTTGTTTCCAGTGTCTACAAAGTTTGCCATCCGGGTGTTCTCAGTCTATGCATTGCCTTTGATAATTAGTGTACGGAAAGAGACCATTTTCTATCATTGTACTCCCCACCCCCTGCTTATGGAAGAGGCTCATGACCAGTACAATTCTTGAGTGCAGTATTTAATTTTGTACACAAATTAATGTTTGTTTCTTAAACCTCATAATCTTATTTTACACTTTAGTAACAAGTCAGTCCTAGCAGGTGTTGCATGTAAACAGTTAGCAAGTAATGACTGTAGTTCAGATTTCTGTAATGGGACGCTCTGCTATATTTTTATTTTTTATATACAATTATGCTGATTAGCACACTATTGTAAAAAAAATTACATAAAACTTTGGCTTTTCTAAAATTTATTGCCTCTTTGCCACTGCTTGTTATCTCCCATTGGTTTCACAGTGTAAATATTATGCATTGAAAAAATTAAGCATTGATTTATTTTTTTTTCCTTATAACAATGCAGATTTATAGTGGGGCTTACAGGTGTTTAGAAACTTTTTTGGTTAACATTCAGAGCAAGAATACTAGATGGTGTATAACTGTAGAGTTGAAATTTAAGGGATCCCTTAATCTGTATACTAGCTTTTTACCTACAGTAAATAAACTATGATCTTGAAAGTGCCTGAAACAGAGCAAGTATGTCATTTTTATTTTTTGTTGCTAATTAGAAAGGTTTTATTGCTTAACAAAAAGCTTTAGTTAATATCCTTCTTATTAGAAAGGGAGAGTTTATATTAAGTAGATCAAACTGACCTAATCAGTGGTGTCAGTCAGATCTGCAGGATTCATGGCTGAGACAGACTGAGTTAGCTTGTGAGTGCACAGCTGTGCCTGCCGTGGGTAGACCTCTTCTATCTTGAGCACAACTACAGCCTCATCTGTGACTGGACTTCCAATTTTGCACTTCATTTTCAATCGTTTAGATGTATAAGTAGTTGACTTTAAAATACAACTTAAATTCATCATACCTATATAACCTTTTTTTAATAAAGGTTTTAAAATATGGTCCTTAACATTTAAAGACACACTGTTCTTTCAGTTCTTAAATGCTGTTTCTTTAGAAAAATGAGATTAAAAGTATATTGTAAGATATTTCAAACTCTGGTTTACAACTAAAAAGATAAACTGTTCTCTCGGTTCTAAGATGCTGTGTTCAAAACTTTGAGGAGCTTGGGCATGAACTTTGGACATTTTCTTTTAAACATTTCAAAACGTGATTGCTTTAAGTGGAGGAAAAATGAAAGTTGCTGTGTTGCTTTTACATTTGACAGCTTATAGAATACTTTATGTACTTGGTAGTATATGCTAACTCACTGCTTTCATTGTCTCTCCTGTGATCTGTTTTCTCATTTTCTGTTGCTCTTTGAGAGGAGAGAAAAGTAATTGGGTGGAAAGCTCAGAAAAATAGTGGGGTATTCAGGAGTGAGTTAAGTGCACAAAACTTTTAAAATGGCTTTGTAAATCTAAAGCTACTTGAAACATGCTGCAGACTGAAAGTATCTTTCATAGTCCCTTTTCTGTCCTCTCATCTTCAGTCTGAGTATTTTCCATTTTCCTGCTGGTTTCATATCAGGCTGTGGAGGATATTTGGGTTTTGTCACCCTTACAGCCAACATAGTTTAAAAGAAATCACCCTTTAATTCTGCCCCCCCCCCCCCCCCCCCCCCGAAAGAGAATTAGGATTGTTTCTTTATTTTTTCACATAACAGATGGCTGCCTAAACTATTTATCAACTTCATTTTGCTTAAAGATATAACCTCTGTCTGTGATGGGGAGTTTGTACTGGGTGTATCAAAGAACTTTGATGTAAGTAATGAAGGTTTTGTGAAGAGCAACAGTGTCTTTTGCTAGACCACCTGGTATAAGCCTGGATGTACAGGGGAAATAGATGAGCGTTTGGAGTCTTGGGTCCTATGTTGTGCGTTGATAAACCCAAAGCCTCGTGAGTGCTACCAGACCTTATGTCTAACAAGGAAGGTAAGTTTGGTAGGTTAACAGGGACTGATATAGCTAACATCCTTGCCTTTGTTGCTATTTCAGGTTCTAATAAAATGGTTAATATAGGAGACTGCTTTGTTCTGCTGAAATTTAGGTTCTGCTGATATTCTTCCTATTAGCTGCTCCTGCAGCTCACGGAGACCTGGAGACCTGGTTTTAAGACAGTTTTGTCTGCTCAGAGACCTCAGTTCTCAATGGCTGCTTAAAGTGAAGACTGCTGTCCATAGCCTGAACTCGAACGTGTGCCTGAAATAAGAACATACATTATTCAGGGACACATTCTTTTAAAACAAACTTTCAAGTTAA
Organism: Buteo buteo; assembly: GCF_964188355.1. Taxonomy (NCBI): domain Eukaryota; kingdom Metazoa; phylum Chordata; class Aves; order Accipitriformes; family Accipitridae; genus Buteo; species Buteo buteo. Next base: position 12,519,740 of record NC_134204.1, on the reverse strand, counting down.
TGTCAAACCCAGGATTTTGAAAGTTAAATCCCCAAGCAGTATATATATGTAGTTTTACAGTCCTTGAGATTTACATGCTCTTCTCCTGTGTTTCTAGAGATGATGTTACAGTGCTCCTGTACGGGATGCTAGTGAAATCTGTGTGCCATACATGATACTTGTAAGGCAAAAGTTGCATAATTTGGCTATAAAAGGCTGGTGACTGAGTGCTCATGTGTTCATGCCCATTTCTCCTACAAAGTGAAGATATGTATTGACTAATGTGTTCTCTGTGAACTGGACTGAATCTGTACTGAACCAAAATAAAGCACCCTTTCAAGCTATGAGCTGCAAATGGTTACTGCGTATCATATGCATGCAATACCTAAAGGAAATTTTTTTTTTCCATTTGCTAAGTAATTTCCAGTTTTTCCTGAGGCTCTGGTCTTCACCAGCTTGGGAAACAGAACTTTAAGATTTCCATCAGAGCCTCAGTTCTGCCTCAGCTGGGCTTCAGGCGCTTCAGGTAGTCAAAGCCTCTTATACCCTAGTTTCCCCTATTGTCCATCTATCTTTCTATATAGAGGCATCCCAGCGTCAGAGAAATACAAATTTATTGAAAAAGTAACTCATTTATTCTGGGTTAATGCTTAATGTATACAACTATTACTCAGGAAGTGTGATGCTGTCAAGTGCTTTGTAAGCATCAAATGTAAACTATGATTTGAGTGTGTGTAGGAGGTGGCCTTGGGTAGGAGAGGAGGGTCTTTGGATGGGGAAGAATCATGGCCAGAGCTGCTCCCCATGTTAATATCTGAATAAGATCTGGAGTTTCTCCTGATTGGGTCTTGTTTTCTCATGCCTACAAAGCAGCATCACGAAAACCTGTGAAAAGCTGTTGGTAAGAAATGCCTTCTGACTTGGGAGGAGAAAGAGCTTCTGTAGAAAGAGTGAGAAGAAAAGCTGGTTCCTAAGAGCAGAAAAGAATAGGGAAAGAGATGCTGATCATTAGTAGCCTTTGGCTCCACCCCCACCTCCTCTTTCTGTACTTCCAAACAATTTGCTGTTTTGGCTTTTTTCTCTCCTGACTTTGGCCCCTGGTCTTCTCTGTTTCTTCTCTTTTCCCTGTTGCCTCTTGACTTCCTCTTTAATGCTCATGAATGAGTTGCACTGATTTCCAACCTTAGATGTTTCCACTCTTGCCTTTTTATAACTAACCTTTTTTTGCTCAGTTTTACTGTCAACTCAAGCTTAACTCTCCATTACACTGTCTCAGAGTCACTTTTCCCTCTTCTTTGATTCCCTGCCGATGCCTCAAGGAACCTCCCATTCTTCAACAAATAGGTTTGTCAATACTAGCTGCCTTGGTGGCTGAACAGAAGCAACTGGCTGCCTGCTACAGCTTATAACATGTGGTTTGTTAAATGCTAATGTACCTTGAAACTGCTCTTTGCCTGCTTCAAAAGCAAGCTGTTGTCCACGCAGCAGAGAGGACTTGCAGTTGAGGATTGTGATTTTACCAGTTCTCTAATGTAAGTAGATCTTGTTCCCGAGCCAGTGCTTTAAGGACTTGCTATCTCTTACTCAAGATTTTCCTACAGTGACAGCATTATATATAAAAGAGTAATTTTCCTCTTTGGGCTCTCTGCTTGTTAAAAAAGAGTTGAGTTTGTGTTGCAGCTCAAAAACACATCTTCACTATGTGGCCATTTATTTTTATGGAACTTGTAGACACGTAAATTATTTGGAAGGTTTCTTCTATTTAATTTGATTAAAAAGGATAAGTGGGAGAAGAAAGAGGCGCAGGTATACTTACAATGTGATTACATAAGCTGTTTTCCTGCCAAAATAGACTAAAATTTTAGTTCTTCATTTTTGCTTTCCTGACTCCCAATACATCATTCAGTTCCTTCCCATGTAGTGCATCCGATGTCTGCTCAGAAAGGAATTGCCATCATCTAATGCACTATCCTTCAGGATTTATCATCTGTTGCCCCTTCCTTTTGTACATTTATTCAAATCTTGGTTTGTTTCTTCCTTTGCCCTAGGAGTGATCTTGAAGGTAGGTGTTAGGAGAAGACTCTGGTGGTTGTAAAGCAAAATGACAGGCAGTTCATAAGCTTTCTTTGCCACTGCCAGGGCATCTTTATAGGTCCTTCTTTGTTTTCTGTCAGTTCATATGAAACCAAATCATGTCTCAACCAGCTTTTAAAATCCTGCTCTGACTCCTTAAGCTCCTGAGGACCTCAGTCACTTCTGAAAATAAGATTTAGCTAAGTCTTGTATAAGTTTTGCAATGCTAAACAGAACAACGCCTACACACCATTAGAAATCTTGGACCTTGTATTCAGAGGACTTGCAGAAGGAATTCAGCAAAACCAGATCGTTTTTCCAAGCAGCAATCTTGCAGTAACCCACCTCAGCTGTGACAGTAAGCAGAGCCCTTGATGGAGAAATCATGATAGTGCCTGAACAAAAATTGGTCCAAGGGAACTTCCTTTCCTGGAAAGGTCTGAGGTTCTTGAGGCCGTTAATCTTATGCAATGTTCTTAATGACATTTTGAAAAGATCTTGTATGGACACATGCTTCATTAGTGTTTTCCCCCCTGGTGAAATTGGAGTTGGCCATGGGCCAGAGGCTAGGAAGATTTGCTGCCACTCACGTGATGTGGGAGCTGCTCTCCATCCAGGCAGGCCATGAACCATCACAGCCATGATAGACCTGAGCACCTTCCCTTGGAGGTTGCTCTCCCAGTGGTCCCACCCCGGGTGTGCCAAGGAGATCTTTGGGGTCGAAGAGTTTTCCTGAGCATGGCAGGGGAGACTGAAGAGCTGTGCATGGAGGGCTCTGGCTTGTGCCCACCAGTCAATATGCTGCAGATGTGTCTGGGGCTGCCTGTGCCTGCGTGGGAGAGGAACAGCCGGCTGTTCACAAAGGTTTCAGTCATCCAGGAAAACACCATGTCATGCGGGTGAGCTCTTGTACTTGAAACAAGGGAGTGCGTGTGACCTTCCTTAAACTGGAATATGTACAAATAAAACAGGCCTGAAATAAAACACAATTATAAACACATTTGGAATAACAACTGAGGTCTGGTTTTTGGATATGTTGCAAACAGGAAATGGAGCTAAATTCACTGCATTAATAAACGCCTTGCTGCAAATATGTTGCCTGATGTTAGGCCCTAGCTATTGAGAGCTTCCTTCTGAGATCCAGCTGAAGATTTACATGCATTTTAATATACCTAAATCTGAGACGCTCAGCCAAAGACATACAGCATCCCTTCTGTATGAGCAGCACTGACATGCAGGGAAATTTGTACACAGCATTTATAGACATTTAAGCTAACTTACATTTTCCTTTAAGAGGAAGCAGAGTTGTATTTAGATCTTACTAAAGTATGCTTTTTTTTTTTTTATCTTCTGTCAAGAATGGACAGGACCTGCTGCCAAGATCACATATGGCTGACAGTGAGCACAAGGGTTAAGGATTTGTGAGCCATGAACAGCAGAAATGTCTGGCACATTTTCATTTACTCTGCACAGGGATGGAGAAAAGCTACTATTACTGCAGCCTTAATTGAAGTGTATCTTCAGAAGGTAATTGCTTAGAAGATAACTAGAGGTATGAGCAGGTTGGTGACTATCCTGCTGTTAGTACATCTTGCAGGTTATGTTAATCAGTGGCACAGAAAGGAGTTCAGAAAGCTGAGAGTTCACCCTGTAGGGTTACAGTAATGAAGGGGTTCAAGTCTGCTTGGTCCTCAGCTCTTTGCTTGTACAGTCAAATGAGTCCCAGCTCTCCCACGTCAGTGTCTCTGAGCTGCTCAGGGCTTTGCAGATTTGCCACTTGCCGGTTTCAGATGTGCAGCCAACTGTCAAGGCTGCCCTGGAAGCTCCTCTCCTCCCAGGCTTGTCTCCTCTCCAAAGGCTAGGAGCCCCATGCCCATAGGCTTCCCACAGTCTGCACTGGAGATCCAGAGGGTTCGCAGGAGAGCTGCACGTATGCTGTTTCCAGATGAGGCAGCCCATAGTGAACACCGTGGGTCCATCAACTGAGTGAGGGAGACAACCAAGTGGCACAAAATATGGGAAAACGCTGATGTATTCTTCTTTGCCTGCACCAGAGCTCAGTGCGTGCCCCACCAGCTTGGAATGGAGGGGGACGGCCAGCAGCAGGGACTGCTCAGAGAGACTGGATGTACACAGATCCATAGGGCTGGTGGGATTCACCCCAAGGGGCTGAGAGTGATAGCAAGCTTCAGCTAGGAAAAATCATGGTGCCTTGAGGAAGTCCTTGGGAACTGGGCCAGTGTTATGCCTGTTTTCGTGATGGAGAATGTGGTACAGTCAGCCTTGTCTCAAGTCTTGGGCAAGTGCAGGAAGCACAACCTTTTGAGTCCACTTCCAAACATGTAAGAGGGCGGGAAGGTACTAGGGAATGGTCAAAGATTTATGAAGTGCAAATTGGACCTGACCAACAAAACTGCCTTCTATGATGAAATACCTGGCTATGGGGATGGTGGGGGAGCAGTCGATAAAAGACTACTTGGCTTCAGGAAGGCTTTCAACACTGTCTCTACAGCACTCTTGGAAAGAAGCTGTGGAATTAGAGGCTGCAAGACTGGACTGTTAGGTGAGGTGAAAATTGGGTGGACCACTGGGCTCCAGTAGTAGACTGGGGCTAATATTGTTCAGTAGCATCATCAGCCACCTGTGTGAAAAGACAAGGTGCATCCTCATTGTGGATGATTATAAGTTAGGGGACTGTGGTTGACATGCCAAATGGAAGTAGCTTCAATTCAGAGGGACACAGAGAAGTTTGACACGGGGACAAGAGACACTTGAGAAAGTTCAGCAAGGAGAAGTGCAGAGTCCTGTGCCTGGGATAGGAAAAAAACCAATATACTGATGCAGGCTGGGAGCCAAGTGGAAGTGGCACTGCTGGAAAGGACATGGACCATGTTGAATATGAGCCACCAGGACATTCTCATCACAATACGAAGAAGGTGGGCAGCAGTTTGAGGGAAGCTGTTAGCCCCCTCTTCTTCACACTGGAGATCTCATCCACATCAGCAATACCATGCCCAGCGTCAGGTCCCCTAATTCAAAAAGGATGTTGAGGAAGTAGGGTCCAGCAAAGGGCTATCAGGATGGTCATGGGCCTGGGGGACATGGCCTACAAGAAGAGGTAGAGGGAGCTAGGATTGTTTAGTCCAGGGAGGAGAAGGCCTAGGGGTCCACAACTACTTGTGGGGGGAGTTACAAAAATAACAGGGACCAACTGATCTCGGTAGCAGCAGATAATATACCAGTGGATGATAGCATCAAACTGCACCTTTGGAGTTTCAGACTGGACTTTAGGAAAATTTCTCCACTAGGAGGGTGGTGCAGCCCTGGGACAGACTAGCCAGAGGCGTTGTGGTTATCTCCATCCTTGGAGGTCTTATACACTTGTCTAGACAAAGCCACAGCTGACCAGATCCAATGTTGGCAAAAACCCTGCTCCAAGTGGGAGGTTGAGCTGGAAGACCTCCAAAGGTCCTTCTCAGCTAATATTTCTGGAATCCTGTGATCAGCTTCATCGTTTTGACTGTGGTTGCTAAATTGGATACTCTAATGAGCTTCCTGCTCAACAGGCTGGTCAAGTAGCAGAGGGGGAGACTGGGAAAGAGAGGGTGGTCTGCTCTTGTTTTATTTGAGCAGAAGAAAAGCAGTCCTTACAATATTATTCAGCTTTGTCCTCAGTGCCCCAAAATTTTACACATGCTAGAAACATTATTCAGTTCTTTCATGGGACTGGATTTAGATCAGATTTTTAATGTTTAATTTGACTAATAGACTGGATATATTGCCAGCCAAACTGCCAGAATCAACAGATCTTTTGCAAGATGATGTTGACATCAAGCAGATAATGCACCAAGGTGGTCTCATCCAGGCAGCAAATCCCAAGCAAGGCACCAGACCTGCCTGGAGCATGGCATGGAGGATGTGGGGAGGGGGAGAAGCTCTACACCTCCATGCACTGCTGTCAGAATAGCATGGGCCGAGAAGTTTTTTGAGCTTTTGCAAAGTCATGCAAGTCCGTAGGTGTTATTTATAAAGTTGTTTCACTGCTTCGAACATTAATGAAAAGGTCCTTATTGTGGATACTTCTGTTAAACAAAAGGAGGTGAGAAACTATTTTGCAAAAGTATGAATTTCTGGGATATTTTCAGCAAATACATACACCTGTCATTTTCTTCAAAGACAGGTTTACATATCTGCACCGGTGAAATACTTGCCTTTCCTAATTAATACCCATCCATATTTATGAATGGATATCAAGGAACTTAGTGGTGCAGCATGAACTTGTACCCCTGCAGGGATTTCTCCTGCTGCACCAGTCTGCACAGTAAGAGACTCTCTCATTTACATCATGGTGTTCAGCTTAGGTTCTTGTCATCTCTTATTTTTCAATTCAACCTCATTTAAGTCCAACAAACAAATTGCCACTTCCATCCAACATCCCTCAGGAAGAGAAAAAGACTAATGTCACTCCAGAATGAACAGCCAGAGCACCCACTGAAAACTGCCTTTTGTTATTCCACCATAAGGAGAAACATCAGCTAGTACCATTTATAGAAAATCAACAAAAAAAAAGCAAACTCAGCTGCAATCCCAGTTTGCTAAAGATTTGGATTGATATAATAAATTGTGGTAATTGTTTTTTAATTTAATTAAGTGTGCACATAGCTACGTAATTAAAGAGCATGCAGGCATTCTAGATTTCTTTAGAAACTACCCACCACTTTCAGTCCTGCTATCTGTCTGCTTTGGGTCACAGGGGATGTGAAGCAACCTTTCTGAAGAGCATTAACCTCTTTGGAAAAAGAAAGGGGAAGTGTTAAAACAGGTGTCCCATGTTAACATGAAGAATGATTTACATCTACTACTAGAAACTGGGTCTCTGGGCACGTGGTGAGATGCACCAGAGACAGGATTGCACAGAAAGGAAGGGATGGAGCTGTGAGCTGAACCCAGTGAAAGCACAGACTGACCCCAGTGCCCAGGGAAATCAGTGGCTCTGCAAGCGCTTGTTGCCTTTGGAATTCCGTTTGTTCTTTTACTGCCTTGGTTTATGTGAATGTGAGGTCTCTTATAATCTACTAGCTTTTATCACAGAACAGACTGTGTGTGTATTTCAGTAAGCAGCTAAGATTTAAGTTGCCGAGTTCTCCAATGCATGAGCTGAACAACTTAAGTTTTTACTTAAAATACACCTTACTTTGGTGCCTCTCACTTCTAGGACTGAAGGGACAATTCTTGGTCTCCTGCATGTGTTTTCTCCAAATAAGTGACTTTGCTTTCTTGTTAGCTCTCCTTCACGACTTGTTACATTGTACAGTTCTTAAAAAAGAAAAAAAAAGCTAAAATGTGTAGTATACACATTTTATATGCAAATATAAATGCAAGTCAAATATTCGAAGTTGTGGAGATTCATTGGGATATTTCTACATAGCTACATCTTCACTTGCCTTGCTCTGAAATGCCTAAGTTTCTCCTTGAAGCTGCAAGAGCTTTATGAAGTGGCTCTTAATGAAGGTGACTTTGAAAGTGAGGAAAGACTGCTAGTAAATCTAGTCCAGTCTCCTGACCAAAAGCTCTATCTGTTTCCCACTGTGCATCACAGGTTTTGGCTAAATCAGGTTTTCTGGTAAGACATCCTGCCTTGATGTGAGGATAACAAGAGACTGGGAGCCTTATGCTTCTTTTTCATGCTTCACTAGCTTTATTTGAATAAGGTTAACCTGGTGCTGATAAGTGTGCTACATTTCTAAGGCTGATATCCTGACTGTAACTTCCAGCTATTATATTGTGATATTTTCCCTCTGAGGATGCATTTACATCGTAATTAAGTCACCTCACAACATCTTCAAAGATGAACTGAACTGCTTAAACTCCTTAGGAGTGTATCAGTACAGAAGAGCACACAGGTTCTCTTGGCACAATTATACCAGTAAAATAAAGTGCCAGGCACCAACAGAGCTCCTCACAAGGGCACTGGTTTTTGGGGGTAGAAGTAGGTTTTCTTTTCCTTTCCTTTTTAACTCCTCCCAAAGGGATCTTGGAAGGTGTCCCAGTGCCCTCTCCTGCCCAGGATTTGGAAGTGGGTAAGGAGCGCCTTTGCAGCAGCTTCACCCCAAATGCCACATGTAAATCAGGAGATGCCCCAGGTCCAGAACCCTCTTGGATGTGGGACACAAGGTTTCATAGACTAAAAGAAGCTCACAACAGTCTCCGGCGCTTCTTATGCTTCCTTCTTATCTGCAAGCCCAGCAGCCCCAGCCCTGCTGAGACCCCACTTGGCCCTCATAGCCCATGCAACTCATGAATTGAACTGATATAACATTTTTACAATCACTCATACAGAATAGCTGTTTCCAATTTAAAACTCAAGGATAGAGTTGCCTCAGAGGTTGTTTTTTTTTTGTAAGTTAAGAGCAACCTGAATATAAAGCCATGAAAGTTCAGTGCAGCCTGTTTCAGCCTGTAAGTGGGTCACAAGACACCGAAGCGCTGAGTGAAATAACACCCACACAAATCAAATAAAAGAGTAGCTAACCTGTATTTAAAAAGAATAATCTTTCTGGATGCCTTAGTCATAGCTGTCTTAGCCATGAAAAATTCAAGACACCAAGCACTTAGTGGAGAAACGGCTGCAGAGGATGCCTCCAAACCTAGGCACAAAATTATCAGACTGACATTAGTAGTTAAATCACCTCCCCTCAATGCTCCAGGGACCTGGAATGCACACAATTTCCATTGGAAATAATGAAATTCATGAGTATGAACCTTGGAAGTGGTGTCTAGTGAGGGCTTTAGTGGAGAAAATCTTACCAAAATAGCTCATACAGAAGTTGGCCTTAAAAAAAAACAAACCAAAAACCAAAAAAAAACCCAAAAGCCCAAGCAAACCCTTAAACAAACAAAAAACTTGAAGAACTGGGGAGCAGGTAAACTGTGTGAAACCCTGCACGGTGGCCAGCTGACGCTGCTGAAAGACAGATGCTGCTGCAGAGAGCACTGCTAAGCTGAGTTGTAATCTAAATAGCTTGAGAACCTGCTCAGAGGTTTTATCTTTGCTGCTAGTAATTACAGCACAGCCCCAACCAGCACTGCAGTTTGTCTGTCATTACTGTGGGCCTACAGGGTTCCTATAAGAAGTTTTACATATCCTGGTGACTGGGAATGACTGCTAAGAGGCTGCAGGCAGACAGACAGCCGTGGTTGTGCAAGGCTGAGCGGTGTGGAAGGATGGGGATTTGTCTCTGGAGCGTGTCTGCTTGCAGGAGTAAGGCACGAATGAGGAGGCTGGCTGGGAAGGAAGAGATGGGAGGTAGCAAGCCTCATCCTAAATGCCTGGAGGGGTTAGCTGATATGCTAACAGACCCTTCAGCCTTCTTGCTGGGGATGACAGCTAGTAAAGCCTTGGCATGCCTGGCTCAGCCTTGCATCCTTTGCTTATGCTGCCCTTCTTATGGGTGTGCCCTGCAGATGCCTGTGGTCTCCCCATTGGTATTTTCCCCAGCCACACTGCCCGGAGCCAGGGGGGACCAGCTGCCTCCGGCTGTTATGTTGCAGTACAGCTGTTGGTTTTGGACTTCCCTATGTTACTGCTCTTAGTTTTGACCAACAGAGATGGGATTGTGCTGCAGCAGTCGTTCTGGGCTCTGTCTGCCGTATCAGCCTCTGGAGTGAGCTCTTGCTTGAGCAGAGTTTGGCTTTCTTGTAGCGGACCTGCTGAGCCCCTGTTTACCAGTGTAGCAGTGGGATGAAGGATGACAGCAGTGGGAAGTGAATCAGAGTGGTGAGTTGCTCAGTTTTAACTTACCTCTGCTTGTCTGCTGGAAAATGGAGATAACTGGAGATAATGTAGTTACTCTTCTGCTCTGGGCTTGCCCTGTCGTTGTCCTGTGGTTTCCTCCTGAAAGAGAAGATCAAAGGATATTTCTCCTGTGCAAATGTATTGTACCTGGGCACATCTGTGGGCTTCTGGGTGTTTGATGGAAAGGAATACTATCCTCCCATAAGCACTATCTCTGATTATTTTACATTTCTTCTTTTTAATTAACAGTAAAAAACAGAATGGAATAATTTCACAGTGAAAATGCTAACAACTCACACATAAGACGAAAAGGGTGTGAGGTTATTTGCACCTATTGTAATGTTCTACATGCAATGTCCTGGCAGCAGAACTGGGCCTTCCCCAGAGAGATGGTTTTCCACCATCCTTTGAGTTGGAGCTTCAATGTGCCCTGATGCAGCAGCTCATGAGTAAACAGAGGATGAGGATCCCCCACCTGCACTATCTAATCCAAATCCCCACACACTGATGGTATAAATGACCAGGGTACAGACTGGCTAAAGAGAAGGATGCTTTTTATCCAAAATTTGGGACATCAAAAGGAAAACCAACAACACATTATAGAAATGTTTTCTGTATTTGTCAAAATAGCCGCATGTTTGGCATCAGCTTACAGTCAATGCTTTCATGGTCCCACAATGCATGAAGGATGGGTGACTGTGGAAGTGCAATTAGTGGGGCTTTTCTCATCAAGCTGTGGTTCAGCTCTGGTTTTGGATGCTGATGAGAGCACAAAATACATTTATTGCCTATAAATACAAACCCTGAAATCTGTAGGAAGCCCACTTTACCAGCTGAAAAACCACTTTAGGAAGAAAACTAAAACTCTTGACCTTGAAATAGCTTCCAAATTCTAAAAGCAGCACATCTAGCTAGCTAGCTGCCTTAGTTACAGACATTAATCACAGCTGTATTTTACACAGCATGTAAAATTTAAGTAATAGAATCACTGTCTCCATCACCATATTTGCAGCTTAAAGCTGATAAATAGAAGCACTGACCTCAGCTGGTCGATTTAACCCGATGAGTCATGGTCTTGGGGCCACATATGCTTCCTCTGCTAATATTCTTGTTCCTATTTATTTTTTAAAGTGTGCTGGCATGCTATGTACCACAGAATAGCTTCTCTAATGGGCAATTCCAGAAATAGAAATATCCCATTGGTTCCCTCTCCTTTGTCAGAGTTTCACAGTCACCACTTATTCTATACAGAGCTGCAGCACCTCAAAGAGATGAGGGCAGGAGTGCTGCTGGGAGAGACGGAGGACGGGCTGAGTTAGGCTGTCGAGCAGTGAATTCTTCTTGAAGTTCTCTGTCTGAGAAGCACCCGGGTATTTTCTTGATTTTTGCATTACAGGCAGCTAAGCTGTAGAGAAAGGCACAGCAATGTGGGCTCCTCCACTTCAGCTGCTCTGGGTAGCTACATACATGCCACAGCAGAGGAATCTGCCCACAGCAATAGCTTTGGTATTGCTCTCAATGAGATTTTCTCTGCAAAAGGCTAGCTTTTTCATCACAGCTGAACTAGAGAGAGAACTGAATCACAGTCAGTATGGTGTTTCAGCTGGGGTGGTGGTCCACAGCAGACCACTTGCCTTGGACTGGGGTCCCCCAGGGCTGGGTGCTGTGCAAAAATACGGAGCAGAAGGGCCCTCTTACTCTGCCAGCCAGATGTTGTCTGCAACTGGCTTACAAACTTTGCAAGTTAATATTTACATGTCTAATATTTAAATGAATGCCAGCTGACCTCATCACCATATCTGTGTTGATCTAAGCGGGTGAATCATGGTCTTGGGACCATGTGTGCTTTCTCCATCACCGTTCAGATGGGTACAGGCAGGAGTGACTGTACAGGGAAAGGATGAGACGAGGCTGGGCAGAGATGGGTGCTCAGCACTCCTGGCCACACACTTGCCCCACAGCAGATGGGATACCAGTGTAAGAGGGGATGTGAAGGAGGACTATGGCGCTTTGCAGACCTCTCTGTGTTAAGGAACATAAAGGGGAGAAATATCAAAGTGACTGATGGAAGGTGTCAGAAGTGGGTCTACTAGTACATAACCTGGCACCATCAGAAATAGCATTTGCTCAATGACCTTCCACCAATCCTGTAATTACAACCTCAAAAATACTGCAATCAATATTGTAATCAAATGGTGTATCTGTACCCAGACATGGACCACGCTCCAGTGGCCTCCATGCAGACAGGAACCTGTCTGGTTTGCAAGAGAAAGACTTTGCAGAGCCCAGGCTGTCCCACAAGACCCCAAAGGCCATGGCTTCCACCAGCCAGTAGATGCTCCCATGCAGATCTGGCCCTTTGAAATAACGACCTGATGGGGACTGTTTCTCTACTGGCCACCAACTGGGAAGCCAAGCCAGAGGCAGGTGGCTCCCATTCCTCTCCTCGGTCCCCAGCTCACAAAGTGGGTACGTGGAATGTAGCCTGGGAGCGTACATCACTGCATTGCCTTTTCCTCTCCTGCAGGCAGACGCGTGGGGCTGCAGCTCCCTAAAGGAGTGAAGCCAAAGCAGTTGCTTGCTGAGAAGCACCGTGCCGGTGGCGAGCAGTGGGTTTGCACCTGGGTGCCCCTGCAGCCCTTCGGCCCTGGGCACCTGCTCAGATTGCAAATTGGCAATGAAGTATTAAAAAAAAAAAAAAGAGGCAAAAGCCTTTGACTGCCTGCATAACAGCCCCTTGTATTACACAAGCATCACTTAGACCCCTTTGATATTCATGGTGTTTATGGCACTCGGACTTTTTGCTCCAAGCAAATTAACTCAGAATCAGGCTAGGCCTTCCATTAAACCTGAGAGATTCATGATAAGGAGAAGGCTCGTTCATTTACCGCTCTAGGAAAGAAATAGGTGTATAAACAGCTATTGTGCTGACTCACTTCCACATGTGATTTCACCAGGATGGAGAGTGTAATGGGCTGCTAATTCTGGCCCTTAGCTGGATCCTCCACTCTTCCAGCATATCTCCATTCCTCCCCTCCCCTGCTCAACTCCCTGGATGGTAATTCTCTGCCTTCTGACTCTTTAATGTCACTGAAATGGGATTTATATGGGGGATATTTAGCAGAATTGCATTAGTATTTGACATTTCAGCTCTTGGAAGTTTTCGATGATGTTATTTGCAAGGACATTTTTTATTGCTGTAAATTGCAATTCTTCAAGAGCAGTGTAGCAGTTTAATTTTCTAGGTCTGTCTCTTTGTCCCTCCGTCTCCATCAGGATTTCTGGTGATTTATTTGATTCACTGGTCCTTTGGATTTCTTATGCTTGTTACAATGCACCTGTGTCTCAATGACACAGAAAAATCTTCATTTGAAGTAACAGCTCTGGCTTGCAGTGCTTTGGATTTGATACAAAAATAGAACTGTGTAGAAAACTTTTTTTATTAGCTTTTTCAGAATTCTAGACCCCAGGTAGTTCAAGCCAAATAACAGCATGTTTTACTTAAAAAAGGAAACCAGATATTGGCTGCTTGAAATGGCCACTGAAGGAAGATCTGGGAGCACTTATGAGAGACTTTTGCTGCTTCACAAGACTTCATCACATGCTCTAAGGACTACAAAAATTCAAGTGTGCAGCTTTTTCCATTAGCCAGTTTGTATTTTGTTATCCTTGGATGCCTCCCCCCCCCCCCCCCCTTAATGAGTAAGTAGGAGAAATACAAAAGGAAATATTACAGTGCAAAAGCCTAAGTGAAGAGGCTGCTGTGGCTGTGCAATTGGAGTGTGATAAAGAAATAAACTTCAGCAGTTAGTAGTAGGTTTGGGTTTTTTTCCAAAAGCTGTTCTGATGAAAAATTTCCAATTGTAACAAATATAATTTGGGTAGAAATCTGGGCAATTCTAGGAACAAAAAAAAAGGATGCTGCATGCACCATAGTGGTAAAAACTGTCAGATTAAACTAAGAAGTCTCTCCTGAATCTCTGTATGCAGTATTACAGAGACCTTCATGATCCACAAAGACATTCTGGCAGTGCACTTCATTTCTGCTTTGCCCTCATTTAACAAGAGTATTTTGCCTTTCTTTAGTACTTTACATCTGAGATTCCAAATGTCTTGGAAAGGACCTGCAATAGGGACCCTGGCTAGATAAAGACGTATTTTTTGTCCTTATTTGACATGGGAGAATATGAAGTCATTAAGTTATGCAGAATTCAAAAACCTGTTGAGTGAGAGCTGCCTTCCGAAATAGTACATCCCTTTCAGAGCTGCTTGAATTTCCAGAGAAATCACTGCTGCTATGAGCAAAAGGATTAAAATACCTCTTCCTTTCTTTTTTTTCCAAGTTTAGAAATACAGTTACTGGCAGGTAGTGCTCAGCGCTCATTCAAACAGTACTGAAATATTAGGAATTTCTGTCCATGTGTCCAGGCACACACAGATGCACATGCATACACAGAAACAACTCTAGGCAGAGTTTTAACGTAATTTTCAAATCAAAGCATACTTCAAGGCAGATGCCAGACCAGATTCAAGCTAAATTTATAGGCTGAGCTCATCAAATGAATGGTACTATCTGACTGCAAAAGATTATAATGCTTAACATGTGTGACAAGTATTTTATTGAACAACAAGTAGGCTGTTTAAGGCCTTTGCCCATGGCATGTGCTTCCTGCTCCCACGAGGAGAGGACATCAGACTGGTGGTTTGCATTATGAGATCAGGCTGAACCCCTTAGTTCTGGTGGACTGTGAATGTGGCCATGTTGGGGAAAGCAGGAGCACTGCCAGTGCCTGGGAACAGGCTAGTGCTGGCAGCTGGCAAGCTGTGGGGCAGTGCTTCTCCAAAACTTGGCTAATCTCTTAAAACACTTCTCTTTGCACAGCCCTTGATTAATGTAATACTGATTAGGCACTGACTCTGCTATTTGTACGTTAAAGACGTGGACATTTCCCTGGCGACAGATTGCTTTGGCAATGTTTAAGCAGGACTTGGTATCTATTGCACAGATATTTTATAACTACTTGGTGCCAGTTCTGTGCAAGAAAGGGTTGCATCAGTGCTTTTCTTATCATCCTGTCAAGACAGCACACACTCAACAACTACTGTAAATAAAACATTCTGGTTTCTCCAACAGATATGTGCAGATTCGGATTTTTGTGCAAAGGTGATGTTCGAATTGAGGAAGGTGCTTTGAAACAGTAAATGTCTCTGTGTGTGCCCACATATTTAACAATGAAATCTCATAAATTCTAAACTGCACAGGAGCACTGCTGTAGACAAAAGGAGGAATTGATCACCTAATAATAGAAATCAAAGAAATCCAAACCTTATTACTTCAAAGAAAAACAAACATAGGATCAGAGCAGGCTTGATAAACACTGCACAATATAAAGAGGAGGATGACTAATTTGCTAAAGAAATTAGTAACAAATCTTATCTTGATGAGAAGTTCTAAGCTGATCTTTAGTGACTGAATTTTTTAACCTTAGACTTTTTCTACCTAGTTCTTTGTTCTCTGCAAATATTCTATCTACAGTCAAGTTCATCCAATGGATGAATTTGACCTCTGATATCTTATACCACTGAAATCAAAACAAGTGTTGATCTTGGAATTATATGGAAGAGAGTCTTTAGAGAACTGTGTTATGGATATAGCAAAATAATCTTAGGCTTTTATGCTCAGGAGCTTGGAAAATGAATGTTTCCATGAAGATTTGTAGCTGAGTGTTTGAATTGGAGACATTTTGACCATTACTGTTGACTTAGTTTGGTCTGTTACAGTATTTACATAGAATACATATCTTAGACTTTTGCAGCAAATGAATAATTTAATGGGTGGTATCCACAAACAATTTATAGTGAATGTATCTAAGTGTATATTTTCTCACTTCAAAGTTCAGATCTTGTTGATAGAGGCATTTTTGCTCCCTGCCTTCACCCCACAGTATGTTGGAGGCAGTTATGGTTCTATGTTTCATGCTAATTTAAACTAAATACTTCTTAAGGGTTGCTCACTTTTGTGCTCTGGGGGGACCCATCGCATCTGGGGAACTTTACATCCTAGTAAGGCTTGCAGTTAGTCTGTGAAAATTCAGGAGGAAAGACAAAAATGGAGAGAAATCCCTGCTGATGGATTCACAGCTATTAGCTTTTTTTTTCTCCCTTGCTGTAAAGACACAGTAGGATTTCAAAAGGCAGTAAAAAAATATTGGATCAGAGTAATTTTTGTTATTGTTGTTGTTCCCATTTGTAGCTGGTTATCCAAATTAAAGCTGGAACAAAGTGAAGTGTCATTATTACAGATGACATAAGGCTGTGCAGACCCAAATTGTGACTGTGGCTCTGAGCCTGGCGTGACTGTTCACTTTCTGTGCACGGCTCCATCCGACTTCTAAGATTTCTCTTATTCAGCTCCTTTAGCTTCATATTTACTGCAGCATGTTACAGAGGAGACATATGTAATGTGTTCCCTCTCTTGGGCTTTGCTTATGCAAAAAAAAAAAATCACTGTCACTGCTGCTGCAGTGGAAGCTGTATGGATACCCTCTTTCAGAGTAAGACACCATCCTGGAAAAATTGCTCTGCTTTTGAAGTAATTATTTCCAAATAAAATTGGAACAGTGCCCACCTGAGGACCACGATAACTCTAGGTTATTAACGTAATCACGCTGGTTAATTTTTCCATGTAGACAAGGAAATCAACAGAATAGTTCATTTTAGTCTCCTTGTGAATGGAAATTATAATAGGACAGCCAGTGGTGGCTTGTCCTTGGTCTATTTTATACCAGCTATATACATGGGAGGGTGTGTGTGTCTGTGTAAAGGGCAGAGATAAGAAGAGAGAGGAGCAATATTAAAGATGAAGGGTCCCAGTTTTGTTCCATAAACACAGGAAAACACAAGTCTTGCTAGTGGAGCTCACAATGTGTCAGGAGTCATGCTGCATTTTTTAAATCACAGCCTGAATTTTGGAAGCTGCTAGGGGAAAGTGATAATTCAGGTTAATCAGCCCCAGATACTTACTGCCCCACTTTTTGCTGTCAGTGGTGGCAGCATTACGTACACCCCATCTGGTTATGAAGACGCTGTGCTTTTTTGTTCGCACTTTCTTCTCTACCTACTGCCAGACAGTCTGTCCCCAAGCCACTAGACCCGAGCAGCATCAAGTCAGCTACAGAAAAACTTCAGAATAGTGTGAACCCCCACATCTGGGGACTTCAGGGTGAGCTGAAGGCAGGTGATGCTCAGCTTGCCTGGATTGCTGGATGTTGTCCAGCCATCCCCAGAGTGCAGCAGAAGATGGACGCTGTCAGGGTGGCACGGGTCAGGGCAGAAAATCCTGCTTGCGCTCGGAAAATGTGACAAAATTACAGATTGTTGAAGATGGCACTGGGATAAAATGTTGTTAGGATGACTAAAATCTGCTGTGTTGCAACTCTGAAAGTACTCCAGCTTTCTGAAAATTTGCTACTGAAGTTCAGTCCTGCTGATACAGCCACATGAGGTTATATGATCTGAGAAGCATTTGAATCCCGAAAGCTGAATATTACTCCATCGGCTTAATCTGATCTTCCTCTCTGCGTTCTGGTTTCTCCCTTTTCCCATGGGCTCCAGCTCCTCTTCCAGGTTCCTCTGGGATCCAGATAACTGTTTTACTTTCAGCACCCTTCCCTTATCTAAAGCAAAATAAAATGAGATTTGGGGCACTCTCTGGGAGGTGAAGTGTAGAAAACACTAAGGTTTATACTTAATCTCTACTCAGTTGGTGTCCTAGAAAAACACAGAATGCTACTGATGTTATCGATGTCTGACCAAGTTGCAAAACACAAGTATTGCAAATCCTATATATCAATGTTGGGAGATCCATACTCATGAAACCACATTTAATTAGGATTTTGATGTTCATGTTACAGAAGAGGTGCATAACCTTCAGGAAGAGCAGTAGAAAAATAGTATTTCTCTGATGTGTAAGAGGAGAACGTAAAATATTGCTGGCAGCCTCCAGAATTACTGATCCCGGTTGTCGATAAAGTTGACCTTTCCATAGAGATCTGCAGAATAAACCCAGCACATATAGTGCAGTATCTTTTCCACCTTTTGGCCTGAAATCAGAAGATATAAGCAGCAATTGATTTACATTACAAAATTGAATGCCAACAGCTGCCTATGAAAGTACTTAGCAAAAGACATTGTTTACGAGCATCAGCTTTACTTCCGTGGTATAATCCTGCCAGAAGCCAAACACTCTGCAGCAGGAGACCAAACCTTCAGTGCTTTATAACATTATCTTACAACTGATGCAGAAAATGGGGGAAATGCATATGACTGACTTTAGAAGGATTTAAGTGATACTGTTATGTGGGGAGATATGAAAGATAAAGCAAAGTCCATTTTCATGCCACTTCTACATTGGTGTAACACCTGAAATGAATAGAATTGCTCTAATTTGAACGAGAATTGGTTCAAGCATAATCTACTCCCTTTTCTTAGTGATGAGCCGTACAAATAGGCTGGACTTGTGGACATTTAAAAATGAGGATAACGGATAATCGGAAGTTAGTGAATGTGTATTTCGGTGATTCTGATCCATATGCTGCTGCTGCTGAAGTTAATCGTCACATTTGCATGGCTATCGGCTATTATTTCCTGCCCGAATGGACCACAGGGGACAGCCATGCTCTGAAATAAGGGCTCAGCATTCTGAGCTGCTATCCTGAGGTGCTGTGGGGCCTCTGGGGATTTTTCATGTCCTAGCACGAGATAATCACATTTTTGAACTTGGGAGTCAAAGGGAATAATTCTCAGAGTTTCTCCTGCTTTGCCCCATCATCCATCTTGCTGTTGTGTGCCAGCACTGTTTCCAGTGAGCACCCTGGCAGCACAGAGGAATCATTTGCAAGCACGGCTGTTCTCATGCGGATAAGTAATGAACAGAGCATTGTTCAAAGGCAGGTCCCTAGAAACAGAGTGGAAAAGTCATGGATGGAGACTGAATTAGTCTAATATTACAGTGCTTTTGGAGGCACCTTGATCCTCTGTGACCTGGGACTGGCAGGGGCACAGGGCACCGTTAGCCACATGGTGTCTGGAGTGGTGGCGGAACTTCATACAGCCACAAATCTGTTTTCATTCAAATTTCACTGACTTGTGTGCTGGATTAACCCTGGCCCTACAGGAAACCACCTAATGGGCTCACACTTTAGCATCAAGACGCCAGGGAAAAACACAGTGGGATGTGATCCTCCTGGGCGCTGCTTGGTTATCTGTGACCTGGCGTGGTGACAGCGTGTTTGCTGACAGCGCTGGTGGAAAACCTGCCACGCTGCTTGTCGGGAGCTGCTCTCCCGCCAGTCCCAGCAGTTATTACTTGCTCCGTGTGCCTGGGATTTCCTCACTGAAACAAGGTCACCATCAGGAATCACACACCTATCTTTTGTGCTTCATCCCAGAGTTCAGCAGTGTGGAAGGGGTTGGGGTTTTGGTGGTTTTTTTTCATTGCATGCTGTGGCCTGGCTGACACCACTGAAAACCTCCCTGCTCTGCTCTGAGGGTGGTGAAGAGTGCACTCTGCGATACTATTTTGTTTGCATGGAAGCATTCTGCATTTGCAGGACAATTCAGCTTGACTAACAGCATCCTCCAAGTGTTGAAGAGTCCTAAGGCACTGCCTGGTACCTCGTGCCAAGCCTGTCACTGCAACAAGTGCCTCTAGACAACCCTCCGCTTTAAACACTGGGTTTGATTTAGTTATCAGCCCAGACATTGCCATCGTGTGCAATCATCTTCAAAGGAGTGATAGGCAGAGCATCTGGGCCAAATTGTAACGTGATTACCTGACAGAGTCTTTAATAAAGACAATACTTTAGAGACGCTTTGGTTGATCTGAATTTTTTTTTTTTTTTTTTTTAGATTTAATTTTAGAACAGCAGTACTAGAAACGCACCCCCTGAGCCTTTTACCAGGAGCATGAGTCAGGAAGGGACTCCGGCTTGAAAGAAAACACAGACGCTGACCATTTCCTTTTGCAGTGCCTAGGAGAAGTGAACCTGAAAAAGCAACCAAACATTTTAGAACGTGCTCTCATTTTAATAATCTTAGGTTTCTAGTAAAAAAAAAGGAACTTTTTTCAAATTAAGAAAGGATGCTTTTAGCTCTTTTTGTTAAAAAACCCGGGCAACTCGCTGTTCATTTAAATCCTCTTTGGAACTAGAACTAGCACTGCCTGCCGAGCGAGAACAGAAGACAAAAGCGACGCAAGGCAACTATTTAAAGGACTTTAAAAAAATTCCCGACCTGCCCGAAAATATTAAAAACCCGCACAGAACGACGCCTGCTCCTCGGGGGGGCCGGACATCTCCAGCAACTCTTGGAGCGCCAGCCGACCCCCGCAGCACCGTCCCTGCCCCCTACAACCCCTCCTCCGCCGGCTCGCCCTCAGCCCGAGGTGCGACCCTGCCCGGTGGGTCCCCCCCGGTGGGTCCCGGTGCGGGAGGCTGGGGGAACCCCGCCCGGGCACCGCCCCGCCAAGGGCTTCCGCGCCGCCCGCCCCGTCGGGCCGCCCCTCGCGGGATCCCCCGCACCGCCCGCCCCGTCGGGGCCGCCCCCCGCCGCTCTCCGGGCCGAACCGCACCGGACCGGGCCGGGGCGGGCAGCGCGGCGGCGGCGGCGGCCGGCGGCGAGGGAGCGGCTCCGGGCCGGGGGCCCGCCCTGCCCCGGGGACGCCGGGCAGGTGTCGGGGCGCCGAGGTTCCCCCCCGCGTCCGTCCCCGCCGAGGTGAGTGGGGAGCGCGGCGGCGGCGTGGGGCTGCGGGCCGGGTCGGGGCGGGGGGGGGGGCGCGGGGGGGGGGCGCGGCGGGCGGGCGGTGCCTGCCCCGCCGGCGGCTTCGCTCCCGCGGGGACGGGGGTGGCGGCCGGGGGCGGCGGGGCTGGGCTGTGCTGGGCTCTGCGGCCCCTCCGCGCTGCCGGAGCGGGCCGGGCGGGGTGGGGGGGCTCCGGCCCCCGGCGGTCGGTGGGAGTCACCCCCCCCCCGCACCCCCGGCAGCCGGGGGGCTACGTTCACCGGCGGTGGGTGAGGTGCAGCCCCCCGTGCCGGTGCCAGCGAGGCTGCATCTCCCGGGGGTCGGTGGGTGCCTGCCCCATTCGCCTGGGGGCTCCCTCTCCTGCGGGTCGGCAAGGGTGCGTCTCCCCACCCCGGTGCTGAGGCGCTTCGTGTTGCCGCGGGGGGGTCGGTGGGGTGCAGCCGCCCCCCTCTCCAAGTGTCAGTGGAGTGCCTCCCCAAGACCCTTGGGGCTCCATCCCGGGGAGGCCAGAGGGCACCATCCTCCCCGCAGGGGGTCGGTGGGGTGCGCACCCCATGACCGTGGGGGCTTCTTCCCCAGGGGGTCAGTGGGGTGCAGCCCCCAGGGACCAGCAGGACTCCGTGCCCATGCCCAGTAGGTCAGTGGGGCAGTTGTCAGTAGGGTCCATTCCCTGGGTTTAGTAGGGTTTCAAAACCTTTGGGGGGGTGGGGGTCAGTGGGGTGCATCCCCTGGTCTGGGGGGTGCTTGCAGGGTCTCTGCCCCGATCTTGCTCTGCTGACACCGTTGTGCCCGCACGGAGGGCAAAGGGCAGCTCCATCGCCTGCTGTGACACTTGGTGCTATCTCCCTGCGCTGTGGATTAGGTCATGTCGTGATGGTGTGTATTACTGTCTTGCGGTGCAGCAGGGCCCCGGGGATATGAGGAAAAGGGGTGGCAGTCACAGAAAAAGAGCAACCACCCCCCTTCCCCATACATAGCAGTTTAATAAAATCAGACAGCATGAAACATCGGGCTGATTTTTTTTCTCCCGTAATCATCAGAAGGTAGTTCTCTGTGTCATTAAATACTCTTGTCCACACAAAGCGGGCTGTGATATATGCAGTGCTGTAAGCCCGGGAGCGGCTGTGGATGAGATACGTAAGAGGAAAACATCAAGAGCTGATCCCAAACTCTGAAGTTAACTGTGCTGCCTCTCCTTTGGGTAGCCTGGGGAACTCTCTTAAACCTGTCTCAGTTTGTAACTATCTGACCATTGCACTTGGCTGCAGAAAGCTCTGATGGCCCTTTGAAGGTGCCATAAAGCTATAAATGGACTTAATATAGCCCATCCTGTTAACCTCAGTGCTTTCCCTCGGCAGCCTTTTAATGAACGGCAATGCTCATGAATTTCTCTCAACGGGCTGTCAGATCTTCCCTGCTTCTGGCTGGAGAGAGCATGGCGGGGCTGTACGGGAGGAGATGGCCCCGAGCTGCCTTCAGTCCCTCATCCCTGGGGACTGACACGAGGGTTTGATGCGCTCTGGCCAACGCAGTGGCAGCGGGCTCAAGCACTGTCCCCAGCATCCCTGCATTAGCCTCTCAATTTTAGTGGAGCCATCAGGGCTTGGGCTTCGTTTTGCTCCTGGCAAAGGGGCAGCAGGAACGGCTGTGAGCACATCTTCTTGTCAGAGCACTAGACTGCTTTGGTCTAAGTTCCTCTGCCTTCATTTTAAGACAAACTGCGATGTCTGTATGCCCTCTGCAACCCTCACTTTCATTTCCAGGATACACGTCCTTGCAAATATTGTGCTAATCCCTCGAGATGACTCACAAACTTTGCCATTTGTAGAGTGGCTTCTCCCTCTCTTGCATGGGTCTTGCACTGGACAAATTATCTTCTGGGTAGCCAAAGCTCACAGTGCATGGAAGAATAGCCTGCAATATTACTGAGGTAATAATTTTCTGAAAAACAAAATGCCTGAATGCAAATAGAATGTAAAACCTGTCTTTGAAGTCTTTTTTCTTTAAAATTATTCAGTGCTTAGCCTGGAGGAAACCTATTTTTTCACTTTTATAAAACTCACGAACATTTTACAGAAGCGGGATGTGAATTTTTTTTTTCTTTCTTTTTATTTAAAAGAAGAGCTAAAACTCTTTCAGTTTTCATGACATGAGGCCTTTGTTGTGTTCCCTTTACAATGGGGACAGGGGATTGCTAGTCTAAAAAACTCGACGTGTGAGTAGGTGTTTAGTCTGGTTTACCAGGTCCTGAGCTGGCAAAGGCAGAGCCGCCAGCAGCTCTGCCAGGGGCACATCAGCGCTGAGTCGCGCCAGGGATGCTCAGGAGTCCCAAGGCAGAAATCAGGACTCTGGTTCTCTCAGTTGAGACAAAGTAGGGAGAGAAGGTCAAAGTCCAGGTGATGTTGTAAAGTCTTTCCTAGGAATGCAGAGAGCTGCAGCTATCATCTCACGTGGCAGGTATCCACGGCAGGGCTCATTTGGCAATGCCAGTGACATCAAACCCCTGTGTCGTAAGGGCCAAATTTAAAAGGCATTGCATGTCTTCATGATATTGCTGTGGGTGTCGTGCTAGCTTTTCAGTAGCTTTGTGGAATAAAGAAACGGCTCTGGGCAGGACTGCGGCTGGGTGCAAGAGTGCACAGTGTGTGTTGAGAGGTAGGAAGAAGCTTTAGTCTAAGGCCCATCTGCCTTAGCTCATCTGCACAAGCATTGTGAAATATTTTGTTCAACTTAAGTAAAACTCTTCTCCACTTCCTGCCTTTAAAATCCAAGTGATGACATCTGTGAAAAAGTAACTTGGGTTTTTTGTTACTGTTTTAACTATAGTTCTTGTACACAGCACACTTTGTCTCTTGAAAGGTCAGCTGAATTGCCCTAAATGAAAAGCTGTGGATTTTACCCTAGTAATATATGAAGAGGTCTTATAGTGCAGGCACATTTCTAAATTGTTACTGAATGTTATTACTAAAAGTACCTTTCTTTGCTATATTTGTACACATTTCTATACTAAATAAAATTTATGAATATTTTTACTGTCTTCAGTATAGAGCTTGTTCTTTGGCTGGGTTTCCTGTGGGTGTTAATAGGTGCTTTACGTAGCATTCTTACCTTAAATGGGTTCAAACCACTAATAAACTCCATTAGACAAGTTTTAACTGGGCAACGTTAAGTCAGGAAATGCAGAGACTGAGGCTCCAACAGCAATATTAACTTGGCTGCAATACACATCCTGTAAGCTCTTTTATGGCATACATCTCATAATGTAAACAGGAATAAGTACATAGATTAATGTATACAGAGAAAGAATAGAAAAGAGTATTTTTCTGAATTTGACCCTCTTGTCCATGTGAGCCGGGCAGAGCCTGGCACTGCCTTATGCTGTGCTGGGCTGAGCGTCCAGCACTGACTCAGACCTACCCAATTGCTGATGGAGTAAAAATAACAGCAGCGAATGAGTAATTCTGGTTTTGTTTCTGTTGAAACAATACCATTGTAATGGGCTGCATTTTGTTCCTTAAGGTCTGTGAGTTGTACTATGTATGATCCTTAAGCGTTCCCTCTTTCGTTATTCCCAACTGGCGTGTCTGGCCCTGCTGAGGCTGCTGGGGTTGTAATGAAGTGCAGTGGTTTCTCTTTGGTGAGTCTCAGCTTTCTGCTTGTATTACCCATGTGTTACAGTAACAGCTCTCCTGGCTAATTTTAACTAGATCATGTACAAAAGTCATTACATGAATATTGTATTTGAATACAGATCTGCAATGGACCAAGCAGTATTGCTCTTTGTATTATGTTGTCTTAATTAAAAACTGTGTTATTAATATATTTCACTAAATTGATACATTTAGCCTGAAGGTCAAGTAGTCTAATCTGACCTTCGCCATGTCACAAGGCATTACATCTCTTGCAGTTACCACTCTACTGAGCCGGAGATTTGCATGCGATTTGGTGTCATCTAGGGCAGAGTCTGTGGTCCTTCAGCAGCAGCTTCCAGCAATGACAAAGGTGGTTTGGGTGAATAAAATTAATTTATGGTTATTCTGCAGGAGAAAATAATTATCCTTTTCTGTTTAAAAAGGGCTCCTAATCTGGTATTAACACATTGATATTGCTGCCTTGCTTTGACATTGTAAAGGCTTGCAAGGGAGATGGGAGCAGCTCTAATTCTGCAATCTAATACTTCTCCTGTTATACCTGCCTAATTGCAATGGCTCCTCTTTGGTGCAGCCTCCCAAAGATGCTGCTAGAGCATTGTGGTAAGCCACACCAATTGTGCTCTAATTTCATTACTGTTTGATTTGGCCAGCACTTTATTAACTTTCTCTGCAGTGTTAGATAGTTTGCAGAGGGGATTAGTACCTGAGTGGGTTACAGCATTTATTTATTGTGTGCACTTAATTTAAATTCCTCTTGAAATGGAATTGTATTAAACTAATTTGGAAAAACTTTGAAATTACAGTAAAGCTGCTTTTAAGAATTGATTTTTTTTTTCTTGCCCAAGTAACTGTGCTTATTAAAATTATCACGATTGTCACAGTCAGAATAGTTCAAATCAAACAGAGCACCTGGATCTCACTGGGTTTTGGTTTTGGCCATTTTTGCTTCATGAGAAGTGAAGGTAGGCAATGCTTTGGGGTCCCATTACAATGAATGGCCAGCTGTCCTCTGTCAGCTCTCAAAAATCAAGCGGTACCTGTCAGGATTTGTGCTGGGGGAGTTACCAGAAAGAACAGCACTGAAAAATGAGAAAAGCATAAAAAATGGTCTCTAACTACATTAAAGACTTGTGAAACTTCCGCCATTCTGAAAAAAAAACCCTGTAATTTTACAGAGTGGAGCCATCCTTCCTGACTCAGAGTGGGAAAAAGACCTATTCAATGTTATGTTTTAATCATATACAACACAAAGACTTTCACTGTGCTGTTTAAAATCCAGCCTTCTTTCAGCCTGTGTTCTGCTGGGATGTTTTCATCCAAAACGGACTGCTGAGGCTGACGGGAGCAGTCTGAAAAAGCAGCTTTAACCTTCCTTCCTGACACTTCAATAGTGACATCCACTGTGGGAAACTAGGGCATAAATGCATTAACACTTGTCACTGGGAAGAAAATCCTCTCCGTGATGGGGACCAGAAGAGAGTGATTCTCAGATGCATGATACAAATTGGTTCATTATTTATTTCAATCAAAGTGTGTAGGTGCTGTTCTAATGAAAAAGCGCACTTTGCAGAATACATGAGCTGACACTGTGCCAACCCCAAAGCCTTCCTGACCTACAAAACGAAGGAGAGCTTTGATGCTAGCTTCACTCTTCGAAAGTCTCAGACAAACAGGCTTTGCCCAGAAGCTTGACAGGGGTAGGACCTATTAAAGCAGATGCCAAACCCACTCTGTTCGCTGTTGCCTTCCAGGGAAAACATCTTGCTGTTGCCTTCTGGGTGTTACACTTCTGCACAAAAGCAGCCCAACTGCTTGGTGTTCTGTAAGTCCTTTGGACTTCACTAGATACCATCCTACCAGTGCCACTACCCCATTGCAAGTTGTCTGTAAGTTTAGCAACGCTCTCATCTTCCTAGATGGATAAAAGAGAGCTGGTTCCCTGCTGGAGCAGGGGTTTTCCATGCCTCCAGCTGTGTGCAAATATAACAGTTGTATAAATCAGTAGTCATGATCTGACTGAAGGAAGGGGTTAACATACTGCTGCTTCTCTCTCTGCTCCCAGAGCAAAAGCCATTGTCCAGCAGTGTGGGGAAAGTCTGGCTTTAATGCTGAGATGTGTATTTTACTGGTTGTGCTGGTCTTGTGATGACCAAGATCTGTTGGAATATTTATATATTTCTCAATACAATCAAAGATCAAAAAGAGACTCAAAATGGTATGGGTTTTGAGAGAGCTTCTGTTCAAAGCCTGTACCAAAACACAAACCCCAAAGGCTTTCCTTACTTAATGCAACCCTAACACTCTGTTGCAAATGGTGCAGCCCCAGAAGATCCATGGTGTCCCCTGCGCTGGTGGAGGAGGGTGGAGAAGACCCATAGCAGCCATCTCTGCTCATTGTAGTGCCCAGCTGTCAGCCCATCAGCTTTAATCGTGGCTGGCAGGAGCTCTGATAGCAACTGACCTCGAATTAAAGACTAAAGTCCCTGTCTCATCTGAACTCATTTCCCGTCATGAAGGATGTCAGATGACAAGTGGGACAGGTATTAAACATTAAACGTTAACCAGCTGTTTGTCCTTAAAATATTAATCCTGGTCTTATGCTCTTACCTGTTTTCCCAGGCTGTCTGGGTTTGAAGGACTTGAGACTTTCATGAGTGATCACTACCTATCTTGTGGTCTTCCATGTCCCACATCTGCAGTGCTAGTTTCCAGCTTTTGAACCCTCCTCGCAGGTATTTCTGCAAGGAACATGCTTGCCGTTTTTGTCTGGGAATACAAACGTGTGGGTGGGCTGACTTCAGGCCAGCTTTCAATTTGCCTTCCAGGCTCCCAGCAGCATAGATTATATTCCCCTTCACTTAATAATCTTCCCCACCCTTTACTCTTCTAGTCTTTGCAGCAGAAAAGCAAAGCATCTCATCTGTACCACGGAGCAACCTTCCTCCATATAGGTTGTATCTGGATCCTCCACTTCTTGGGGTGGGGAGCTGAGCAGAGAAATATCTTCATTGGTATGATGGGGCTTGGGCGGCGGGATGAGATGTGGCATGTCCTGATCCAGCAACAATCCAACTTCCCTCTTGTATGGAGTAACAGACATCCTCCTCTTTCTCTCTGAATAAAAATACAAGCATTTCTATATGGGAAACCTGTCCCATAGCTCAGCTGGAAATAAATAAATGCAACAAACAAATGGTGGCACTGCTCCAAAATGCGCAGTTATTCTGGCTGGTGTGCTGTCGCTGCTGTTAGGTGCGGGGCTGTGGGGAGCTGGGTGAGATGGGCTTGTCTTGGCCCGCAGCCTTATTTTTCAGTCCACATCCACATGCTCATCAAAGGATTTAAACCTCTATACAATGAGTAGTCTGAAGTGCAGTGAGTCATAGTTCTTGGATAGCTAGGACAGAAGGGACCTGCTGGGTCACCTAGCCCTCTGCTTTGCTTTCAGAAGAATCCTTCCTAATTAAGGCATGACTGGTGATTGCAAGATGTCTTGTTTGGGTGGTTTAATAAATTGCCATCTTCTCTGCGAGAAGTGAAGAGTGTGTTTACTATTGCACCTGTAAATGTCTCAGCTGTAAGGTGGTTATTTACAGCACTATTCTAATGCAAATGTTTGTGGGTTACGTTTGCATTGATCATACAGGGAGTGCAGACAAATTTTATTTCTTGGCATATTTAGCCTTGGTTTTTTCCTCCTTCCTGCTGTATCTGTTCCACTGTACACTATGTAATAGAAATTGCTTGATGTGTAATTGCCTGTCATTCAAGTGCCATTTTACAATATAGAGCTATACCAATTAAAATATTCTTCCTCCTCCAATTAGTTTTGATTCCTGGGGTGAGATATTAGTGTTTTTCTGGAGAACGTGCCACTAAATCATTTGGTACTTTATACATTTATTTACTTTTAAATGTATTCTAAGTGAAAGGTAATGGCTTGTAGTTACAATGCAGAAAAGAGCATTCATTGTCAGAGCCTTATGGCGGCTGTGGTGCTCCCAGCATGGATGCAGCTTGAGTTCTCCAGACTGATGGATGTGAAATCACCAGTGGTATACTGCCAAAGAGGCAAAACCTGCTCTCTTGTAATGTGCGTCTTGGGGCGTGAGGTAGGGAGAGGTTTAGGTATCACAGTTTCAAGTTTCCCGGATGAACTATTTTTTGACGTTTATTTGTTAGTCTTAAGCCCCATAGCTCCTACCTGCTTCTTTCATGGATGTGGGCAAGCATCAAAAATGGTAGCTCTGCATGAGAAACATAGGGAAACTCTTCAGAATTTATATTTCTTGTTTGGAGTGGTCCTCTAATACGATAGTGGCTTTTCAGTGTGTACAGAGACTTTGGAAAAGTGCAGTCTGAGAGTGGAAAGTCTTGCCTTGAAACAGCCTGCTTTGTGATTAATAATTTTATCTGTAGCCTTGTAATACCTGCTGTAGGTGATAGCGCAGAGGTAATTGCTCTGATGGGATGCAGGAAGTGTTGCTGGTTGGAAGATACAACGTGCCATCTTTTAATGTCTCTCCTCAACGTCCACTGGGGATAATCCTACCCTGGGGTAGGATGGCCTTAAATCTGATGGAGCTTGGATTAGATGCCAACTGATTTAGGTACCTAATCTGTAGTGAGTAAAACTATTAGTTTGTATCTTGTAAGCACACAAAGAAATATAGAAAAACGTTAGGATGCTTTTTGAACTTTATGTATTATTAGTCAAGACAGTGGACATTATTTTAGCTACTGGCAACGATATTGCCATGGGCTTGTACTCACAGGACTATGCCTGGATCCATTGATTTCTGTTGTGGGTGGGAGAGAGGGAGGGAGGGGGCTGCAGCTTGTTCTAAAAACTACTGTGAGCTGCTAAGACTAATTCCATTATTTTTTTTTAATTGTTAGTTGAAACTTTAACTCAATGACGGCTGGAAACAACAGAAATGACTCTTAGTCTGTCAAAACTGAACTTGAGCTTTTCTATGGAAGACCTAATATTTGCCTTAGAAACACCTGGTTTCATTTTGGTCTGTAATTGCCTGGAGTTTGCCTGGCTGCACAGACTGCTGAAAGTCGTTGGTACGTCAAGTCCATTGTGTATGTTCAGAGTGTCAGCACTTGTGTAGGTTGTGTTAAGTGTCAACATCCCTTATTTGTGGAAAAAAATGATCCATTGGGGCTCGTTTCTCCTAGAGCCAGAGCAAACCTGGAACAAAAACCCATGGCTTTTACAGTCATATTTTTCTTTCAGCTCCCACTTCTATTTATTTTATGATGCTGCTGGCACAGCAGGGATGGTTTGCTCTTCCTCTGCTGCAGACGGAAACTTTGTGTTTGCTGGGAGGTGCAGCTGCAACCTGTTTTTGGCAGTTTATGTCGAAGAGCAAACTGCAATTCCAGTTGAACACTGTTTTTCTTAAATAAGAACTTATTTAAATGGAATCAGGTTAAAAACCAACTAAGAGTCTTTATGGAAGAACTTCCAGTTTATACATGGCCTGGCGGGCATGTGCACAAGCTTGCCAGGATGTGGGAGAGGTGGCCCTTCACAACGGTGTCCCTGTCTCCTTCCTGAAGCTGCCCAGGAAAGAGCAGGTTCTCAGTTCCTCTTAAATCTGGCCAAATTTTGAAGCGAGGGTGAGAAAAGTGGTCTAGCTTGTGTTGATGCAAAGTGAATATAGATTTTTCCAAGACCTGTTTGTTTCAGTGAAGAATGTGTAGGGACAGTCTGATCTGGTGTGTCGGGAAAAGGCTAATAAAAGCATTCAGGACAGTAAGCAGCTGCTTCTTCTGGCTGCTGGCATGCTTCCTTCTGGCTACGTGGTGGGTCAGGTATAAGCTGCTGCTTAGTCCAGGCCACCATCTGAAGTGATGTCCTAGAGGACTTCTGTGTCCATGGGTGATGGGCAGAAGCCTGGAAGAATGAACCCTCTCCCTGTTCTAGCAGTCCTCTTGCTACGTAGTGCTGTGTACTGCAGAAGCCTAAATTGCTATCCTCAATGTGAGTTTAAAGGTGGTCTCAGGAGCTCTACCTGCTTCTTAGTTTTCCTGATCACTTTGGTGTTTGTAATCTGCCCCTTACTCTCCTGTTGCTATGAAGAAAAGCAGAACAGGCAGGAGACACCGATTACGTGCTTGAGAAACAATGAAAGTTTATGGTCTTGCAAATGCTGCCAAAACATGAAAAGGAAAGGGAAAGGATGAATCTGGGGGAAAAAAAAAAAAAAAATTTCCGTTTCTTACATCGTGTGTATCAGTAATGGATGGAAAATTATTTCAGACAAAGCTGTGAATTTTTTTTGTCCTTATAAAAACACTATAATTTTTTTTTTTTAAAGCTTCCCTATAAGTAGCATAGCCAACCTCATTTCACAGCTAGATACATTCATCGCAGTTAAACGCAATGGACAAAATCTACACAAACCAACTGCTTAACATTATAAGCAGCTTGCATAAACATGAGTTATTAAGGTCACAAAAGCTCCTAGAAACCAGCAGAAATGCGTGCACAGTTGCATTTCTTTTTTCAAAACATGCATTAATTAATAAGGGGCTTAGTGCCCAGTCTGTTTCTCCCCCCCTGCCTCCATCAGATTTTGCTTTCATCAAGTGGAAGGGGAAAGTGTCACTTCTCTCTCTCCCTCCCCTCCCTTTTCTTTGGCTGAAGCACAGAAAGGTGCCAGACTTCATCCTACACAAGTGCATCAATCACAGCTGTGTTATCCTAAAATGCTCAGGCGTGTTGTGTTGGGGTTGTCACAACCCTCCGAAATGGCCAGAGGTTCATTTCATGCCTGCCTGGACTGCCTGCGTCCCTGCTGGGATAGGAGCGGGAGACTGCAGTCAAGTTGCCAGGAGCTCTAGAGCAGTCATGTTCAGGAATTTGGGCAGTGCAGAGGGGGCAAGGTGCTCACAGGAGGAGGGTGGAAGAGGAGAAGGCAATGAGGGGGATGCGGTAGTAGCTAAGAGGTCCTGCCCTCTCTCTGGAAGTGCCGCACACCCCAGTTTGTGTAGGGGTGCACCTCGTGTCTGCTGTTGACCTCCTCCGCGGGATGGGGGCATGGACAGCATGTGGTGGCCGCGGTGACCCTGGGCGTTGGAGCTGCCAGAGCGTGTGGAGGGAGCCCCTCTCCAGCCCTTTCCAGCACAGGAAAGAATAGCAGGGGCTTGATTGGGAAACGAGACCTGTGGACTGCTGTGATTGAGGGGCCGAGCCCTGCTTGTATGCAGAGTAGAGTCAAAGTGCATGTAAATATATGTCAAGGTCAACACTGGGAGATGTTTGCAGCAAGGAGTTGAAGAAGAAAGAAACGGGAATAGAGCGATGTTATCTTTTTTGATTTATTATTTCAGTTGTGGTGCTGGCTGGGTTGGAAGCAAGTCAGACAAACTGTGGGGAGGGAAGAGGCTGCAGTGACTGAGGTGGGAAACGGGGAGAACCACGATGGCGGGTGATGGGGGAAGGCTGAATCCCAGCGCGCTTACGCAGGACGAAGCAGCTCAGATGAGAGCGCTTGTTCATTGGGGCCTATGTTTGGGAGAGACGATGTCTTCAGAGATGGTCCTAAAATGTCAAAAATATTAAGAGGAAGCGAACTTGTGTAGAAGCGGGGGGAGCGGGGCTGTGAGTCTTGGGATCCTGAAGATAGCAAATGGCTTGAGATTTTCTTGCCTGGTTTGTACTGTAAGTAAAGCCTCTGAGGCAGACACCTCTCTGTGTTTGTCACGGGTCAGTACAGAAAAGACAGGGGACAAAGGCTGACGGTAACTCCTGTCTGGGGTCATGGCGTCTGCAGAAGAAACTTGGATATCCAGGATCTGGATTACTGAACTCCAGAAAGACCAAATCAGTTTTTTCTGGCCTTGTTGGGTTTTAGTGATTCCACTTTTGCTTTGTGCTCTAATGAAATACAAGGCAAATGTCAAGACATCAAATGTGGTCTTTTAAAAATCTTCCTAGGTAAGGTCTCGGCTCTTTATGTGCGGGGAATTTAATATCTGCAGTTGCTAGAGAAACAGTTCATGGAGAGACAAACGTTAAAGACATTATTCAAATGCTTCTGGTCTGGGGTCTGTACCTAGTTTTAAATTACCAAACAGCAAAGGACTTCTTTGGGATGAGTTTGGAGGGAGGACCTGCCTCCACTGTGCTGCGAGATAGCACACAAAGGCCACGGTGCAAACATTTACCCTGTAGGATAATGCTTATTGGGGCAGCCTTGTTAAACAGCAAGAAAAATGTTTGTCCTGTGTTTCATTCCAGCATAGTTTCTGAAAATAACTAGTCAGGGGCTACTTTTGATATATAATAAAAAACCTCAAAGCAACAAAGGGGCTTTAAAACAAGCAAAGACTTGACATATTTGTTAATATACAGGGTAGCAGTGCATTAAGTTTGAGGCATGCTTTTTAGTTTTTTTTTAATGAAATGAGGACACTAATTAAAATTAATCCATTTATAAATCTTTTCGCATGCAATTTTAAAGCGTAAATAAAACATTCGCCTTGTCTGTCTCTTTTCTCATAGTGAGACAATACAGACCATGTAACCTTTAACTCTTTAAGGTAATGAGCAGAGAAAGCTGTCTTAAATGATTTACTAAAAGATATAAAAATTGTTTGCACGGTGGAGATAGCTTTTAAAGAGTAGGGAAGATGGCAGTGGGAATGTTGGGGAGTGCCTCAAAGTGGTTTTTAATGCTTGCTTTTGGGAGCAAACTTAAGTGAATTCATCCCTGTGTATTTTATAATGCAAATTATCGCTCTGAGAAATGCACATCAAGGAAGGCAGCCAACAGACAGCTCATTTTCATGAGAGGGGTGGGAGTGGAGGGCAGGGAGGCAGCCAGGGCGAGAAACCGCTCAGGTTTGCTGCTCCCAAACCCAAGAAGGATTTGCACTGGCAGGGTTGGGGAAAAAAGAGAGGTGGCCAAGTGGATCAGGTAGACCACTTCACAAAGATGCCATATTCAATTAATTTCTGTGATTCAAAACAAAAAAGAAAAAAGGAAAAAAAAAAGGGCCTTATGACAAAGACACTCTTTGAAGTTTTAGTTTTGTGACACTTGAGACCGCAGTGTTGTCAATGCTGAAGATATTATTCTGTGTCTTGTTTAAAAGGGAAGCTAAACACAACCTTGGGTCTGTGATTGTTGGTACCTCCTCAATGTATGATAATTAGTAAAGACCATGAGAAAAGTAGTACAGCTGCTGAGGGAACTATATATTCTAATTTTTTAATGTGTTCAGATATTATCAATTGTGTCTACAGATCTTTTGTGCAGTTATGGCTGTGCAAATGTTGCCCGTGTCTGTGCAGTCAACATTAAGGCACTTGCGCATACAGTGGTGGCAAAACTGCTTAAAAAAAACCCAACCCAAACCAAAAAAAACTCCAAACACAAAAAAAACCCTATAGATGGTATTTTAAATGGTAACATAAGTTGTGTGTCTCTGCTCTGTCTTAGCCCATGCAGAAGGGAAGAGAGCACGGGGCAGGTCTGTTGTTTGTGAGGATGCTCCCCTCTGCTTTCATATGCAGATTTTGAATAAGAAAAGTACCCATCTCTGCTTCTTGTCATTCCTATCCCTGGGATGTTTTGCATTCTTCACTATCTTCTATCGGTTTCCTGCACTTTGGTCTCGATGGCTGTTCTTTCTAGACCTTGCAGCCTGCAATCTGCTGAGCACTGACACCCATCCCAGCTCCCAGCCCTCTTTGCCAGGTCTGAAGCTCAGCAGCTGCAGACAAAGTGAAGGTAGGAGGAGGAAATTGCAAATCCCCAGAGCAAAATTTGCAAATCAAAGTTGTCCTGGCTTGGGAAGAAGCGGCTTGCTATGGCTCTCCTACAGACGCAAATGGCAAGGAGTTTCTCTTTGGTGAATTAGCAGATGGAGAGTTCAGGTAAAGAGTTGTTTCCAGCAGTGTTTGTACTCTATAAATATTTACCCGTAGTGAGTAGGTCCATTGCTGCACCTTTCCCAGAGAAGTCATGCCCAGGTAGCAGATTTGAGCCCTCTTTCCCCCCAAGACTAACGGGATTTAGCTTCATGACAGCAAGTTTGTGGCTCTTAAAACAAGTTGCTGTGACCTCCTGTTTTAAGCTGTGCTCCTGGTGATGTCTCTTTTTTGGAAAGGCACAGAGAGACATGGGAAGTGGAGCAGCTCAGGAGGACATGGCTGGGTCCTCACCCTCCACCTTGCGAGCACGTGAGCGGATTTCTCGTTGCAGAAAGCAACTTCTGCATGGGGCCATGATGGGGTTTTTATCCTGTGTGCTCTGTTTTCTGTTTTAAAGTGCTGTGCAAAATGACTTCTTTGCTTCAAACTACAGATTCAAAACTGCTAACCACCCACCGTACAGCTGCTAATGCACAGATTATCTCCACAGCCAACAGCTTTAAGTAATCAAACAGAGATAATTCTACCTCTGTGACCTAACAAATAAACACCGGGATCAGGAAAAATCCTCTCGCCCACACAGTCCTACCCAGGTTTTCAAGGACAGGGTAGAGGGTTTCATCAAAACCGTCAGCAGTGACCAGGCCACCGGGTTTGTCCCGTGGTGGGTTGATGGTGTGATACGGCTGTGCGGTGAGGTCACCATGCTCCGTAACCGGATGAGACCATCTCCTGTTGCTGCTGCAGAAGACATTAAATGAGTAGAGCATACACCAAAGGTTGTGTATGCAGTCCTGCTTTTACAGGAAAAATTGTGGCTTGGAATGACTTTCGTTAATGACTTCAGCCGTTAATTTTCTGTTCTTCTGAAGAACAGACGTTTCTCACAGCTATCAGGGGTTTAGTACCATTAAGAAAATACAGCTGTTACATATCCTAACGTTGCAT
Organism: Buteo buteo; assembly: GCF_964188355.1. Taxonomy (NCBI): domain Eukaryota; kingdom Metazoa; phylum Chordata; class Aves; order Accipitriformes; family Accipitridae; genus Buteo; species Buteo buteo. The sequence continues at coordinate 12,484,599 of NC_134204.1, read as the reverse complement.
CTGTGGCTTCTTCCTCACTGACCAATCTCTATCAATGTTGAGAAAGAAAAAAATTCTAGCCCAGAAGTCATGTAAGAAAACATATCTTTTTTTACACTTTAAAAGTCTGTTCCTTTTTGCTTTTATTTCCCAGGTCAGCTGATCATGACTATTTTACTCGATATGAGGTCTCAGCTTTTTTGTGTTAGTAAATTGTAGCAGCTCGAAGCTTCTCTCATTTTCCCTGCCCTTTTTCCCCTTTGTTCTAGGAAACTCATTTCCTTATTCCTGCTATTAGGAATACTTAGCATGTTGTCATTGGGAAGCAGCACTCATTTCTTCATGGAAAGAAGCTGCTTAATGTTTCATGAATTACAGTGAATAATTAAATAAAGAAAAATATCTAAGCCCACAAGACTAGCTGGCAGCTGAAAGGAAGAAAGCATTTGCAGTCTGCTGGGGAAAAGTGACACTCCTGGCCTGGTGTCTTAAACCACAAGGGTAAGGTTTAAAAATGAATATGTCTGGTGTGACATTAAAAAAATCTGGATTTTTTCAACTTTCCATGCATTTATAACATTAATCTTTAATTGTCATGTTCTTGAGCTACTGGCTGCGACAACAGAGCTGAAATTGAAGGGGCTAAGGAAGACCAGGCTGGTAAGTGGAATGGAGTGTCTGCAGGGACCATGACCTTGTGAACTGCCAGGGACGGAAAGGCTGTCAGCACTCAGGCGGGCGGGGAGCTTGGCAGCTGAATAGTGTATGGCACTAGTGGTCTTCACGTAGGATGTCTAAATAAGGGGTTTTATTGACCTTTATAGTTCTTTTCACCCTTTCCGGGCTGCTGCAATCGTTGCCCGTTTTCTTTTGATTCTGTAACAAATCTTAAACCACAGCTGTTGGGCTCTGCAGAAATGGGATTAAAAACTGGGGAGATGGGACTTCTGTTCTAGGAGTTGGGACAGGGTTGACTGCTCCCAAAAGGATCTAAATGGACCATAGAATTTTTTCCTTTTCAAATAAAACTAGAACTGAGCTGTAATTTTGCAGTGACCTTTGCTATTTTACAGAATGAGATCAGACACTTGCTATCCTCATGGCAGAGGGAGCATCATTCTAACAGTAATTCAGGACCCGGTTACAAATGGGGATGTGTGTTGCGTGTTTGGGGTTTTTTTCTTTCCTCTCCTATCTAGCTTTTCCCTCTGCTGCACATGTCATCTCAAACTGATAACATGCTTTAGCAGAATTTGCTGAGACCAGAGACAGAGGGAGGCTTGTGCAGAAGCAATAGCTCCCTGCGCCATTGCACATCCCTTTGAATTTGGTTAGTGTTAGTCCCATCAGCTATGGTAGGAGCCTTTGTGTTCTTCTTTTTCTACCCCTCTGTGCCGAGATGTGTAGGCTGGATCACATAAATTGCGTCTGCATCTTTCCACTGCCTTTTGCATTTTTCTCTCTGCGTGTGATCTGCAGCTTTGTCTGCAGTGGGGACACAGTGAGCAGGACTGGTGATGCCCTGTACCACTGTGAGAATTACTGATGTGGATCTGGTGTGCTTGATACACACCAGAGCAACTGCTCTAATAACCAGAGGACATCTCACAGCCCTACAGCTTTCATGTGCTTTGCTGCTCTGCCAGCCCGACTCTGGCCTGACCTCTGCTCAGAATGAGAGATTAGCTCCAATTCTTCTTGTAGCAAAGTGGGCTGAGGTTTAGGGAGCTGTTGCAGCATGCCGGAGAGCATCCAAAAGGAGGAGAAAGGGGACTTTTTGATTCCAAAAAGACTGTCACAAATTCTTGTTGAGGGTTGGGCTGGATCAATGCTGTTAACTGTTCTGCTGGCTTATCTATGTGGATTTTAATTACTGCCCCTTGCACCTCATCTGTGGTAGCTCACCGGTTTGTGATCAGCTGTATGGCAGAAAGGATAGTGGCATTTTAAATGTGCTGCTTATACTGCTGGCTTAGGCTTTTCCTGTAGACTTGACTCAGCAAGGTGCATAACCACACATCTAGTTTGAATTGCATGTATACTACTACTGAAGCTAGTGACACTCTTCCTGCGGCTCATTTAAGATGCGTGGTTGCAGCATGACCCAATTCCCGTTGAAATAGGTGGAAGAATTTCCCACTATTCTGATAAACCCAGATCAGGCCCTAAATCCACTTAACCCTTCGGGCGCCTGCACTGATGTCTGCCTATCATGGTACTGTGGTCTGGGAGTGGTACAAATACTGGCATGCACTGCACTGACCAAATGCTTTCCATATGGTGTACCAAAAGAGGAGCTCTCCTGGGCCCCAACCGCTCTGTGGTTTATATTCTGATGCTGCTTTGTGTTACTACCTGATTACTCCCCTGCCTCAACCACTCTTGATTCTTTTTTAGGAGAAACTGCATTTTCTCTGTGCATGAGTAACAGGTAAGAGGAGTCACTGCGCTTGAGAGCTCCGGTGTCAGTAAGAAGGCAACGGCAGCGAGACCTGGAAATCCAGTAAACCTGGTACCACCAACCTGAGGATTAAACCCTTCCCACTGAAACATGAGCCCAGGCTGCCAAATTGCCCATGATAAGCTTTAAAGAACTGGGAGTAAAACCATGCATGCATCTATTTCCTTTGCAGCAACTTTTTAGCTGGAGGCTCTTAAATTGCTGCAGCAATGAATGGAGAGCCCCAGCAAGAGACCTGGCAGCGCTCAGCTGTGCTCTGGGATCCCATTCTTGGGGTTTTGTTTGTTTGTCGTCTGGATTAAAGGGATTAAAGACTTAACCTTTGTACAGCCTTTCAAATAATAACATGTTTGTGCTCGTACTGCGTGTCAGGGAAACATTTTTCCCCCCTCCTGATTTTCATGATATAAGTAAAAAGCTGAAGGTGGACAGCCTTGTGTAAAGTCAGGTCTTGTGCTTTAAACCTTCCGTAAATCCCCATTCTTCTCCATCTGGTGGTCCTGCTGGGACTGGGGCAGGGTACCTGCTTCAGCCACCCACCCCTGAGTACTCGGAGCGGTCATGTTGGTGGGGGGCTGCGGTCTGACCTGCCAGCTCCTCATCCAGCTGCTTCACCTCTGGGCTGTGTTTTTCATAATCAGAAATGAAATTTATGTTGCCAGACGGGACCCTCCTGCCTGTTGGTCTGTCGCACACCATCTGGCTGTCGCAGTTCTTCACCTCCTGCTCTGGAACGGCTTTTTTAAAATAGGTTTTAGAGATTTGCAGTTTGCAGCATAGCCCTTTGAGTGAGTGGCAGTGGCTTTTTTTCCCCCTTTTCTTTTGGGATTATTCCAACAGTGACTGAAGTTTTCAAAAGCATCCAAGTGATTTAACGCATTTATTGTCATCTGCAAAAAAAAAGACTAAAATCGTACTGGCTTTAAGAGGGACTCAAGAGCTGTCTTTAGCTTGAATGTTTTATCTCATCCCTGTGCGTATTCACCATGTGAGTAAGGGAAGACCCAAGGCCACCTTTGGGACCAGCTGGTCGCACCTGCAGTATGCCATCTGCAAGCATGGCCAGGACTTGCTCTCCTCAGCATGGTGCAACACCTGCATGGTCTGGGGGATGCCCAAGAGACAGCCAGGTGGGCGGAGGGGTGCGGGTGGCCCAGGCTTGAAGACCGCGTCCTTGGAGCTGCTGCCCTAGAAATAGCACTGAGCCAAGACACACTGTATGTGGGGACAGGATTTCTTGGGGGTGGGATTTCTTGGGGTTGAAGTGCGTGGGGAAAAAGCTCCCCTCTGGCAGCTCACTCGCTGGCAGGCAAGATGACCCCTCTGTTTGCCAGCCATGGGTAGCAGCAGTCCACCAAGGGGCTGTTTTCAGACAGCCGGCAGTACCGTAGGATTCCGGGAGATGCAACTCTCAGCATCAGGCTCTGCAAACCGTTGGTAAAAAAAAGAATAGTAAATCCTTTTGACTCTTTCTGTTCACAACTGACTGGATATAACAAAGACTTTATCATCTGGATTAGATAACAGCTTTACCATCTGGACTGTCATCACATTCAGTAACTTTTACCCCCTCCATCAAACTACAGTTCTTTTCTAGATAGAACAGCCAACGTAAATAGTAATTTAAAAATTACAATACATAGAAAACCCACGGATCTACAAATCTGTAACAAGAGGCTGTAGGATCCAGCCATGCTCAGGACCTGAGTGACAACTGCTTTCCCTCCAAAGATAGCACATGCAATGTGAGCCTCTAACAAAGGTTGTTACCATCAAGGACTTTCCTCTAGAGAAATAGATTTTTAAAGAACTGTCTGAATATTGCCTAAAAATGTACTTTAAAGAGAATCCTTAATCAAAGTGATATAACAACAGGAGTATTTACTTTTCTACTTGACCCTGGAACTGATAAGTCACAGATAGTTAACCATTCTCTGCATTTTAGAGAGGATTTTATCTTGGAACAAATTTGCCCTACCCTTCCTAAATTTAGAAGACACGAGTGCCCTTGTGTCTCCTGTGCACCAAAGGGAATACAGGCTGAGCTTGAGCAATATATGTTAAATTTGCCAACAGTTCTCCACTGCAATAAATACCTCTTGCAACATAACACTGAAATCTGTGGATTGCAAGCCTCTGCTTTCTGGAGTGTAATATACTTCATCCACTCCACCAAATGCCCAAAAGAAAATTCTAAGTGAAATTAAACCACTATATATGAGAGTGAACTTGCACAGGCAGTTGATTTGGGACACAAACACCTTATTCTGCCTCTTGACTGTACAATTTGCAGAAGCAGTTCACAGCAGGTACGTGATAGTCAAACAAGTTGTGTTGGACATAAGGCTGTGTGGTGAATAACATGAAGAAATAGATGGAAATATGGTTACAGATCTGAAACTTTATCTTTGGAAACTCTGTGTAGCATTTCTGAGAGCTCCACTTGACCTACGACCACTGGATAAAGGCAGTAAAAGAGATGTAAAGGCAGTCAAAGCGAATTAATTAAAAAAGTCTAAGTGAATATTAATAGGACCTGCTATATTCAACAATTTACAAGCGTGTCTGGCATTTGTAGATGAACTCTGCTGTTTGTTACATGTTACATTAAAGAGGAATCCTGAACCAACATATCAAAATGTCAGACTAACGCAGCATTTTTCTTTGATCTCCTTTTTTGTTAAAATGAATTATTGATAGCCTTTTTCATGGCTGGCAGGAGAGATTTCTGATTTTTATTTGCGTATTAGATCAAATCTCCTATTCCTTCTGTAGGCAGAGCTCTTTATAACAATATCTAGATGTGATACGTGCAATTACAGAGCTCAAATTCTTTCTTGTGGGGAATGTTCTCCCCACCCATCCCTTGTTGCTGTGATTTCTTAAGCTGATATTTTCATTGGAAGTCTTAAAGCAAATATATAGCCCACCCTGGAACTAGCGGTCAGGATGAGGGCGTGATGGTTTTGTGTGGGCTCACAGACCACACTGGTGGGTCTCCACCTCCTTAGAGGGATCTGAGCTGCTTTACCCAGGATCTGCAGAGAAAAACCTGCTCAGCTTCCAGCGATGTGGCTTGGGAAGGTGTTTTGCCAGAGCAAGGTCAGATTTATGCTAGGTTTCAGAAAGCCCAGGTGGGGAGAGGGTGTGCACTGTTATTGGGTTCTTGGTGGCGTTGGGGGATAACAAGGTCTCTACTAGCCTCTGTCACCTGCTCTGGACATCAGCAAAGCCTTGGTCCACGCAAGAGCTCTCAGCTGCTCCGAGTTTCATGGTTTGCAAAACTCTTTTACTTTTCAAACATCAGCCCAATTACGGTTCTGGCAGTCCTGTGTTTCTTGAGGGTCCACCTCACCCCTGGAACTTGGCAGCCCCCAAATCCATTTGCTGTGCTCTGCCTGCAAATGCAGAAGTGGTTTTGGCTTGTTTTATTTTAAGGTCAAAAGTCTCCATCAGAGTAATGGAGAAAACAACTGTTCCTCCTCATGCTCTCCTGTTCATCTTTTTTAGCGTTTTTAATTGCTTCCAAAAGATGCTGCCAGGGTTTGGCAGTTGTTGTTGGGGCTCTTCCTCCAATGCCTCTGGGTTTGCTCAGGCACAGGGAAGGAGGGTGCAAGACATGGCCATCAGGCTCATGAAGGGTTTTAAATTTGGATGGATTAAAATTGTCTCACTTGGTTTTAGCCAGAATAAATCAACTGGGAGGGTGGGTGAGGGTGGCCTTAGGCAGACTGCCGTGTGGAGGACAGAGGGACACACTTAGCTTCTCATACTTCACCATCCCCAAATGTGCTTCTGTTACCTGCATCCCATTACAGATCTGGGGAGCACAGTTCCCTCCCTGCGATTTTTGGAGAGGGGACCAGTGGTCCTTGCTTTTTTGTGCCCCCACAGAGATGTGGAGCCTGTGAGTTCCTTTCCCTGCCTTCTGCCATCTCTCAGCCAGCAGGTCTGCCCACTTTCATCATGCTGAAATCAGGTTTTCTCTCTCCATTCCGCTGACCCACTTTAGGCTCTTTGAAGGCGCAGCGGATCTCCCCGGCGGCTGCAGCTCTGCCTTTGGGGGACACGGGCGGGTGGTGGAGCTGAGCGGACGAAATGGCAGCAGCATGCCCAAAACCTGTGGGAGGAGGGTGGTTTTGGAGGTGCAGCCCCCCCTTGGTTTGCTCCCCTGTATTTTGTCGCATGTTTTTCTCCCTTAACTGCTGCCTAGCGTGTGTTTTTAAAGAAAAAAAGCTCATTTTTTAAAGGAGGTTTTATTTCAAGGCTACCGGAGCAGTCCACAGTGGGGTTGCAGATACACACACTCACGCTTTGTGCCTTAATAGCACCTGACATAACCTGGTCATACGCACGAGCAAGACCCAGATCATCCATCCCCCACTGCTGCTCTCTCCCCGCTCCCGTCCCCAGTATGTAGGGCATCCTGTATCCCAGGCAGCATCCCCACCTGAATCCCTTCAGGAGCCCCAGGGGCGGCCCTCCCCACCTCTCCATCTTGTCCTGGGGTCTCAGTTTCATGTTCAGCTGCTGAATTTGGGGCATGCGCGGCTCTTTCTCAGTGCGTGGGTGGGGATGCCGGCTTTGCTCTGACTTTACGGGCACGATTGCAGCTCTGCAGTTGTAATTACGTGAGCCCAGCCGAGGAGCGATGGTAGGGGAGAGGAGCTCCGTGGTGAGATGACTCAGGGGTGCGATGATGCAAGCCTGGGGCCTGACTTTCTCATTGCAGGCAGGAGAAACATCCCTCCAAAAAGCCGGCGTCTAGGTCGGGGAGTGATTTACCACATGGCTGCGAGTCTCCATTCTCTCTGCTTGGCACGGGCTCCACTTCCCACCACAAAGGTCTCCAGAAAAAGCTTGAGACCATTTGTTATCACTGTTTTTGCTGGTATTTGGTGATTTCCCGCATGACTGGAGGATCTTGGGTGGTGTAGGGCGAAACTAAGGACTTGTCTTCATGAGATACTGCTCATGATGAATTCCCTGTCAGTTGACCTTTGGGAGCTTCTATTACAAATCGGTTTTATTTCCTTCCATGTCCCTTTAACCAAGAACAGGAATTTTGTCTTGCATCCAAATTTACTTTAACCTGGATGAATCTTTCTGTGTAGATTCACTTTGGGGTGTCAGAGGATCTGTGACCATACAAAGCTGGTCTGGTGCTGCAGCAGCAAAGCCACCTTTGACTGACCCTCCCTGACCCTTCGGCACAGGAGACAGTAGCTGGTGTTTCATAGTTAGGACTTTTGCATGGCTGGTAAATTCAACCACGTGGGCAGGAGGTCACCCAGATGGGGAGTCCTCGCAGCTGCCCTTCTGATAACGCGGGTGGTCTCAGCCTTCTGCACGCTGTTGCTTGGTCTGTGGTTGTGAGGCAGAGATGTTCGTAGCCCATCCCTCCTTCTCCTAAACGCTTCTTTAGGTACAACCACTCAACCCTATAAAGAAGGGCACGGAAAGATGGATTTATGGATTATCTGCCTGCCGGTTGGCAGGTAGAGACCAGCTCGTTCCAACCTGGTGGCATTTCCCATATGTGCACTTTGCTGTTCGGGCTGTGCGTAATTGTATGCAGGTTTTGCCCTGTAGGAGATGCTATCACTATGTATTAAAGCAAAAAGTGCTTCAGTATCATCTATTCTACAGGTAAGAAGTATTTTCATTTTTGTAACCTCTCTTCTTGCCCGTCCCTTTTCTCCTTGTACATCTTCATGGGGGCTACTTTTAGCACTGAACCCCATTCCTCTAAATCCCATTGCTGGTTTTCTCATGTAGCTTTATTATTTACTGAAGAAAATGGAACTTCTGAAAATTCATATGAATTGTATTTGGTAGGGTAAAACTGGGTAGGTGATGGCTCTGGAAGTTTTCCCACCCTGGTTATTTTAGTCCTGGCTCTCTGGAGCAGAGCTGCTGATGGGGCTGAGCTGTGCCAGGGTGCCTGGTGGTTTATGGTGCACACACACAGAGGCTCTGCAGCAGACCCCTGGTTTAATTTTTCTCTTGAGATCGCTCCAACATTTAAGCTCTGCAATGAAGGCAAGTGCAAAAACCCTTCTCCACACACATGGTAGTAATACTTCATGTTTATTTATAGAAAGGGCTGGTATTTTTTCCTGTTGGTATTAAATTATTGGAAGAAGGGTAGAAGAGTTACTAAAATGCAGTTCTTCCTCTCCTCTTGTGCATTTCTCCTCTGCTATCTAATAACTCTGTGTGAGGCTGAGATTGGACGGTCATTTTTGGATTGTCATACTCCTGTGGGTTAGGCACAGATCCTGGAAACCCCTCTGCACCATCCTGTTGCTTCATTTGCGGGATTGTTAGTGGGTTTTGTGTATTTCTTGGAGAACAGTTTGAGAGTTTGTGCTTGCCATGTGGGGCTAAGGCTGAACATCAGAGGTAAGATGTTGCATCGTTTTTGGACTGATCCTGGACTAACTCCAACAGGGCCAAGCCCTGAGACCAGGCGCTTTGCACTGCCTCCACAGCAGGAAGAGAATAGTAGGAGCAGCTCAGCATTTATGCCAGTAATATAGTGTTTTAATTTTTAGTAATTTCTCCAAGAATTAGTTGTGTATATTTGTTTTTCCTTATGCAATAACTGACTTGCTGGAGGCAGAGGCTAGATTTCTTGCAGGGTGTGGTTTTTTTGTGGTTTTATTAATTTAATTAGTATACAGGTGTCTAGGTTTGCACTCATCTGACCAAATAAAAATGCTCTCAGAACTTTTGCCCTTGCATTCAGTACATAAAAACTGGCAGTGCTTTGGGCAGTTCAGGTAGCCTTCAAGTAGATGTCTAGAAAAATCTAATTAATTGTTCCTTAAAAAAGCCAGCTTTTCTCTGGTGGCTAAAATGTGCATTCAGATATATAATTTAGGCAATGGAAGTGAGCTGAAATTAATCCAGTCTGTAGTTCCTATAGTGGCAAAATATCTAGATAACTTAATACCAAGTTGCCCCAAGATGGCACTCTGCACATCATGCTAAAGTAGTATTATGGTTGCAAAAGATCATCTTTACTATCTAAACACTGCACACTTCTTCTCCTGGGGAGGTGAGGAAGGAGTAAGCCAGAGGTGACAGGCGCTCATGCGAGTATTGCTACACTGCCCTTGAGTGATGGTCGGTGAGGGCAGCAAGAGCATTGTCAGAGGTGACACCGGCAAAGCTAAGTGAGAGGTTCATGGCTGGAAGCAAACAAGTGGCTGGTGCCCAAAACATGACCTAATGTGTTTTTATCCTTTTACATGCTTTTCCTGTACTGATAAGGTGGTGTAATTCCCAGATATTCATAATATTTTATGTAATTGTTTTGCTATTCCTTTATCTCCTCCCAAAAAGATTAGCGGTGCAGCGTCTACTCCTCTGACAGGGAAAGGAGTCGCACCCTAAGCAAAATCTGCCTGCTGAGGAAGCGGCGTTTCCAAGGGGTAGGTCCAAAATAATAAAAACCTTTCTCTTCCTGTGTTAGAGGAAAAAATGCTGAAATACTCAAAAAACTGACAGGATAGAGGGAAAAATATGGTACCTTAACTTTACATTACAGATACATTTTGGAAATTCTTAAGCCTAAGGGGATTAACCAAATATATATTTTAATGAATAGAAGATTGTCAAATATGTGTTTAACTTCATTTGCTGTCTTAAGTAGCATGTGAGGGGCTTTTCTTCTCCTTGCAGAGTAATCTTTATGAATCTGCTTTAATGATTTTTGTCTGGCTGGAAAACTGAAAAAGAAAATTTTAAAATAATTAAACTTTTCTCCTTATCCCCTTTCTCTGTAGCTGTCATCTATAATTCTTTAATGATGTACATGCTTTGAATAAACCATATATTTTAAAATGGTTTGTAGAAGGAAAAAAACCCTTCCTATTTTTGCATCATATTTTTATAATAACTTTTATCAGTGTACGAGTGAAAATTTTTCTCCATTTTAGAACTTCTGTAACAGAGTGAGATAAAATCTAATTGTGCACTTCACATACTCCATGGGCCAAATCAGTCCTTCGTTTAATTCCATTATGCGGGTTTTGCAGAGAAAAGAGTAATTTACAGAGAGCACTTGGCCCCAAACCCTCTTAAAAGTGGCTGGCAAATTAGGTATGGTACAGGTGTGCGGATGTGCATCCTACTGCAGCCGCCTTCTTATGGGTGGAAGATGAAACCTTGAATGGCAGGACCTTTTCCAGAGAAGAAGGGATGTTAGTCGGGGGTGCTGCTGCTCTGTTGAGTGCCATCGGTTTGCTCGGGATGCTCGCCCACCTCTGCCTTCACGTGTCACCCGAAGGACGCTGGCTGCACTGATGCAGACACTGATTGCATTGCTCCACAGCTTTGACAGGGTGCATTAACCTGAAATTTGATGTGGCATGACAAGACACCAACTTCTGCTCCAGCAGCGAGACTGTTCACGTGCAGCACAGTCCGCCAAGGTCTCCTAGGACGTTTGAGTCGTATCCGTGCGTAATGGCCTTGTGCAGTTAAGTAGAGCACGCTGTCTAAGATGAAAGTCAAATTTAAGTGCAGGCTTGTTTTCCTCCCCTCCCTCTCCCTCCACTGTTGCCGCTTTCACCACCGCAACGGGATGTCTTCCTGCTTCCCCATCGCTCCCCAAAACACACAAGCCTTCCTCACTGCGTGGTGTAACTAATCTGGTTTGCTGACTGAGCTCTGCTGGGGCCTTTAAAGTGATGCCAGCTACTACGTACTAAATGTAGCATGGCAGCGTTTCAGAGTGAAGCTAAAAACCCAAATCCAATAAGCAAGGAAATAACCATAAAGATGAAGCCCTGGCTTCCATTCTGTCCATCAGCTAACTGCCTGATGGGGCAGCTTTGCGCTAAAAGTTGGCAATGGACCATATGTTAGAAGTATGAAGACTTCTTTTTTTCCTCTTTAAGCTCAAATCTATGAATAGATGCATTTTTTTAATCTTATAGGAAAATCACATTATTTTCAGGGATGAGCTTTCAGGCAGTTTGGATTACTTTTTCTCTCTGCTGGGATTAGCACGCAGCAGCAAAACTCACACTTCTCTTTCTAAATCCCCGCTCAAAATGGAAGCGAGATTGCCCAAGCTGAGGTTTTGTTCTTTTGAGATTTAACTGAAAGAGAGTTTCAGTGAGAGTGTTCTGATCGTGCAAGGAGCTGGCTTTCATGAAAATTAGCAGAACAATTTTGTAAAAATTACTTGCACTTCAAGTGAATGTAGATTAGTAAAACTTTTATGGTGAAAATCTTTTTGAAGAAAACAAGTTAAATGATTTCTTACTTGTTTAGTTTGTGGGGAGAAGAGGACTTTGCAAAAAAAGCAAAAGAACCCCCAAAACACTACTGAACATCATGTGGGGGCACATAATGTGCCCAAAAAAAAAGGGCACAGAGGAATCCATCCACAATGCTGGAATGGGTGCTGGAAGCAGAGAGGTCCTTGCTTTTGGAGAAGTGAATAGATGCTGGAAGCTCTGTGGTCCTCTAAAATGGCAGAGCGGTATTTCTCTTCTGCCAGGGCACCCCAAGGGAAAACTATTCTTACAAGGTTTCATCAGGCCAATTTTCATTTTATTTTCTTTTTATTGAACAAAAAAATCAGGAAATTCACCAGTGTGAGGAGGATTAAGTGTGGATAATCCATTTTTGTGACTCATTCTGATAAGAAAAGAGCTCGTCAGCTCCCTGTAGCCTTGCATCTGAAGACAGTTGCTGACAGATTGCACAAAATATGTCTCTGCATTTTCAGGACCCCGAGACAGCATCTTGCAAGCAGATAAAACAAAATAAAACCTGACAAACCATCTTTGTACTGGAGAGATGAGAAGGAAGATGCAGATAGTTTCTGTTGGAGGATTTGAATATGAAGCTATGAGGAAAGGCACTGAGTTAGAACTTAAACTCCTTAAATGTTCTCTTAAACATGAAAGATCTCAGTTAATTAAAAGTTATTGCATAACTGCTGTTGGGGAGTGAAAAGTTTATTTTTAATTATACTGCCTTACATAATGGTTACATGATGACAGAGGCAGCATGATGAAGAGATAGATCTTTAAGTATACCTTTTTTAATACACCAAAATTACAAAGTGAGGTGTTGATGCGTTCATTCATCCTTGACTTGTACCGCCCGCCTGATCTCTTTCATGGCCTGTGCTTCAGCTCTCCGCTCTTGAGGACAGTATCAGTTTGTTCTGTACTTGTACAGCCTATGGCTGTGGTGACAAGTTCTTGAACGTGGTGTTCATCAAGATAATAAATACTCTTATCCACTTTCACCTTCTCCTTTGAAGTGTTTTGTCCAGCAGACTGGTACACATGGATCTGCAACTCATACGCCAACAAATCACTTCTATAATTCATCATAATTGTGGAAAGCCTACTTAAGCTGGATGATTTCTTAACTAATTTATTTAACAGTGGTTATAAAACTCTATTTTCTGCCTTGATACAATGAACTGTTGGCTTTAAAAGCTGAGTGTGCAACAGGACTATTAAGTCTGTTGTTTTTAACTGGAAAAAGCATCTACAGAAAAGTTGCTAACACAAAAAAGGAGGGTGAGATGGATGGGTTGGGAACTAATTTTTTGCTTATAACATAAGTAAAAGAGAAACTTCCTTTTTTGTCTCACTTAAAAATATCTCCTATGAAATACTCCCTTCTCTCCTTACCTTGAAGTCTCTGTTGTCTACTCTGTATATACCAGCATTGGAGGGGTGTCAGTGTGATGCCTTGGGTCATTAGAAAAACTTGCCGTCCTCCTGCACACTCAGGGATGGGGACTGCCACCAGTGGCTGGGCTCTGTGTGGGTCCTCAGCCCCATCATCCAGCCCCCTGTGGGGGACGGGTTGGGGCCCTGATGGCTGGAATGGTGTGTTCTGAAATGTGATGTTCAATGTATCTAGCCAAAATACTCATCTGGAGGAGCCACCACCAGCTGATCGAGCCAAACAGAAAACCAGAGAGGAAAACAACAGCTTGTAGAGTGATCCTGGCTTGACCCTTTTTAGACTTAAAAAGACTTGTTTCTAGCCATGAGCAAACTACTGTCTGTTTGCTTTTTCTTTGACAAGCAGCTTTCCTACAGAAGGACTGATGATGATGCTGATTATTGTTGAGCTGGCCTATATTGTGAAGGGTTTTTAAGCTGAATGATGATAGACACTTGTAATAGCTCCATGGAAATCTGGTGTGAGACTCCTCTGCTTTGTGGCCTCGGTCTGCCCTTCCCCCTCTCCAAATTCTGTAATTTCTGTAAGTACCCAAGACTTTCTTGAGTTACAGAGGAAAAGCTGGAATTGATTTACAAGCTGACTTAATGCGGCTTTCATCAGAAACTCCCGGCTATTGAGTATTTCTGGCAAAGTCTTGTTAGAGGTTTAGAGCTTGCTTTGTCAATGCGTTTATTAATTAATGTCTGCCTCTCTTTCATGGCTTTTGATTTTATTTTTTTTTTAATGGAAGCCATCACAAAGGATTTAATTGTTGTGATTTTTGAATTCTTTTGTCTTAAAAGTATTTGTCAGCAAAAGCACATGAGATTGAACAGATGTAAAGATTAATAACATCAGATCCTTTCAATAACAGGGAATTAATGCAAAGAAGATCTGCAATATCAGGTTGTATCTACGGAGTCAGACATGCAGAGATCCCTGTCTGAGATACATGAAATCTTATAGCTGGGGCTGAATTTACTGGAAAAGACAAGACTTTCTAACTCTTTGTGGTGATATATATGAGCATGCTTTTATCCTTTTGTTTGATGGGTAAGTTAACACTCAGAGTGGTACCATGTGCCTGGTGTTAACATGCATGTGCATGGGCAGCAAGCTTGCTGCGCTGGCCTTCGTTTTCATGCTTGTCCATGTACCTTCAACTGTCATCAAAGTGTGACAAACAGCAAAGCACTAATTTAAGTGTTCATTTGTGACCTTCTTATGTAAGTACATGCTTCTTGTGTCCTTTTGAAGGACTTCATTAAATTATTTTCAGATAGCTGGAAAAAGTAGGACAGGAAAGCAGGGTATGAGGTACTCTCCAAACCAGTTTGATTTCTCACAGCCAGGGTAGGTATTGAGAACCCTTAAGTGGGATTAAGATGGCTGTATGATTTTGAATGCTACGATCCTGCATCCTTGTCTTGGCAAGGAGTGTACTATAGCATCAGGGCTACATTGTGTACTGTTTATTTTAATTTTACTTAAATATTACAGGGAAGTATGTGCCAATTTTAAAACTGAAAGGCTTAATGGAGAGGCACTGAGGCCAGCAACAGTGCTGGTGTTGGCGGACAGACTCGACGGGAGGAATGGTTCAGCTCCTCGTCCTCAAACTCCAGAAATATGTCAGCAGGGAAAAGGACACAGAGGAGCTGCAACAAGCCACAAATAACCCCACCGAGCAATGTACCCCAGGAATATATAACAGCGTGCATTTGGATATGATGTTAGATGCCACGTGTAGGCACAGAAGACTTACAGGATGGGGTCGCAATAAAAGACTGCAAAGAGCAAATAGTGCTGAGCCCTGACAAACCCCATCAATCTGCCAGCACACCAGAACCATTGCCTCCTCAAAGGCACTTAAACTTTTCTTTCCTATTTCTGAATTAGTTGACTTTCCCCAGCAGCAAGAAAAGAATAAGTCTCTGTTTTAAACTCTGGCTTACTGAGCTCAGCCCTGAGAATTAAAATCTGTTTGCGACTAGGACTCGTTGGCTTTTGCTGTGCAGTTCTTTAGGGGAAGAGCCGCTCACTCTCAGAGCTGGTTTCTCTTGGGTTTGGCTGAAAATACACTGCCGTCGCTGCCACCTTGCATGCGTGTGGTGTGTATCCTGGGGGTGGGTAGTGCTCGGTGTCCTGCTTTGCCATGGGAAGTTTGAAGTTTTAGATCAATTAGAAACCAAGACAAGGTAGAACTTGGGTTGGTTTGAGAGCTTTTGTCAGGGTGCATTGCTGATCTTTAGTGATCTAGCATTTGGTTTAGCATTTGAAAGCCCTTTTTCTCAGGGGTAGGAGACCTTTTGTGGCATGGGAGTTACCAGTGATTTATTCATTTGTTTTCCTAACTCATGAGTTTCCTCCTCCTATAAATGTAACCAGAAAGGAGGCGGCATCATTTGGCAAAGGAACATGTAGGTTAAGTTTCATTTTGCTGGAAATGTTTTTCCTTAGTTGTTAAAAACAGATTGAGGTTTTTGACGGTACAATGTGGTGTCCAGCCCATGTGTGGGTGGCAGGGAAGACTTTGTAGGGGGGAGCCAGATGTTTTGCTCTGCCTCAGGGAATTTCTTTGAAAATACTCACCCTTTTGGTGCAATCTGCTGCTGTACAAACTGCAGAAACTTATGTGGATCCCAAACATACGTGCTGCCTGTGAGCTGGCGCTCATATACATCAGGAGATCTTCCCACTTGACCTGGAACTCCAGGACCAGCCGGGTCTCTGAGTCATCGTCTCCAGTGCATCGCTACCACAGACGATTCAAGTTCAGTGTGGGTCTGTAACCAAGGTAATGGCGCTCATGGTCACTGGTGGTGCTGGCTGTCATGTTTTACTTGTGGATTTTCTTGCCTCCAAAGGCAGTATGGGAATGGTTGTCTCCAGCTGCACAATATGATCCCTCCCAAGCCTCTTTGCTTGGGGGTTGGAAGTGTCTGCTTTGCTCTTGAAGTCAGAGCAGAAACTTTTCTTCCACTGATGTTTGTTTTACCCATGCCTAGCTGCCTTATGATAGGTATTGAGTGTAGCTACGTGAATATCTGTTTTCCTGCATTGGGCTTTGGGATCAGTATAGAAAAAATGTGTCTGTGTTCTTGGTGAGGACTCAGCATTCAATAGGAGTGCTCTCAGCTCTCATTGGGTGGAATGGTATCTGTTTGCCACTGGGTATCTATTTTTGCTCCAAGGAGGCATATGGACCAGAAAGTCAACAAAATATAGGACCAGGGCGATATTGGGAATTGTGGGATCCAAATGCCCATCCTGGAGCAGGACTAATATACTTAGACCATCTCTGATGGATGGATCCTAGCTTACTTAGCTTGTTCTTTTAAAAACCTAAGGGGAGGACATTACACAGCATCTTTTACTAGCTTGTTCCTATGCACTCTGTCCTTGCAGCTTTTTTCTAATGCACCGCCTAAATGTTCCTTGCTGGCAATTAAGCTGATTAATTTTTGGTTTACTCTCAATGGGCATGGAGTACAATTGACTGCTGTCCTTTTTATAACCTTACATAGCTTTGAAGACTGTTACTATGTTCAGACCTCTCTGAGAATAAAGTTTTTTCTTCTATCCTTTCCTCAGAGGGTCACACAGCCTTGCAGTAAAATATCCAAAATCTGGAATTTTTCTGTTGGTCACCTAATAGGTTGTCTTGGAAGCTTTCTTACTGTATACAATGGAGATGATTCATGGAAAAATGCTGGTTATAATCTGTGATGGCTATCTTTATTTCTAAGAAGTTTATTCTTTCTGAACCTCTTTATTAAGATGACTTTACCAGATATGATTACACATGTAAGCAAAAAAAAAAAAAAAAAAAAAAGTCTTCTCTAAGGCAAAGCATTACTGAAGATACGTTTCATACAATAGCAATTAAAGTTCTTCTTTATTCCTTTCAAAATCTAAAATGCAAAGGTTCAGGGAAACATGGACATTTTTTTTCCCTTCTTACCTCGAATCCCTGCTGCAGAAGTTGTGCATCTTCCAGAATACTACAGGGCAACTTTCTAAATGTTGGGGCAGCCAGAGCTGGAGTTGCTCTATGGATTTGAATGACTTCAGGCTATTTCCTTGCAGCTGAATATTTGGCTGTGTAGGTGGGTTTTCTAGTTACTCTCTCCTAAAAGCAGTGAAAAAACAGAGGGAAAAAACCCATTAAGTAAATTCTAGTTCCAAATTTATTCAACAGATCGCAGCTTCTCTACCAGGGATACAGACTATCTCACTAATACTTCCAACAAAGAAAGGAGGCACTGCCACAGACCTGTAATTAATATTTCACTTCAGCAAAATATTATGATGTAGCTGTCCCAATTCTCCATATGTACAAAATCAGCATTTTTCAGGCATTATTTTGCACTCTGCTTTAGTTTCTTGGGAGAAACGTTGTGGCAGAAGCTGGTACTTGGTTTATAAAAAGCACAATCGGTACCACATGGAGGGATATTTGTGCTGTGTGATGTGGTGTGGCGTAGCCTCTCTTCAAATTGTAGACAGTCAAAGTTACTTGCAAGTTAATTATGAGGCTGCAGCCAGGTTGGTGGCTGCCTGGCCTGGCCTTTTGGTTGGCTTCCCATGCTATGCACCCCAAAGCTTGGGCTGCTGGTATGAAAAATACGGGGTGGGCATCTGCCCACCTGGGCTGCTGCTCTTGCTCCCCATGGAGCGGGTCTGGGCACTGCTGTGGAAGGATGCACCGGTCCTTCGTGGGTGCTTGGTGTCAATGGGATGGGAACGCTCTCAACAGGCAGGAAGGAAGACCAAGGGCTCTGCTTCTGGCCATTGCAAAGGTTTACAGGCAGGATCTGCTCTTCCACCTAAGACAGGTTTAACTGGCTTGGGTATAATGAAGTGAAGCCTTACCTAAGGATGTACGTGTGTAGAGAGCAGGGGCTTTTTTTTTCTTTTTAAATCACTTTTTCCCCAACCTTTTCAGTACTTTTTTGCAGACAATAAATACATAGTTGAAGAAGGCTGATAGGCACTGCCTTTCTTGATACAAGTGCCTGTCAGAGCAATACAGTTGGGATAATAGCTTATATGCAGAGAGTAACGTATCTGCATCAGAGCCAAAGTGCTTTGCATATTAGGGTTTCTGCTGCCCAGAGATGCTGGGAGAAAGCTTCATAACAGCTGGGGTGCTCACAGTTTTGCATGAGGGCTTCTGTTAAATATAAGGTCTGAATTCTGGATAAAAAAACCCAGAAAACTCTCAATATCTACAGAGCGGTGTTTGATGCATTTACTTAGCTTTGCATTCCCACCTCTTTAGAAATGTGAAATTGTACTTTATAAATCAGAGTGGGTTTTTTTTCCTTTTTACCTCTACCTGTTTCCATCACCACGATATCTTGGATGCCACCATGTGCAGATGATCATCAAACCACCATCACATCCCTATCTGTGTAGCAGTGCACCCTCCTGTGTGTCAGGGGCCTGAGGGGGATGTTTAGCACGTGTGCAGCTCATTTAGGGAAGTACTTGGGTTTTGCAGACCTACTGGGAATTGAAGTTTGTTTTCTCTCCCATGGTAACCACCAGTTTCTGTCAACTAACTCTGTGCAAATCATTGTCTTTCATACGAAGAGACATTTTTATGGAGAAATAACTGGTGAAAAAACAGAGCTGCTGTGCATTTAGAGACAAAGTGTGCTTTAATTAAATCATTACTTCTAGAGAAGTTGTTTACTCAAGCTGGCACCCAGGCTGCTGTCACCCCAGCCAGCAATGGTCTCCCACCAAACCCCAGGACTCTGCCTGGAATTTGTTTTCTTAAGAAGTAATCCTTGCAAATCCCCATCTCAAATTGCAATTTTCTCTTTCCCTAGTTTCCCTGATTTTGCTAAATCCAGGTATCCTTGATATCCTTTGCCTGTTATGTCTTCCCTGTGCCTCAGCCAATTTCCTACGCTCTAATCTTTAATCCTGAGGTTGTTTTTTCTTTAGCCTGTGGTCTTGCATTAGTTAATCTGGGTTCTGCACATGACTGATTTATCTTGCAGTACAATTTTAATTTGGATCAAGAGTGAGCATATTGTTGCTTCTGCTGAATTAGCATGGATGCTAAGTTGTTCTCTGGCAGTCTGAGAGAGGACAGCTCTTGTGCACTCTGCTCTGGCACCCACCATGCTCTGAGTTGCCTACTGATGGTGGCCTTCTCCACTGGTGCAGAGCCACCTCTGCAACTCTTCTTCTTCTTGGCACAGGGGACATGCTGTTAGAAATGCAGCAGTGACTGTGGGGATTTATGGAGCGGTGCAATTTAGGACGGTTCAGAAATTCTACAAAATTGTGTTGGGAAATTGGTTAGATTGAACTTGGCACAGAAAAGCACCCAGTGTATGAGCATGGGGCTCTGCCCAGTGCAGCTGAGGACTCCACTGAGTAATGCTTAAGACGTTTCCTTCATTTGTGTGTTCATATGTAATATTTTCAGCCAATGTCCAGGCAATCCACCAAATTCTGTTAACAGTGTGATCCTAAGGGGATTAGCTAATGACTTTCCATACTGATTGGGTAATGACTTTTGGAAAGTGAGAGCTCAGCAGAAAACAATCCTGGCAATTACTGTCTGCTCATGTCAATACTGCAAGTGTTGCAAAGCAGCTCCATGAATGAAATGTCTTAACTTCACAAACTAAGTCCATCTCTGTCTCCCTAACCTCCCTACAGAGTCTCTTACTCTTGTCTGATACAAGAATATCTTTTATGCTCCTAACTCTTTGGGGGTGAGTGGTTATAACCTCTCTGAACAGCTTCTTGCTCTGTCTGCTGCAAGAGCCTTTTGCTGGTGTACCATGAGTCCTGTCAGCATTTTGGGTGCAGTCCCATGATGCAGCCGAGCCCTGCAATGGCTGGTGGCACATTCGTCTCCTCCCCAGGCTGTGCAGATCTGTCCCCTCCTTTTCACCGGGAGTGATGCTCAGTATGCTGCTGAAAACAGCCAGAAAGCTTTTTGGCTTTGGAGGTCTGAATTTCTGCCCATGGCAGCTTACCCTAGGGCTGGGGAGGCAGTGCTGCTGGCAGGGAGATGGGTGGGATGTCCCCCCACTGGCAGGACTTGGCTGCTGGACCAGTGGAGACGTATTCCCCAGCCATGCTCTTCGCTCAGCTGAAGCCTCTCTGCCCTGCCGACAGGTTCACAGGGGCTATGGCAGCCTCAGTGCCCTGGGAGGGAGGGTGATGCTGTCAGCCAGGTTAGGATGGAGGAACAAAGATGGGAGTTTCAGGGTGCAAATCCAGCCTTGCTCTAGTGCCTTCTTTTAAGCTTCTGCTGTTGAGAGTGTGACTCAGTGCCCAGGCTTGGTGGGATTCTGCTGGAGGGGATGCAGAACAACCCGGTTTTTGTGCTGGATGAGAGAGAATGCGGGCATGATTAAATTCACCCTTTGGCCCTTTTGTTTTTCAAAAGTAAAATCTCAAAGTGCCTGAATCCCACTAAAAGAAGGGGGTTTAGGCATCCAAACCCAGTACAGGCACCACTGGTGACGTAAACGCTGTCTTGAAGATGTGTGATCAAGTTGTGAGGAAGTCTCTAAGCAGATCCCAGAATGAAGGGCTGGAAACAAGGGGAGAAATATTTGCATATGTAGACCCTTACAGCTCAGAAGAGGGCAGAAAGAAGGCGGGTTTCCAACCAGTCTTCTGATCTCGCTTCCAGAAAGGTGGAGCATAACCTCACATTGGCCCTTAGTGCATGCGAAGGAGAACAGTTATGCTACAAGGAAAACTCAGAGGAAAAACAAAAATACACCCAAGAAGGGACTTGAACCATACCAACACTTAGGGCTTCGTTCCCTCGTGCAGCCCAAGCTTCCTGGCATTTGCAGTAATTTGTATTTTTCTAAGCATCCGTTTAGCCAACCAGACAATAGTTAAAAGGTGTGTTTGCATCTGCATCTGCAACTGCATCCTTCAGTTATTGTTATGCTCAATTAGTACTTTACCGTTTCTCCTATGCTCCCAGCAGTCTGGTTTGAGAGCCAAAGCACATCATTGAGATGTCTTCTCAGGTCCCATCTGAGGTACTGAAACTTGGCTGACTAACTGCTTCGTGCTGTTTGTTTTACCCCTGTTGCTTGATACTTGATGCAAAAACCAAATAAAACCATCTAACTTGTAAGTGGGATGCCAAAGTTTGTAAGTAACAATAGTGGCCTGCATGCCACAGTTTGCCTTATGATGTATGGAGCTTATAACATACATCTTTAAAAATAATTAGGAAGAGGAAATATTGCAGATATGCAGTATATTGGAGCTAAATCCAGCTGCTCCACTCTGTTTCCAATTAGTGTTGGACACAGTCTTAAGTAGTGTTGGTAAGCTTGGTTATAAAGAGCAGCTTACAATTTAAAGTGTTGGGTAGATCCTGATGGTGAGCTCCGAGAATCACATGATTAAGAAAATTCTTCTTATGCTTGTATTCACTGATAAATATTGCTTCGGAGAGTTATTCGTGGTAAGTACAAGTATGTCTTTCAATTGGGAGTAAGCTCGCCTCTCCCATAGCTGCTAGCATGCCCCTTCCCCACCATCATGGACCCCCTTCCTTGCAGAGGATCATGCCTTTCCCAGGTTTCAGGGGGATTTGTTGAGCTGAAATGCAATTATATTTCTTCTTTGTTTTGGCAACTATACTTTTCCCACTCATCTTCACCCACAATACAAAAGTCAAGAGTTTTTAATGAAAACTATTTCTTTCTCCTCAAAAAAAAAGAAAAAAAAAAAGAAAAAAAAAGTGGTAGATCTTTCTCTGGAGACCAAATATGACATGTTACGAGCATGCAAACCCAGGAGATTATAATGCACACTGATTTGCAGCCTTTGAGTGTGGCGGCCATTGCCAGCTCTTGGCCACAATAAAGTGCTATTGTGTCCCCCCATTGGGAGCCCGCTGTCATCTCCAGCGAAGCTATGAATGGTGCCAAGTGCATCCCCTCACACCCTGCCTCGGAGTGGGGACATCCCTCCCGGCTGTCCCCAGGAGCAAGTCCCCACCACTGCCACTCATCTCCCTGCGGCCCTGGCTGAGCAGAGATGCCTCGCAGGCTGCCTCTTTCCCTGTGCTCCTTGTCACTCAGCTGCTTTTGTCCTTCCCTGGTTCGGGGGCAGGCTCTGCTGCCTTACGGCTTTCAGTGTTATGTGTATTCCTCCAGCTCTTTGAGTTGCCTCTGTTTTAACAGGCTGCGAGTCATCACCGGTGCTCCCAAGGTCTCCCTGCACCTTCGGCATCTTGAATCTTGGTCTAAATCTTGCTACTTGGGCCAATTTCTGCTATTTTCCTTCCTTGTCCTGATTTTGCAGATTATAAATTTAAATGAAGGGGGCTCTGATTTTCCACTCTTCGCTGCTCCCGGGCCCTTGCTGCATAGTAAGCGACCAGCTGACAAACACGGCGCGTAACATCATGCATATTCCTGCTGACATTGTTGACAGCAGAGCTCATGCATAAAAAAAAATATGCCATAAAGCATAGGTAGCTCTGCAGACTTCTGCTCTATTTAATGCCCAAGTCAGAACATTGGTCAAAGCTCTTCTAAGAACGAGAGATGACATTTCCCCATCTGCTCGTGCGAGGGGAGGAGTTTGTCCTTTGAAAAGCAGAATGATTGTTAGAAGACAAATAAGCAGGCCAAAATTCAATATGCTCCATGGGTAATTGCTCTTGAGTTGCAAATGTGTTCAGTGAGTAGGGGCTGTGTAGCAATGCTGTTGGGAACATGTGTGAAAGCTTTTTAATGCTGCTGACGAAGCAGAATGGTGCTTCTTTCTGACCATGAAGCAAAATAAGACAAGGATTTCATAATAATTTTAAAATAAGGAGTAAAACAAAAGTTTTAATGCTTCTTCTCTAACCTATCTTCTTCTGAACTGTTCCCATTTGTAAAACCAGAGACCCAAGAATGAGTTCTACAGCCATGATGGTCCTGTTACATGTAGAAGCCTTTCTGCTGTTTGTTGGCAAATCATAAAATCATAGAACCGTTTGGGTTGGAACAGACCTTTAAAGGTCATCTAGTCCAACCACCCCTGCAATAAGCAGGGACATCTTCAACTAGACCAGGTTGCTCAGAGTCCTGTGCAGTCTGACCTTGAATGTTTCCAGGGATGGGACATCTACCACCTCTCTGGGCAACTTGTTTCACCACCCTCATTGTAAAAAATTTCTTCCTTACATCTAGTCCGAATCTACACTCTTTTAGTTTAAAACCATTTCCCACTTGTCGCATCACAACAGGGCCTACTAAAAAGTCTGTCCCCATCTTTCTTATAAACCTCCTTTAAGTACTGAAAGGTGGCAATAAGGTCTCCCTGGAGCCTTCTCTTCTCTGGGCTGAATAACCCCAACTCCCTCAGCCTTTCTTCATAGGAGAAGAATCCATCCCTCTGATTAATTTTGTGGCCCTCCTCTGGACCAGCTCCAACAGGTCCATGTCTTTCCTGTGCTGATGACTCCAGAGCTGGATGCAGTACTCCAGGTGGGGTCTCACCAGAGCAGTGGGGCAGAATCACCTCCCTCGACCTGCTGGTCACGCTTCTTTTGGTGCAGCGCAGGATACAGTTGGCTTTGTGGGCTGTGAGTGCACATGGCCAGCTCACATCCATCTTTTCATCCTCCAGTACCCCCAAGTCCTTCTTGGCAGGGCTGCTCTCAATTCCATTATCTCCCAGCCTGCTTTGATGCTGGGGGTTGCCCCAACCCAGGTGCAGGACATGGCACTTGGCCTCACTGAACCTCATGAGGTTCACATGGGCCCACTTCTTGAGCTTGTCCAGGTCCCTCTGGATGGCATCCTGTCCCTCAGGCATGTCAACTGCACCACTCAGCTTGGTGTCATCTGCAGGCTTGCTGAGGGTGGACTCGATCCAACTGTCTATGTCATTGATGAAGATATTAAACAGAACTGGTCCCAATATGGACACCACTCGTCACTGATGTCCATCTGGACATTGAACCATGTATCCATTGCAAGATGTGACTCTGTGACAAGAGCTGCCTCTCAGTTTGCTAAACCACCATCCTGAATTCAGGGCGGAGGATCTGCAGTCACATCATCAGACAGCATCGGCACCCTCTGCCCACTGACCTTATGGTGAGACCATTCACCCGGTTTCCTCCTCTCCATGTAAGGCCTCTCCCACTTTGGAGGAGAAGGACACCTTCACCTCAGTGGGCAGAATTATGATGGTGCTTTCAATGCGGAAAGTCCTCTACTTTTCTATACTGTGCCTTAGACATTCAGTGCAGCAGGGACCTGCAGCCCAGGTCTCACCTTCACATGCCTTGCAGAGTCATCCATGCCGAATATTGAAAGTGTCTGATAGGAAATGGAAGATGTTAATGGGATCCATCCAAAAGGCAGGCGGCCAGGGTGCAATCCCCCTTCCTGTGAGGGATTTGAAATCAGTATGACAAATAAGTCATATTGCACCTTGAGAATGGCCCTATTCACAACTTTTCTAGGTGAAAGACTGGCAATTTTCTTGCTGCTTTTGTGAACTAAGTCTAAACCCAGTCTTCCTTTCCCATTGCTCTGCTTATGCTAAAAAGATTCCCGGATACAAACAACGTGAGGCTTTGGGTCATATATTTACACATGAATGAAAAACTACACACACAAAACTTTTTAGCATTTTATTTTGGCAAAGACAGACAACCCCCCCCTATTTTTCTTTAGTTCAAATCTGTACGTGAGTTTTCATGTGTTTGTTACACATTTTGGGATTAGTGCTGTAAGCCAAAAATCCTGTGTTTCTCTGGCTTTACTGTCACTCGACTAGTTTGTTTAAATTTGATAATGCATAGTGATAGATCTGTGGCTAATCTGAGGGTTGCAGCTGCCGTAGACCGCATGCAATGTCAAACCTATGTGCCGAGTGAACTGCTGCTTCATCTGAAGAATCTTAATTCCTTTTCCTGAAGGTACAGAACGTGATTTAGTGGGAAGGTGTGGGCTGCCTGTCCTGTATCCCTGTCCACTTGCACAAGTTTGGGTGTTTCATGACATCATGCCACTGGATACACAGAGGAGTTGTCAGTCAACTACCTGTGGCCACGTCTTTTCATTGCTTACCACCCAAAGCAGATTCTTTCCAGAGGTTTGTTTGATGGGAGACACATGTTTGAGGGTGATGGTAACACTCGTATTTAATATTTCCTAATAGCTAATGGCACTTTTGCTGAGCTATTTCAGATGCACTTATAAAGACGATGGATTGCAACCTGTTAGATCTGCAGAAGGGTTGTACCTGTGCATTGGGCTTATTAATGCATGCACTGGCTCCTCTGTGTATCCAGGCACCTGGCAGTGGTGCCTTTTTCAGCAGTAAATGTTCAAAGCAGGAATTTTAGAAATTCTAGTATGGTGTTTTCTTCTGCACAGAAGATATGTGTACTGACCTGCCTCTATGTGTCTGTTGACTGCTGTTTGTGCTGTCGAAATGCCAGCTAGCTTTGGGCATCCGCATTCAGTCCTGCACCGTGAATGAACAAGCGCCGTTTACTTGGATCCCATAAATAGCTTTTGTTCATTCATGGAAAATACAGTAATTATAAACAAGCTAGTTTAATAACTGTGTTTAATTAATGGTGGGTTAGTAAACGATGCGTGGAGGAGAGGTTAAAATTTACTAGAGGCTGTTGCTGTGTAGCTCTTAATTGAATTAAGTGCATATTAAACTGGGCCTCTTCCCTGACCCCTGAGGAACAAGCTCGATGCACTGGAGCATATGGATGCTATTGATTTCAGAAAGCTCTGGTTAAAGGCAATACAAAAATGCTCTGTGGCCAAAGTCCAGGTTCTTTTGCATACATAATAAGGCCAAGGCAGTGTTTGCGTAAAAAGTTAGGGAATATGCTGTTTACTTAAGGAATTCACATACCTGTAATTATTATTAGAAGTAATTTCCCAAGCAGTGCTATTGAAAAAAAACTGCCCTAGACTTGTAATTTTAGCCTTATTTTGGAACCATTGGTTCTTTTTATAGTTTTTCTCTAGGAGAATAGGTTGTCTTGTGTGTGGTTTCTCTTCATATATATATAAAAGCACATATATATTTAGGCGCACTCTCAAAAGTTTGTTTTTTAACTAGCTGCCTGAGGCTGTTTCTTCATACTACTCTTAGAATATAGACTAAAATTTTCCCATTTCTAAATCCATCTATCTACCAAAAGAAAGATATTCTGAAGAAAAATCTGAAGGAAAATGGCCATAGTCTGTTTTTGTTCAACAGTCTGTGTCCAGCAAGACTGTTTATAGCAAAGAGGAAAAATAATCATCAGGGAAGGTTTGTAACACAGGAGAATTGAGGCAGGACCTGCTGTGTCCTAGGCATTGCATGCTTGTGTCCTGTGTATTTTACAGAAACTCATTTCATGTTTGCATCACTTGTGTTGTTAGCACAGGAAAGTCATGCACACGTGGAGCGAAGGTTTTCTCAGTTTGCAAATGGGAAAATTAAGGAGAAGCTGCTGTTGGGTTTGCTGGAAGCTTTGGATAAACACTACCATTTAATGTGATGGAGTAATTTTTTTTAACTTTTGGAATAAAAGCTTCTAATGGACTTTTTAATTTATTTTGAGGGCCAGCATTAAATACACTAAAGGGACCTTTTCATGTTTTATGAGTATGTGATCCCACTGTGTTCATGTGCCCTCTTTCTGCAGCGTCCTCTGAATGTCATTTTACCTTTGCAGTTGCAACCTTTGCAAGTGGTTCCCTTGGAGTCAGCTTGAGTTTTATCCACATGCAAACCAGGGGTTGGGTTTGGATTATATTTTTTTCCTCAGTATGCACAACTTGTGTGCTCAGGAAAAAGCAGTTTGCGTGAACTAAACGGGTCAATAGCCCAAACAAAACTTTGTGGTGAAACAACTTGGTGGTATTTGTTTCATAGATCCACAGCATCGGAGTGCAGAGTCTTATCAGAGATGTTGGATAACTGAATCCCAAAATGCAGGCAGCGTGTGCTTGAACGTTTTTTCTCCCATTGCATAGGTTGCAGAATCAAAACTAATGTAAGAAGACCATTAGGACAAAGCTGGGGAGCGCTCTTGTTGTTCGATATTTACTTTACCATTTGACCAAGCCCTCAGTTCCAACATTTTGTTAGAAAAACACTGTTTTCCTTCAAGTCTTCAGAAAAATTCTGTTTGAACTTAAAAAGGCAGATATTGTGCAGAATTTTTTTCCCATGTTTGTTAAAAACATTTTTTCTACTATTACACAAAAGTAGGTCACACTAGGGTGCACTGTTTCTTTTTGTGGCTTGCAAACAAAAATGTAATCATAGAAGGATGTGTTCTAATGAAACGATTAACAGGGAGATTTGTAAAAGCATTTGATGAATGCCAGGTTTCCAGGAAGCCAGGCAGTTTTGGAAAGGACCAGACTTTTAAGAGAAACAATTATCTGTAAGAATATTTGAAATGCAGGAAATGTCAACAAGAAAGAATAAGGTAAGCCAAAAAGTCATTTACAAAAATGTGCAAAGAAATTTAGTGGGTTTGGAGGTCTGAAAAAATTCAAGAAGCAATGCAAGAAGTGTTTAACGACAACTTCTGGAAAAGGATAAGGCAACAGAATATGAAGACCATTGGTCTTGGTGGTGTTTGTGCCCTCAGGGTGCAATGGGTCCTCATGCTGCTCGCGCTGGGGTGAAGGGTGAAGTTTCAACCCCTGTGAAGGCTCTGCTAGTTCTTGGAGCATTTGTGTGCCTGGATCTTAGGGTGATGCCTGCGTAAGGAGATCCGCAGGGCTCTGTGCAGGGCCCATGTACTAGTTTTGTGGATGAAACAGCTGCTTTAAATATAGTGCTAAGGCTTGTGACAGTGTGGCACAGTATGACACACTTCTGTTTGGTTTTGTGTTGTAGGTGAGTACTTTGCCTCTCATGTTTTCCTGGGAGAAATATGCCTGGCGAGAACTAGAGCAAGCTAAAACTGCTACATCTTGCTTGCGTGGTAATGTTAATCTCTTTGGTGGACTCTTGAATTAATACTATTGCTCTCCCACAATATAATCAGGTGAATATAAGTTGTTTCAAAGAAATCCTGCTGGTGTTGCTGTTTGTTACCCTACAACATTTGGGTTAAAATAGTAGGAAAAAAAGGGGTGGCTTAGCTTTGGTGTCTGATAGTGTTAGGAGTGAGTTGCTCTTTCTTGCTTCAGAGAGCTTCTCACAGCTGTTGAGAGAAGTACTTAGCCCCAAAATGCAAGACTTGTATCCCCTAGGGCTGGTGGAGAAGAGGTTGTGAATAATTTGACTTGAAGTCAAGGTGGTGCTCGGTGGAGCAGGAAATTAGGAGTGCTATTTTTAAATGCTGAAGAACTTATTAAAAAGCAGTAATAGTTTTCATTAAACAAAGAGCTTTGAGTTTGGGAGGCTCGTGATTTGAGGTAGCATCGTTCATCAAGTAAGTGTTTTTTGAAGAGTGCCAAGTAAATCTGTCTTTCTGGAAGGGTTGGTGACTATCAGAAGAATTAAGTAAGGGATGTGAATCTTAGTGACATAAATCTTGGCATGCCAAGTATGTCTCTCTAAATTGGCAGCTGGTGTTGCCACACATTAGCATTTAGAGTAAACTAAAAATGACAAATTTATTTAATGTGAGAATGAAACTAACACAGGAATTCTGCCCAGTCTGTATCTTTCAGTCCTCTCTCTCCTTTGCTCTGTGTCTGTGCTTTTCCAAGAATTTTGAAGATGAGAAAGACACAAGCTCTCATACCTCTTCCTCTTCTAATATCAGATAGAAAATGGCCCATGGACACAGGCTTGCAGCAGAGGAGGAATAATTCAGACATTAGAGAAGAAAACGCTGACCATAAGGGTGGGAGTCACTGGGAGAAGTTATCTAGAGAGTCTGGAGAATCCACATCAGTGGAGATTTTAAAAAATTTGTCATGGAGGAGTCTGCAGGGATGTGCTAGCTCTGTTCAACTCTATTTCAAGAAGGCAGATCGAGCAGAGGCCTGTTGAGGTACCTTCCCAAACTAGGTTAGTGTGCTTTCTGTGACAGAAAAAGGGCAGTCAGCCTTTGAAGATGATTGCACTAGGTTAAATTCAAGAAAGCAGAAGTCTTACCTCCCTTTGTCCTTCCCCAAGACAGAAAAGCATGTTAATGCAAAGAATATCTGACATTAAAAAATTATGTACAACCAGAGCAGAATAAGGTCCAGATCCCCATGGCTGCAAAAAGTCGCTTTGATTTTTTTCCAGACCTTTGGGTTTCTTAGCAACAAGTTCCCTGCCTAAGGGCTTTTCAGAGAATGGGAAGTATAAAGCTGGCACGTCTTGAGATTAATTTTATATTTTCCTGCTGAATGTAAGTCCATGAAATTTGCTTGGAAGATGTGTAGTAATCATGATAGCACATGCACAGGTCCACTGAAACACCCTGACCCTAAACAGGTCATAAGCTTCATAAAGTAAACGTTTTCCGTCATGTTAAAATAGCGTTTATTCTTTAGCTTTGTAAGACTTTATAGTTCCCTAGAGTGTGAACGAAAACTTCATATTTGGTGCTTCAGGAATATTTCCTATTTGTTAGTGCCCAAGATGTCGCTTCACTCCAAAACAGGGATGATTTTTGAGGTATCATACTCTTGAGCACCTGATTGTGTATGTTTGCAGAGATCCATAAATGAGAGAGTTCCTTGTGCTGTTCAGTCACTCTTGTTCAAGGAGTGGTATATATGTAAGTAAAACTAAGGAAGATTTTTTTCACTGATTATTCAATGGAAAGCTAGTTAGCGAGACCTTGAAACCTAATATCCCCAACAGACAGTTCACAGCCCTGCATGAAACCTGGTTTGTAGCAGGCAGTAAAAATTAGAGGTGACTTGAGAGCAAGCCATTCTAATATGTTTGGAGGGGAAACCAGGCTCAGGCACACAGTGGAGTTTGCATCAGGTAACAATTCATGCAGGTCAGCTGAGCTGTGATAACTGGCTCAGTGATTGCCTCTGATGATCCAGGAGAGGTCAAAACCAGTCTACTGGAGGGCTCCTGTCCTGCTCACTGCTGGTGTGTGGTCCTGTGCCTTCTCTTTCCCAAGCAGTAATGCTTGCATGGTCAGGTCTCCAGCCTGGCCGCGTGCACCCACCAGCCCTCCGTCCCCCGGAGCGGTGGAAGGGGACCGGCCTCAGCCCAGCACCGTCTGCATCCTCGGGATGAGAGAACACATGAGGACACCATGCATCCCCAAAGATGCAGCAAGGAGCTTGCTCAGCCATGATGACCTAGTTGGGCTCTGAATTTTTTTTTGTAGCTAGATTGTCAGATTTTTAGTTTCAACTTTCTCACCCCCCCTCATGACAATGAATGTTTTGTGTAGCTTCCAAGAAAAAAAAAATAAAAAATTTGCTTCCCAGTGCCAGATGAGGTTTGCTTCTAGTTTAGTGACTCGCAAAATAAGTCTGAAGTTTGCTGAGGCTGCCTATCATTTTTAGAAACCATTGCTTTTAAAGTGAGGGGCTTGGTTCTAAATGCCCTTTCGAGGGGGTTGAAAACCCTGCCTGCAGCCTCCCGAATTGATGCTGTGGTTCAGACCAGTAGGGCTTTTCAGGCATGGGAAGTGTTTGGGGCAGGATAGGGTTTGATTGCGACATCCCAAAGTAACGATGGTAGGAAGAGAGCGTGGAAGAGGGAAGGGGAGCAGGGAGATAGCTGGGAAGCCAGTGTCTGGGGGGGGAGGCTGGGACTTGTTTGCTGGAGGAAGAAAGCAAAACCCCTCTCTGAGGGCATGGTCCTGCTCTTGATTCACTTTGTGCTGATTGAAAAGGGCAGCCTGGCTGGATTTCTGTCTGCTGTCTTAAATAAATTTCTGCTCTTCAGAGGCTTTACGGCGTTAAATGTAAAGATTAGCATTGCAGCTCACGCTCCCAAGGTGTCTGAAGCAGTGGCAGACTGCTGCCCACTCCCTGGATTTTCATTAAGGTGCATTGCAATGACTTTGCCTGAATGTAGCTGCTTCGGGCTGTGACCAAGCTGTTGTCCCTTGTTTGGGGTCCTGAGTGCCTGAGTTGAGGTCTGAGGGTGGTCCGCAGTTTGGGGAAGGAGTTTGCACTCCTGCAACCCCCACCCAGGGGCTGGTTAGGGCCCATGGGGTGGGTTGGTGTCCTAATGAGCTGCGGACACGTGGATAACGAGGCTCAAACTAAACCTTGCGCATCTCCTTCGATCTTAAAATTATGAACTGCAACATAATGTATCTGGGCAACCTTATTTTTGGCATTTTTTTTCCCCTCTTCCTCTCCAAGTGTTGTACTTCTGCTTTAGAAGCTGGTCTGCTTTATTTTTATCCCTCTCATATGACAGTCCAGAAAGCTTGCTTGCATCCTCTCTCTTTTTTTTTTTTTTTGTGAAATAAAATTAATTTTTAATGAAAGATGAGCAGTTTTAAGATGCAAGTGTACAACTATGCAGTGTTACAATGAGGGAGGAGAAGTTGTGAGAAACCTGCCTAACCCCAGCAGTACTTGGCAGGGCAGCAAGATTGGAAACCCCAGGGATGAGTAGCTGAGATGGGTTAAACAAAGGCTTACTTTTTTTTTTTTAAATTTTTTTAAATATTGTTACCTAGTGTATCAAGCCTGTTGAAAGAAAAGTAATCCAAAATATCTCTTGGCAGATTATGGTTTTTAGAAATCCTATTTTAATTCTGCTTCTTTCCTTATTGAATTCCTGTTAGGGTTTGCACTCGCAAGCTTTTTGTAGAAGCAGTGAGACATTTCCATCAGTGTGTTCTTTCAGTAGAGAATAGAGAGTCCGTAAAATAGCTATTCCTTGCAGAAAAGCCTGCAGTGGTAATTCATGTGGGGTGGCGTTCCTCACAATGGACAACACCTCCTGTTCTGGCTTGCCTCCTGCAATGCATACTGGGCTTTTTCCATCAGAGTGAGGGCTGGCAGGATGAGGATGTGTGATCATCAGCCTTGTCTGCAAGGACAGTATTGGACACCCAAACTCTTCAGCATTTTAAGACTGAAGGCAGAGAAAAGGGCAAAAGAAAAGAAAATATTTGGAGATTTCTTAGTATAGTTCTCTGGAACTTTCTGAGCTTTAGAGGTGTTTTAATCTGATTTTCCAGTGAATATGTCTCTTTAAAATACTGGGTTTTCCCAGTGGATGAGAATTCAAATTTTTTACTAACTCTTCTTCATTGTATTTTTAGGGTTTTCCATCTTGAGGCTAGGCATCTGGCTTCAGTTTTCCTTTTCTGAGAAGAGCACTGGGACATTTAAATAATTCAAGGAAGAAATTATATGCACTCAGCAAACAGATGTCAAAAAAATGAAAGCAGCTTAAAATCCAGGCCTCCAAAGTCACTTCCATATATTTCCTTTTTAAAGAATGTATTTTTAATTAGCTTTTAGAAACAAAGTGCCATGCTGACATATACATACTTGCCCAGCGTTTCATCATGGGACAGAACAAAGAAAGTGAAACCAAAGTTACAAACTATTGTGCTGTAATATGTGAAATAGATGCTATGATACTGAATCAGTTCACCTGATAAAGCCCAGAGTTACAAGACTGTTGTGTTGCCATTTTCCAGATGATGTGAAGATAATTGAATGAGTTTCTATGCTTTGCAACAACAGAATTTCATATAAGAGCTTTTTGAGCTCTGCTAAAAATAAAATTTAAAAAGGTAATTAAAAGAGAATTCCCTTTTCCAGGTAGTAAGACTGCTGTTCCAATTGTAATTTGTAATTATAATTTCTGATTTGTTTTTGGTGTTCTTATTCAGGACGTTTTCCTACAAAATCATTTCAGGGGTGAGGTTTGGATTGTGGCGTATCTCTGCCCCTCTCCATGAGGTAGGACGGCTCCTGCACTGGGTATCATCTAAGTTGTCAGCCTAAATATGAAATAATGCAGTAATCTGAAGAGAGTCTTGCATATTTTAGTAGAATTAATGGAAGAGAAGTAGGTGAAGACAGACAGAAGAGGACCTTGCCCTCCTGAGGTTGGCGTTGGAGGGGTCAGCCCAGCTCATTTTGAGGCTGCTGATAAAGCTGCTGTTGACACATGGTTTCTTGGTGCCGCCACATCATTAGTTTGAGTTTGAGGTGTTACAGTCCTGCTTTAGAGCCTGGTTGGAGCTCTGAGACAGACTTATCTCCCATGGCTGCATATTTGCTTGGGGCGCCTGGGAGAGCAGGGCCAGTGCAGGGTCTCCGCGGTGCTCTGGCCTCTCCTCCTTGGGGAAACCCCTCCACATGTCGGGATTTCCACTGGGTTTTGAGCCAGTTTAGGAAGATCTTTGAAGGTGACCGAATAATCCAGGGAGGGACAGAGGTTGCTACACCTTCCATCTGCTCCTCCAAGGGTGGATCAGGCTCAGTGGAGCAAATCCTCTTCTGCCACCCGCTGCCATCAGTGTGCAGATGATTGTTTCTGAGTATGTCACCTGTCGTCCTTTTTTTCATTTTGGGGGAGTGGGTTGCTTAGGTTTTATGGGGTCTTTTTAAAGTTGTGTGTGACACCCTGCTCCTCCTTTCCTTACCCACCCTGCCCAAATTGGACCATGCTAGCAACTATTTGAAAAGGGCCACTGTTTTATCGGGTCCATGCTTGCTTGTTGTCAGAACAGGAGAACATGGGACTAGCGAAGCAGGCAAGGGTGTACCCACTCTGTCTGGCACTGGGTGGAAAGAGCAATACTTTGTCATGCTCTGGGTTTCCTAGCTGTTGGGTTGTCAATGCTTGCTGGCAACACCTCATGAGCTTTCCTGCTTGGAAGGAGCAGTTCTTGCTGCAATTTCAGAGTATTTCCTGCCCTCTGTTGTTTTTCTTGTTGTCGCTGGGTCTTCCCTGCCTGGGGGTTGCTCATAGTGAAACGTTAATCATCACAGAACTAAAACTGATTTTTTTGCTTAGATGCGTAGTGCAGTGATGTGACTATCAAATCCCTCACTTTGGCAGGATCTTAATATCGTGCTTGGGATGCTGTGAAGACTTTGAAGCCTAAAGTGTTTAAGAAAAGGGTTTTCAAATATGAAGAGGTGGGTTAGATTTTCTTGTTTTGAAATACATGTTGAATATTGATTATATATCATACAGTCTTTGGGAGTATTCTGGTGGCAACATATACATATTTTAGTTCCTGATCCCAACCGTATTTCTAAGCACATGATAAAGCAGATGCATTCTAAGTCTGTTGATGTGAGCAATATTACATAGCTGCTTAAGTGTCTGAAGGGTTAGTACTTTAGTTTTCAAAGTCTGGATTTTTACCTATGCTGCTCTTGCTTTTTTCTTAAAAAAGCAAAAATGTGCATTTAATTTATAATATTTGAGTCCAGCATTGCAGTAGCACGTTTTTTTTTCAGTTTTAAAAAGTCTGTTTGGTTTAAATGAGGCTGACTTTGAAGCTTGAGCTTAATGGTAGAAGGTTTGGGGGGAAAACGGGGGTGTGTGGTGGTTCTGTTTTGTGTCTCTTTCTTTTAGTGGTTATATCCTGTTACAGAGAATGATTATGATGAGAGTTTACGTGGGGGAGTTGGCTTGTCGCATGTTCTTAAATCTTTGGCATGCCTCTGAAAGCCTGCCTGGCTTCTTTTAAATATGATGTGCTGACACATCTGAACAGCATAATACATGAAAGCGCACATGATGCTTCTGTAAGTCCAGTGTATGGTTAATATACCAATAGTGTATGGGATGGTAAAGATTATTATGTGTGTTTGCTCTGAATGGACTCGCTCTTTTGTTCTTTCAGTCCAATGAGAACACTGGCTTAGGAACTTAAATATTGAAAATGCCCAAAGGCAAGACTTTGCTTTCCAGGCTTTGCTCCTTGTCTTTGCAGAGACGATGACTGCATAAAACCACATGATTAGGTAAAGCATTGAATCATTATTTATAGACCATAATGTTTATTTCTGTATTTTAACTGGGGCTCAGTTCAGCACGGAAGTCTTTTAAAGCACCAAAGAGATACACGAGAACTACCATGACAGCAACTTCTGTGCTTGAAACCTTTGCCCTGGGCTGTGTGAAGGTTGAGTGAGATCGTATGTAGTGTGAATGGGTAAAAAATGAGTCTCCTAACCAATATGCAGTGGTAACGGGTCCCTAAAGAGTGAAGTTGATGTCTGCACAGAGTGTATGTAGGTTGCCGCATCTGGACTCTGCTGAAGCTTGTGTGGAGACTTCCAGGAGGCAATAATTTCCAGAAGTCATCCTGAGAGCACAAGCTCTACTGGTTGGGTGTACTCCTGGCAGAAAACACTTAATAATTGCCAGAAACATGGAAAAACCCCTTACATTCTAACAAGCTGAACTTTCTCTATCTCTAGCCTGCACTGTCCCCTCCTTTTTCGTAAGAGATAATTTTCAATCAGCCAAAAAAACTGTCTGAGAGGAACTGGACCAAAGGCTGCAGTGTTTTACCCTGTCCAGCTACTGCTGGAACCAGAGGCCCATCCTGGGCTTGGTTGTGTGAAACCTCAGAAGCAGCCGTAAAATTTGTCCTCCAAAACCAAAACTGCGCATTGCCTGACGAAGGTCAGAGGAGGCTTGGGCTGGTCTCACACAGGCTTTCTTGGTGAGCACTGCTTACGTCCTTGGTGTTGTTAAGGCAGCTGAGTGCGGTGTGTTCACTCCTGATGGCTGTGCGGTGGTCTGAGGCTCCGGAATCCCCGCTCCAAGAGGTCTGGCTGCAGGAGGAAATGGATGCTGTGGTCAGCATCAGCATCAGCAGCATCTTGTCTCTGAGAGGTGACAGCTCGATGCTTCCAGCGAGTTTCTACCAGCAGGGTTAACCTTCAATTTGGGAAAGAAAAATGCAGTCTGGCGTGCATGCTTTGGGAGGCTGCTGTAGTTCAGCTGGAGGTTAAGAGGACAGAGACAGGAATGGCAGGGTTATGGTTCAGTGGCTTGCGTCCTTCAGAGGTCACAGCTGAGCCCTTGTTGCCACAAAAACCTCTGCATTGACTTGAGAGTGGGAATAGGAGCTAAACTAAAACTGCAGAGTGCAGCGACTGACCCTCCAGCTGTGCAAATCTTGCATTTCAGGTGCACCATGCTGCTGGCTGGGGTCGAAGCAATGTCCTGGTTTCAGAGATGCACTCCCTAAGATAGTGATGGATAGTTGGCTTCATGTGTGCTCTTACTTGCCTGTCAGGGCTGTAGGGAGGAAAGCTGAGCTCTGCCAGTGTGTCAAAGTGCTTCACGCAGCTAAACTGACCCTCCATGGAGAATGAGTGAAGTGTGACTGTGTAGTGTTGAAGGCAAATGCCATTATTGCCACCAGGTAGATATTGGTGATAGAGATGTAAACTGAACATCTTTAGATTTAAAGGAGATGCAGTTCACTGGGAAGTGAAAGAGACCATTGGTGACGGTGAGTAAGTGAGCAGTGTTATGAGATCTGGCAAAGCCGAGATAGAAAGAATCTTCTCCAAAAGTCCCTTCTTAAGCTCTGCTTGGCACAGTTGCTTCCTTGGGAGCACTCGCAGTAGACTGATAATTATTTCCAATGCTCAGGTCAGATTAGAGTTGATTAATGGATTTTGGGAATAGTGATATGGAAATATGTCTTGTTAAATCTGGTAATAATAATAATGATTTTGCTGATCTTAATTCAGAGTTAGGAGATAATAGAAAACAGCTTCTTTTTTCTTTCTTTTTTTTTTTTTTTTAAATTGTGGCCTTTCCAGTAACACAGTAAAATCACATCAGTCCATCTTCCAACTGTATTCAGTTTGCAGGGTTTTAAGCGGTATGTTTTCTTGGTGCTTATCAAAATTTAATTTAAACAATTTGTTAGGCGCATTTGTTTTTTTAATATAGAGTCACAGTATTACAACATCAGATGTTTGTGGTTTGTTTGTAGTTCTGGATTCATGACTCCTGCAGCCAATGCAGTCCAAACGTAACATGTTATTTGCATTTTCTTGTTTTATGAATAATTATTGCAGAGGTCTTTCCCACAGGAAGGTCTTGAGAAGAGTAGAAGCATTTAAAAATAATTACAGATCTACAAAGCCTTTTTTGTCTCTTATTTTATGTAAGTGTTGTTTTCAGAAAGAACTGGAGTGTGCAGTAAATTGCTATAGGAGTGTTCAAAATGTTACATGGAAGCCCAATCCTTTTCTTGAGAAAGCCTTGCAACTGAGAAATTTGGGGTTGTGGCTATCAAGGTGTAGGTAGATGAGTACTTATTTCAAGGTCATATAGGAGTAGGTGACATTAGTGAGGGCTTTTGAAAACTGGGTCACTTATTTAGGTGCCTAAATGTAAATTTAAAGTCTAACTCTATTAGTTACATGTTTGTAGTTTTGACTAGTTCTCTGTGTGTGTGTATGAGAGAGAGCGCTGTGCTATTTTAAAACTTAGTAAGGGAATGTTTCTAGGAATCTGCATACTTAAAATTAGATTTCCGCTGTGGTTACACAGCTGTAAAGTAAATCCAGAAAAGCATCACTGACATTAATTATGTTACTACAGGTTTTCACTTCTATAAATGATGTAAGAAATGAATTCTGAATACTCTGAAAATTCACCAGCTCTGAACTGTTCAGCAAGTGGAAGAGATCCAAAGGATGATTAGGCATGTTGGCGTACAGAGGATGCTGAACAATTGCAGAATTGTATGGGCGCCATTCTTCAAGAAACTGTTTTAAATATAGCTCTTCCATCATTCAACAAGCTTGCAATAGCTTGTTTCCTTAAGCAAGCTTTTTTTGTTCTGTTACAAAATTGAGTAGTCTTTAAGGGCTTATAGGTAGGTAGATATTTTTAATTATCTGACAGAAGTTTGCTTTGATATGGTCTGGGACATTAGATCATGTGAGAATTAGCTGATTTTAAGTCCTGTCTTTGAAACAAGTAATTTCATTCTGGCTTAAATGAATGCAAAAAGGCAAGCCTATCTTCCTTCAATGCTCTGAGTACATTCAACGTAAAAGAATATTGGAAAGATTTAAAAAATCATTTAGAAATTGCAAAGCTTTTCCATTGTCCCACCTGACCTGGACTTGGAGAAAAGGCTGGCTGCTGGAGACAGTTTGTGTAAGGAGAGGGTAAGGACTAAAGAGCATAATTTGATAGTACTAAAGGGCTTCTGTATTGGTATCAGAAAGAGTTTTAGATTTGATTGTCTCATTAATAATGGATGGTCAGATAGATGCTTCCTGCCCTGCCATCTTCTTTTTAATTCACCTAAATGATGGTGGAAAATACAGTCCATTGGTTAGAGCCAGGCAGTCTCTCCAGTTTAAAAGCTTGCTGTGTCTGTCCCCAAATCTCCTCTCCCACCACAGCAGTTTTGGCAGGTCAAACAACCTAGTTGTTGTTTAATGTGCACAAGTTCTAGAACCGTGAAGCTGCATTGTGGCAGCCCTGCCTTAGCATTTTCTTACCATGTGCAACACAACTGGCTTTGGCTTTCCCTGCTTTCAGACAGGGGCCTCACTGTCCCAAAAGGCATCACACTTGGTGTCCCTAGAGGACACCAGCCACTTGAACACAGGCAAGACTGCAGTGACGTGCAGCGAGAGAAGGGCTTGTGCTGCCTGACCTTGGCACAGTAGCTGGAGCCTTTGGTCAACACCACGCTTGCAAGTTTTACTGCTACCTGCTGACATACAGCAAATGTTTTTTCAGCATTCATCTATTCATAGTATTTTAGTAATATCAGTAAAATCCTGTCATGTTCCTGGTCCAGTGGAAATACTTTTCAGGATAACATGAACCCTAAATTCTGGTATAATTTCACACAGTATGTTTTGGAAATGCATCTGTTTGTATGAGCTTGCTTATGTTGTGTGAACATAGAAATAAAGACAGAGGAGGCAGTGGGTGGCTTCAGGGCTCTAGGAGTAACAAGCAGCTCCTACCAAGGGGCAATGGTTGGTTTCGTGAGAACTGAAGTAGCTTCTCCTGAGTGGTGCTGCTGAAGAGGACATACCCAACGGCCTTTGAGGTCATACCGGCGGTGGAAGCCTCTGTAGACTTTGCAGTGGTGTTAAACCAACTGTTCCTGGACTGAGAGCAATCGATCCGGTGCTGCAGTGCTGTCACCTTGTGCTCAGGTGATCCTGGGTGAGGGTAGAAGGGATTGGGAGAGCCTTGCTCCCTTCCCACTGTCCAGGAGAGGATGGTCTCCTCCTGCCTACCCTGCGCACAGCAGAGCAGCACAGGCAGTGGGTAGAACAGCAGTGGTGGAAGGGAAGGAGGGCTGCTCATCCTCATGCGATGTGGCTTTTGCCAGTATCGGTGCTTACCACCTGGTAAATAAGCTCCTATAGAGAGCCATTTGTGTGCATTATCGTATTGGTGGTGAGGTTTCCAAAGCAAATCTAAGTATATGGGTCGCTTTTTACCGAACCGTTCTGTCCCTTTTATTGTGTAACATTTCCTGCACAAATTTTGCATTTCTACACTAGGATATTTCAGTGTCCCCTTGGTGAACTGTTCTTTGTTCTCAGGGCTTGCTTGGCCTGATACTATAAACATGCTGGCAATTACTAGGTTTGATTTAGGAAGCCTAGATGTTTGCACAGGTCTTTTGATTTTTGATGTAGTCAGCATAAATACTTGAAAAATCAAAACAGTTAAGAAAGCATTGAAGGGAACCTTTCTGCAAGCGTTGATAGTTTGCCACTGCCTTTATTTAGCTATGCTATATTTTTTTTTTCTATGCCCAATTTGTCTCGTTGACTACATGTTTTACAGTAGGACCCATCTAATAATTTTCAGATATCTCTATTTGACTTAGCCACACATTTTTCAGGCAATGGAGCAGAAAGTGCACTTGGAAGATGTCATGCACCTAGTCTGAAAATAAAGATCTACAACAAGTCAGATAACGATTTCCTAAGAGAAGAACATTCTTCTCCTTTGGCCAGAAAGGGACCCCATGGTGACAAGCTCAGATGAGGATTCGGCTGATGTTAAGGACCAGAATTCCCAAATTTCATGTCCCTGTATTCCTGTTGGTTATTTGTGTTGAGGTCAAACCCAATGCTGTGGTTTGACTGTGCAGTAAATCCAGCTTTAGGGCTCCAACAGCTGAATTAAAAGCATTGAGGCCATGAGATAGAAAATGCTGACTGCTGTAAAACTCATTGTCAATTCAAATTTGTTCAAAATCTCTCAAAGCCTGCCAGCGTAAGATTTAAATTTTTATTGCCAGGTCAAATATCAGTAGTCTTCCTATGGCTGGCATAGAGCTGACCTGTAAATGTGCACTCCGGCTAATTCAGCAGAAACATAACCGTGCGCCTGGATCTGACTTGTACTACTGGGTAATATGGATTTAAACAGAATCGCTACTGTCCTGAAGGATTTCAGACTGTGGACTGTTACAGCAAAACCATTTTTCAGCAATAGTGTGTCTTTTAGTGAAAAACCTCAATTCAGTTCCTAGGTGTTTTTTTTTCCAATTGTTACTTTTTTTGCTATTAGTTGCTAACTAAAAAGTAGAAGAAATGAAAGCTATGCTTGAATAGAAATTAGTAAATGAACGTCTTTTGCTGGTAGTGGATTTATTTCTCTGGTGCTGAAATGCCCATATGACTTTAGGAAAACAAGTACAATGCCTTCATCTCTATATAAAAGATTAACAGTATCTCTCAAACATAACCTTTAAAGCAATTATAAAGTGATCTCACTCAGGGGATGAAAGGAATTTTTGGAATAACTGCATGTATGTTTTTCTGGAGGTTTACGCTAGGCTGGAAGTGCCAGAGGGGTTATTCTGGAGGATCGTGTGTTGGCCGTTTGCACAAATCAGCTTTTAAAAATCAGTAATGGGACATTTTAATGACCCTCTATATTTCCTTTTCCCCTTATGAGTAAGTGATTATTGGAATTCTTTACATCACTCCTTTGAGGATGATGTAGGAAGTAAAAGCTCAGATTGTCAGAAAAAAAAATTGTGTTTATGCCCTTAATATCCATATGTGCTTTTTGACAGTTCCAGCCTCAACTCCTTTGAAGAAAATACTCTTGTTCTTCTGTAAGAAGTCATTTAAGATAGCTTTTCCTTAAGAAAGCCTAACGGAAGCAACCTCTCTTCACCTACATCACCTATGTTTAAGTTGGTGTTTTGAACTAAAAGGCTGGAGATGAAGGAAAAAGTGTGTTACTTCCTGAGCTATAACTAAAAACTTTCACTGGGGAAGGGAGAAGAAGATATCCAGTTCATTTATGCAGGTGGTATTTCAGCCTTTGAGATCACATCTTATGTGAGAGTGCTGGGTGGAAGAAGGGCAGGTAAAGGCTGATTTTTCTGGCTGTAAATAGTCCAGGGATGAAGGTGAGAATTGCTGATAACCACCAAGAAGAGCAGAGAGCTGTAGAAGCTACACATCTGTGGGTATAAACTGACTATGAATACATTTAAGCTGGAATATAGACCATTTCCAACTATGCGGTGTGGTGGGACAGCTTCCCAGCAAAATAACAGAGACATAAATCCTCTTTACTTCAAGTTAAAATTTTATGAGTTTTATTGAGTAGAGGGTGAAAGAGTTGCTGTGATAGCTGGGGGCTGGGTTTGATGATGCCCAGCAGGATCCTTGTGGCTGGTGGCTGGTTGGGGAGGGACCAGTCTGCTC
The DNA here is from genome assembly GCF_964188355.1 of Buteo buteo. NCBI lineage: Eukaryota > Metazoa > Chordata > Aves > Accipitriformes > Accipitridae > Buteo > Buteo buteo. The sequence continues at coordinate 12,442,857 of NC_134204.1, read as the reverse complement.
CGCTCGCTGGGCAGTGGTGGCATGTCTTCGGGAAGAGGCATGCACCCAGGCTGGGCAGGCTGCAGCCGTGCAAAGGGGCTGGTTGTTTCTGTGGTTGGATGGAGAGAAGTGGTACTTGGGCTGTTGGCATTGCTGGGTGAGAAGGGACCATGTTTCTTCAAGGTGTTTGCTTCAGCATCTTTTTGATCCTCTGAGAGCATCTGACCGGAAAGCTTCATCTTCCTGCAAAGGAGGGTGCCTATCCCATGCTGTGGGTGCAGCCTGTGGGCTCCTGCAGCAGAGGAGGGTAAATCTGAGCCCTAAAACCAATACTCAGCACGGTGAGAGTCTTTCTGAGAGTCCACAAAGGGGTAATCCCCTTGAGGGTCCTCTTCAAACTGAGTGGTCATGCTGTCTCTGCACCATCATGACCCTGCTATTTGCACAGAACTAAAATTGTTTCCATATCACACCCAGTAACTGAAGTAGGATTTCCCACTCCAATATCTTTCCAGCTGAGATGTTCTGAGTCTGCAAACATCCTATCTGCAAAATCTTAGTCCACTTACTTTATCCCTTAAACTGCAAACAAAAAAAATCTCAACAGATCACACTTACTGAGACCCAGGCAGGCTGTGAAATCAAATCACTGGACAGAGAGTGGGAATCAGTAGCCTGACAGGGATTCAGAACAAGGAGAACAAAATCTCTTTCGTGGAAAGTTGTCCTCAGGATGGGGGACTTGGGTCCCCACAGGGCTGCCCATTCACAGTACTGGCCTGGTTTACTCCAGGCAAGTGTCAATGCCAGGATGGGCATAAAATCAGTCTTCTGTACATAAGTCTTGTACTCCATGTGAGGTGGTGGGATGGTTTGGCAGGTCTGTCACCTACAGAAAGTAAACAAATTGGTGGCGACTCCAGTAAATTTTCTCATGTGGGTCTTGAGTCTATTCTATTTCGGTGGAAGTCAAGAGCAAAAATAAATTTCATCTTAGTGTTGAGTTCCCCATTTTTATCAGGCAGATCTATTTTTTCCCTTGATGAACAATTTGCCACCTTTCTATTTTTCACTCCCATTGGCATTGGACAGCCTGAACTGGTCTTCTCACCAGCGAAGAGGTGCTCAGCTCAGTGCTGCACTGCCTGTTTTGTCTGGAAGGAGTATTGCCTATTTATGCTTGTCAAGAGTCTTTTTTCTGACACCAGAAGGTTTTGTTTGAGAAAATCAAATCCCTTGAAAGTACTGTATAATTATCTACATGATTATCTTAAGTGTCTGCCATGGCTCTGCAGTAAGCTCAGGGGTGTAGACAGGCAACCCGCAGCGTATCGACGCCTGCAGTTTTTCCTGCGGGGAGGAGGAATAGGGTTTTGAAGGCTCCCTGCCTCCGGTGGGGTGAAGCGGGCCGTCATCCTCTATCTCTGGAGGGATGCGCCTGCATGGAGCGGGAGAGCCTTGCAGCAATGTAGCTACATGAATGATGGATGACTTTTCCGTGGGATGCAGATGCCTCCGAACACCCCATCCTGTCTGGCTAACTGCAGGATTGAAGCTGAACTCAGCATCAAGTTGTGCCCTTGGCCAATAAAGAGGAGGGTTGGAGACTGGACCTAAAACTGTGAGCTGCTTTCAAAAAGCCCCGAGTTCTCCAGGCTGAAGACTGGGGCAGCACGTTTGTTCTGGCGATAGTTTGCGAAGAGCAGCCTATAACATGTCCACCCAATGTCAAAATTAACCAGCTAAGAGCAAAACTCATTAAATTATTAGGCCAAAAAGGGCCTGAAAGGGTGATCTGCTCTGATTATCTCTAGGGCTTGAATGGGTTTGAACCCTGTGTTGTTACTGGGAGCTGTACTGATGTTTGCTGTTGAAGCAATGATAAAAGTGTCTTTGTTGTAACTCACTGGATGTTACCCATTATATGACCTCTCACTGTGCTCTGACTAAGAAAATGGTGCTGAAGGGAAAAAATTAAGAGGGATTGAAATGAAGAGATCTACTCTTTCCCACAGGCCTAGAGAGGTTGGCTCTAATCATTGCTCCTGGCAGGTGTATTTATCTAACCCACTGCAGGGACCATGAGTGATGGAGACTCCAGACACCTGAGACAGTGTATCCTCCAGTGCCTTGGTATTCTTTATCCTTATCAGTGTTACCTAACCGCCCACCTAAATCTACCCCAGCGTGATTCACATCCATTACTCCACTGTGGGCGAGGAGAATAGACTGCTCTATTTCTCCTAGTAACTGTGGGGCATTTTAAAGTATGTGAGGGTCTTCAGCTTGTGTTCTCACAACCCACCTGCTATGCTTTCTCCTTTTTAGAGTAGCAGGCCCTAATTTCTTGAGTATTTCCTAATAAGTCACATTTTTCTAGACTGGTGGTCATGTCAGAGCTCTGCTCCAGGTGGGCAGTTTTGCTGCTGAGACCTTCCCCGCCCTGTGTAAGTCTACAGAGATACTTCATACACCTGGTAAGCTTTGTCCTTCTTGACACATCCTGAGACAAGGACCCTTTTTCCCCCGCAACAGCCAGACTTTATTGACAGGGATGATTCACTACAAACCCTGCATCTCTTCCCGAAGATTTGCCACCTAGACAACCCTATCTATGTCTGATTTTCCTTTTGTAGTGCTCTGCACTTGTCCTTTCTGAACTTTATCCTAATTTTTAGATGATGGTTTTTTGATTTTTGCCAAGATGATTTTAGATGCTAATCCTGTTCTCCAGTGTGTCTGCAGTCACTCCCAGCTTCGTGTGATCCACAGTTTTAATAAGTGTGCTCTTTTTCATCGCCCAGGTCACTAATGAATGTGCTGAGCAGAACTAGACTATATAGATCCAGCAGAGCTCTGCTCACAGTGTCCTGTTTTCACAGAGTGTCATTAATAACTACTCCCTGGGTATTGCTTTATAGTAGTCTCATTTAATCATGTTTCCCTAGTTTATTTATGAGAAAGTTGTTTGAGACGGTGTCAAAAGCTATAATAAAGCCCAGATAAATGACATTTAACAACTTCTCCATTATGAAAAGAAATTAATTTGATTTGATACGGGTTTTTTTCTTGTCTCATGTATCTGCTGCTGCTTATATTTTTGTTATCTTCCACATACATGCAAACTGTTTCTTTGTTTGTTTTAGAGTTTTTCAGAGAATTGAAACTAGACTGACTGAGGTAGCATCCTTTTGCTGCTTCTCTTTCTACCTTTGAAGACAGGCACTGCACTTGCCTTTGTCCTGACTTCTGGCACCTTACCTGTCTGAGTTCCCACAGGTGACCAGGAGGGAGGTATCTGAGATGGCTTCAGCTGGTTTTGTAGGGAATTTGAAAGGTGGTTTGTCCCACACTGCTAGTCTGGAAATACCTGACTTGGACAGAGGACTGGTCTCACCCTGGAACAGGCAGAGAAGAGGACAGTACAACTTTGTAGTGATAATGTGTTGTAGTGTTAACTGTACTAATCCCCTGTGCATAGTAGGCAATTTTAACAAGGACTAAAGCAAAAATCAAACCAGCCTTGCCTCTGTCAGTGTAATTTTTCAATAACTTTCTTTATCTGAGCAACACTTTTCCAGTCTGTCTTCTTGGTATTAATATACATATAAAGCATAACAAATGTCTTTTTTTTACGTTTTGCAAGGTTTATTTCATTCTTATGCCCTGATGTTTCTAGTATTTCTGCCTCTGTGTTCACACAATTTTTTTAACTCCTGCTCAATAACCTTTTAGTGTTCTTTCTTCTTGTCTTTGAGGTAAATGAAAAGCTCGTGATGCTGCCAAGTCTTCTGATCCTTCTTCTGCATTGAGATGTTATTGTGCCTGTGCCTTTTAAGCAAAAATATTGTTTCTCTGAGAAACGACAGCTCACCTTGATTTCTTTTTCCTTTAAACTCTTCTCCATGAATTCTTGCCTAGCAGGTTTTTTTAATGTACTGAAGCCAGGCATTTCTGTTTTGCTGTCCACAATCCCTTGCGTATGGCAGATTTCATCATTTCACAGGCACTCGTAACATGAATTTCCTTCCACCTTCTTACCCCCAACACATCCCTCTCTGGAGGCACTTCCCTACTGATTACTTGACCTATCAGTTATGCGAGAATATTGCTCTGAAGGCACCAGGACTCTCTGTCTCCTGCTGCTTTCCCTTCCTAGCAGATATCTCATGCTTGTACTCTCCCATTACCATTAAGTCAGTTGTTAACCAGGTAGCCCGATCCATTTAATCTTCTCGGTTTGGGGTTTGTTGTGCCCTGTCCCACGTTTGTTGTTTTTTTTTTCCTTTTATTATTAACCAGGGAATTTAGCAGTTCTTCCTCCCTCTCTGTTCTGGACCTCAGAGCAAGTATATGCATCATCCTTGGTATACCAAAAGATGCTTCCTTATCTGTGCTGGTCCATATATAAGCTATGCATCTTTTTATCAGTATTCCAGATCTATGCCTTACTGCAACAAGTTCCAGTTCTGCCAGTTAAGTCATCACTTTTGTCTTAAATTAAATCTGAGATATTAAAGAAGACTTAAGTTCTCTGTTAAAAGCAATATATTCACCAATGTTGCATTAGATATCTAAGATATTCAGAGGATTTAACCTTATTTTCTGGTCAATCTGTGACTGTATTATCACCCCTTCTTTTTAGACCTGCGCTGAGGTTGCTTCTGTCTTTATTCTCTCCTCTGGTTTTGCCCCCTATGTCTCCTATCCTGACCCTAAATCAGAAGTCCCTCTCACTAAGCAACGGGCCAGTTCCTCCTTTCCTGAGCTGACATCCGTCCCTGTTCAGCTGTTGGTGTAACATCACCCTGTTGGTGAAGATGCTGGACTCCTCCTAGGAGCATCACTCATGGCCATTATGTGTTGTCCCTGTCCCTGCCTGAGCTTCCTTAGGGTCACTCCTGTCCATCTAGGTAGCGTCATGCAGCCAGGGAGGTGGCAGAACACTTTGGCTCCAGCTTCTGGGCAGCAGCATTTTGCAAGAGTCTCCCTTTATACTCATGGTCCTGGGGTCGTAGGCTTTTGCTACAGGCTCTTCTGCCTAACCCAAGCCTTTCCTCCATGTCTGCAGTAGCAGACGTGCAGGCTGCAAGCTCAAAACTGTTGCCTTCTTCCACCTTCCTGGTGCACAGCTCGCTGAGCAGCTTCTGCTCCTGGAAAGTAAATCCTGAAAAGAAACCGGTCAGCCAGAGTTGACTCACATCAGGGTTTTTCTTTGCTTCATAGATCCTAATGCTCCTAGGAAAAAAAACCCTTTCTCACCCTCTTGCTTGCTAACCCCCAGCTCTTGCTGCCTCCCGGCTGCCTGTGCGCCTCCCTCTCCGAATTGCAGGAAACTGGGCAATTCACCTGCACAACTCTTGTCCTGGGGAACCGGGTGGCCACCTCCCTTAGATGCTTTAGGGTAGGTGTAGTCCGCCGTAAGCCACCGCTGCCAGCAAGAGACCCCCGTTGCCTGTCCTCACCCCTCGTGTTTGCTGCTGCCCCTGCAGCCTGGTGGGGAGCTAAGTCCGAGAAGTGACCGGACTAAGCCCATCCCAGCCCGAAAACACTGTCAGGGAGGAGGGCAGAGCCGCCTTCAGCAGCGGCGTGGACCAGCCTCGGTGGGTGGTGGGACCCGAGTCGCGCCGTGCCCCTGCAGCCGTCCGTGGGGTGGGTTTGGTGGGACCGTCTCCTTTGCTTCGGTGGCAGGCCTGGGGCTGTGGCAGGAGCATCCCCAGGGCTCGTCCGTTCCCCGTTTTACCGGGGAGGTCAGGAGCTCGTCGTGACCTTTTATTCCCTTGCTGAGGAGAGCGGCTGGTGCCCTCAAGTGGTGAATCGCAGAAGGAGAGCGGCTCCGGCCGCGCAAGCCCGGCTTTGGGCTCCTGCCCCGGGCGGAACGCTGGGCTGGGGCCCTTGGGACGCCTGCAGCGTTTTCGGCACTTCTAACCATGCCTTCTCCCCCTTGCAGGACGAGACGGTGCGGTGACGGTGGTGGGAAGGAGACGTTGTTCCCAGCGGAGCGGGGACCCTGACGCCAGACGGCCGCAAGGCGCTCCCCACCGCTTCATCCACGGACCTTTCCGTGGGGCCGGCTGCGGCTTGTTGACACCAAACAACCTGCCTTGGCTCTGCCTTTGGTCGGTTGGAGCCCCCCAAACGTCCCTGCGAGATTAAGATGGGGCTTGCTTTGGATCTGCAGCCCCACTCCAGCATGGTCGCGGGGGCTGCAGGGGGCCCGAGGAGCCGAGGTCTGGGGAGCCGATCGGGGCCGGGGCTGCTGCCGTGAGGGGATGCACGGGGACAGCGATGCCCATCACGCAGGACAACGCAGGGGTCTTCCTCCCCCTCCTGTGCCAGTGGCTGCAGAACAGCCGTCGGGAGGGGGCCGAGGGTGCCGAGCAGCAGCTCTGCCGCTCGGCCGTCCAGAAGCTGAGCGAGTACATCCAGCTCAACTTCTCTGTGGACGAGAGCAAACTGCAGCCAGGGAGCTGCGGGACTTCGGATACGGAGATCTGCACCATGTACCTGGCCCAGGAGATGCGAAAAAACGAGGTTCTCGGGTTGAGCTTTGGGAACATCCCTGCTCTGGGGGACTACGGGGAGAAGCGTCGGGGAGGGAAGAAGAGGAAGGGGCATAAGGGGCCGGTGCTCGACGTCGGGTGCATCTGGGTGACGGACTTGAAGAAAAACAGCCCAGCCGGGAAGTGCGGGAGAGTGCGCCTGAAAGATGAGATCCTTTCTCTGAACGGCCAGTTGATGGTCGGCGTGGATGTCACCGGTGCGAGGTAAGGGTGGAGGAGCAGCCGCCTCTCACAGTGTGTGGTGCGGGTTGTGGCCAGTACTGATTTATGTCCGAGGGCAGAGGTTTTGACCTCTGCTTTCCAGCCCCCGGGGAGATTTCTGGGTTCCTTCTTAAGGTGTGTAGAAAATGCCTAGCAAAAGCTAATCGATAATTAGCCTACATCTGCTCCTCGCACATCCACTAGAAAATTTTGAGGGGTCATCGTGTCAAAAAATAATATGTCATAAGCATTGGAGGGTCTCCACTAAAACAGAAGTCTTCTGCATTTGGATAAGACTGTTTTCTTAAGTAAAAATGAACACAGACTCAGCAGCACTGAAAGATTTTTTTACAGGCGCATCTTATTTTTGTTGAATCATTTGAGTTGAGGGAAGCTTTTTTGACAGCTAAATGTTGTCTGAGACTTTTTCAAAGCAAGACATTTTTGTGTTTTCCAGATTGGAACAACTTCATTTTAATAAATTCCCTTTGATTTTATTGCATTTGCTCTCTTTTGCTCTCTCCTGTCCCAGAAAACTTGAAACCTTGAAGGGTTCAAGTCAGAAATGAAAGTTCTTACAATGATATAGATTATACTTGCTTTTTTATTTCAGCTGCTGCATACTGTAAAATCAGTTATTGGCCCAGCTTTGCTCTTTGTGGGCCAGCAGACTTGCTCACATTTCCCTTTGCAAAGGCAAAGAAAGACCTTTCTTTGCTAAAGATGAGGATGCAAATGCTCATTCATACTTGAGGTTGCAATGTACCGGAGGGCATGAAATCCTCTCCCTCTTACCAAAGGGGATACATCACGGGGATGGACAGTTTTAGAAACAAAACACTAGTGAAGTGGCCCTTCTTTAAAAGGAAACTGTTGATCTGCAGCCTGGGTAATCAGCATGTTTTATGGGCCTTGGGAATAATATGCCATTTTAAAGCAGCTGAGAAAGTGCTTCAGCAAGTGAGATTTGCAACAGGGGCAAATAACAAGTTTTATCTGAAATAAGCTGTGTACTGAAAAAAAAAAGAAAGAGTTGAATCTTTACAGATACGCCAAGTGAGAATATAGCATTGATGGGAAGACTTATTGGTTATTTATCTGCTGCTTTAGTTGTTGGGCTTGCAAAGCCACAATGGCCTTGGGGGGGTAACACTTGCAAGTTATAATCCTGCAAAGAGCATGGCCTTTGCTCCCAACAGGCAGTGAATGCAGCAGCGGTTTGGAGTGACCGTCGCTCCCAATTCTGCTATGTGGCAGAATAAAAGCAGTGACTCTTCATTCTGTGGGTGCTGGGCAGGTCAACCTGTGATTTTGCAGGTGTGATAGCCACCCTCTGTAATTTCAAGCCTGTAATTCAATGAGTGTATAAATATTGGTATTGTGGCAGTACCAGTCAGTGGCACCCCCAAATTTGAGAGGTTTTGTGGCAAAAAGCAGTTTGCTGTTTCCCCTTTGCCAGATGTCACTGTTTCTAAAATCCAAGGGAACTGCTTGCAGTGGCCAGCAATAATGTTATCTTATTATTAATGAAAAATGAAAGATAATACCCAATGGAGTCTGAAATGTTTGGATATCTGTCCTTTTTATCCTATCCCCGAAGGCTTCATTTTGGGCTTGTTCCTTTTGGAAAGCTCTGTTATTAGACCAGCAAGCTGTGACTGCTGCTAATGAGAACCAAGTGCTCCATTTTCCTTAGTTGAGATTTTTTTCTGGCCATTATGAAGACAGAGTTTTGGTGGTGCAGGACCAGTGTTGTTCATAAGATCCTGTTTTAGAATATTCTATATCCAATTTAGGCCAAAATTTAGGACATCTCTTAGTCAAAACCTGATTTATTTTCAGCATCCAAAGCATCCTTGCCTAACTTACTGTCAACTGCTACTTGACAAGGGTGATGTTGATGGATGACAGTTTGGGACCTTGAGGATGCTCTCAGTTTGGAGTGCTTGGTGTTGCCTGCTGGTAGCTCCAACCCCATGTTACCACCTTGTTCATCTGATCTGCTCCAGGATGCTTCGAGACTCCTTCAGTAGGTTTCTCCATTGGTGTGCTCAGAAGGAAAATAATTCTGTCTAGGTTTAGAACAGACTGAAAGGCAATGTCAGCTTGCCTTCTGGGAAAGAAGCAGCTTTCCTAGAGTATTTCCATATTGCTGCTATGGTGGCAGTAGCAGAGCCCTTTCCCCTTGGCTCTTCAAGGTGTTGGGGCAGGGCAGGACACTGAGCAGTAGTCCTGGCTTGATTTCTGTCTGCCTGATTGTTCTCTGGCTGGGTGAGAAACTCTTCCAGATTGGCACAAAGGGGTGTGAGTGCTGTGATTTGCAGTGTGATGCACTTCATGCAGCCTGCACACACAGTCAGTGAAATTAAAATACTGTCTTAGCTCCTGCAGCACCAGGCTGGATTGAGCAAGCAAAATCACTGCTTGCATGTTTATTCCTTGCCTGCCAAGCGTGCCAGGGCTGCCCCATCTTGCCTGGTGAGCATGTTGTCCACCCTGGTGTTTTAGGGCATCTCCTGATTTTATTTCTGTAACAGTGGGGAATTTGGCATGAGGGTCTTACAACTCTGCCGCTTTCCTGGGGGTTACCACCTCTGCAGCAGGGCTGGCAGAAGTGTGCTCATGTACCCCAGGCTTCATGTCACCTCACCTCCAGCTCCATCCCACAACGAAAACCCTCCCTATTCCAAGGGGCTAAGCCAATACACTGGACAACGGGAGAGGAGAGGTCGGGGCACACGGTCCTTTCTGCTGGCTGTCCTGTGGATGTGGTCAGCCTCTAGAGGATGCAGGGGCAGACAGCTGGAGCCATAACAGATTCGGCAGCCCTGGACAAATTTGGCGCTTTCAGCACCTGCCTGCTATAGGTCCTGTGCCTACAGGTCCTCAGGTCTTGGAGCGGTGATGGGGTCAGGCACAGCGCAGAAAAGCAGCATGCCGCTTCTCGGAGGAGCTGGCTGTGGGTATCACTCATCTGTCTCTCCCTGCTAGGGGAGGTGAATCTGACTTCTTTAAAGAAAAGTTATTTATTTAAATTCCACCTGATTGCCGTGTAAACAGCAGAAACAGGTTGATTATTGCTGAGCTTGTTTCTTTTTTTTTTCCTTTCTTTTCATTTAGAGAAACATTATGCAGTAATATAATCATCAAAGCTCTTTGCTTAACAGGGTATTATTACATTAGAGAAGAATGATGTACGTGGTGGCATTTTTGGTGATGCTAGTGAGTGAGGGAAAATTATTGCTCTCCTCAGAGTTAGCAAATTGTGTGTGTCTATCAAACACAATTGCAGGGAAATGAGCTGTATTGGAGTACTGAATAAAGGTTAGTAAAAACTCTGCATGTTTATTTATCCTCTATCTATACAACTGTATCTCCAAAACACATGGGTTATGTTCCCCCAGACAACAACTTCCTACGTATTTTGGAACTACTCTTCTCATTTTGGGCTATTACTCATTTACTGGAGGGAGGCTGTTAGTATTCCTGCAGATGACAGATGAATCCTTCATTTCTTGAGCATGACTGAATGGGGCTTCATTGAGCAAGTCCTGGGAGGATTGCAAAAGAATTATTTTGTCATGAGTATCATTCAGTTTGAAATACTTGATTGTGAATTTCATAAGCATAGCTGCAGTGCTTGGACACAACTACTACATACATCTAATCTTTAAAATCAGTGCTGAACAGATTTCCAAATTCAAACTGTTTTTGAAGAAAGCAGAGTAAGATACATTACAAGTGATGACAGCGTTCTATAAACATGAGATATTATTATAATTTTGTCATTGAGGAAATCCAACCACTGCTTCAAAATATCGTGTTCCTCATCAGCAAAAATGACCAAACATGGCCATGTGTGGGAATACAGTCAAGAGAACTGGCTGGCTTCTTTTTAACCCACAACCTGGAGTTCCTTCCAAAAAATGAACAGAGAAGTGTTTTGACAGCCATACCTTTGCACAGCGTTTTCTTATTCTCTCCTCTTCAGCCAGTGTCCTGGGGGATTTGCTAGGACTACCTCCCAGCACAAGATACAGCATGCTGAATGTCAGGGAAATCAGTTTCTTTTCAAAGATGCTGAAAAAGAGCTTCAGAAATCAGATGTGCAATGGAGAATGAGCTTCAAGGGCCACTACTGAAGGCGAAGCTTTGACCTTACCTGAAGTTGGGGGTTTCCAGCAAGGCCAAGGTCTTTCCTGAGTGCTTGCTGTGACTGCACATCACATCTACATGCTCCAGGGTAGCTGGAAGTATGAAGGCAACGTGCTGGTCCTCCTAACAGATCAATGCTATTAGTAGTTGTGTGATATATGGACATTCTAAACACAGTCCTGCTTCTCTGTTAAGTGCCAGCAGCTGATTACAGAGCACGATACTGAACGTCTAACCAAATTACAGGTCTCAAAATGTGCAAAGGACTTTGTGCTGCTTGCCTGCAGCAGTCAATAACAGTCCTGGGCTCAGCTGGATGAAATCTTGAGGTTCTGTATCAAAACAGTCCTTGCTGGTGCTGCAAAGCCAATGTGCCGTCCCTGGCTGTATTTGGAGTCAAATTGTGCTCTGAACAGTGGTCTTCAGGAGGGTGCTCTTCTTCTTTGCCCCCTTGTTGGGAGCCCTGCATGCAAGGAGATGCAGAACGGTACATCTGCTGAGGGGATGGGAATGGAGAACGGGGACCTTGCTGCATCTAAGCAGAGCTGCTCAAAAATCTGTCGGCGTGGTTTGATAACTGATGTTTCAGAAGAGCACACCTTTCAAGGTACTTTTTATTGAGCTCCCCCTTCCTCAGAAGTTTCAACTGCATGATTTTTTAGCATAAACTGCTTTGACCCTGCAATAGAAAGATTTTCTTTTTGGAAGAAAGAGCCCCCGAGTGTGGTCACTCTCTGATGTCAAAGTGCAGTGCTCCGGTTTTGCATTTTCCGTGGGGCAGTGCTTTCTGCCACGCTGTGGTGACACATCGCCACTGCAGGAGGCTGGCAGTCCTCCCCACGGCCACTTCGTCCCTGTTGCTGGTGGCTGCAGTTGTCTCCTCGGGGCATCTGCAGGATTTTGTAGCACCGTGTTAACTCGGTGTGTTCAGAATGCTTCCAGGTGCTCCGACTGGTGCGTGGGGATGGCATGCTGTGGGAACAGGGAGGGAGGGCTGTGCTCCCTCTGCTCATCGGGTGGGGCCTCCAGTTTAAGTTTTTGGTAGCAAATCCATTCTTTAGTAGGGTTGGGCATCAGGGTATATGAATGCCTGTGTTATGGTGGAAGGGGAGGTTTTCAGGTTTCTGTGCCTGTGATGGGCTCGTGTTTCTCTGGAAGTTATTGTGGATATATTTTCTGCTTGGTGGAGCAATCTCCTGTATACATCCTTTTTCTTAGGGAAGAATCACCCCAAGAAACCTATCCTTGGTCATCGCAGAAAGCTTTGTCTCACCACACCCCCACCTCCCAGACACGTCAGGTTGCATGGATCGATTGCTCTGTTCTACTGTGTTTCCTCACCTCCTTCCTAAAGCAAAAGTGCTGCCAACACAAAGTGCTGCTCAGTATAAGCAGCTGCATTGCCTGGTGTTAGTAGGGCCTTCTCCTGGTTATGTTCATAAGAAAATATTTTTGTTTTAATAGGAAAACAAATGGAAATGTATCCTGGCCCTTCGCCCTTGGCCAAGGGGCAAACATTTCTGTGGGAGCTCCTTGTTAAAATATTAACAGCACTGAGTACACAGAGAAAAACAAACACAGTGGTCCCGGAGACTGCAGCCTCTGAATACAATCTCAGGGAATAGATTTCTCATAACTGACCTATAAAATACCCCCAGCCTATTGTGGAGTTGAATTAGTTTCCTTTTTGATATCATATTACCAATCTTCATGCTGCTAAGTGATGGATCAGGGCACAGAGGCTGAGACTTGGGGCTTGTTATCACGGGCACGGATGGGAAGCGTATGCTGACATGCCCTCCGAGCTGCCTGGCGTGTGAGTCCCCAGAATGAAAAATTAAGCAGCATGTAGGAATTTTGGCTGAGGGTTTTCTCCTCCAGTTGAGCTGCTGGCGGGGGGGGGCGGGGGGGGGGAAACAGTGAATGTGTGCTCAACCTGTGCAAAATGAGAGGAAGCCTGTGGATGTCAAACACTTCTCAGGCAGAGTGCAATTCTCACTGTGCTCCTAAAGTCTTGTATGCTGGAGCATGGAGCTCCCTCTGAAGCACGGTTGCTATATTTTATGCTGATAGTGGATATTAATTCCCCCCTTAAAATATAACAGGACTAAGAAACTAAGAAAGAGATGTGTTTCTTCCCTTCTTTTACATATTCAGGAAAGGTATGAGCAGACTTAGCCACACGTGTTGAGAAATAAATTGCTCTGAAGAAATGAGCTTTATCCCAAATCCTCTCTCAAAAGCCAAAGACTTAAGCAGAAGGTCACTAATCCCCAGACTCAGCAGAGATCATTTAGCTTGTTTGTCCTCTTTGCTTTATTAATCTGAGCATGGGTTCTCTCAGTTTCCCCTCTGCACCCTCTGGTTCCTTTCTTCCCTCTCAACCTCCCTGTGCTGAGCCCAGCCTCTGCGGGGGCAAAACCAATTCTCTTGTAGTGATGGTCATTTGCAGCATCCCACCGCTACAACTGTCTCCTGATCAGGCTTTCCAAACCCCTCATCCTCCTCAACTTTGCATCTTATTTATTTTCTCACTCAGCTCAGTTTTATCTAAAACCCATAAAAGATGATGGAAAGACTGCCACTGATTTAAATGGCTCGTGTCCTCTACGTGTTTGCATGTTTGTCCCAAAATTCTGGGAGCAATATGCTTGTCACTGCCTTCTACACACTGTTGCCACTGAACAACAGAGCTGGCCTCTCTTGGTAGAAAGCATGATCCCCAGAGGGCATACATGTATAATTAGGCAACATCCCCAGAGTCATCTGCAGCAAATGCTCCCCAGCCCTGGCTCTGCACGCTTTCTTTTTGGAGGGATTGCATCAGGCTTGAAAAGACTTGGACAGAGGTTGGTGGTATTGCCTTAGGAGGCATAAAAGCTTCAGAGGTTACACAGTGGGTTGTCCTGAACTTTTTTTGTGTGCTTTTGTTTTGTTCCATTGAACTGTGAAAGCCCTGCTTGGAAGGCTGTACCTTGTTGCCAAATGTATGGCTGTGCATCTCCATTTAATTTGCTGTTTCTGACCGCGCTGTAATTACAAGAGAACAAGCCCACTGTTTGGGAGGAAGCTCTGCCATCCCCACTCATCTACTGTGGGAACAGCCTGGCTTGGTGAATCAGCCTCGTGCCTCATCATTTATCCCTCATGCCAAAGTGCCAGCAAGAGCCCTCTTCCATCCAGAGTGGGATTTTCAGCCTCGCACGCAGCAAGCATCCTATGCTCTCAGGTCATCTGGAAGCACAGTCGGGATGCAGTGGAACTTAACTAATTGGCAAACTGCTGGAATGTGTAAAATAAGGTCACTTTTTTCCACCACCCAGCCAAGGAGCAGGTGAAGTCTTCAGCCCCAGCAGCAGTTAATTTCACAGCCTCTCCAGCAGTGCATTTGCTTGCACAGAACAATGTTTTAGCCATCAATAATTAAAAATAGAGATGTTCAAAAACATGAGCAAGGAACATTTTGTCCCCATTATTCTTGCTCTTTGTGTAACGCTTGTGCCCTTACACACCAATTGCAATGTGCAGTCATTCAGAGTGTCTCTTCTAACTTGTAAATGTGAATTTCTCTTCATATTCTGGGAGTCCAAAGTTTTGCACAAAGCAGGCTGTGGGCTAAAGACTGATTTCCATGAGACAGGAGCACCAGGCTGCTGCAGGAGGAGGAGACAACTGGAGCCAGATTACTGGGTTGCAGCGAGATAGATGGCAGGTTGTCCTTTCCCACCTGTACTTACTGACGTACCATGAGTCCTGGAGAGGCACAGCTTTCTCCATTGAAATGTTTTTCCCATAGCATTGGGCTAAGCAAGCAGCGTTCCCATTCTCAGAAGGGTTTCGGGGCTGCTCTGCAAGGAGGCGATGATCGTATCTTCTTGCCAACCTCATGTACCTTTGAGTGTGATGGTTGCGGTCCTGGAAGATGCACTAGGACTGAGCCGTGACCCTCCAGAGCTAAAAGCATTAATGGTGGCGGCAGCTTAAAACCCGCTTATCCCCTGTCACTGGGAATCAGGACTTGCTTGGAAAGGACAGGAGCGGGGAGGGCTGAAAGTTGATGAACAGGAGACAGTTCCACAGGCAGAAGCTGTGCTTCAGCATCAGCCTCAGAGAGACGGCGTGTCAGCATGAACCTGCCATCTACAGACATAAGTGAGAGGATAAATATAAGAAATGTAGGTGTGATTAGCGGAGAGGCAGGTATATAACTCCAGAGACAGCTGCTGTGGTGGATGGCTTTGGGGCTGGGCTTTTTTTCCTGTGGAAAACTCATTGCTTTTCTTATCTGATGTGACACTTGCCTCCAGCTCCGAGCAGTATCACATGCTCCTTGAAACTTACTTTTCTGTCTCCTTTCTATCAGAGGTAGGCTAAGTCAGGAGGGCTTGTGTATCAATTGCAGGCTCTGCAGCATCACTCACCGTTCTTTCTGATTTCTCTGGATGAAATGTATGACTCTCAGCAAGATCATCTGGGCCTCCAAAGGGAAACACTTTTAACAGACCAGTACCAGTAAAAAGATAATTTGGCAGGCACTGCCAGAAGGTTTGGGGCAGCTCAGGAAGACTTGTACCTACTGAGACAGGATGAGAGTAGGGCAAATGTGATTATTAGCAGCAAACTTCACCCTAGAGCAGCCAGACTGAAGGCTGTTTAACAAGACTGTGAGAAACTAGAAGTAGGTGGAAAATGAATTCAAGCTTTTTCAAAATGCAACAGAATTGTTGAAGTGTGACTGAAGGAGATTATTGTTTCTGCTGATGCCTAAGAGTCTGTTCTATTGTTTAAAAAGATGGCAAGGTCTGTTTTTTCCCTTCTCCACAGTAGGTATTATAGATAACCGGATGATCCTCTAAAAAAAACCATGGCAAAACAAAGAACTGATTAATAGAGCAATCATTTTGACTGTGTTTTCCTAGTCCGTTACTTGATCATTGGAATGGGTTCAGGCTAGCAGAGTAACAAAATGAAACAAAAGTCAGTGATGTCCTGCTTCTCATCCTGATACACATTGACCAGCAGCTCTTTGTGCTGTGATAACTGAAAAATTACTAATTGCTTGCCAATTTTTCATAGCCTGGGCTATTTTTCTTCTGGTAGTGAAGAGAAAAACATGGACATGTGGTAACCAGTGAACTTTGTGGTACCATCTATCCGAACACAGAGCCGAGATAAGGAAAATGGGCTAGAGTTGGGGAATTCCTTCTTGAAAACTCACAGATGATAAATGGAGCCAAACCAGTATGCGACATTCTCACTGAAAATGGTTTCTAACAAACACACTAATTGTTCTACTGAAAACGACATTTCATATTTTCATTTGTAGAAAAGTTCTACTAAACCACAGATTTTTCTCAGTTTCCTCTAGAGGGCAATGTCATATAAATATTTTAAGCAATTTTTGGGTTATGTCAACTGGGAATTTAGCCTGCCTTATCTAAGAATTCATAAGACAGCAGTGAAAAGTGTTTCTTTACATGGTTTTTAGGAGGTGTATATACGTAATATAATTACTTTAATTGTTTCTTGGGCTTTTTCAGTGCAGTAGCTAATCCCTTTAAGGAGTACAGAAATATATTGTGCATTTTGGGCAGATTTGCCTATGCCGGAATGCAGAGAGGGAACTGCTCATGAAGACCTGACTCTTTCTTCCATCTGTGCAGCTTCAAGGATGTTCAGCAGCTACTCCTTATTTAAACTATTGTAAATAGTCAGTCCTCTGAGAATGAAGTTCCCAGGTGCTGTAGTTTATGTTGATAGCTGGAACTTCAGTGTGGAGGATAAATCTAAATACCAAGTCTAAGTGGTCCATAGGACCTAGGAAACAGAAGGGGGTTTTGTTACCACTTATTTCCCTAAGAATTCAGGTATTCCCAAATTTATTAACTGTATTTCTTGCTTGATGGATGTTACTAACAGCACAATTTTCAAATTAATTGTCCACATAAACAGCTGCTAAAATTAGTATGAACGAAAGGTGGCCACTGTGGACTTTAATAACAGAATTTAAGGGATATTATCTCCTATTTTCAGTCACTGTAGTGTAAAAAATGACAAATACTGGTAAAGGCTGGTTTGTCTTCCTTAAAGCTCAGATGTATAATTTGAAACATGCTTACATGGGCACAAACTTCTTTTTTTGTTGTCTCTATCATTATCTTCCTCCCTTCCCCCAACACAGCACTACTAAAAGGGAAATTTGCTCTTGACTTCCCAACATGAAAATGGCTTTAGGGAAATCCTTTTAGAATTAGTCTCCTTTCCCCTCCTGATGGTGACTAGTCCTCTGGAGCATCACCATAATGGCCTTATTGGATTAACTTGCAAATCCCATATGTTTACTGAATTTGTGGGTTAACATTCTTTGTAAAATATCTCTTCCAAAAAAGTAATGGGCAATCTGCAGTTGCCAAGTTCTCTAAATGAATAAACCTGTTTGTTTGTTTTTCCCCAAACAGGAAAAAGAATTAATTCAAGTAAAACATTTATTCCCCAAAGCACTCTATTTGAAAACAAGGGCCTGTGAATAAAAAGAGCAATAGTTGCATTGGCTTCAAAGCCAGCAGCCATTAGGTAGCAAAGCAGGATTTGCCCTCTACTTTTGAGTAATAGTAGCTCTAAGAAAAAAATCTGAGGACACAGGTTTTCTGTAGGCTTTACAAGTTAAATAGGTGAGAACTGCTTTTTAATTACTGCTGCTGGCCAGGCATGACTTTCTCTTAAACCATGTCTTAACAGAAATATGATAAGGAGTTTGTAAATTTTAAGTTGCTATGAAAAATTTTTGGAGACACTAGTGGCAACCAGATATTCTTAGTTTTGTTTCTCATGCTGCATGGATCTGATGAATAGCTTCAGGTTTGAACCATATATTCGTCACCACCTTGGTTTAGGATCTCACTGGCTCCAAGGTATCTGACAGCTTAATGCTTAATCGCTGGGGATTATTCTACGCCTTCGGCTGGAAGGAGCTATGTTTGGGGCTGTAGGTGTGTGGGGAGGTTGATTCACCCTGAGCTGGGATCTCCGTACATGGGTAGCCCTGGGAATGTCACACTGGGATTGCTGCAGGTACCGAAGGAAGCGAAGGTTCTTCACTTCATCTCCTCCTGTGCGCTCTCTCTGCCTGCCTTGCTGACGAGTGGTCTGAAGCACAGCTTTCTTGCACAGAAAAACAAAGCTATGCTGAGGATTCTGACAATACCATAACACCGTGGGCTTCGGTGGAATTGCTTCCCATTTGCCTCCATGGAAATGGGGAAACTCTGCCTTCCAGATTTCCTCCCGCCACTCTGTGTCTGACCCAGCAACACACAAAATTGTCTCCTCTCTGATCTGTTTTTCGATCATTGCCTGCATTCAGAAAGTAAGTGGTATGTACAGCAGAGCAGAAAATTATTTAGTAAACTAGCCAATTTCATCAGGATGAACTATGTGGTTAAAATAAATCGGATTTCAATAATTTACCAGTTATGCTGTGGAGAAAGAAATAATAATAGTTAAAAAAAAAAAGTGTGTGGATGCCAAATGGATCAGAAGTTAATGACTGGTGTGTGGAATTCAAAGTAAACAAGGGTTTACTGCAAGGCTCTGCCTTTAAATGGACTCTGTTTAAAATAGTGTATGAGAAAGGAAGAATGTCAGTGCTTTATTAGAATTATTTTGTGACTCAGATGCTTTCTCTGATGACCCAAGAATCAAATTATGAACTGTGGAAATGAGTTTAAAGGGCATCATTATTAAAAAAAAAGTTATGCAAGTTAGTAGAGAAGTAAACATCTGTCTTGAGCTGGATTTCAGAAGAGCTTGAAAACAAAAGAGGTAAAAGACAAGAGGGTAGAAAAAATTGGGATGGAAAAAGGATTTAGAAATTCATTAATTCTGGCTGGCTGAATAAGAATCAAAGTGTTTTGTCTAATATGTAATTAAATTAGATATCATTATCTGTTAAAACAGTTCAGCCAGCTCTAATAACCAAGGAAACCAATCCAGAGTCCAGGTGTCAGCTCCCATACTCCCTGAAGTTTTCCCAGCCTCGAGGATATTATCTCATTTAATGATAGTATCAGTAATAGTATTAAAAAATATGAGGAGGCAAATTCTCCCTTTTTATATAATCTTCAACATGCACAGCGGCGCACTTGGGACCCACTGGCCACTTACTGCATCAGAGGAATTGTGCATGACTTTGTGAAGCCAAGTCAAGATCTCCTTTAGATAAAAAAATGTTATATACCTTGCTATATACAGAGTCATAAGCTGGTGTAAGAAACCAGCATGAACCCAATGTAAAGAACTAGTTTAAATTCCATGTAAAGTTTTGCCTTCTTCACGTATTAATGGCATTTGTTACTTGCTTGTAGTTAGCGTTGCTTTCTGCAGCAAGCCTGTGCTGGTTGCCTGCTTTACGTTCCATTTCTCTTCTGCATGCTTCTATTTTAAATCATTTACTTGTAAGTTGTGTTTGCATAAACTGTATGTGACTTAGGGCTATGTATCTAACTCCTGTCAGGGTGCTGCAGACTAATGGATAGCACGTGCGGACTTAAGAAGTGTTGGGTCCTGGTCAAGCCTTTTTCCCCCCACTGCGAACAAGTCACGGCACTGGTGACAGGGAGGTGATGACAGCAGCTCACTTTCTGCAGGTGCTTGAGTTCTCCAGGGGAAAAGCACTTTATTAAATGCTGGGTTTTACTGCAGAGCTTTTCTTTCCAGGTACCTGCCTGTCTGTTGGAGGGTTATAAAGTCAGAGCAGCTTCATAAGGGCTAAAATTCTTTGAAATACCTGTTTCTGCAGAAGTACTTTTGAGCAACACAAATAAGCCCTAGCTTATGAGATACCTGCCTGGTTATGAATTTAGCCATTATCCAGTCTTCCAGAGTGTCTCCAAGAGGCATCAGTGTAAACACGTGAGACTTATTTACCTGTAGGGTTTTGCTAGAATAATGACAGAATGGAAAAACTGAATTCTGTTTTTCCGAGGCCTTGAAGCCAAAACAGTGTCCTTTTCTGCACCTAGTGCAGGCTTTGAGAAAAAAAACCCAACCTTGTTTTTGTTGTGGTGCTCCAGCCAACAGACAGATGAAGTTTGATTTCCAGATACGGTATTTGAGGTTTGTTGTGAAGTAAGAAGGTTGAAAGCCAAGCCTGCTGGAGCTGCCAGTTTTCTGGTTGGAGCAACTGCTCCAGTTTATAAAACTTCGCATATTATACCCTCGTTGGGTTATCTTTTAGAACTGAAACAGTGCAGAAGTCTAGCAGGGCAGCTCTGGATGTGGCATGTGTGTTTATTGAGGAAAAAGGAGCCACTTTGGGGCTTTATTGGGGAAAATGTGATAAAATGGATTCCTGTTCAATACAGTTCTTACTTGGTGAGAACTTCCTTGCAAGTATAAACAGGAGCTGAGGAGAAACCAGTATCAGTATCAAGATAAGCATGTGAGAAAAACCAAAATAGGATTACATATAACCATATAATTCATCTCATGGCTGCATGGCCACATAGTGGGAACAACCTGGTAATGCTGGGAGCATCCTCCCTACCCTGGCCCCCAAACTTAACCCTCTCTCATGCTCACTTCACACCCATACCCTTGTTTTATGGTCCCCAGTTTGGCAGTCAGGGAGCCCATAGGAGATGTGCAGGGGTGGTGTGGGAGTTTCAGGCATGGACACAGGGAGGAAGTTTGTGCTGCTGTTCATGTTGTCCAGGGACTTCTGTTTCTGGGGCTTCCCAGACTCCTCTTTGGAGGACTAACGTTGTGCAGGGAATGGGACAAAAAAGTGAATGTGAGGTGAGGCTGAGGGTTTCCATCTTGGTCATGTTTTGCCACCTACTCTTTCGACAGCATTCATCAAAGTAGCCTGAAAATTGTATCCTGGAGAAATGGCTTGATTGAATATTTAAATTTTGAACTTACCATTGCTCTTATTTTTCCCCAGGTCAGCTGCATATTGGAACTTTTAACCTTTAGATTGTGCCAATTGATCAAAATGTTCTTGTGTAGTTACTGAGGCCTGATTTTTTTTTTTTTTCCTTTCAATTGATAGCAAAATCTGCTTCTGACTTCAGAGGAAGGCTTGGGACCTTACCAAATGAAAGCCTGAAACCAGAGGAGCATTTGTTGTTCATAATACCCCTTCTCTTTGGGTACAATCAAAAGGCAAATTATTTTTCACCCCTTATAAAACGACTTCACTTTTTTCCCAGGCATTTTACATAATCATGGAGGGGAAAGGAGGTGAATCCCAAATATTAGGGGATAGAGGAGGGGCTATGTGTAAGCATTATGCCAGGGTAACTCAATTAACTAAAGAGGTGACTTTTTGTTTATGACCATGTAAAAGGAGAACTGGACCTGCAGGATGTGTTCTCACATATGGTCAGCTGCCACAGATTGGTCCATAAGAAAACATCCCAGCTCCAAAAAACTAACACAAAGTAAAGAACCAGTCATAAATCTCTGATCCAACGAGATATAGGGATATCCTAGTGAAAAATCCAAAATGGATCAGAAATCCAAGAAAGATCCTGCCCATGGAGCCCATAAGCACAATGCCTGAGATCTGCAATCAGTACCAGATGCTACTGATACGTGGTGTGGAGCCTGTAACAAAGACATGCTGGACCCGTCCAGCCCAAGCAGAAAGCCTTGCAGATTAAATTTGTATTAGCTGGAGCCTGTAGATTGCTTTAGCAAGCAAAGTTGAGCCTGGGTGTTAAGATGATCTGGATCAAGAAATCCAAATTAGGTTTCCTCCTTAAAGAGAAACGAGCACATTTTGGCACTGGTTTTTGTAATGGTTTTAGAAAGAAAATATTTGGAAACAGATGCAGTATGTTTCTGTATATTAAATCCAGTCTGTGAAATAAAACTACTCTCTCTGACTGTGCAGAACGGTCAGAAGACTCCTGGAACAAAAACCTCCCTAAATCTCATGTATGTTTTAAGGAAGACTCTTGAAACATTAATAAGTGGTGAGCGGATGGCACATTCTGACACATGCTGTGAAGTATGCACGGATAAAATGCAGGATGGTTGGTGATGTTTAAAAAGCAAACAAGATCTGGGCTTCCACTTTGAATATCATAAGGTACGGAGCACTGCGTATTGCATTAATGGGGGCTATTCTAGCATAAAATGAAAGCCACATTTGGAACAATCTCTGCAGCCCTGATTTAGGACACTGGGGAGAGTAATATAAAATGACTCCAGGGTGGAGCACAGGTTGCTGGAGGGGGCAGCCTCTGCTGTAACTTCTATTATTTTTGTAGTTAAAGAGAAGGGAAAAATGTTGCTTTGTTAGGAAATCCTAGTGAGCAGGCACATATGGGCAGTGTATTTGCCAGGGGGTAGTTAACCCTTGAAGAGAGAGCTTGTGTAGCCCTACCTGCTATGCCAGTCCTGCTAGCTGGGGTGCTAGCAGTGCAAGTAATGCCTAAGCATCCTGCTGGGTGTTTGCAGAGGAGTAAAACGCTCTGTTCCCTTGGCTGCCCTGAAAACGCTCCATGCCAGAGCTTGCATTACTCCCCATGGAGGTGTGTTTAAGTGTCACCGAGCTCCTGACAGCCTTCATCAGCAGAGGGGCTGGCCTTGCTCTCCTGTCCCAGCATCATCATGCAGTCGAGGTTATGGCTGGGGCTGGGAACCAGCCTTCCTCTCCTCTGGCCCTTCAGTCTCTTGTCTCTAACATACCTCCCTCGTGCTCTTTCTGGGATGTGTGGTCTTGTCCCATTTTGTGTCACGGCTGAATCACTTCCAGTACGGCAAGTGGGGGAAGGCAGGGAGAGCACCTGGAGGCACCATCCTGGAGCAGATTGCCAGTAACATCCTGATGGGGTAGTTGATATCTTGGCCAAATTAATCTTCTGTGGTAGATTTGGGAATCCCAGTATGAGACATGGGCAGTAGCGGGTGTGCAGAACCCTCCCAACCTGCAGCAGCACCTTGCTGCCTCTAGCTAGCAGCTGGTGGGTCTTGAGTACATTTCTCCCCTATCTGTTGACCCTTTAGGTTTATAATGAGATGTACATTGCGTACAGTGTGTACAGAGTCTTGTTGCTGGAAGATTCAGATTGCTGTTCTTGTGCAAAGAAAACAAATGCCATCGATAGCTGCGTTCCCCTAGGCTGCTGAGCACCCCGTGCAACATTTTACACTCAGCAGAGCTTAGCGGAGTTAAAAATAGTTCTTCTTGTCAAAATATTTCTTGGTAGTAAAAATGTCCTTAGGATACTTTGTGAAATGGTAACCTTTGGACCAAACAGGCTAAGGAAACATCAGACATAGTCTTCAACACTGCAAAAAAAGTTTGTCTTAATTGCGCAATACGGGAGAAAGGTTAAGAGCAGAGAAAACTGGCTTCACCTTGGGCAGGGAAAGAATGGAATTTAAATAGAGATCTAAGGGCGAGTATGTAATGTAAGATATTATAACTTTGTGAAGTATTTTTCCCTCAGTGCTTGAAAGATTATCTGGGAGAAAATATATGGCTTGGTGCAGTGGATGGACGTCTTGCTGGGAGTCTTTGAATTCAAGGCAGGTTAAACCTGCCTTTCACCTTCTTTTGGTTTGTTTTTTTTTTTTAAAGGATAATGTAAATTCTAAATTTGGCCCCCAAGTTATAATTTCTAAAACCAAGCTTAGATAAGTGTTTCCACCCTGGAAAAAAAAAATCTTAGTGTTAACAAATTGTTTTGAGCAAATGCATGTTCTTGTGTAGAGTCTCAAACCTGGGCCATACACTATAAAGAAGTGAATGTATTAGGTGAACAGAAATTAAAATTAAACAGAGGACATTGCTGAGAGAAATGCAAACAGCAAATAAGAGTTGAGATGTGAAAGATGGCTTGATAATTTTTTTTTCATTTTAGTAACTGTAGCTGCTGTTAAATATAGCAGATAAGGCAAATTGTTTTAAGACTATGTGATTTCTAGGTTATTACTCTCTGTTTTATTTCAGCAGCCCTAGTACTTTTCCTTATATCTGTTTTCTGCTCTCCAATCTTGAGTTACTGCTTTGTATTTTGAAGTTAAATACAGTATACTTAATGCCATGTAAATCTCCACTGTTGGGGACTAATTGATATTGTATTATTCTGGTAATACAAAGAATCATAGAATAGTTTGGGTTGGAAGGGAGCTTAAAGATCATCTAGTTCCAACTCTCCTGCCATGGGCAGGGACACCTTCCACTAGACCAGGTTGCTCAAAGCCCCATCCAACCTGGCCTTGAACACTTCTAGGGAGGGGACATCCACAACCTCGCTGGGCAACCTGTTCCAGTGCCTCACCACCCTCACAGGGAAGAACTTCTTCCTTACATCTAGTCTAAATCTGCTCTCTTTCAGTTTAAAGCCACTACCACTTGTTCTATCACTACATACATGCCCTTGTAAGAAGTCCCTCTCTGACTTTCTTGTAGGCCCCCTTTAGGCGCTGGAAGGCTGCTGTAAGGTCTCCCTGGGGTCTCCCCTTCTCCAGGCAGAACAACCCTATCTCTCTCAGCCTGTCTTCACAGGAGAGGTGCTCCAGCCCCCCAATCATCTTTGTGGCCCTCCTTCTGGACCTGCTCCAACAGGTCCATGTCCTCCTTATGTTGGTGGCCCCAGAGCTGAACGCAGTACTGCAGGTGGGGTCTCATGAGAGTGGAGTAGGGGGGCAGAATCACATCCCTCGACCTGCTGGTCATGCTTCCTTAGATGTAGCCCAGGATGCGTTTGACTTTCTGGGCAGCAAATGCTGGGTCATGTTGAGCTTCTCATCAGTCAACACCCCCAAGTCCTCCTCCTCAGGGCTGGTCTCAATCCATTCTCTGCCCAGCCTGTATTTGTGCTTGGGATTGCCCTGACCCACGTGCAGGACCTTGCACTTGGCCTTGCTGAACTTCATGAGGTTCGCATGGTCCCACCTCTCAAGCCTGTCCAGGTCCCTCTGGATGGCATCCCTTCCCTCCAGTGTGTTGACCACACCACACAGCTTGGTGTCGTTGGCAAACTTGCTGAGGGTGCACTCAATCCCACTGCCCATGTCACTGACAAAGATGTTAAACAGTGCCAGCCCCAATACTGACCCCGGAGGAATGCCATTTGTCACTGATCTCCACCTGGACATAGAGCTGTTGACTGCAACTCTTTGAGTGCGACCATCCAGACAATTCCTTATCCACCAAGTGGTCCATCCATCAAATCCATGTCTCTCCAACTTAGGCACAAGGATACTTACCTGAATCAGAGAACGGCTGGGTGAGAAGGCTTTATCTCCTACAGATTTGTAGTAACCTCTAAATAAAATCTATGAGCACATAAGGAAATTAAATAAAAAGTGAGGTCACAGCTATAAAGTGCAGAAACATTGCATCATAGTTTGGAGTTTCATGGAATATTCTCTGAAAGTGGGAATTTTTTCATTTATATAATTGATTTTTAAGATGATCGGCTTATAAATAAACTGTAAATGCATAAAATCAGCTCTAATATGGCTGCTTACTAAACATTATAAACATTTCACAAACAGCTCTCTGCCCATGGAGCTCAACCTCTGGCTAATGGGGTATAGTGGGAAGATGTATTCCAGAAAAAGGCCTGGGGGGAGCAGTGGGAGAGGGTTATCGATACAGTCAGTCTTACCTCACACCCTCGCAAGGATATGCCCAAGCAAACAAAAAATCCCCAAACCTAGTTAATGTGACAGATTTTCTTAAAATTTCTGTTTTGAAGACTAGTGAGCTTTCATATTTTAAACACCAATTAGCCTTAACATAGGAAGTTACAATGTAAGCTCTCTGGGACAAAGACCCTATGCCTGTATTTTCCTTACAAATTACTGACTGTATTTTGAGTGCTATAAAAATAATAATTACAGATAAATGAATAGATTAATAAAATTGAGTGATTCAATTTCCCAACAGCTTTCAATATTGCTTCTTATGATTTGCTTTTTATATTTTGCCTCAGAAACCCTGCCTTCTATAATAGAAGAAAACATCTCTGACTATAGCCTGTGTAAGTAAAGGAGCATAGCTGCAGAGCATGCTGACACACGGGGACAAGACATCAGGACAACCCCCCCCCCCCCCCAAAAAAAAAAAATCACTGAAAATCATCTCATTTCCTGTGTTTGTATGGTGGGAGGAATAAGTAAGTGTTTACAAATAATTCTAGTATAGCTCTTGCAAGGGCCTTTCTGCCTGCAATTTGCACATAAAACCCCACTAAAGATTAAGGGTTGGGGTGTTTTCAGCCCGACCTGGAGCTGTTTGGAATTTTTTTGGTCATTGGCATTTTTCTTTACACCCCATGAACTTGCATTGGGTTTGCAGCCAGCACGAAAGGATGAGGGTGTAACTCCTAGCTGAGCCCTGGGTGTCTCTGGGGGGATGCTGTCTATGGGCTGTGGTATTCAGCTCTCCAGGGCTGTTTATAGTAGTTTTGTGTTGGAGCTATTAAACTTGCATTTTAAAAAAAAAAAAGACCTTTGTTATTCTTTTGTGCAAAAGAAATGGTAAGGGAAAGGTTTTCTCTGCAGCATTCATCTCGTAGCGTAATAGCATGTGGTGCAGAAATGGGGCTTTCTGGAGGTAGTGTTTTCAGAGACTTAGGGAACTCAATGGTCTAAATGCACTGCATCGACCGAGCAAACTGTGGGGAGATCCACGCAGAGGTCAGGGAAGGGATTTTTGTATTTACACTGGCATGGCTGGGAGCAGAATGTGGCCTTTGCAGTCCTTGGCTCTGCCTTGGCAAGCTGGACTCTTATGCAGTGTTAACCCTCTTTTCTGTCATTTTTGTGGTTTCTGGCTGAGTTCTGAAATTTGCTGTTTTCCTTTCGGAAAAAATGGAACATCATATTGTTGTTCTGGGTTATATGTGGTCCTGGATGCTTACTGTGTTTTCAGAGGAATTTCATTTAAGTCTGTGTAGTCATTTTGCTGCCCATCAGATCCACAAAAGTCTTGGATCCTGGGAACACGTACCATATAATTGACTTTATCTGTGTGTGTTGTGTGTCAGGGGTGTCATACATCTGGTGTCCAGGACAGAGCAGTGTTGGGAGAATGTAAATGTCTGTATCTGTTGTAATGAGCAAATGTTTCTGGTGCTTCCAGCTTCTGAAGATAACACTTGAGATAAGGCTTAACTGTAGTGCAGTTTTAGATATGCGGGAAGAGGCCTAGGACTTAAGAACTCTCTTCAGTTGCTTCCTCAAAGTGTTAAGTAATACTAATGCAATAGTGAAACTGATTTCAGTGACATTTAGTTTGTACCAGTGTGGCTCCAAGGTGATTTGTGTTCATTGTTGTTTTTCTGAATGTTAATGAAGAACTTGTGCATGCAAAGATGATGACAAGTAGAGAATCCAAAATAGCGGCAGTCCCCAAAACGCCATGTAGCATTTTCCCTGTGCAGTGGCATGGGATGCAACTGCAACTTTATTAGCTAAGAACCAAACTGGCTTTTTGTGTGGCCTTCTTTTGACTGCCATGTGAAATAGTTTCACCAGTCCACAATTTCTCCATCGTTAATTTTCTTCATCTTTAATTTTGGACTCCTGAAATTCAAGCTGGAAAGGAATGTGATGCCCAGCTCTGTGGGGCAGAAGAGAATGTTCTGTTCTAAGTAGTCCTCCTTGTTGCTTGCATACGTATGAAGCCAGTTTTCTTTAGATAGACTTGCTCTACATGTTTATAAATCAATGCTTTACCTGTAAAAGCCAATATGACTCAAATCTTGTTTTGGCTTAGATCACAACGGATTACTTTGAAATGCACAGCTGCATATGTGTGCATAAAACACCTAAATGCTATCAATATTCTCCAGAATAAGAGCTGAGAAGATTTAGGGCCAAATCCCCCCAAATTTCAATGGGATGTCGGCTCCTAAATAGACTAGAGAAGCCATACGCAGCTGTCACCAAGCTGGGAAGTGCCCAACAGTTTTGGGCTTTCCTGATGCCTAAGAGCCTGTTTCTGTGCTCTCGTCCAGGGCACTTTGGTCTTGCCTGAGCCTGAGCAGCTCATCTGCCTCCTTGTCCCATGGGGACTCCCCATGCCGTTTCCCTCAGGCCAGCCAGGAGGAGGAACCACCTTCTCACACCCTCTGGCTGCTTCTGCCTAGATTTTACCAGGCAGGACTTTGCATTTTACTTTGCGTTTGAGTAGGAAGTCGGGTCATGTTTTGTGGCCCATAGGATGAAAGTTTCATGGACCTTTCTGGACTTCCAGTATCACAGGAGCTTGTGCAAGATAACCTATGTGGTGTCTTTTCTGTTTATGACTGTAGCCTAAATAGTTAGGCACACAAAGGGAGGCATCCCAGGGTGTGATTCCTGCTCCAAAACTCTTTTGTATTATTATAATAACTAGGTTGTGGGCACAACACAAACAGTTTTTAGGGCAGGGACTCGGGACAACCTCTCCTCCCATGTGAATGTCCTGCATTTTGGATTCTCTTTTGCACAGAGGAATAGTTAAAAGAAGAGGTGAGGCAGAAGGGCTTAGGCAGGACCCGTCTGGAGGTTACTTGTTTTCCTAGGACAATAATGCTAGCAAAATAATGCCGGTGTGCCTTTCTCTTCTCTTGGGCTGAGGCTGCTGAACTTGCTGTCCATATCCTGGATGAACGCCCCAGCCCTTGTGCTGCTCGGGGGACGGACACAGCCATCACACCCTCCTCTCACTGTGCTCAAAATCTGATCTCTGCTTTTTAAATGAAGGGGCTTATGATTTTTTTTTTCTCAGGAGATGTCAGGCCATGAATCACGGTTGGAAGGGAGGCATTTCCTGGTTAGCAGCATTGAGCCCCAGAGAGAGGCACATCCAAAGGATTGAAAGCTTCCCTTTGGGTTAGCTCTAGGTACGTTAACTATTGGTGTGTTCAATTTTGGCACCTAATTAACTACACCAGTGCTCCCTGGGAGCTGAGGCGCTGACACCAGGCTACGCATTGTGCTTCAAGGAGCAAAGTTCAGAGTCTCTTCTGTCTCCGTCTGAACTTCTGTCTCCCTCTAAACTCCTGGAAGGCTGAAAATCACGCTGAAAATCCTGAAAAACTGGAGGGACAGTTCTTTCTGTGTAGGGTAGTGCTCTATGTGAGAGCCAGGACTCCTGTGAGCAAAGCTAAGCTGCTAAAAGACTGCTTAAATACAGCATGGGACTCAGTGGAAGAATTTAATCCTTGTCCATCTTGAGTACAGCCTGATCTGCTCACTCCTTGGGAAAATAAAGTACTTTTTTTTTTTTTTTTTACAGTTATAGCAGTGGGTTTGTTCCCGGTGTATGGCCAAAACTTCAGTCATCAAAAGATGGCTGTGACCACGACTGTAGAAGCGAAAAAATGCAATATTGGATGTAACCTGGCTGCTGTTAGGCCTGCCGGGAACTGGCAGCCACACACCTGAAAAATGGCCGAGAATGACAGCCTGCGATAAAGAGACTTGGCTTTGGCATGTGAAGCCATGCTCCAGGGAAGAAAACAAGCCCTGGTTGTTGTGTGGAGGCAGCAGCGGGGATTTTAATTTGGATGCCCCGAGTGGAAACGTTTTCAAAGGCGGGGGGGGGAAGGATGGCTTTCAGGAGGAGCGTGATTTGGATGGGGCACGCCTGTAGAAGGGAAAACCACCGTGTCCGCAGCGGGTCCCGCTGGGAAGCGACCTGTTACGGTCCCCTAAGGCAGAGCAGGGCTACACTGCTCATCCCACCCCTCCCCGCCTCCCCGCGGCGGGGACGGCTTGTGCACACGGGAGCTCCGGGGAAGCGGGTGGGGGACAGAGCCCGGGGGACGGGCCGTGGCTGCCACTAGGTACCGGGGACGGACGGAGGGAGGGAGGGACGGAGGGACGACAGGACGCTCCGGTGATGCCCGCCGCTGCGGGCGCCCTGCGGTTCTCTGCCCTCCTCCGCGCTGCCGGGACCCCGCGCGCCCCCGGGACCCGGGCGCGCGCGCCCGCCCGCCCGCCGCTGCGCGCCTCGCCGCGGTCGAGCCTTCCCGCCCGGGCGGCGCGGCAGGGCCCCGGTGGCGCGGCGGGGCGCGGAGCGGGGGAGCGGGGCGGGGCGGGGCGGGGCGGCGGCGCGGGGGCCGTGCGTGGCCGCCTGCAGCCGCGCCCGCGCCCGGGAGGCGGCGGCGCCGCCGAAGGTGCCTCCCCGCCGGCAGCGGCAGCAACGGCAGCAGCGGCAGCGGCGGCGGCGGCAGCAGCAGCAGCAGCAACAGCAGCAGCAGCAGCAGCCGCAGCCACCGCCGCCGCCAGCGCCGGCGCGCAGCGTCTCCGCGGCTCGGTGCCGGCAGGTGATTAAGCGGATGAACGGGCTGCGGGGGGCGGCCGGCGGGGATTAGCGGCGGCCGGCGGCTGCTGCGAGGAGGCTGAAGCCGGCGGAGGGGACGGGAGGCGCGGAGAGGTGCGCGGGGCGCGGCGGCCGGAGCCCCAAGTTGTTGGGTCGGCGGCCGGAGCGGGGCGGCTACGGGGACGGGGGGGTGCGGGGTGGGGGTCCGGGCGGGCGGCGGGGCTGCCCCGCGGGAGCCGCCGCCGCCGCACCGCCGGCGCTGGGCGGTCTCCGGGTCCGAGGGGGCGAGGGGTGCGGGGGGCTGCTGGCTCGGGGCTGGGCAGAAACTTTAGTTACGGGTCTGGCGTGAGGGTGCGCTTTCCCGTGGGGACGGGACTCCGTCCAAACCCGCTAGCCAGTTCGTTCGGAGGAAACCTTTACAACTCAAGTCACAAAATGCTTCCCTGTAGGACGCATGAATACCAGATCTCTAAAATGAAAGCGCTGCTGAAAGCCTTGCAGAGGAGCTTCGCTTGGCAAGCTCGCGTACTGAAGGAAGGCTTTTGATAAAGAAAATATATTGTCTTCCAGCTGGATGCAAAAAATAGAGCCGAATTATCACTTCCTAAATCTATCATGATTCCTGGCTTTCAGTGAGGAGAGCTTTTGGTGGCGTTCAAGTGCCACAGCCATCGTGTTCCCTAAATATCTCCTAATCCTCAAGCAAACAAAAGTCTGCTGGTGTTTAGTGGGTTTTGTACATGTAGGGCATAGGCGTACTTCATTCTTACTTCATACTTACTTTGTGTTGATACAAATTCAATGCTTCTGCTCAGCCCTGCGTTTTGGCAGGGTCCTCTCTTGCAGCGGAACTGGGGGACCTTCTAAATGAAGCTAACAAGTAAAATATGCTTTGAAATGGAGTGCAGATGGGAAGCGTCTTAAGTATTGTGTTGCACAACAGTGTGCTCTCTGTGTGTGCCATTCAGCTCACAAAACTCTTAGGTTTTATGAATGCATCCACAATCTGAACTGGACCTTGCGCTGTTCAGAAATGTCATGCGTTAATATCTGGAACAGCAGCAGTTCTGATGAGAAAGGTTAATTCATCTCTCTCCTGACAGTACTTTTGATGCTTGACACCTCTGGTCAGCGTGTTTGTTAGAAACATGTAAGTGTCTTAAGTTTTCAATTCCAAAATATTCTCAAATTGTTGAATAAGAAGAGTAACTGGTGTTTGCTGGCTTGGGTGGTGTTTTAACTTCTTCTAGAGCTGTTTTGTCAGTTACGCAGCTGTCTCTTTCATCCTAAAGCATTATTGTGGATTGGCATTTCGTACTGACTGATACTAATAGACTGATTGTAGCACCCCTGACAGTAGAAATTGAGGTTCTCTACCCCAATTTCTTTACCCCCACATCTCACCCTTTCTTCACGGTAGGGAGTGTCTCTTTGGCTCCATCTCCTGGCTCAAAAAGGGGATCCCCCTTCATGGAGGGTCTACGGAGAGATGGGAAGCCTGCGGGTGGTATTGGTAAAAGGTGGGTGAAAAAGGTGATGAGGGCTTCGTCTTGGACTTGAACTGTGACCTTGGGACCTGTTACAGCAGGGTACCTCCAGCTTGTTAGTGGTGTGGGAGTGAGGCCCTCACTTTTTTTCATGGGAAGAGAGCACGTCTCTTACGTTACTTTTTCTTATGTCTTGGAAAGATTTTTGACGTAGTAACTAAATATTATCCTGGTATTTAGAAAATCATAATTTAGTATTTCATTCCTCACATGGATCCGCTGGAAGGGTTAGTCATCTCGCCTGATATATCTCTGTGCGTAATCTTTTGGTGGAAATGTGTTAATGATATATCCTTTATTTTATGATTTTTCTGCATGGTCAGGAAAGCGTATTGCCTGCAAATTATTAATCCACTTGAAATAGAAAGCCTGTGGCAGTGTGGAAGGATCTTGCTGTGATATAGCAGATGTATGACTATGCATGGACTTTGAGTGTGAACAGAGGGAATCCTATTCTGCAAGCACAGTGTGATGGCAGGATCCTTCCTTTGTGGAGGATCTTCTCTATGCCCTGTCTTTAGTGAAGAACAACTTTCTTCAGGTACAAAAGACAGGAGGAAGAGAGCCTTAGCCAGAGTGTAGAACCGGGGTACCTGGCTTACCCGTGACAACCAGACTTCTGTATCTATCCACCATAACCCAAAGTGAAAGGAGAAGGTGGCAGACTTTGTTCTGACACTGATCATCAGTCCTTGAGATGCTGTTGGGGGGAGCAGAGCAATAAGGTATCACTCGATGTCCTGTATATTCCAGCAGACGCAAACAGGGCTATGTATGTCAGTGCCATTTAATGCTTCATTATTGTTGTTTAAAGTATGATAAATCACATGGGCTTAGCGT
The DNA here is from genome assembly GCF_964188355.1 of Buteo buteo. Lineage (NCBI taxonomy): Eukaryota > Metazoa > Chordata > Aves > Accipitriformes > Accipitridae > Buteo > Buteo buteo. The sequence continues at coordinate 12,410,293 of NC_134204.1, read as the reverse complement.
AAGAACTGACAAAGATAGCATGGTGTGGTGTGGGTGCTACCTATTATTTTTTTATTTGTGTGGCACTCTCAGTCAAAGTGGATATAACCCTCCCTATGGACATTAGTTTTTTCTGCCTGTTGTGGTTTAACCCCAGCCAGCAACTAAGCACCACGCAGCTGCTCACTCACTCCCCGCTGACGCGCAGTGGGATGGGGGAGAGAATCGGGAAAAAAAAAAGTAAAACTCGTGGCTTGAGATAAGAACAGTTTAATAGAAAAGAAAGGAAGAAACTAATAATGATAATAATAACAATAATAAAATGACAATAATGATGAAAGGATTGGAATATACGAAACAAGTGATGCACAGTGCAATTGCTCACCACTTGCCCATCGATGCCCAGTTAGTTCCTGAGCAGTGATCCCCCCAGGCCAACTCACCCCAGTTTATATACTAGACATGACGTCGCATAGTATGGAATATCCCTTTGGCCAGTTTGGGTCAGCTGTCCTAGCTGTGTCCCCTCCCAAATTCTTGTGCCCCTCGAGCCTTCTTGCTGGCTGGGCACGAGAAACTGAAAAATCCTTGACTCAGTCTAAACACTACTTAGCAACAGCTGAAAACATCAGTGTGTTATCAACATTATTCCCATACTGAATCCAAGGCATAACACAATACCAGCTACTAGAAGGAAAACTAGCTCTATCCCAGCCGAAACCAGGACACTGCCCTAGTGCAGAGTGTCACCTGTTTGCCTGCAGAGATGTTCCTCCCTCCATATGCAGCCTGGCAGCAGGGGAGCCCTGGGAAAAGGACAGCCTCTGGTGGGCTGTGGTGGCCCAGGACTTCTCTCCGGTCATCCCGAACCTCTCCCTCAAGGCTGAACATTGGTGAGTCTCTGAAAGCATGTTACGTCCACAGAGTCCACCGCAGAGGGAAGAAAAGATGCTTTTCAGCAGATTTGCTCTGTATATCTTCTGAGGTCTGCACCTAGCTACCTGGCGTACTTTGCGCCTGCTACGACCACAGAGCCACCACCACCAGTGCTCCAAGGCTGAGCCGAATTATTTTCTGACTTACGTGTCGCCAAGAGAGGCATCAACTACAAGAGATTCCAGCTGCAGAATGTGTGTGTGCGGCATGTCTTGTACAGATGTTATTTCCTTAATAAAATTGCTCGTTTGGCGTAAAGAGTTGTTGGCTGGTTTGGGTGTTGGGTTTTTTCCCCCTCCCTCCTTCTAGCCCTGGGATACAACACTCAAGTTGCGTTCTCTCTGGCTTGTTTTGTAAGTTAATTTAAGGTACAGTCCACAGGCCTGGTAGAGCTGTGATTGCAGAGAACTTGAGGTGGTAGCCTGTTTGACACGTGTGGGTAGAAATGCCTGCTTTTGTGGGTACCGTGTGTTTGCAAAGGACAGCAGAAAGGCAGCAGCCCTTGAAGAATGCTTCACAGGATTTAACTGGGGAGCTGCCTACAGCCAGCCTCGTGAAAATGTTGGCTGCAAGGACTCTAGAAAAGTTTGGGTCATCTCAATATGCCCCAACTTCACACACAAACATATGCATGCGCGCTTTCATTCACTATAGGCTGGGACACATTCTTCAGAGTCCTGTCACTTTCCTTCTTTCCTGTCCTTCCTCCTCCTCCAGACCTCGCTCGGTGGTAGCTGTCGCTTGGGTGGAGAGGTTTGGGACACAGCAAACCCATGCTGCCTGCGAGGTGGTGCGCAACCTGCGGAGCAGGATTCGGTACCTCTGCTCTTCCTGATGGACGGGAAATGTTTTGCTAGTCGTAGGAGTGCTGTCACTTCTGGAGTAAATGCACTCAATGTTTTGCTAGGCTAAAGACAGGCTAGGAACAGCCTGAGACTGCTAATGAGGAATAATACATTCAGTTAAAATACACAGTGGAATTTCATTATTGTAGGCCAAAATGTAGTAAATGAGCAAGAGCTTAACCCAGGACTCAGGGAAAATGTTGCCATTTCTGCAGAGTGCTCTGTGAATGTTGATAGTCATCAGTGACTGAAGTCACTTGTCACTTGAGGCAAAAGCTGGCACAGGTCCTGGTCCATGTTCCAGGCTTGTAGAGAACCGGGGTGCGTAGAAACACTTTGGCTGCAGGACCCAGAGGTCCCTCTCCAGGGCTTCTGGTTGTGGAAGGGTGGTTGTTGCCCTCTGGGTTGTCTCAGTGCCCGGCCAGCTCAGGTCAGGTAGATGCCTCGAGCATTAGGAGAACGCGGCTCTGCTGCTCCTAGACCTGCATGGGGTGCAGCGTGGCTGTCTTTGCTTAGCCCTGTGCTGGAGTGAGCTGGCCCAGGCGTGCCAGTTTTGGGGCATGCCATACCCATGCCGTGTTTTAGTAGTTTGTATACAACTCTTCTCCTGACAATGGGTGATGGACTAAATCTAATTTTATGTAAATCTAATGTAAATCTGAAACGAAAGTTGAACACTGCAAAGGGAAATCTGTTTGCATAGCTGCCTGCATTGCTTTCTGGAGATTTAGGTTCACATTGGCATAGTTCACTTGGTTTGTCCGACAACTTCTCGAGCACTTCCTATAGCATGGGAAGCTCTTGGCTCCAGATGAATTCTGCTGGAGCTGAAGATTTACAGTAACTTGCAGAATTTGACCTTTTGTCTCAAAAAACTGTGGTGTGGCTTCCGAGTACTACTGTGAGTATGTACAGAACAGAAAGGGAATGTATCCGTAAATCCCTGAAGCTGCTGGTGAGCCAGGAGAGCAGCAGGGCAGCGTTGATGTTGCTGACACAGGAGTTGCAGAGAGGAGCAGGAATCTCATCCTACTGAACAGGAAGGAAACACATTTTCAAGTTCTTGTCCGTAATCCAGGATGGTCAAGAATGCCTTGGTGGGGTCAAACTTCTGTGCTGGTTGTTCACAGACGATGCTGCAGTCCAAGGAAGGAGTAACGATACCAGGCAGAAGATCTTTGTCCTGTGTCTTTGAACACTGACCTTCGTCTTTTGGGGACAGGATGTTTTGCGATGTGGGCTGATCCAGTTATAGCTCCTGAGCTCTTCTAGGTCAACGCTGGAAGAGCCGAGGGGAGGAGGATGCAGCAGCCAAAGCAAAAAGTTATGGAGATCCTTAAACACACTGACATGTAGGAAACAGCTTTTAAAAGAGCTGTTTAAAATATGAATGAGCGCAAGATGTAAATGACTTACTAAGAGGCCAGCTTCCAGAGACAGGATAACCGTAGGGGACCGCTTGGCTTGTACTGGATATTCATCCGACTGGCTGAAGTTTCTGGCTCTTTCCCAGATTCTTTAATGTGAAAATATTTACTGAAAATGACTTCTTGATTCTGTGGGTCTTGACCAGTGACCTAGGGATAAGTGTGATTTGCTGAGCTGATACTCATGCCTTTTTGGGTTTGAGTACAGAATGGATTTGTTTGTTGACTAAGTGGTATCTCCGGTGTAAATTCTCCATTTCTTGGTTGATGGTGAGCCAACTGATAACAAATTGGGCAGAGTTGCTTTCTTCAGCAAAGGGAGGTTATTTCTTGTATATCTCATGGGAAGAAGGCTGCAAAGGATGTAGAAATGCTTTCTGCGTGAAGTCACGTTGGCTTTTTCATGTTGTTCATGAAATAAGGATGAAAAAAGTAAAATTATTTTGGTAGGAACCACCAGGCACCACAGGACCCTAATAAGACCCAACCGTAATGCAAGAGGTCTTGAAGACTTAAAATGGTGCTGCTCTGTTGAATGCCCCACACTGGCATCTGAATAGCAGAGTAGGGAGGAAAGAGTGAGAAAGGGCTTGTGGATGGGATGCTTCTCTAGGGAGGTGGATGCATCTGCGAGAAGCAGCAAAGGAGAAACTCTGCAAAGTGCCTGCTGGAAGGGGAAGTGAGCTGAGGTAGGTAGGTTGTGTCTTGTAGAGAAAGCACGTGTGTGTCTGTGCAGCAGTGTCTTCTGGCTGCTTGAGGTGTCACTGGGCTCTTTTAAGGGAGCTCAGAAGTTGCAGGGCTTCAAAGGGAAACCTCTCTTCGGGCCGCTCTCTCCAGCTGGATTTAAATGAAATTGTGATTTACACCAATCTACAGGAATGTGGCTGTTCCCTCCTAGCCGTAGGCTCTGTTTTAAACTTTGGATAAAGGCAGACAGTCTCTCATGTCTTCTTGAGTCCAGCTGCTGCAATCCTTTTAAAGTGTTGCTTTCACTTAAAAACCATGAAGTGCCTTCCAGTGCAGCTTCTAAAGCAGCAGTTTAGACCAGCCAAGATGGTTTCTGAAGTTATCCTCCAGGGAAGAAACTTCTAAAGAAGCCGCCACTCAGCCACGGTACTTGAGCAGCCTTCCGGAAACAGCTGTTGGGGATGCAGAAAGCTGAACTGGAATCTGGTTCATGGCTGAAAAGTTAGTTTTCCCATTAAAACTAAAATGTAAGAGAGTCCAGCTGCCTGCAAAGTGCAGCAGCTGGCTTGAGCAGCCAGGGCACTCCTGGAGGAACAGGGAAAATATGTTTTATATTGTCTTCCGTGAGCTCAGCTGCACTTTAAAAACAAACACAACGTGGGCCAAAGGCAGTTGTTTGCATTGCAGGTGAATTGCAAGAGAGCGCTTGGGGAATGTGGGGACACATGCTGGTAGTTTTAAGGACACTTCACGGAACTGCTTATAATTTAATTCAGATCTCAAAAAGCTAAGAGCAGTTTCCACTATGCGATCCCATTGCTTAGCAAAGCCTCCTGCCAGTGCTTAGTTAAGAGTACAAAATTGTTGTCTTTGGTGTTGCCGTGAAGGCTTTCTGAATTCTACCTCATGAAGGGGATGTTGGGCGTACTAGTCCCAAAGTTGCAGCAAAGTGAAAGCAACAGATCGTGGTTAAGGAATAGAGGGAAACTGATCATTTCTGTTTCTATAAACTTTTGACTAATGACTCTTTTCTTTTGATGGCTACAGAGTTTAAGTCTCATCTGATGACCTAAAAATGCTGTACATTTTGTTGTAAGGTTTGAAGCTTGAAGCTTGAGTGGAGTCCAGCAACTACAAAAAAAAAGTACATGTGAATCCCCTCTGTGGGCAAAATAATTGGGGGGTGGGGGGGTGGGGGGGCCTGGAATGAGCTAGTAGTGCTGTTTGTGGCTTTTTTAAATCTAAGGTGGCAGTGGGATGGTGGATTCACAGAAGAAAAGGTTGTAAGGGTAGTCCTTCCTTGCATGTATACTGGATTAGTAGCAGTTGTGCATGGAAGTAATTTGGAGTCTAGTTTCTATGTATCTCGCTACACAGGCATTGTAAGCCTTTGCTGTTGAGATGGTATAGAAGGCATAAACATCCCTAGGTCTCTACCGCACCATCAGGAAAAGTTATTTCTATATAAATACCTGAGTGAGACGGTTTTGTGTTGTGTGGATTTCCAGGCACCCTCTGCCTAATCCCACTTCTGATGCAGCACTCTTGTACTCATCTCACGCTTGTTCGCCTGTCTGCAGAAACCCTGTCTCCGAGGGTCGGTCAAAAGCATCAGTCATGGGGTTTTATAGTGATTGACATTAATTAGCCTCTATGTTTTCCTTCTCTCTCCCCCATCCCCTTTTTAACTTCAACTTCCCTTTGAAACAGAGATTAATTTGGAGTAGCAAGATTGTAAACTGCCCTTGTTTGAACCTGCCTGCGCTGTTAATTTTATTGGGCACTGTTGGGGAATAGTGGGGGAATTTGGCTCTGATAGCGAATCACTTGCTATCACAGTGATGGTTTCTAAAGCCTTCAGCCGTAACTGTCTAATCTCTTCCCTCCGAAGCATCAACCTTCTCCTTTCGTTTAGTAGTGTTTCTCTGATACCCCTAGTCATTTTGAGTGAACTGCCATGCTCTTCACCAGCCTCCCTTCATCATCTTCCTTGGACTTGATTTGGGCATAACCTCAAATTTTCTGGGGAAAAGTTACCCGCTTTTCACAGTGCAGTGACTTGGGAAGCCTATCCCTATCCAAAGTAGCTTTCACTGTGTGTCAGTAGCGTGTGTCTGGGCTTTCCATACACTAAAACAGCATGTCCCTCTGGTGACAGCACAAGACCTGGTGGCCAGTGAGGGAAGGTCTGGGAGGTTCTGGGTTAGCTATGCAGCTCCTGCACCTAGGTTGGTGGGCTCCGTAGGCTGTGTGTGGTGAGGAGGTGTGTTGTCAGGACCAGCTTTGGACCTCCCGCATGGTCAGCCTTGTTTTGGGCTATCTCAGGCAACCATGCTGTAGATTTTTGTGCGCTGAACAGTCAGCCTCCTGCCTAATTTTTTCTTTTGGCAAGCTCTGCTTGAACAGTATTATTTTGGTGGATATAAGCCTCCTTTCAAGTTCCAGCCTAAACCTCTCTATGGCTGGTTCATACTGCTATATCTTTCCTTCTCCCCTCCAAAGAGAGCCTTCCTTTTGCTCCAGTAGTAAAGCCAGTGTCTTTTTGTCTCATGAGAGAGGTCATCGTGCTGACCTTTTCTTGCACTATTCCAGTTTCACTTAACCTTTCTTGAACTCAGTAACCTGAAATCGCACCTTGTTCCAGCTGAGACCTTACTGGTGTCTTGTATATTTTCCCATTCCTCACTGAGACCTTGGGCAACATCTGGCTTTTTTACGCTCCTGCCATGAGCCACTAAACCACCACTGTCTTTCACTTTCCATATCACTTCCAACTGTTGAGCTCCCAAGCTGCAGAACATATTTCTTTAATCCCAAAGTGCATGACTGCGCTTGGCTTTATTACAGGCTGTACCTCCTGTCAGTTGTTTTAATCCTCAAATGTTCTGAATAAACTTCTGCCCATCCTCTGAGTTGACAGACTTTCCCAGCTCTCTGTTGTCTGCAGATTTTATTCGCGCTCCCTTACTTTCCCTATCAAGGGAATTAGTGGAATTGCTAGATAAGACTGTCCCAAGGCAGATCTTTTAGGAAATCTGTTTACAGTTTGTCTTTCTCACCAGAATTTTAACATCTGCACAAGCTGCTCTTCTTCAGGCTTTTGGGAGGCGTAGCTTGGTTTGGCTCTAACGTTTGTCCTAAATAGTAAACAGGATGGATTGTGGAGCTGGGCTGGTGGGTGATCCACACGCAGGCAAGCACTTCATGTGCAGGGTGTTGGCTACAAGCATACAAGTGTCAGAGCTGTGATGTTAAATACTTCCTTTTGGAGGGTGAAAAATGGCTTTGTATTCTGGTCTGTTATTATCAACACTTAACAGTTCCTGGAGAAGGTTTTTGTTCATCTAAAAAAAAACCCACAAAAAAACCCCCCAGAAAAATTATAGATACATGAAACTGGTGATTTGAATGTAAAGTGAGGATGGCATTTTTAATTCATACTTTTATTAGCTGTAGGAATGACCAGAGCTGAAAATTATCAATTCTGTCAGCTCTAATCATTGAAGGCATTACTGAAATAGTATTGTCACTGTCTCACTTGCTTATCTGAATGTGTTGTCTGGCAGAAATGGTATTGAAAACCTTCATCTGTGTCCTTCTCTATGGCTAGTACCAAAAGACCAGCATAGATCATCTCTATGGGCCTAGTCCAAGCCCAGTTCCAGTTGGGAGAGGAGTACCATGGTCTCCCAGGGCTTTGAGCAAGCATCACAGCCCTTTCTAAAAACAGCAACTACACCAAATGGGTCATTAAAAAAAAAAAAAAGAGGCTAAATTTTGAAGCATACATTGTATATGCCTAAAATGGCCAATAATCTGAATTATTAATGGAAAATGTGACAGATCTAGGGCATTAGCTTTATATGTTTCATGAACACACATGTGTATCAGAGAGAAGGCTATACTTGCATGATGTTCACTAAAATCAGCTTTTGAGGGAGGTGAAGTGCTTCACATCCACTCTTAACTGCTATGTTTCCTTTGTTCAGTAGCTTTAAAACTCACCTGGAGAATTCTAGCAGGTAAAATGAGCAAAGAAGCCATTCCTGATGGCTTGGTGGGGGTTTAGAAACTCAGTGGCATCTGCAAGATGTTCCCCTGAGGCAGTGAGAGTCCGGACTGTGCTGGTTTGAAAATGAACAGCATTTGCTGTCCAGCCACAAAAATCCTTGTGACAATTTGCTCTGTGTGTATGTACTTGAAGAGACAATTTAGAGTATTGTCCTTGTATTAATATGTGGATGAGGAGTCTATATTCCACTGATCTTTTTCTGTTAAAGAATCATCTAAAGGTAGGATTATTTTTTTTTTAATGCCTGGCATCTGCTCCTTGCTGCTGGGCTGCACATCTTTGCTTATCAGGATGCCAACACTGGGTTCACAGAATCTCTGTTAAAGTCATGGAAGAGCCATATTATTGGGTCATTTCTGTTTAGTCATTCGTGTATCAGTCTTTCAGTGTATGGTTTTCTTTTTTTTTTTTTAATGGCTCTTGGATCCATAGAGTTGCATGGTAGAGGGTTTTTATCACTTAGCTAAAAGAGTTTTCTGCTTGAAGTGCAATTACCTTCCACAAAGGTGTGGGAAGTCCCAGTTCTCAACAAGGGTTATTTAAGGGAAGTTTGTACTTTGGGTGGCCAGCGTAAGAGGCTTTGAGTCACAGCCTTAGATCTGCTGAACCGTGAAGCTTGTGCAAAAAATCCTTCCCAAGCAGCGAGCCAGTTTTTATCCTGCTGCCTGGATGCAGCTGGGGTGTAAATGGTGATGGGACAAGGAAAGTGGGTGGGAATGATTGCACCAGTCTGTGCAAGAGCTCTGGCATTGTCCTCATTTTTGGTTCTGGTGCTTTCTCCTATCCGCTGGAGCAGATTTTCAAGACCTCACTACCACAGCTGTGGTGTTGCGTGGGTTGCATAGTTGCGTACCAGCCCGGGAATGTTAAATGGAATTATAATGGATTCCTATTTTCACCCCGTGATTTAAAACAAACTCTCTAACATGTGGTTGTGGCTCGCGTGTTGTCACTTTACAGCACTTGCAGTTTCAAAACAGATGACTGAAATCACAGTGGTTTTTAAGAGCACACTTGCTTTCTTCCCGAGGTCTTCCTTCTTGCGACACGGTTCCTTTCTCCAGTGCCTCCAGTCCCACAGGGATCCAGACAGTCTCTCTGCACGTGTGGTGCCTCCGTTCCCCAGAGTCTCCACTACAGAGCTGCTGCTCAAGAATCAAATATTTAAAATATTTACAGTGCTGCAAATGAGTTTCCCGTGTTGTTTAGCCTGAGCTTGGGTGGGATTAACGGTCCCGTTGCAGCACACGGGGAGGAGGTGGCAAAGCTGAAGATGAGCAGCGGAAACACTTAATTTGTCTTATCATGCTAAGATTTATAGTGTTTGTTGTCTTGTATCTTAGCCTCATTTAAAGTACACACTTAGGCATGGCTTGTTGATATAAAGCATGCCAAATCTCTGTCACTGAATTTAGAGCAAGACACAGGGCCAAAGTCCTGTCTTAGCTGCCATATAGGATTTTCCTTTAATAAGGATGGTGGAGCAATGGCTTATCGGGACTTTGGGGCCAGATCCTCTCCTAGAATAAATAAACCTAAGCTCATTTACAGCAATTGAGCATTAATCTCTATAAGACTTTTCTGAAGATATATTGCAGTGAATTTAACAAGGAGGAGAGCTCATTATTTTCCAAGAGAAGTGACAGATGAGAGCGCATTTCCACTATGCAATCACCATCGCTCTTTCTTTTTAATCACATCACTGAAAATGTCTAGTGGCCACTGCAATGGCAGTATTTGTGAATGGAAACTGGATGTATTCAAAGCAGCATGAGTCCGGCAATTTTCCTTTCTTACAGTATATCTTGCCAAATACCTAATTTTCAAAGATTAGACTCTTGAAGCGCAGAGCTGAGGCTGTGATTGGCTGGAGGACATTCACGGCTCAGTAATGAAACACTGATGTATAAAATGGTAATTGATCCCGGGAGCACTGCAAGCGGTGAGCCAGATCACATTATGTGCAGATTCCAGCGCGGCAAAGGAAACTACACAAATGTTGGCACAGAGGGTTAAATGTGAGATTAACTAACCATGTTCTGCAGAGATGGTACTAAAATGAAATGCACTGTGTTCAAAATTTGGGGGGTGATTTGCTGGAGAAGTGGTTTTCCATGCAGGTCTAACCTCTATGCATTAGTTTCACAGATGCAGCTAGAGGTGGTTTCTTCCTTAGAAAGGACTGCGGTGATTTATTGATAAGTCCAGGCCTGACCAGTCCCCAAAAAGTCACTTTGGAAGCTAATGGTATTTTTTATGTTATGTTAGATGTTATGTTAGTTGTGCAGACCCTTTAAGCATATCACTTTCTGAGGAAAACTTTTTTCTATGTCAAAAAGGCTGCTGCAGCACTTCGGTTCCAAAATAATAAAAACAAATAATCCCCACCCTGCTGCTGTTTTTAGGTATTTGCCTTTGGCCTGTATGACTCGTCTCTCCACGAAGTCCTAACAAAACTGGTTCTGTGTGGGTAGTTAAGCAAGCGAGACATAGCAGTTGTGATGATGGATTTCATGCCCCTAGGTACACTGGGGGGCTGTGCTGGAGCTCTTCTCTGGTTTCTAATCTACCTGGAGTAATGGTGGCTTTCTTGTCTGCATGGACGGGGTGGCTCTTGACCCCAGTGGTCCGGTCCCTCTCTCGCCCCCCAGTTGCAGGTTTGGAGCTTCCCATGTTTGTTTGCTTGTTTGGAGGCTATCCAGAGTCCTTTCTGCTGCACTGAGGGTGGAAGGGTCCCTTGGAAAGGCTCTTTTCTTTCCTTTTTTTTTTTTTGGGGGTGTGGGGGGAATAGCATCTGTGGGGTTTATATGGAGGCATCCAAACTCTGCATGTCTGAATCCTAATACAGAGTCTGTACGAGAGTGTGCTCAATGCAGACGGGACCCCATCACACCTCTGCCATATTCCCCATCCCCTGTATGTGGTGCTTACAAAATAGTTCTTCAGCTCTTCCAAGGCAGTAAAAATCACCAGTGTGGGCAGGACAAACATCCTTCATCAAAAACTTGGAGAAGTTGAAGGAGCCAGCCCCTGGTGCAGGAGGAAGCAGCGTGCCTGGGGCAATTAGCTAATCTTTGCTCCACCAATTCTCAGTGCCACCCTGGAGAAAACAAAACAGAGCAAAACTCTCTTTGCCTGCAGAGTGTTTAACTGAAAGTGGTCTTGTAATGGTAATTTGGGAAAATGTGCAGGTCAGTTGGTCCAAGTTTAGGGGAGCGAAGCTGTGATTCCCAGAAAACAGAGGCTTCAGTCCTGCTCCCTGCCAGCCAGGGTGACATTATTGCCAGTTGGGAGGTAGAAATTCCTGATGGATTAAGTGACATATTTTCCAAGCTGCTGGGTAGTCTCTGAGATGGGCTGCAGGATCTTCTTGATTTCTTTCAACAATTGCCTATTGTGTCTGAAAACAATTGCTCAGTTCTTCATCTTAACCATGGCAGGACTGTAAATTAGGCTACTTTTCTTTTCTTTTTTTCTGCACTGCTGAATCTTAAATCTGGTGGAATTTGGTAGTTCTGCCTCTCCTGCTGGAGTTGAGATCCCAGCCTTGGGTTTGGGAAACGCAGTGATGCAGGTTACCATCAGCCTGGGAGGTTGGGTGGCAGGGCAGTGAAGGTGCAGTGGGGTGTCATGAATGTGCTTGTCTGCTCACTCAGGATCCAGCAAACTCCAGTGGCGAGGGATGACAGTGGGGACACTGAGTCTTTCTGCACTTCAACTTGTGCTTGCTAGAGTTTGCACGTACTTGTAGACATCTTGTAAAATTATAGGGTGGTGCTGCTGCGGAGCGCGTGTCTATCCAGCATGTAACGCAACCCACAAATCCAGCATCCTGAGCTCCAGTCAGTTCACGTAGTAACAGTTCTATGCTGCTGCAGAGTTTCGTGGTGGTATGAGTGTTGCTTATATTGTTTTAGCCTAACGTCGCAGGGAAACGGGGGTTTTAAATATGCTGCATGTACCATCAGTGTCCTGTGAGCTGTTTAATAATTGATATTTATGAGCGCAACTGGAAGCACAATTGTTACAGTAAGTGCAGTAGATCTTTAGTTAATCAGTGTGCCTTCTGCGAGCCCTGGAAGCCCATGTGCAGAGCGGATGATGACGCAAATTAAAATCCTGCTTTTGAAGGCAGGTGGGGATGCAGAGGCGCAGCTGGGCATGTTGGTAGAGCTCTCCCTGGTTTCCGAGCTGCTGGAGTTGTGAGAGGATTGCCATCCCTGTTAAAAAATGCAAATGGCAAGAAAAGTTTGTTTTGGTTTGATTCTTAATCCCCCTGGTGATTTTCATTACAGCTGTTGACTGTGGGGTTTTGCATTACTTGGTTTGGACAAGAGTTAGCCAAGTGAGTGTCTTGCTGGCTCTCACTTTCCCATTCTGCCTCACTACATTGCGCTGTTTGCGTTACAAACATCCCAGGATGATGTTTAAATCCAAATAAACAGAGTTGTCATGGCAATTAAAAGAAAACTGGGGAAGTGCTTTTGTTGTTCTTGTATAATGCCTTGTATGATGCCGGGTTCATAGAAACTTCAACTATGGATGGGATAATGTAATTTTTTTTAAGAAGAAATAACGAAATCTGAATTTGGTGAATAACCACCTAGTGGTGATGGAGTAAAATCGTTGCACCTCATACTTGCAGCCTTGTGGTACCTTGCAGCTTCTGGGTGCACTGTGCAGAGTGGGGCAGGCTCTGAGGTTTCCTTGTACATTTGTTTTGGGTTTTTTGGTTTGTCTTTTTTTCCCCTCCAGACTGTGCCACTTGCTGTGTGATTTGTGGTGGGTTGCTTCTAGTCTCTCTGATTGCTGCTCAGGAAATGAGCAAAGAGTCACTGTTTTCTTCTCCTGACAGCACCGTGGCCATCACCAGCTGACAGATGCTCGTGAAGTTAGGTCAGTGGTGCTCCACTGCCAGATGATTGTAGTTAAAAAAATATTTATAACTGGATAGAGCTTTTTCTTTCCTTTTTTTTATTCTTTGGGTATTGATTGATTGACTTTTAGCTGAAGCCAGTACATTTTTTGGACAGATGAAAGCCAGATTTTTTTGTGAGAATTCTTCTTGTGTCTGTCTGCTTAAGAATGCTTTTAATACTTGGCTCAAAGGAATTTAATCTTTTTTTTTTCTTCAAAAGATGATCATTTTATAGCATGTTGTACATTAAAGTTAATACAGGTATTTGGAGTGTATGAAAGGTTTTTTGTATATACGTCTTTAACACAAAAATACCTTGCATGCCAACAACGCCATCAGCTCCTTCTCTCCCTGTACTTTGTTCTCAGATCATTTCAGTTCTTTAATCTTTTACAGACATACTTTCCTAAAAGCAAGATTGTAAGTCTATGGTTTATATTATAGTTCTATTTTCTTGAACAAATCTTATCTCAGCACAAGTACATAAAATATAAACTGAGCAAATGCAAAGTATAACAAGTAGTTAACAACAACTGTTTTAATGCAGACTTCATCGAAATAAGCCGTGTGTGTATTTTAGAATGTCTCCTAAAATTTGGACATGGCCTAATTGCTGAAAGTATTGGAAGGATTTGAATATGAAGGAGAGAAACGCTAAATTTGCAGCTAAATGGGGGAAAATGCAAAATGAAAAAAGGTGTGGTCATCATCATGTGTTAGCAGCGTACCTCCACGAGGATTATCAGGGGCTTAATGCAGAAGTCACTTGATGAAATTTATTGTGTGGTGGGCAAAAGGTCAGGCTAGATAATTGCAGTGGTCTCTTCTGGCCTTAAAAGCTGTAAATCGGGTAGCGCCAGCCATGTGCTTCCAGCAGCGTAGGACACAAAATGTGGAAAGTCCTTATGCTGAAGTTTGCAATCCAAACAAGATAGATACAGAATAAACAGGATGTGCCAGAGAACTCAAGAGAGGAAATAACTGGGATGTGTTTTTTTGTGAAAATGTAGTCTTTGAGAGGGCACCCTAGATCTATAACCTCTGTGCAGTGTAAGAAATGGGTGGAGAGAAGGACTTTGAATGGGTGGAATAGTGCATAGAAGGAAAAATGATGAAAGGCATTTTATACCTTGAGAGAAGAGGGGAATGGAGAAAGACCACAAGGATGGGCCAGTCGGTGTCCTTGCTGGTGGAGGGAAGAAAATGAATCAAGACTGCTTGGGCCTTAAATAGGGCTGATTTATCTGGGCTTTCAAGGCAAGGCTGCTGAGTGAGAGTTATTTGCACCCAAAGGTGTCTGGTACCCAGGCTGGTGATGATGCTGAGCCTCAGTCTGCTCCTCCACTTAACCCAGCTCCTGCAGACAGCCCTAAGTGTGGGTTCAGAGCCTGCGAGTGCAGAAGTCCTCTTGTCTGTTAGCAAGGGGAAAGGTGGAAAGGGTAACCATGTGTCCTGGGAATGGAAGTGGGTTAGGGACTGGACTTTCAGCTGTTTCGAGCCTGAGCATCTGAGGTTGTGGCCCCAAACCTAGGCTGTGGCAACCAGCTCTAGGAATCCCCATTCAAAATCATTACCTCTCAATCCATTTTAATATTAAGGATCTAAACTGAGGGAAATACATGTCCTCTCCTAAGTGATCAAAGATCTGTTATGACAGCTGCTAAGTCCAAGCAGTGCATTTAATGCTGGCATGCCTTCTGTCTCCTGCCAGCTATGTGTGAATAGGTACCTGCTTTGTAGGTACAGTCATGGGTTTGTGTGCAAAGACCAGACCCATGAGCTCAGTGGGATGATGGCCAGAAGATAATTTTCAGACACCATAATAGTGAGGATGTTGGACCACTTAGCAAATACTCACGAGAAACCACTCAAAAAGTGTACGTACGTGTGTGCAGGCAGGGGACGTTTAGGTAAATAGCTCCAAATAGCTCCTGAGGGTGGTCTATGAGGTCTGCCTTGTGACTCCAGTAACAGTCTTCAGTTGAGGTGAATCATTGGGATCAAAAATCATACGATCTGTGCTGTGACTTTTTGGCTGCTCTCCTCTCTTGGTGCATGTTGTTATCATGAAAGGGACCCTGTCCACATAACATTTATTTGGTTGTTGGCCTGTACCAAAATTCATTAAATTCCAGTCATTATTGGTCATCAGTACTAAAGTATTTTCCCAGATGTTTTTTTCACACATTCAAAGAAATGAAATACTGCATTATTCAGGTTTTTTCCCCTCATTGCAATGGAGAGTATGGTTATCTAATATCTCATGATCTTTTAAAGTCACGCACTCTGGAAGACCTCACTGTTGATGTGCTAACTTGGTCTTAATCCAAAATTTTGGATGAAGGTCCAGTTGCGTTGCTGCCTTGTGCAAGGGGTGGAACCTGTGTTTCTGTGGGACCTCAGCTGAGTACATGGTGAGGATGCTGCTGACAGCAAGACAGTGGGGGATCCCCTTCTCCTCCGGCCGCCAGCTGGTTGGCAGGAGAAGCAGAAGTCAAGGAATAAGCTAAAGCAGGGCCTGAATTATTCTCAAAGCACTGGAGAAGACTGTCGGCCTGGTTATGGTTTCTTAGCTAAAGGGAGACCGTCTTTTTTCGCAAGGCAAAAGTCCAATGAAAATGGTCAGATCAATCCATCTGCTTTTTGCTAGAAAAGCAAAATTCAAATGAGACTCGTTATCTGCATGGTTTGTATATTTAGGAGTTGCGTTAATTATCCTCATTAGCTTAGTTTCTTGAAAGAAATGCTCTTGATCTTACCCCTTGTGCCAGAAATACAATCTGGAACGAGTCTGTGAAAATAAATAACACATTGATAAGGTTCATGCAACGACTTCTGAGTACTCTGGTTTGGCAGCATCTGTCACGGTGACCATTCCTGTCTTGTCCTGTTGGGACCCCTCAGATTATCTTTCTTGGACTTCAGCTATTAAAGGATCTACCCTTTAACAAGGCAGTTCACATGGTTAAGAGGTATTGCTGTCTCTGATAATATTTGGTGCAGCTTATACTTGTCAGACACTGGAATCTATTTACTGAATTCTTTTCAGACAAGTTGTTTTTGGCACTTTGCAAAGTTTCCTTCCATGTGTCCTCACTGACTGAATGCTAATTTATTCAGAAAGGCTCAGCTCCAGCTACACGAGACAGTATTTTCAGTGTGTCCTACTGTCTGGACAGCACTGCGTTTGGAGAATTCATGCCTCCTTGCTGCTTTGTGCCTCTAATTTCCTTCAGTAAATGTGTGATGATGTGACACAGACAGTCTATATACTTACATTAAATGACACTGTATTGTTACAGGAAAATGGATCTCCATTGATAGCCTCTCTGTCGGGAAATACCTGATAAGCTTCTTGTATCAATACTATAAATACAGTCAATGTACCTTTGACAAATGACATCTCTGAATTTTCCAGTCCTTAGTGATTCCTCTAGCCTGGAGGATACAATGAATTAGCTGATCTAAGCTGAATTGTCCTAAATATCCTGATTATTTCTAATGTCTGAACCAGTGGCAGAAACAGAGGAAAATTGTAAGGAGAAAGGGATAGAAATTACAGGGTATGCAAAAAGAGAGATTATCAGGTCTGAAGGGCAGTTGTTTCCATTTAGTCTGACCTTGTGCATAAAAAGAAGCTGTAGGCCTTCTTGAATGACATTTGAAACATGTAATCGCTTCGTCCAAGCTTTGGGGTGGGATTTTATTCTCCCTTAGTTCAAACACCAGATATCCATCAGATATCCATCTGTGTGGCTCTCAGCATCACAGAACGTGATTGTTCGTGGCAGATTAACGAGATGTAGAAATTAAACTAAGGAAGTGATTTCCTACAATCTAGGAAAAAAAGGCGTAGTGCCCCCTGCTCCCCTACCCATCGGAACTCCTTAGTTTGAGCAAGAGTCACATTAAAATGTGTAAGCACTGAAAAGGGCTTATATGCTCTGCCCGGTCCTAGCACCAAGCATGCTTTACAGCGTAACTTACCCATACAGCCTGGATTCAGTTTGTTTTTTCCAGGGCATCTCAGCTGCTTTGCAGCACGTGCTCGGTGCCTGTGCCCTCGTGGTTGGGTCGGGAAGCTCAGTGCTGATCTCATGCCTGGACCTGCTGTTGTAATTCATGAACTGCATGTTCTTAGACCTAATTCCCTGCAGGTCTGATCCGTGAGGTGATCTCTGGGTGTGCCGACCAGTCACGCACGTATGCACAGCAGGGCCTGTGTGCAGGTAAGCTCTTGTGGCCACTCTTTAATTAAAAAAAAAAATTTAAAAAAATGGTTGGAGGAGGTCATACCTGGCTTTCTGTGTAGTAGCTCTGTGGTTGGGGCACTTGCTCATGGACAATTGCACAGGAGGACGTTGTTAAAGCCTGAATCCAAATGTTTTCTGTTTCATAGTGTGGATTTTGCTTTTTTATGAGAGGGAAGCTACATGCATCCTATTAATTAGCTGTTGATGTTCCTTTGTTGCATCTGATCTGAGTCATGCCTCCTTGGCCCACATTGAGACCTTTGGCAATAAAGGTTTTCTTGGCAAAGGCTAGATCTTGTTTCTTGGGAATCGGGTCATTCAGAGGAGTTAGGAGAGGGAGCAAACCAAAGCTTTTGAATTTAAGGAACTCCTCCAAAGGTGTCTTGTTTTTCACTGGGTGATGTCTTAGCCAGGTAACGTCTTAGTGTTGTGCTTCAACCCAGCAGGCAGCTGAACACCACACAGCCATTCGCTCACTCCCCCCGCAGTGGGGTGGGGAAAAGAATCGGAAAAAAGGTAAAACTCATGGGTTGAGATAAAGACAGTTTAATAGGACAGAAAAGGAAGGGGAAAAATAATAATGATAAAAGAATATACAAAACGAGTGGTGCATAATGCTGTTGCTCACTACCTGCTGACCGATGCCCAGGCAGTCCCTGAGCAGCAGACTGCCTCCCTCTCACCCAAGTCCCCCCAGTTTTATTGTTTTGCATGATGTCATATGGTGTGGAATATCCCTTTTGTCACTTGGGGTCAGCTGTCCTGGCTGTGTTGCTTCCCAGCTTCTTGTGCACCCCCAGCCTACGCTCTGGCAGGGCAGTACCAGAAGCAGAAAAGTCCTTGACTTAGTGTAAGCACTGCTCAGCGACAGCTAAACATCAGTGTGTTACCAACATTATTCTCATCAGAAATGCAAAACATAACACTATACCAGCTACTAGGAAGAAAATTAACTCTATCGCAGCCGAAACCAGGACAGTTACTAAATCTGTGTTTTGGGTTTGGTAATCCTTGTGAGATCCTACTAGTCAACCAGGTTTGAGTTTGAAGAAAAACAGGCAATTAAGTGGGGAGGCATTGGTTTCACCTGCCTACCACAAAGAGCCGGTTGATGTCCTCCCAGTAAATTACAGCTTGCAGGAGGCAGTGATTCATCTTTGTGAGCACAACAAGTGGGAGAACAGTTGTTTGGTGAAAGCAATATGCAGGGCTGTTTGCACACTTACTATTTTCCTGTAGAAACTCAGGAACGGATTAGCACATGGTGTTTCTCCTGAAGCCTCCAGAGAACTCTTTTCAGAGGAAAACAGCAATGTCGTGTTTCTCCTCCTTTTTCCCGTGGTTGGGGCCACACTTTCTCACTCTACCTGTGCGCTGCCACCTGTGTTTGTGTGGACACTTGGTCAAACAGGTCCAGGGTGCAGTGCTGCTGAGAACAAATCCTCCCGTGCTGCACTCCCAGGCTGGCTTTTCTTGGAATAGCCCAGGCTGGAAGGGACCTCGAAAGATCATCTGGTCCAACCTTTCATGGGAAAGGGAGCCTAGGTGCGATTATCTAGCACCCTGCCCAATCTCATCTTGAAAACCTCCAGTGATAGGGACTCTCCCACGTCCCTGGGGAGGCTGTAATTTTTTAATTGCATCACTTCCCTGGCGTGCTGATGGAGCGGCTGCGTGCGCCCTGGTCCTGGCACGTGGATGGGAGTGCGAAAGCATGTCGGCACAGCACCGTGGTGGCATTGATTGAGGTTGCCCTAATCCTGGTTCTCCTCTTAGCTCTGCCATGGATTTGCTGTATGGCCTTGGGCAGTCACTGTCATCCCATGGCAGGTTTCTCCATGGCGCACCGGGGATAATGCTAGTGACCTGTGTGGAGCACGGGGATGCACGGAGCTTTAGGTGATCCGGTTTAGCATGTGGATTAATAAGGGATGAGAGCCGAGCCCAGTTTTTTGGTGAAATACTTGTTTGTTTCTCATCTCCTCATGGCTCTGGGGCCATCGGGGAGTCCACATCTGCGTGGTGTGTGCACTAGTGTGTGCACTGGTGAGAAGGACATCACGGAAACTCTACATGACTGTGAAAGTAAGTGCGGCTGTTGGGAAAATAGCCACAACAAATTGGATTAAACTTAAGAAGAAAGTGCTCTTATTCACTGCTGAGTGATGAGCAAAGGGAATTTTGGCCTGTGAATATCAAGATGTGATTTATTAGTAATCACTTCCATAGTGTTTCTCATCTATAGATCTTAAGTGGCAATTAGTATGAAGGCGAGAAAGTATTATTCTTATTTTATTGAGGCACAAAAACATCAAATGACCTGCTGCAGGGCATTTCATGAGTCAGTGGTAGGGTTGGGCGTAATGCCTGCTTTGAGGAGGATAATTTTTCTACTATTGGTTTGTGTCTGCCAGTGCCAGTTCTGGATGTGATTTGGTTAATAATTGTGAACGTGACTTGAAATTTTATAGAGTTGTTCACTGATGGTGGGTCGGAGTGTTGCCAGGACTTGCTGACAGTAGAGGCTAATTCATGCTAATCTGTAGACTCAGTATAGTTTAAACCAATTCATCTAGAGTAACATGATTCTCCTTTTAAAATCCAGTGCCCATTTCCATTGCTTTATTTAATGAATAGACACCTGTGTGTTCTAATGGGAAATATGAAAAACCCTTCAAGCCTTAACAGCTCTGTAGGTGTCCTAGCTGTTGCTGAAGTAGTCTGCTGCCTTCTTGAAGCTTGAGCTGGTTTTCCTCCTAGTCCAATTAAGCCAGATAATTAAATCTCCCTTTTTAGTCATAGCCTGCATTTTTAATCCTGTAACTGAGCTCAGCCTGCCAGAGGAAGTTCTCTACATTTCTCAACGCAGCAGATCCCTAGTAAACATGGCATTAAATCCAATCCCATGCTGCTTCTCTGTATTCATCTGTCTTTTCTTGACCTGGTACTTTTATGCTGGGTGTTTCCTGTGCTAATGGTTATTTTATTTAAATGCCAGATGCATTGTGATTATACTTTTAGCTCAAAGTATAGAGAGGGTTTTTTTAAGTGTTAGATTTAGTTACATGTACTTGATATTTAGAGTACAAGCACAAAGATGTTTTGACTGAAGCTGCCTAGACCCAATTTGACAATCAAATAAAAAGCTGGAGGTTTCAGGAGTGAAACGGCAACATCTCTTCAGCAATACTAATTGGTTCCTCACTTCTGTATTCATTGCATGTCCTTTGTTTGATGGTGGAAGCTTTTAAATCAGCCATTGCGTCTTACCTGAAGGATGTTTTGCAGTTGCAGAGTGTAGGTGTAGGGGATGACGTGACGAGGAGCTGAGCTGAAGAACTTGCAGCCCTGTGGGGCTTTATGCGGTGATGCTTGATGACTTTGATAATCCAAACAAAATTTGAAGGCACTACAAATAATCCTTCACTTCATGGGTAAAGCAACTGCAGACAACTCTTCCCGTTTGAATGTTCACCTTGAACTCTGATACAGAAATGAGGAAGAGCGAGGACTTCTGAACCGTTTCCTGCTCCGAACCTGTAGCATCTCCTTATGGAAGTTGCTTTTGGAACTAGATTCAAATAGTTCTTCAGTAGATTCATTTTCAGCTGAATTTGCTGTGTGAGAGGGGCAAAGCTGTACACAAGAGACTACTTAAATGGAGACGTGCAAAAAAACCCAGGCAATATTTCGATTGCTTTCTAACACTTGAAAATGAAGACTCAGATTCCTTAGTTCTTGCTCGAGCTCTTTGCTCGGGTCAAACCGAGGCCATGAATAAACGATGTTGGTAGAATTTTTCTGTGTTTGTATGCTGTCAGAAGAGCTTGTTTTTGAGCTGTGGTGGTTCTTTGTCTTGCATTGCATTGTTAGGTGTAACCTCTGGCATTTGTGTTGCTGGAGCATCTAGAGACCTCACCTGGAGTTACTGTTATTTGTGCTGCTAAAATGCCTTGGTAGATGTGTGAATCCTCACATTAAGGCTGTGGGAGACCTTTCTATGGGCAGGTATTGCTGACCAGTAATACTGGATCTGTGCATGCCTGCATCACCTCTCACTTCGAATTTGATGCAGATCAGGCATGGACATTTGTTAGACTAGCCAGTGTATGTAATTTACACTGGATTTGTACCACATGCAGGACAGATGATACCTGACATCATGGCCTTAGGCCTTTCAGCATACAGCTAACCCTTCAGGGTTTTTTGGGGGGATGGAGGGGCATTAACCTGGCAGGAGCTGCAGTAGCTTGGCTGTTGGCATCGTGTGGTTGGCACAATTTTAACCCCATTTTATGGGATCTAAGACTAGATTTCCTTTCTTGCTAAACTGTGGCCTGAGGAGCAGAGTGAATTATGCCACGGGCAAGGCCATACATTTGTGGTTGGAGTGTAGAAAGCCAGCTTGGACACTTCAGCCTGCAGCATAGGTGCACCTGAGATCTCTGTATCGTAGTGTTCCCAGCTCCCATTTGTGTCATCAGGAGCCCTTTTGCCACATCAGTATGGCAGTGGCAGTGATATACGGGGTTTGTGTATGTTTATTAGGTCTCATTGATTACTGTCTGTTCTGAAGACAGATTATTAATTAGCACAACAAATTGCTGGAGAGGGAGGGGGTGTGTGTAGGGAGTGGTGCTGGTACAGTCTGCTATTGCGTCTGGAAGAGATTCAACAAGGGATGCAGCTGTCTGCCGTATAGTTAAGAATGAAGTCGGGTCAATGGTGCAGAGTGAAAGTTCTTGCCTAGTAAAGGAAAAAAATGAGAGTTTAGAGCAAGAAGAGAAGTACAAATAAGAAAGCCAGAAAATCCCCCAGTTTTTAGGATGTTGTTCCAAATGGGCAGTGCTGTTAAAGGAAGAGTTGGCTCCCATGTTATGTGTTTTGGGAGAGAGATTTCAAACAACTGTGTCGGTATCTCATGCTGTTCCTTTCCAGATTTTTTTTTTTTTTTTAAAGGAATGCTGTCTTCTCCCTTTCCAATTATTAACTGTTTTCTGTGAGGAAAAACCACAGTGCAAATCAGTAGCTTAAAAAAAGTCTTTGCCAAACCGTAACTTTAGGGGACTGGATGCTGGGGATTAGTTTTTGCTTCCCACCTATGGTGATTTCAGGGCTTTTGTGGGCTGTGGGTACAGCTTGGAGATACCGTGGTCCTCCAGTCGAGGGAGGCCCTGACGCCTGGTTATTCAAGGATGCAGGGAGGAAGGCACCTGGGGAAGCCTTGTCTGTGTGTGTGCAGCTGCAGTTGTGCAGCAGAGCTGTACCAGGCGCTGCCTAGAAATGACACTGCACCGACGGGGGATTATTTGTGTTATAGAAATGAAAATAGCTGGGGCTGGACTGTACCGTGGAGAAGACAGGGAACTCCACATAGGCTTTTTTCCACCCTGTATTTTCTGCAAGAGAATGGCAGACCCAAAGCATAGCTGGGACTAATGGGATCCTGAGTTGAACTTTGCAGCTTTCCCCTACGTCCGCAGCAGACTGACCAAAGCTCTGCTTTCGGAGTTGCCTGATTTCAGGGTGTGTCATTGATTTGTTCTGGATGGCGGCAGTTCCTCTAACTTCACTGCAGTTTTTAGAAAAGGAGGGGGTTTGTATTTTTCATCCATTGCAAAATTGTGTTGACTACATCATCGCTGAATATCTTTCCCTGATTTTTTTTGAGGAGAAGGCTAATCCAACTTTTCAGGCACTGGTAACTTGCTCTCTTTTTATTCCTCCACAAAAAATTCTTGTGTTCTGATTTTACAGAATTAGCTAAAATTTAGTTTGAATTTTTAGATCTAAAATTCTACCATTTTAGTTATACAGGCGCTGTTCATGTTGCGCTACAAAGAAAATGCAAGAATGTGAACGTGTTCCTGTAGTTACTAAACGTTTGCCATCACGGATAAAATAGGAGGGAGGAAGAAAAGCCAGACTGAGCTGGAGGATGATCAAAAGTCCAAAAGGTCTCAGAAGCCCCTGTGCCAGGGAGAGTTTAAAAATGGGACACTGATGTCAAAGTCACTTTGATGCTTTCAGGTGTGCCATCCCCCGAGTTCAAAGGACCCTGGAGCCACAGATGAAGCAGGCTGAACCTAGGAATGGGGTGGGTTGGGAGCAGTTTATAACTGCAAATTGTCACTTAATTTTCCTGTTGTTATTGTCATGCAATTAAAGTCATGGCTATTGAGCTAAAAGATGAGGGTGTTTGATTGGATTTTTGGGTCTGTAACTGGTGCTGTGATGTTGCTGCCTGGAGGCAGGGACTTGCAAACCAATCTTTCCAATAGGAGGATTATAGCTGAGGAGGCAGTGCTGGGTTTAAAGAAAGAAAAGTTTAAAGCTGTCATATAGTGTTTCCACTGAGATGAAAAAGCAGAGGATTATAAAGCTTTTGTAAAAAATAATAGGAAAAAAAAAAAGCATTGTTAGAGGACTGACAATGGAAAAGTCGCTCTTGGGGAAAAAAAGCTCTTGGGATTTACGTTGTAAAAGGAAGGTTCCCCACAAGTACGGGTTGAAGCGAAAGTCATGGCAGGCAGCTTGCAGGGCTGTGCATCTGTGAAATTTTGCTCCTGAGAGAAGTTTTCTCAGCTAAACCAGTGACTGAGTTGCCGTTGTGTAGGGCTGCTCTCAGGAGCCCCTGCAGCAGTGTATCCCCTCCAGGCTCAGTCTGAGACTGGAGACGTTATGCACTTTGTGAGTTGGTTTTTTTGTCATTAGTTGTGTTTTGGACTTGCACGCTTTATGCAAAAAGGTCTCTCCTTGCATCCTTGTCAAGGCCTGGAGGTGTTTTTTGCTGCTGGAGGGGAGACCAGTCTGCCTCGAGGCGGGTCCTGGGGACAGGGGACTTATGGCTGGGGGCAAGAAGTGAGAAAATGAGATAGAGAATATAGCAACTCGGAGGTGTTTGAGAGGAAATAGCATCTTTGTCTCCATATTCTCCTGATGCTGCCTTAATCCGTTGGGTCAGGAAGGGACTTGGATGCTCATTTCAGATCCTTTGTGTGCTCCCAGCACTTGGTGTGCTGTAAGGTGCTAGCCAAGTAGCAGGGTGCTTGGGTGAGACAGGGAAACCCAGAGTTGTTTCCTTGCCATGTTTTTGTGTGATTTACCCAGAATCGGTTGGGGTCTGACTTTTTCAAAATCGATAATATTGGGGTGTCTGAAGGATTTTCACTGTTGCGCTCCTTTGGGTCTCTGCCGGAGTAGCCCGTGTTTAACTTGGATCAAAACACGATAATCAAGTGTCAGGGGCTCCAACACTCCCTGATAGGGGCTGATATATTTAGTCATGGTAACTGTAAAACATCTCCATTTTGTAATTAAATTTGATTTCTGTTTATGGTAGGATTTTAAAATACCACCTTCGTGAAAACAGCTTCTTTCAGGAGCACGTGTGCCTCAGGAGATAAGGATTTAAGGATGCCTGTAGAGCATTGTGAACTGGAAGGCTAAGGGCTGTAAGTATTAATTGTTACAGAAGTAAATGTTTTTTCACTAATTGGCAGAAATGGATTTAACGAGATAAAGCTGGGTCAGACTACTGCATAGCATGTGTGAGGCCAAGTGATAACCCCTGGCATAAAACACACACATGGGTACCTCTAGTTTTGAGATGCAAAACTTTAAGTTGATGGTTTGGTAAATTTTTTCCCAATGCTAATTGAATTACTGGGGTTTTGTGAAAACCTGTGGAAAGTCTATGTGGAAAGAGAGCAGCATGGCTTGAGGACGTAAGCTGGCTAGCATGGCCAGGTGCTGGTATTTCTGAAGAAGCTGGAGTTTGTGGAGGCTGTGCTGAGTGAAGCTGGTGGATCAGGAGAGCGTGGGAATCCTGCCCGGCCAACAGCCGCAGGGGTCTGCAGGTTGCTCTCCGAGTTCACGTGGGCCAGGTAACAGCACGGGTTGCTAAAAACTTTGAGGATGCAGGAGCCGTTCAGTTGATACCTGCCTTCGTGGTGCTGGCAAGGAAGCAGCAGCGTTGACCCGAGCGAACCCAAACCCTGTGCTTTGCTTCAGACCAGGGATCACTGCTGTGCAGCTGGCTGTGGGTTTTTTGCTTTGTATTCGGCTTTTAAAATTAAAATGCTTTGGACAGAAACATTATAGCACAAGTCTGTATCTCCAAGGACATTAGTCTGTTGAGACGCTTGGCAGCAGCGCAGAATATGTGAATGTGGAGTAACTTGCTTTTTCATTTTATAAACGCTTATGTAAACACATTGTTTGGATCTTTGGGAGTCAATTGTTTAACTTCTCTCTTTACAGTTTGAAAACCAACAACAACAACAAAAAACCCCAAAAGGAAAAAGAAACAAAACACTGCCTATTTTCCTGGTGTGTCCCTGTAACACTTTCCAAGTGTAAAAGCCTCTTAAGATATGGAAAAGCAGCAATACTATTTATACTGCCTTTATGAAAAGACTGATCAAAGGAGCACAACTGTGCTTGGCTTTATTTAGCATTGATGACTGCATTAATGTCAGGGTGCTTATTATTTTATTGAATTCAAAAGTTGTGGGCTCTGCAAAGTGTAAAGCTGGCTAAGGCTCTGATGTGTGCTCCATATATATTGTATTATGTGCTGTGCTATCACAATACGTGTTGTGCTCTGATGGCTGCATTTCTTTGTCAGTCATTTGGAAAGTCTACTTTGTGTTGGGGTCTTGTCTCTATTTTTCTTATTTTTTCTTTCTTTTTCCTGTTTTTTTTTTTTAATCCTGCTCAAGGGTGTTGCAAATTGGGAAGGTTTGACCTTGGTGGGAATGCCTGAGTTTTCCTCCACAGGGAGAGCTAATCCCAGCTGCAATCAGCTGAGCAGCCAATACTCCCAGCACACAGGTGGAAAGGGGTTAAAAGACATTCATGTGTCCTGACTCATCGTGCCCAGCTGCTATGGTCAGGCAGCTTTCTTGGCCACTAACAAGACTATGAAGAGGCCAAGTAAAAACAGACCCACGAAAAAGCCTCAACAGATGAGGTGAGGGCAGTTTCTGCTGATTTAGATACAGGCATACCTTGTATGAAAATGTTTCGATGTTGTGTACACATATGGGGCTGAGCATGGGGTCAGCACCCCTCTGCCTGGCGGTGGGGGGACAGGAGGATGCAGCAAGGGTGCTTGGATGGATAATTTAAAGGGTTAATACTAAAATGGTAGCATGCCAACAAACTGCACAGCTGGTTAAAGCCTGACTTTTAAGGGGTGGATCAGATCAGATCCCAGACCAGAAATCTCA
This sequence comes from Buteo buteo, assembly GCF_964188355.1. Taxonomy (NCBI): domain Eukaryota; kingdom Metazoa; phylum Chordata; class Aves; order Accipitriformes; family Accipitridae; genus Buteo; species Buteo buteo. The sequence goes on along the minus strand of NC_134204.1, from coordinate 12,383,943 downwards.
CTAAAAAGCTTTACATGGGTTTTTATGAGCGCTATTGTCTCTCCTTCTGCGTACCCGGTTAGGGACATGGCTTTTGTTCTGTCCTGCAAGCAGTGGCTGTGATGGGAATGGGCAGCTCTGAGTATCACTGGCGTGGGACAGCAGCCCTTTGACATGGCATAGTTCAGCATTTTGTTGTTGAGATTTCTCCTTTTGTAACTGCTGGTCACGTTGGTGGTGAAAGCAATGCTGCTTTTAAAGCAGAAAAAAGCAATTCTTATGTGCTAGGCAAGTTTGAAATAGTTGGGTTTTCCCACGTTCTCTGCACTTTAGAGTTGGCTGTGATTTTCCTCCCCCCAGATGGTCACATTTCTCACTTTATGAATCGGATATTGTTTTTATTACCTTCATTTGGTTACCAGGGACGGTATCTCTTTTTTTTCTTTCCTCTAACTGCCTCTTGCCTAGTCATAGTTTGACCTTACCACCTGCTTGCAAGTAAAGATAATGTGTGAGCCTGAAAATAAAAGGTGATTGATTCTTTCCCAGTCCCCTCCTGTACAGGCAGGTGTAGGCAGGAGTGGGCATGGTGGGTCTCCTGCCTGTGATCAATGTTGGCTGCTTTGCAGAGCTCTCCTGGTGTTGGTAGTGGCTCTGGTGAGGGCAGAGCCTGGTTGATCCACAGCTTATCTACCTCAGCTCTGGTCAGATGATTTGGAGATGCTTAAGAGCTTCTCATTTTCCAAACACTGAAAAGGTCAGTCTGAGCAAAAGTGGCAGATACGTCCAGTAACACTTCATATAGCATTGCAGGGTCAGGGGGGGTTTCCCACTGCTTGCTCGGGAGCAGAGCTGGTGGTCAGGACCCTGGTGGAGCCGCAGGTGCCCCTACATCTTTTGTGTCACGTCTCTGCAGCGGTCCTTTCAGACCAGAGCTCTTCACGGTGCCATACTCACACCTTGCTTGCCTTCCTGCAAGGGGATTAAAGGGCAGCTGGGCAGCACTGGGAGCAGCAGGTCCTGCTCGTGGTGCTTCTCAGATGGCATCAAAGCTAGAAGATGGAGCTGAATTTCAGGGATGCAAGTTGTGCGTGGTCCTGGCTGCTGCAGGGCAGAGCTTGTCCAAAAGGTGGGCTTGCCCTCAGTGCCTGCAGTGGGGGACTCAGCAGTAAGTGCCCAGAGAGGCTCTGGTTTTCCGGCTGTATCCTCCTTGCATTGCTTTGGTGTAAGAGATTAATTTACTGTTGATGCTGTGAGGTCGTGATTTGGATTAATTTATTCCACATTGAACTCATTAAGCGCGCTCTGTCATGCGTATTTTTGACCAGCAGCGAGAAACCTCTGTGATGTGGGTGCCAGGGATGCGTTAGCAGACACTGGGTAGTGTGCGGCGGGGTACAATGGGATGAGTGGGGAGACCCTTGCCAGCTCCTAACTTCCATTGAGTTTCCACTGCAGGCTTCGCTGCTCGTTTGAGGATGAAATGCAGGGTCTGGCATGCGAGTCTGCAGGGGTGGTTGACCCTTCTTGGAGGTGTCATTGATGATATAGAGGAAGTGTTCAACTGCAGTCCTCATTTCCGTAGGTTAAGGACCTCCTTTTCAAATCCTTTGTGGCAGGGTCAGTAAATGTACTAAAGAAATTAGTAAACTGAGTAAATTATTAAGTCAGTAAATCTAATAGGGATTTCGGGTCTGCCCTCCCTTCATTGAGTTTGAGTAATGATGATTATATATGAGTTTAAACTGCCAAGTTTGGACTTGTATTCAGACTGCTACTTCAAGGCTTATGTCCTGACTTTTAGCTTCTGGTCTGGATCCAGTACATTAGGATTAATATATGTATATTGGCGAGGGTAAATAGACCTTAAAATATGGTAGATATTAGTGAGATATTCTCTTTACAGCTCTGCTTCATATATATGCTTTAAGATCTTGATTATTAGATAATATTTAATAAACCAGAGGAGGTGACAAGCTTTTATGCACAGCAAATGGCTTTTGTAGCCCATTTCAGAGGGAGCTGGAAGTTTATGCTGGAGGCTACCAGGCACTACTGCTGAGGCCCCATCTCTGCCTTCCTATCCAAAGAACTGGCTTAGGAGGGTACAGAAGGAAAATAAGAAGAATGTGTTAACTAAGTTGAAACGCGAAACTGAAATGGCACAAAATATATCAATAAATTTGGTGTGGTGGCTGTTTCCTTCACAGGGCTTCAACTATTAGGTAAGTCATCCGATTGTTGCTTTGCTGAAGGCAAGTCTCTCTAGGTGGTAAATTCGTCCTCAGTCCCTCCAGGGTTTATGTCTTTTTTTATTTCTCAGATGGTGAAAGTAATCCCTCTTGCAAACTGAATTTTGCCTGTGGCGACTCTTCTCAGGCATCGGCTTTGAGCATGGTCCAAAGCTAATTAAATCAAAGAGTATTGATGAAATAGTTGGCTTCATGCTTTGGCTTTGTGTTCTCCTTGCTTGAACAAGGAGCTGCCTCGCTTCCCTGATGTCCGCTTATGTATTTAGGAGAAACAGAGAAGGAAAGAAGAACTTGTGCCTCTCTTCCCTTGCAAAAAATGTGAAAACACTGCAGGGATTGAGGGAGAAGAACATTTGGAGAGGAAGGGTAACCTCTACACTGGAAGATACATTTGGGATTTTCAAGGGGCAGGAACATCTGGAGAGCTGACAACATCTTCCTCTGCTGTTTGCCAGCGCATTTCTATAAGGTCCTTGCCAAAAACTTCCCCAAAGTGAGGGGCTTTAGTCAGAGTCATTACAAGGAGGGCTTTGTGAGGACAGTGCTGCCCCTTGTCCCCTCTTGCCTTCTGGTGACACAGGCAGCTTAGGCCAGCTCTGTTTTTGGGAACGCATAGTGTCTTGCATGAAAAATGCAGTAACTGCATTAGCGGTGCGATTCTGCTTGGTCAAATGAAACACAAGTTTGCAAACAACGTGATGAGACGACAGATCTGGTGCTGGCTCAGTGCCGTCGAGGTGGTAAAAGGCTTTGTGTTTTACTGCATGGAGTATATGCATTTTATGTATGTGAAGGGTAGGTGCAAAATCCAGTAGGATACAACAGATTTAATCAAACTTTCAGAGTTTGATAACCATTTTGTTGGATTTTTAACTACCCTGTAACTCTAATTAACATCTGTATTGTTGTCATCCTGCATTAAATGCCAAATCTTACATCCTCTAGTATCTTAGATTAAACAGCTATTCTACTAAGCATCTCCAGACCCCAGACTTTGACCTGGCACCCAAACTGATAGGTAACCAAAACCAGTCCCCCAGCACATTGCAGAATTTTGTCCATTAATATTACATAGCGTTTGCTTCTAATGTATGTTACATATGTGTGGGCGCTGTAGTATCTCAGTCATGTTTATGACTTCATCCCGATCTGATGCATAAAACATATGGTACTTTTATGGCAATCATATGAGGAGAGTTTATGCATTGTATCTGTATGTGTGTATGTTCTTATATTTGATCGGTGTGAGAGCCAGTATCCCAGCCAAAGAAAAATTGTTCGTGGGAGAGTAAGTGCTACCGTATTTCAGAGTAAAGGCTGTAGCAGGCTAATTTTAGGATGCTGTGTATAACAGGTGAAGCTGTTGATAGTGCCTTGGCATCAGGATAGCACCAGATTAAAAGGAGAGGATCAACAGGTGCCCATCCTGTGGTTTTGGTTATGTTTCTGGTTTTTTATTTTAATACTTCAGTCCTAATGCATAATGGTGGGGTGTAATCATTGTCGTGGAAACGGGGCATAATGGTGATTAAGACAGATGTGGGTCTTCTGTTTCTGAGGCGCATGTTGCTGCTAAAGTGTCTGTTATTGTTGTGCTCGGCAGCAATTTGTTGAGATTATCTGCTGTGTGCGACTTCCACGAGCACAGCAAATGGAGGCGGTGTGTTTTGATGCCTCTCGTCTGAGTAAATGCCAGCAAATAGGACCCACAAATTGGCTATATCTTTGAACACAAAGGCCTCTAGGTAGGGTTGGGGGGAGAGGAGGGGGGACATTTCTGTCTTCAAAGAAGTTGCTATTATGCTGAATTGCTTTAATTTGGGGGGGGGGGGGAACCCCACACCTCATTGCTGCGGAAGGTTGGTATTTAGCGAGAAGTAAGTGGAAGCAGTAAGTCACTGGGGCCCTTGTTGCTGTGGTGGGTGCCGGGGTGGAGGGCTCCTGTCCTGGCTGGTGGCGAGGACAGTCTTGTGCCTCCCGCTGAGCGGTGGCACGTGCCTGAAAAAAGACCCCCTGCTCTTCTTGGCAAAGCTTCCCGGAGGCCTCTGAAGGAGCAGCCGTGGCGCTGAGCAATCACTGTGCTCCGGGAAGGAAATCCCCATCTTGCGGGGCAGGTGGCAAAGTGCCCGTTGATTTTTTTTTTTTTTTTTTTTTTTTTTTTTTTTTGGGGGGGGTGGGGGATGAGGGGTTGTCAAGGTTTTGCTGCTGGAGCGGATTAGGACAGCCTTAGGGCTGCTGTAGGGTTGCAGTAGTTGTTTTGAGAAGATTGAAAATAGCACTACGTTAAAGTGCCCATGGCGGAGTTGCTTGGCATACGCACGTACAGCTAATATTTCTCTGGCATTGCATGTGGGCTGTCTAATGCCCTTCTGTGTTGCTAGAGGAGCAGAAATGTCCTGCCACAGGGATGTGATCCAGCCCCCTGCTTCTCCAACAAAGAAATTCTTGTTGCTAAACAAAAGGCTTTCTTAAGGAATATGTAGAAGCCCAGAGTCTGAATTTATGCTTCTCTCCATGGGATGAGTCACTGCACTGGTTTTTAATAGAGCCCCTCTGGATTTATGTGGCTGCTGCTCAGATTAAACTCTGATCCAGCGTGTGAAATAAGATTCAGTAGTTGTTGTACTCTGCTGCTGTCCTGCTACTTGCAGACAGTTGCTGCTTAAAGTCTAGTTCTGGCTTTTTCTGTGCAGATAGCAGTTACAAAATACATTATGGAACATCCTTCTTTTGGGTTATACGGACTGCCTGTGCATGTTGCTACTTGTTATTTTTAAGCAGACATCCAATACCTTGTTGGTTGTGTTTCCTTTAATTGAATTCACTTTTACACGAGAACATGCTGACAAGTCCAATCAATACCTTCAATGAAAGTTTAGCAAGGGGAGGGGAAGGAAATTAGCTGTATGACATGTTATAAGCTAATAATGAAGTAGTTGTGATGATTTGTAATGGGAATTTTTGGTTTCCCCTCTTTGTCGGGGCTTGCATCTTTCTTCCTGAAGTTGCTGCCAGGTTCTGCTCTGAAATTCAGAAACGTGATTTGTAACACCTTTGGAGCAAGGGATGACAATTCCCTCGGGGAGGGAAGTGAGCTGGAAGAGCTGGGGTGCTGTGGGTGAGGCTGGTGATGGAGGAGGAGGAGAAGGAGAAGAGGGAGCGGGAGTGGGAGCTGAGCCCTCGGATACATACCTGCTGGTCTCCACTGTAAGTAAACCTACATGTAAAGCAGTTGAATGGAAGTCAAAAGGGGAAAGGAAATTTCTTTTCCTGTGATGCTGTTGCCTTTGATTTTTTTTTTATAAGTAGCAAAGGCTTATCTGCCAAATAAACCCGCTCCGTAAGAAGCAGGGATGGGCAGAAGCTCTTGGAATTAAAATTTGTGAGCCTTGCAGTCTGGTTCTCTGGGCTTTGCATATCTTGTGGGGGGTAAACTTTGTTTTGCTTGACAGCCTATCTGCATCTATGAGGGAGGGTTTGCCTCTGGCTAGTGTGCCCTTTGCATTAAATTACATTAAATTAAGCAACTCCTCCTCCCCCTCCCCCCCAAAAAAAGTTGATCTGGAACAGCTGTACGGCTCATCTGTAGTACAGCAACTATTTTTTTACTTTATTTTTTTACTGCAGCTCTTGTTTTTGTTTTCAGTGCCTTCTCTTGTGTGTCTGTCTTCCATCCCCTCGCGCTGGCTCTCACTGTTGAATATTCAAACTCTTGATCTGCACATGGGCTAAAAATTATTATTGCTTTGAACTTACAAATGAATTAAGTGAATTCCCACATCCACCGCAGGAAAGGAAAATATTCAGTTTGAAATATAATTTGGAGCCTATAGGAAAATGCATCTGATGAAGTTTGTGCTAATTCTATAGCTTTGGTACCAAAGCACCAGCTCTGTTATCATCAAGAGTATTGCATGTAAGCTCTGTATTTTAATAGTAACTCAGTATGGCTAATTAGTTTGAAGGCTCTTTGAAGAAGCCGATGTACTGACTAAATAAGCTCTTATTTTTCAAAGCAACTAAAGGCACTCTTAATTTACAGAGCAGATAGTTGTAAAACTGCCTTCAGTTTGCATGCTAGGAGCCAGTGTGAAGCCTGAGCGTGCTTGCAGTCAAGTTTACTCCAACGCTGTCTGCTAGGATTGGTGTTAGTGTGCTTGAGGGAAGTTTCTGGGTCTTTGGCACAGTAGCACAGCATAAATTTGTGCCGCTGGGCTTGATGTGTCCGGGAGGAGGATGTCATGTAATGAATGCTCCTGCATTGAAATCAGTGGCAGTATTATCAATCTCTTCTCTGTTTGCAGGCAGGTTCAATCCAATAATGAAGAGCAGCTTTGAGATTCTAACCAGGCAACATGGCTAATCGTGAAGCATGTATAAAGCAGCCATAGTTATTAGGAGATTTGTGGCTTTGAAAGTTTGGATTCCTTTAGTGCAGTTTGTTAATGGCAAGGATTTGCTGTAAGTGAATAATAGATGAAAGTCATCAAAAGGCTTACAGGGATTTCTTGTGACGTGGAGCTGGAGATTTCTGGGCGGATCCTAAAAATAAAAATTAAAAAAAAAAAAAAAAGTACAATGGTTCCATTTTTGTGTCGCTCTGGGAAATCGGGTCGATGGTGTGATATATTGGGAACCACAGCCACAGTGCACAGCAGTGCCTGCTTAACTCCCTTGGCTCTGGCTTTCTCGTGTGCTGGCAGTGCCCCAGCAGTGAGCAGACCCTTCGTAGCCCTGTGGGCTGGCAGGTGGAGGGGAAGGGGTACCCATGGCCATCTTCTCTTCTGCGCTGTGCAAAGCGAGCAGGGCTGGTGCTGCGCCTCCTCACCATCCGGCACGGCTCTTTGCTGGGGCACACGCTCTCCTTTGCTCCCGGGGGTGTTTTTACCTGAAAAGTCCCTGGGGCCACAGCACCAAGCGTTTCCTGCAAGCTGGGAGCTGCTGGGCAGCAACCCTGATGGGGTCTGTAGTTCTGGGTGGTGGGGTGGGATCCTTTCCCCAACATGCCCCTCCTGTGGGACCGTCCCACACTCACAGGAGGGTACCCCAACGTTTGTGCCAGGGACTCCTCTCAAGGGGGTCTGCGGTCTGTGGCGATGGGTGCCCTCGCCTGCTTCTCTGTTAAAAGATTCAGTCCTGACCCGTCGCTGGACTGGGGTACCCGTGGTCACCTTTTGGGTGGCGGCATCAAGCCCTGCTCAGAGGCTGGGTCAGGGCTGCAGGAACATCCTTCCTCAGCCTGTGGGGAGGAGAAATCAATTAAAAACCGTTACTGTTGTTGTGGTATGATGGTGTGAGGGGTCCCAGGGATGTCCTTGGGCAGAAACATTGCGGGGTGGTATCCCAACACAGGATGGAGGGTGAGAGCTTGCAATCTCCTTTTGTTTTTTAATTAAAAAAAAAAAAATTAGTATATATTTTTTCCTTCTACTGTCATGTCCCACGTTGGATTGCAAATGTGTTACGTCTGACAGTGTCTAATGGTGTTGGAATTTGGGGCAAATTCTGATGCATTTTGGCTGCAGCAGCAGCTTGGGGGGGCTGGTTTGCTGCTGGGAAAAGCCAGTTATGTGAAGAGATGCAGAAGGCAGACTCCTGTCCACTGTCCTGACTGTTAAAATAATGTTTGCTTTCGAGGTTGCTGCTGGGGGCTGTCCTGCCCACCCAAGGCAGTTTCTGGGGTTGCAGCCCCTGTTGTGGCCTGTCGGAGGGGTGCTCATACCTTATGTAGCTGGCGGAGTGGTTACAGCAGGCTACAAAATCTGTCTTAAATCCAGAAACTTCACTCGTGCAAAGCGTTTGTTGGGAAGTTGAAATCATCTGCAAGCACTAATGCATTGGCCCTCTGAGGAGAGCATGTATGTCTTGTGTTGCAAAACTGAGTGAAAGTTAGGAAATGTTTATGGTTGCTGTCATGCGTATTCGTTAATTCTTCTCCCTTTTGGCCTCATCCAAACTCACTGTGGTAAAAAGAGAAAGTGAGGATGTAATTAGAAGCTGGTTTATAATGTGAACATCGAAGGGAAGAGGCAAACATGCTACAGACAGGCGTGTGTGTATCTGGCATTGCCCAACTCCTGCCTTTGCAAACTGTTGTGTTGCAGAGTCCTGGCTGTAGTTCCTAAATTCACTTGAGCAATGGTGTTTGGGGGCATGTGGTGTTGGTGGGGGTGTCATCCTGGGGGCAGTTGTCACCCGGGTGGGGGTGATTTTCTCCACCGCGGTTGGTGCCAGCCTCAGCAAGTCGGTAGTTGCTCGTGTTTTGCTGGTGACCTGCCTCTGCCTGGGAATCCTGAGCATCTGTGAGTAAAGTGCTTGAATTCAAAGCAATGCACTTGCCCGGGCAAAAATAACGCCAGCCCCGTCGCTGGGGAGCTCGGATGGGAAATGTTTGTGCTCATGGGGAATTGTAAAACTGAATGAGTATTGGCACGGTTTGCTTGTTTTAGAGAGGGCGAGTCCTTTATTCTGGCCAAACGTCAGGAATATCAAAGATGTGTTTAGGCAGTGGGAGAGGAAGGGTTTGGTGTGACTGACGGAAACTGTTGAGCAAGAGAGACGGTGCTTTGTGCGGGGTTATTATGGTTAGAAACCTGTCGCAGCATGCAGAGGAAGCACGGTTCAGCAAGCCCATAGTCAGAGCCGAAAGCAGTTCATCCGCGGGATTTACTGTATGCGCAGCCTGTCGTCACGGCCAAGAACAAAGTAGCGATGTTAAATAGCTAAATAAACCTCCTGTCCCCGCAGGCGATGGTCCTCAAAAGACAAAAATGTCCTTTGCCAGAGTGGCTGCGAGTGAAATGAAGCGCCGATGGCCTGGCCGGGAGGGGCAGGGGTCCGGGGGGTGGCTTGGTTTGGTGCGGTGCTGTCTGGGAGCGCGGCGATGGGTCACGGCATCGCGTGGGGCCAGTGGAGGGCCTCGCCACGATGGACATGCTTGTGCAGAATGCACTCCTTTCCCTTCTTCCTTGGGCCTCCTGCAGCCCGAAACCCGTCCTAAAGTCACAAGAAGGAACGTTTGTGGGGGCGCATTTGTGCGGATGGAGTTTAGGCTCTTTTTCCCGTTTATTAAGGTTTGGGGTTTTTTTACGGCATAGTCAGATCACACTTTCAGACTTTTCCCCTGCTCTGACAGAGGGTTAGGGTTTCTTTTTCACTGTTAGCAGAGAGCTGAATTTCTCACCTCAAATACACGTTTCTGGCTTTGTGAGCTTCGTGGTCAAACCACACGATCTGAGGATGCTGAAGGAGCGGCACTGCTCCCCCTCGGTAAGGAGGGAGCAGCTGATGAAGTAGCTACTGTTTTCAGTATTAGGAAGAATCCTGGAAAATGCCTAAAACCGAGTAGTCTTTTGAAGGCAAGTAGCCCTTGCTGCTAAAATTGGCCCCCTCAAATAAATCTGAGAGCTGTGGATTTGTTCCTTCCGTATCTGCCCCTCAGCAGTTGCGGGGTTATTTGAAGCCTGGCCTCTCTCTGTTAATAGGGCTCCTCTCAGGAGCTCAAGTAGGCTTGCAAAAGCATTGGAAATAAGTCTCTTCTACCCCAGCATACCGCTTCCTGCTGTAAAATAGACTTGATTAAATTTTCTGGCTCTCCCTTTCATTGCTCGCAGACATCCAAAACCTTTGCTTCTCAGTGGAAAGAGGTACTTTGGGAATTAGAGCTAATGTTGAAACCTAAAGAACCTGGTTTGCCAAAACAATGTTACAGAGACCTTTTTTAATTTTTTTTTTTCTTTTTTTCATTTAAAATAGCATTGTAAAACTTTGCTGCTGGAATAAGAGCTCTTTCAGTGGGATGTGTTTTTTCTCCTCCCTTTTGGGCATTTGTGATAATTTCTGCATAGGGAAAAATAGAAAGTTTTATCCCAAAGGGGTGACCTCACCGCCCAGCAATAGCCTGGGCCTGCCACTAGCACTACCCAGCACTGCCGTACTGGTGTGGGCTGGGAGCATGATCCAGCCCCCATGGGCTTGCAGACCTCCCACCAGTAAGCTTCGTACCAGGGGGTCATCACATTCACCTGTGGAATTTTTTCTGGCACCCTCCCTGGGCGCTGCATCTGTACAAAAATTCTGGATCATGATAAAGAATATCTCCCATGCTGAACTTCTTATTCAGTTTGCAGTACAAACCATTTCTCTCAGGTTAAATCTACTCCTGGCTGTCACTGGTGCCTGGTGTGACTGGAAACTGGGGGCAGAATTAGATAAAAGATTTGCAGGGAGGAAGAAGGAAGGATGTGAGCTGGATGCTTAGAAGTTTTTTTAGAGGCGTGATCCTAAAATAGCCTGGACAAAAGATGGAGAGCCCTGGAAATAGGGTGTCAGGGTGTGAAACACAGTGACGAGATTTGGGCAGTCAGGGTGAAGTGGCAGAAGTGTTACACACGGTATATACTTTGTACATGGGTCACACGTGGGTGGCTTTTGACCCCTTCCTTGTTTCTTCATGTGAGGCACATGTGCTTTCCAGTTGGGTGATTTATTTCATGTTCTGCAAATGTGAACTTGTTTGGGCTTCCTGGTATGGAAGAAGTCTTACATCTCAGGAGGAACAGTGAAGAGAAGGAAAGTTGCTACCGTGCAAGACTGAAGATTTTCAAACAGGTAGCACTCAATGTAAGTCAATCTGCAATGAAGTAGAATCTTTATTTTGACATATTCTCTCAGTTTGAAAGTTAAAGCTCCAGTGCCTCTTCATTCACATTTCTGAGATGTGTCATCTAATTCAGGAGTATTGTTTCTAAAAAGCCAAACATTTGAACTAATGGTAACAAGCTCTGTCTCTGCAATTAACAGCAGCAGTGAAAACATTTTGAGCACTTCTCTGTAACTTACAGCAACTACTGCAAAAAGTAAATGGGAATTTATTTGTATTCCAGTGTGTGTGCTGGGCGCATGCCCACAAACAAGTCTTGTCTGGCTGGGTCCTTGCACATCTTGTGAAGCAGAAGATCATGCATGGACCTCATAGATGATAGTCCTGGTCTTTGCAAACTTCCTTCGGATGAATACGTTGGAGAATACTCGTTAAGGGCATGGAGCAATTGCCCCATCTCTGCGTTAGGCAGTAGTGTAGCCCAAAGGGGAAGGAGTCTATAGGATGAAACTGTTGAGACCTGACCTCCACACTACAGTTATTTTGGGGGTTACTTTGGATTAGCTCTAGTGTGGTCCCACGGACCAAACGCTGACAGGCCTTCAGCTGGAGCATAATACAGCACAGCAACCGGAGTGCATTGAGCATGCTCCTGGCACACATCTGCCACTTGAATTTCATCTGAGAAAAAGCTGATGGGAGCTTGGAGACTGCCCAGGCATGGAAACCGAAGCACAGTAATAGGGAAAATGAAATTTCCTTCAAAACTGTGCTCTTGATTTGTACTGAAGTGGTACACTAGACCCTGTTGATGGCAGCCCTTGATCACGGGGGCATTGGCAGGGACAGTGGCTAGCAGGCTCCCTGCAAATTGAACATCCCCCTTCATTTGCAGTTTTCAAGCATTTTTTCCCCCTCTGTCCATCCTGCAGTAACAAGGCTGTAGAGTGACTGCCCCGTGCCACGCTAGAGTCTAGTAAAGCCTTGCCCGAGGAGGGCAGGCAAACCCAAATCAAGATATTTTGGAAAATATATTTGGTAAAAATGGAGTAAGGGGAAAATTTCTCCATTGTTGAGAGTGGTGGTGTTTGGATATGGATGTGGATTTAGGGGCACGGCTGTACTCATTCACCCGTGTTGCAGCTGCGTTACCAAGAAGCATGAAGCAACCGAGTGTGTCTAGCCTTGCCCTGTCCTTCAGCGGAGCGCACGTCCACCTCTGGGCTCCAAGAGGAAGATGAATTGATGCCTTCTTTGGCAGAAGTGTAGAAGAGGTGTAAAATTTGATCTGTCTCCAAGCCCTCAAGACGACAGCAATTGCATAGAGGGCAATTGGGAATGAAGAGCAATTGCATAGGACACCATACAAAAAGCTTGTATTGCCTGAAGCTTCAGGAGCGTGTCTTCGGAAGGGCAGGAAATCATTGTGGTGGGACAGACCGCATCTGAACAGCAGTAACACGGCGTGGATCAAGGAGTAATTGCAGGTGCTAATGCCCAGTTGTAACTTGATATCATTTGGGCCTGTTGCAGCAAAGGTAGAAAGCTGGTATTTGTCATTTTTAAGCTGATAAGTAGTCATTTTAAATTGCTCAGTTTTCTTGTAACTGGAAATGATATTTGTGAGCATGGCCATGTATCCAGCTAAATGTCTGTTTGCGGCAGAGCTATGAACTAACAAATTGGAGCATTCAGTGCCGTGATGGTTTGACTGGATTAGACCACTTCTGTTTGTACGCTCTGCCACTAACCAAGGAACAAATAGAATTTGTCTCCTTAATACCCATTAGTCTGTCTCTAGGACCCAACCCCAAAAAGCACCGTGTATGTCTGACTCTTGGGACTTTTAGATGCAGTTGTAGGAGTCACATGTTTAGAAAGATCAGGTCCTTTGTAAAGCTCGAGTCCAAAATCTCTGCAGTCTAATTGCAACATTGCTGCTCTGTTCTACTAGCATAGCCAATAAATCAGGAAATCCCAAAGGATTTTATGATGACTGCAGTTGCATAATCTGTTAGGTTTAGGATGTCTTGTCAGAGCCCGGGGGGTTCCTTAGGTGTGGAGAAGCTGTGCAGCTCCTCAAGTCATCCTCTTCAGATGTTTATTCTGGGACAAGGCTCAGTGTGGTCATTCATGTCCCTCATCCATGTTCTGGGTGTTTTGGAGGTCTGTGCTCTGCTTGTCACTCTCCCAAAGCCCTGGATGTGCTTCTGAGGCGTCTCTACAACATGCAGGGCAGAAATGCGTTTTTTGTGCTGTGCCAGCATAATGGCAATGATCTAGCCTGTCTTCTTCCCACACCTGCGATGGGGATGTGATTCAGCTGGGCTTCGTTGTCTGGGGTGAGGATGCCTGTCCTTTCAATTTTAGGAACTGGAGGTATGAATACCATTCAGCCGAAGCCAGCCAGTTCTTCTGTCTGCACCATGTGTGCAACTCCCTTCCCTCGGGCTGCAGCCGCACGTGTGTCTCAGCTCTTGGTGGGGGGGCTGCTGGTGGGGGTGGAAGCGTGGTCCCCTGCCACCGCCAGCCTCTTCTTCTGCTGTCCCTCTGTGCTGCTGTGACCAGATCAGGGTGCTGGGCTGGGTTTAAACCCCCCATCTTGAGGTCTGAGTTGTAGCAAGTTTACTTTGGTTGGGTTAATTTAAAGCTGGATCGGTTCCTTCTTTGGGTTTATTTGTACTGTTGCTCAAATGACTGTGCCAGCACCTGAGCAGGATACGGGGCTGGAAGAAAGCTGTGGTGGTGTTTGGCGTTGGCTGATCCCAGATGGATAGTGTTTGTGAAACTGTAATACTGAAAGCCAGTGGCTTCACCACCTTAGACCTTGCAGCAACTCTGTGGGATAAGACATGTTGTTGGCCCTGTTTTTTCATGGAAAGACTTGCCTGGGCTGCTGTGAGGGATCTGTAGCATGGCAAAGGAATTCAGTTCTCCCAAATTCAAAGCCACATCATTTCATCAATACCAGGCAGAGTGAGGTGTCTCACCAGGCTTTAGTCATGGTCCTGTGTTGCAAGGCTGAGCTGAATCTCATCTTCCAGCAAAAGCCACAAACAGGGAGCGAGTCCATGAAAACACAGCAGCAATCCTCCCTCCGCTCCCTTTTCATCTTTCCTGAGAGTTCAGGCAAAGAGGTCTTGCCTGGAGCCTCCTGCCAGCCTTGCCAGAGGTGTGTTTGCCCAGGGGCTCTTGCAGACTTCAGCGCTGAAGCATTTGTTCCTGTTGGTCTTAAATTCTTGGGGGTTTAGTTTCTCTGACGAACAGTGAAGATCAGACCTGGCCCCATCTGTTTGCTCCTACCGTTGCTTCTCCAAGGTGTTGATGTGGTGTGTTGCACAGACTGACAGCAGCCAGCCTGCAAGCAGCTCGAGCATCGCCTGGGTAAGCCCAGACAGTGTGATGCTCAAAGCTACAGGCAGTTTTAATCCAGCGGAGGGTCGGTTCTAATCAGCACCAAACATGCTTGTACTGGCTTATAAACAGCCACAGAAATATACCTTGAAATTTAACTTCCAAATTCATTTTTCCTTCAAGATTTCAGTAGGTCTGGTTGCATTCCTTGCTATAAACTTAACAGTGAAAAATATGCCATAGACAAAAAACCCCCTGGATTCAGAGTTCTGTTCTCCAGAAAGCCGCCGATGGGGCTGTCCTGAGAAAAACCCGGTATGGTGCAGAGAGCCACCGCCTCTGTCAGACTCAGGGAGGGCTGCTTAACCTTGGCCGCCAGCCGAGGGCTGAGAGTTGCTCATCCTCGAAAGGGAGATGGGAGCCCTCTTGCGTACCCCGGGCCGTCTGAATGCACTCCCTGGGTGTTACTGGTCTCTCGGCTCCGTGACTGACTTTTTCTTCGCCCTTTCTGCCTCTCCTCCTGTTTATTAAAGCAGGCAGAGAACATCGCGTCCTTTGTGTGTGCCATCGCCTGCAGAGCCCGGGGCAGGAAAGGGCTTGTTGGTGACTAGATGCTGGGCTGAGCTCGTTCCTGGTCTGCTGTAGCCCTGTGCTCTGAAGTAGCAGCAGGGTTTACCGATGCCGTTGCTGTCTGCTGAGATAAATTGTGGTTGGAGAGCTTAGTCCTCCAGGGGGGCCGAGGAGACGGCTGGCCGTGGGGTGTCCCTGCAGCCCTGAGGAGGTGAAACCTCTTGCAGGCTGGGCTGCAGCAAGGTTTGCCCAAGACTTTGTAGCTCCGCGTTGTCCTTTGCCTGGTTGCATTAAGGCAGACTTGACTTCTGCCCGAAGATGCAGCAATCTGTGAAAAGTACCCCCTGGTGCTTGCCAAAGTCTGTCCTCAGTGGGCTGGGGGTTCTCGCACAGTGAGGTGAGGGTTTAATGAGGAGCCATGTGCCCTTCCATCAGTCACTATCTGTTAGTCATTAATTTGCCCTGCCTTACCTGAAAAGCCAGTTAGTTCATTTGCCAGTGTCATGGAGAGATGGTTTGTAAAGTTTAGCTTTTAAATCCCCCTTGGGGCTGGAGGTTTCAGTTCTGCAAAGATCCGCACTGCCCTTCATCTTTCCAGCCTAAAGAAGATTGAGTTTCAAGACGTTTTACCGTGCCAGAGTCTTTCAGAGTAGAGCATAAAAGTTAGCGGTCTGTCTGTCCTGCCTGCTAAGGACATTACAGGTCCCGAGGGGTCCAAGGTGGGGGCTCTGAAAGTGGTCGTCTGAGCTGAGGTTTCTCTTCCGTGCCCTGGTGAGCTGCACAATGGGCTGGCTGGAGAGGTGTCAGTGATGCTCTGTGTGTATAATTTCCAAAGCACTTTCTGATCTATCAGGATGAAAGGTTCTGGAGAAATGCTAAATAGTAGTATTAATGTAAAATAAACATACTTCTTCAGTATTTCTGATCCTAAAGTGGATCCAGATGCTTTCTTACGGCTGCTAGGTCTGCTTTGGTTTTTCTGTAGCTCAGTGTGGCCATCTGCATTTGTTCAAGTGAGATGAGATGTGACAGAGAGCTTGTCACAGCATGCTCTTGTCAAGTCTGTAAACCTTTATATTTATGCACACACACAAATATATATATATAAAAATAAAAAAAATGACTGGCTTACTCTAAGACACCATGTCTGAGTCTGACACTTCACATGCATGCCAAGGAACTTGGAATAAACACGGCGAGTTTATCAGTTTTTATGATCACAGCAATCAGTTCAGCTGTGTAGAGGAGAAACGGGATTTGGCTGCGTAACTCAAAATAGTCTCCAAAAGAAGTGGATGTGTCCACCTCTTTATAGGTCTAATACAAAAAGAGTATTAAATGCCCCTTGAAACCAGCCACCAGTTGTGTTTTCCAACCTGTGGTTGAGCTTTGCAAGAGGTAACTTTCCAGTGCTGTTTCAAGTGTAAAATAATTTTCCTCTGGTTTTACAGATTATTAACATTTTCGTGGTTCCTCTTCTACAGAGAACAGGTCTGCCCCACTGCTTAAGGGTGGCATTTTATATGGGCTGGGGTTTCACCAGGGCTGGTGCCAGGGTGAGATCAAAGCAGCAGGAGCAGCCGGGTGGTCCGTCCTTCTGAGCACACCAGTGGGAAATGTTTCCACGCTGCTGTTTCAGTGATGTTTTAGACCCTGCTTGGGGAGATGATGCTGCAGCCTCTGAGGGGACTCCCAGCTGTGCTGCAGGGACTTGGCACTACCTTGCAAAGACTGGCAAATACTGAAAGCATGGGTGGGTGTTTTGCTGGTAAAATGTTTTGGTTTTGTAACTAGTATTAATAGATGTATGATCAGCTGGTAGAATCTCTAGCATTCTTAAAATCAGCCATAATAGGATTTGTTACGTGTCGTCACCCACTGGCACTAGGAGTAGCTGCCTGAGGTTTCTTAGCTAGTGTATGAGATCCAGGGCTTTCACCGAATCCTACTCAGTCCCCTGCCAACCAAAATGGGGAATAGTAAGTTTTAGAGTCTCAGTTTTCACTAAATTTCATAGAATCATAGAATGGTTTGGGTTGGAAGGGACCTTAAAGATCATCTAGTTCCAACCACCTTGCCGTGGGCAGGGACACCTTCTGCTAGAATTTGGATCAATTGAAGCTGCATTTGGGATATTTTTGCTCCATGCATCTTCTCCATCCAAGCTGAAGACTATGTTCAAACTAAGTGACAGCTTGGAGGTTGCAGCTGATTCCCCACATCTGTGCCAAGAGCTGCATACGCTCATCAGCTCTGATCCTGCCCTGCCTGAGACGCGGTTGGCGTACTGATTGCTAAAATCTCTGTGAGTGCTCTACAGGGACCAAATCTAAAACAAGGCTTGTCTGTGTTGCACACATTAAACCCCCTGAGAAGTGGAATTTTGGGTCCTGTCTAGCTTTTGCAGTTTTCTGCATTCTAGAGGCTGCAGAATCCATCCCATTATTCTCTTCTGGCATGGGATGCTCCTGGATTGATAGAAAGTAATTAAAAACCTGAAGATTCTCATGCATTTAATACAACCTTTCCTGTCTTTTGTCTAGTGTTGAGACCTTGCTGTGCTTCCCTGGGGTTTTTTGGCTTCTTACTTAAACAGGGGAAAAATGGCAAAGGAAAAGGAAGCCAGCTAAGTAGGCAGCATGTACTTAGCAGAACTTCAAGGTGGCTCAGGCTCCTTGGTTAACAGCCCTGTCTTGGGAGGGCAATAAAGCAAATGACCACAAATTCTTGGTGTATTAGTTTCCTATCTTGTTGTATTAGTTTGGTGTTATACCAGTGCTGTTTTTCCAGCATGGGATGACTGGTCTTTGGTTCAGAACTAACTCTGAGATAATGATGCCACTTGCTCCATCACTGGTACCAGCTGGATTTACCCTGTCCAGAAATTCCTGACGTCATCTGGTGTATGCAGTCACTTGCTGCCATGCAAAGGTAATTGCTTGCTGACCCAGAGAAGACATTTCTTCTTTTTTTCATGGAAACTTATTGTGTGCTTTGAATTGCCGAGAAGTACTCAAGAAGGCACAAACTCATGAGTTACTACAGGCTGCACGCCTGGAACATGCAGGCCATCTCGACATATGGAGTAAATCAGCACGGCTCCACTAAGTTCAGTGCAGCTGCATCTATTACCTCTTGCTGTAACCCTGCTCCAGACTGTAGGGATGGTTGTCTGTGAATAGGAAAAAAAAAAAACCTCTCGTGTTTCTTCCTTTTTCATAGCTCTACACTTTATGAACAGTATAAATGTGCCACAAGTGGAGGTGAAATAGTAAATTATTTTTGCCTCTACAAAATTACTTTATTTGGACATATGCTAAGTTCCCTCTCATTCCCCTTAGTTCTTAAATCAAGTAGTTGATTAATGCATGCACTTGGTTCTGGCACTCAAAAATACATCAGTGATTAGTTCATAGATAGAGATCGGTGTTTTAAAAAAAACCACATATGTGCACCTGCACAAAAACAAGTCAGGCGGAACTGACTCTGCATGAAAACAGGGTGGGCAGCACCCATGTAAGCCACAGGACTATGGGAAGAGGAGCTGCTTTTCTGTTTCCGTGTGCCAGGAGAAGCAATGCTATCAGGCTTATGTGTGATGGATCAGAGTGCAGTCGTATTGCTGCAAGCAAAAGTCATGAATTTTAATCAACTTTACTGGCTGCCTTGAAATTTGAGTTGAAAGATAAATGTGAAAAACAGGCAGCCAATATTGTTTCTGGAACAAAACTGCCCCTTTTCTGTTGATTAAAAGAATTTTTCTTTTAACTTGATAATCAAAAATACTTCCATCTTAGTTCTGGAATTTTTTTTTAGGCTAACCCTTCAGGTCCTGCCAGCCTTGGGTGCCTTCTTGAGCCAAGTGTCACCTCGTGGCTGCCCAGACAGCTGACCTTGGCTGCAGACACTTTCCAACCAGCAAGGCTCGTTGGCTGTCTGCTTTCAGCCAGTTTGAAAAAGATGGTTCTAGGGCTTTATTTAAATATCCTTAATGTTAAAAAAGAAGAAGAAAAAATACTTACCTGGTGAAAACTGCTGAGTGGACTGTCCAGGGAGTTGGAGTCCAGTTTATATTCATTGGGGAAATTTGGCACAGTCAACATACTTGTCCTTCCCCTCTATTGCTCCAGGGTTGCTTTTAAGTTTATGTAGTTGCTCTATTCATTTGGGCATTGGTCTTCCTAATTAAATATAAGTGATTTGAATGCCAGCGTTGTCTGTGGGGGACATCTAAGCCTTGGGAAGAAGTGGACTGAAACTATCAGCTCATGTCCCTGGACAGAAACACACACCCATCAGGTTATTTCCAGCCACTGCCAGGCTGGTCCAGATTACTTTGAGTAATTGAGAGTGCTTTCCTCACTGCTCTGCACAGAAGTTTGCTTCGGGGGTTATCATAGCCGCTTTTCCTGTTTTGCCATTAAGTCACCTCTATACAGGAATAAGTTTGAAGGTTTGTGTTTAAGGCCGAGTAGCTTTTAAGAAAGGGAGGGGGAAAATTGGCCCACAAGCACCAGGGAGGGGAAAAAAAATGGTGGAAGGCTCCCGAGTTGCTCCTCCTCTCTCAGCCACAAGTGCTGTTGTTATTTTCTCTTAGGACCTTCTGTGGTTCAACTCCACACCTAGTTTCGTGTCTCCGATAGCTGTAGGTTCAGCAACGGCTCCGTATTAGTGAAGAGTTCATTGCAGCTGCAGCAGCAGAGGCTTATTTGGTGCTCTGGGAGATTCTTGCTGCTTTCACTAGTAGAGAAAGGCAATATATTTTGGGGCCTAAATTAGTGTGAAAGGGCACATACAAACCTGCTAAATACAAATTCCAGCTTGTTTGTACTCTCAGTAGGTTACACCCTTGGCTCAGAGCCCAAATATTTCAAAAATTTGAGTTGAGGTATATCCTTTCCCAAAAGACACATGAAGTTAGATTCCCCTTTTGCATCAATGGGTGCAGTTTCTGTAAGGTCACCGAGTATTTGCTTGAAGCAGAAATGTTAATTCCTTCAAGGCATGTCCAGAGACTTTGGGAGGGCAGGCGATGCTTTGCTCTGTGAGAACCTGGTGGCTGGTCCTTGTACAGCTGGGGTGACTTGGCTCTTGCTTTGGTTGGAATACACTTGCCGTAATGGAAACCCACCTTTTTTCCATGTCCCTTTATGGGAGCCAGGATGCCTTATAGTGCCATGCTTTGCTGTACTGAGGCCATTGGCACTACGCCTGCTTACCCCAGTGGCTGACTTTTTTTTTTTTCCCTGAGGCCTTCAGAGCATGTACGTACACCGAAGCAGAAGATTAGTTTCACTAAGGAGGCTTGTTTCAGATGCAAATGCTCTGTGGGCTGCTGCACAGCTGAAGCCTGCCTGATTTTTAAATTTTTTTTTTTTTAATTATTTATTTATTTTAAAGCCCCAGTGGAAACACTCTCGGCTTTGCTGTGCTTGCCCCACCTTTCCACGTCGCTGTGCTGCGGGTCCGTAGGTTGGGGTGGTGGGAACCCGCCTGGTGGCATTTGCCGGTTGTTTCATTACGCTGCGGTGAGATCAGCCTGGACGGCCGGTAGGGCTGTTTGCTATTATTCCTGGTATTGTTTCCCTCTAATACTGAAGGAAGAGAGCGCTGGCTGATACCTCGCGGTGTCCTAACGTACCCGCACGCCGGGCAGTCGGCTGCCGGAGAAGGTGCACGAACATCACGGGGCGCAGCGTGCTGGGGTGCCGGGTTGGGATGCGGGCACCGGGGAGAGAGCAGTAGGTAATCCCCGCGCATCCCCTTTCCTTGCAGTTACCTGGCCGAGCAGTGCTGGAATGGCGGCTTCGTCTACCTGATCATGTTGCGCCGCATCAAGCGCAAAGCCCCTCTTCCTCCCTCCAACGGCAACAACAGCAACAGCTGCGATCCCAAAGCCAAGCCCGGCCCCGAACCCGGCGACAGAGCCTCTCAAAATGGGAAAAGGACCAGGAAGTTCGGAGTCATCACCAGAACGCCGGGCGGCAAGGACAGCAAAGAAAAGCCGGGCTCGGAGCATGGGAACGGGCACTGCACCCCGATGGAGGTGGAGGTTGCTCAGCCCGAGACCTCCGAAGCAGAAAGCAATGGGGACGAGCAGCTTCAGGGCACCGGGGGACAGTACCGGTGCCGGCTGTCGGATGGCGGCATGCCAGACATTGGTGACCAGTCTGCCCAGGTAATGTTTGCGCTGGGGTTTTTTCTGGAGAAGGAAGCAGCAGGCATGGAAGCAAATTAAGGGAATTTCTCAAGCGGTTTCCCTGGTTGCAGTGCTCTGTCCTCTGGCTGAGCCTCCAGGGGACAGCCCGAGGTGTCAGGGCACTGAGCCGTGGGATGGGTTCCAAAACAGGGGGGCAGGAGGATTAGAGAGTTAAATAATAATTGTGAGAAACCTCTTGTCGTGCTCCATCTGTGATGGAGGGGAAGGTCCCTATGTCTCTGACCTGTCAACGTTGGCCTCAGAATTTCTTTTTTTGAGACAACTGATGACCTTACGACACTGGGGCAGGAGGCATCTGTGGAAGATGGTAATTTTGTCCTTTGGGGCTTGATGTTTAGCTCTGAGCCTGACAGCACCTTAAAGTTAATGTTAACATTGGAATTGAAGCTTCCCTTTTTGATGCACCATACCACGGTGCCTTTATTTGTATTACAAAAATTGTTTGGCCAGTGTTTGGGGACCACATGGAAGTTATTGTGAATTTTGCTCTCAGTTGATGAGATGGATGATTTGTTAATGGTTGGGACAGCAGTGGGATTGGGGCTTTCATTGCTTCTCTCTTCATCCTAATGGAGATCTTGGGGTTTGTTGCCTGGCTAGAATTGCAGCGTTGCTGGATGGAGAAAAATAACCTGAGCCTTGATCAAATTTCAGTATGCATCTATCACCAGAAGAGCTGTCTGCCAATCTTTCCAGAGACACTGATAGTATAAACAGATGAATGCTGCTTTGTTGGGATTGGGTCTTGCAGCAGCAGCTGGTTTTGGTTTTAAGACTTCAAAGCTGGTAACAGAGCAGTATGAGTGGACATCTCATCACTAAATGCTGTTGAGGAAAGCATGGATTTAAACGTGTCCTCTGAATTAGTGCTCCCCAATACTACTGCAGGGTGGTGGTGGTGGTGGTGGTTGTGAACTTAAACTAATTTAACTTGAACTACATTGGAGGGGCTAAAACCAGTTTTAAAAAATGCTGGTCTTAAAGAAGCTTAATTGAGAAAACCTGCTTTTCCCATCAGTGAGACATGTTGGATTTCATGGTGCAACAAGAAGGGGAGGGTGTTTGTGTACTGTTTTTGCAAGCCTCCTAATTGCAGTCTTTCTGAAAGAAAACATTAACAGTTTGAAAATAAATAAATAAATAAATCCTTCAGCATTTTTAAAGCTCTGGTCCATATAAAAACTTCTTGAATCTGTTCTGAAGCTGTCTAATTAAACACATGTTACAAATGAAGATGATCAGAGTTTGTTTTGAGGAAGTGGAAAGCCAAAATATATATATATATATATATGTATATATAAAACCAAGAAACTCTTGATCCAGAGCCATCTCGTGCTAGTGTTACCTTGATGTTTTAAGTCATTTTGGTCTGAGAAGTAGATTGTTAAATTCAGAACATATAAGTATCCATGTGAGCAATAAATACATTTTTAATGCAAAGCACATACAAGGTGGCTCTGTAAACGTAAAAGAGTAGTTGAGTCACTGGAAATTTAAGAGCTATAATCTGTTCAGTTGTGGTGTATCTGTCATGGAGCCTGTTGGGAGGCACAGTTGTTTAGTAAAATTGCTTCTCTCTCTCTTTCTTTTAATCCGCCCCCCGCCTTTAATATTTTGCTTAGAAATATGACCTCTCTGTGTGTCAGTATTAATTACATTTTCCTGACGTCTGAATGAGGAGAAATGTGAATAGCTGGAGCCTGAATAGCATGTCTTGCTCATCCTTTGTTTTTTAAAGACGAAGGGGACCTATAGACACCCATCACTTCAGCGACTGTGGGGTAGCTGCTATTGGCGTAGTGAGTGGCTTAATTCAGTTTCTTAGCAAGTGTTGAATAGTGACAGTGAATAAAATTTTCAAAATTATTTGAGCCCTGTTTAAAAAAAAAAGGCAAGGAATAAAGACACTTGGGAGCCTCAAATCTCACTTCCAGCTCCATTTTCAAAGCGTGACCTGGCACTCGGGCACATGAGATCCAGTCGTGTCAGAGCCTTTTGAAAACAGCATCCAGGACGTCATGTCAGAAGCTGCAGCCTCCTTCCAGGCTTCAAAGCAGGAGCCAAAGCTCTCACAGCAGCGGGAGGAGTTATCTCCTCCGGAGCAGGGGCAGGGTGCATTGGCAGGGCACCCTCTCCGCCGGGAAGACGGCTCCATCCCCGCTGCCTGCCGCGCGCTTGCTGTCTCCTCCATGCGTAGACTAATTGAATATCCAGGGCTGTCAGCCCTACGCCGTTGGGGAGCACTATATTCGCTTTGAGAGGACGAGAGCCAGCCTGCGGTGGGCTGGAGATCGGCTGCAGGTGGGAGGAGAGGCTTCCAGAAGCTCTCGGTGACCAGCACGGCTGCAGGAGGACCACCCTGCTCCTCCCCACCGCCCTGGTCCTCCTCCCCACCGCCCTGGTCCTCCCCACCGCTCCTTCCCCCTCCTCTGCCCCAGGATGCCGATTGGAGCATTACAGAAATTGGAATATGGAGTCCAGGAAAATACGTTTTTTCTCCCTGCAGAAAGTTAGTTTGGAGTTGTTGTAATGAAAACTGGAGAAGAGGTTGAGTCAAATCTGCAGTACTGAACCCAGCGGCCAGCTCACGGCCGATGCCTTGGGGATGTTGTGCTGGGAGCGCTTTTGAGGCGTTCACGTGTCTTTGGTGTCATTTGCTTTCAGGGTACCTCCTCTCCCACGAGCGTGGGGTTCTCCTGTTTTCTTGCTGCATGCTGCTAATAACACCAATGCTGAGTCGTGAAACGAGCGGCAAGACGAACACTGTTTGTCAAGTGAACCTGCCAGGAGATTCCTGTGTTACTGGTTTGTGTGCGTGTGTCAGTCCCCTTCTTCAGGCTTGCTTTCATCTCCCAGATCTTGGTCTGTCTCTCCTGCGCACTTGGCTTTGCTATCGCTATGTGTAAACAAATCTGCCAGGCTGTTTGCTGGTATGTAACCCTCAGTAAATATTGTACCTGTCAATTAGCAGGCAGCATTTAATGTTTACAGGTGGTTAAGTTATGCTGCAATATTTTTAGGGTGAACCTAAATGCCCTTTAAAATGTGGGGATTCAAAGCAGCAAGGCTGTATCTGCCCGGCAGGAAGATCTCAAAGGTCTGGGAACCAGACCTGACCCTGGGGAGGACCCAGGCTGACTGCAGTGGGAGTCATGGGCAGTGATTTAAGACCAGGCAATCTCTGAGCCGGAGTAATGATCCATCACATCCTGGGAAGATTGGGGAGCTTAAATACAGAAATCAAAGTTTACTTCTTTTATTCAGCAGCCTGAGACAGGGCGGAGTTTTGTAGGCTAGTAATTATGAAGGCACAGATGAAAGAGGAGTATGGAGTCAGCTGAAAAATGATAAAGAAAAGGAAACTGTGAGGTTTCCTCACAATATATCAATTTTGTGGTTTTACTGTGTTTACCGGTAGGACAGAATCTCTCAGTTTTGTTCTCAGTTTCTGTATCATGGTGTTTTTGGAAGAGCTATGGACCACTTCCTTAGCTGTTCAGCCCCTAAGGAGTGCCCAGAGGTGGCCAGGTACAGCTGGCATGGGCAAGGATCAGAAGTAGGATTGTGAGGGTTGCAAGGACCACGGGTTATAAGTGTGAGGGGTGGGAGCATAGTTTTTAAAAATGACTGTTCACATCTCACTGGCATGACAAGAGGCTTTCATCGATGAAGTCGGAGAAGGTTGGCTGCAGATGAAGTGTACCAGAGCAGACTGTCCACCTTTGCTTCCTCTATCCCTAGCAGGATGCTCTGAAATGTCCTTGTAACACCAGCCATTAAAAGAAAAAACAAGACACCTCCGGAATCCCCTTGAATCCTCTTGCTTCTGTATAAGCATCTGGATTAACAGGGGATTGAAATCCACATCCAAATTTAGCAGTCACCAGTGGAAGCTGTGTAAAGGAGACTGGACAGAATAGCAGTGCTTTAACAGTGAAGGAAGGCAGGTGGAGAGGCGCTGGGTGCTGCATTTGGACATTCCTCCATTGGGAGAAGTACAGGGCATGGGAGGAATGCCGGGTGTGCACCAGGTCTCCCAGGCTGGTCGTAGCACCAGGCTGCGGTGGGGTGCCTTTCCAGGATGGAAAGAAGTCAGCGTCTGGTAGCCCCGTAAGGTGTGTCTGGTGAAGTTGGCCTACCATCTATTAAAAAATGGGAGGGGGGAAGGCAAGGGGGTATTAATGCCTTGCCTCAGAGGTTTTTGGGTGAGGTCTGGGTTATAGTAGTGCTTCAAGATCTTGGGTCCGTGTTTTTAACCCCAGTTACTCTGCAGTGGGTTGTAGCTGCCAGAGCAGCGTGCCTAGCCAGCTTTGCTATCTCATAGACCCACTGAGCCCAGTTCAGGTAGACCACAACCTTCTCCAGGCTCGTGAGTGTGTACACAGGTGCATACAAACGTGCGTGTACGTAAAAGACCAGCCAGGTCTTTGCCAGCCAGCACTTGCTTTTATATCGCTGCAACTGCACGGCACTTGGTTTCGTGTTATCAGCAACTCTCTTCTTTGTTTGAGCCCGTTAGTGCTTTCTTATTAAGATGGCTGGTCTTGGGAAAGCATGAATGCTTTTGTATTGCGTTTTGCTTTGTAGTTGGGAGAGGCTGACAACCTTTCTATAGCAATATTTACCAATTAGCATTGGTAAATGCCAGCCTTACCTTGCATTTTGGTTAATGGAAAATGTTCCTTATCTTGCTAAGCAGAAGAGGAAGGCTAATAGCACGTTACAGGAATCAAAACATGAGGCTTGAAATAATGTACTGGCTTTAAGCATTTTGCTATTTTTTTAAACATGATGGAGAAAAATAATTTCTCATCCACTTGCTGTACCAAAATGAAAACTTCGCTGTGAGCAAGGTACTCCACTGAAGCTACTGAGGTTAAGTTGCTTTACATCAACTTTTTTTGGCAACCTAAGCAGTAATTATTGTTTCGTCAAGGCTTTCTTGGGACTCTTATATGATGCATGTTTTAGACATAAATAACTCTATTTTTAGTTTTTTAATGTAGACACTTCTACTCATCTAAAGGCCTTTCTCAGAATCTGTTTCTGTTCTTAACGTCTTTTTATCTGTTGTGTTTGCTTCCAACTTTCATTAACATGAATCCTGGGGCTATCTACTGTCTTGAAGTTTTAATGTGCACTGTGATAAGCACGTCTTCCATCTCTCTTGCCTGCTTTGGGTTGTAAACTCTCTTACGGACAAGGGCTGTCTTTTAATTGTAGCTGAACAGCACTGACAAAACATGGCCTTGCTTTTGCTTGGGGTTTTAGAAAGTGCTTTGATGTAACTAGTAGTGAAATTACAGTTAATTTTTTTTGCTGCCAGTTATGTTCCACCTTGCCATAAAACAGCTGTCGTCACAACTTTCTGGGGTTAAGACTCACTCGCTGACAATTTTTTTCAACTGACTTAAGGTTTTGCCTTTCTTTGCTGTGATTTAAGTGATAGCTACATCTGTGGTAGCTGTATATTTTAATTTTCAATAGCAATCTGTCCTTTTATTCTGTTTTTGGACTGAATTTTCCAAGGGTGCAGTGGAGGGTTGGGCGTAGACATATTCTGGTAATGGGTAAGTTGTAATGAGTTAGTTTTAATCTGTCATCTTGAAACAGGGTCCTCACTCTTGGAAATGAGCGGCCCCCAAAGGCAGCACAGATACGCATGAGGTCGTGTTACAGGAGGTCTCAGCAATGCTCAGCTATCACAAACCATAGGTGAGAGCACCAGTATGAAAGCATTTCCCACCTACACAAAAAAGTGTTTTTTCCATTTCGCGTATGGTATTAAAGATACAGCAAACCCACAACTGGAATGCAAAGGACTGGCTTTAGCTGAAATGTAAGTTCACACCATTTTATGTTTTAATCATTAAGTGCGAATGCTTGAAACCAAGTGGACATGCCTAAAAATAGAGTACGCTGTTTGCTTAGGTGCTGGAATGTTTCAGGTGTTAGTTGCGATTATAAAGCTACATGCACTTAATTTTTGAGGCAGGGTGCTGAAACCACTGAGCAAACCCAAAGGATGCCGATGATCCTGATGCCGACAGATGTAATACCACTCCCCACAAGAGACCCCTCTTTAGCTGACATGGGAGCTTACTCCAGGATGGACTTTAATCTACTGCAGGCAGCAAGGGTGTTTTCTGACAAACTTCAAACTAACCAGCCAACCATTCCCAATAGCCCAGCAAGAGAATGAGCCTGGGCAAGATACTTGAGAGAATGCAAACACCTCGTAACCCTTAAAAGCCTGAGCTCCCCAGGGGCGGTTGCTAGTCCGAAACCCCCCAGGGTCAGCGACAGCTGAGAAATCCTTTGGCTGATCTTGCAGTAAAGCTTCAATTGACGCCAAGAGGGGAGCAGCCCGGAGAGGTGCAATCCAGATGGTGATGGCTCAGGATGACAAATGACTCCAGCAGATTTTTGTAAGGGGTGATGATGTAGTTCAGGTGCTTGCAATGGCTGATAAAATGTTTAAAGCCCTTGCCAAGGAAATGATGTCAACAAGCAGTCTGTCTCAGGAGATGGATCCCTGGGGGACAGTCTGCATTAAGTCACAGAATTTTCATCCACTCTGCTGTGATGCCTGTTTTGTGTATTTTAATTATGTGTTTGTGTTTGGGGGAGGGTGTGTTTTTGCTTTTGACTGTTCCCCAGGCTTTATCTCCTAGGATGCTTCTCTTTCTATGGGGAAAGTACTCGCATTTCAGTGCAAGGATGCCAAATGTCTGGCGGCCGTTTGTCCAAACAAGGGGACTTGTTAGATCAGCAGTGGACACTTGAATGCAATTGCAGTTGTGTCTGTGCAGCTGGCTCCTACTTATCTTGAGGGCATTTAAAGTTCACATGGTCAACACTGTGTAATTCATATGAAGGGCTACTTGGGTTTGGGGTTTTTTTTCTTCTCTTTCAAGTGGTGTAGGAGACACCCACTTCCATGGCTTGCATCATCCAGAGGTAGAAGCCAAAGGCTTCAGTGGCTCGGTGCTAAGAAACTTCCATAGGCAGTAGGAACGCACAAAGAACTCCTGTCCTGGAGTAATTTATTGGTAAAGGAATTTAGACTTCTTTTCCCCTGCTTTTGATTTGTCTTGGAGTCGTTTAGTTTGCTTGTATAACAACGAAAACAAAACCCAAGGTGGCAGATGAAAGCAGGACTCCTGCTGTCAGATCAGCCTTAAAAATAACCTGGTTAAGATCAGATGAAAAATATACTCATTATCCACTAATGAAATAATTGCTTTGTTAAGAATCTGCAAAAATCAGATTTTGGCATGATTTTCTGGTGCTGAGTCATTCACACTAATATCTGTGATGTGAAGAGTGATGGCATTTGACTGTGTCTTGAGATTGATGCGTTTGATGTACTCACCTGGTATGTGATCACGCAAGTTAATTCTCCAGCTACTGATCTGTCTCTCCCACCTGCCTGCTGGGGAATGGGAATAGTGGGAGGCGGCATGATTTGACCCAAGGTGGGGCAGGCAACTGGGAGCAGTGCTTTTCATTTATCCCACATCAGTGAAGGATGCTGGGGAGTGGTGTGCTGGTATGGCAATCCCAGTATACTCCCTGTTCCCATAGAGGAGGATGCTACAGTGGTCGTTCCTTGAAGGCAATTGCTTATATGCTGGTCTGAACGTGGTGCATTGCTGTTTGGGAGACTTTGCGCTGGTTCCGTGCTGGTTTTCAGCTGTGTGCGATCAGCATGTTGGCTGCCAGCTCCTATGAAGCCTATTGAAGTCACTTTTTTTAATTCACGAAACTTAGAACTTTTTCTTGAGTGTCACATTTCCAAAACAGCTCCGTGGCCAGTGAGGAAGAGCTCACTGTTTGCTTCTGCTGTTCCTACGGGGAAAACCTGTGAAGTTTGTAAGTGGGAACCAGTCCCTGCAGACAGACAGTAAAAATCGACGTTGAAATGCAGAGGGAGGGAGGGAGACATACCGTGGGCTGTGTTGGGGCCCGTGGCAGTCAGTGTGTGCGTACAGACCTTGCCTGGTTATTGGTATTCTCATCAGGGCTTATCTCTGTTTTTATTTAAAAATTGTTACATATTTACACCAGGTTCTGCTGAATTGCTGCTGTGACAGAAAGTGCTTTTTTGTAGACAACTATTTTACATTTTCCATTTTACTGTCTGGCTTTTTAACTACTTACTGCGTTTCTGTTTTCCATTTGTTTACACCTTGCTCCTGCCAAGCTTTTCTTTAATACAAGATTTCAAAGCAATTTTTCCTTTGTATATATAGATTTGCAGCTTCTTGAACAGGGCGCAGTCAAAATCAGTCAAACCCCTTTAAACTCCCCTGCAATTAGCTGGTGAAAGAAAAGGGGGGGAAGAATGGCTCCAATGTCTTTTATTTATTTATTTATTTATTTATTTTCCCCAACACTCAGAGGAAAAACGTTCCTTTTTGTTTTATTAATGATGTGCTTATGAAATCGAGCGTTTGATGGTATGCACTTGGAGCAGGCAGAAGGCGAGCTTCCCCACGTTGCGCTGGCAGCGTACTTCCTTTCTGATCTGCAGCACGCTAGTTTATTCCAGATGTAGGCTCCCTCTGAACAGAGGCTGCCTGATGTACAATGGCTTCACGGTGGAGAAAGATGGCCTGCAGGGACCCACTTGAAGCTGCCAGCTGTATTCTCTATTCTCACTTGCGGTCTGTTACATAAGATGACCCATTTTTTTTAATTTTTTTTTTTTGCTTGCGATTAATCCAAGTAGAATATTCATACTGTCTTTAAAACATTTTAATTATTTGTAGCAAGGCACTTTGAAGTTGATCAGCTTCAAGTGGAAAAATCTGGTCCAAAGGGCTGCCTGCTTGAAAGAGCCAAGTTAGGAGGAAAGTTGAGTCACCTAGAAGCGATGTCACTGCAGAGAACAAAAATTAGCCATTAGCCCTACTGCCGCCTGACTTGACCATTTGTGTTTCTAATTGCTGTGTGAGGGAAGTAAAAAAAATGCAGGTCTGGAAGGGACTCAAGAGATGACCCGGTCTCATCTCCTCTTCTGAGACCATCTTGGACAAATGCTGGTCCATCATGTCCATGAAACCCTTCCGTCGAGAGGAACGCACAGTCCCCCTGCGTAGGCAGGTCTGCTGCTGCTCTGGGTTTACAAGCAAAGTCCGCGGGGTGGATCTGAGCAGAGTTAACATTTGCGCCCGGGAGATGGGGAGCAAATCTCTAAAGGGGAATTCTGGCTTCTTACTCCTTTGACACTCTGAAAGCAAGCACAGATGTCTTTCTGAGTGTCCATCTTGGCCGAATCTCACGTGAATTGCATGGAATTTTCTGGATTGTCATATACAGGTATTCAGCCCATGTTATCTCATGGGGGGGGTCTCAAGTGCTGAGCTGCGTTATTGTGACCTGCCATCAATTAAGGGATATAGGTTGGTCTCCTTAAGCGTGACGAGAGCCTGGGTATCACCTAGTCCCTGGCTGCGACAGGAGCTGGTAGTGCCTCTCTCTCTGTCCTTGCTGAGGACGTCTGGAGTTTGAGATACCTGACTGCACTCCATCAGCACATCTCTGTGCTTTAGAAGGCACAAAATGCTTTTGCACTGAGAGCTGTGGGTGCACGTGTGCAGATTTATTGTGGCACTTGTGAACAAAGCTGGGGGGATTACTCTGAGTCATTTATAAATGAAGCTGTGAGAATTATTCTGAAAGGATGGAAAAGTTCAGATGTTAGTAGGAATATGCAACTGACGGTGGCCAAGCAGTAACCAGAATTGTGCAGCTGATCAGAGGAGAGCGGTCAGCAGTTAAAATTGTCCTCCTCTGGGCAGGGACTTTGCAGGCTCCAAGGACAGTGACATCAGACGTGCAGACTGCCCAATCTAACTACACTTGAAGTTTCCCTGGGGTTTTCTAAGTCTCTGGAGTGGAGTGAATACACCAGAATCCTAGCGTTCATTTAAAGACTAAGTGAGCTTGTAGTCTTTTGTTTATGAAGGAAAGCTTGAAAATATGATCCTTTAAAAAAAATTCAAAATTAAAGACATGCATCACTCTGCTTTTTTTTCTTTTCTTTTTTTAAAGCATTAAAATTTGTGTTGTTGAACCTGAGAATCTCTAATAACTCAACAAAACTGGTTTTAAGTAAAATTTAAATGCATTTACAAATCCTTGGAATTGGCACAAAACTCTACTATTAAGGCTTTCCTGTGATGGAGTCACATAAAATGCACATAAAAAGCAGCAGCCTTTCCTAGCTGGTTGTGATGTATCCCATGCTGCTCCATGCAAAAGAGGTAGCAGCTTTGTGGGTAGGGGAAGGGGGTTCTGCTGATCACCCCTTTTCTCCAAGAGGCCTCAAGCAAAGGCTAGCAATCTGCTTTTTAATACTTAGCTTTCAAAATCTCGGAGTGACGTATGTCGGAGGTATGTGTGTATTGGTGGGGGACGTTTGCTTTGCAGCACGTGGTTAAATGAAGAGCTATGAATGTTTTATGAAGAAGAGGGGAAGAACAGTGAGGGGATCTGATTTCCAGTCGACGCCAAATTGTTTATTCCTAGTGAAATGCATGCAGCTGACCTGAAGGGACTTGAGGGACAGCCTTTTCTTACACAGGGGATGGTGACCATGTCATTTGAAAATGAGTGAAAGAAATACATATTGGGGTATGTGCCAAACAGTTTTGTTGTCTTTATTGTGGCTGCGTTCTGCCGTCCGTGTTCAGACTGAGAAATGCTTTACTTTGCAAGTGCTTTTGATTTCAGTGTGAGTTCAAGGGGAATAAGATGGTGCTTGCATTAAGAGCAGCAGTCTTGCCATTTGCTGCTGTTAAGTGCTTTGCTATGTAAATGAAAATTTGAGAGTGGGTCAGTTAAGAATAAATCCGGGATTTTTTTTTTTCTTTTAATAAGATGTTTGATAGTGAGGAGTGCTGAGGAATGCAAGCTAGGTGCTGCACGTCATGGGCCTTTGCATAACTCGCGTTCCAAAAAGCTTTTGCAAGCCATTAAATGCAATTTTATGACTGCATTGTTAAAATTTATGGGAGGGTCTGCTTCCAAACTGGGTTTAACAACGGGACACTCGGAGTGGCATCTTGTGAGGAGAATAGATGGTCATTGTTCCAGCCTGGGCTTGGTTGCGGGAGGCAGAGAGATTGTATTTCTCTGTTACACTGTTTTCATGATGGGTGCAAGGTACTTTATAGCAATAAAACCTCTCTTGAGCATTTTCATGCTGTAGCTCAGTTCTGTTTTTTAAGTAGATAAATATAGTTGACTCTTGCCCCTGCATTTAACATGGCGTCTCATGTATCACTCTATCTCAAAGCATTCTCTGTCCAGACACGTCCTGTTTTTCAGGAGGAGACTGGGCTTTTATCAATGTGCTGAGGATCCCAGTTAAACCTGTTGGGATATTGCCCATGTGCATGACTTTCAAGCTAACAAATTACCCACAGATGTATATGTTTTCGGACTCAAACTTTGGGGTTACCTCTTAAGACACCTGGTTTGTTTTTCCTGTTTCTCCTACTTGTGGTCTAGGGGCTGTGTAACATTATTATGATTATTTTTCACTTTGTTCTTAAGATACTGGTGTAGATACTGGCCTCTTTGTTCCTGTATCTAAAAACCTCATCTTGCATTGCATTTAAAAGTTTCAGCATAGGGGCCCAGTGATCAGGTAAAAAAAAAGCACATTTTCTTCACTTAATAATAAAGGCTCTGATAAACAACGTTGGCCTAAAATCTGCAGGTTGCTGCCACAACCCTTGGCTTTGCCGATATATTTAACAGTTCCCCTTCTCAGAAACAAGCAGCAAATTGTACGTGCTCTTCACAGTTTGGCATGAAATTTTAATCATCTTTGCTACTTGGGCATTTGTGTGCTGCAAGAACATTACTTGTGTGCGTAACAGAGCCAGTCAGAAATAGCTGACCCAGTGCCCAGTGACTACAACACATGGCCTAAAAATTGCCTCCAAATTATGCATTTTGCTGTCTTGCAAGCTTGAAAACTTCCTAGGGTTTCTCATAATTCTGTTATCCTGGTTCTTCCCCTCTCTGAGAGAGTCCCAGCAATTGTCTTCTGTGTCTTGCTTGCTTACTTGTTTTTCTCTTTCCTTTCTTGCTCTGCTGATATCTGCCACACTTGTGTTTCCTTGTGCCCAGTCCTGCTGGTAGGACTCATGGAAACTAGTTTTTGTTTTGCATTTCTGCACTGGTTTTGGCTGGGATAGAATTAATTTTCTTCACAGTAGCTAGTATGGGGCTGTGTTTTGGATTTGTGCTGAGAACAGTGTTGGTAATGCCGAGATGTTTTAGTTACTGCTGAGCAGTGCTTACCCACAGTCAAGCCCTTTTCTGCTCCTCAGCCCTCCCCACCAGCGAGCAGGCTGGGGGGGCACAAAAAATTGGGAGGGGACACAGCTGGGACAGCTGACCCCAACTGACCAGAGGGGTATTCCAGACCATGGGACATATAAAGCTGGGGGGATGTTTGGAGTGATGGCGTTTGCCTTCCCAAGTCACCATTATTTGTGATGGAGCCCTGCTTTCCTGGAGATGGCTGAACACCTGCCTGCCCGTGGGAAGTGGTGAATGGATTCCTGGTTTTGCTTTGCTTGCGCACGCGGCTTTTGCTTTACCTGTTAAACTGTCTTTATCTCAACCCACAAGTTTTCTCACTTTTACCCTTCTGATTCTCTTCCTCCATCCCAATGTGGGGGGAGTGAGTGAGCAGCTGTGTGGTGCTTAGCTGCCGGCTGGGGTTAAATGATGACAATTTCATATTGCTCTGGAGTTTGTAAAGCACTTTTTAGATAAATATTTATGATCATTAAAAAAATAATAATAAAAGTATCCTAAATATTGCTTATTACCTTGCTTATACTGAAAAGTTATTCTCTGCGGTGGGTAAATTTATTATTTACAGTCTCTACGACAGCTGTCTAATAAGAAATATTTGATTGGCAGCTGATAATTTGAAGCTGGTATTTTCTTTCCTATGTCTCAAATCCCGCAAACCCCTCCAGAGAGGGAAACGCTGCTGTGTGATGCCAGTCTGGTCCCTGCTGCAACAGCAGCTGTGCTACCTGGTGTTCAAGGTCCCCCTTGAACAGTGTCTTGCTCCTCTGCAGCCCTGCACAGCTCATCCTTGAGTTTTGGCGAAGGGGTTTGAGACTGCTGGTTGCTTTGGGAAGGATCAGGGCATTGAGAGCAGCACCTCTGTGTGGCTCAGAAAAGCTGCAAACAGCCCTGCAAGGAAACTTCTACATGCTGACCCTGCTCTGTGCTGCCTCCTCCTTTCTGCCTTCTTCGCTTGGACCACAGCTAACCCAGCAAAGCTCAGCAAAAACACCCGTATAGCTTGAGCTATACAGATGTGTGGTGATGGGCAGCAAGGTGCTAAATAGCTCCCTCCTGTACCCTCCCAGCCCTCTCTCGGTGTCCAAATCCAAATTCAAGGACTCTCTGCACATTTTCTCTCAGCGAGAAGGTTGCCGCATATGGAAGATGCACATCCTGAAGGGGACGGACGGGCTGGGAATCCAGATAACAGGAGGCAGAGGGTCAAAGCGGTCCCCTCACAGCATCATCGTCACCCACGTGGAGGAGGGCGGCTCCGCGCACAGGTGAGGTGACAAGTGGTGCCTTCGTGGGAGTGGGTGTGATGGAGCATACGTGGCCATCGCTGTTAGTCAGACTCATGAGACAGGTGGGGGGGGTTTTGTCCTCCCGTTGTGTGAGCGTGAGAATATGACATTTTTAGCTTAAAAACTTATTTTTATGATTGGTCACTGAAGCTTCTTCCAGCATGTTTAGTCCAAACCATAGACAGGTCAAACACTTGCTTCGTGCTGGAGTGTAAACCAAGGAGCCTGATGGCTTGCGGGGCTTTTTCCCCAAGTCCCATTTTGGAAGATGGGCCTTTCCCATGGGATCGGCAGTGGGTGAGTGTGGGTTGTGCAACCCAAGGTGCTCACTGCCAGCCCTGACAGCAGGAAGATGGGGCTCACTGCTGCTCCCTGACCATCTCCAGTGGGGCACCAGAGAAGGTTTGAGAGGTCTCAGCCCTGCAAAGAGGGTGAATTGGCTCTGGTGATGACAACGATTTCCTGGGGGCACCTTTCTGAGCCACTCTTTTGGGCAAATAACACTTCATCAACTGATGCAAGCTTAGCGTCAGCCAGATCCTGTGTTGTCCGTGCCTCCGTGTCCCACCGCGTGCCACCGGAGCCCGGCACTGGGGGAGGACTACCCTGCAGCTCCATGTTCCCACTCTGTTTCCGCAGGGATGGCAGGCTGACGGCAGGCGACGAGCTCCTCATGATCAACGGGCAGTCGCTGGTTGGGCTCTCCCACCAGGATGCCGTGGCTCTCCTTCGCTCAGCCGCTGGCCTGGTGCAGCTGGTGGTGGCTAGCAAGGTACGGTCCTCTCCTTGGTGGTCTCCTGAACGTGCATCCACCAGTTGGTGCAAGTGCTGCGTGGAAAGGGGATCAAAAATGTTTTTGACAGGGAATCAGGCGTGCGCATTTTGCTCCCCTAAATTTAATGCGCAGCTATGGGAAATGTATCAGTGGCTGCCATAAATCTGTGGCGAATTAGCAGGGTATAGACCAACTTAATGATTTGCTTGTATTGTCACTCTCATTCTGTGTGCAAATGAGTCTGTATTTATTCTTGCAGATGTTACTTAAGTTTTGGCCAAAATAATTTTCTTAAAATACATGGTAAATAAAGCAGGCTGTTCTCAGCCTCTTCTGCTTCCTGCCTGTGTAGCCTCCCTCGCTCTCATCTCTTGTCCTGTCTGTGTGCCTGAGGTCTCTTGATGATGATCTCTTGGCTCGAGTTCCTTATTTTGTCCTTGTTAATAGCTTGGAGTGGAGCTCTTGCAGATAAAGGAGCATGAAATTTCAGGGAAATGAGAGTGCAACTCATTTATCAGTCAGGCTCTTCATTCTGCTTTCATCGCACGAGAGGTTGAGGGGATATTACACAGCGTTTTGTCCTTTGTTTACAAAAATCCTGCCCACCCCCGTTTGCTCTCCTCCCCGGACCACAGCCTGCTGCTTCCCAGCTTGGGTTGGTGCAGGTGTTTGGTGGGCAGCCGACCGGCTCCCAAAAGCGCCCAGGGTCTCAAAGATGGACTTCCCTGCAGGTGGGGGCCGTCAGGGCCTTTGGGGTGGTGGCAGGATCATCTTGGGCCAAAGGGACCGCTCGTAAACCTGCATTTCCAGGTGGAGTGTGAAGTGTCAGCAAGCCACTGTGTCAGTAATTTTAATTTTTTCTTAGCTTCATCTTCAGGTTGCCCCAAACAACCTGATGCAGTTTTCTGCAGGTTTAATGTCTGGATGCTCTTACGGCTTCCTGGCTGCTTTATGGTCATGTTTTTCGAGAAGAGGCTTTATCCCACCATGTTCAAAGTGAAGAGCCTGTAACTTCTCTGACCTTTCAGTTAGACAGTGAAATTCATTGAAGACCTTCTGTAAACTCACAGCCTGGTATTAACCCCACCAGTGTTTATTCTGGAACCAACACGCTTTGACCTGAAGTAGGTACATTTTGTATTTCCTTTAGACAATTGGACTCTTTGCCAAAACACAAGGTGGTAGACAGCATAAATTTCTCTTCAAAATTATTTGCTTGTTCCTGCGATGACTGCATCAAAATAATCGTTGTGAATAAGCTTGCAGCATAAAACTTCACATTCCTGATCAGGCTGTGAATCTGTTGGCCCGTGCTCTGTGCACTTGGACAATTTTCATGTCCCTGGGAGGAGAACTTGGAAAGGCAAGAGGTGGGGAATCCAGCCTGTGCCGTGTTTCAGGCAGTCTCAGGAAAGGTGTAAATAGGTGAAGTGTTCCCCAGCAGCTCCCTCTGGGCGTTATTTGTTGGTGTGGGAAAGCAGCCTTGCCGTTTGGCCTGGTGAGCACTCTTGAACGCAGGATTTGTTCTGAAAGCAATAAAATGAGAGTCTGTCTGGCCACTGCTTTTGGCTGATGCACGTGTTTGCCTCCCAGAAAAGGTGCCAGAGACTGGGAACAGATCCTGAAGCATCAAGACTGAGTTGGTAGAGGATCAGTGGGTCGGTTTTTATTTTGTTCTAAGTAGGGTTGTCGTATTATTCTTACACGTGTAGATAGATAAACGTGTGAAGGGAACATCTGCAAGGAGGGAGCAGGAGCACAGAGTGTGATTTGGGATGCAATGAAATCCGTAACGAGGTCTGTAAACTAGTGAGCCTGCTTGCAGTGACATTTGATAAACCCAAAGTGGGGAGGAGCAGGCTGCTGGGGAAGCATTTATTTTAACTTCTCCTTTATGAAATCTAAATGTTTTAGACGTGTATTGGCCTGCGTTTACTGTGTATGCACTTTAAAACCAGGTCTGCTTTTTATAACTGGGCCGTTAAAGTTTGAGCACATGGAAGTGTGTAATGAGGGGAGGATTACCAGGGAGCTCTCACTGGGCGGGTGAAATGGAGCAGTTTCACCATGACTTCAGTAGTTTTTTGCAACCGATGTAACATATTTTGTTGTCTCTTGGGTAGGAATCTGCTGAAGGGGATTTTCTGAAGTACCCATCTACCAGTTTGCCAGACTTGCTTAGCACTTGCTCAGTCCAAGACTCTGTCTCTTGCACTGACAATAAAGAAAACGAAGAGCCAGAAGAAGAAGATGTGAAAGGAGTGAGTGTGTCTCCTGAAAAACTGGTCGCTGTAAGTGTGTGGCTTTGGTGTGACGTTTTTGCCCTCTCCCTTGACGCCCGTTTGCATCTGTGGCACTCTCCTACAGCCTGACGCGGGGCAGGTCCTTGGGACGGGGCAATCCCACGCAGCCCTTCTTCGCGTGGGATGTGGGTGACAAGCCGAAATGGGGATGGCACCTACCACAGCATCTGCCATCTCTGCTACTGCGCTGCAGCAAAGCAGCAGCACAGGGAGCAGGAGCTCTCGTGTCCTCCAAGCTGTGTGCCAGCCATGGCTTTGTTGTTCTCTCTACCGCTGGATTATTTTCCACCCATTTCCACTGCTTTTGTTGGATCTGATGCAAACTCTCTCGCAGCGCTTACATGGTAACACGCTCTTCTTTCCCCTTCTTTTGTAACTAAACTTCTTTAACAGTTTATGATCCAAGTCTTCAAGTTTTTATTTGCTCTGTTGAAGCCAACAGACACTTTTGGGGGGAGGGATATGAATTTCTGTCTGTGAACAGTAACTGAAGTTCTGCTGAATAAATGCTGCCGGTTGATAATCTCACTTGCATTCCCTTCAGGGCTGCATTAAGCAGAGCTTAAGTGGATTATTGTTATTTATTTGTAATGTAGCAGCTCTCTGAAACTTCATCGGTGTTCTGGGCCTCTGTTGTATTGTACAGACAAAGAATAAAATGATGTTTGCTACTCTAAAGAGCTTGCAGGCTGGTTTTCCAGCAAGGGAAAGCAGGTGGATTCACTTGAAGCTTTTATGTTTTTTTAATTTTCCCTTCTTGTCTGTTTTTTCTCCTCTTTTCTGTGGCAATTATAATAAATCTCTTAAACCTTTGAACGGCTCAGACGTGATGCTGGTTTGGTGATTTGTTTTGATTTTGTATTCTTACACTTTCCCTTTTCTGAGCAAAAGACCGCTCTGTGGGACAAGTCTCGCGCTGTAGTATAGCTGATGCTGGTGTTCACTTCGTACCTGCCTGTTATCTCTGACTTTATTTGAGTCTATGCTTGTAACAGTCCTCACTCTCACATACCTCTTTACTGTGACAAGTTTTGTTATTTCTGCACTGTCTACTCTTACATGTGCCAGGGTGCCTTTTCGGGGGGAGGAAGAGGAAAACAAATAAATCAGGGATGCTTAGCGTGCTGATGGTGTAGTGTTTGTGTGCTAACTTGAGTTGGCACCTGAGCATTCTTTTGGCTATCAAAATACTTTAAATTCTTCTATATATCATGTTTCAAATTCTGATAATTTTTCATAAGGCTATGGCTCAGCAACACTTAAACATAAAAATCAATTTTGTCAAAAGTTAATTATGTGTGGCTTCAAGATGCAGCTCCCTGGTGTTCCAGTGACTCTTTTGGCACACGTTAGGAGTTATTTGTCATTTGGTTTGCTCCTGGCTTTCCAGCCAGGCTCTGCCTGGTTTTCAGCAATGGCCTTTTTTGACGGGTTTTCCTTTCCACATAAAAGTAATGCTAGGGGAAGCTTGAGGTAACTGAGGTGCACGCCACTGCACGCCAGCAGTACGAGCCTACCCAGAGCCCTTCAGCGTGGACCTGAGTTTGGAGCCTGCCCCGATGTCCGTCCCAGTGCCGCTGCAGCTGACAGTGGTGGTAGCCTAATTCCACGCCAGTTTGATTTGCCTGCCTGTCTGGCACTCTCACCCCTGATGGCCATAGCTCTGTGCTTTTGTAATGCATCACAGCAATCTGAGTACGATAAACACCTTAGAAGAATAGCAGCAAGATATTTTTTTTTTGTTCTCTTTCCTGTTTCTGTTGATTTTTTGTTGTTGTTGGAGAGGATGTAATTCAGAGGGATGTAATTAGGTATTGGTGACTCTCAGTACCTCTTCTTCTTTTGCTTGAGCTGCACATGAAATCCTCCGTCTTCTAATCCAAAGCACAGCATGCCTTTGCATTCCTCTGGTAATTGCTGTCTCAGCCTCAGGAGTGCAGACGGGGCTTTCTGCAGCCTAGTGTAGGCAGCCTGTGCGGTGTGGACCCCTCGGCTCTACCCACAGCCCGATCCATCCTCATCAGATCAGGGCAGCCTGAGCTGAGCTGGGCTGCGCAAATCCTGTGTGCCACCAGGCAGGACGTAGGAAGGTAAATGTATGGAAAAGATAAACCACACATGGCTTTTTTCCAACTGGCAAGATGGAAGGGATTTTTCATAGCAAAGCTTAGAAGCCGATTTCAAGGTCAGTATGAACATGAAGCATCACATGATTTTATTTTTTTAAAATATATACGCATAGTCATATAGATTATTGCAAAATTGCTTTGGAAATTACTGTTCTTTGCTGCTCCCACTCCTGATGATACCCACATGTCTTCTCTTTCTCTCATATATATATATATATATTCCATTATATTTATACTGTAGATAAGGGATGACAGTGTGACTGATGACTAAAGCAGGAACTAAGCTGGACCATTTTTATTCAGTGTAAATATAATTGTTTTAGACTTCCAGAGTGGTTGGTACTCAAGGTCTGGACCAGGTAACTGAGTGATCTCAGTTTAACTGTCAGACCTTGTAGATTTGAAACAGATTCTCAACCCAGCTCTGGCCAGGAGTTACCTTTCTCACCACCAGTTTCTCACCTCTGACAAGAGGTTAATAAATTTTCTTGTTTACTGTGCAGAGCTTTGTAGAGACTTAAAGGGATGTTGTCAGGTGCTGGGTGGTTAAGTAACAACAAGTAATTCAGAGTGATTTGTTGTCAGCTGAGGCTTCACTGTCCCTTTTCTGACTAGTGCAGTGTATATCTAATTCTTGAGCAAGTGTAGAAAATACTACAAAACTTGCAGGAGCTCTTAGGGTTGTCTAAGATCTTCTTTCATTAACTTCGCTGTGAATATAGTTCAGTGCTGAGTATTCAGAACCATAGTTTATAGACCTGATGGACTTGCTGTTAATGCCTTAGCACCTGATTGCTTAAAGGCTGAACCAGGCAGGAAGAATAATCATTTGGAACCAAGGAATATATTCAAATCTTCATCCTTCTAGTTATTTAGAACTCAGCTGGACCAGGCCCTGAGGAACCTGCTCTGACTTGTCTCTGCTTTGAGATGGGGGCTGGACCAGGGACCTCCAAAGGTCCTTTCCAACCTGGCTTACTCTACGATTCTGTGAAAAATTTAAAAAAAAAAAAAAAATCTCCTTCTAGGGGCTGGATGTTAAAAATTTTCCCTGTGAGCAAATTCTTTAAAAATCTTAAGTTCTGCTCCAGTGCTTCCAGCCAGGGAAGTATAATCTGAGCTAGTCAGCTTCGCCAGGACACACCAGAAGAGTTTAGCGACACTTGAAAACTGTAATTTAAGAGAAGTATCACTTGTAAGTCTTACTTGAAAGTCCACTTCTTGTGTTTCATTAATAAAAATTTCATAATACAATTTAATTGGATCTCTGTTTTTACAAAGTCTCCTTATATAAAGCCCTGTTTAACATGAAACATCCCTTAAAGTTCTGACTTCAATAAAACTTGTGCTACCAGGCAGAAAAAGGATTACGTTAATATCCTTAAAGTGTATTTCTTTCAGAGCTAGTTTGGCCAAAATATTCCTGAACTATAGATACGAAATACTGGGTCACAGAGTTGTGTTGTGCTAAATTGTTCTGAGGCACTTGGGGATTTTAAACTCCTCCCCACCCCCCAATCTGAATTTCGCCTTGTGCAGTTGACATTGCTATTTCAAAATGTCATTATTTATGTTCACATGAAATAGGATGATATGATAGTATTTGCCTTTGACCATTTATTTTTAATTCTAATTCACTTCTCCTAGTATTTCTGTTGCTTGAAATCAAATCTGTTGCTGTTTTGCTGGGTGGTGGAGCAACCTGGGAAATGAACTCTAAAGAGAAAGCAGGTCTGCCAAGAGTTTGCAAAGTGTCTGATGAATTTGGGGCATTTTGGGTCCCCAGATAGAGGCTTAGTTGCTTGAAAATTTTCTTGCCTGGTAGTGCTATATTGTTCAGTATATGATGATCTGAGTACTTCATTTTTGAAGTGTTCAGCTTCAGTGACCAGCTTCATATTAATGGCTTGAAATTTCAAAAAGTCCCTAAATACAAGAAGAGGGTGTCTGCCTCAGGAGGTTTTGATCTCTAATTGCTGGAGGCAGGGAGGGAAAGCTGGGGACTGTTCCTCTGTACTTTGCTTAATCTTGTGCTCTCCCCTGGGTATCTGCCCCTCGTGATGCTGGAGGCAGGACCCTGAGCCAAGTCTATTCCGTGCAGAATAGAATTGTACAAAGGAGAAATTTCTTATTTGGGAAAAGAGGTCATCGTTATCCGTACCTGTTGTGGGGAACCTGGGAGGCAAGGCAATTCACCTCCCCATGCCCAGGCTCACCATGCAGGCAAGCCCTGGGGACACAGCCTCTGGCAGCATCCCTGGCTGTGTGACCCTCTGCTGTGGGGTGGTAAGCCCCTTTTGCTTGTGTTTAATCATTTTGTGTTGACCTGAAGTGCTTGATGTGTACCTTCACGTGAGCTGTGGGCACATTGCATGCCGTGACCCACAAGATGGCCGTGACCCAGCAAGGTCTTGATCCTCCTACAAGTAACAGAAACAGGATGTCTCCTGTTAAAGGTTTCTTGCATGAGCTGGATTTCCTCATCCCTGCCAAAACCCACTTGTCTTTTTTGCAAGACATGCAGCTGAAAGTGGGTAAATAAACCTGTTTGGGGAATATGAAAAAATGCATT
Organism: Buteo buteo; assembly: GCF_964188355.1. Classification (NCBI taxonomy): domain Eukaryota; kingdom Metazoa; phylum Chordata; class Aves; order Accipitriformes; family Accipitridae; genus Buteo; species Buteo buteo. The sequence continues at coordinate 12,341,556 of NC_134204.1, read as the reverse complement.
TGTTTAATCCCCCTCCCTCCCCATTTTTATTTTTTATCTGAGCTGTAGGTCTGCTTAGTTTTTTTCTGTCATGAGCCTTTCTGTCTTACCAGGCAATTGGTACATAATTACCTGTAGCCATGCAAGCATAATAAGGAAGAGGATAACAATGCCATAAGTTTCAAAACACTCTTGGGGTCAAAAGTTCTTCTGGAAACACTGGGAGAGAATTTCAGAGAAAGCATTAGCATTAAGAAGGAAAAGGAAGCGTATCTCAACAATTAAATGTGTGCAGAGTGCGGGGAGGGACCCTCATTACTTCGAGGGCTTGAGTGTTCGTTCCCATTAGGGCACTGCAGTCTCAAAAGAGGTTGCTGAAACACAACTCACTCCTCAAACAGCACTGCATGGCTGGAAAAAAGCAAGAAAAGAGCTTTTGCTGGCAGAAATCTGCTTTGCAATGAAATGCTTTACTTGGCAGGGGGGGAGAAGATGAAGAGCCTGGTGTGAGGCTCGGTTGTGGCCAGCCCTTGTCCTGGAGAAGGGTTTAATAACTCCTTTTCTCTTCACGGTGAGGGCTGTCAGTGTTTGCAGATCCTGCCTTGTGCCAGATCATCCTCGGAAGGGGCAGGTGAGGGCAGGGTCCAGCCGCACCTCACCATGGCTTGGAGCTGCTGCTCAGCTCTAAATGCTGCATTTGTTGAAAGTCTGGCAGCACTGTACCTTTCTGAGATACAGTCTTGTCCAGCATATCTATGCCTGTGCCTGCGCAGCGCCCTCCACCCATGCTGTAGCTGAGCAGACACACTGGGTCCTACAATGACTCCAAATGCAATTTTTTTACAGTAAATGGAGTTAGGAATTTGGGCAAGAGAAAATGACAAAATATTTGGGGTCCAAATCTTGTTCTCCCAATGTGGCTCTTCTTCTTGTGTTGCTTCCAGAAGCTGTATCACACTAAAATAAGCAATTCCAATTCATCTTATTGCCAGGGCGATGTTCAGTGATGGGCTGATGGTGGTGGTGCGGCAATGGCAAGGGCTCGGGGAAGGTGTGGGCACACATCGCGTGAGTTTGGGGAGGAGGAAGAGTGGTGAAAGGCCCTCAGCAGGGCAGTGTCGTTGAATTAGTGTTTTTCACAAGTTCTAAAATTCACCTGTCAAGGAGACATTGACGTGAATGTGTTCTTCAGGTCAGGAGGGAGCTCCTCAGCAGCAGTCACATTCTTCCTTGTGGCTGGCTCCCAGCTCTTCTGGGCCACTTTCTACTGCCTCCTTGTTAAAGGCAAGCCCAGGGAAAGCTGTTTCACCCGGAGGCCAATACTCTGAAGAGTTCCCTGTAGACATGAGGCAGCCTACAAACTGAAATATCTCCTGTTGCTTGGGCTGGTGGAAGATAACCTTTTTGACTTGACCATAAATATCAGTGTAGACAATGCCCAGAGTTACAATTTTTGCCCTTTCCCTGTGATATGTTTGAAAGCCAAGTCAGCAGAGTAATAGAAACACAAGTTTATCTACAGTACAGGTTCTGCATGGTCTTTGTTTTTGTGAATGAGGGTTTTTCCCATAAAGCAACAGATACAGTACAGCCTGTCTCTCCTTTGGCTGTTTGGATAACTGCCCGGTTTTGAAGGAGATGAACTGCCTTTAACAAGCTAAAAATAACCCCCTCATGGCACTGGAACAAGAGAGATGCTGTCACAGTCATGCAGTTCACATACATTAACAGAATGATGATAAAGGCTGTAGGATTTGAAAGTTAGTGTGAATGTCGTATCATCACATCTGCAGTGTGTTTATCTGCAAATTCTTGAGGGTGTACACAGTCCAGTCTTGGTTGGGCTCAGTTAAAACTCATTTGAGATGTGCTGTGCTTGAATAAATGTAACCTATATAATGCATGAGGCTTCAGATCCTTGATTCAGGTATGAAAGGCACTTAATGCTTACATACTCCATATCCTCTTGTGTACTTAGGATGATATAAAATGTGGGTTTGGAGCTGAAATCCAAAGCTCTCCACCAGATGTGTCATGGGAATGCTCTCTGCAGCTGTGGGTTGACATCAGTATTAGGAAGGTCTTGCTTCGTTCTCAGGAGGGTTGCTTATTTTGAGGACTGTTTACTGCTTGCTTTGTCCCTCACTGTGAGTAAAAAGGTTATCGTTCAAAAAAAAAAGGCAGAAGCAATTTATTATTCATCATGATGCATGGTCTCCAGATTTGTGCTAAGCCATGAACTGAGCGTTTATTAAAGAGTAGTTGGACCAGCTTTCACACAACTTCAGTTCCATGTTTGTCTCCTCTGTTTACCAGCACCAATCTTCTGGGACTGCTCTGCAGCACATGGAGACATCTCGTGGGCAACGACTAAACTGCATGCAAATGCGTCATGCTTTTTTAATGTTTGGGGGGAAAAAGGATAAAGCACAAAAAAAGAAAACAGCAGTGATCTGTTTGTGCACCGTTTCAGAAATGTATGCATTTGATTTCCTTTAGCTTAGAAGCTGTTTCTAATGAAAATCATAACATATTGCAGAAGAGTAATCTGGTCCAAAAAGGACTAAGAACTGTTTAGCTGGGAGCGTCTTACTATTTCCAAGGCATGTGTTGTCTGTGATATCTGTTTCTTGGAGAACTTAGCTGCATTAGCCATTTCCTGCATTTATTCCTTTTTAAAAGGATATTTTTAAAGTTTTGCCTCTTCAAAACATTATTATTAATTTTAGCGGCTGTTTGGAAACCTGAAAATGAAATCTGCTTTGCTTAACTGCAGCTTTGACCATAAATGTAACATTGCACCGATGAGTCTTTTGGAGCCGGCACAGCTGGGATCCTGCTACCCTGGGAACCTGCCAGCCTCCTCTGGGCCATGGTCAGCACATTGGGGCTCCTGGTATCAAAACACATGGAAGAAGGTTTTGGAGTGTCTTGTACAAAATAAACAGAGCGTTCTGGAAGATGAGAGCAACTCAGCTCTGCCGTTGTGTCTTTCCAGTCTGTTTGCTGAGGGTGCAGGGGCAGATATTGCTGCTGCCTTTGTGCGGCTAAGTGCCAGGTTACGTTCCACGTGCAGGTTTGTGTGTGAGAACTGTATAGGCTTGGTAAAGAACAGTAAAAATAACCACTTCCTGAAGCTGACAGTAATGCCCTTTCTAGCAACTACTGCATTACAGTAAAGGCTTAGGGTGGCTCTTGAATGCAGGCATTTGGTAGAGTGATAGGCCAGACATTCTTGGAGACGACTTTAAAGGCTTTTGTTTTGTTTATTTGGCGTTTCCACCTATTCAGAAAATAGGGCAGCTCCAGTTCTCGACTGTTTGTCGGGTTTCCTGATCTCCTGCTGCACATGAACTGAGAGTTTTCCAACACTTTCTTTATAATTAGGCAAAAGAGGCCTCAGGTTCCCATCCCCTTTGCCCGGCCAGGAGGAAGCACAGGCTGCACCCGGTGGTACCGGCACGGGTAATTCCCAGATGAGCTGCTGGGGAAGGTGGTCGGTGCTTTGTTTCACCAGCAGTGCTTAATATAGCCCAAATCGGAGCCCTCCTGGAGCCTCGGTGGTGGAGCCTGCCTGGCCAACACGCAGAGCTCCTGTCTGCCCCAGCAGCTTTGCACTGGGGGAGAAAGTGGGGCACCGAGATTTTCTCAGACGCCAGTTACGGCACTGAATTAGTGCTGACGTGGAGGTGACGTTCCTCCTGTTTTCCTCCATCCCTGGCTCCATTTGGATCTCTGAGTTTGTGCCACGACAGAGGGGAGCAGCGATGCAGCACGCTTCGAAAGGGGATTCCCGTAGCTTGCACCAAAACCGATTAAATCTGGGTTTAATTTGGACTTCTTGTGAGCCCCGTGGTTCAGCCGAGGGAGCTCCCTGGGCGTTGGGAGGTGCTGTGTTTCGGAAAGGTGCCTGTGGGTGCTGCAGCCCCTGGCGCGGTGCGTCCTGGCTCATCTGGCTCTTCCCAACATGCAGGAAGCTTTGTGCGTGCCCCAAAATAGAGCAGTAAGCCATGGAAAACTCAGTGCTGGCCGAGATTAGACAATCTGTGTCCTCCGCATCGTTTGCAGTGTTAATTCTGGTAAATTATAGTGCTGCAGTTTGTAATTTACCTGGGAGATGGATTCAATTAAATTGAAAAAGAGCTAATTTAAAAGTGACGGTATTTTACTTTCTGTGTAAGGTAAAGGGGCCTGTGGAGTTGCCTGCCTACCAGATACATTTAAGGCTTAAAGCGTGCTGTGCCCCATAAAGCGATAAATAATTGCACAAACAACTGGAACAACTACAATTGTAATAGGTCTTGGAACAAAATCTCCCAAACTTTTGGCAAGGTTAAAGCCTTTAAGGCATCAGCTAGTCTCGAGGGACTAGGAAGAAAGACATTGTGCAGGGACCAGGTGAAGTCAGGTTTGTGTCGGGCGTTTTGCACCTTTCTCTGAAGGGTCTGGTGCTGGCTCCTCTTGGACACTTGCGGGGTTCATCCTGCTGGCTGCCCTACAGACGGCAGCACTGGGGTGTTCCATGGTGAAATATGTTTGGGGTAGCGCTGCTCAAGGAAGAACTGTCCTGGCTGTGTCGGGACCAAAGAAGAGGAGGAATTATCCCCTGGAGGTTGTGCAGGGTTGCTGCGTGCAGGGGCACGGCCATTCGTCTTCCATACAAAGAAAGGCAGCGGACTCGCCGGTGGGCTTGCTTTGCCAGTGCAGGTAGGGCTGAATTTGGCACGCCGCAGGCGGCTCAGTCTAATCCTCGCGGTTTCGCTCCCCAGCTACCAGGTTAAACTTGTCTCTACGCTGCTGGCACTCCTCAGCAGAGAAGAGCGGGCAGGCTGTGCCGTGGGGAGTCGGATGGGCTCCCTGATGGGAAAGGCAGCAGCCGAGGCGCTCTGCAGCGGCAGCAGTGAAGCGGTTTGCTTATTAAATTGTATCATCCCCTGTGTGCCGCCTTGTTTTTGTAGATCGGCGACGATTGCCAAGCTGTTTGCGGTTAAACAATGCGGACTTTCATAATCCTGCTCCTCATCTCGCCTAATTAAGGGCCTGGTCTTGCTGGAGCTCTGCCCGAGCGAGGACTCCAGGGGCAGTTGTTCGTCCTGGTACGGTGCCAGGACCGTGTGTCCGTGATAGTGCCATTTCCTTTGAAATCAATTGAGATGTCACCATCACTTGATCCTGGAGCTACTTAATGAACTGGCAAAATGGGCTCTATTTTTAGATCTCCCTTCAAACCGCTGTGCGTGTTAAAGCTCCACTTGTCCTTAACGCTGGGACGGCGTTGGGCAGGATTTATTGGTTTAGTTTAATAAGAGGCGTACAGAACTGAAATAATAAGCTCCATTTCCTTGAAAGTGAGGAAAATTAAAATGGCATGGTTAAATCCAGGCAGCCGACTCGAGACAGTAAAGTGATACGTTCACGTGTGGCCAGAAGAATAAGGTGGAGCTGAGTTTTTCTTCTTGTCTAAGTTGCGAGAGAGCCAAAGATTACAGACACATGACTGCGGGGAGTTCACGCAAGCTTTGTGGATTGGATTTTTAAGTGTTTTCTAAATAGGATAAAACTCTTGGTGGTTTATTAGACAAGCTCAACAACTTAAAGAATATCTACTTCATTGCAAATGCTAGAGTGTCTTCCCCTACATGTTTATAATTAGTGTCAGAAAAGTATTTTTGCTAAAAGAAGAAATAAACACAGACATAGGTAATTTAGCTGTTTGTACTTCTTATTGTAGTCTGAAGCCAAGTTGGATAAAATGTAATTTCAGGAAGCCTTGAGGCTTTCCCCAGCGTTGGTGTTTGCACACACATGCCCTTCTGTGGATCATACTTGGGATTTGGGGGTTTGCTGTCTGTAGGCTTACAGCCTCCAGGATTGCGCAGTGATGAGGTGGAGGAACAGGGTGTACGGTTTTAATGCAAGTGGCAATTGCCTCCGGTTTTTCCTCGCACCCTACTAGATGGGAATTTATGTAACTGCAAAATGCATCTATACTTTGCTTGTGTTGCACAGGCAAAATAAATAAAAGCAAAAAAAAGTTTCAAACCAAACCCAAACCTTGTGCAGTAGAAACACAAGATGCACTGATGGGGTCACCCTTGAGCCTGGGCTTGGGGTGGAAGTTGGCTGTGGCAGTGATGATTTCAGCATCTGTCTGTACACTGCTGCAAGCTAACTCGATTTTTTCTTCCATGCTCTGAGCTGGAGGTAGCACTCCAGCTTTGGACTGGGAGTTGTGTGGTCTCATCAGGTATAATTGCCCATGTCCCTGCATGCTGCAGAAACAAAGCGGCTCTATAGCTCCGGACCCGAGCTGGGTTGTGCTCAGCTCCAGAAAAGTCTGGTTGGACCCATCTCTGTCTGTTAGGGTAGTTAAAACAGCATGCTGACAAAACTGGCTGCTTTGGTGAGGCATCCCTCTTGTTTTTCTTCATGCCTACGCTTCAGATACTTCTCAACCACAGAATTGACACTACCCCTGAGCACTGATTGTTTCGCACACCTTCAAAACCACAAGCTACGTGATTTTTGTGTGTTTGTGCAAGTGATTTCTACCTTTCTACAAGGGAGGCATTCTCACTTAATAAAGAGTATTTTCACATCTATGGTAAATTGCAACGTAACTTTATGTGATTCATGAAGTCCCAACTCACGTCTAAACACTTCTGCTGTCTTCTGGGTATCCCTATCTCTCACAGGGAGAGTTTGTGATACTTTGCCAGTGGTCTAATCACCGTTGGTTTGGGTCTCTTGGGTGGGTTTTTGGATCTGATTTCTTACATCTTTTCTGGAATGAGTCCCTCATTAGGATGGCCAAATCATAAGTAATGGTTTTTTTCAGGCAGATGTAGTTATTTTCTTCAAATGAATCTGATTATCTGGAGCTGTAAGCTGCAAAGCATGTGATGCTAGAAGTGAACTCCGAAGTAGTTGCTGCAATGCCTTGAAAAATCAACAAGAACTAGCTGGGATGTGTAAACTGTGTGTAGCTGTTCATGGTGAAGGCGGAGGCATAAAAAGCAGTTTCCATTCCAGCTTCCTGTTATCTACCAGTTTTATGGTTTCCTGAAGTTTTCTACCCTTTGAACTGAAATCATGAAGTCTAGACTGTATGCAAAAGATAAACTTTGGCCTTCTTGGTTTGGGGACAAGAGAGGCTGGGAGTTGGGAGGCAGGTTCTGGGGAAGATTCTGCCATTTCTAAGCTTGAATAGTGGAAGTAGAAATTATTTTAACAGTAAGAGTGTTTGGTGATTTCGGTGGGATTTTTTTTTAAACTGACTTCCAGCGGTTCATATAGTACATTAAAAGTATAATGCAACCAGTAAGTGGTTGTATTGGAAATTGTTGTCCTTTGCATGAGCTGTCTGAATAATTGTGCAGAGGATGCGTGGTGGGTGATGGGGTTGAGAATATAAAAGAATTGCTGTGTGCATGGGGAGCATGTCAAGGATCGCTATTTTCCTACATCTAGAAAAATAATGACTGCTGTAGTTTGGTAAAGAAAGCAGTAAGTGGAGAAGGAGGTCACAAGGGTCTTCCACAACACAGGGGTTGGGGAAGGTCTTTGTGGGCTTTGTGCATGGGCAGTTGTGCTCATCCCTGAGAGTGTGGGAGCAGGATTTTGTCACCTCCATCTAGGCAAAAACAGCAGGTAAACAGACTCCTCCTGTCTCAGTGCATTTACTGAGGGTGGCGGGGTTGCAATTCCACATGTAAATTTAAGTTGAGCATTTCCAGGCTTTTAAGTGCTTAGGTATATAATCTTTATAACTTTCTGTTAAATTAGCTTTTCATCCATTATGCATCAGCATTCAGCTCTAGACACTAACAATAAAATAACACTTTTTTAAAGTGGTTTTCTCTATAAAGATGTGAAGTCTCTGAAAGCTTGCTGAGCTGAACAAACTGCAATAAAAGCTACATCAAAATCTTGTTAAAATGCATGTAGAAGCACCTGAATGAGGTGCCGTGGTTGCTGGAGGCGCTCTGGGGGCTCAGTGTGGTACCCTGCAGAGGATCCCTGGCCATACTGAGCTGTACCCATCAGTGAGATCTCCAATAATGTCCAAAGGCATTGCTGAAAATTACTTAGAGAAAAGTGTGCTGGCTTAATACAATGACATGTTTTGGGAAAAAAGATGATGTGTGGTGGAATTTTCTGCCCCTTAGTAAAAATGAGAGGAATTCCATCAACTTCTCTGTTTACAAGTAAATAATTTTTTTTTGTTTCAATTTTTTTAGGTGATGGAAACTGAGAAGTCTCAAGATCCAGCTTGTGCAGAATTGTCCAAAGGAAACAACCAGAGTCCAACTCTGGGGAGTGGCATACTGAAATACAGAAGTCGATCCCAAGGTAAAGCTGGGTTGATGAAAGATAGCAATAGTAGAATTTTTATGTTGTGTATTTATTTTAGCTCCCCAAAAGTGAGGTAGGATTTCTTTCCTTTGAAGATCATGTTACTCTAATTTGGAAGGAAAATCCCAGCTGTAAGATGTTAGCATTTAGCCTCCTGAGTTGAACTACTTTATGGACAGAAAGATGAAGCAAAGTTTTGGAAGCTTCTTTCTTTTTTCTGGTTCTCTCTTCTCTCTCTTTTTTTAACATTTACATTCCCTGGATATTTCAGTGTGCTCTGATACTGAGGTGGGGGACATGTTTCAACATACCATCACCAAAATACCCATTACGGCCAGTACTCCCCAAAATTTCTGTTGCTTTGTCCCCAGGTCTTAACAGTAACCTGTGTGCAGACCTCGATCACATTCTCATCCCTGATAGCTTCTGAGGCTCCCTCCCTCCTGTGTTCACCTAAATTTCCGTTTACTCAGATATTTTCAGCATCCTCTAGGGAGCTCCTCTGCCTGTAGCCCCTGCAGCTGTGTGTTGGTGGCTCACTGGGGATCCAGCCCTGGTTCCTGTGAGGGCTGATGCCCCTGGGCCGTGGGTGAGCCTGGAGCATCCCCCAGCCTGGTCCCATGCCTGGGCTGCAGCGCGGGAGGGGAAGCTGCATTCAGAGGTGGGCAGAAAGCATAGAATATATGTAATTACTATATACTATATAATATATAGTATAGAATATATATACTAAATATAACTGTTTGTTTTCCTAGAAGAAGAGAGGGAGAGGTAACAGGAAAGGAGTAGTTGTAGGTACCAGGAGGGTTTGGGAGTGAAAGAAGTGTCAGGGTGCTGCGGGTCCTGCAGCGATAGCTGTCCTGGCTGTGTGCAGCAGCAGCAGTGCCCTGTGTGCCCAGGGAAGGGGAGCTTTAAAACCGGAGGTAATTTCACGCCCCGAAGCAAGGAGTGGGTTTAAATTGCGCTCTGGGCAGCGGGTACAAATTCTGCCTATGGATGTGGCAGGTCTACCTCAGCCCGTGGCTTGTGAGCCCCATCCCCAGAGTAAGGACAGGGCAGTGCATATAAAGGGAAAGCAGAGCTTCTCCTTTCTTTGGCAGCTCCAGCTTAACATCGGTTTAAAGTAATCTTAAAGCCATGTCATGAAATTCAGCTTGCACAAATTTGGCCTGTCTGTGCCTTGGGTTTTCATCTGTAAAATAGGGGTTAACAGCCCTTCCCTGCATGGTGGGGAAATGGCAAGGATAAATGTGCGGGAACTGCTGTGACCGGGGGTCCTGTGGGGATGTTGAAGAAAATGAGAATTGGAGGAGCCCTGGTGTGAGGAGCAGGGTACTCTGCGGCTAATTGCAGGATGTCCTTCAAGACAAATAATTCTGTTTCTTACCTGAACTCTGCACTCCTCTTCAAGACAACTATGATCGTTGCCAGAAGGAAGGAAAATAGCATTTATTTGGCACATTTTTCCTTTTTCCATTCCAGAAAAATTTCCCTCAAAGTGACATGACACCTCCAGAAATGAATACTTTTACAGTGTCAGGTCTTTTAATTTTAAATAAATGAAGCTTGAGAGCTTAGTGCACTGGCAAGTGCCATTGGGTGAGAACAGCTGAATTTCTTTTCTGTCCCTGAGCTCCCAGCTCAGTTATCTTCTGCTTTTTCTTACTACCACAAGCAACAGTGCCGAGCAGTTCAGCATCACGGAAAGATCGTAGAAAAGCTGTGACAGCAGGAGAAGTCTTCAGTTGAGGATGATTAAAACTAGCTTCTAACTGCCCGGTTGGGAACTGTGTAGCATTGTTTTAAGGCACTGTTGAAGTTGGGATTTGCGGGAGGTGATTATTGTGTGCTGGCGAGAGGGTAAAGCTGAGATGTTTGCGGAATGTGTTTCTGTCATTTTCCCTAGGTGCCGGATCCCGCTTGGAGTCCGTGGGAGAAGACGATGAGCTGACAGTGGAAAACGGTGAATCGAATTATGAAATAGCAGTGAAATATTCCCGGGGTGGAAGAAAGCACTCTCTGCCCCAGCAGCTGGAGTCGGCAGGAGCCAGGCAGGTGGGTGGAAAGGCAGGGCTGGCTCTGAGCACCTCGCTGTGCTCAGTCCTTTGAGACCTGTCTGGAGCTCGTAGAAGCGAGGGTAGTAAAACAAGATGCATGTAGGTGCATCACAGGGACTGAAACCAGGCCTGGACACAACAATGGGATGCGTTGGCCACCGATGGAGAGCTTACTTTGAGGATGGTGAAGGGGGGTACTTCTTGCAGTGGCCAGAAAGTCCTAAGGCTGATCTTACGAGTTGCAGTTCTAGAGATCTGAGGACTTAAACAAAAAAATCCTGCCTCTCTTTGTTGTAATAATTTGATGATGTGGGCTTTTTTTTTTTTAGCAGATAAGGACTTCAGTATATCATGAGCCTACCCTTAATCTTTTTAATTTAACTTGTGACTGGTACATTATAAAATGATCCTACTGTGCGAAATGCGGGAAAATTACTGTGGCAAGATTTACTTTGACTGTAATGAGCTAGGATTTCATCCCTTGAACATTTTTCTGAATATATCTGTAAGATCCCACCCTGCCATTTCCCAACACACGCAGTTTTCCCAGTATGACATCCCAGTGCCTGTGCCAAGCAATCAGAGCGACTTCCCTTGTTTGCTTATGTTTGTTAGGACTACCATATCGTGAAGAAATCCACCCGTTCCTTCAGTGCTGCCCAAGTGGAATCTCCATGGAGACTGACCCAGCCATCCATCATTTCCAACATTGTCCTGATGAAAGGGCAAGGCAAGGTGAGGATTTCTGCATGTGGCTGGTTTCTCACATGTAGCGAGAGCTGGCATTTAAGAGGTGTCTCCCGTACCCAGGACTTCCAGCAGATCTCAAGGTAGCCAATAATAATAATAACAGCAGTAGTGATAAACAAATCCCATTTTCAAATCTAAATGCCAAAGTTACACCCGCAAAATATGGGGGAAGCGATGGTCGTGTCACGCACTTGATGCGGGGTGGCTTTCATTTGGATTTGGTGCATGTGGTCATTACCAAGATATCAAATATTAATAATGGATCTCTAAATATGTATGTTTATGCAAAGTTGGTGCAGCTACAGAAGAGTATCTGTCTGCATGCATATTTATGGACAAGCATATTTTATCTCTGTGGAATCTGGATACATTAAAAAAAAAAATCACTGCAAATTAAGCGTTAAACCCAAAGACAGGTTCCTGGTTGATTGCTTGTCTGAGAGCACTGAATTCTCGGGTCAAAGAGTCCTCTTTTCTCCCCCCACTAATGTGTTTGCACATTTGCTGGATACCAGCTGGCTGAATGCTAAGGGAAAATAGACAAGCATTAACCTAGGTGTATATTGTTTTCCCTAATCCAATCCACACTAGCATTGGAGCTGTCATTTAAACATGCTAAAAATATGCATGTCTTTTTCTGAAATACTCTTTAAATTCATCAGATGGATATGTTTTGGACTAAAAAGACTTGTTATGACTTTCAAGCTCAAATACAAAACAAATTCCTTGTTGTGCTTTAAGTTTAGCAAAGAGTTAGAAATAGTGGCTTCTCTGGGTAGATTGACTCACGATTGCTATAGCTCACCTTGTTTTGGGAGCTTCAGGTCTTTCATGACATTTCCAAGCGAGTATTTCTTAATTTTTCACGTACTTTTTTTTTGACACTATTTTCCTCATAAGAATTAGATTATTTCTCCCTGTGGGATAAATCACCCTCTCCTCCCTTCCTGCAGTTAGCTCCAGGGCATGAGGAAGCAGCTGGGAGCATGCACAGTAGTGATCATGAACCACCTCAAACAGCTGCCGTTTTGAGTGCCTTCCACCCACCTTTTGAGTGATCAGCTCTGCTAGGGGCTGCACTGTGTACAATTTGTGCAGTAGCATTTGCTTTATTATCTCCGTGCAGACCTGGGACTTGAAGAGTGTTTCCACAGAATCACCATTGTTGGTAGCTGGGAGCCAAGTGTTTGCCCTTGGTTTTTTCATCTCTAGGTAGACCTGCGAGGGGTGGTTTTCTGCTATGGAGTGGCAGTGCTTCTCCGGGAAGGTGGGCTAATGTGGGAACCGCTGTGCTTTGCAGCCGTATTTCTCCCAACCCACCCAATGGAGCTGCGGGGAGAACTGCAGTGTCCGTGCAGGGGAGTGCCAGGATCCTCCTGCTTTCTGTACGTTGCTTTGCAGTTGATAATTGCACAGCAAACAGTTATTTTGCGTTGCACGGGGGAGCTAGGATGCTTCCTTTCTAGAAGTCGGTAATACTGTCTTATCAAATTACTAGAAGCTCATAACTGTGGTAGTCTACTTCATATTCATGGAGGAAAACAAAAGAGCTGGTGGTTGTATCGGGTTGTAAACACAGTGTTGGTGCCTGCCCTGGCAGCATCCCTCAGCTGGAGAGCACTGCCTGAGGTGCTAATAATAACCATGGCTTCAGATCACTGAACCACGACAGTTTTACACTTCCCTTGTCCACCTGGTCGGTGACTTTTCTCTTTATTCTGTAGAATACATGTACAGCAGTGACAAGAGGAGAAATATGGAGGGGAATAGATCAAGGAAGTGATTTGGCTGGGAAATAACTCAGCAGAAGGGGGAGAGGTTCGTTCTGCTGTTCCCTGATCAGCTTTGTAAGACAGTCCCACAGCCAGCCAGGGCAGCGCAGGGGCACGAGCTAACAGATGGAGCCCTGGGGAATGTATTGATCTAGATTTATTTAAATACAACGTGGTACATGTACATTTTTAATTATTCTGGAGACATGTGCATGGCAGCCCCCCCTCCATGCCAGCCCCCTTCCAGCTACATTCCTGACATTACAGCACTGACCTTATGTCATGTTCTTAAGCTTTTCTTTTTCCTGAGGAAATGCAGAATCTGTGACAGCAGAGAAAACTACAGTTAATCCTGGATATATATCTCAAGGGTGGGAATCTACTGTCTGTCAATTTAAAAGCAATGTGTTACAGTTTTTAAAATGGGAATAGGATAACATAGAGCCGTTGACCTGGTGTTTAAAAAAAAAAAGTAATCTTGAAATAGCATTTTTGCTATTTCAGCTTAAGGTGCCTGCTGCTACTTTTTGAGCTGATAAGTGTGTGATATTAGAGTGAAAGTAAATGAGGAAATGCAAGCAGAGGGTAAGATGGCAGTGCAATTCATCAGAAGCTTTTAGGTTTTGATCTTTCCTTTGTCTTCTATGTTATCAGCAGTCTTTCTCACACAGGTGATAATAGAGTAAGGTGCCAGCTGTGTGTTTTCTCCTCCCTTTCTGTAGGGTCTTGGATTCAGCATTGTGGGAGGTCAGGATTCTGCTCGTGGACGCATGGGGATTTTTGTGAAGACTATATTCCCAAATGGAGCAGCAGCTGCTGATGGAAGGCTTAAAGAAGGTATGGTAGAGAGAATCCAACTACATATAAAGGACCACAGTGGGATATTATTTCGGTCCACCAGAAGTAGTCAAGTACAGCTTTATTTAGGCACCTGGACATCAGCAAGAGGCTGGGGAGGATGTAACACACCCTGTTTGTCCATCCTGGGGAAGATCATTCATAGCAGTTAACTTGATTATATTGCATATTAAGAAGGAGTAGCTGCAGCATCATGGTTTCTTGTCTGTTTGGTTTTTTTTTTTCCCTTCCTATTCAGTGAACTTTATTTGCCCAAGCCATAAGCTTCAGTTTTTCAGTTGGAGAGGGTCATTGATAGCAGTGAAACGTATCTATCCAACCAACATCTGGCTTAAAGATGCTGGTCCAAGAAGGGCTTATACAGAGGGACATGCTTGGGAAAGGCTGTTTTGGGCCCTTGTGCTCTCTGAGCCTCTTGGTGTGATTTTCACATGAATCAACAAGTAAGAGTCATAACCAGAAAAAGAAAAGAGGAAGGATGGAATTGGCAGTAAGATCACCCAGCTGGTTAGAGACACAGATACATCCTGATTTTATTACTGCTTTTCCAGTCTTATTCTCTGAGCTGGACATATAGCCTGCTCTGTGTGTGTTTGCACCCTGGTCTGAGTGCTGTGCTAGACAGACAGACTCTTACACGCTGTTGAAAATACAAAGTGACCATGAGATTAGAGCAGTGGTTTACAACTCTTCTGCAGGGGCTGTGTTACTTCTCTTCCACAGAAAGCTGTTCCTGTGTTACTTCTCTCAAGCTGCTCCTGTGTTACTTCTCTCCTTCTCATATCATCATTCCCCTCTTTACATCTCATCACACTTGTATTTGAGAGTGCTTTTGGTGCCAACTCTCACACTTGCTGCCAGAGGGAAGCTCATGTCCCTGCAGCATAGGTTGTGCACTCGCCATGGGAAGGCAATAAATAGCAGCTGTCCCATAAACCCAGCAATCCTTTGCAGGCTATTCAGAGTTTGCATACTCTTTTTCTTTTTTTTTTTTTTTTTTTTTCCACTGGGTCTAGGAAAGGAGAGGAGGCGTAGACTTGGATGATGACATCGCCCCATCTAATTTTGCACAGATGCAAGTAAAATTGCAGAAAGTGGGTCTGGATTATGCTGACCCTCTTTTTAATAAAATGAAGGTAGATCAACACAGCTGGGTGTAAGTAGTAAGACCCAGAGCCTGGAAGCAGGTAGAATTGTGATGGGACATGTTTGTTGGGGTGAGAAGGGCATTTGCTATCACAGTGTGTGGGCTACACACTTCTCCATCTGCAGGCATTTCATAAGAGAACACGTTTGCTTTCTGCATGTGGATGCAAGGTTAGTTTTCTATGAACAGGCTTTGGAGCGATGTGCTGTTGTCTTTCACTTAGATTCCCATTTCTCCTGTTGATGCTCACAAAAGAAAGGGAGTTTTATAGTCCCTTTGGACTTCATGTTGTAAGCATCTATTTTCAGACTTTAGTTAAAATCTGTAGTGTTTCAGCTTGTTTGTTAGTATGAGAATGCCATGTTAAAAGATCTGTGCTGAAGAACAGTCTTTACTCTGCCAATTCATCACTATTAACTTGTAAAGGCATTAGGACAAGTGAAAATAAACTGAGAGCAGTAAAAGGCTTTTTACTGAGCAGTTAACTGGAATCCTCATAGTAGTGAGTCACCTTATGTACAGGAAAGGGTTTTTACATCTCTATAGTCTGTATATTGCTGACTTCATTTTTTGTATCTAATTACCAGGGGATGAAATCTTAGAAGTTAATGGAGAGTCTCTACAAGGACTGACCCATCAGGAGGCCATTCAGAGGTTTAAGGTAACACAGATGTAGTACAGGAGGGGTTCATGCTCCTCTTCGTTCAGTGCCATTTCATACCCTCGGCTTTATATCCTTTTGCTGCCACAAATCACTGTATGCGGGTTTACTGGCAAGTGTTGGTGTATCGTGGCACCTTACTGGGGTTATTGATGTCTCTCCAGCAACTCAAGAAAGGTGTGGTGACCCTGACGGTGCGCACGCGGCTGCGCAGCCCGAGCCTCACGCCCTGCGTGACTCCCACCTTGCTGAGCCGCTCCAGCTCCCCCAGCTCCAGCGCGAGCGGTGGCATGCCGGTCCCTAGCCCTGACGAGGCGGATGGTTCCTCCTCCAGCCGCAAAGGACCTGGCCCAAAGGACAGGATCGTCATGGATGTGACGCTCAATAAAGGTGAGGGTCCACTGAAATGGGCTCGGAGCACAAAATCACTCCTTTTTAGCGGAGTTTTTGGGAATGGGCTAGCGACTCTAATGTCTGGGCACCTACCTGTGTCCATCTGATCTTGAACCACAGGATGGGGAAAAAAAACACCCTCTAATGCAAAAACTTCAGAAGAGTTCCCCCTTCCACATTTCGTTGCTCTAGAGACAGCAGGCTCTTAACAGGTAGCAGAGGGAGGGTGTGAGATACCAGGCAAAATGTGGATCAGCCTCTTGGTCGCCCAAGTGGCCGTGCCTTTCTGGTAAGGGGCAGTTCTGGGGAAGGCAAAGCTGCACAGAGTGCTCAGAATTGCCCAGATGAGCTGTTTGAACTCCTGCCTGAGGGTTGCACTCATTATCAATAATTGCATAAGATAAACTTAAAGCATGTGCTATATGTGGTGGGACAAATATGCCTATTTTAAAGGCTTATAATATGCTGATTTTAAAGGTTGGATTAAAAATCTGGAGAGAGAAGGTAAGATGTCCAGTGATTCCTACTTTAGGAATGCTGTTACCTGAAGGAAAGCAAAGGTGAAAGTGGACAAAAGTAATCACTGAACCAGAGATAACGTCTCACCTTTCTTTGTGCCTTTTTGCTGAGGAATGCCATGTAGATATTTAACAAAAGAGAGCAGTACAGTTGGCAGCATCTTCTGTGCTCACTTCTTCTGCAATAATTTTAAGTGACATCTTTATTAGATTGCTGCCCCCACTCCTTTGTGCCTTGGACCAGATCAGACCTTGTGTGACATTTCCAGGCAGTTCCCACGGCACACAGAAAATTTGCTGGGAGTGATGGATCTCGGAAAACAGGCAGGATCAGATATTTCCAATCCTGATTTCCACTGTTGGTCTTGGCTTCCTGACTGACTGCACCTAAGGCCAGCCCTGAAACAATACATGAGTCTTGGTCTCAGATGGGATGTGGGAACACAAACACTTGTGTGTCCTGTGTGATTACAATCTGCTACTTTTCTTTGTACTTTTTGTTTTTCACAGAGCCAGGGGTTGGGCTCGGCATTGGTGCCTGTTGTCTCACACTGGAAAACAGTTCTCCGGGGATATACATTCACAGCCTGGCCCCAGGATCAGTGGCTAAAATGGATGGCAGATTAAGGTTAGTTAAAGCAGAAACATGCTAGAGTGGTTTTACAATAAAATTGATTGAGGCTTTGTTTTCACCAGTTGGTTGATGTAGCAGGGAGGGGATTTATACATCAGAGTTCACCAAAAAGAAAACATTTAAATAAAGACATTCCAAAGTGGTATTAAATACCCAAGAAACATTATTCTGTGTGCTGGAAGCAGCACAATCATTAAGATTTGGGTTTTTTTTTTTAATTCTCTATGCAGAAAGCTGAGCCTAATAGCACCCTTTGAGAAAGGGGAGCAGCAAGAAGTGCAGCCTCATGTCTTTTTACCAGAGCTGCAGCCAGAGACCCCAGATTGGGAGGAAATTTGCAGAGCTCTGCTAAAAGCTCAGTCACCTGAAACTCTCTTAAAAAGAGCTGGGGGAGATGTTCGTGCAGCTGACTGTGCCTGTGGCTGCAGCAGCGATTTTTTGCCCTTACTGTCTGTCTGGCAGGGTTGCTGCAGGCTGACCTGCCCATCTCATTTACTCTGTCATGGAGTTTGGATGTCTTTAAGGAACTATAAGAGAGAGAAATAATCATTGCTAGGGTTCCCTTGTGCTTTACGTTGGATTAAGTGACAGGAAGTTATTTGCTGTTCCTCTCCTGGAGGCTTCATTTTTAAAAACCATTGGAGGAAATCTTCCACCTTTCTGCGTTCCTGCATAAATGCTGGTGGGCACTGGGAGCATCACTCGGGAGGGGAGGCTGTGCTGAAGACCCCCTGGGACTGCATGAACCGCACTGAGCGTGTGGTGTGAGCACTGGTGCAGAGAGGCTGAGCAAATGCCTTGCTTTCACATGGGTAGAGAGTGCCTTCTGTTTGCTTGCTCACCAGGAAAACTGTGATAGAGCAATTTGATTTTTTGGAATAAAGGAAGATGATCTTACGGTGGCATCCCTGCCAAAACGCTTGAAAGTGCCTGCCATATAGAAGTGTCTATAGGAGGCAGTATTCCATGCTAACTTGCTTTCTTGTAAGCCTCTTTGGAAAAGATTGCAGTGCTGGTTGCATCTGTGTGTAACAGCTGTATCATTTATTAGGTTTAAGTGATTGATTATATCCAGGCATGCTTCCCAGATTTCTAGCTTGCTTCTTTGAGACATTGCTTCTGTTGTCCCTTCAGCGGTTTCTGGCTCTGTAAGCCAAAACTTACAGGATGGTTTTGATTTTTGGAAAAATTTGTTAATCAAATACTGGCTTTGCAATACAGGAGAGGTTTGAATCCAGCTTCTCCGTATCTGAGTTTCCCCTCTCAGTCATGCGCCTGTGTAAGTGACTCCATTTGTGTAGTT
The DNA here is from genome assembly GCF_964188355.1 of Buteo buteo. Classification (NCBI taxonomy): domain Eukaryota; kingdom Metazoa; phylum Chordata; class Aves; order Accipitriformes; family Accipitridae; genus Buteo; species Buteo buteo. Next base: position 12,323,129 of record NC_134204.1, on the reverse strand, counting down.
TCTAATAGCTGTATAAATCTAAAAGATGGGCAGAGCAGCGGCATGATTACACAACTGATAGGTCACCCTTTGCTTTTCTGAGCCTGTACCAGAAGTACAGGTTACTGAAGGCTGTCACGTGCAATTGCCATTTTGCCTTTGGCGTGTGGACTCCCAGTGTGAACTCATTTCCATTGTCACAAGTAGCCCAACATAAATCAGCAGTAGTAGACTGACTGATAGTGTCTATTTAAAGCAAATGCTTTAGTAATTATGGAGAATGCTTTAATGATATCCCTAGTTGATGATCTTTTCTTTTGAATAGTTCCAGATGTCTGAGCACCATGAGCAAGAGTTAAGAAATTGGGAAAACAAAACTAAACAATCTGTGCTTTCCTTTCAGAAGAGGGTTTTTTTTTTTCCTTCTTTTTAATGGGTTCTGTAGGTTAATTTGAAGCAAATACAGGCTTATCATGCTCAATTTTTTCCTGGAGTAATTTCATAAACTCATATCTAAATCATGAATTTCTTATCAGTGTTTGTGTTAAGTAATTCAGTATGATGGAAAGAAACAGCCCATCTGAATCTTATTTTTCCTCTTCTGTGCTCAACAAGTATGTGAGTGCAGAACTGGAATTGAAGTTTGCTTTCACCCTGGTCCAAATGCAGCCAGCTTTCTCTGTTGATTTAATAGGGTTTGTAGCACTGACAGTAAGTGTGGAAGGGATCTCTGGACCGTCCTCCCGAAGTCAACAGGAGTTAAAGCACTCACGTCACTGGGAACAAGAGCTAGACTGGCTTCTTTGCAAGTCAGATCTTTTCCAGACACTTGTATCTTGAAAAAGCTTGGCCATCAGTTGAAAGCACAAATGTTTTTGTAAAAGGCGGTTGTGATTAACTGGCTCTACATCTCTCTGCAGTCGGGGTGACCAGATCCTGGAGGCAGATTCGGTGAGTCTGCGTCACGCGGCATTAAGTGAAGCCTACGCCATCCTGAGTGAATGTGGCCCGGGTCCAGTCAGCCTAATCATAAGTCGGCACCCTAACCCGAAGGTGAGGAGAAAATGTGTTAGTGTATCTGGGTTGATTTCATCTGGTGCTGTAATTTGAGTCTTGCTGTCAGGAAAGCAGCAAATGAGGAATATCGGATTTTTCTCTCCATGGCCTCTGTTGTGCAAGAAGTCAGGATTGTAAAGATGCCTTCCAGTTTTGTAAATTGTAGCAATGTTGGACTGTCCCTGCTGCTTTTCACTTGGTCACCCACTGATCAAATGTAATTTTCCTGGAACTACTCGAGTGAAGTGTTCCCATCTTTCTCAGTACTTGGACCAAGTGGCAATGCAAATATGGCACAAGTCCTGTTTCTCCTAAAAGTCACTTTGCAGTTAGTTTGTCTTTGAGTAGGATATTATTTAGGGCCAGGAGTATAAATATCAACAGATTGAACTGATCAACTGTAATAAAGTAGTAGGAATACTGTTTTTAAAAACATAAAATCTGTCCAAAGATCAAAGTTTTCCTTCAGGAATTAAAACGTGAGAATCTGGAATGTACTGCTACTGTGAAATCTGTGCAGGGGCAATTTGGAAATAAGGCTGTGTTTACAAAGTGAGTATTTTCAAGCAGTTTTTAGAAATTGATGATAGAAGATAAAAGCCTTTTAACCAAGCTATAGGGAATAACAACTTCTTTTATTTCAATATTTCAAAGAATTTCATGAGTGTACAAAACCTTCCTTTTTAAACAGGAATGAAGCTGTAAAAATATTTGCATTAGTGGGTCCAGAGAGCTCTGACTTTTGAACTCGTAACTACAAATGGAGGCCTTAATAAATCCATATCTAGGAGAACTCAGGTTTCTTATTTTATAATTAATTGTGTATTTTCTGCTAAATCAAATATACAAACAATAGACAAATAGGGGTCTACTGTCCAGAGTTTATTATCATTGCTGCAAGGCCTTGTGCTGCTAAAAATAAAGCGGCTGTGGTTCTGTTAGTTAAAGGTAAGCAATGAGTGGATAAGAATTGGGCTTATAGCCTAAGATAACAGTATTTCTAGGGAGTCTGTATGCTGTGCTGAACCAGCATGATGGTTCAATTTGATTGCGTTATTAAGGCATTTAGACTTTTTGGAGAGTCTGTAAGTAGCATGAAATAAAAACTCCATGGAGTGGAGCCTGCCCTCTCTCCTCTGTCCTTCATCTTACTGTGGTAGTGGCTTGAAAGCCAATGAGTGACCTAACCAGGTATCTGCTGAGAAGATGAACTGAGTTAAGCTAATTGCTTGCTATTACTCAGTAACAGAGGGAAACTATTAAGTGGCTCCTATTACAGTTTTCCATAAGTGGTATTTAAAATGACAACAAATCCTTTGCCAAGAAATGCTAAGAAAAGCTAGAAGTTGAGTTGGAGAGACCCTAAAGCATTTTTTCCTCCCAGGGGAAATCCCCCCCAGATTGAATCTACAGTCCCTCATAGCTGGATCTCTGAAGGAGTGTCCATATGGGAACCCATATTTATCATTATATCACTGTCACCCTTTTTCTGACAGCACTGGGGGATCTACAGAAGTGTGTGTGGTATTTCATTTTATTAGCTTTTAATAATACCCCAGCCTGCAGATTGTACTTAGGAATTAGCTTGGCCCTTTCCAGTTTGATCTGCCTGAGGCGTAGCGGATGTTAAAAATCAGAATTGGCAGAGCTTGCAGAAGTGTGGATTTTCGGTTAGCTTTAAACAAATACTGCAGTCTGCCCAGCACCTAGTTTTACTCTTGGGACATCTTGTACTCAAAGGTTTGTGTAAAGGTCCTGGAGCATACTCTGAGGGCTTGGTCCATGTGCTGTAGGAATCCCTGTGCCCCAGGAGCCTGGAGGCTTTTGGTTTGCTGTAAGGTCATGCCACAGGCTGAAAACAGAGATTTATTTCTACAAAGGCTCATGTTGTTTTGGACATTTTTATTCTTAATGTCTCATTTTACGAGACAAAAGGTCCACAGTACATTTTGTTGCTGAATATGTTCACTTCGGTGTTTTCATGTACTTCCAAGAGAAATACCACAAAATTTTCTTTCTTCTTGTTATTCTGAGTGAATGTGGCATTTAAACTATGTTTAAACTGCCGAGTTTGTCTTAGGAACCTTTCAAATCTTCATGGTTCAGAAAGATTCAAGTTTCTAGTCTCTATTTATGCTGAATTTTAATTCATGTAAAGCAATGTGTGTAGAAATTATTTTTGACAGAATTAACTTGTTTTCTGTTTTTAAATATATATTCCTGCAGACTAGTTGTTCCTGTTATAAAATTATATGGAGTTTTCCAGTAATAAGAATTAAGTGCATGGCAGTAATTCAGGACAAAATTAGCAAATATGGTAAACCAGTATTTATTCTTTAACCAGGGAAACATTAATTACCAATTACTGATTTAGGTTTTCTTTTTAAAAGCAAGGAGAAATGAAAATTAAAAAGACAGCTAATATCTTGGGAAGTCTGGTATTTTTCCGGTAGGTTAAGTGTAGAATATCTGCTGTTGCTGATGTACGCTTGTACAAAGCAGTCTTTGTCTATTTTAAAGTAATATTTTCTCGATAAATCAACGTACAGCACTTAATTGAGTTAAAATTGTGCTGTAATGGCTTCATTTGATTTCTTTAAGTCTGGTGCTGGTTTATGTGTTTGCGTAATGTGGCATTTGGATGTGGTCTTCATGAAGTCAGCAGGCTTCTGCCTCCTGGTTTCTGCAGGAGAGTGGCATGGAAGGAGTCTGAATCAGGGGGCCAGGACTTGGGAGCTCTCAACTAGGTCTTCTTTACTGTATCTTTAAAAACAGTAGCATATCTGAAATGAATCATGTATTTGTAGTGGTAAGTGGTCAGATTTTCTTCTCCATTTCATCTACTCAGTTTGATCTCTGTCTTCCCCTTGACTTTAGGTTTCTGAGCAGGAGATGGATGAAGCAATCGCGCGAACTACCCACCGAGAGAGCAAGGATGTCAGCTCCTCTCACGTCACAGGTAGCAGCATGTTCTTCCCTAATCCGTGTCCTTTTCCAGATGCAGGAAGGTTTAAGGACATGCTCTTGGGTTCCCCAACATCAATATTTTGAGGACCCTCAAAACAGCAGAAAAGTTGAGGAGGTGTATTCACTCTGTCCACTGCAGAAATTTTAGCAAAAGTTTCCAGTTCTTGTTTCTCTAGGCTGCCACGATCTGAAAGTAGGATTGCCAAGAGGTGGTTGCTCTATCCTGTCTTCAAGATGAAGCACAATGTCCTGGTAGGGAGAGGACAGGAGGAATCAACTCCATCTGTGTACACTTATCCATGTAGATGGCAAAAAAAAAAAAAAAAAGTATTGTTGTGTCCATTTGAAAAAGTTCAGATATTGTCTACTGGACTATATGTTTCCATTTTAATCTTTAGGGTCGTGTCAAAATGTGTGCTCTGGCATTTGGCCGATGCTTTTGAACTCCAGACTTAGCACTTCCAAAAATCTTACAGATGAAAGCAAACTCTTGGCAATGGCAGAGTGACTAGTAAGGTGATTTTTAGACAGAAATCTTAGATTTGTAATTACCCTCTTTATATATGTGTCAGCTAAGACCTTTTTTGAAGTAGACCTTGCCCGTGGCTGCTAATTTGTCTTTCGAGGTTGCACGTAGTCAGCAGCATGCTCCAGCAGGTGAGGAAGACCATCTCCTGCTCATCTCTTGTTCATAGCTGTGTCCTGGGCCTGGCTGGTGTAATGTGTCCCTGATAATATTTCACTTTATCTGAGGGACAGCTTGTGAAATGTTAAATAAATCTCACTTTAGAAAAGCAATTCAGGTAATAAGTAAGTGGGATTAAACGTAGCCCCCAGCTCAGAAGGTGAACGAGGTCTTGTTCAGATATGTGGACCACAACTTTAATTTTTGGCATCTAACTAAGCTGTGTTTAACAGGAGCTGTACAAAAAAGTCCATCTCCTAGTGTGAAAGCCAAACAAGGAGAGACCTCATCTCCCCTCAGCTGGACTATGAAACGCTTCCTGGAGCCAGCAAGCCGGGTAAAAGGATTAGATGCAATAAAAACAGCGTCTGCTTCAAATTCAGCTTTTACTGCAGCTCTTACTTGATCAAGGAGTTCAAAACCAAACCTCTATGCTCCTTCCCTGTCACATGGGCTCCGTAAAAGGGTTTGTTTCTTACGTCACACGTTTGAATCGTGACAGCAGCAAGCTCCTGTTCATCTGTGTGGCTGTAGCCTTTGGGAGTGATGTGCAGAGCACGGCAGAGAAAGCAGTGGGCTCCCACCTCCTGCCACCTCAAAGGCATCCCTGCTTTGCGGGACACAGAGACGAAGTTAGCAGGAGAGACCTGAGCCTGTGGGCAGAAGGCTGAGCGCTTGGTCTCTCTGTATAGCCGTTGCAGTGGAAAAGTCTCTGGTTTTCCTGAGAAAGCCAAAGAAGCCATACAAACTGTGTCCAGGGGTACAAACCCTTCCCTTCTCTCAGTGCAGAAGGTGTATAAAGAGAATTACACAAGTAAATGGTTTCATTCCTTGTTTCTGCGTTGAACCACATCTGCAAATTAGTGGGCTTTGGAATCCTTTTTTATTTATTATACTGGCTAAAAATGTATTGATGTGCAGCATTTCAGCCTTCCAAGTTTGGCAGTTTGGCTCTCGATATACTGACAAGTCCTCTATTATAAAAAATGGTTTTAAGCTTCCTTTATTGACACGCCAATGTGAGTGGAGTTTGTGGTGCTTGCATGCAGACAGGGGCTTTAAGCATCGATGACAGCTGGTTACCAGGCTCACTTCTTTTTAGCAGGGATCTGTCAGCTCTGAGGCAGAGCTTTCCCAGTACTTCTCGCCCGACGGTACTAGCCAGCTCCCGTTTTCTGATGCTGTAACTGGCTCCTACGACGAAGAGCAGCTCCGTCAGAAGAACAGAAACAGTTTTTTGGATGATGGCTCTCTTCTTCCTGGCAACCTTAGTAAGCGGTGGAAATGTGTCTGGTCATTTGGCTAATGGGGGGGAGAGTCACTGGGCGCTGGTTTGCTTTACAGGAGAGCTACGGTGATTCCTGTGCTGGTAAGAAATGCCCAGCAGCATAGTGCAAGCCAGTGCTGATCATATGAAATTCTGGAAAATGGAAGGGGTTTACAACAATGCACATAAATGCCCGTTTCCATGGTATTTTGTCCAAATTGCTGCTCTGATTATGTGAAAATGACTTTATTTGATTGGCTTGGCCAAAACCAGATTGACAGCACTTCAGGGTTTTTTTTTCAAATGACTGATGATCATCTGATTGATTACATTTAAATGAAAGTGTTCATAGCTATCTCAAATACACAATTTCAAAATGTCATATATAGCAGTGTAAAAACAATCAAATGTTCAATTTGATATCAGATATTTTGCATATGTATCTTTCTCCCCACAGTAATTGACTGAAAGAATCTTGCATTTCTTTACTGACATGCACCTGATCTCAAATTCAAAGGATATTACATTTGGTTTCCCTTTCCTATGCTTCTCAAGTATTGTCTACAGTTTATTCTTCTCTGGAAATTCATTATTTAATGCTTAAAAGCATTTTTACATTTTAAAATACCCACAAAACAAAGCAAAACAAAAAAATTTTCTACAAAATAAGGTGCAGTTCTTTCTAAGAAAGATGTGGAAAGTGTTCTTGGGTTTACTAGTCTTTAATTTGAAATTGATTGTGGTGTGCTTGTGCCTTTGTTCAGGAAAGCATTTTTCACTCTCTGTAAGTTGATGCAGGCAGTCCCTGAGCATAGATTTAATCAAAATGTGAAAAAAATTCTGTTGTTTAAAGTACACATGCAAATTTGCATCTTTTTCTTCTTTGGGTCATAGTCATAATTTAGAAATAAACTGAAAATAGAACCAGATGTGCCATGAACTCATTTTGGGAATTACCCATAAACTGTAGGGCTATCTGCTGTCCCTCTCACTGTTTGCTGTAGTTAGAGAGAGGACATGAAAAACCTGCTTTTTGCTTTGTGAAGAGAGGTTAAGATTCCCCTGCAAACAAACCCACGTGTACTCTGCTGCAGTCAGATGCATGGTATTAAAAATCATCTATAAATGCAATTAAAGTATAACTTTTTTTTTTTTCCTAGCTGCTAGAGAAGCAGGAGTAGCAAAAGCAAATGGTCTGGCTTCTCCAGCTACTGGGAGATCGTCCAGCCTTCACAGCAAGCATGTGGAGCCTGTCCGACCTGGCATCCTCAGCGACAGCCCCAAATGTGCCCGCAGCCCCTTTCATCGACAGAGGAGGGTTGTTTTCTATGATGGTGACGTTAGTGATGACAACGAAAGTTCCCACTTGCAAAGAAGTCAGAGGGTCAAGAGCCAGGAGGATGCTGGTATTGTCATTACAACCTCATCTGTAGAAATCGATGATGAGAGCCAGGACAGTGAGTCACCTAGATGTAGTGGCACCGAGACATCTTCCCCTGTCTGCAGCAACTCTGTGGAGTCTGCAGACAGCACACTTGAGCAAACTGACTCTCCTTTCTTCCCCATCATAGCATTTGATTACTCAAGTGTGCCTGAAGTTCGTCTTGGCAGTTTGAGTTTAAAGGAGCTCCGGGAGGCACAACTTGAATCTAAGAGATCGCCAAAACTTGAGCACAGAGCAGTCACAAGAGTGAAAAGCATGATGAGCACTGAGTGCCGAAGTCTTCAGAGACAGAGGATGGAGGAGCACGGCTCTTACAACAAGCCTGTTGCGAGGACTCTCCCTCACAGCAAGAAGTGTGAAGCACCTGATGGGGCTGGGCAGGGCCAGGGTGAAATAGTCACTCTGGTTCGCAATGAGCACGAATCATTTGGCCTGGATTTGGAAATCCAGGCCATGCCCTTAAAGGTTGTTGTCACAGGGCTGCGGCCAGGTGGAGCAGCAGAAATGGTAATTTTTTAATTTGGGTTGCCTTGTTGTGATTTGCTTTTACTTTGCAGGGATGATGATGATGATTATTATTATTACTACTACATGCAAGGGAGACGTTTGTCTCTGCTGGGCAAAATGTTTCATCCCATATTGTTCTGAAACTTCTGTTAAATGAAAGGTTTCTGATTCAGAAGTGTACCCTGGCTGATTCAAAACTAAGTAAGTCAAGAGGTAGATTTACTGAGATGGACTCATCCCCACTTGCAGTCACAGGTCTGAGGGAATACTATTCTTTTGTTTCCTTTCCTTTTACCAGGGGCAAAGACAAAATAAGTAAATGCTGGTGGTAAGAATGTTTATTACACTCTATTATTTTCTATGCACATATTCCTGTGTTATACAGATCTGGTACCAGGAGGCCTTAGGTGCTGGCCAGGTTTGCCAAGCGCCATGGTAGTACCAGTAACACATTGCTCTTCTGCATCTCATACATGCACATATTAATGTGGATACTTGGTTCATGCTGGATGTGGAATTGCTGTCCTAGATGCAAAAATGCAGAGAGAGGAAGGAGGATATTCTGGTGTACAGGGCTGGATGTAGCATTTTTAATCTAGTTAGTGGCCACTAGGGTAAGAGGGGATATGTTGTAGCAGTTTGAATTGGGCTGCGAGAGCTGGGGATTTGGGTTCTGCTCCTGCCTTTTTCTCTGACTTACGGTGCGGTGTTTAGAAACATACTTAGGGTTTTATCTTAAGAGCTCAGCCCCTGTCCAATTTAGTTATTTAGGAGGGTCCCATTGGACCAATGGGAGGTTGTGACCAGGAATATAATTCATACATGAAATGCAAAAATTATAGACAGTGTTCCAGCCCTGAAGAAGCTAGGGCTGATTCATGCCAATTCATTTAAATGAAGAGGGCTATGTCCTCCATCCTGATACTGATCTCTCAGAGAAACCAGCAGCTCTTTTGACCTTCCTGTTTCAGATTGATCATTAATTCCTCTCCTGGCAAAAGCACAGTCTGCTCTTTATTTATATGTTAGCAAACTGACAGCAGTGGTACCTGTGCTCTGCAGTGATGTGAAATAGGAAATGTTGCTTATAAGTCATTGCTTGCTTCCCTGCAATCTTTGACCCTGTGGCAGGGCTTCTGATGTGTATTTGTAATTTCCCCGAATTTGTCGTTGCACCAGGGATCAATGGGCAAGATGGCTGTTGGAGATGAGATTACCACCATCAACAGTATCCCAGTCAGTAAGATGACGTACGAGGAAATCTGCTTGCTTATGCAGTGTCTTCCCACGTCGGTAACCCTGGAAATCCAGAAAGCAGCATCAGGTGAAAGAGTAGTTTTGCTTTTTTACCATTTATTCTGAGTAGCAGTGAAGAGAATTCCCTTGGATCAGCTGGGTCTTGATCTTCTGCCCCAGGTTCCCACATTGATTCAGGTTAAAAATGGGGGGTACATTGTGTCTGCATTGGTGAGCCAGACAAAGCACTTCCTCACCAAACCAGGCTTCAGGGTCCTCCCTAGCACCACAATGAGGGGAGCAAACCTACACCTGTGTGAAGCATTCAAAGCTCCCACTTACAGTTATGTCCCTCCTGCCAGCATTTGCAGAGGTCTGAGTCATTTCATGCAGACCTGGAGCTAACTCAGCAACAACCCTGTCCTGATAACCCATTCTACTGCTGTGCCTGTCCAGTAAATATATTGACCCTTTATAATCACATCTGTCTCTCTTAATCTGAAGTTCAAGTAATGATTTTATGAATGGACAATAAGATAATAAAAGCCGCCTTCTTTCCCTCCTTCCCCTTCCTTTTCTTTCCCCTTTCCCCTTCCCCTTCCCCTTGTCAGAATTCTCTAATGTGCAGAAAGATGAAACAGAAAACCTAAGAAAACTAGTATCTTATCAAAATGTTTATTTGCATGTTTGTTATAAAAGTTTTCTAATTTGAATTGAAATATTTGATACCTCCTTAGTTTCTGCTCAGGGCTGATTTATGCTGCTACAGCAATATATGCATCCCCACAGACTGTACAAATTACGTGGTGTGGAAATGAGTGTTTGAAAAAGAAAAGCATACTTTTCAAATTCAGGAAGAACAAAATATTTTGCTTCATTCTAGCTTATGGTCTTCTTCGTGTACCTATTAATACCTGGGAGCCTAAAGTGCTTCCAGATGCTTCAGTTCCAGTTGTTCTTTAAGGAATTCCTGGCTTGGCAGAGTCCTGTTCTTCTTTCCTTAGATTGCTGTGGTTTTTGCAAACTAATAGGATTGGGTAGGGGCACATTGGCACTCCTTTATTAGGCAGCTCTTCTGCTTTACCCTTCCCCTCACCCTGCCCCACTGGCAGAGAAGAGGGTCTCTTCAGTATGTGATCCAGCATGCTGAAGCAGGGCAGTACTTCAAATCCTAACCAGGCTGCTTCAGATTGCTCTTCTGATGTGTCTTCCACTTTGTTGACTCCAGTAGGAATCTGCACGTCTTAACATGGGTACCTAAGTGAAGTGGTATGGATAATCCCACAGGTTTGTGCAAGGAGAGATGCACTGGAACGTTTGAATGAGCAGGAAAGGATGCTGACTCTGTCAATACACCCCTCCTTCTCCATGCACTTTCTGGGCCTCTTCTGGTAGCAACTGGCCTCTGGAAGGCAGCTTAAATAGGGATGCCTGTCCCAGAAGCAATGTAGAAAGGTGCAAGCAGATGCTTAGGGTGAAGTGTTGAAAATTGAAGAGCTGGAGAAATGAGTGAACAGGAATGTGTTGGGAGTGCAGCAGTGACAGGGAGCTCAGTGTGTTGCCCAAGAGTGGGTTAAACATGTATTGGAAGCAAGTAAGGATCTGTGCCAGAAATCCAGTAAAGCCCATATGCTTAATGCCTGTATAACGTCACCCATGCGTGTCACATTAAACACCTGCAGAAGTGCCGAGAGAATCAGAGTCAAGTTATTTATGCACAGCTCGTCACTGCGTTATCTGTTCACCTTTGTTTGCTATGCCAGGGCTTTGTGTACTATGTGCAATCTGTTGGAGACATCTTCGATCAAACAAGTAATGAGAAGCAGTACTGCTCAGCCTGATTTACTTCACACTGACACTTTGGTAGTTGGTTGCTTGTTCAAAAATGAGAAATAAAAAGATCATGACTGCTCACCTTGGATAAGTGGTTTGCTCCCTCCTGTGTGCTACTCAAATACAGGGTTATGATTAATTTGAGTTGTTGTAAACATCATTACAGAAGAGGAGGAGTGCAGAGCAAAAGGAAAACATGTAGTCTGACTAGGTGGTTGTCTCTTTTTGTAATAAAACCTGGTATTTTGTGTATCACTTCCTATATCTGACAGGATTTTGCTTCTTTTTTTTATTTTTATCATGATGCAGCTGTCAGCAGATTTACAAACCTCATCCTGTCTCCAGGGGTAGACAGTCAAAATCAGGCCGATGTCAACAGCATCCTCGCAACTGAGGAAGAACCGACTGCTGGGAAGCGAGAAGGAGCAGGTTTGCAAAATGCTGGTGTCGGCAGTGCAGTGGAGAGAACAACACTGCCACCTGATGCCGCGAGCAAAGACGTGCAAAGAGGTCCCACGAAAAGCAACCATGCTGAGGACTGCGCTGCCATCCCCGTCACTGATATCGATGACTTGCTCAGCCAAATGGGTGCTCCCGAGAGCAGGGCTTCACGCACCCCGTCGCGAGCGGAGAGCCCCCTCCGAGATGAGTACACCACAATGTGCTGCTGTGGGACTGACGAAGGCTGTCCCGGACCTGAGCCAGGGCCAGCCAAGGAGGAGCTGCTGGAAAAAACTGTGAATTGTGGAGCTAATGCACAAGGGGTTTTGGGGCTGTCTGTGTTGGACTCCATTAACACAGGCAAACTTTTTACTGTGAATAAAAACTCTCTAAATAACTATTCTAGGAATTTTAGCAGTTTAAATGAGGATGAGTTGCCTGCAGCAAACTCTCCAGAAGGTAAGAGGAGTGACCTGTTTCCAAAGTCTATGTATGGGGCTGCGGAGGATTCTCACTCGGACACAGAGTCTGTCACGGAAACCTTTGACAGTGCTAATGAGGTGTTGCTTGGGCTGTGCGCTGCTGCAAATGCCCCTGCAGTCTGTACTGTACTGGAGTCTGACGAGGAGCAAATTGAGATTTGTTGCATGAACGATGATCCACAAAAGCCCACGCAGGAGCAACATCTCACATCTGCAGCAAGCTCATCCTCTCTGTCACCGCTGCATCCTTACGGCGGCAAAGTTTTACAAACTGAGGGCTGTGCAATGTGTGGGTCACTGGAGACAAGCATCAACAAACTAGGCTTGGAAGATCACAGTGGTCCCACTCCATGTCCCTCACAGTGTTCAGATGTGTCCTCTGCATCCTTGTGTTCTCCTTCCTCAGTTTTCCTGCCAGAAAAAGACATCCTAAAGAATTCAGTCAGTATCCCTGAAGTTTACTCTTTCTGTAATAATGGTGCCTTAAGTACAGAAGAACAGATGGGTTTGGGGAACAGTAGTGGACATACGAAATGCTGTGAATCCATTGAAGAGGAAGGGTCTCTGCACTGCAAAAAGATAAGCTTTTGCTCTGCTAGAAATGTCGATGGCTTGGAGAACAATGTGCTTGAGAAAGAGGGATATCATGATGAGCAGAGATCCACATCTGAAAGTGAAACGGTGGTTGATGACTGTAATCATACTGTTAGTTATTGCTTAGTGAAGAAAGAAGCCAACAGTTTGTCTAAAACAGAGAGCAATCATGTGAATGCATCGTCATCAAGAGCAATATCACTCAGGTCTCCCTTTCCCACTAGATCTAAAGATCCAAAGGCTAATACAGCTCATGAGTTGCCAGGGAAAAATGAGAAAATTAGCTCTGTGACTTCAGGAAGGACTTCAAACGGAAAAGTCCAAAGCTCAGGCACAAATCACTGCAAAGGAGCTGCAGTACCGCACAGCCCATCCTCACAGAAAAAATCCTGTCAGGATTCTAAGGGAATGGCACAAAAAAGTATAATGGACACCCTTTTAAATAACCAGAAGACCAAAGCAGGACCAAAGCTAAAAGGGATCACTATCAAAAGCAAAGCAAAGGCAAATTCAGATTCTTCAGGCATTAATCCTACCAAAGTCAGTGGAGCTGATCAGAAAAGGGCTTCTGTTTCTCCACAGCTGTCCCCCAAACTCCTGGGGAAGAAAACACCACTGTCCCGTAATTCACCTACAAACCCAGATCCTGGCAAGAGCATTTCAGCAGCCTCAAGGACTCTGAAGTCAGAGCTAGATAATAAACCATCTCTGGTCATTTCTGAAGATTCACTTCTGCCTCTCCTGAATGGCACCAGCAGCCCAACAGTGAGTGGTGAAATGAAATGTGGCTGTGAGGAGCTAACAGGCGTGCAGCAGGCATTGGGAAAGCCAAAAGAAAAGCAAGTTTCCATGCAGCCTGCGATGTGTCAGGATAAGGGTGCGAAGGTGGATGATTTCAGAGCCAGAGATGGTCAGCCCAAAGTCACTTCATCTCCTCAGGGGATACCAAAAGTTGAAAATGTGAAAGGGAGGGAGGATAACCCTGGAACAGGCCTGACCACAATCAAGAGCATCTACAGTGCAGATGACCTTAGGCAATTAGATCTGCAAAACGTAGGACCATCTGCTGGAGGCTCTTCTTTGTTGAGGTCCCCCTTGGTTCAACAGGAGCAGCTGGAAGGGCAGGAGATCCAGCGTACTTTCATTGAGGTGAAGCTTTCCTCCTCCTCACCCTCTTCTTCCTCCTCCTCCTCCTCTGCCTCTTCCTCACCAGCATCGTTTTTGCAACTGCCATTGCTGGAGAAAACAGAAGAGACGAACACAGAAGTGCCTCGGCTGACTGCAGAGGTGGGGAACGTGCAGTATTTCTCGAAAGCGGATACTGCTGGAGACAGAAATCTCTATGGCTTGTCGAAACCTGTGATGAGGACTTACTCGATGCCGGCCCAGTTATCGGATCACTTGAGGGAGGACTGCCATGTTGCAGAGGTTCATCCTGTGCAAGGTCCGCAGGGCCACGCTGCAGAGGAGAAATACCCCCAGGCAGCGACGGGGATGTTAAAGATGGTCCATCTGAATCTGCCGAACGGCCAGAGGGGGAAGGAGCAGGCTTATGCCTCCAAAAGCGCCCAGAGGGTCCATGACACATCCCCCGCAGCCAGCGACATTAGCTGCCCCGCTGCCAATAAGCTGAGGGGCTTCAGGAGGAATTACTACTACTATGAGCTGAACTGGCCGCATGAACCTACCTCATCCTTCTCTGTCAAACAGAGGATCAAATCCTTCGAAAACCTGGCAAACTTTGACCGGCCCATTGTGAAGGCCATCGATATACACTCGGCCGTGAGATCACCGCTCACTAGGAGGTCGTGTGGCGGGATGGCTGCCGCGGCCAGCCCCGCCGAGATGCCGCGGGCCTTGCGGCGCAGCTTGAGCTCCTACGGTGGCAGCCCCAGCCCGGCCAACGCCGTGGCCAAGTCTCCCACCAGCGCAGAGCCCACGCGTGTGGCGGAGGGCGGCAAGGGGGAAGGAAAGCCCCGGCGGAGCGAGGAGGGCGGTGCTGGGGCAGACGCGGCCGCCTTTCCCCCCTCGGCCTCGCAGGCGCGCCGCAGCCGGGGCCTGGGGCGGCCGCCGCTGTCCCGCTCCAGGCTTCGGGAGCTGAGGGCCCTCAGCATGCCCGACCTGGACAAGCTGTGCGGAGAGGGCTTCTCGGGGCCGCCGCAGCCCGCCTGCTTCAAGACGGAGCTGGAAATCACACCCCGCAGAGCCCTGGGCGTGCCTGCCCGAATTGACGCAGCCCCGCCAGCCCGCTGCGGCCCTGCGGAGGCGGGTGCGATGGGGGTGGGTGCCAGCAGCCCTTGGGACAGCGGCTCGGGGACGCCGGGGTCCGCCTCAGATGATGACGTGCCCCATGGCAGCTCTCTGGATGGGGAACGCTCAGAAAACAGCTGGTCCATCAGGTTGGTGTTGGCTTTGTTACCGCTGCTTCGTTTTCGCCCCCGCAAGCCTCGCCTGAGGCAAAGCTTCCCCTTTGCCCCAGATCTGCCCCAAAGCGCGTTTCAACTTTGGCCCCAGCCCCAATTCCCCTCACGATTCAGGGTCCCGTTCTTCATGCTCTTGATCGCTTGGAGCTGCCATGCTGCTGTCTGGTGGCAGCCATGCTTCCGTGCAGGGTGAAGCACTTCGTCCTGGCGGGGCCGGGCTCCTTTTCTGTGTCCCCTCTAGCTGGTTTTGGTCAGTTTTTGGCCACCTTAGGACACAGCAGCCGCTGTGGAGGGGAGGCTGCACAGCGCTGGCTGCCAGCACAGCCCACAGCGACAAACGAGCTTGTTGTCCTGCCAGAATCAGTCTTCAGATGTAGCTGTCTCCTTGTTTTTGTTAACGTATGTTGCTAAAACCATTGGGGAAAGAGGAGGGGAGCAGAACGGGGACTGACTTTCAGAGTTAAATTGTCTTCTCTGCCCCTTCCCATTCTTCCAGCATACACCATTTCTTACATGTTTTCAAGATTTCTGCTTGTTAATGGGCTGGCCCTTCATTGTTTACCCTAATGCAACCTACGTTGTATACCTGAAATGTATCTCTACACAGTCTAGAAATAAAAAGCTGTCTTTTATATCTTTCTGTTCATTTTAGCTTGGATCAGCTACTTGTCTCAAGCCTGGACCAGCAAAAACTGCAATCTGTTTTGTCAGCAGTAGTACCAAAATGTGACGTTGTTGCTATGCTCCAAGAAGTCAAAGCACAAGTAAAGGTAAAAACCAGAAGATAAAACTAGATTATTGGTGGTATTTTTAAGGGTTTTCTTAATGGCAGATAAAATCTCTTCCGAACAGTTTCAGAGCTCCTCCAGTAGTCCTGTGGTAGGTTACAGTTGATGGTAGTTTTACTAATGCTGGTTTTTGAATGCCTGCTATAAACCCATAATAAATTCAAATGGCTTTTGTATAAGAAAGCATATTGTTTGTCCAGTGTGAAAGCAGTTTTCAGCCATGATAAATACACCTATTTTAAGTGGAGAACTATGCCTCCATTTGAGTCATTATTACAGCTGAGAAACTCCTGGGTTTGCCAATAATTGCACATCAGAATTTAACTTTCCACCAACCATCTGGGTCAGACTCACTTTCCCCACTGTGCAAAGGAAGCTCTGCTCCTCTCTTTGCCTGGAAACACCCCCCTTTTGCTAGGGCTGCAGTCATGGAAATTGAGTTTATTTTGTTTAATGCTGAACTGGTGGCTTGCAACAACAGAAATTGGGCGCTGGAGGGTTTGTAAGAGACTACTGTGACCTTTTTGCTCTCTTCTGTGGAACTGGTTATTGCATTAAGATAACCTGCTTCATTATCTCGGTGTTTAAAGAAGGCCTCCAAAGTGAAATGATTGGCAGAACATTGCTTCTCTGATTGCAATGTTTGTGTTTGTGTTTTTGGGATACATCCACATCGTTTTTAAATCAGAACAGAAGTTGATAAAATAATGACAGCACTGGAGGGGAAACTGCCATCTGGTCTGCATAACTGCTGGCTGAGCTGCATTTGGAGCATTCCTGAGTCTTATTCACAAAGGTTGCTGTTTCAAACGTAGAACAGACTGGGGGGAACTGGACCTCCCCAAAATAGCCAGCTTTACCTCCTTCCAGGGACAGCATAGCTAAAGCCTGCAAGTCCCAAGAGCTTGGTGACCCAAGAGGGTTTGGTAGGTTTACTGATGAAATTAGGATTGCATTGTACTTCTGGCCAAAGGTAATTAAGTGTTCTTTAAAGTATTTTGCATGGGGTCTTGGAGAGATTATTTATTTATGCCACTTTTCAAAGTCTGAGAACTCAAATATTTATAAAGCTGAATGCTTTTTGGAATGCACTCCTTGTCTGCATAGTTTCTTATCCATATTTAAGCCCAGTATGGCACGTACTCTGGAAAATTTTATACTAGTCAAATTCTGCATTTAAGTGTACAATAGGAGGGTTCTTCATGGTTACGCAATTGCTGAAAAATTAGGTGGACTGCCTGATCCGGACTGAGAGCTTCCCCAGGAAGAGTTTTTCATCATCTTTTGCTCTGAATAGTGCTGAATTTACTGCTTTTAGTAAGTGCTACTAATATATATATAAAAAAAAATGGGCATTTTATTGTTTAAATCTCTATGACTAATAATCTTTGGCTAACAGGCTAAATGAGGTGATCACTGGAGGCCCTGTGTGTCCAGTGTGTGGCCAAGTAAAGCAATAAGCGTCCATAGCCAGGTGTGTCTGTGCCCCATAGTACACGTGCTGGCTGAGGACAGCATTGAGAGCTAGGGAGGGAGGAGATGCATAACCTTGGCAATGGGAAGCTAGGGTTCAAGCTGTGTTGCTGACTGGCCCAGGATGTGCGGTCCTTGCACAATTCTTCTCCCATGTAAGCAAATGAAGTTGTGGTAGCAAGGGTTGGAAAGAACCTGACCTCTTAAACAAAAAGGGTTGCTATAGTACTTAATGGTCAAATATATGTGTGTGTTTCCATTACCCTCACTGCACTTTGAAAGGGGCTAGCCTAGATACTTAACTGATTTTATAATTTCTAGCCTAACAGAAAGCTGTTCTCACTTGAGTACAGGTGAGAAGGGTCTTAACATCTACAAATACTGTGCTCCGTTCTCCTTGAGCACTGATGGATCAGTGATGTGGAGCAGGGTGGCATCAGTTTCTGACATTGGCTCTGTGCATTGCAGGGACGCCTCTCAGAAAGAAAATTTTCCAGAGCCACCATTTGGCAAAAAAGCACACAGTGAGGCCAAGAATTTGACCATTGTTTCACCATAAAATGATAATAATCTGTGGTTCCCTGTGTCTTTTGAAACAAAATTAAAGGCAAACACTGAGTTAAAATGTTGAGTTTAGGGAACTAAATGCATCATTTAATGCTAAATAGATTAAGAGGTTGGTTTCTAATGATGTGCCATTAATTTTAGTGTTGGCAGTTTCTGGAAATGACTGATACTGGATGGGATCCCAGGGAAAAGCTGAGGCCTGCTTTCTACTCCTTATTTCTGATGCTCTGCCCCACAGACGGTTACTATCCCCTTGCTCTGCCAAATGCCTGCTTATAGCCCCGGTTACACCACAAAATGTGGTCTCTGTAACAGTGTCTGGTTTTGTCCTAATAACCGTTCAGAAGACAGCACCAGACTTGCTGGATGGGACTGCTTCTCTCTCATGGCAAATTCTGTGTTTTGGCAGTGGGCCATCACTTCGAAGAAATCAGCTTTACACCTTTGTTCTGGTCTGGAGCCAAGTTCAGCACTGGTGCAGACCTGCACTAGTCCCTTTCCTGTGCTAGATGCTCCCATTTCCACAAGAGCACAGCTTAGTCCCATTTGGATCCCTAACGGGCTCCTTACTCTCATGTCCCAAATGAAACAGTTTTTCCTGCTGTCCCATCTTAACTTTCCAAAGCTTCAGTTTGTGGTCACTACCCCTTGCAAGATTGTCCAGCACTGCTGAGAAGAGATTGATACAACTGCCCTGCATTACGTCTTTGTAACTGCCTTTTGAGGGGACGGAGAAGTGGGATAACAAGTGTTAGTAATTCCCTGGAAAGTACAGTGCTTGGTCTAGAAAGTGTATGGGAACTATTGAGTTTTGACTGCAAAATGTCAAGCAATGTGAAATTTATTACAGCCTTTGAAAATAAGGCTGCCCACAGTTTAATACCCTTCCACTGTCCTAATTTTGATTTTGCTTTCTAGTCTTGGATTGACTGAAGATATCTTTGCTGTCACCTGAGTTCTCTTGTCTGGCTGCTACTTATCTGTAGCATGAAAAGAAATGTATTTAATGTCTCAGTTTTAATTCCTTGAATTGCTTTTTTTACCTGCCAAAATCTGAGGGTACTGGGAATTTGTCATTTGTGCGGGAACTTTGTCTTGATCTTTGGTTTGTTTTTATTCTCCTTCCTCTCCACCTCCATTTTTCTGCTAGAGCAAAGAAGACACATACTTTGTAGTCTTGCACAAAGAAGAAGGAGCTGGCCTGGGATTTAGTGTTGCTGGAGGAATAGATCTGGAACAGAAATCAGTCACAGTAAGTGATGGCTGCAAGTAATTTTTTTGCAAAGCTCACTTTAAAGCAGGCTGGTGATTAGATCAAGCGCTCATTTATCAAGACTCACTGCAAGTCATTCACAGTCATAAAACAGTGTCTCTCAGAGGCGGCTGCATACCATCTGCTACTGAAATCACAGAGTGTCTGGGAAGCGTAATTTTTATTATTGGAGATGGATGCCAATTATGTTTTCAGTCTTTAAAAGTCTGTTACTGGATGGGGGGGCTGGCTAGATCTAAATCCTATGCATGTAAATAAAATTCTGCATGCAGTTGCAGTGCACACAACATTTTAGGGGAGATTTTCATTCCCAGTAAATGCTGTGCAGTGAAGTTTTTGAAGGATTTTGCAAATGTGAGAATGACTGTTACAGACCTCCATAAACATTCTGGATTTCACGTCACAAATTTGGTTTGGTGTTACTAAGACCTGCGGGTGGTCAGTAAATGAGGGTTGTTGTTGTTTTGATTATTTATTTTTTTTTAAAGTCTTATAAAGCATTCTGAACCAAAGATACTGTGTGCCATTAAGTGATGTCGGTGTGTAAAAAGTGATACCAAGCAACTTATATACTGTTCAAAAACAGATCAGTTGGATTGAAAAATTCAAGACAACTGGTGTCACGTGTGACAATTTCTTTGCACAAGATACCCATTTCAACTCTGCCCTGACAGAGAGAGATCCACTAAGTGCTGAGATTAGAAGAAGGGTATGTCCTCAGTCTGTGGGGCCTGCAGCAGCCCTTGCAGGAATCTTCTGGTTTTTGCTTTTAGACAAGACCAGTATAAGTAAATGTATTTTACATTAAGCAGTCATTGAGTTAGAACATGGTCACAGTCTAGGGAACAGACTCTACTTTTCTCACTACAAAGGTTGTGTTCCCTGTCTCTGGCCCAAACACTCGCAGTGTCAGCTGTGAGGAAGGGGACGGCTCAGCAGTGTTCACCCCAGAGAGCTCCTCACCTAGCAACTGGGACACTACCTAAAAATATGATCTTGAGCTCTCTCAGGCTGAGTGGAGCTCACTTTCTCCATCAGTGCCATTAGCCATGAGAACAAAAGAGCATGAGCTGCTGCTCTTTGCAGATCCTCTTTGTTCAGTGTGTATAAAGCATACTTCTCAGGTGGGGAAGATTTTAATGTCCTTGACCTACTGGGATTCTGGGTCCCAGATGGATTTAGGGTTGCCACTGGGTGGTGAGCTGCTTAGATGGGCTGTTCTGCCCACACTTGGGTGCAGAAATAGAAATGCCTAGTGAGTGTCAAGATGCTGAGGAGTTGAGCATGTGAAGGAAGGCAGCAGATGTTTTAGACGTGACCCCTGTATTCCACTTACCTCTTGCATTTTGAGTGTCTGCGTCTGTTACTGAGCCTGGTACTCCATCTTTGAATGCCTGCTTAGACTGGCTGGAAATTTATCTCCTTGGATCTGCAGGGTTCTATGGCAGGTGCCCATCTCAGCATGGCCCTGCAGTGAGAGGGAACTGGAGCCAAAGAGCTTCTCATTCCTCACTGTTGGTCTAGGCATTGGGGTAGATTCCTAGAGAAAATGCCATGCAGAATTGCGCCCACAGATTTGGTGCCTTGAACCTTTGCCCAGTGGACCTAGAACTGTGTACATGGGAAACCATATTCAGGCTGCTAAAATTACAGTGCCTGATAGGCAAGGCTTTAGATACAGGGTCTTGAGCCTTTTAGTCAGTTCTTTTCTGTAAATGGCACACATCTAAGTCTCAGCTGTTTACTCAAAGTTTAATCTTCTCTGAATAGAGTATTTTTTTTTCTCTAGAAAAAATGCATTTCAGGCCACTAAGTTATCCCTTTGCATCTATTTGCGTGATATTTGATCAGCCAAATTGAGATGGACAATGAAATACTTGTACAGCTGCAGTAAGTCAGAGCCTTTCTATGCACAGATGCTGTGCACTACTTAGAAGTGTGCATGTGAAAACAGCACAGGATACATGTCCCAGTCAGTGGGTATTTGGAGAGTGGGTGTCACACCCCACAATGTTGTTCTTGGTGTTTGGTGTAGCATGGATGTGGATTTAACCTGTGTGCCACTTGAAATATGTTAATTGAAGTCTTTTGATGAGTTCACTGAAGGCGTAAGTGATTTGTGATGTTACATTCTCTAGCTGGTTTTGGTTGTCCTTGGCTTAGAAATGACCATGCAGTAATAGCATGTTTTCCTCTGCTTTCCCCCCTCATCTCTAACTGCAGTTCTTGTCCAGTCACTTAGGCCTTAGTATTTGAGGGTGTTCATTGGAGCGAATGTTGTGTGCTTAATATCCAGGCAGTGGGCACTGATTGCAAACTTTGGTAGGGTCTCTGTGTTCACCTTGGCCTGTAGAGCACTATGTGTGGTCATGAGGTTAAAGCATCCTTAAGTTAAAATCTTTCTTGTAGGTCCACAGAGTGTTTTCGAAGGGAGTGGCATCTCAAGAAGGGACTATTCATCGAGGAGATCTTGTTCTGTCAATCAATGGCAAGTCTCTTGCGAGCTCAGTCCATGGGGATGTCCTGAATACTCTTCATCAGGCAAGACTATACAGATACACGGTTGTTGTCATCCAGAAGGAAAAAGACAAAGCAAACAATTCTTCCAGTCTTGAGATATCAGCTACTGGCAGAAAATGTGTGGGGTCTGGAAAGGATATTTCCATGGAAATAGGAACAGGTATGATCTTTGTCCAAGAACAGTTGGAAGGATTCCCTTGCAGAGCAGACTGAAGGGAAAAATGTCCATGTGTTTTAGATTAAAACCGTCTGTGCCTTATGTGATTGAAGGGAGCAAATGAAATTACCTTTAAATTTTATTTGTTCTCTTTGGAGCCTAAATGCAGTTTGGTTTTGTTTTGTTTTTTTTTTTTAAATATCATAACTTAGAAGGACATTTAGGGCCTAATCCAATTTCTGCTAAAGTTAGTGATTCCACATACTCTTCCAATCCAGGATAAACTCCTTTTAAATAATAACAGTAGTCAGTGTGAGAAAGCAAACAACCAAAAAAGAAAAAAGGAAAAAAAAAAACAACCTCAAAGAAAACTCCAAGCCCTGCAGTTTGTTATGCATAGGGACTGAACTTGCTCTTTGTAATAGCAGACTTCATACTGTTTCTGCTAAAAACATAGAAAAAAATATTTTGATATTACAGTAAGTGGAGCTAAGCCAAATCCAAGTCAGCCATCCCATAGGAAACTAGGCATAAATGGTTTAAGTGGAAATGTATCAGTGGAATGGTAAGTTCCTGTTTGGGAACAAGACAACATTTTAGTGTGAAGGCTGTACTTGGGGTGTTAGAAGCAGATCTTGCAAACGTTTTTGTAGAATTAAGACACAAAACACTTTAGTACCTGTCTGATGCTGCTGCTTTGGGAGCAGGGCATGACCTGCTTCAGTCCTCCACTGCTGCAGTGTCCGTGGGAGGGAGTGGGCAGTGGTTACAGCTTATTGCTGAGAGATTTGTTGATGTGGCTTCTCCTGCCTTCCAGGGCAATACCAGGCACTCAGCTCAGACCATCCCCAAACCGGTACATGGAGCTGCCATTCACCTGTTTTTAACCCCTTGGCCATAATCATTACTGTTTATTTTTTTTCCATAGCAGTTTTTATTGTTTTATGCTTTCACTGGGTTTTATAGGCCAGCTTTGTAATACAGCTTACAAGAAGTAGAAAGCACTCTGTAAATTAATGGATCAGCCTTTCTGGAATTGTTCCCATGGATATAATATATGTAATTACTTCAGAATCCCTTTCTACCCTAAGGTCCCTGCGTCTTGCACGTTGATAAATGCAGGATAACTGCTGGGTGCAGTCACTAGGGGGCAACATTATCTCATAAACAGCATAGTATTGGGTTATTAAGAACATATTTCCATCCTGCAAGGCAAAGCACATCTTCAAATGTTCTAGATAACATTTAAAGTTGTTTGAGATAACGGCAGTAGTAATTTGTGATAATGCAGACTGCATAATTTTTATATCCACACAGGGCAAAGAGGGACCTGTTTTCCAAAATTGTAGATTTATTTCCTCCTAAGCAAAATCATATTTTATGTCAGCTACAGCAATATTGCATTCTAAAAATATCTGCTATGTAAGAGGCAGGATGCGCATACAGCTAATTATGGTTATTGCCATAGATATGAGACCAGAAACAATTACTCACAGTATTTAGTGATTACAGATTTTTCCTTAAGAGGATGGAACATGTTTGTTTAATGCAACATTTCATTCACTACTGTTATTTGAAAAGATGTGGCTCATTGAATGAGAAAGTGGGAACAAATGAAAGAAAAAGAAATGCTCTCCACTCACAGTTTTTATAATTTTTCAGTTATTTTGTTCATGTTGAGAGTCTTTGCTAAATTTGCTAAGCTTTCATTTTGCAAAAAAAAAAAAATGCTTTGGCAGGTTTTGGTTGAACACACAAAATGAAAATGTCGCTGTGCGTAAATGCATTTTGTACTGTCTCCCATTCACAGCTGCAATCATACACATTCACTTCTGAGAAACTGGGTGACAACATGTTCTAATCTGAATATGAACTGAACTTTGAATTGCTTTGTCACTGCAGCAAAAACAAAACCAAGAAACACAACTTGCAATTTACTGTTAACTGCATAACAAGATGCTGTGTATATTCTGTTACAGATCCAAACCTGGATATGAATGATGTCATCTGTGTTGAATTATTGAAAACCTCTGCTGGCTTGGGATTCAGTCTTGATGGTGGAAAAGCTTCCATTGCTGGAGACAGGCCCTTGCTTGTAAAAAGAATATTTAAAGGTACTACAAGCATGCAGTGGATATTATCCCAGTTTTCCTTTTGTGCATTTTACAGACATTTTAGTTCTTGGACTCGATTTTTTTTTTTTTGAAGCAAGGGTGGTTTTTGTGGTCCTTGTTTATTACCACTTACTAGCCAAAGTGGTCAGTAAAAAAAACAGTCCCGGGAGTGGCTAGGGATTGTGTCTGCTAGTAAATGTTTGTGGAGCAATCTGATTTACTAAATATGATGCAGTTCCTTCCTGGGCTTGTCCACTATTCTAGACATTAAATTACAGCAGCAGTATTGTATGTAATGGTTTGAGAAGTTCATGCCTTATCCAGTTCTCTTTTCTAAGAAAAGGACAGTAGAGAGAATCAGTGTGGTTCCAAAGCACCATCCTGCATTATACCCAGTTATTAATTTTACCTCTTTTTTCATCTTTGCTTTTTTTTTTGTTAGATATCAGTATTAGCTTTTGCTAAGAATCTGTTATGTTTGTATTCAAAAACTGCCACTTTTGGATGCTTTGTTTGTCAGCAGGTAGTTAAACTTAAACAAACCATGTATAGAAAGGAAACCAATCCCAGAACTATGCTGTGATTTTAGTATGTCTGTCGTGGTTTAGCCCCAGCCAGCAACTAAGTACCACTCAGCCACTCACTCACTCCCCCCTCACCCCCAGTGGGATGGGGGAGAGAATTGGGGAAAAAAAAGTAAAACTCCTGGGTTGAGATAAGAACAGTTTAATAGAACAGAAGGGAAGAAAATAATGATGATAATAATAACAATAATAAAATGACAATAATAATAATAAAAGGATTGGAATATACAAAACAAGTGACGCACTATGCAACTGCTCACCACTCGCTGACCGATGCCCAGTTAGTTCCTGAGCAGTGATCCCCCTTCCCTGGCCAACTCCCCCTAGTTTATATACTGGGCATGACGTCCCATGGTATGGAATATCCCTCTGGCCAGTTTGGGTCAGCTGCCCTGGCTGTGTCCCCTCCCAGCTTCTTGTGCCCCTCCAACCTTCTTGCTGGCTGGACATGAGAAGCTGAAAAATCCTTGACTTAGCATAAACACTGCCTAGTCTGGGATTCAGTTTAGTGAAAAATACGGTACTTCCTAAAGGAAGCTGAAACTCTCAATGAAGCTGCAGCATTTTTACAGGATTACTTTTCAGTGGTTTATTCTCTCATCAAGGAAAAAAATCAAAATGGTATTTCCTGAATTGCTTATCCATTTCTGTTTGTGTTTGTTTTCCCCTCTTTAGAAATTGATTCTGAGGGTAAAGACCATGTTTAATTTTAAGCTCATTAATTTCTATCCTTAGATACAGTCCTTTTCCCCTCCACTCCCTGTGATGGCTGATATTGGTTAAATTATCATTACGGAAAATATACTTTCATGAGCAGTGAAGGGTGCGACCCTCCCTAGGAGCTGTTTCTGTGTCTGGTGTGTTTGTCCTAAGTTTGCTACGCGTGTGTGCTTTGTTCATCCCTGTTATCCGGGTTTTACAATCTACTGCATTATCTGCTTATTACCATGTTAAAATTCCATTTGAGAAAATACATCCATGCCACATACAACCTGTATGTTTATTTTTATCAGCCAGGTTTTCTTACAGCTACAGAGATAATGTACAGCATATTTCATGCACTTATGCTGCTTCCTTCAAAAACAGACATTTTTTCTGAGAACAAGGATTATCTTGGTTAAAATAACATTTCTGTGACATGCAGCATGGGGTAGATTGCTAGAGCTGAGCCGAACATAAGTGACTTGTACTGAAATTGCCACTGTTGGAAAAATGGTTTATTTGCTCTTCATCACAGGGGAAAGCAAATTTTTGTGGGTTTACGTTTTTTTTGCACTGACTTTTTTGCCCTTTTGCTCCTAGGTGGTGCTGCAGAGCAATCTGGAAACATAGAAACTGGAGATGAAATTCTTGCTGTTAGTGGAAAATCATTACTTGGCCTCATGCATTACGATGCCTGGAACATTATTAAATCTGTGCCAGAGGGCCCTGTTCAGCTACTAATCAGAAAACACAGAACATCGACATGATGGAAGCACTACATCAAATCACACTTGCTAAGACAAAACACTTAAAACTGGCTACAAGCTATCTTTGTTTCTAAAGCCACACAGAAGTGTCTTAATGCTCTACAGAGAGGTGCTAAGAGCCTTGGAGAACCACTGAGCAAGCATGTGATGAGCATCATAAAAATCTCACCTAAATATCGAGGATGAAGGAAGCCAAATGTTAAGAGACAATTTTGTATTATGTGGCAGTTTTAATGGAACTTCAAGACCTCTCCTGGGTTTGATTTGAAGTATTTTGACTGAGAAAAATAACACTGTGCCTGTCCCTGATATTTTTAGTATCTGCAGAGCATTGGGAGTATAACTTATGGTTGTTATCCTGTTGACAAGGATGGGTATTTAGATTGTACTGTATCACTTAGCCGTAATAAGACTTCAGGACACTTACTTAGGGTCTGGTCCTTTTTTTGTTGTAATAAGAGAATGTCTGGAACAATCTCACTTTATTCTTCTAAGTGCAGTTTTGCTAAAAATGCATGACAAAAAGAGTATAATTTTGCACAACTTTTATGCCTAAAACATGAGCATTTTAATGCAAAGCTGAAAAATCTTCTTAAAACTGATGAACTAACTTGGCATCCATCACAACTGAGTCTGCTCTTAGATGCAACTTGTATCTGAAATCACTTGGCATTAATGCAGTAAAAATCTGTGAGCAAAAAAATCACATCCAAATAATAGGTGATTGTCCACCAAGGTGTAGACTGAGTTGTTAGTTGTGATTAAAATGGGAGCGATAAAAATTGGGGTCTAAATTTTCAAATTTAGGCTTCTAATGTTAGGCACCTTTAATATATATATATTTTTAAAAAGGGGATAATTTCAAGTGCTGAGCACTTGCAGATCCCACAGACTTCAGCAATCACAAAGTATGTCTGAAAGTCGGGCTGCTTTTATTTGGCTGCAAGAGGCTAAGGCTGCCCGACTTGAAACACTCAAGCTGAAAGTGGTGGTCTAACGATGGGGATTATAACAGATTAAATCTGAACTGGCCATATTTCTGGCTTTTAATCGCTCTTTTTTGTTTTGTCTTGTCCAATATTTATTTTTGCTTGTGTGAGAGTGGGTGAGGATGTGTGTGGAAGATATAAGTGCACCTGGCTGCATCAGGAACAGGCTGATGCTGAGGGTTCTGGATGGTGAAACTGAAAATTGTTTGTGTAGACAGGAGAAACCATGGTGTTAGATACAGCAGAACTGACAGGGTTGCAATGCCACGGGTGCTTAGTTTGGATTTTCTCACCTCTACTCACAGTAGAGGTACCAGCAGCAGGCCATGCTGCTGAGTGTTTTTCATAGTCTGCTGTGTTGGCAGGAGAGCGTACGGGTGCAAGAGATTAGACTCTGTTATTTCTCTTCCTACATCTGGGATAGCTAAACAACATAAAAGAGATACAGGAGGAAATGGGCCAGTGTCCTTATCAGCTGAGAACAAGTTGTTTGTTCCAGAGTGCTCAGGTTGTTTGTCACATTAGGCTGGAGACTGCTCGCAGCCAACATGCCCAGGGTGAAGAGCTCTCAGCCTGGAACCGGTCCAAATCTGAAGTGCTGCCTACATCTATAGTGAGCCAAGACACTGCATAGCTGTTACAAAAAGGTCTGGGCTTGTCACTTGGCCCTACCCCAAGATCATACTATAGTTGAGTTTATTTACATTTATTCAACAGTGCTTGGAGCAGTTGCTTCCAGCTTAGTGGAGCACTTGCTTTGGTTCATTTCTGACAGCTTCATTAGACTCCAACTCGTGATATATAGAGGAAAATTCAGTTCTGCAAGGCAACCTGAGACCAGGTAAGCAGAAAAGCTGTGCAATGTTTTGTCTAAAAATGAATAGATTTAATTCTTTTTCCGTGACATTAGCATGTGAATCCAGGGAGAAATGCAGCTTTTGGTTACAGGAAAGGCAATACTTTACATAGTCCTACAGCTGCTTTGCCTGCAGGATTTCTGTCAAAACTAATTCAGGTTCAGTGCTGTGAAATGACTATGGAGTTGGGTTCCCTGTGACCCCGAAGCTCAGCTGCTCTGTTGGGACTGGCGCTTGCCTCCAGTCACCTCCATGGTGGGAGAGGCTTCAGGAGGATGCAGCACTTGGGGTCAGAGGACCACACTGAGGTTGCAGGCCTGTGCTGGGATAAAAGAGGTTACCCCTGCATGTTTGGTGAAAAACAGGGAGAACACATTTGGCAGTGACAATTAAATGGTGAGGCCTTGTTCAGGAATGACCAAAATCTGACTGTAATAGCGTGTATAATAGATACATAAAATGCATGTGGAATTTAATGCAGCGTAGTGAATACATACCTGTATACGTATAATACGTACAAGTGCAGTACTGACTTTTTGCTACTTTAATGTGGTAAATCACAGTTGTGTTTTAGGAAATGGCATTTTTTTTCAGTCCACAGTTTAAAATTTTGGAGGTTCCAATGCAGGGAGGCATATGTCTCCCTCACTCCTAAACCGGTGTGAGCTCAAAGGTAAAGTCTTCATTTTGTAAATTATACTTAATTTGAGGTGTCTTAAGATGATACGTGGTGAATATTTTCAGATGCTTATTTGCAGGTACTGTTCATTGTGAGTGATTTAGAAGGCTTTAATTTTTCAGTAATCGAATACTATACTGTTCAGTATTTTATTTTACATGCACGTAGATATGTGTTGGCTGAGTAACAGCAGAGGTGGGGATTTTTGTGTGTGATTCAGTAGTGGCTATAATTTAAAAGCTAGGTTTAATGTTTTAAGTCTGATAGTTACTGTGGGTAGAATGATACACTTCTCTACTAACATTACAGCAAGAAAAAGAATAGTATTTAACCCTGATTGTTTTTGTTCCTGAAAATACTTTTTTTTAATGTGAAAGAACAAGAAACATCTTTACTGATGCTACCAGTGTTGATATGATTACAGTAGTGTTTCCTGACATCTCTGTTGGGGTGACATTCCCCATAAAAGCCCCAGGATTTATGCAACATGGGTCTGCTTTATTACAAACAGGATGGGTAGACCAAACAGATGTAGTGAACCTTTGGTTGCGCACCTGGAAAAGTAAATGTTATTTTTCTGAGAGCCTCGTCCCGCCAAAATGACAGAAGATGTTGCATTGGTTCATCAGTATTCAGTAGGTTCATGAGCATTTTTGGCCTTGCTGTTTGCCTGTCGGTCCCCACGGTAATTCTTTGACATACCAGAAGGTTGGCCAAGCTCTAGGAGAGTGGTGACTCCCCAGAGACTTGCAGCTGCCTCTTGGAAGACCAAAAAAACAGGATGAAATTATGCACTTGGTCCACGACTGTTCACCAGGGACCTGAAGGCATTCCAGGTAAGGTGAATTTGCTCCTAGATGGAGAAGGTCTGATGGAGGGCTTTGCCGCTTCCAGGCCTGGGGCAGCTCAGTGTACACATCCTGGATATGAGAATGGGCTCTGGTGCGATACTGCCATTGCATATTCTGCAGCCTTTTGTACCTGGAAGTTCTTTCCAGCTTCTGTGGGGACTGCATCTGTATTAAGAACTGTGAGATTAGGCCTAAATGAGGGAGGGAGCAACATCTGATTGTTTTGTTGTTAAAAAAAATAGTATGAGGGCAGATAAGTATTAAACTGTTGAGTGATTTATGTTCTCTAATGACCCTCTCTTAAAATTAACCCTAGTTAATGTTCTGCAGTGGTTCTTGTCAAAATCTGAAGGAACTGCTCCCAGATGGGAATGTTTACCTGCTTCTACGTTTCGCGTATGTAAATGTACAAGTGGAAATATTGATGAATAGTAGACTAGATCATGTGAGAAATGGGGATCCCACTTTAAGTAGATTTTTTGTGTTAGGCTGATACACTTATTGTATGATACTGTATATTTACACTTTTATTTATATAAATAAAACTTCTTTTAATGAAAACTGTTTAATATGCCTTGTATATTTTAAAAAAGTGAGTGCAATAACATGAAATAGATTGTACATTTTTCAATTTGCTGTCTCTGTTATGTAAATCTGTATTGCCATAAACTGTTTTATTTGGGTTTTTTAGTGATTTTGAAAATAAATGGTATCCTTAGTACTCCTCTAGATACTTATTTCTGTTATGCCGATGTCTGTCTGGTCCACAGTTGGCACTGGCATCGTAGGGAGAGCACAGACAAAGACTAAGTAAGCGTTAATGCTGTCCAGTTGTGCATCTAAGCTAGAAGTAAAATACCAGCCTCTAAGAACTGTCATTCAGCATGAAGAGGATTAAAGCATTTAAGAAGTGTTAGAAGGTGTTGTATAGGACCTGCTTTGGTATCTTGGAAGCTGTGCTTTTTTTTTTTTTCCCACCCCTGTGCAAGGAAAACGCGGAAGGCAAAGGTGAAATGCGGGGTTTTCATCAAGAGGAGCAGTCTCTGGAGTGCATCCCCTATAAGCTGTACCTCCTGCCCAGCCCCTGGGCTGTAATGGAACAGGTTGTATGTGTAGGGAATATGTATATACAACTAGGTCTAGGCTGGTATTTCTTCTTGTCTTCCACCTACCCTGGAGATAAACTCCCCTTCAAAACCCCGCTGAGCTGGTGGAATGGGCTGGGGTGGAGGCAACCTCTCTGTGGATGGAGTGGAGCTGCAGTGGAGCTCATAGCGGGAGGTGGAGGCCATAAGCTCCCAACAGTGCACGTTTGCATCAAGTGGTCCACCTTTTTATGGACACAGCTGGCTTCACCATCACTGCACGGCAGCTCGAAGCAAGCCTGCCTTACAGAAAGATGAGGCAGCCCAGAAAGCTCTCCCCTCAGCTGCTCTGACATGGGGCATGCCAGAGGCGCCCCAAATCCCGCTCTGCCTGGCAGCACACGGACACGTCACCTAGTCACGGCGGGGTAGGCTGAGCTGGAGGAAGGAGCTTGTGGGTTAAGCATTTATATCCACCTTGCAGGCCTGCGTGCATTGCTCCGTGCTTGAGTGCTGGGTTGGGCGCTCGCAGCAGCAGCAGCACGTCTGGAAACTCCCACCCGGCTCACGGTACGGTGCGGTCCTGCCCTCTCCTCGTGCACGCATGGCGCTCGCCCATGTCTCTCTGCCGTGCCTTGCAAACCTCGCCGTTTCCTCCGGTGCACGGTGCTGCCCGAAAGGGCCGGGTGGGTTTTTCTGCGAGGGGAAGAAGGCGTTTGCTTTCCCGTGCCAGTGGCACGGAGGGCATTTCCCTCGTCCCTGGGCTTGTGCCCCAAAAGCCAATGTGTGTGCTTTCAGTTTCCTTCTCCGGGTGCTGCGCCATGAGGGTGCAAGTGAGCAAGACTCACGTGAGGAGGGATAAACACCAGCGCTCCTGCTGAGTCACCCTGCGGGAAGGGCCGCACCCGGATACCCGGGCCCTTTCCTGGACTGGAGGAGAAAAGGAGGAACTTAGCGGTCTCCCAGTCCCCTGCCTGCGTTGGGACCCCTTCTCCCCAAATCCCTCTCCCTTGTGAACAGCTGTGATGAGGGACGCTGTGGAGCCTGTGTTGTTGCACGGATGAGATCGTGCCAGGCGTAAAACCAGTAGCGTGGGAAGGGGATGGACGGGGAGGTGTGGGGTAGCACAGCAGCCCCCTTCGAGCTTGCTCCAGCACATCTGTCCCTGGCCAGAGCCTGGCTTCTCTCTCAGGGCTGTATGGGGAAAAGCAAAAAGACATTTTTAGCCATGAAGATCTCTGCTTTCCCCTCTGCCCTGCTGTCCTCAGTGCTGGGGCAGCCCAGCCCTTTCAGTGACTCCCCTGTATCTGTTCTCCTGTCTGTCCTTCTCCCACTTTCTTCTAACATATGGCATGAGCTGGGGCTCAACAGGTCTCAAGCCTCAGAGCAGCCTGGCTTTTGTAAGATCAGTCTTGAACGTCTTTAATTAAAATCTTAATTGCCTCAGACAGTGGCTAAGTAAAGAGGAGCGCACGAGAGAAGACACAGCAGACTTAATTCATAAATGGTTTATCCACTAAGACATACAATGTGGTAGGAAATTACATCTAAGTGTTACCTAAGTCAGTTGTCTTTTGGGGATTGGGCTATTTCTGAAGGCCTTGAGGCATTGGCAAATGGGGAACTTGGCACAAAAGGCAGAAGTTTGCAGTTTTGGGGACAGCTTTTTTTATTCCCATTTCGTTAACATACAGATCTTGGATCTAAATGAGGTGAGTAGAGACACCTACTTTGGTGTTTGCAATAGGGTCCATGTGTCTCTGGTGTAGCTGTTTATGGCTCCAAAACGTCATCTGTATTTGCTGGAATCTGTCAAAACTGACAGTTGATCACATTTGACCAAAGGCTAATGGTCGCTGTCTCTGTCCCCGCACAGGGGTGCTGTGAAGGAGACTCCCTGGGGGGGGGGCTCCCTGGAGCCAGTGGCCAGGCGGGAGCAGAGCATGCGGTGACCGGGCGCGATGCCCACGCACCCAGGGAGGTGATGCCATGAGGCAGCATGTGGGTGCGATGACAAGGGGAAGCAAAACCTCCCCCGGACCATGGCCCTGAGCTGCACTTCCCAGTGCCCAGGGCCACACAGGCTCAGCCCCAGAGCTACCCATGGCTGCGGGGGGCACGTCCACCCTGCTGCTTCCACACTGCCAGCCCTTTGCCTTCCCCTTGCCCTGGGCTGGGAGATTCAAAGCTCTGGTGCAGCAGTTTGGTGCTTTTTTTATTTTTATTTTTTTTCCTTTCCTATGCAATATTGGGTAATAGAAGCACGCTTGCAGCACCTCCACCCTATGTCCAGAACCACTGTATCAGTAAGTACATGGAAAGCAAGTGATGCTGCATTATCTAGAGCTGGTCCCTGTTGCTTCTGGTAAAGGAGATTGAGTCATTTCTCTTTGTCAAGAAGTATGGCTGAAGCCAGACTGTCATCACCAGCCCTTAGCAAAACCCCATTTTGGACTTTGCCTTTACAGAAAAAGCCAGCCATGTCTTGCTTTTTCTGTGTAGTCGTGTTCCTCAAAGCACTCGACTCAGCTAAAAGACTTCACAAATTAATGATGATAGCAATAAAGCTTTTTTTCCTTTTAAAAATATAAAATCCCTCTCATTAAATGATCATAAGAAAGAACATTTGATGCAAATAAACGTCCTTCCTCAAAACAAATTGTTGCCCTTCTACCCCACAGTGTGTAAAGCTGTGACTAGAAGGATGTTTCCTGACAGTCAGGGTATTCTAAAGTTAGCCAATGCTAAAACCAGAACCTTTTTGCCTTTCCATTGATAGTCCCGTATGCCGGACCAGACCTCACCTTGCCGTGCAGCTGAATAAATCTGATACCGTTGTGCTGAGCAAACAAGTTACCCGAAGCTGTAGTTGCTTGGATTTTTCCCTACCTAGCAAAGCCATTTTCTTGATGTGCTGCTGACACCATGGCGGTGCTGGGGAAAGCCCAGCTGCTGTCGTCGAAAATTACCTCCCTAATTGCTGATCCTGGAGGGACCTGGATGTGGCCTTCTGCCTTTGTCACAGCTCAGTCACATCCCTTTCGGAAGCACAAAGGGGAAGGTGCAAGCAGTAATCTGCCCTTAATCACTGCCACGCAGTAGGTGGCAAAGGTGGCTGTGATCCTGGAGTAGAGGAAGGAGGTGCCTTGACCTGGTCAGAGCATAGTAATGCAGGCAAAACCCCAAAGGCACAAAAGCCCAGTGGTGGGTGCCATCCCCGTGGCCATCGTCTGCTCTGAGACCCCCCAGGTGGGCGCTGCAGCAGTGTCACAGTGGTAACAGGGCTGCCAGTGTCCTGACAGAAGCTCCAAGGCCTCTTCACTGGCCTTATTCAGTGTTGCTGACGGTAGCTGGTTTCTTTTGATGTTTGCAGCTGGATCGTCTCCCGCGGGAAGGTGCTATGGCCCTTCAAGCAGTGGCAGTGGAATGAAGGAGCTGGTGCAGCTGAGCCAAGTAGTGCTCCTGGCGTCCTTTCCTGTATAGGAGGGGATGATGCCAAAGCCCCTGTAAAATGAAATGGCTGAAACAGTTTTATCTGAGGTCCCTGCCATTTCATGGGATATCTCCTGTTGCTAAAGAAGTGACACCTGCCTCCACAGTTTCAGAGGGCTTGCAGGCTGGTGAGATTTGCATTGCAAAGAGACCATGCATGAGAAGGGAGGGCAGCCTTGGCGTGGCTAGTTCCTTACGCCATCATCCAGACAATATAGTGACGCACTTGGGTAAAGAAAGACCCTTGTTTACAGCTGTAACAGCTTTTGGGACTATTGCTCACTGGCAGTCCCGCCATCAGACAGTCACCTACTTCATGGAAAATGCTGCCAGACTGAAAGACAACACATCATATCCCCAGCCCTTCCTGTCCAGCCTCCTTGCACCTCTATGGATGCACGTCATGCCCTCACACCATCTCGTGTTGACTGGAGGAAAATGATAAAATTCATCCCTTCCAGCAGCGTGTGCTAAAAATAAATGAGCAGCATACGAGACATTGTTTTTCAGATGACTTAAAAAAACATCCCATGGGGGAAGAGGGGAGGAGGAAGGTAGTGTTTGTTGTTTAATAATTTGTTTAGGAAATACCACTTGTGCATCCACTCTCAGGTGTGAGAGCATGAGCTGGCTGAGGGCACCGGGCTGGTTTTCACCTGGGCGAGCACAGTGCGAACGTGATCCAGGGCTGCACTTGTTGCTCTGGCAGGTGCCCACGGGCCATGGTAAATGGAGAGCACTACAGGGCAGCAACTGCAGCAGTTCGCTTCAGCAGGTGGGTTTGGTTTTGTTTTTTGATACCAGGTGCTGGTGGGTGAGTCATGTGCCTTCAGACAGCAATGCCGTGCCCCAGTGATGGGCTTTTTTTTCCCCCTGCCTTTTAGGGAGGAGCAGGTCACAAGAATCGTGGCAGTGACCTGGCTGGAGAGGGGCCAGGCTCCGGCAGGCAGCGGGTGAGGGTGTCTGGGTGTTTTCACAAGGCTGATGAGTCTTAGGAGTGTAATTTGCTGGTAAAGCTGTGCAAAAATGCACTGCGCAGCACCTGCGGTAGCATGTGGCACCACGCCGATGGGCCTTCTCAGGACAGCCTCACTGATGCTCCCTGAAGAAAAGCTCTTTCAAGCCTCTGCTGGTGGCTCCCTGGGAAAGGACAGGGAATTGCTTCCCTTTGTTTTTTTTCATTCACTAGAAACCAGAGCCTTTGGCCACGAAGCTCTTAGTTGTCCTCGCACTGGGAACGGGTGCCCCAGGCATGGTGCTCCCTGCCCGTGAAGCTGGGAGAAGCAGGGTGTTGAGCCAGGGGAGAGCCTGCTGATGTGCATGGTGTAGCAGGTGAGGATCTCAGGCTCACTTCTCCAGAAACACATCTGGGTCCCAGCTTTAGGGAGGAAGAATAAGCTCTGCACTATCCCTTTGTTACTCCCTTGTGGTAAGCAGTATTATTTCCCCCTTTTCCAAAACTCCAGCTTCAAACTTTGGAGAAAGTCAAAATCTGAACTTGGCAAAATGCTGTATTCCCTTCTGCCTGCATTCGAGACAAAGCCCTCAACTTGGATGTCTGTCCTTCACTGATCCCCAAGGACTCTCCTCCACAAAGCTGCAACACCTCTGGTAGAGGTAATGGAGCCCCTGACACCACCCAACTATTCTGCAGGCAGTAGTTACTAGAAAATATTAGAATAGGTGTCTCAGTTTCCCGTTTTGAAGTTCAATAATATGGTTATGTCTTGTTCCCCTTAAAGACAGAAGTAAAAGCATATGCATACCTACCGGCACTCCACTGTTGCCCTAGTGTGCGCCTGCTGACTTGGAAGTATGGAAGGAATTTGTATCATACGATCATGCATTCAGAATCTGACCCCCCCCACACCCCCCGAGTTATAACAATGACCCATTTTTCTTGCAAATACTTCGTATTTATTGTCTCAGCAAGAATTCAAGATATACATGCATGGGGCATACATGTGGGGCACGCAGCAAAACATGTGGCCTGTATCCAGAATAGGCCTTAAGAAAAACAGTCTCATGTTAATACATTCATATAGCAGATCCTTTGCAGAAGTAATAAAAGAAATCCTAGGGAGGACATCAGCAAGCACTTGCTCATATACTGGCACTGATCGCTTGAATCTAGGTCTTTTTCCTGAGCTCCTGGTGAATGCTAGCACTCTTGACAATGCTCAGAGAAACATAAAAACATTTCACAAGAAGCAAATAGTCTTTGCAGATCTAGACAGAAAAACACTGTGCTAATACTTAACTCAGATATCCCCATGATAATGCATTTATGTGGATGCTTTTTTTTCATAACATTCATGTGTGCTACAGCCTGAAGAACCGGGCAGGCTCTATGAAGCCCACACCCAGCTTCCAATTCAAAGGAGCATACATTGAGCAGAACACTTTTATTCAAATACATTTCAGCTACTAATGCAGATGCTAATGCTGAATTTTCCTGAGAGTCCCAGACAGGCATGATTATTGTTTAGTGTCCTTGATGAGAACTCCAAGACTCCACCAAGCCTGGGCCATAAAGCAAGAGCCCTCCTGTTGAAGTCGGGTCTGCCTTTGATGAACGGCTTTGCCGAGTTGCACGTGGCACTAGCCTGGGAGCTGGTGTTTAGCCAAACAGAAACTCTTTGCATTTACTTTTTAATACCTGAAAAACTGACCTCTGCACACATCAGCAAAACGCGTTACTTTGCAGTATTAAGATGAATAACAGCTATTCTTGAAACATTATGCTCTCACTGAAAAGGTATTAGCTGGCTTAGAAGAGGAAGGAACCGTGCATGTGGCTCAAGCCAATGGCAAAGCTCCCAATAATGCCACTGGGATGGGGTTAAAAGTCGTCCATGTGGGAAGCAGGCAAAGTCAGCCAGCTTCTGCCTAGTGAAATCAGTGACAACAAGTAACAGCCATATACAGTTGGTTGTGACAGAGTGACCAGAGTATTTCACGACAATTTTGCAAATGCAGATTCAGAAGAGCTAACCAAAAAAATTAATTGTAAATACAAACAAGAATTCACTATTCAAGGCAGCAAAAAATTTAATTTGAACAGACCCAGAGTTCAGAAAGTGGAATTATACAGCCTTATACAATGCAAACGTACTTACATACAAGGTTAGTTAAGAGGAGGAATTCTGACCATTGGCCTAAGAAGTAGCTACAAAACATAATCAGCTTCAGCCATTTTCTTGCTAGCTTGCACCCATGAAAAAATACTGTTTAGGATCATGTCTGACAGGAATTGACTAGCAGAGTTACTGTTTGCCTTGACAGCAATCAGCATGCTTAATTCAGCTCATCCAAAGCCAGCCAAGGGTAATAACCCCTCAGTGAGATAGGCATAATGCATCACCATCCACTGGATGTGCTACAGCGGCTTTATCATTCTGGAACCGAAATGAGGTTGCTGTGAAATGAAATGGAAATAAAGTACAAGGGAAGAACCTTTGCTTGTGAGTATATTAAACATTCAGAAGTCCAAGGCTACTTTCCTGTACTGATCATAACATTAAGTTCTATTGATATTATTTCTTCAAAGAGAGGTAGTTGCTTTCTTTGAATAAATAACATTCTCAAGAAAACTTAAGATTCAACTCACATTCAACTTTAAGGTCTAATTCTATTGAAGAGTTATTTTGTTACTTATAAAGGCACAGCAGTATTGTACCGTTCTCAAGAAATTCTTTGTAATGCTGAAAGAATCCTTCCACCAAACACACATACCTCAATATCTCTATCTATGTAATATATATTTATATGTCTTATATAATGCTATACTAAAGTATGCTCCCCTCAGTTGCATGAAGTATTTCCTTTATTATCAGAAACATTATGCTTTCTTCTAATTAATATAATGTATTTTTATGTCAAGTTTTGAACATTTTTTCATACTATTTTTGAACCTAACAAGTAGCATTCAATTAATAGTTCTGTGAAATACTCATTTCATGCACATGGGGTGCACGTATTTATATTTTTTATATATATTATATATATATACACAAATACATACATATATATATAATATAGACTAGAACTATGCAGTATCATGTTAGTACATAGAATTGTAATTTTTAGTCCACAAAGCAACATCCTGTAACAAATAACCTTTCAATACAGACAGTGGTTTAATTAACAAATTAAATAATCCCACCACCAGATTCCTGTCCAGCAGAATCCATGCTTCAGGAAACAAAAACAGTCAGAACCCGAGCAACTGGCTTTTGCTTTGCGGGATACAACCCCGTGTTCCAAGACACTGACTTTTTTTTGGCTTCTTCCTGAAGGTGGTCCTGGGTGAAACAGGAGGACCAGAGGGCGACTGGGGAAACCGGGCTGCTGGAAGTCTTCTCAGACCAGGCTGACGGGCAAGTTCCATCTTGCCTCAAGTCTCCCCATCGCATGGCGAGGGCCTCTGCCCGTCGCTACCTGTGTTTTTTTTCACCTGGCTTTCAGACGCCAACATCGCCGTAACATTCTTCGAAGAAACCGTGTTGCGACAGCCATCCTTCAGCGGCTCCGGGCAGCAAAACACAACGCAAAGAGCTTTCTCCATCTCCCACCATCAGTGAAGTCTCTTGTCCCAAATCCACAAAGCCAAGGTCTTTCCCTGCTTTTTCAGCGCACCGCGTCCGAGGGGAGCTCACGTCTCCGGGAAGAATAGCTTCGTGAGGAGGTTCAGGATCTTCTGCCGCAGGTCCCACTTGTCGCCGATCCTGCGCAGCTGCAGGGCGCACTGAGCCTCCACCTCCCGCCCTGCAGGGCACACGCACGGCCGTCAGCCCCACGCACCGCCGCCTCCCCACCCGCGCCCGCTCTGAATTTTAAGGACAACTTGACCATAGCGTGCATTTTTTGCCCCAGGGCTTTTTTTTTTTTTTTTTTTTTTTTTTTTTTACCCTCCCTTAATATTAACACACACACACGCCTGTACCCACCCCCGCGTCCCCACGGGCGGCCGCAGCCGCATCCTGCCGCCCGCGGTCCCCGCTCCTGGACCCGGGTCGGGGAGGGGAGGTGGGCAGCGGGCCGGCCGGAGAACCGTGACAACCCCCCCACCGCCTCCCACCACCACCACCACCACCCCCCCGGTCCCTTCACCCTCCGGTACCTGCGGGAGCGGCGGGCGGCGCGGCTTTGCGCAGGGTCCTGCCAGGCATCATCGCGGCGGGGGGGTCCGGCACCGGTACGGGTACGGCACCGGTACGGCACGGGTCCGGCTCGGCGGCGGCAACGGAGTGCGGGAGGGCGGGGCGGAGCGCGGCCCTAAGAGCAGCGGGGCGGCGGGGCTTTCCCCGCGACGTGACGTGACGTTCGGAAACCGCGCGGGAATCCCGCCCCCCCCCCCCCCCCCCGGGGCAGGCAGGGGCCTGCCGCAGCGCGCCCCGGGCGGGGGCGGGGGGCCGGGGGCGGGTCCCTGGGTCAGCGGCGGTGAGAAGTAACGGTGGGGTTGGGGGGGGGGGGGGGGAGATGGAGCGCGTTTAGGGGGGAGGAGAGGTGGAGGGGTGGGCTTTTGTGGTGGTGGTCCAGGAGAGGTGGATGGGGTTGTGCTGGTGCTGAGGAAGAAGAGGCTGGGGGGGTTTGGGGGGGGATGCGCTTGGACAGGCAGAAGCAAAGGATGGGGTGTGCCTGGGGTGGGCAAGAAGACAGGGAGGGATGGGTCTGCTTGTCCTTAACCAGGAGATGCTCCTGACGCAGCACCTGTCGCTTGGGATTTTTGCTTTCGAGGTGATGGTGACCTTAACCTCAAACAAGCCATAGGGAAACAAGCTGGCCCACGTCATGTGCCATTTGCCACTGAGGGCCTCCTTCCCACTGCTGGATCGTCCCCGTGGCAGTGCAGCACGTCGCCGGCTGACACGCGCCGCGGAGTGCTTACCTGCGCTCGCTGTAATTTTAGATGGTGCCTTTTACATTAGGCAAGAAACAAGAGCTGAAATTCTAAAGTTGCCCTCGTGACTTTGGTTGCAGCACAGTGTTGGGAGAGCTGCCAGTGAGCCGTGAGTCACTCCTCTGTCTCCTGCCTCTCGGAGAGTTGATATTTGGTGCGGTGGCACATAGGATGGACTTTTGTTTTTAAGGGGAAATGAAAACAGCTTGATGTAAAGAAAGCACAGATGGGCTAGACATAACAAAGAACGGATTTGTGGCCGAAAGCCAGTAAATGCCCACCTCTCCCATCAAAACACAGCTTCAAGCAGGAAAAGACACCAGGGTGTAATACAGACCCACAAGGGGCTGTCGAGGAGCTCTTTTCTACGGGATGACTCTGAAGTCAAGTGTCTGGAAACGCTGATGACTTTGAAGCCTATTGGAAAAGGAAAAGTTCACCAGCTCAGCTCAGAAACCCTTTCCCCTGCATAAGTGCTGGAAGCGACGGCACACGTAATTTCTCTCCCTGTGTAGGAAACCTCAGCCCCTTTGCTCCTTGGCAGAAGGCGGCGGGGCTGGCGTGTGGGGGAGGCAGTGGTGCCGGCTCATAGATGTGGCATGTCTCAGGGCGAGATGTCCAAATGAAGGGTAGAGCTGGATGAGGCTTTTGCATGGCCGTTCCTGAGGCGGTGGCTGGGCTGCAGCAGGCGCTGGCTCTGGTGGCATCCTGCAGTGTGCTCTGCTGGGTTGTGACATGGTGTTAGAGCAGTTGAGGTTGGCCACAGAGGAGTTTCTGCTGTGTTTGAGAAGACACTGCCTTAATCTCTCATCTTTTGGTATAACACCTGTGTGGCATACAGGCTTATTTGCTTGACTTGATGTGTTTAGGGTCATTTTTCAGCTGTGAACACCCCTGTTTGTAACGCATCCCCATTCAGGGAGAGCTGCCCTTTGACCGTATCATTCCTGTTACATAAGAAACTGTTTCTTCAAAACAGGTTTGTTGGGTTTTAGATGGCGGGAAGGCAGGTAAACAGCCGGGGAGTGTGTCAGGCTGCATGACGTGTCATCCCTCACGGTGGAGATGCTGTGGTCTGCAGCACGTGATGCTCAGGGCTGCATCTCACAGCTGTAGCCTGGATGGCTGCTCCGTGAATCACGGCAGCCCCTCCAGGATGCCACAACAGGGGGGCAGGGTGCTCACCGAGACCACTGCATGCCCCCAGTGCTCTGCAGTGCTCAGCAGGCCCAAATGCAGCAAAAGCACTCATGAACTCAGTCCATAGGGAAGAGGGACACACTGATCCCTTGCCCTGCTGGTCACATGCATGTTATTTTCCTCATTTATTTTGCTCATTTAGGCAGAGCCAGGGATGACCTGGGGCTTGCTCTTCTTTGTGAATTTGGAGACAGATCTAATACTTGGGCATATTATTTAAATGACTGTTCCTGCAGTGAGGCCAAAACCAAATGAACCTTGATCCTGTCCTGCTTAGTAACACTTCCTCACCCAAGAAGGGGATGATCTTTAAAGGCAACTTCTCCCTGTATACCTCTGCAGCAACACAAAGAGATGGGCCCTTCTTTTGGGCATGTGTGGGATAGGAGATGCTTTCCTATCAGGGCTGCTGGGCACAAACCCAGTGGGATAGCAGAGTCACAGGCATTAATTTATTTTCTTTATTTTAAAATAGTGGTGGGGTAATAAGAAGGGTGGGGGACTGCAGTGTACAAAATGGGTTAATGGACCCACCTGTGAGCCAGAGTATCTATCTGAAGTGCTCATCTCACCCATCGCTGCGGTCAGAGCCATGTATCTGAGTGCAGTGGTGTAAGGCAGGAAGCCCCACTGTTTAGAGGGCAGCTGACTTGTACCAGCTCTGGATCTGGCCTACCTCCCCACAGAGTTTTACTGGTGTGTGAGAGCCTTACTGGTGTGTGACAAATCACAGTCTGTTATGGTGGAGCCGCTGCCAGTTACAGGATTGCACAACAGCAACAGAGCAAAAAAAAGTCCATTGTGGTTTCAAGCCACCCGCGAGCTCTGACTTTTTTTCTTTTAGTTCCCTTAAATAAAGTGGTGTAGCTGTGGGAAGTACAGGCCTCTGGGAAGCTGCTCTACTGGAGCAGCCACAAAAGTGGTTCCTTGCCGTGGCCCCACCGAGCAGGACCACGGGTCCCCAGGTGGGCACAGCCTCAGTGAGGAGCAAAGCACCAGTAGCCCAAGGAGTACAAACCCCTTGGAGCAGCCTTCCAGTTTATTCCTGTTGAACACCATTTAAAGTTAGCACAATTACACAGCTGAGAAGAGACAATCATCTTGAGATAACATGCTCCAAGCTTTGTTGATGTC
Source organism: Buteo buteo (assembly GCF_964188355.1). Classification (NCBI taxonomy): domain Eukaryota; kingdom Metazoa; phylum Chordata; class Aves; order Accipitriformes; family Accipitridae; genus Buteo; species Buteo buteo. The sequence goes on along the minus strand of NC_134204.1, from coordinate 12,281,081 downwards.
TGGGGGATGTGGTCTAACCAGGAACATGTTACTGAAAGCCAATATGTGATGGACTATCAGTATGAGCAACACAAGTGGGCAGGCTTGATGAAAGGAAATCGAATGTTGCAAAAACGAAATCAAGAGTAGGAGCGAAAGGAAACCAGCTCTTTTTTCTCTGAACTCAGTTATTTGTGCTGAATCAGCTTCAAGCTGTTTCTGTGCCTCTCTGTGAGATCTTAAATAAATCTCTTGGTTACGGGAGTTCATCCTCTTCTTTTCCCAAGGCTGTCTGGTGTTAAGAGCTCTTGTGTTCACAGAGAAGCTGTTTGTTTCTCTCTCTCCCTTTTCCCGTTTCTGCAGACCACAGCGTCGGTTCCTGTTGATCCTCACGGGTCCCAGCACCCGAGCAGGAAACTCAGCTCTATTGTCAGGAGCACAAACCAAAGGTCATTTTGGGAAAGTGCGGCAGGGTGTGGCCGCGCCAAGCAAGGGCGATGATGGCCTTGGCGCGCTTTTTTTTTTTTTTTCCATTTCTTGTATCACTCTCTCTTGTTTGCTTTCCTCTGGCACCTTTCGTCCAGTGATCTCTCTCACTGTTACAAGTAAAGCTTCATAAATCCTGAAGCCTTAAACATTAATCTCAACCTCACCTTTCAAGGAAAGGGCTTTGTTCTGTGTTAGCAATTTAGCAATTTTCTGGTGGTAACTGCAGCAAAACTTCTGCAGCAAAGCTTCTGCAGCAAAGCTTCAGCCTCCAGCGGCTGCTGCTGTGCTGCCGACACCTCTGCTATGGTAAGGGAAGAGGTTAATGCAGATTTAAACAGTTAAGTGAAATACTCCAGCTAATTTGACTTTGAGTTGCTGGTGTGATCCAGCACCAGACAGGAGAAGAAACTAAGCAGACCTGACTGCCTGCTGCTCAGATGTAACCACCACTTGCACATGCCTGATCTGCTATTTAAATATTACCGAACGGCCCTACCACTAATTCTTAGACTGTCCCTAATGCTGTTCTCTCCCACCTGCTTCCCTTGAAAGCTTAAACATGTAATTTTCTTACCAAAGGGGAACTTGTTCATCTATCACAGTGCTCTGTCACTGGCAGAGGGGTTGCAACCACCTGTGTGTCAAGGAGGCAGCATTAATTAATTACTTCCAAAATGCTGCTGAAAGATGACTCGGGTGTGTCTGATCTGGTGCCCACCAAAGCCAGGGTGGGCAAAGCAGTTTTCCTACTGAGAGCAATATCATTCGGTTGAGGATGGGGCTAGATAGCAGAAGCCCTCCATGATACAGCTGAAGTGGAAGCAAGTTTGTATCAACTGTGTGCTCTTTCTTTAATCAAGAAGTAACTTTGAGGAAACTTAGTTGACTGAATTTTCCTTGTCATAGATTGTTATACAGTCAATTCTAAATTAGCCAGGGCAGGTTATCTGGTGAGCTGAATTTTCTGTGAAAGCAGAAAGCAAAGACACTGCAGGTGGCTCCTTGTAAGGTCATTCCTGATTCAGCCAATTGGTAGTCACCAAAAAGCTTTCTTAAGAGCTAAAAAGGGCAACATTGACTAGGTAGTTTGTTAAGTGGGTTTTAGTGCCTGTGAAGATAACAATATCCTCATAAAGGACAGTCTTCGCAAATGCTATCCAGATGAAGTAGGTATTAGTCAAGTAAATACTGGCGTTGATCACTGTTTATCAGGCTGGTGGAGTATTTGCTGAAGAGCTCTCCTCTGTGTGCGTAGGTGTCTTTGCAAACGCCAAGCATACTGTTAGCACAGCTGCACCATCACTGCTGGGTTTTGCAGAAGTCCTTCCTTGGATGGTGACTATGGTTATTTTCTGTCTTGCTATCTTTGTTGAGAATTTGAATGTGCTTCATTTCTGGAATTCTTCACTGCTTGCTAGTCTGCCAGATCTTTTTCAGGCTCTGTCTACCTCCTACTTCCCTAGTTTCCTATGTCTCCTCTGCACTTTGTCATAATTTTTGTATATAGTCAATGCAGCAGGTGTGGGATTGAAAAAAAAAAAAAAAAAAAAAAAAAAGGGAAATCCCATGTGTGAGACACTTGGTGCTTTCCTGGCATGCTGGTGCCTTGCAGTTTAGCCAGTAATCTGGTATCCCATGCAGGGCTCCTTATCAGTGACCTGCTGTGTATCACTGAAGTCTAATGAGAGAATTAAGGAATCCAAAGGAGATTTGCTGGACACCAGCATGGTGATGTGGGGTTCCTAGTCTGGCACCAAGCTGGTCCTCAGTGCTGCACTGTCTCCCCTGTGCTCTTCCAATGTTCTTCAGTTGGGACCAGAGCCATTTTGCATGGTTAGAAGATTTTCAGACTGTTCTGAATAATATTTTGTCTGTGCTGGGTTTTTGAAGTGCCTTGTTCGAACGATCTCCAGTTTGATAAAGGATCACTTAGTCCCCCTAAATCCCACAAAACAGATTTAACTTAGGGCAAGATTGAATTCAGCAAGCAGATTGAACGTAGGGCAAAAGGCCAACAGAATTAATAACAGAAAGCAGGACTGAACCAAGGTGGGAAACAGTATCTTGTGAAGTCTTCTCCTTTGAATTTTTAGGGCTTAAAACTGCTTTATTCACTGTAAAGATTAGACCTCTACATTTGGAAAAAGGAGGACAGTATGTTCAACATTATAAGAAAGTATAGGATCTCCTATACAATTTGAATTGTCAGTGATTTGTATGAATAAGAAATCGAGTGTGTTTGGGGATCTTGGGGCCATGTCTTTGCTGTAACAAGCAAATAATGAGAATATGATTTGAGTTTCATTTCAAAATATCTGTTCAGGAAAAAAAGCCACAAAAGCGTGAAACTCTATTGTGGATAGATCATCGCAGCCCAGACCTCAGGAGCTGGCAGGAGTGTGGGAGCAGGCTGTGTCCTTACCCCACACATGCACACACACGCGCTGCCAAAATATATCCATTTTGGGGTGCTCTGGTGAGTACTGGCAGTCTCCAGCCACCAGAGCATCACTGGGACAGCCTGGACCATTTCCCTTTCAGGATCTGCATGCTGTATCGTAGCAGTGTGAAAACTGCTGTATGCCCTACCTCACTATATGAACGGTCCCTACGCAGGCTGTGCTGGCTGAGAAGTGGGGCAGGCTGAAATTGTGTCTTCGTGAAAGCTGACGGGGTGGCCACAGACTGTAAAGGCAGAGGGACTACTTGACTCATCGCTAGACTGACAACGCAGTTGGTATGAGAGGGCTGACAGCACCCCATGTTGTGAGGTAGTTTCATTTTAAAGCTTTGCCTCTGATTGCACTGAAATGAGTTCATTTCCTTTTCGTTTTTATTTTTCATACACAGAAACATACAGGGAGGGGGAGGGTCTGACTTTTGCTCCTTATTCTAAATGGAAGAGAAAACGAAAAGCCTCCCCGGAGATGGAAAGTCCCCTACAGCTGCTCTGCAGATACGCCACAGGAGCTTTAGGCACAAAAGGCTGCAAGAAAAAAATGCGTCGGTGGCAATGACCTTGCACAGAAATGGAAGGCAGCTTGTCTCTTCCTGCCAAAACGTGCCCCCTTTGGGCTCTCAGTGCTTTCTCTATAGGTGTGAGCAGCTGGTAGAGAAGAGGAGGACATGCTGGAAGTGGTGGGACAGGGTGGTCCAGTGCAGACAGGACTGCTGTGCCCCCTGAGTGCCCATCTATTACCATGCAGACCTAAGGGCTGGACCCATACACTTCCCGACTTCAGGGGAGCCCTGCTTTGGGGAGCAGCTCCATGTAGCACCACTAACTGCCACTCATAATCCCCCCTTTGCTAAGTGAACACCACATTCAAGATCCTGCTTTGTTTCCAGGTGATGTCAGGGAAAGAAAAACCAGCACAGACCTGGACGTCTTTGATGTCCACGCTGGCTCTGAACATGGGGACAAGCTTCTCCCATGCATCCGCAGTCATGTGCTGGCTGTCACCCCTGCAGCACACACACTTTTGGCCGTGGGTGTGCCGCTGTGGGGTGTTGGTCACTGGTGGGAGAGGGAAAGCTTCTGCGGTGACCTTTGGCATTAAGAGTACAAACAAACAAGTGAGAAATAAGAAGTCTTCTTTCAAGGGTTAGGACATCATGTTCTTCTCTCTGCAGATGCACCAGCTGACTCCAAGGGGTATAAAGGAGAAGTAAATAGGGGAAACAGGAAAAAGGGTTTTGCACGTGACAACAACAAAGTATTTTTTGCACTTTACAACCTGTTTCTATTTTCTGGGCCCTCCGTGCTTTGGGAAGGTCCTGGTGTCAGCTCCTCCCTGCCTCCCTCGTGGGTCTGGGTGCTGTGTGCGTGCCCCGTGGCCCTCGCTAGGGCTGTCACCATCCCCACCTGCTCCACATGTGGAGGAGAGGAGTGGAGGAGCGTGGATGCTGGGGAGGGAGGGGGGGGTGGGAAGCAGAGGGTGAGGAAGTGTGTAGGCTGCATCCTACAGGCAGGAGTAGGACTTCAGGTTGCATGGCACAGCATCTTGGGTTGCATCATGCTTCGTGGCCGTGATGCCATCCTCCCTCCCTATTTCATCATCCTGCGGTGGGCAGTAAGGTGGGTGGGGGTGGGGCACACGGGCTGTGAATGTGCAGGAAGCTCTCAATCTGCAAAGACACAAGAAGTCCGTGGGGGGAAGGGGGGTGTGCGTTGTTATTGTTATTTTTGACACAAGGCAATTTAATTGTCAAGTGGTGGCAGGAGTCTGGCAGGGCATGGCTGGTGTGACCCCCCTGTGTCTGCGGTTATGGCAGAGCGCAGTGGCAGGCAGGGAGAGGCGGGGGGAGTGCTGTGCCAAGGACATGACAGAGGACCTCCAAAAGGGCTGGGGAAGGGGCGAGCAGTGGAGGAGCGTCCCTGGACAGGCACCAGCTGCTGCCCACTGCCCTGCAGCTCTGGGGGATGCTGGGGACAGTTTTGCAACATGGAGTCAACAGGACCCTGACAAATTACTCAAGAGCCTGTGTGGTGGTTTGCTGATAAGGTGTCAGGGATACTTTCCCTGTCTGGACCCCGGTGCTGCGGGCAAGGGTGTCAGAGGGAGGTGCTTTGAAGGTGCCTCCTGAGGGCTCAGAGGAACTGGCAGCGTGCCCTGAGGAGCGGGTGCCCCAGGAGGTGGGATGTCTCATGCCAGGAGGGCTGTAGGGTCCCACTGAACACGGCAGGGAAGAGGAGAAAGCTAGCAGGCCCCTCTGCGGGGCACCTGGAGCAGGCTGCCTCATGACCCCCCCCCCACCCCTGCAGGGATGCTGTGGGGGCTAGTGGTCTGCACCCCACTGGTGGGGTTCACCTCCTGCTGGGAGGAGAGTGGATAGCTGGCTGTCTCTCCTGCCTCAGTCATCCCTGCTGACCCTGTGGTTGCTGGAGTGTCCCTGGTGACCCCATGAGACATGACCCTCTTGGGGTGACTATGTGATCTCCATGGCACGAGACTCCCTCAGGTGACCGTGGTGACTCCATGGGATCAGACACCTCCCTTTGGGATGTCTCTTATGATCCTGTGGCATGTGACCCTTCAGGTGATGCTGGTGACCCCATGGGATATGACCCACTCGGGTGATCTTGGTGACCCCGTGGGAAGTGACCCCCCCCTGGTTTGTCTCTGGTGGCTATGGATGCTGGGACATCCCTGAGCTGGGAAGGGGCAAGCAGTGTGGGGCTGCTTCCCTTGTAGCCCCAGGCCTTCGCTTGCTGGCCTCTCATGGGGTTCTCCAGTTTCTCAGGAGAGCTGGTGTTGCCACCACCACCTCCTCCTCCTCAAGCTGGTGATGAAGGTCCCACCTCCCATCACTCATGTTGGGGAGTCACGCAGGGGCACAGACTGGGGACCAGCTGGCCTCAGGGCTGTTGGTGCACTCATTGCACCCCTGAGCTTCAGGTTCCTACTGCCCAGGAGAGGCCACATCAAGCAGAAGTCACTGTATATCTAGCAATGATGGCACCTGCGTCTCCAGCTGAGGAGTTCACAGACTTATGGAATTCTGTGTTTGGGCAATAAATCTAGCAATGATGGTGTCAAGTCTACAAACACAGAAGGCTCAGACCAGGGAAGCCCACAGAAGTTTGGATGCTTAGTCAAAGAAAGTAGCGTGAACTTTCAGTTTTCACTCAGGGCTGAATCACTACGAGACCCACCTTTTTTGTGGTATCTCCGTAACTGCCAAAAAGCAGAAAATGACAGCACCCACAGAAACAGCAAGTAAAATACCTTGTCAGGCTTTTAAAAATCTCAGTTAAAAAAATTCTTGGTACCATATGTGGGAAAACAGAGTCACAAGAGCAGTCAGTCAATGACCCATTGGATGTGGAGTTGTGAGAAACCTCCAAGGGATGAGGGAGAACCTCCAGAATCCCTATTTATGAATTTATCTCCCAAAAAACAGAGCATGCACAATAAGCAATGCACTGAATCTAGTATTGGCCACTCTGATGATTGTTTTATCTATCCATTATATTCTTTGCAGTGCCTATTTCTGATTTTGTTTCCCTGTCCCCAGCTTTCCCTTCTTTCACTTTTTTTTTTTTTTTTTTTTTTTTTTTTTTTTTTTATTGTGATGCTTCTGGGTTTGGAAAAACTGTCTTGTCCTTCTAAATGATGTCCTACCAACCAAGCACATCCTTAAATTAAAGAAAAACTAGAATTCAAGCAGGCTTGGTAGAAAGTAACCATAATATTCTTCTTTTTGATTGTGGTGGTGGTGTTGTAGTCTATTTATTGTAGGTTGTAAGGTATTTGAGATGAGGATTATTCACTCACCATACTGGATTGGCATTATTATTAACCTTATTAATGTGTGATCAAATTACACTATTGATTTACATAGATCACTTATAATAAAATAGTTGGAAATTTGATGTAGACATGTAATTGTAGCAATCGCCAAAATAATAAGATCACATTCTTTCACAGATACATAGGCAAAGTGACCTGTAAGCTGAAAACCTGTAAGTCACAGCCTCCCTTCTAACACTGAAGCAACAGTATTAGCTCTCTTTCATTAGCATATTTGGGGGGGGATCATTACTAGAGAAATATTTGAAATATCCTTAACTGTGATTTCCTATATTCATTCTAATGTGAATATTACATTTTTTCAGTTACTTTTAATATTCTCCTGACAGAACAGGATCTTACAAATCCAACAAGCTGTAAACCCACCTTCTATGTGCATGGGAAAAAAATGCAAATTGAGAAATCAAGCAGTTCGTAGCCAGGAAATGGAGCTTGTTCTCTGACCTCCCATGATAATAGAGGCCTCGGTGGTTACAGACTTCTCCCAGGAGCAGAACATGGTGTGTTGTTTGTAGAGCAAAGAGAAGAACAGGTTTCATAAGAGAGCAGAAGTTGTACGAGTTGCAGTTGCAGTACTTACAGATATTTTCTACCTGCTATTTCTTTTCCTCTATTTACTTCTCCTCTGCACACCCAGGAGTTTGCTGCTAAGGCACGGTGCAGAACAGAGGTTTCTGGAGGGAGCACTCAAGGCAGCCTGCTGCTGAAGTGGTGCTGTGCGCTTGACGATCAAGAGAGAGATTTTCTTCTGCTTGGTCTCTTAATCGCTAAGGTCATTCCAGCTGGATGCATCGGGCCACTCTCCATCCCCACCAATAATCAGTGTACGACCACACCCAATGGCAAATGTGATGGAGGGATATTCTCAATGTGAGTTGAGGAGGATTTGGCAAGAATGGTACTGGAGCAGAGGATCAGTGTCACTGTGTTCTCTGGGAGAGTGACATCAGTGCATTTCCCTGCGGTTGTGAAGTATTTGAACCCATACTGTGTGCACGAGGGAGAATCAGCATAGTACATTAAGCATTGCCAGGCAGGGACCGCTCAGCTACGTGCCTGTAATGATGGCTATGGTACACCTGAGAAAGATGATGACTGGACCACAGAAAACAGGATGGGCATGAAGTAATCTTTCCCTTCTTTTATTCTACCAGTTCCTGGTAATCTAGAGGAATAAGGACTCCCAGGTTCAGAACATACATTTGAGGGCTACCCATTAAATTTAATTAACTATATTTAATCCTACAAGAATAAGTTTTCTTCTCAACCCATTTGCACTTTTGACTTGGACACTATTCTTTGGCAGTGTGGCTAAATTCTGCACAGGAGTTATGGACATGCAGGCTGGTTATTGTAGCTCTAAATCGTCATCTGGCTGTTGTTCTGCTAGCTGTGCCAATACAATTCATTCTTTATTTGGATAATTTGAAAGACACATAAGCTAGATAACTGCAGTAAACTTCAGAAATCCAGGAATGATGAGGCACAGTCACAGAAACAAACGTAGGGCAAGTCTGTTGTGTCTCTGAGGATGTCTGGTTAGTCTTCTTAATTTATGCTTATCAGCATAGAAAATCAGCTAATGGGAGAGTCTGTTTAAGAACAGAACTAAGAAAAACCTTTATGCAAAAGAGGAAGCAGTCATCAAAACTTGTCTATGTAATTATGGGCTATACACATCTTATATTTACTGAAACACAGGAAATGGAACAACTTTAAACTACACATTTAAAATGTGCTTTAGCCAATGATTAAAATCTACCTATCTTCACGCCTCTTTGCTTTGACCTTAACTGATGTCTCCACAGTTCAGTAATCTCTGGTAGAGAGAAGAGGATAAGAGGCCTCTCTACAATCCATTTTTATAGTGTTTCTCTGATTGTTTGTCAGAGAATTTTCAGGAATTCTTGCTTCTAGGTATAGACTAGCCCAGGATATTGCAGATATTGACAATGTTAGGGATGGGGAGAAGGGATCCTTTTAAAAGGATAAAGTTTAGAAGTTTTAGAGCAGTGACAATTTTTACTTATTTCCAGATGATGAGGCATAGAGATGAACAGGACCGTGGGGAAAGCTGCACTGAGCTAAGACCATTAAACTATATTCTCAAAGAGACTGAAAATGCAAATCCTGGGAAAATAAAGGGAAGAGACAAAAAAACCCTCCAGGGACCCCTTATGCGAATCAATATATTTGCCTTTCTCCCTCCCATAGAGACTAGAGGAGTAGCCACTTCTTGTTATGTGGGGTCAGATGCTCTGCTTGTGATTAAATTGCTAGATAGTATGCTGGAAAGGGACTCTTTATTTAATGTTGATCCTTTCTACTCTCTATTGTGTCACGGAGTTTTAGCCTAACAACAGATGCTCAGTGGAAATCCCCAATATGTAATATTTTCTCTTTCCTTTATTCCTTTGACATTTGTTGTACAAAAGCTATATGGAAGTTGTTGCTGTTTTAAAAGCCATTGGTGCAGAGAACGAAGATTGAAGGAGAGGCCACTCAGGGAATGACCTAATAATCAGATAAATAGTTGTACCCATTCCCCAATTTCTTTATTATGGCACCCCTAGCTGGGGACTAAGCCAGGCTCATGGCAGTGGGACAAGCATGTGTGAGCAGGTGATGGGATACACCACCTTCTTGTTTGTTGCCTCAATTTAACAAACCCAATTACCTGATTTAACACTTGCATCAATTGAATGCTATTCCTTCCCTTAATATTGGCCTCGTGACTTAAGATACTGCTATGTACCCTCCAAGAGCTGTCCCAGTGGGTCACCTGCGTGACCACAGCAGCACAGCTTGCAACATCTTCTCCTCCTCTGCTGTTAGCTTGGCTTGCAGAGCCCTCAAATCCCCACCCTGATTTCTGGGTTGATGAGTGTTGGATTGAAGATGCACTAAAAGGTGCTACCTCTCTTCTGTGTCTGTGTGGGTGTGTGCCCAGAGGAATGGGGTGCTAACCGCTGCCACTTGCTTAGAGAAGCAGATCCCCACTCTGCGGTGGCTTCTGCCACCCACCGTGTGTTGGTGAAAGTTTCTGGCCCACAGGAAAGTGAAATAATCACAGGAGCTCTCAGTGGTGCCTGATTCTTTGTTGCAGTTTCATGAGCTCCCAATCAATAGACTTCACTAGAGGGCCAGTTTGATTTCTTCTGTTCTTCCTTTCCCCCCTCTTCTCTCTTCCTTTTCCCTTTCTCCTTTTCTTTCTTTCTTTTTTTTTTTTTTTCCTTTTTTTTCCTTTTTGGAAGAAGATGTATTTGTATACCACCTTGCTAAACCTCAGCATTTTGCATTGTAGGACTGCTCAGATATCTACAAAGAATATTTGTACCGTGTCCCAGGATGAGGGAACCTGCAGATCATAGCTCTTGGCAGAATTTCATTTAATTGCTCACTGAGGTGGCCTGAAAAGCCTGATATTCAGGTTTTCTCAAAGAGGACCTGAAATAAGCCATGGTCCATGTTTGATGAAGATGCCCTCATGATTGTGGACACTCTGTTCAACGGTTTGATCCATCGCAGCAAAGGCGCTGCCAGAGTAAAAAGCACTTTGAAAGCTGCTTTAAAATACCCTGTTTTGTCCTCTGCATGGTAAAACTCATTTTACCAATTTCCTTCCTTGTATTAGCAAGGCCATAATAATGATCAGTCATGCTTACATAAAAGGGTTTATTTAAAAAAAGGGAATGAACAAGAGACAGAAACCATCTTGATTTTCAGAAGATGCCCAGATTTTACACAGACAGATGTGATGATAGCTATGCAAATACAGTTTCCAAAACACAGCCTTCATTTAGACACCTTCATATAATCTCCAAATGGAAGAAGGGAGAAAAGGTCTCTCATTTTTGCTCAGTCCTCCAAAATGCCTTTCCAGCTCTCAAAAGAAATGGAGAACAGTTGCTTACTGAGGACTTTCTTCATTCAATCCTAAGAAATCCATGATTATGCCATGCTGCATCTCTGGTGCTGTGCTGCCCATCTAGATACGCTGGTGACTTAGGTGCAAAAGATGCAATGGAAGAAGGGGGCAGTGTGGGGGGGAGTGGAAATTTTTAAGCTTCCAGAGCCTTTGAAGCTCCTTTGGGATGAAGGAGGAAAGGACAAGCAGTGAAGAGGAACGTACAGGAGATGGTAAAGGATAAAATTATGACATCTCCCCGTGCTGGGGACAAGTGGCCATGGAAGCACTAACAGGAACCTCCCAACCTGAATGGTCTCTTATTGTCTTACAGCTGATAAAGGAAAACCTGTGGGTGATACATGGAGCTCCGTGCAAGAAGCTTTTACCAGGCTGTTACCGAAGCTTTTCCCAGGATAATGCCTGGAAAATAGCTGTTCTGGTGCTCTTGGAGTGGAAGCAGAGAGCTGTTCTGCAGAGAGGAAAATTAATAGAAACCAAAGCCCGAGCATTCAGAACATCCTGTGAAAATAAAGGCTTTGCAGGAGATAATTCAGGGGGATACTGTGAAACCTTCTAGAAAATGGGTATTGCATCATTTCAACAGAGTTAATTTATTGTTCCACATGAGTGGGCACATCATTGCCACCCAGAAGTCACCCAGCAGAGCAGTGAGTCATCCGCCAAAGCAGCCCTCAGCCTGGTAAAATTCCCATCCATTATCTAGCTTTGCTCGGGTCATGTATCCAGTCACCTTTATTTTGCAAGCCAAACCCTAAGTTACTGATTGGAAAACCACAAAAAAGCACACTCTTTCAAGGCTAGGAGAAAATAAATATCTAAATTCTTGAACTCTGTGACAAGCCTTTCAGACATTACTTGCTGGTTGAAAGGTTTAATCCTGAAAAAGTCCCTGCTTCAAAGCACACTGAAATCGGTCACCCTGTTTTTGTCACGCTTCTGTAACTACATATATTGAAAGGTCCCCAAAGCCCAATAGACTAATCTTTTCTATTTATAATTTTGTGAAAAACCTCAGACCTTACCTTGAAGTTTTCTTATTGCAGGTATCTTTTTGATTTAAATGTGGTTGTTGATGTCTGAGTTTTTCTTCACCTTGTAGTTCAGTCCTGGCTGACTATGGTAACAAAGCTATTTTCTCTGACCATCTACAGTAACAGATCCCTTTGGGCAAAGTGGGCTGAGCAGTTCCTTCCATCATTATTATGTGGTGTAATCAAAGATCAGTATTGTCTGATTAAGAAGACCTTCATGTGTGTGGCTGACGGGAGTTTATCTGACTGAATGAGCTCCTGAAAAGGAGCACTTGCATTTACCTGGATTTCTCTAAGTGCCTCTTATCTTGCTTTATTGTTGCTCGCTGGTTGAAGAAGCAACGGTCATCTGAAGGTGAGATCCTGTTTGCCTACCTCAGAGTCCACACCTTCGCTTAATGGCAGTTACCAAGAGAAATAGTGCTCTGGAAGAAAGGGCCTATGAGCCAGTTACAAGAAAGCAGCAGGTTCCTTCAGAAACTTAGCACGTGTCTTGAAATTGGGGCAGCACGACTTGAGGGGCTGGGTCCCACCCAGGAAAACTGAGTCCTTGTGTGACTGTGTGAAACCTTCAGACACAGCTCACCCATGCACAGAAATATTTCCCGATAGATAATTTGGTATTACGTGTTTGAAATTCACACTGTAGCATAAATTCCTCCAGGTTGGAGGCAGGCACAATACTGTGCTATTAGATAGGCGACCAAAAATTCATATCAGCTGTTTATGAACAGCTGCAAGTTATCTCTGCAAGAGAAGAAAGAAGCAACAACAGCCTCTATTTGGAGTCAAAAAACTCATTTTAGAATAGAATGATGTGTTTAGGGATAGTTCTTGGCCAGAGAAACTAGTTAAGTCTCTCAAAATGATATTTTCTGACTGCTCCCCAAGACTCTAACCTGCAGTCCCAGGCACACTGAGGCAGGGCTGGGAGCAGCCCTGCGCATTTGTGGTTTGCACATCCCTCTCTGGAGCCTGGTACTGGTGGCACTGATGGCTCATGGCTAATGTGGGTTCATGGAAGAGGGGGTTCACTTTAGTCAGATCATCTTTAATAACAAAAATAATTTCAGTTATTTGGGAATATCAAATGAAATTTTTGCTTCTGATGCTGTATCTTCATAGAGGAGCTGGAGACAGCTGTGGGGGCTGTTTCTGTTTTGCATGAAAGCAATGCTGCTGCAAGTTCTGCTTCAACATCATGAAGGTGCCTGAGTGGAAATTTTAGATGTGTGGTTGTAGTTTGCAGCTCACTCAGTTAGGGATGAATTTGCCAACTTCACCAGAGTGCTGGGTGGGAAGGAGAATGGATGCAAAATGGCCCTTTTTGTGTCATTGTGAATATACAGCAGCAGGGTGACGTCCCATAGCTGTGCTGTTCAAAGCAGGCCAGGGACTGAGAGAAGGAACATCCATGGCACCTGTGCATTGGAAGGGTCCACGTGACAGCCAAGCCCCCAGCTCTGGCCCCAGCCACCCACGTGAAGCGTACGGGTACAGGTCCCCTAGCATTTGCACAGCCAGCTGCAGCTCTGCGGCTGGTACTGATTTAGTTTTGCATCTGGGCTTCATGCCACCTGCCAGCCTCATGGGGAACCAGTGAGAAGTTCTTGTGCATGTGGGTGTCCATTAGCACGTGTCTGTGTATCTTCTTCCTCGGGGCCCTCTGGGCTGGGGTTCAGGGAGCAGCAAGGGCTGCTGTGCTCGCTGCCATATCCCTCTGGCAAAGGTTACCACCGCATCAGCCAAACTGGCAATGGGAAACTCGTCTGGCTGGAGCTCCAGCACCTCAAACCAAAGTGCAGTCTCTCAGTCTAAAACGTTTCGATGGCAACCGATGCCATGCTTTGCTCTAAACTGTCCCTGAGGAAGCATAGGTTTCCCTCAGCTCCCTCTCCTGTGGGGTGGAAGTTCCCTGTACTGGGACAAAGGGGCCTATTTATAAGAACTATCAAAAATTTTATAAAATTAATAAAATGTCTTACACTTGGCCACAGTGACCCATGCCAAATTTTGCTTGTCAGGACTGTTGACCTGGTGTTGACTGGTAGTGGGGGTGAGTGCTTGCAGTCCTGCTCCAGAGGTTTGTGCAATGCAGAAATGGCATATTTGCCAGACAGGAAACCATCCCTGGCTGGCTTCACTCCAATCCCAGCAGCTATGGCCTAAAGAATTTTATCTTTCAGATCTTTCTGGTTTTCTGTGTAACAGAGGAAGGAGGTAAGAAATTGTTCACCAGAAGTGCCCATGGCTGGACCATGTCTCATATCCAGCAGTACAGGGGAAGGTACCAAGAGGGTTTGCTGCAACTTAACATAGCTGAGGATGTGCAGAAGTGGAAAGATAGGATCACTGAGGAGTGTCCTTCTTTCAGAGTGCCAAATCCTGCAGAACTGGACTTTGAACAAAATCTGGACCTGTCTGCCCAGGTCTTTAGTTCAGTCCAGAAATTACTAGGTACCACACTGATCCTGAGCATTCCCGTTCAGCCTGGAGAGATTTCTGATCAAACTCATTTCTGGTTCTGCACATGCCATAGTTTCCTCTCCCAAATACCATCCATTTCCATGGGAAAGCAATGATACCTCTGACTTTCCAAGGAAAGTGCCTTCTTGCTACTCTCATCTTGTCTACCTGGACTTCAGTTTTGGGCCCCTCACTGCAGGAAAGACATGGAGGTGCTGGAGCGTGTCCAGAGAAGGGCAACCAAGCTGGTGAGGGGCCTGGAGCACAAGTCTTGTGAGGAGCGGCTGAGGGAGCTGGGGCTGTTTAGTCTGGAGAAGAGGAGGCTGAGGGGAGACCTTATCCCTCTCTACAACTGCCTGAAAGGGGGGTTGTAGTGAGGTGGGTGCTGGTCTCTTCTGTCAGGTGGCTGGAGATAGGACGAGAGGAAATGGCCTCAAGTTGCAGCAGGGGAGGTTTAGATTGGATATTAGGAAAAATTTCTTTACTGAGAGGGTTGTCGGACATTAGAACAGGCTGCCCGGGGAAGTGGTTGAGTCACCATCCCTGGAGGTGTTCAAAAAGCGCCTAGACAAGGTACTGCAGAACATGGTTTAGTGGGCATGGATGATGGTTGGACTCGATGATCCTGAAGGTCTTTTCCAACCTAAATGATTCTATGATTAACATTAATAAAGCAAGAGTGGACAAAAACGACACCTACTGGACACATCTGGGTACCTTCTCTAGCAGACGTCTCTAAATCTAAAAATACAGGTCTGTTAAAGCATCTGATGACTCCAATGACTTGGCTGTTTTGGGGCCTTGAGACACCCAAATTGCGGGGTATTGTTATATTTATAGCAAACTACGTTCAAACTCAAGATGTCTAAGGGCAAGACTAACGTTTCTCAGGAAAAAATTGCACAATTTCTGTGATTCAGTTCCCTTGCCCATAAATTGTGGAAGTGCTGTGGTTTTTTTTCCCTGCTATATCAGCACTGCATTGTTTAGTCCTTGAATGGTATTTTAGAGCTGAAGAATGATTAATATTCCTTATTGTTTAAAACTCCTTCTTGCACACTTATGGCACCTGTTTTTAAAAAAGGTAGAAAAGAAGACCCTGGGAACTACTGACCTGTCAGCCTCACATCTGTGCCTGGGAGGATCAAGGAACAGATCCTCCCAGAAGCTATGCTAAGGCACATGGAGGACAGGGAGGTGATTCGAGACAGCCAGCATGGTTTCACCAAGGGCAAATCTTACCTGACCAATCTAGTGGTCTTCTGTGATAGAGTGATTTCATCAGTGGACAAGGGAAGAGCTACAGATATCATCTATCTGGATTTCTGTAAGGCCTTTGATGTGGTTTCCCACAACATCCTCCTCTCTGAATTGGAGAGATATGGATTTGATGGATAAGGAATTGGCTGGATAGTTGCATCCAGAGAGTAGTGGTCAATAGCTGAGTGTCTGGATGGAGACCTGTGACAAGTGGTGTCCCTCAGGGGTCCGTACTGGGACCAGTACAGTTCAATATCTCCATCAATGACATGGACAGTGGGATTGAGTCCATTCTCAGCCAGTTTGCAGATGACACCAAGCTAAGTGGTGCAGTTGACATGCCTGAGGGACAGGATGCCATCCAGAGGGACCTGGACAAGTGTCCTGGTTTTGACTGGAATAGAGTTAATTGTCTTCCTAGTAGCTGGTATTGTGCTATGTTTTGGGTTCAGTATGAGAAAAAATGTTGATTACACACTGATGTTTTCAGTTGTTGCTAAGTAATGTTTAGACTAAGTCAAGGATTTTTCAGCTTCTTGTGCCCAGCCAGCAAGAAGGCTGGAGGGGCACAAGAAATTGGGAGGGGACACAGCCAGGGCAGCTGACCTGAAGTGGCCAACATGATATTCCATACCATGTGACATTGTACACAGTATATTAACCGCGGGGAGTGGGGTTGGGAGGAATTGCTGCTTGGGGACTAACTGGGCAGTGGTCAGCAGGAGGTGAGCAATTGCATTGTGCATCACTTGTATATTCCAATCTTATTATTATTGTAATTTTATTATTGTTATTATTATCATTACTAGTTTCTTCTCTGTTCTATTAAACTTTTCTTATCTCAACCCACAAGTTTTATTTTTTTATTCCAATTCTTTCCCCCATCCAACTGGGGGTGGGGAGGTGGAGGGGGGGAGTGAGTGAGCAGCTGTGTGGTTCTTAGTTGCTGGCTGGGGTTAAACCACAACAACAAGTTCAAGAAGTGGGCCCATGTGAACCTCATGAGGTTCAACAAGGCCAAGTGCCATGTCCTGCACCTTGGTCAGGCAACCCCCCATATCAATACAGGCTGCAGGATAAAGGGATTGAGAGCAGCCCTGTGGAGAAGGACTTGGGGGTAATGGTGGATGGAAAGCTGGACGTGACCCGGCCATGCGCGCTTGCAGCCCCAAAAGCCAACTGTATCCTGGGCTGCATGAAGAGAAGTGTGACCAGCAGGTCGAGGGAGGTGATTCTGCCCCTCTGCTCTGCTCTCATGAGACCCCACCTGCAGTACTGCGTTCAGCTCTGGGGTCCTCAGCACAGGAAAGACATGGACCTGTTGGAGCTGGTCCAGAGAAGGGCCACAAACATTATCAGAAGGATGGAACATTTCTCTTATGAGGACAGGTTGAGGGAGTTGGGGTTGTTCAGCCCAGAGAAGAGAAGGCTCCGGGGACACCTTATTATGGCCTTTCAATACTTAATGGAGGCTTGTAAGAAAGATGGGGACAGACTTTTTAATAGGACCTGCAGCAATAGGACAAGACGTAATGGTTTTAAAGTAAAAAAGGGTAGTTTCAGACTAGATACAAGGAAAAAAAATTTTACCATGAGGGTGGTTGCCCAGAGAGGTGGTAGATACCCCATCCCTGCAAACATGCAAGGTCAGGTTGGACAGGGCTCTGAGCAACCTGCTCTAGTTGAAGATGTCCCTGCTCATTGTAGAGAGTGGTTGGACTAGATGACCTTTAAAGATTCCTTCCACACCAAACCATTCTATGATTCTATGTTCCTTTGTGGATTAAAATTCAAGAGACAGAGGTGGAAAAGGCCAGGTATTTAATCTCACCCTAGCAAAGAAAAGCTCATTATCTGTCTACATACCATAAGGAGGAATGGGTCCAATCTGTAAGTTCAATGGAAAGCTTGTAATCGTCATCAGGTCCATCTTCCACTTGCTGGTCAGATCTTGTTCTCTTGGGAGAAGTTGCTCCACCTGGTGAATCCACAGAAGCTGTGGAGTCAGAGGCAGTTGTCCTGTTGACATCATCAAGGGGAGGCAGAGTTGCCACAAACCCGGTCATGATAGTCACATAGTATCCCTCATCATCATCAGTATTACATTTGTCTCCAAGCCAGCCAATGGCTTGATTGTTAGAGCTTACTGATGATAATGGATTTGCAAAAGGTAAAGGTGGAGCATCAGAAGACCAAGGCTCACTGGACACAGGATCCACCAAATCACTCTCCTTTGTCAAGGGTTCATCCTCACTGGGGATCTGTTCAGCATCATTATCTGTGACAAAAATTACTTCAGGATCACAATGAAAACACAAAACAGCAATTGACCAAGGTAACGTTACTGGACAGTATAAAAACTGGGATCCCTTAAATCCCCAAACTGCCCTCTTATTACTCTGAACAATATCTAACCCACCTAGCAGAAAAGATATAAACCTCCTCCAAGTACTATGAAGGTCACATGCATTTCTTGGATCAAAAATCCCCTCTGTCCATCCTCTATCTCTGGCCCACTGAACAGCTAGCAACTGATCTTTAGGCATATAGGTAGGATCACTACAACTAATCCATGTCACTAAAAACTCACCTTCTCTCAAAACTAACCACATTAAGCGCTCAGGAAAGGATTTAGCCATCAGGTGGTATAGGCAAAATACCAAAATTTTAGAACCTCAAAAGGTACTTCCAACTATGGCTTGCATGAGATGTTCACACTCAAACTTTGGCCTGTTCAGGACACTAGTTGAGAGACTCCCTTGGGAGACAGTTCTGAAGGGCAAAGGGGTCTGTGAAGGCTGGACATTCTTCAAGAAGGAAGTCTTAAAGGCTCAAGAACAGGCTATTCCCATGAACTGCAAGACAAACCATTGGGGAAGATGACTGGCCTGGCTGAACTGGGACTCAGTTTAGTGGGTTTCCCAAAATGGCTACTTCACTAGAGGGTTCTTGTCTGTTTCCTTCTGGTACCTGCACTCTCATTTCCTCAAGTAGGGCTATAATGTTGTTACCAACTTCCAAGACCTTAGAATAATCATCTCCTTGTATAAAGATATCATCTATCTACTGAATAATATCTATAAGGTCCTTGTCAGCCAAATCCTTGATGGCTTCCAAGAGTTTGGCTAATGCCTTATGTGTTAAGGTCAGTGAATGTTTATGTCCTTGAGGAAGCAGGTGAAGGTCCATTGCTCCCTTTCAAATGTGAAACTAAATCTGTCTTGGTCACTCTCTTGAATGGGGACCATGAAAAACATGTCTTTAATATCCAAAGCCATTCTAAATTCAGGATTTAATCCTTTTAGTAACATTATTATTTCACTTATATTAGAGACTGCAACATGCAATGGGTCTGAGAATTAAGTTTTCGATAGTCAACAGTTAGCCTCCATTTGCCATTACTTTTTCTTACCAGCCAAATAGGGGAATTTCATTTAGAAGTAAGAGGTGCAATTATACCTTCTTTTTTTTAAATGGTCAATTTCTTCTCTATTCACTTTCATTGCCCTGCAGGGACCAAATGTTGTTTTTGATGGGTTACTTTAGAATGGGGAAGAGGGGAAATTATTTTGAAAGCTTGACACCCAAAAGACCAAATTTGGTTTCGTTGATCCTTCATTTTTAATCCTTTCAAATCCTTCATTCCCAAAAGGTTATCAGAGGTGTCTAACACAACCACAGTTACACTTTTGGGGTATTTATTTTCCAGAAAATATACTTAAATTCTTCCCATTTTTGCAAACACAAAATTTTCCCCCACTCCTTCAATTTTGATGGATTGATTTAACCATTCTCCTCCAGCTCATTCAAAATCTCCAGTTTTAGTAGTAGTAATTTGTGCAGCAGTATCTACTAGAAATGTAATAACTTCCCCTTTTAAATTCTGTAAATTCATGTATAAGCTTTGTTGCTTTAATTGGAGCCTGTTTTGCTTTGAGGTAGGCACTGGTTCCTGTGCCTCCTCCCCCCTAAGTTTTCCTTCAAGGCTAAACCTAAGACCTGTGGGTTTTCTGTGGCTTCTATATGCTGTGGTGCCTTCAGAGATTGTGACTGCAGGCATCTGGTTTGTTCTGCCAACATTTTCTCTTTTCATTGTGTCAGCTGAACAATTACCCAGTAAGGGGCACCATCAGTCTTTTCTTTAGGAATACTTAACTGCAATGCCTGTTGAAAAAAAATGTCCTTATGTGGAACCACTGAGGGTTTTGCTGCCTTAATTTTGCTACTTTTACTGAAAACCCAGCTGTCTTTACCAATGTGACTGCCTGTTGTAATAGATCCACATATGTTGGTGCACACGGTGGTCCTTGTAAAGACAATAATAGGACCTTCAAATTCTCAGGGGTTTCTCACAAAATGTGGTTCATTCCCCAGTCTGTGGGAACAGCTACCCACAGATCAGACTGTCACTGAGTACGTGGTATCTGGACCCAATCTAATAGGCAGGCAGTCTGAATTGAGGCATGCATCCCATAAATGTTTGTAAATCGCTCTCACTTAGATCTCACCGTCAAATACCATAGCCAATCTCATCAACAAATGATGATTATCCCCAGTGGGTGATAAAAAGATGCCAGGACCTAATTGGAAGGACAATGCCTCAGCACCATTAAGTATAGATCCCCCTTTTTCCAGGTATCCACCAACCATTCCACATTGTCTTTCAACAAGTCTTTCTTAAATTGTTGGTTGATCTCATTTAATTCTGTCAGGGTGCAAGATTTTTCCTTATCTAAGCACACAACTTATCTCCCTGGCCCTGTGGAACATTCAGTGGTCAGAACTAGATATAAGGCAGTCAGAGCAGGAGGGGCAATGGGAAGCATGGCCTCAATTTCTGGCCCCATTTCATTATTCTCACTGTCCTCCGATATATTTCCATCCCATGCCTCAGGGTCAGCAATTAATTGCTGTAATTTAGGTTTTTTTAACATCAGGGGCTTGGTCAAGTATTGCCTGCAAGTGACCTTGGCACAATTTACATTGTTGTTTCCAGTCTCTAGCCTCGACATTGCATCAGTAGGCTAGTTTTCTTTGCTTATCTTCTCCCTCTTTTGCCTTTAAGACAGAATCATATTGCAAATTGATTTGCCTGATGGTGGCTTTTAAAAGGGGAGCTAATGTCACAGCCACATAGCCTTTTCCTTTTCCAGGTTTCAGATTGGCTGGTGTTTGTGCCACTATAAATTTAACTAGGTTTTCTTCATTATGAACATGAGAAGTGTACTATGCAGTCTGCAACTGCTATAAGCAGAAGGGAAAAATCCTCCACATTCTTCTTTTAGAAAGTCAGGGAGCTTCCCATCCTCTCTAAAAGGAGTCCCAGGGCTCAAGGTCCCTGCTACTAGCTCCCCAGTTCTGGTGGCTTTCACCATTCTCCCAACTCTCTTCACAGGGTACTCACCACTTGCTGCAGTGATTGAGAGCAGAGCTCAAGCATCCAGAATTGTCATAAAATTCAATTGTTTAGGTACCTTTTTCCACACTTAAATAACACTTGCCACAACTGGCTACAAAAACAAGTCACGCAAAGCAGTATGAATAAAACACAAGCAATTTCAAGCAAAAGTGAAGTTTCACAATGAGCATAAGAGAGATTTTTACATACCAACTTATATCCTGCTGACTATGCCAATTAGTGATGATTTGGTAAGCCAGAATTGTGCATCTGTTGGGGATCTGGCAGGAGTAGAGTGCAATAATTGGGTACTCAAAATATCATTCCAATGCTCCTCCTTACTTCTGCCGACTATTGCAGACTTACCAATTCTATGTTCTCAATCTTCAGTTGACTTGATTAACCCAAAGTGTCAAGCAATTGACAATAAGTCATCAATACTGCTTGAGAACCCATTTACTATAATTGACGTGCCAGCAAACAACCAGAAGCTGTAGCAATTACAATGCAAAAAACCATCACCAATACATAAACTTCTATATTCATTATCAAAGGATATGAGTTAGTAGTACAGGATATACAGCCAAAGCATCCTTGACCAGAAAGGACTCACCATACTGATGAACTGCCCTCAGCAGGCATAGACCAGTATACTGCCTCATAAACAGGAGCATTACCTACACACAACCAGTCGGTGATTGGCCCAGGATTCCAAAATCAATTGTTAAGGGTGCTTTATTAACAACCATCTATAGTGGTTCACCACAACCAGGTGGTTTCTCAGTAATCACACCTGGATGTGGTACACCACCACAAGTGCTTGTCAGGCTTTTCTTAGTAAACACCTGGATGTGGTAAACCATCTCAATTAGTCACCAAACACCTGGCTGTTAACAAGCAAAGCATCCTTCAATGTTTTGAGTGTTGACTACCAGAACACAATCTGTAAGTGTGATGTGCAATACTTACACAACACCATCCCAAACTATTCTGATACAAAAGCAGCTTTGTCTGAAATAAGGTAAGAGTAACTAAATATTAATCCTGACAAATGTTGATTCTGGGGCCCAAACTAGCAAGTCACAAGGTGCTGTCCTGGTGTAGGGTGGCCTTTAGGCTGGAGGTCCTCATACGTGCATTTATGCCAAGGCCAGCACAACTTGGGCAATGCAGGATGAGAAGGGGTGTGCAAGGTGTACTTCCTTAAGCCTTTACTAAAGCACATGACTCTTCAGATTGGATTTAAGTCCTCTTTTTGGACTTCACAGTTGGCTGCTGATGGGGACATTCAGCCAGGCTCAGATGTACATGACTCTGCTCACCTACTGAAGAAGAGTAGATTTGGTGGTGTTAGAAATGATGGTGAGAATAAAGGGTTATACCTTCTGTGTTTTCATAATTCTCATAAGGCTGTTAGACTGAAGCCATGTTATTTAAGTTAACCTGACTCTTCCAGAATGTACTGTGCTGAGTCAAAGAGAGGCTATTCAACTGGGAAATTAGCATAACCATCTAAGGCAGATGCTGAATTTTTAACCAATGGGTTTTTCCCCCATGTCTATTGCTTCATAGTTACCTGTCTTAAATTTAATATGCCATTTCATTGTCTAGTTTTTCACTGCTGGAAGATTATTCAGCAGTTTCTTGTAACTCAGTGCAGCAGTAATAAGACTGTCCCACAGATTGTCCTACCCCATGAGTACCAGTGCCTCATAGATGGAAGTTATGTTTCCATGTTCTCTCAGTTTTGGGGAGATTTGCAAGCAATGTAGCTACTGTGAGAACTAAATGGGTTTATGATGTGAAATTATCTTCTCTGAGAGGTCTGGCCAAGGCCAGGATAGGGTTGACATCAGCACCAACTGAGGACAGGTTCATAGGTGAGCTCCATGACTTGTTGGCAGATAATAGGAATCTGGAGTTGGATTAGAGTGAGCACAGAAAGGAAAAGTTTCGAATGTTGCTGCAGTGGCTTAAAATATTGGGATTTATATTCAATACATAGAACAAAATATGCTGGTAAAAGGGAAATTGTAGAGAAAAAATGCCTTGTAAAAAAATTTCCCTGAAAAATGAAAGAATCCCAGGGATGCAGTCAGAAGCACTGTATATGTACTCCTGCTCATCATCTGTGTATTCAGGTGGGGGTTGGGATGGAAGAGAGGACCTCACCACAGGGGAGCTTCAAAACTGAATAATAGGAGCTTTAGGGCAGATGAACCGACCGAGTTTTATCCCATTTTTCAGTGATGAGGGCGGGATTTTTTTTTATTTTCTGGTGGCTTAGCTCCCTCTGCTGTGTGTGTGAGCTGAAGGGCGAGACAGGAGGATTTGAATTGGCTTCCGAGGGAAATCAAAGCTGGGGCCAAGAGAAAAACCATTAGGGGAAATCCTGTGTCAAAATGTGCCAGGCTGTTACCTGCTGGCTGTGTTTCTGCTGTTAGTTTTCCAGCAGCTTCACCAGCGCTTGCAGTGCGGGGGGGGAGAGGGGGGCCGGGCGGTGAGCAGACTGCTGCCAACATTCGTAACCCAGTTTATTTATTAGGAGACCGATACTTCCAGTTTCACAGGAGATCTTCATTCTCTTCCCACCACTAAAACAACAGCATAATATAAAATAAAAGAGCAATGTAACATTTGCACTTTCTATTGCTAGGGGAGTTGTTTGCTTCTAATGGATAGTTAGTGTACATATTAGCGTTTCCCTGCTGGTTTCCCTATTTGCCTTGCTGGTTTTTGGTTTCCCTTTAGTGATTGATTTCCCTTCTCATGATCACACTGTACTTCTCACTGGAGTAGGTTGAGAACAAACTACTGATCACTGTGTGCTGGCAGGTGTCTTATCAAAGACACCACCAGGGCATTTGAAGCGAGTTGTTTCATTAGCCTTACTCCCACTATGGATTAATTAGAATAATTAGTATTTTAGGGCTGCTTTAAGTGAACTTTGCTCAGTAAGCTAAGAGGACAAAATACATTAAACGGATTTGGGGTTGGACAGTCTCTGCCAGCTCCAGCTGGAACAACCAAGGTGGTGGTCAGCACAAAAGGTTGCTTGAGCTGCTAGCTGCTGGCAAAAGTCTGCTATCAGCAGGAAAATCTTCAGTTCCTGTTGGGTTTGTGTGCATAATACAACCCAGATATTTCCAAGTTTTACTGTAGTAAGATTTAAATTTATTAAGAACTTCCCCTGCCCTAGAACAAGTCCAGCTGATCTGAAGTCTGGCATGGGTTGCGTTTGTCAAATAAGCTGTTAATGGTCAGGACTCAAATGCATCCTTAGGTGCCTAAATAAAGGACAAGTTATTTTTCTCCCCTTCATTAAATAGCAGACCCATCTGAAAATTAGGGCTTGCATCCATGTGAGAGCCTAATGCAGTCAATGAGTCTTTTTCTATCAACTGCAATGAATTTGGGATCAGAGTGTAAATGATTAAGAGAAAAACTTTTGACAGCAGTTAGCAACGGCCTTTGCAAAATCTCTGTTAATTTCTTCAGGAGCTGCTATTGAGCAATGCAGAATATTTTGAAATTTCCTCTTCAGGTACAGCTATGCCTAGGTGGGAGACAGTAAAAAAGCTGCCTCAAGGCCTGCGTTCACCTTTATTGTGAAAATACCTGAACTCTTTGCTATTTCCTTCCTATGCTGTGTTCATCTAGATTATTTTAACAGACAAACATTGTTCCAGTCTTTGCATATTTGTTTTTCATCTGAACTCAGATTAGATACTGTGACAGGAAGGCTAATATGTTCATTTCAGCCAAGTTTTCATTCCAGAGATGACTGTTGATTAGCTAGACTATGACCCTGAAAAACCACTGAGAGAGGCTTTGAAGCAGGTTTTTGGGAGGGCTGAATTGGGAAAGACAGAAGTGTGTAAGATATTTTACCTACTTTTACATGAGCTTTTTAAAGACTGCCAGCATTCAAGTCCAGGCAATGGGGATGGCAAGTTTATGATGATATCTGCATCCCCGGGTGTTCTATCCTCAGTGTTACCCCACTAGAATTAGGTTCCTGGGCTTTGTAAGAAAAAAGTAACAAACAATAATGGAAATTAGAGTAATTTACGGTGAATCAGAAGTAGTGAAGGAAAGCTGCTGCCTAGTTATGCTAAGATTTTGAAAAGTGTTATAAATGACTATTCATTTGATTTAATATGCTGGATTTAATTCAAGGTTACTGGAACACGTTATAAATCAGAATGTAGATACTTGTGAGTATATCTTTAAATATACCCGACTACTTCACTTTCTACCACTGCAAAGGTCAAGGCATATAGTCATAGTCCAAGGAAATATGAGTCAACCTGTTATTGTTTTTAATCTCAGACTTCAAGGACAGTAGTAATCTACTCTGCATCTTCAGACATCTGCAGGTGCATTTATTTATTGATCTTTAAGAACTGGTTTAGTTCTGGTGTCACAGACATTCCCAAAGGGGATTTACCAAGGAGTGTAACAGAAAGGTTAATCCCCAAAATGAAGCAGATTCTTCTGAATTTTGAGCAAAACACTTTTCTTTCTGGAACTGGACTGAATTTGCACCATTAAAGGGTTGCATCTGTTCTGCTTTATCCCTGATTAGGAGAGCCTCACCTCTGCGGGTGTCGCTAACCCCTGAGGCAGGCAGAAGGATCAGAGCCCAGCTGGTGGGAATCACATCAATAAAGTGAGATTGATTTATCAGAGCTGGAGGGGAAAGGGAAATTTGGTGGGTGATTAAAGTCTGTGTTACAGCAGTTGCTCCAAGCAATAGCAATTTTTATGTTATAGCTGTAGGACTGAGGTCACCAATAAAGGAGGCAAACAGCCAAGGTTTAAGGCCCTTCTTCAAGCATGACTGAAAATTGAAGGTGAGCTTTTACTTCAAGTATGTGCGTGTTGTCATTTTTCTTCTCACATGTCAGATTCTTACTGCCTTGCCTCAAAAAAACTCCCCAGTTCTTGTTTTTCTGCTAGATGCACTGCAAGCTTCAGACAAATGACTGTGTCTCAATTGTTTCTAAGAAGTTGGGTTTATGAGCACCATTCCTTTACATTCAATTACTTCATGCTTGTAGGCCAATTAGAGAAGGGTCAAAGGATTGGTATGTTTGTGTACATTCAGGGCTGAAAATGACTGTGTGCTTTGAGCCGTGCTACTACCTGCTTTGCTGGACTCAGCACAGAGCTGGGTGGAGGTGGAACTGAGTTATCTTATCTGAAAAGCCACTGAGTTAGGAGAAGAAGCGCTCAGGTAATGTGTGGTTGGGTGAGGGGATGAACCCTCACTTCGGGAGCTTGTGGGATCCTCTTTTCTCCAGGCAACAGTATTGCAAATGAAATGATGACAGTTAAGGCAGGCAAGGGTTTGGTTTGGGAAATGTCAGTGCTCTGCAGAGACATCGCTGAGCCGCTGATGCGAAGTCGCAGCATCGTGCCGGGAGCCAAAAGGTGGTGCTGTTTCTGCAAGGAAGAGGAGAAAAATGTGGATCCCGATCTCTTCAGCGGTGTTTGGGGTCAGCTAGGGAGCAGGGGGAGAGCTAAGGGCTCTCCCTCCTTTTTCCAGGTAATGCGATGCTCAAGGGCTATCTTAGTGTACAGGGCACCTGGTGCTGGTGGGCAGAGCCCAGGAAAGCAATAAAACTTGACACAAAAATGTGCGTCTGGAGGGAGGGGAAGCAAGAAAAGGAGGAAGGAAATCACACTGTGCGACATCAGACAGAAAACAAGATTGGAGAGAGGTGGCAGATGACACTGGGCTGGGCTCTGCCAGGCAAAGAGCCCATCACGAGCTCTGCGAGGAGCCAGCCACAGAGCTGCTACTTGAGATAAACATAAATAAGCATGAAGGATCCTCAAAAGTAAAGAGAAAGGCAGTGGGAGAGTGTAGAGATCCTTAGTTATGGAAGTAAGTGGCAGCAAGATGTAACTGAAACCCTCCTGAGATGGTGTCTGCCTTGGTGTCTACAAAGGCATATGTCAAATGTGACGTTAAGCTAGGCAGACCTAGACAAATTGCATCTAGACTGGCACAGTAATAATATTTAAGTGCTGTGCAGGTGGATTAGAGAAGAACTGGTGGTCCAGCAGGAAAAAGTGTTGTCTCCTGTATGTCACCTCCTTGTGAGACTCCTTCCCATGACAACCCTCACATTGTGGCAGGGAAGAGGTCTGCAGCCAACTTCTGCTTCTGAAAATATCTCGGTATTGTTGTCCAGCTTAGCAGACACATGATGTGTGCTGCATTCTGTCCCGTGGGGCTGGAATTGTCCCCAGCCACTGTTGGGACAGTGAGATTTGCACAAATGAGAGAGTTCAAATTCAGCCTTGGAGGGTTCCCTCAGGGATGACTTTAGACAACAGTGTGAAGTTCAGTACACGGTCTTGGCTGTTAGGAAGTTGCTGTCTCAAGTCATTTGAGGAAGCATCAAGGTAGCCAAGCCCTACCACTGTTGCTGTCTGGCCATGAGATGCTGCAGTAATCATCTGAGGCATTGGGCATGACATTCTACATCCTCCTTCTAGCTCTGCTAGGTCACAGGTACAGCCCCACTGTGCAAACCTGCAAAGGAGGGTCCAAACTGATGTTTCTCCTCTCTCCCTGCAACCACCAGCCTTACTGAATGACTGCAATAGGGTACTTGTGAAATGAATTGGTAACATTAGTCAGAAACAGGTTGAGCTGTGCAAGACACCACCCACACCTAATTTTTGTGGTTGCAGATTAATGGCAGCAGGTGCAAGTACCCACTATGTTGTTCGACTCGTGTGCTTTTGAGCAGAAGTATCCCTTATTGTTGCAGTTTTGCCTGTCTCCTCATCCAGGACCCCTCTTCCCTCCCAAAGGTAAAGAAAAATAAGTCCAGGAAGAGCAATGGATGACAAAGGAAAAACAGAAGGGTGAAAGGTTAAAAATGTACGTTCAGGAGCCTGAATGGGGACCCCAGCACCCAGGACTCCCTGGAAGTGTTGTGTTTTAGCTCCGCCACTCATCTGAGGTTTGCTTTGCCTGTGTCCCAGTGCCTCTCCTGGGCTGTATCTATCCAGCACCTGAACTCTGGATGCTGCTGTATGTTCACAACCTTTAGACCTCCTAGAAAGCAGGTCTCATGCAAACTCATGTTTCCTTTGGGAGGTGAGAATTGGAAAGTCTCTATGTTTGCCCTCTACTTGACATGCAGCTCTGATTAATACCAACAGGAGTTAATCGGAGACCTTGATTGGAGTGCAGCAGCATAGGTCTGTAATCAAAATCTTTGTAATCAGAAACATGCCAAAGAGTGAATGTATGTGTCAACCTGTCCTTATGACATAGGTGTGTTGTACCTGAACAAGAGATAAGTGGAAATAAACAACAAATGTTTGGAAGAGCAGTCGCTATGTTTCCGTGTGTGCTAGGGAGTTTGCATGCAGCTCAGGGTTCTCACTGTGCAGTGATATTGTTTGTACTGGATGTTTCTACTTCTTATCATTAATGTCTTAAAGCTTGTTTATTGAACTCTGGGTCAGTTTATTCAGGTTTAATGACTCTTCCACTGCTTGTTTTCATTTTGAGCGCATTGGGGGGGGGGGGCATTTTGCGTGCTGTTGCATGACTTGGGTCATTGGTTGAACAAGTAGATGAATGATAGGACTGTCTGTTGTGGTCTCATTTTCTTTCTTTCTTTTTTTAGACATCTGTTTCTCATTTGTGTCTTATATTCCCTTTTCTGCTTGTGTGAAGCGTTGTTGGTGAGGACAAAAAAGAGTGTGGTTCCTAGAGGATAGTCTTAGCCTACATTGGAGCTTGTCTCCCTTAAAGTGAGGGAGATAGTTTTGTGGTTTGTGCACAGAACTGTGGAATTAAATGAGACATGCCTTTTTCTTGGTGTTGGTATAATCTTTTTCAGGAAATCAGGATGGGGAATTCGATTATAGGATATATTTGTGGTAACACAGAAAGGTTGTGGCTTCAGCAGAAAGCAGATTGGGTTGTTCTGTCTTCATTTCTGCTTGTGTAGGAGGCCTTGTTGAATACAAAAGACGAACATGTGTGTTTCCTAGAGGGTACTCTCTGACTGGGGGATGTCAAGTTGTAATAAATCTGAGTTTTCTTGGTAGTTCCCACACTGTCTTCTCATGCTTTCACCAGCACAAAGAACAGCTTCCAAAAGCCTCTGTACCAAACACTTGCAAAGCCTGGGCTGGCAGGTCGGGCTGTGTTTCTAAATGCACATCTGGAATACAGAGACCTTGACCTCTTAGTTAACTAGCAGCTTACAGATGTGTCTGTTCATGAGTGAAACAGCGAGCTGTGGAAACCATCATGTAAGCTGCTTCCTGTATTTTGGGCCATGGTGACAAATCATCCAAGCTGTATATAGAGCTTCAAAAAGCCAGGGAGTATTTAACTGCAAAAAGTTTGAACTTTCTCACTAAGGGATGGACACTGGTAGTTTTCTCGTCCACCTGATGGATATTCTGAATATCCGTCTGAATAGGTCTGAGAGATAGTCTCAGAGGCCTTTCAGTGGGATGTGTAATGGATTTGAAGCATCTCCAGCCACTCATGCCTGTGGCTTATTTTGCTTAATGTGCAAAGGGGTTTTTGATCGTTTGCAGACAGGGTTGACTGAAAGTGAACCTTTGCCTTGGAAGATACTGTGGGTGCTCGCTGACTGTACCCTGTCCTGTACTCTTGCTTACAGTGGGGAAGCTGAACTTAAGATATGAGTCGCCTGAGTGGGAGAAATGGAGCTGCCAGCAGCATAAGGTTCCCACTTTCTCTTTTCACAAGGCCTTTCACCACTTTGTACTTAAAGAAACATGAGTGTATTATTCCAATACTTTTTCTTCAAGGAAGAAGTAAACAAAAAGGCTGCTGTCCAATTTAAACCTGAAATACCATGGAAAGCACATAGGAAAAACGAAGAAACCTGTTACAACCGATTTTTTGGGGGGGATGTTCTTTCCTTCACGTAGTGTGACTTTTTCAGCCCCGTGCAATGTGGCTTCTCTGTGAAAAGCTGTTAACCTCCACCCCTGCCTATGGAGAACTCCTTTTGTGTTAAATATCTCTGCTCTTCAGTATGTCCTCTAAAAGTATTTTCTTAGATCTTGGGTATATCCAAATGCAAAACAACTCTTCTGCATACAATAATCTGGGCTCTTTAGAATTTTTCTCAATACTTTGGAATCCAAAAAGGTTCTCAAAACTCAGTGAAATGTGTTTTGAGTCTTAGAATGTTTTTTCCTCTTCAGAAACAATCTTACGGTCCTGGACAAAGGCTGGAAAGACATATTGAATACCTGGCTCTGCCACAGAATCTTTCCATGGCACTGGTTGAGTCATTTAATCAATTTTTCTAATTTACACCTCCAAAGGGGAAACCCAATAATTCCTTGCCTCATCAAGTTGTGGTGATAAATTATTTATATGTAGCTTTAGGGGGGAGGTGATTGGATTCTACACTGCCAAAAGTCAGGTAAATACTTGATCTGTTTTGTTGGTGGGCTTTGCTATTTCTCCCCAATAGCTTTTTTTTTTTTTTGGTATTATTAATTTTTGCTTGTAGATAGAGTTGGAGATTGACTTGCAGTCACTGTTGAGCACTCTGATGTTGATTTGGTGGTCACTACAAGCACAAGCAATTGTGGATGGAGAGTTCCTGAAGTGGTTTAATCCAGCTGTAAAAGGGGAGAGCATGTGGAGGTTAGGGTGGTTGTTCATAGCATAACTCCTTAAATGATCTCTGCCCCCTTCCTAAACTGAGGAAAGAGTCAGTTTTGATTCCATCATTTGGGCTTGCTCAGTAGGTTGGGCATGGATCAAGCTCAGGGCCTGAGATAAGAGCAAACCTAAGGGAGGGAGAGGGAAAAATTGTAATGGATTTATGTTGGGAAATCTTTCCCATATGGAGTAGCAGTTCTAGCCTAAGAGTGATTTTTGTTCTGGTGTTAAAGATCTACATGATGAGATAATCTGCAATAACAAATTCTTCCCAGTTTTTTTGCATGGGCAAATCCCATTGACTGGAAAATGTCGCCAAACTTGTCTGCAGCATACAAAGCAATAATTAAGTTCTGTGAAAGGAAGTGTATTTAATGAATGACATCTGTCTCCTTCACTGTATCTGCCATCTCCATGGCAGTAATTGCCTCATTTATATGAATAAAATGTTTGATTCTAATGTCTGACATATCAGTGACATCCTGTGTAGCGTATGTTACGCATTAACATGGTTGATGTTGAAAGCTTCCATAATCACTTACAGTAGCCATTCTGCTATATGAGCAGGGAACAAATTTGTTTAAAACAAGAAATCGTTATGAAACTGTTCAGAGCTCTGCGTGTGTATGTGTAAAAGCTATTTTCATATAAAAATCAAATACATGAGAATGAAATGAGATCGGTTGTGCTTACAAGTCAACTCTTGCTTGCAAGGCAAGAGCAGTCCCGTGGCAGCTGTGTGCCTTTGTATCTCAGGGGAATAATGGCTTATTTTTAAGTTGGCTTGTTTATAGTAGGTGGTATGGATTTAAAGCACTTGTATGACTAACTGTGGGGTTGCAGTTATATGTGTGTTGTATGCTTGAAGTCTGTTAGTGAATAAAGGTCTTTTGGAGAGCTATACACCAGCCCCAGAGAAGTTTCCTTTCCTTGGGTGGTGGGAAATGAGTATTTTCTGTGCCGATTCCGCAAAACTGCGAGTGCATGTCTGCTTGATTTTTGGCTTCTTTCTTCCCACTTTCATAAAAACTCGTAAGTTTCTTTAGCCAAATATTCCTTGTTGTATCTGCCAGATTCCTTTGTACCAGCACTTTCCGTTCTCTGAGGCTGTTCAGCACAAATATGGCATTATTAATTGTTTCAGTTGGCCAAAAAGGCATGACTCTACACCGAATAGATGCTGACCTCATAAGAGCCAGCTTTTTTTCGCAATCCTTTCAGTGTAAAAAGAGGTAATTCTTCTTTTCTTTATTCCACTTTGACTACCTGCCAAAACTTCAAATTTCAGCCTTGGTTCTGGCCATTACACCATGCTTTTTACATGGGTTTTCTAAGCAATACTTGAGGGGACAATAAAGCTGGAGATATTTAAATCAATGCTAAACCTCTTGTGTCCTTTAAGCGGTCTGGAGACCAGTGCTATACAAGTCCTGACTGCTGCTGACAACCTCAGTGTGAGAGTGTGTGTACTCCCAGTGATGTCCATATGTACTGTTGGTTTTGGCTGAGGACTTTTTTGGCAAGCTTGGACTTAACAGGGGATTTTTTTTCACCAAAATGACTACTTCCACTTCTGAGATACCAGCTGCTATGAGAAAAATAATTACAGTCGCTCAGGAATGGGATGCTCAATTCTACTTTCTACTACAGAAACACATCTCTGCCCCAGCATTTGGCAAATTTTAAAACTTCTAAGAATGATATTTCAACATATTCCTGGAACACTATTGCTCTGAGTAATTCAGCTAATCAGCAGGGATTAGACAACTGAATGATACTGGTGTTAGAAAATACAGCCCCAAAAGGGGAAGAAATATCCCTCTTCCGTCTTCTGCCCCATACTCTATTTTTTTGCCATTTTCTATCTTGGCATTGCAGATTGTGTTAAATGATGGGGAGTGGATAATTTCTGTGAAGTCCTTTCCCCCCCCCCCCCCATCTCTCCCCCCGCTTTTTCTTCTTTTCCAGTAACCTTTGTTCTGGCAGAGAAAGCCAGGATATGCATTTTCATAGTGGACAAAATTAGCTAAAGAAAGAGGTCTAGGTCAAGTGGGAATCATTTACACTGAAACAAACAAGTTGTGATCCATTTTGGATTCCTCTGGTTGTATGCCAGCAAGTTTGCCTGGAAAATGCTTTGGCGCTTGCCAGAAACAAGAAATTTTGACAATGACAGAACTTTAGAGGAAGGGAAGGAGGGAAATGACAGTAGGTTTTTTTAGGTGAAACTAGTTATGTAGAAGTGTCCATGATTACTTTATTGCTCTCCTGTCAAGATCCAGCCACAGCCCAAATGTGTTAGGCTCAGTTCAAAATTAAACAGTATCTGCTAGCTTCAGGCTTCTCCAAAGCCTGACATGGGAAAATAGCCCCATCCCAGCAAGATGAACAGGTTGGAGTTCTCCCTTTGCATCCTTTGATGACCTCAAGTAAATAACATGTGCTGGTAGATCTTGGTCTTGTTGGTTGGGTAATCCCATATCCACAGGTGCATGCCTCAAAGTAATTTTTCCAAACTCCTTGCTTTTGGGATCCCTTTTATCTGGTGACCAATGATTCTAGTCTGGATCTGAGAACTTCTGTCAAAACTGTTGCAGCTCTGTGATGGGTTTAAATTTTAACAAGTCAGCATTTCCTAACATGAAAAAAGTACTTTTTTGAGAGAGCTCCCATCTGGTATTGCTCAGATCACAGTATCTGGCATTTCTCTGAAATGAAAACAGATGGGAACTTTTAGGGCATTGCATCCTGCTCTTCCCATTTCTAATCATTAGCCTTCAGGAAGTGGGACTTCGAGAAACACTAAATCTGGTAAGATGGGCAAGAAAATGTGAAAGTTGGCAGTACTCTGTGAGACAGTCCTAAGAAGTTCCTTAAGTTTCATCTCCTTGATCTATAGCTGGTGAGTTTGCAGCCTCCAGTTTAACAGCTTGACTGCAATGATTCTTGGATGACCAACTCAGGAACAGTTAAGATGCCACTTCCACTGTGCTTGCTTCTTAGGTTTTTCCCCCCCTTTTTTTTTTTTTTTCCCTCTCTTTTGGCAAAGTTCTCCCTTTATGCTTGTCTCCTTAAGAAGGCTACAGCCTGTAAATGTGGCTGTCATCCATGTATTAAAGAACAACGAGATGGAAGGTACCCTACACTTCCATGTCTCTGTTCCCCACAGAAAGGGAAAGGACAGAAGATGCTGTATTGGTCAGACTGTGGAGACACTCTCGGAAGAGGGCACTGTTAGTATGTCTGTATGACGTTAAGTAAAGACTCTTAACTTACCCAGGACTTCTGACTCTACATGTTGCTAATTTTGGACAAGGCATGGCTCCTCTGTGCAATGGGAGTTGGGGAAAGGGTGGGAGAGTTTTGCTTTCCACTTTTGTCTCCGATTGAAGTTGTTTCCTAGAATAGAGTTGTTTCCTGGGAACCTTGTGTTGATATGGGGCTGAGATCTCTAGGCGGCGGCCTCTCATTTCTTAGTCAATTCTGTTCCAGGATTGGCATATAGGTGTAAAGTAAATGTTACACTTACAACTTGTATGCACCAAGAAGAGCAGCTGCAATGGGTCAGGATAAAGGTCTGTCCAGCCACCTACTCTCTCTTTAATAATGACCAGTAACAGATGCTTTAGGAAGAATTTAATAAGGCAAGCCTAGAGTGAAAACTCTTCTGCTATACTTTTCTGGCTCCAGTAAGTTGGTACTCAGTGACTTCCAGAGCCAGAGATGGTATCTTTGTCTTGAGAACCTCCTGGTGGATTTTTATTCCATAGAACCATCAAGCTGGGTTTTTGAATCCATGCAAAACATCCAGGGATCCCATGACAGTGAATTTTCAGTTTAAGTAGACTTTGTGTGAAGATATATCTCCTTTTATTCACTTTGAATCTGCCTCTGTCTACAGTTAATTTCTTCTGCCCTTTTGACACCCACCTGCTCAGGGCTGTGAGGGCCTTCTACTGCCCTGCACAATACTGCTAGCTGTGCATGCAACATGTAATCCTAATTTCTTAGGATAAAAATAGCAGTCTGGTGAGCTACAACACAACCCTTGGATCAATTCAGATGCTTAAGCTACCCTCCTTTCTATACCTCTTTCCCTTCCCACTCCAAACTACCCCAACCTGTTGGTTTAGGGCAATGGAAACACTGTATGTTTCCCAAAGGAGAGCAACCGCTATGAAAGTCAACATGCCAATCTACTTCAGAGAGGGCTAGCCCCAAGATGTGTGAACATAAGTGGCTCTGGACCACTTGGCAGTGCCTGTAAGTTGTTACTTGCTTTCCAAGCTGTGCAAAGACAGAGTTGTCAAACAGAGCTGAGCACAGGAGCGTAGGTGGGTTGTTCTCTTTGAGTGTCCCTTGCAGCTGTTCTGCAAAACTAAACCTACCATCTGTTCTCCAGGTTTGGACCAGGTGGAGATGGAGGGTTCTACAAGAGATCATGTTGTCAGGAGGTCAGGTCTGCCGGCGGGCATAGGACATTTTCTCTGAATTACGTTGGAGTCAGTATAGCATGGAGGTTTCCTCCTGGAAAAGATCCAGAAGTGAAGCCCCAACCAATTTTGATGAGCTTTGCTTTTCAGAAGCAGTGCCTGAGCAGCCCGTGCCTACTGCTGCCTCCTCAGTTCTGACCTCTGACATCCTTAGTTATACTGGTACTCTGTTATACCACACAAGGTCCTGCATGTTGTGCTGTGTGTGAGCTGGTGTTTGTGCAAGGATCTCTTAAACTAGCAATAGAAAAAAGGGAGGAAAAAGGGAGTGTTTCTTAAAATGGCATCACTGCCAGAAGAAATACGTGTCAAACTGTCTATGTATATCTGGTAGCACTATTTCTTGGCATATTTGTGTTTAACCCCATGTCTTCATAAATGCTATGGTATGGATCTAAACTGCAGGTCACTGTATTCTTATCTTTAAGTCCATTCCTTCAATGTGTTAAAGAAAAATCTGTCTGCTTACAACTCAGTATGTTTTCATAACAGCAATAACTAAATTAAGGAATAAATGCAAGCTCCAAAGACTGTGCTCCTCTAAATCCCCTCTCTTCCAGTCTCCTCAGTCACTTCTCCCTGGAAACTGGGCTAGGGTTTCCTTGTGCTGCTGTATGTAAGGAGGCAGAAGAGTGACTCTAGATTGATGCCAGCACATGAGTGAGGAGAAAGCAGCGCCAAGATTCACTCCTTCAAGTCCAGAGGTCTTGACTTCATTTCCCTTTGCTTTTTAGCTCTGCACAGAATTGGGAGGAGGTTTTTTTGTATAAGAATGTGAAGCAAAATAAAGCTCTGTATCTGGGAATCTGTTTTTACACGGAAATCTGGCGTACAGAGGTTCTTTCCTTTGACAGAACTCTATTTCTGTGAGGCTTCTCACATACAACATTTAAGAGATTAGGCAGTACAAAATACCAAGTCATCAGCATTTTCTTTCTTGACTCATGATTGCTACAGCCTTGATGCAGTTTGACGCTTTCCCAAAGAAGCAGGAGTTTCTTTGTGGATATATACACATGCTACTCACAAAGCAATTGTTTAGAGCTGTGCAGCTCAGTCCCTGTGAATGATCTCTGGTTTGCCAAAAGGTTTTCCTTAGAAAGAGGTTCTGTTAGAAATATTTTCACTGAGCACAGTTTGCATCAGTACTCTAGCAAAACAGCATCTATGACATATGTATGTCACCTTATGTTAGAAGATACTTTTTATGTGTAAGCTAAATATCACAAACCCAAAACATAAAGAACTGTTGGGAAATGAGTGAATAGTGGAGCACTGAAATGGGGATTCATTTCTCAAACAGAAAAATTGAGCACATGAGAACTTGCCATTTCCCCCAGCCCCACAGAAGATTGTAATGCTGAGAACAAGACTCACTTTGGAATTTCTGCTCAGTGTTTCAGTTCAAAACTGTTAAAAAATGAAACAAATGCATGATGTGGAGCAACTCATCAGCTGGGGACAGTTCTAACAACAATGCTTGAGACTGCACATTTAAGGCTTTGGTAACATCTTCCAGTCTTGCTGGCATGAGAAATGAGAGCACTAATTCTTATTTGTTTATGCTAGATTTGGCTGTTTTGAGTTATTGATATGTCCCTTGAAACTGTCTCTGATAATTTCCCATTGAGCGCTCAGGCACGTGGTGGTAAGCAGAGACCTGGCCTAGCTGTTGGACTTTCTCCTGCTGAACTCAGCATCCGAGCCGTTCATAACAGCAACAGATGTTTCTGCTTTTTAAAGTCTGTGGGAACCTCACTTAACTTCTGTTTTTCCTTCTTCCTTGTAGGAACAAATGCCAATATAGCTAAGATCCAAAAAGCTTGACCTCAGCTTTATGTTATTATTGGAAGGTATTGTGACTGGTTATCCTATTGTCCATTCTCAAGTAATAAGCTGATAGCTATTAATGCTGTATTTGCTTTTTCACGCATAGTTTCTATGTGTTTGTTATTCAGCTACTTCCTGGCAATAAATAGGGGAGCAAATAATCACTGTTGCCTTCATATCAAGGGGGTCTGCGAGATTCATCTTGTTTTGAAAGTATTAGGCAAGCTTAGAAACAAGCTTGCTAGCAACTAAAACAACATATTCCCTTTGTCTTGTTAGTGCCGTAAGCAGTCACCTGGTACATTATATTAAACGGATCCATTTCAACACTATTCATGAGGTTTGACTCTGTCCTGGGTGCCCAGACGTAGATATCTCAGAAACCTGAGTAGCGTGTGTTAAACTTGAGGCTTTCCGAATGAGTGCATATATTTGAATTACTATTATTATTACTTTTTTTTTTTTTTTTTTTTAAATTAGGGCTTAAATCTGAGCCTGGCTTCATTCCCT
This sequence comes from Buteo buteo, assembly GCF_964188355.1. Taxonomy (NCBI): domain Eukaryota; kingdom Metazoa; phylum Chordata; class Aves; order Accipitriformes; family Accipitridae; genus Buteo; species Buteo buteo. The sequence goes on along the minus strand of NC_134204.1, from coordinate 12,243,686 downwards.
TTATGTCAATAGTATCTGCTTTTGCTAAAGAGACCCTTGCTAGACAGGGGATTTACTTTCAGGAAAAGATGGGCTTTATGCCATATTTCCACAGGTAGTTTCTGAGCATGAATTAACAGCTTTAATTTCCAGCAGAAAGTCCTTAGAAGCATTCTTGGCAGTACTTGATCAGGGGAGGTGCCAAATTCTAGCATCCCTTGGCTTCCTTACCCAAGTCCCAACATTTTCAAGATGTCAAGGCTCTGTGGCAGGTCTCAGAACTGCCTTTTCTCTGAAAGAGAGCTGGACCTCATTCAGTGGCCGGAGAGGAGCTGCAGGGCAAAGCTGTGGCTGGGCAGGGTATGAAACAAGTCCCTGCTTTTGCAGCATAGGCTCTGTCTTCCCTCCTGCTCTGCAATAGCCGTCAGCAGCTCAGAAAATGAGCCAACTGGCTGCATCTCGTGCACAGTCAGGAACTGGGAACAACATCCTGGGACTGTGTTGGACACGTGCAATTCCTGGAATGTAGGAGTGAGGAGGAGGGCGTTTGGGGCAGGCAGGGTCTGTCTGCTATGGTCCCCAGCAAAAGAAAACCTGTTACTTCTCTGACAAGCAGTTTTGCCACTTGGCTTGTTTCAGCAACTGGTGTCACAAGCCCAAATCTGAATGTGGCTCTTGGTGGTGGTCTTACAAGGAGACCGTGTTGGCAGGGTGAGTTCACCATCGATGTGTGTTATACAGTAATGGCTTAAGGTTATATGATCTGCAGGCAGAGGAGTGACAAACTGCCCAGCCAGGTTATGCTTCAGTCTCAAAATTAAGTGTTTTCCTGTTTGGGTGAAAAAGAAAAGGTGGTCCTTTGCTTCTATGCACTGGGCTCCCAGCTTTCTGGGCAATAACATTTCACCTGAATTGGATGTGTCAGGAGGCTGCTGGGGAAACATGTCCTCTTGTTGCTGTGCTGCCCAGGACTGGTGCAGGGGTTAAGGTCTGCCAGCCCTACCTGTAAAATGCTGTGCTGGAAGGAGAGGAGGGAACCAGTGCCCTATCATGGGGAAATGCAAATCCCTCCAGCTTCTTGCTGTTGCCATTTGTTTGGAGATCGCTTAAGACTTAAAAATGAGGCTGATCTGGCAGTGTTTGCTTTACTGAATTTTCTACATGCTGGCCTGGTACTGTAGGGTACCAAGGTATGCCTGGTGTACGGCACCCATGGGACAGCTGATGAGACTGGATTTCACCCCTGTGGTTCAGCAGTAGCAAGGCACACAACCCTTCTCTGTCCTGGCCATAGAGGGGGTGTAATATGTTGGCTGCTGGGCAATACCCCTTGCCCTGCTTTGGTACTAATCTTGTGCAAGATGGTCCTCAGCTTGGAGCTGTCAGGTGGGATGCTATGAGCATCTCTTGGGGGGCCCTCTTGCAGTCAGGTCTCTTCCCCTCCTGTATGTCATTAGCCACCGTAGCTCTCCTTGCGAGAACTTAAAGGAGGGTGCTCTGCTCTCTACAGCCCAGAAACAATGTCACAAAATTGCATTGAATTTCAAAGTTTTCACAGAATTCAGAAGCCTCCTCTCATCAGCTGTTCCTCCCAACCATCACCCTTTTTAACATTTTTTTTTTTTATTAAATTCTGTTTCATGCCTAGACCTTGTTCTGGGTCTCTGCTGCAGTCTCTGCCTGAGTCCCTCCCTTCTCTCTTAGCCCCTGAGAGTTTTTACTTCCCAGATTAATTAATGAGGTTAAGTTTAAGATGGGGCCCAATTCAAAATATGAAAGGATCAAAGTGTAAGCAGTCCCTTTGGTTTGTCTCTATGAAATCTGGCTTTCAGTGCATCTGCCCCTAGAAGCCAGCTCAAGATGGAGACTTTCCTGGCCTTTACACTGCACTTCAAGCTGCTTGTCTTGTAGCTTCTGCTCAGAGATTCTGTAAACAGATTTGTTATTCAAAAGCAGCAAAGAAATGTTGAATAACAGGAGATGTTGATAAAGTCTCAACTGACATCCATGAATATAGCACTGTACGTAAGGGTTATGGCAGGACTCCAAGTAGACGGGTTTTCCAAAGTCTTACTAAAGTAATAGTGAGAGAGAACATTATTAAATGGCTCCTGTATGATATACAATAGATACCCTTACAATAATACAGGTTCTAATATATATGACACGTTGTCTGTTAATGCTTTGTTAGCTGTTTCATTGCTGTAGTCTCACTATGTTCTTATAGTAATTAAATCAATAATAAATAAACTACACAAACCTTGTGACTTAGCGTATCTATGCAATGTTCACACTTTTTTTTTTTTTTTTAAATATGCGTGAGAGCATGGCCTATCTCCTGCGCACCTGGGGAAGAACTGAAAGGGACAGCTTATACTGGAAATTTTGCCATCACACAGCAACAGTAAAGACCTTGGGTCAAGTCCTGTCATTGGTGGCTGGTCATGTGGATAAGATACCAGTGTGTCAGTTGGCATAAGGAGGTTTTGCAGTCTGCCTTCAGATTAATATAAGTAGAGATATGATAAACGACAGATACTCTATAAGTAGGTTTTAGAAGTGAATAGCAGTTCAGTCTGAAGCTGCAATATGGGACAATGAAGGCATTTTTAATAAAAGCAAGGATGACAAAAGACGTAAGCCTCCAATCTCCCACTGAAAAGTTTTCTTTCTCTGGCTCAGTGAATTTCAGTAGCTTGTGTTTTCAATATTGATACTTAAAATATTTTTTTTCTTTTTTATATCTATCCATATGAAGCAAATTCAGCTTAAACTTAGGAATTGTTTCCCATGAATTAAAAATACAGTTTTCAGTGACAAAACAGCTCATCAAGGAAACATGTGTGTGTCCCATTGGAAAGTAGCAGGAAGACCTTTGTCCTCCAAAAGACCCCATCCTCTCTCCCTTGTCCTTTCCCTCTCTGAGACTTACTAGTTTTGCAATTGACCCCAGAGTCAGTGGCACCAGGAACAGACCAAGAGCTTCTTTCTCCTAGATGCTGGGCATCCTAATCCCTCTAAAGTCTACATTTAGCAGTGACTTTTCATAGCCTGGCAGGATGACAACAATTCTACCATGATTAGTAAATCCTCATAGTATTTTTTATGGATATAAAATGTTATGAAAGCCACTGTACATTTTGCAAGGATAGGTTAAGAAGGCAGACTGTTTAACTTGTGGTGACCTCCCACTGAATTATAATAGCACAGCCCTCTGTGGTATAAATCTGCTGGTCAAATGTTTCCTTTCTGCAAGGCAATAAACAGTGTAATTTACATTAAAGTAGCTGGTGATGAAATGTGCCTGAAACACAGACGTGCACGATGTGGTGATCCCATCAGTTCCCATGGGAGCAGTGCAGTGTTGCCATCTGCATGGAGACTGGCTCCAACTCCAGCAGTGGGGCAGGACCTGCTCCTGCTTGCTTGCCTCCTCATCCTGTGCTTGTAAAACCCTTCATGCATTAGGTACTCTCGTCTATAACTGGTACTCAAAGACTCTGTGGCAATACTAATAAATATCCCTGACAGCTGGGCTATTTTGGATTTGCTTGGCTGGACTGTGGTGCTGGTTTTTTTAAGCTTGGATCTTTTCTACATTCCAACTGGAGAGTGAAGGACACTCAGATCCTATCATATCAGAGTAAACCTGCTGCTCTGACAAAATATTTAGTTTCTTATCTTTCCTTTCTTTGTGTGTTTTATATTTATTTTTTCCATTTACATTCCATATCCAGTTATCTGGACAAATGGAAACTGTTTCACGCTAAATGTTTATGATGTTTGTAATTATACTGTCAACACATGGTGAAATATATTTATTTGTAGCACCACTGAAATGCTTTGGCATTGCTAGGAATAATTTAGGATGTACTGCCATCTAATGGCTATGCTAATAATAGAGGAAACTTAAGAGTAAGCTTGGCTTATATTAGATTCAGAAAGAAAAATGAAAAGGTTTTCAGTTCCAGTATGGAAAAGCATATTTAAAGTACATTGCTGAAGAGAATGTGTGCACACGTGGCTCTTTTTTGACTATTTGAGGTGCTCTGGTCTTTCGCATCCCTGCTCTGGTCTGCTATAGGAGTCTGTAACTAAGTACAGGGACACATTTGTATTTTACTGACATGTAACTGAAGAGTTCTTGAGCCTGTGTCATTAAACTTAATGGTGCTTCTTAAAACAGAAGATCAACAACATTTTTGAATTCCAGTTTTAGAGAGGTCTTCTGCTGGTTGTGGCTTGACCTCTTTTAATGGTAAAAGAGTAAATGAATGCAGCCTGTGGCACTCTGAAAAAGAGGGGTTTGTTAGGACCATCTCTCAACTCCTCTGCTGAGAACCCCCTCCAAACCAGCCTTCCTGACACATTTTCCACGATTTCTTCTAAGCATGGAAATAATACCCGCTTCCAGCAAGGCTTTGAATATTTCTACTGGGCAGACTTATTTCTTTTTGCTGCCAATGATTTAGCCATGTTGGAGCCTGAGACTTGAAGCTACAAGCTGCTGGCCAGAGTCAGCAAAACAGCTGGTGCACGGGGGAGCCCACTGGGACCGTGCATAGGAAATCCTGCAGAGGGGACCGTGCTTCTGCCTGTGCTTTGTACAATAGTGGGGTTGTTGCTTCTGTAGTTGAATAGGAAAAAATGGTGAATGACTAACAGTGTGAACATATCTTCCCTTGCCTCTGCAGCCCCAGCTCTGACTCTGTTCCTGCACTGTCCACCACTCTGTGGAGCTCCCTGAACACCCATACACACCCTGTTTCTCTCATTGGACCTGTATTTGGCTCCCCCCAACCTTCTTCTGCTCAGTGCCTGTCCCTGTGTGCCTGACCTGAGCCATGCTCTGGATGCTGCTTTGCTGGTCCTGCACAATCCCAGGAGTATCCAAGGGACACAGGGACTCTTGTGTCTGTGTCTGGCTGTGCACAAAGGGAGATCTTGGGGTAGAAGCAGCCCTGCAGCTGAAGTGGTGATCCAGAGCATCTTTTCTCTGACTCTGCAGAACCCAGGGAATGGCCCCATTTTCAGAATTGTTCCTTGATCAATATAAACTGATTATCATTTGTTAAACCCCTCCTTGAAGCAGCCACTCAACAGCCCTGTGTAGTACTAAGCACATGACACGGTGCACTAAGCAGCGTTGCACTTTCTTAATTCCATTGTATTCCCCTTGATGATGCCAGGAGGAGTGGCAAATGTTAACTTCTCCTTCCTGCTGCATTTTGTTAGTGGCAATCTTGTGTACATGTCTGATATCCAGAATGCATAATTGAAGATGCTCTTAAAAACCAGTGTGTACCTCATCTATCGTGGTTCACATCTCAAGCTTAACTGGAGCAGGGGTGGGAAGAGTATGACTGCAAAAAATGCAATAGTTACAGAAATAACCATGTTTAAAGTGGCCCAATGGGGTAAAAGCTCTAGCTATGCAATTAAATTGCTTAATTCCCTTAAGATTTGAACATTTAAATGCACGTTCAGATTCTCTGTCATAAACAGTTAATACATGTATTCAAATCTTTTTTTTTAAAAAAAAAAAACAGAGCATTGTGGGTTTTATGCATAATGATGGCCTCTGTGAGTGCAAATGAGTTGAATTAAATGACTGAAACTCTCATAAACATATGAAGATCATTCTGTTGGTGTCCAATAGCGTGCATCCCTAGCTAATGCTATAGCCCTCTGATTGATCAGTGCTATGGACTTGTTCCTCTGGGGAAATGAAGTCCCATGCAACCTTCAAAAAAGTAACTGCTGGAGTAGAAAAATCACTTTGGAAATATGCACAAGGAAGTTATATATAGTAAAGAAAACTGTTCTCTGCCCTGTGTGTAGGGAAGGCGCATACAAAAGGGTTATGCTTCAAAAGGGAAGTTTTTCTTCTCTGCAGTAAGATGACTGGTAAACAAGAAGCACAGACTGGAGTTTGTCAATGGGTGCAAGGTTTTTATTAAAGAGTGAGCTGAGGCTATACAGACATAACCTCTCACTACCGGCCTGCTTGCCTGAACCCTAGGACAAGAGGCTTCTGGCACACTGCACATGCATTTTTCTTCCCAGCTTCTTCAAGCTTGCAGTTGGGTAATCCTGGCCTAGGATCACCCCTGGTCCTAATTGATTTGCACCCAAGGTCACTTTGGCTTAGGCTCTGCATAACCAATGGTCACCGTGTTGTTCTAAGAGTGATTTATCCTCCTACACCCAAATGAGCTCTCTATGCTCATGTCAGGTGGTGCATGCACAACTGGGAAATTAAATTTTTCACTCAGATGCTGAAATTCCACAAGGAATGAAGCTCTGTTAAATCTCATGTAACTTGGATCGTTTCAAATGAAACGTCAGTTACCAACAGGAGGTCAAAGGAAGTCATTTAAACTTGTAAAGGAAGCTATCAGCTAGGGTTTAATGCATTTGGCCCAAGCTGAACTTTAAAACAGGATCTTAAGTCGCTCTTAGGTTGGTCCTTCCTCTGAGCTGACTCCAGCAAGTACAGTGCTGCTGTTCAAATAGAGTAGCTGTTCTAGTAATTAAATTTTTAAAGTCTTTCTAAAAATCCAGTACAACAGCAAGTAGTGAGATGGTAAGCTAGTTCAGGAAGAAGAGCAATGTTTTGTGCAAGGGGATTTTTTCTACTACAGAAGAGACAGGGAAGGGTGAGAGAAACATCTTTTCTGTTTCCATTGCAGAGATAAGGCAGCAGGAATGATTTTGGAAGCCTTCATCTCAAAAAAAAAGTGATATCAGCTAGTAAAATCTGCCTTTTTCACAGCTTAGCAGCTCATTTGTGGTTAACTTTATCATTGATTGATTTGAACCCAATCCTAATTTAATGCAATAGAGTTAGCAACTCTATATTTTCCTACCTGGGAGTGCTGTTGTTCTCTTGCTGTATTTTGCCTTGCTCTTCCTGTCCAACTGTGCCTTTCCTGCGGCGATGGAAAAACCTCTCCTTCAATCAGGCTTAGTGCTCCCATTCACTTAAAGTCACTTTCCCACTCAAGAGACCATGTATGACAGTCAACACAGAGAGCAGCCCTTTCTGAAAAAAGGGAACATTAAAAATGCACAGGGAAATCTCCATTCAGCAAGTCATTGAAACTTCTGCTTACAACCTAAAATGCTCAGTCGTCAACAGTCTCCTGGAGCGATACACAGCTGCTGGCTCTTGCTGCATCCTGTGTGCTTGCTTCTCACCCACACCCATGCAGAAACGTCAGTAATAGTACGGGCAGTTGCTGAATCTTACAATACTGATGTTCTGAGCTGATGAATTAATTATAAGTGTCTTCTTCACTAGGATGGTGCCCCAAGCACAGACCTCAGCAGTTCTTGGCATGGAGAGCACCTTTCCTCAGGCAGCTGGGCTAAAGCTAAGCTCAGATCAGTTTAACCTCTGTGTCCCTTTTAGAAAGCAATTTGTTCAACCAGCCCATCTGTTTGCTCACCTTATCTTGACCATGTTCTCCACATTATCTGAGCTATGTGTGCACTGTGGCTTGTGCCTGGAGTCCCTGTAACAGGGTCTTCATCTCTGCTTTCTACCCCCTCCCTTTCCATTGCATTTACATGTGGGAATGCCGTTTGAATGCAAATCCACTTGTGATGAAATTAAGTCATTGGCTTTTTCTTAGCTGTTTGTTTCTGGCAGCTGGTCCTTCACAGTGGTGTGCTAATGTGGCAGGTCAATAAAAATGTATGAGTGTGAGGAAAAGATGACAACTTCTGAAAAACCTGGAATGCCTCTGGGTACAAGAGAGGCGCTGTAGGAAAGACCTTGAGATTTTGTCATAAGAGCCTTTCTGAAGCAGAGCCAGCCACATCTCACAGCCAGAAAGCAAGCTGGGTCAAAACGTTGGCAGAGCTTTTGGTTCAGTTTTGGTATTTGTCTGAAGCTGAGTGGCTGTGAATGTTGCTGAAAGCAGAGCTCTCCTTCCCACTGCTGCAGCTGGAGGTTTGCAGTGGTTTATGCTGATGGGTGAGGGAGTGAAAAGGCACTTGGGTGGAAAGCTGGGCTGCTGGGATGCACTGGTTTGGACTGTGTTGCAGGGGGAAGGAGACCATTCCCATATCTTCTTCCCCGCCACATGCAACTGCTTTGGAGCAGAGAAGGAGATGCTGTAGAGGACATGGTTTCTCATCTGGTGGTTTCTTTGCCATGGGGCTGCAAAGCAGCATCCCTTACTAGCTGAGCAGATGCTCGCTTCCCTCGGGGCTCCACCTACACTTGAGAGCAGATGCCACCTGAAGCTTACTGGCAATCTCCAGCCCATGGCTGAGGGGGCAAAGGAAGGGATGACATTGCTATTGAGATTTGCATACACAGAGTCCCACAAGAGTGGGCAGGGTGCTGGGAAGATGTGCCTAAAGAAGTCACAGTTGTTTAACTCTGACATTTTTGTAGAGTTGTGGAGGGGGAAAAAATATTCATCCATGTTGTATTCAGTCCTAATTTATTGCTTTTTGTCTCTGTTTCCAGTTTTTTATTTGCTGGGGCAAGAGAGAAGACTTTGAAGATATATATATTTCCCTTCATTTACATGCCTTGTTGTCCTTGCAGATGCTGGAATACAATATGCAGTTTTCCACTGCCATTGTGCCCAGTTGAGTCTGTTTGTTTCATCCTCATGCAGAAATTTTGTCATGCACGGGTTTGTTGCATCTCCCTTTCCTCTGCTCTGGCGGTGCTCTCTGCAGCTCAGTCAGGTATGCACATCCTGGACATTTGCATCAGTTCAAATATTTTGAATAAGAAAGTTTTCGGTTATGTGTTCTTGTAATTTGCTCACAAAGTAACACTGGAAAATTTTGCTGCAATGTCAGCCTGGATGTGTTCTTGTAAAACAGTCTTCCCACGAGGGTAGATTGTTATATATACTTTATATTATTATAGAGTTCAACTTGTTGCTTGGAAGTTCTTTTTTTGTCTTACCCCTCACTTCAGCCTTCTTGGCTTGGCTGTGACTAGCTGGGAATTTAGGCTTTCACTGGTGTGATGTCCCCCACTGGACCCACAGCCACAGGAGTAGGCAGCTTCCCAGAGCCTCCAGCAGGCACCTGGTACTACTGAAAATTATCATCTTGCTCTTTTCCCTTTCCCTGCTTGCTTGTGGCTTAGTTCAAAGTCTTAATTTTTCAGGGCAACAAAATCCTGTAGTGTCTTTCTTGTATGAGTAAAATTGCTGCTGGACATTTCCTGCTTATGGCTCTTTTTTTGCCGTATTTTGACCTTATTCAGCCTTAACACTTTTCTTTTAACACAGAAATACTGAGGGAGAAAAGTGATATTGAACCAGGTCTAGTTTATTCATTAATTATTGCTATCTTGGTGCATTAATGAAGGCTGTTTCGTATGAGATACGGTATATTTCTGAGGCATCAACACAACCAACTGCCTTTTGGTCCAAAGGTTAGCCCAAACCTGCCACTAAGAGCCAGCTTGCAATCTGTGTATGCGGACATGAATTTGGGCTCTGATTGGCACATCCCCTGGATAGTGTAGATCTGGCCTTCAAAACTGCATTGCTTCAACTATGTTAGAGGACAGTTTGTGTCTCTGCTCTGCAGTGCCAAGGCTTTCTGGTTTGCTCTGTGTTTTGCTGTTTGCTTTACCGTGACATGGTTCACTCAGACTGACAACCTGACTTTGCTGTCCATACATGAGAAATTCTACCAATCTCCAAGTAGTTGTAATGGCTTTTGGTCTTGGTATGCAGATTCAGCGTTCATTTTCCCCAGCGGGTGCAGATAATTTGGACAATCAGCCAGAAAAAGAAGAGGAATGTGTGTGTACCAGCTAGAAACAGGGTAAGTACAACTGAAGGCATGAAGGCCTGTGAGCTCTTTTAACATAGTCCTCTCCTGGGAGTTACAAACCAGTGGAAAAAATCTTTCCAGTTGTGGGCTCTTGTTAGAGTTAAGAGGCAGCCATAGCTGTTCCCAACACACTCTTTCAGCCATGTAAAATCATAGAATTGTTTAGGTTGGAAAGGACCTTTAAGATCATCAAGTCCAACTGTTAACCTAGCACTGCCAAGTCCACCACTAAACCATGTCCCTGAGTAACACATCTACACATCTTTTAAATACCTCCAGGGATGGTGACTCCACCACTTCCCTGGGCGGCCTATTCCAATACCTGACAACCCTCTCAGTAAAAAAATTTTTCCTAATATCCAATCTAAACCTCCCCTGCTGCAACTTGAGGCCATTTCCTCTCATCCTATCACATGTTACTTGACAGAAGAGACCAGCACCCACCTCACTACAACCCCCCTTCAGGCAGTTGTAGAGAGCGATAAGGTCTCCCCTCAGCCTCCTCTTCTCCAGACTAAACAGCCCCAGCTCCCTCAGCCGCTCCTCACAAGACTTGTGCTCCAGGCCCCTCACCAGCTTGGTTGCCCTTCTCTGGACACGCTCCAGCACCTCCATGTCTTTCCTGCAGTGAGGGGCCCAAAACTGAACACAGGACTCGAGGGGCGGCCTCACCAGTGCCCAGTACAGGGGAACAACCACCTCCCTGCTCCTGCTGGCCACACCATTTCTGATACAGGCCAGGATGCCGTTGGCCTTCTTGGCCACCTGGGCACACTGCTGGCTCATATTCAGCCGGCTGTCGACCAGCACCCCCAGGTCCTTTTCCGCTGGGCAGCTTTCCAGCCACTCTTCCCCAAGCCTGTAGCGCTGCGTGGGGTTGCTGTGACCGAAGTGCAGGACCCAGCACTTGGCCTTGTTCAATCTCATACAACTGGTCTTGGCCCATCGATCCATCCTGTCCAGATCCCTCTGTAGAGCCTTCCTACCCTCGAGCAGATCGACCCTCATGCTCAACTTGGTGTTGTCTGCAAACTTACTGAGGGTGCACTTGATCCCCTCATCCAGATCATTGATAAAGACATTAAAGACAACTGGCCCCAATGCTGAGCCCTGGGGAACACCACTGGTGACCGGCCGCCAACTGGATTTAACTCCGTTCACCACAACTCTTTGGGCCTGGCCATCCAGCCAGTTTTTCACACAGTGAAGAGTACACTTGTCTAAGCCAGGAGCTGGCAGTTTCTCAAGGAGTATGCTGTGAGAGACAGTGTCAAAGGCCTTACTAAAATGCAGGTAGACAACATCAACACCCTTTCCCTCATCCACTAAGTGGGTCCACCCGGTCATAGAAGGAGATCAGGTTGGTCAAGCAGGACCTGCCTTTCATAAACCCATGCTGGCTGGGCCTGATCGCATGGTTGTCTGGTTCTCCTGTACGTGCCGTGTGATGGCACTCAAGATGAACTGCCCCATAACCTTCCTCGGCACTGAGGTCAGACTGACAGGCCTGTAGTTCCCCAGATCCTCCTCGTGGCCCTTCTTGTAGATAGGCATCACATTTGCTAAATTCCAGTCAACTGGGACCTCCCTGGTTAGCCAGGACTGCTGATATTTCATTGTAAGTGGCTTGGTGAGCGCTTCCGCCACCTTTCTCAGTACTCTTGGGTGGATCCCATGCAGCCCCAGAGACTTGAGTCTAAGTGGTGTAGCAGGTTGCTAACCATTTTCCTCTTGGATTATGGGGGCTTTATTCAGCTCCTCAGCCCTGTCTTCCTGCTTAGGGGGCTGGGTGCCTCAAGAACAACTGGTTTTGTTGTTAAAGACAGGCAAAGAAGGCATTAAGTACCTCAGCCTTTTCCTCATCCTTTGTCACTGTGTTTCTCCCTGCATCCAGTAAAGGATGGAGATTGTCCTTATCCCTCCTTTTGTTGCTAATGTATTTATGGAAACATTTTTTTTACTGTCTTTTATGCCAGTTGCCATCTTAAGTTCTTGTTGGGTTTTGGCCCTTCTAATTTTCTCCCTGCATAATCTCATAACATCCTTGTAGTGCTCCTGAGTTGCCTGCCCCTTCTCCCAAGGTCATAAACTCTTTTTTTTCCCCCTGAGTTCCAGCCAAAGGTCTCTGTTCATGCAGGCTGGTCTTATTCCCCAGTGGCTCATCTTTCAGCACATGGGGATGGCCTGCTCCTGAGCCTTTAAGACTTCCTTCTTGAAGAATGTCCAGCCTTCCTAGGCTCCTTTACCCTTCAGGACTGCCTCCCAAGGGACTCTGTCAACCAGTTCCCTAAACAGGCCAAAGTCTGCCCTCTGGAAGTCTAAGGTAGCAGTTCTGCTGACTCCCCCTCCTTACTTCTCTGAAAATCAAAAACTCTATAATTTCATGATCGCTATGCCCAAGACGGCCTCTAACCATCTCATCACCCACAAGTCCTTCTCTGTTCAAGAACAACAGGTCCAGCGGGGCACCTTCCCTGTTGGCTCCCTCACCAACTATGTCAGGAAGGTCTCTTCCACACAGTCCAGGAACCTCCTGGACTGTTTCCTCTCCACTGTATTGTATTTCCAGCAAACATCTGGTAAGTTGAAATCCCCCATGAGAACAAGGGCTAGCAATTGTGAGACTTCTCCCAGCTGCTTATAGAATATTTCATCTGCCTCTTCATCCCATTTGGGTGGTCTATAACAGACTCCCACCATGCTATCTGCATTGTTGGCCTTCCCCCTGATTCTTACCCATAAACACTCAACCCTATTGTCATCATCGTCAAGCTCTAGACAGTCAAAACACTCCCTAACATACAGGGCTACACCACTGCCTCTCCTTCCTTGCCTATACCTTCTGAAGAGTTTATAGCCATCCATTGCAGCACTCCAGTTGTGTGAGTCATCCCACCATATTTCCATGATTGCAACTATATCATAGTTTTCCCACTGCACAGTGGCTTCCAGCTCCTCCGGTTTGTTGCCCATCCTTTGTGCATTGGTGTAGATGTACTTCAGTTAGGCTATTGATCCCACCACTATTTTGGGGGGAGAAGCTCTAATTCCTATGTGACCATTCTTGGGCGCTTCGGTGGTTTCTAACACATCAATAACCCTTGCATCTTTGCTGTCACATGGATCTCCATCCCCTACCTCCACTGAGATGGCAGACTGATGGACCTTGCTAGCACACCATTCCTCAAACATTGGCATGCCACCTCCAGGCTTATCTCTAGGGAGCCTGGTTTTACCCTTTTTCCCCTTCAAATCTAGTTTAAAGGTGTTTCAATGAACCCTGCTAACTCCCAGGTTTGACAGTCTGTAGCATACATCCAGTTAAAAGTCAACTCCATTCTCCTTTGGTAGAAGTCTGAGTAGGAGCTTTGCCATTGATTTCCGTAACAGCAGAAACCAGCCCTGGTGTTTGTCACCTTGTTAGTAACATAACTCCCATGGTGCTTCTCACAGGAAACTTTCAAGAAATCTCTCCATTACAAATAAACGTGGCCCAAAGTGGGGCCACAAGATCTGAGCACTAGTGCCATGAAGTGGTCTTGCCAGCTACCATGTAACTGTCCATAGAGCAGAAAGAGACACGCTTCTCTTGAAAACTCTGGACTGGGACAACCTGGAACTTACAGACTAGTGATTATAGCTGGGCCAGGAGGATAAATAGCAATACATATATAATTCATCACCAGACTGCATGTTTTGGAAGTAAAAGGATTTCACGTCAGGAAAGACATGCTTGCTACTCTGTATTTCAGTCATGAAGAGCTAACTGGAGCTTTGGCAGCATCCAGATGTTAGATATACCATGGGCTTTGCCAGCACAAGCTAGGGTTGCACGACACGTGCTGAATGCCCCAATTATTTTACTGAGATTGGTAAAGATTACAGTAAATCAGGAGCGACTGAAGAATAAATGTGTATCAACTACTTTACCAGTTTGTTGCGCTATTAATGTTTAGCCACCCTTCGTTACGGAGCAGCAGGAGTAGCACAGCTGGCATATCTAACCGTTAGCTAATGAATGCATTCACTTCCGTTCAGACTGAATCGCTAATGGGAGAAGGTGCTGTTATAGTTACACATTAATTGTGTCCACCGTGGAGTGGCTGATGCCACCAGTTCCTGGAGTGGGCGATCTGCCCATGTCAGGGCTAGGATGCTGCACTGTGCAATTGCTGCCCCAGCTCCAAACCAGTGCTACTGTGGGCAAGGAGGCATTGATGCCAACCCAGGCAGTGGGGTTGGAATTCTGGAATGGATGAGTGGATGGAAAGATAGGAAAAAGGCTGGGAGGAGAAGGCAGCAAGCCTGGGAACAAATGGCTTAGAGGCCAGGATCATCTCGTACAAACCACACATCTAAGAGAAGTTGGGAGACTTCAGTGGCTGACAAGGTGTTGGACAGACCCTCCACAAACATTTCTGCTCCTCTGCGGGACGCAGTTGGCTGGCAATGGGACTGACTTCAGCCAATGCACATAGTGTCTAAAATCAGGGCAGGCACTGAATAAACAGAGGAGCCCTTCTGAGCTGCCCCTCGGCTGCTCTTTAGTACTGGCCTGAGGCCTGGAAGAGGATCTGGAGGGATCCCTCACCAAAACAGGCAGAAGACACCAGGGAAGTGAGGCCACACTTGTGCATCACTCAGCCAGTTTCTATGCTATGCCTGCTCACACCACATCTGACAGCCTGTTTGCTTGTATGGGTTGCTTGGCTTGGAAACGCCTTATCCCAAGCATAGTATTTCATACACATTCTTGTAACTCATTGAAACCCCCTTTGCTCTCATGGCAACTAGCCACCTAGACGTATTTAATCCAAAAATAAGTGTTGTAGATTATAAATAGCTCCTGCACACACTAGGAACGTATTCCAAGGAAATATTTGGATGCAATGCCTGAAGGAAGAGTCAGGAAGGAAAGGCAGCTTGGTTCAGCTAAGTGCCAAGGTATGCAGTGCTAATTACCCTTGTTGTTCGGTAGAAATGAGTTACTGTCAGGATTGTTCCTTTGTTTGCTCTTTTTTTCTGACCATTACATTTTAGGCAGGAAAATAGTTGACCTAACTTTGGTAAGTAATAGTTGCAGAGTTGTAATATAAAAATGGCTCATTTTCTGGAGTATTGGAATCACCCTCTCCTGTTTGAGAAATCAAACTAAATATTGTTTGACAGATACTTGTACTTGTTTTCTCTGTATGTCCATCTTTTTTTTTTTCTTTTTTTTTTTTCAGGCTGAAGCATGGACCTGGAAAAGCTATTACTTGGTACACAGCAAAAAAGAGAAATACAGTTTGCTGGCTGCAAATGACCATTTGGATTTACAAGGACAAAGTAACTTAATTCTCCAGCATTTTTATACTTCCAGAGCTCTGCTGGAGATGCTGAACATTGTTAAGCACTTTAATAGAGGTGATTGACTTATTTTGTCTCTTGCAAGTACTTGGATCCCTGTTATCACAGTGTCCTGAAGTCTTAAAGACCTCACCCTGTATTGCCTTGAAGACACCTGGAAGGTGCACATCATTAATCACTAGGCACTGTCTGTCCCCTGTGGGGTCTGATAGAGGAGGGCATGAAGGGACTGAGGCCCAGATCCTAGAAGATCTTGGCATGTCTAATGCCTGCTGTCTTCCCTGGCAATGTACACCTTCTGTGGCTTTAGGTGTCTCTACCCCAGTGGCTCACCCATGGGCTGTGAGGAAGCAGATACCTGCACCCACATCTCTCTGTTCCTGGGGCCGTACAGAGACCAGCACCCCATGCATTCAATGCTGCTGGTAAGTCCCTTAGTGGAACTATTTGCTTTTATTTTATAGTGGTCACCCAAGCTGCAAACATCACCACTGGAAAGCTGCAGTCGTCAGTGAGGGCAGCACTGATAACATCAGGGCTGCTCAGCACGGCCTCTGCGTCTCAAAAGCCGTAGGGGGAAGAAGGATGTCTGTTTTCAGCTTGCATTTTCAGTTGTGTCCAGTGCAAATGTCTGCAAAGGGAGACACAGAAGGTATCTAAGCCATACACTGGGGTAGGTGCAAGCCCTTCACAGAGGCTGCTAAGCTGCTGCAGGCTCTTGCTGTGTCCCTTTTGCACACTGGGCAGTGGAGGTCAGACAGGAGACCATGAGTTTTCAGTTACCTGTGTTCTGAGCTAACATGGACATTCCGTTGCTATCATATCATTGTGATATTGCTGTCACAACTTTGAATCACAATGTAGATACATGGATGGAGAATGGGAACAGAACTGTGGGGTTTGTTTCCAGAAATGCCCTTCTCCTTCATTTAATCTAATGGTTGCTGTAAAGTTGTGCAATTGATACAGATGACAGGAGGAGCAGAAGCCAGCTGGCAAAAGGCAGTGTTGGTGCTTGGGTGAGTGTATAAGGAGTTCGAGTGATGAATTTTGAAAGAACTCCTTGCAAGATGCAAGGCACGCAGGAGATCAAGCCCTGACTGCTTGTGATATTAAAGGACCTGCAGAGGGGTAAATGTGAAAAAGAATGTGTCCCAGATTCACTGGTGTAAAGCACCCACAATTTCTTACTGAGGCCAGTCAGCCTTCTATTGATAGACAAGGATTAGGACACTTAGCCTGAAGTCAAACCAGATCTAAATTGCTTGTTTTGGAGAGAAAGGTCCTTCTCAAGGCAAAATTCTCTATTTATCCTAACAATTAACACTTCAGTAAATGGACATCTGAATGTAGATTTTCCCCTTTTCTGGCAGGAAAATTATCTTTCCCAACATGCTCCGTTTGCTTTCTGCCTGTGTGTGACAAACTTTGAAGTCTTCCGCATCCATCACTGATCACTGAAAGTCCGCACTTTACAAACTCAAAAGAACAGATTTTTTTAAAATTTATTTATTTTCTATCATTTATTTTCTTCCCTACGAGCATCTTACGCCACTGCCTTAAACTTCTTTGTCTTTGGCCATCCACTGTAGAGATGAGGCCAGAAGCAGTACTGTTGCTTTTGAAACAGCACTAAAAGCTTTAAGTAATTTCGTATACTTTTCACACAGCCATCAGCAGAATTACACAGCATTCACTGCTGATCATGGAGGGTGTGCCTGGAGATTCATTTTCCTGCAATGAATATGCCAGAGCCTATTTCTGAGTAATTTATCGTTGATTTGTCAGAGTGGCCGGTCCTCATAGAAAACAGTCTTTTATCTCTGACACAACCAGCATGGCTTTAATGGGAAGGGACTCTTTAACTGAGACAGTTTAAAAACACTTGCCTTTTGACCCCTTTCTTTGAGATGTGATTGAATGTGTGGAGTGTTTTTGCAAGGAGTGCAGAATAAATAAGCAGTGAGCGAGCTGTCACAAGCTGTGGAGTGAAGGTCGTATTCTTCTTTTTTTCACTTGTGTTTTGCCAGATTAACTTCAATGAAATGGGTGACTGGCCTGAATTGAGCCCATTTCTGTGATGTGTTACATGTGTTGCACCAAAGGGCAGAGTCAAACTCCAGTAAAAGCTGCCTCATTTAGAAGGAAATCAGAGGGGGAAAAAAAGGTATCAGTACTAATAAAGTGACAAAAACAGCATGCAGGAGATGAAAAGCATGAAACATACTCTTATTTCCATGGCAGGGAAGGGGAAACTGCACTGTCAGTGCAAAGCTGTTGCTTCCGCTGTCATGCCAGGTTCATTTTCAGTTTAAACAACCTGCCTCAGTCTGTGAGCAGAGGGATTTTATGTTTTGGGAAACTCCATTTGCCCACTTATAAATTACACACAAGTAAAGCATTCCTTTCTCAGTAGATTTAGAGGTAAGGGGTGGGGGCGGGGGCGGGTGGGGGGGGCTGTACATGCATGCGTGTGTGGCCTGGCTTTTCCAAGGAGTGCAGGTGCAGTTAGCACCCCAGGAGAGGCAAATTTCAAAGTCTGTGGCATACCCACACATCTCTCAAGCCTCCCTGCACCTGGCTTTGCCCATAACTATATGAACAAGGACTCTGCACTCTCCAAGAGGGCTCAAAAACTTTGGGATTTCCATCCAGTCATGTCTGTGTTAATGCATCTGCCACTAGAGAGTGCCCACAGCTTCACAGGAGCTCAAGCCAAAGAAAATACAGCGCGGGGGAGATGCCACAGCAGGGGCACGGGTACAGAGTCTCCAGGCTGCATTTGCTTTGGCACAGGCTCCAAGGATTGCCGTGAGCACAGCAGTGTGAGGGCTGCTTTGCTTCGCCGTGTGTCACTGACCTTCCTCAGCTTCCCGGCACAGCTTTCAATACGGGCAGTAATTTTAAAGCAATGCTAAGGCGAGCTATGGAAAAGCAGGTTTTTCACAGGTGTAACCAAAGCCACCTCAGCTGCCTTGGGCTGTGTGAAGCTGTAGCTGCAAACCAGCTGCACAGCAAGTGAGACAATTTTGCCTGCGCTGCAGGTGGGATCGCAGGCTGCAGGAAACTCCATGTGCAGTGACCAGACCATGGTAGATAGTTGAGCTTACTGTGACTTGCTGTGGGTGGGTCCATAATGGAGAAAATTTGGTTTAGCAGCTCTGGAAGAACAGAATTAATTTAGCACTGCAGTGTAGAGCACTCTGAAGAAATCCACATCAAGAACAAGTAGGAAACTAGTTATGTATTCTATAGTGCAAAATATCTATTTCTATACACAACAGGTATATTTTGCACTTTTAAGGATGTATATTTTATATTTTGATACTGTCATCAGGGTCAAATTTTGCCCCTCAAATAAATACCTTAGACTTTACATAAGCAAACCTGACCAAAGGTGGGAAAGAAGAGATTAGGTCATGTTGTAGACAGCGTGCTGAGGTTCAGAGATTACGACCCACATGCTTAGAGATATTTAGACTGTAAAAGTTCTGGGCCTACGTCATTTACCCAAGGTCATACAAGCAGCCTGAGGCAGAGGAAGTAATTGAAAACATTTTTTCCAGTTTAGCTCACTTGTATGCATGGGAATTACATATGTGTTTGAGCATGTTGAAAAGCACATTTTCGGATGGTTGCTTCATCTGTTCTCTTCCGATGTCTTCCACATATGTGGCTTGATGCCTTACTCACTGGAACATCTTTCCTAGCATTTGCAAACCATTGACTAAAACTGATACATCTTTGTTCTTCTGTGAGCAGTATTCCATATTCCAAAATAAAGGCTTGTTGATTAACCATATCTAATTAAAAACAAACAAACAACCCTTTAGTTGTAAATTTTCAGTTAACACAGATGTTTCACTAAGGTCTCCTCTTGCTCAAGCCTTTATGTCTAGTCTCTGTACTTCTCAGCATGCAGTTTTCAAAAACAACTCCCCCACCTTGCTGGGCATCTATCATGATCCCAAATGGCGGGGGGGTGGTGGATGGTGGGTGGAGTCTGGCCATTTATGAGCTGTTTCAGCGGCATGCACATGCAACAATCTTGAGTTTTGCACTTCCTTTGCTAGCAACTTGCATGTTACAACAGGGCTCCCACAGCTTTTTTAATGAAAGGACCACCTAATTTGTTTGGGAAAAAAAGGAATACTTCCCAGGACCATCCTCCTCTGTGCTGCCACCATGATGTGAGCTTGCAAACAAAAGAACAAGTGCCCAAATTTTAGTTCATTATGTATCATCAGACCTAGTTTCCCACCTGTTCTGTTTCTTGTACACACATGTGGGAACTGTGCAGGTA
This sequence comes from Buteo buteo, assembly GCF_964188355.1. Classification (NCBI taxonomy): domain Eukaryota; kingdom Metazoa; phylum Chordata; class Aves; order Accipitriformes; family Accipitridae; genus Buteo; species Buteo buteo. Next base: position 12,224,236 of record NC_134204.1, on the reverse strand, counting down.
TTTGTCTGTGTCTGTGGTTAAAAAGTGATTTCTTGGTCAGTTACCTTCCACAGTCTTCCTCACCACCCAGGGCTTCTAGAGCACACCACTGCTATGGGATGATAATCGCAGGAGCAGTTGCTACTTTAGGTGGAAAACCTCGTAAACCTCGGAAGCACAGGGACTTCTTCTAACTGTTACAAAGACTGGGTAGAAGGGATCTGTTGATCTTGCTGTTTGTGCACTTAGAGTGATGGCCCAAGCCTTGTCAAAGGAGCCCGGAATGACAAGAAGCACATAAGCACCTCACAGGCCGATGCTGTTTGATAGCTGGGATGCCATGGAAGATTTTGCATTCTTCAGCTCTAATCTCTTATAACAAAATGGAATTCAAACCTAACCCTCGAGAAAATAAGTCAGCTCTGGTTAGTGTCATGCCATGTCCCATGTATCCATCAGGATTTGTTTTTGGTGGATTAGAGCTATCATTTACCTATTTTCTGCTGGTCAGCAGTGCTATTGTTTTAGCTGATTTTTTAAAAAGGTGTTTATTTTTGCTGCTAATCTAAGATGAGCCCTGTAATTATCTGTGAAATGGAGGAAGCAGTCTGGGACAATTCCTTTCTGTAGCCATGATGCTTTCTGGAGGCAATGCCTGACGGTCACTATTGCATGTTTTCCAAGGTGCCTTTTTCCATGACTATTTTAAAAACAGTTGCATCACATTTTAACTACCTTGGTCCTTCATTAACATGTGCTGCTAAAAATGCCTCTGACAGAAAGCAGAGACTTTTGTCTCCTAGATGGATTAAGTGCCATGACAGTGTTTGTGATTAGAAGTATCTTCTCTCTGCCTCAGTGTTTTTATTTAATGAATGTTCTGTGGTGTATTTCACATGTTGGGCTCCAGAGGTAAGATGACACTTTGTACCTACTAGGCAAAATAAATAAAATATTTTAACTTTCACAGTTTCTCATCTTTTCAAGATATGATACAGGATGTCTGGAACAAAGAGATAAGAAGCGTAAGTGCCTTCCCCCAGCTTTTTAGCCTTTCTCCTTGTCCTCTGTTCTTTGCCACCCAAACATAGCTGGGTGCTGCTGTGACCATACCACTGTCTTCTCAGCATCCCTTACTACCTTTTTCCTGCTCTGACAGATGCTATGCTGGCTGCTCCACCATACTCTTTCAGGATGTAATACCTGTTTAGACCTGGGCAGATATCAGCCCCTGCTGCAAGGTTCCCTGACACTTCTTCAGCTCCTTTCTCTTCCCTGGTTTTCCTTTGCTTCTTCCTCTTTCTCTTTTTCTTTCATTTCTCTCTCTTCCATACTGTCCCATACCTGCTCCCTGTGGACTCGTGGGTCATCTCTGACAGCTTTGGCTTTCACTCTTTGCCTTTGCTCTGCCTATTTGTTTCTTGCTTCACACAGCCTTTTACAGACCAGGCAACTCTGTTAATCACAGAGAGGTTAAGAAGAAATTCCACCTCTGGGGAGCTAAATATAGTTATTCGGGACGTACATGTTTTTCTCTGTACTCTCTGGTTCAGGCTTTTTTCTGAGATGGGACACTGCTCTAGATGCCTTCTGCAGCTGAAATTGCACAGGAAATCCCCATATTGCCCAAGCCTGGGTGAATGTTTAGCTGAGCTTGGGTTGTGCAATATTCCTTGGAAGTACAAGTCTGGATCTAGACATGTTCAGCCTGGGCATTCACCTGGAAGGGAACCTAGTTCACAAATGACCAACACAAGACATTTCAAATCTGTAAAGCATCCTAGGCCCAAGATGTTCCTTAAAACCTCTGTTTTCTGTTTGTTTACACCTTCAGTCCTGCTCTGATCTCCCTGAACATGTCAATGCCGACAGCTGGAGATCTGGCAGAGTTGCCACCAAGGCACTTGATGCAAACACAATGCTGTAGTGGGATTAAGACTATTTACAATAACTGGTTACTTGCTTTTTAATTGAAGCAGTTAGAAAATACAGTGATGAAAATGTCAGTTGTAAACGGATTAAGAAAAATCACAGTGCATACCTCTGAGGACTCCAGTGAAACATCTAAAAACACCAAACAAAACAAAAAAAACCCCTGACTCCCCCCCCGCCCCCAACATTATGGTCATTGTACTTTTAAAGGTGTGGATAGGAAGTATGGAAGAATTATCTTCTATGTTCAGGATCACCATTAAACTTTCAAACCTCTCTGTGCATTTGTACTGAGCCTAATAAAACAGCTCTGATGGAGGTCTGTGAGTAATAGGATAATATAATAACTGCTCAAGATCTTGTGAGCTCTTCATGGACACAGATTACCTCAATGTATTTCTAAAGAGTCATGGGTGCCCTGTACACCCTTCTCCTGTTCTGCAGTGTACAGAGGTTGTGCCTTTCCACTATGGAAGTGCACTTCTGAAAGAGCCTCCTTTGGAGGCAGTGATCAAAGCTTGCTTTTGAGATATTCCAGTTACCAGCAAAATCCAGGAAAGAAACTTGAATTTGTATTATTAATTTAACATCATCATTATGAATGAACTGCAGGAAACAATGCATCTTCCTACATAAACAGTATAAATAAAACTTCTGATAAGCACTTTACTACATTGAATTCCTTATTCTTTTCTTTGAGAGCGTTCCAAAATTCAGTGTGCAGCTTAATCAACTTCATAAGTGCTTGAGTTGAGCAAGTCAAAACTAACATGACCCCGCACAAGGAAAAGCATCCCTCGCACGAGAAATCATTCTGCTTATTTACTATATATGCAAACAGACCCAGATTGTTCCTTCCCTGAGGCAACAGGAACATTTCAGTGTTTCCTTAACCACTGCCACCCTTCAACACTTTCCAGGAAGCAAGGCTTGTTCTCAGGATGGCCCTGGCTGAATGGTCATTAAAGCTGAGATGAACCTGATGAAGCAAAATGACGAAACCCTCAACTTCAATGTACTCAGCTGTAATAGCGTTACCAGCTGCAAAGTATGGTGCTGTTTAACCTCTCTTTTCTATCAACTATTGATCACACATAAATTCTTTTGTGTATGTAAGTTTGGGCCCTGCTTTGGCAAAGAGTTGAGTACAGGATTAGCTTCACCTGCAGGTTACCTTGTTTAAATTAACAAAACTGTATGCATGAATTAAATAAATACATATATAAGCTGATATAATATTTTTAATTAAAAAGATAGTACAGTGTGTTCATACAGTGCTATGTGGGTGGCAGGCATCAAAGAAAAGGCAGAGCGCCGAGTTAAGCAGTTCAGGTAGTGAATCAGATCTGCATTGGATGGCAAATGTTCTGGAAAAAAAGAAAAACCTTCTTGGGAGCATACTTATGCAAGACCTATATAGGGTTCCTTTTAGAATCAGAGCCCTTCCAAAGTCATGGCACTTGGGTATGGGCTGAAAATCATCCAAAGGATTTCAGCTCTGTGCTCAGGTATGATTCAATTTCTTAAAAAAACTGAGCTTTTTGGAGGGACTGTGACCACTTCTGGAATGTGGTAAATTAAATCCTTTGTTATCTATAGACATCACAGGGGTTACAGCAGTGCAAACCTCTCTTCATTTCACAACTTGTCACTAGATACTTTCTACTTGGAGCAGGAGAGTAAAGAACATGATGTGGAGACAGGTGTCTCCTGAGCGCTTGGGTCCAAGCACCCAGGTCCTGCTTTTGTTCCTGTTATCGCCAAATCAGGAGCGGCTGTCTGAGAGAGACAAGGGCTTAGCCCTGCAAGAAACACCCACAGTCTTGTCTGGCTTCAAGACAATAAGTCCTGTCTTTGCTTACTTGTTAGTTGTTTAAAGGAAAAGAAGTAATTACAATGGAATAAACATCTAAAACATCCTCTCAACAGCAAAAGCAAAAACAAGTGGGGGGGGGGGAAATCTGCCATGCAGAATTGCTTTGCTTAACTGAGCACAGGAATAGAGAGAATATGCAGTGACACCTAGAGCAGAGAAATACCTTAAAGTTGGCAGTTCACAGAGAGGCAGCAGACTGTGGTGACAGCAGATGCTGCGCAAGTCAGGGAAAATTTCTGACAAGTCCCAGAGTTTCCAAAGTAAGAGTCCACCTATCATAGCCTTCTTCTGGGTTCCGGACAACATACTGAAGGGATTAACAGTTTAATCGTAGCTTATTCATAGATAGGGATCTCCATTATTTATTTATTTAACTTGCTATTAGGGTCTTCATGTTACAGACGAGGGAAACTGAGGCACACAATGGTGAAGTGACTTGTTCAAGTGTTGCCTGTGGCAGAGCAAAAAATAGGAAGTTGCTTGAGTCTTCTTACACCCCTTTACTACTTCTGTGCTGGTTTAATAGAGGAGTTACAGTTTGTTACTTCCATGTCCCTGACTTTTCTGGGTGTAATAATACACAAGTACGATTGGTTGCTTGCATTTCCCTGATCTTTCTGTTTGTAAAAAGAGGTTATTTATATTACAGGTGAAAGTGCTAGTAAGGCTGATTTGCACACCCTCATCTCCCTGGAGCCTTTCCTACTGGTAGGAAGTTAGGTGGTGATCCAAGCCAACGCATGGGCCAAACACTTTGCCAAGGCAGCGCCGTTTTGCAGGTTTACTCCCCTGGTCCCAGGCAGTTTGACCGTGAAAACAGGATATGGTACAGCGGGCCAGAGCTGATGCACTGCTTTATCAGAGTCTGTTGTCGTTAATGTCCTTTTTATGAATGGCGGGGAAGTGGCAGCCCTACAGAAGGATAAACAGCCGTCGCAGCTGAGATGCTTTGAACTGCTCTGTTCCTTTGGGAAAGAGATTTGAGATAACGCCGAATCTGGAAAGCATCAGTGATGGTGCGCCGGGAGCCGCTGGTCGCCCCCGCGGTTTCGGACCTCTCCATCCCTTTCTGCCCCGCTAACCCTGGGGCGGCCCCCCCCCCCCCTTTCCCCCTGCTTCCCTGCGGCCGGCAGGGGACCGGGGTCCGTTGGTCGGGGGCGGCCGTCGATGCCCCCTCACCCCCCCCCCCGCACATCTGCCGCGACCCCGCCACATCTGGCCGCCCCGCCCCGCCGCGGGGCCGCATCTGCCGGTACATCTGGGCGGGCGCGGCCCCTCCCCGCGGGCACATCTGGCGGCGGCGGGGGGCGGCCCTCCGCCGGGGCGGGAGGAGCGGCGGGTCGGCGCAGCCCCGCCGCCGGCCGGGGCGGGCAGAGCCGGCGCGGCGCGCAGGGGAGAGGCGGCCCGATGGGGCGGGCGGCCGGCAGCCTGGCCCCGCTCCGGCTGCTGCTGCTGCTGGCGCTGGGGCACGCCTGGACCTACCGGGAGGAGCCGCAGGACGGCGACAGGTGGGTGTCCCCCGGCCGCGGACCCCCGTGCTCCCGCTTCTGTGCCTTTGCCTTCCCGCGCCCCCCCCCTTCCGCCACCTCCTTTTTCGGTTTTTCACCTTCTTTCTTAATAACCCGCCTCCCCCCGCCTTGCAGGGAGGTTTGCTCCGAGAACAAAATCGCCACCACCCGCTACCCCTGCCTGAAGCCCACGGGCGAGCTCACCACCTGCTTCAGGTGAGCGTCGCGGCGGGGGAGGAGGGAGGGGGGGAGTCGCGGAGGGTGGGCGTGTGGGTGCGCGGAGCCGCGGGGCACACGCGTGGCCGCGGCTCGGGGCTCGCTTTCCCAAGGGGAAAGTGTTGCGCCCCCCGCCCCCCAACCCCCCGCCGCCAACCCCGGGGGCGGGAGGGGGAGTGCGGGGGGGCACACGCGTGTTGGTGTCAGGCGCGGGGATGGCAGCAGCGGCATCTGTTTGCCTCCCCCCTGCTCTGTGCTAACCCTCCCCGACATTTCTACCGCCCCACGCACTGGGGAAGCAGATAACTTGGTCGCATCCCTCTGGCGTTCGGCATCTCCCTTGGCGAGTCCGGCTGTTGCCCCAGCGAAAGGCTTTAGTAACTCGCTGCAAATGTCACCTCGAAGGGCATCGCCGGAGAGGGTGCCTGTGGTTTTGGTAGCCGTGTCCTGGCCGTCAGTCATCGATACAGCGAGAGAGGCTTCCTCTGACCTGGATGCCTAGGAGTGCGTTGGAGCTGTAGCTGCATCGGTTGCAGGATAATCGGTGGGATCAACTGGATTCGTGCAACCTGAAAGCCATTTGCATTTAGGTAGATGAATCATACCCTCAGAATGAGTAACTTCTTCAGCGACCAGCTCTGGGGGAGACTTCGGCAGAGGCCTCTCAGGTTAAGTAAGATGAATCCAACCCTGAGTTTTCATTTTTCAGCTGTGTAGTTGAGAAACATCATCTGTTTTTCAGAAGAATTTTAAAGCTGGTTTAATGATGACAAATGTCCAGAACAGTTGACATTAGATGTGCTTTTGGAGAAATATACACAAAGTATGAGCACACACATATCTCTTCACTGATGTCCTCGGATTAGTCCCATCCCCACAGATGAGTTGTTTCATCTATGAGAACTGCTTCTTGTGAGAGGTTACTTTGTGGAGGCAACTGTGCTCTGCCTGTGTGTGTGTATGCCTGCGTGTGGCACGGAGCCCTTTATATATACCAAAAATATGATAAGGCACATTAATGCTTCTGAAAAGTGTTAAAGAGATCATCCATTGCTTCTCAGAGTGTTTTCTGTTTGGCATAAATACCAGAGAGCTGCAGACACATGGTGCAGTGGTGTTGTCCCTTGCTCACACGCTCGGGGCTGGTTCATGCCCCCTGGCAGCCATAGCCACCTGAGAAGGTGTCACATCAGTGCCCAGTTCTCAGCAGCGTTTAGCATCCTTACAGCCCCTGGGAAGCGCTCTGCAGGGCTTGGAGACCACTCTTCCCTGCTTCCCTTACCTGCTCTCTCCTCTCCCTGTGAAGGTGAGGCAGAGCCCACTTATAAGCAGCTCTGTAGCAGCACAGAGCACTTTTTGGAGAGAGAAAATGTGTAGGTTTTGCAGGGAAGGAGAGTACTTGGTCAAACCTGCAGTGTCTCTCTGGTGTGGGAGCAGAGCACTGGAGTGAGCAAGGTTGTGCTGAGTGGGGAGTTACTGAAGGAAGAAGCCAGAGTAGGAGGTGCATAAAGCAGCGCATACATGACAGTCCTGCTAGTTACTGCATGTCCCCGAATCTGTCTGAGCAAAGTGGGTCTGCTTTGTGTGTAATGGATGAGGACTTCACAGGCTCCACCAGCTGCTCAGGGCCACCGTACAAAGAAAGCAGGACTCTGTCCAGCTGCCAAGTCCCACTTTCTTTCATCCTTGCTGAGGTATTTCTGACCTTTGGGCTCTGGTTGTGCTGAGCCATCCTTCCCTCGCCGGCTCTCCCCCTGCACAATCCCAAGCAGTATTCACCATCCCAAACCAGCACAGGCTGTGAATGAGCATTTCCAAATAGCTGCATTGCACTCTCGATTGTTTTGGTGCACGTTTTCAAATCTTTTCTGGATATAGGACCGCTAGACCTGCCTTGCTTTAAAAAAAGAAAAAAACAACTGCTGTGTAATCACGTGTTTTCAAGGTCTAACCTTTAGGGTTGGATGAGGAGGGCTGCATCCCCCACCGTGCGAGCTCTCTCTCTTTCGCGATGTCGTATGCATAAGAGCAGGGCAGCATCTCCGAAGCAGAGGCATGTGGCTCATCAGAGCAGAGCAGAGCAGAACAGACATACCTGTGCTGCGGTGCGCTGCTGGTCCTGCCCCTCGGAGGTGTGCCACGCTCTGACGTGGACCAGCAGCATCACCCACCTGTGATGGTGAGCCATAGGGGAAGAGCAGCATCCCCGTTGCTCCTGGTAGCGAGGTGTGCTTCCAGCAGGCACGTGTGATTAACCTTGGCAGAACATGTTTTAATTTAAGATTCATTAATATTTTGGGGTTGAGGCTGTTAACAAGATGACAGGAAACTTGCAAGTGTTGACTAATCCTGTGGTGCCTCAAGGTGGGTTTTATTTCATAGGACATTCAGGTATTATTTTCTTCCTTTCTGTCCTGTTAAACTGTTCTTATCTCAACCCACGAATTTTACTTTTTTTCCTTCCAGTTCTCTCCCCCCATCCCACTGGGGGGTGGGGGAAGAGAGTGAACGGCTGCGTGGTTCTTTGTTGCTGGCTGGGGTTAAACCACGACATTTAGGATTTGGTTTTCACATCTGGAATGACAGTGAACATTTAAAAAATTTCAGCTGGATAGAAACTGAGCTGTGTCTTTAAGGAACTTTCCCTCCAGGTTTCTGAGGAACTTGATTTTAGTGTTGTCATATTTATTCTTAAAAATAAATAAAAATTTATTCTTAAAAAATTTAATTTTTTATCTTCCTAGACAGTTTTTTCACAGTATTTCATAATGAGAATAGTTATGAATAATATAGTAATTTATATACATTGTTAGAGGTAGTTTAAAATGATAGTTGATGTCAGCTGCTATTTACTATTAGCACACACACCTAATTTCTTTACTAGGTCAAAGTACCTTTTGTCTAGAAATTAAACAAATGGACACAAAATTTATCTCATGTCATAACATGTTAGGCATAAGGCAACATGCACCACTACTAATGATCTGCTGTGGAATTAGTTAAATAACAGAAGAAATACATTTGAAGTCAGATGTCAAAATTCCTGAGCAAAATTAGTTTTTCAGAGTGTAAATTCTTGACTGAAAACAATTTCATCCTTTTATTCCTCCTGCTGGAATTTTTCATGAAAATCAGCATGTTTGCAGAGCACTTCAGTAAAAATAGCATCTTTTCATCACAAAAAATATTTCTTGAATTTTTTTTTAACAAGATTTACTCATGAATAAAGATGAGCCAAATAGAGGGCCAAGCCAAAAGTGGGGCCAAGCACTGAGAATATATTGGCATTTTTCCCTGTGGTCATAGCAACCTTGTACATAATTAGATGTATTTTTCCTTTTTGCATGTGTGCAGTCTGGCCCTTGGCTTAGTTTGATCTGTATTTTTTTAGATGTTCTCCGTATTTATTTTCATAAGAGTACAGAGGAACAGATGCAAAAAGCAGTGGGAGCTTGTACAGTATCTTTTCAGTGCAAATCTCATTTAAACTCTTGTATGTAACTGCACAAAGTAGCTGGTACTAGTGGCCCCATCATGTAGGTACAGAGAGTAAGTTCTGCAGATATTTTGATAATGTCCTAGTCCAGTAAGATTTTGGATTCCTTCTGTACGCAAAATTCATCAAATCTGATGAAATTTGGACAGCATGAGAATATGAAGCGCCAATCATGTTACTGTCTTCTCCAGCTATTTGAATGTGATGTTAACCTGTTTCACTCTCAGACAGACTTTTAGACAATTTGTTAGCATGTTTAATTACATGAATGTTGCTCCAGTTTTTTTCAGTGCTTCCATGTGTTATCACTTGCACGTGACAATTCAGTTTGTACATCTTAGCAGCAGTCCTTTTCATTACAGTCCTTCATTCATTTTAATTTTAAACAGTGCTACTGTACATTGATTCTGTGTTCCAGAAGGAAAAGCAGCATCTGGAGTAGGCATCCCCTTGCTTTATCCTGATCATGTAGCTGTGTTCCCGTAAGGGCATGATAGTTCCACTTCCAAGTTCAGGAGGCTCAACATCTAATCTGGTACAATTTATTAATTGGAGTTGCATCCTTTTTAAAAGCCAGCAAAACTTGATGACCTAATCAGCTGTTGTATATTAGGAGAGCTAAATATTATATTCAGTTAGAATTCAAAGAGCGTAGTGAAAATGATTCAGAAAGACAATATACACACTTAACAGAAACACTTGCTAGTGGAAAGCTGTTTGCCCGTCACCAGTTGTAGGAAGATTCAAGCATGAAACAGATGGGAAAATGAGACTATTTGTATACCCTGACTGTGAAAATCTCTTTGTCTACTAGACACTTAAATATTGTAAATTGACTTGAAAGAAATAGTTTTGCTCCTTTCCAGAAGTTTTTTATAAAAATAAAGGGCTAAATTAAGGAAACCAGCATGCATGAATCAGGCAGATGAAAATTTGAACCTGCATCTGTGTAGCCTGGAGGAACACTTTAGCCATTGCCTTCATGGGCAAAGGGAAGGGTTTTTTTCTTTTATTCAGCTGAAACTATTAGTCATTCCCTCTCAACTTGCAAATAAAATTGACTCAAATAGTTGACAAAACTGATTTTTTTAAACAAATAGACTATTGACCTGGTGAGAGAAATTATCCATCTTTCTCTGAGGTCATGGTGATCATCTCTATTTCCTGCATTTTTTTCTGAAAATGAAGTGTGCAAGTTCCTCAAGAAACATATTAATAATTCTCTGTGTGTAGTTTTGGAGGTTGCTCCTGCTCCTTCCTTCTGTGGGACCAGCAAAGAGTAGGAGGTTTAGAATAAGAGTGCTTGGCAGAACAGTCCTAGCTAATGATGGTGAAATTTTTGTAAAGATGAGGCAAATTTTACATGTTATATCTGCAAATAAGCCCCATGTTATGGGGCTTAAATCTTGGCCTAGAACTTAATCAGTAACTTTTTTTTGTAGCATTTCGCAAGCAAAAGGTCTTTTAAATAGAATGAACACATTTCGATGTAGGTCATCAGCTTCTTCATCTGATAATTAGCAGCTACAAGTATTTTACAGAGGCCCTCCCTACATTTCAGGTTTTAACTTTTGCTGTGAAAGATTGCTCTACGCTTCATAACAAAAAGACAGTTCAAATGTATTGCAGAAGAGAATGCATGGTTACTTACACCCTACTTAATTCTGATGCTAACCAGAGATCGCATGCCTCAAAAAGCATTTCTTTTTACTCTCTTGAATGCTGATATTGCTGGTGGAGCCTACTATTTTTATAGACTGTATCATTTTGCACATTCTTAAAAGATAAAAGTAATTGCAAGTAAGTTGGATTGTAGCTGTTTCACAAAGAGCAGCACTTTCACTAATATGCCCTTGGGGACCATATGCAATTCCTCGTTCCCAGATACTCGACAAGCGTGTTGCAGAGCTTTCCAACAGTCAAAAAAATGCTGTACACAATTTTGAAGCTTTCAGCTGGAGTAAGCAAGGATGACGTTTTGTCATCTTATCTTCTGACTTTTCAGAGATTTCTTTTTTATTGTTGCTGTTTTGTTTCCTCTCTGAAGGTTTGCTAACCATTTTAGTTTTAATAGAACGGAAAGAGCCCCAATTGATATATTATAATATAACAGTAAACCGAAGAAATTTATCTGATTAGAGCAACGTACTGCTTAATCCTCAGTTATCTTGCAGGGAAATGCACTCCATGGTGGAATTTTGCTGAAAATTTAAGAGAGGATATGACTTTGAATTTTGTTTTGGTTTTAGAAAACTAGACACACACCACAGCTGTAATTCCACATCTGCCAAAAGAGTTTCTTTATGTTTCAAAAAAACTAACAGTATTTCTTTTGTACATAGTTCGGTGGTGAACTGCTGTGAGCTGCTAACTGTGCATCACTCAGGGTAGCATCAGCAACTGAAACATCCCCATGTAGACCGTGAGCGCTGCTGAAAACAGCTGCAGCAATGCTACTTGGTGATCAGATGCAAAATGAGGAGTGTCAGAACTTAATAATTTATTCATTCTATGAAGAAGCCTGTGAATATGCATATAGTATTGGACCTTTTGAACTCCCTATCAAACTATCGTCACGAAAATGATGTGTTCAGCAGCTTTGTGATGTGGCACATCTGTGGAAGGAGTGCTGCTCTCCGAGTCTCACTAGTATTAATTCTACTAATTTGTGCACTAGCACGGTGTTTATGAAGAGATGCAACAAACGTAAGTGTTCCCCTAGTTAAAAAGTTTTTGTTGTCTGTTTTATATATACATTGTAAAAAAATCTTCCTGGAAATTGTCATCACAGGTAGACTTTCCTACATATGAATAAATTAAACTTTTGCTTCAGTACACTACTTTTTTACAAAACAGTGTATGCTACAATGATGCTAAAACGTTTTTCCCAGCTTTCCTAGATTTTTTTTCTCCTTATTGCTTTGAAAGTAGCACTTTGAAGTGTCATGGTTATGATTGCAGTCAGTCCTTAGTTTGATTCGATTTCCTTTGCTGTGATTGCCAAGGGAACAGATTGCTCACAGTTACTGAGACACATTGTGAATATCTGCTGGTTAAGAGTAACACCAGTGCCACACACGTGCACACATATCTGTAGGTTCCATTCTGCTTTTGGGTGGCCATGACTTTATGGGTCACTTTGCTGTCTCAGGTACTAAGGATCTTAATTCTTACTGAATTTTGGTGAGGTTAGGGATGCTTGGGATCTCAGCAGATGTGGATGCTATTGGCTGGAGCAAAGTCTCCTGCAGCAAAACACAGTGCTGCTGTGGGTTTACTGTGCAGTGTCTCCTTTGTACAGCCAGTTCACTCCAAAATGAACCAATATAATTAATGATCTTTCAGACCATTGCATAATTACTGTGAGTGGTGCGCTGAGGTAGGACATGCTACAGTTAAAGGATGAGGTCTGGCAAATGGTTGTTCATGTAGTCCAGAAGTTTTTGATGTTCACATCAAAGCAGCTTGGAGAATTTTAAAACTGGCAAGCCAAGAGCTTTATGATAAGTGCTCTCCTTGGTGGTTTGATCAATAATGAAATCCAGGTGCATTGCATTATGGTTTTCATCTACAGAATATAGGGTTAAATGTGAACTGACTTTGCCGGGCGTGTCGTCTAGCTTAGAGACTCCAGACAAACAAAACAGTAGCCCCAGGGCCTCCTGTGGCTGATACGAAATATGTAATAAAAATATGCCGCCAAAGGGAATATGACTTTTGTAATTATCCTAAGTATTGTATATGCTCCCTAAGGTCAGGCTGCTTTGTCCTTAAAAAAGTGATTGCAGTCTCTCTTGCTAACAGCAGGATGTTATAAATACTTGTATTACTGCTCCCATTGTGATAGAGACCAGTTGAGCTGGGTTGTTCTGTACTGATTGCAGTCAAAATAGGCAAGACAGAAAAGGCAGGAATGGAAGGATAAAGACAGGGAGCAACAAGAAAGAGAAAGGAAAAAAACCCCAGGGGCATGGAGCAGGCAGAAAAAAAAAAAGAATATAGACATAAAAAGAGAAAAATTCCATCTTGCTGGTGGTTGTGTGACAGATACGTGTGTGATAGAAGGGAGGTCATCACAAGAATTATAATTTAAATGCTTCCAGGCTTCTATTTAAGTAGAACCCAGGAAAACAAAACATCAGCCAAAACCAAACAAAAACACACACGCATGCACCCCGAGGAGGTTGCCTACTCTCCCAGCTAGACTTGGAGCTAAGCTGCAGGAGCTGATGCATCTTCCCTTGACAGCCTGTCCCCTTCCTTCCTTCCTTCTTTCCTCAGTTTGGAAAATCTCTCTCACCCTCTGTAAAGCATGGGTCTGTGTGGGGTCAAGAGGAACACCTTACAGGCAGGTATTTAAATTGCCCATTCAGTCTTGGGTCAGTTCAGATTGCCTTCCCTCATTGTAATAGCACAGAATTATTGGGAAGTAGTTGACCATGAAATATTTAAACTACGCTTGGAAAAATAGATCAGGCTTGCCAGACATCCCAGATAAGATGGGATTGCCCATATTCTGCTGTGAAAGCCATTGCCCAGTAAGAAAAGCATGTGGACAACAGATTCTCTGAGACTTCTGTGGTAGCCTGGTTTTCTGTTATTGCATGTTTGGGAGAGCACTTACTGTGTGTGTGCAACAAGGTCACACAAAACAGGTGCGTGCGAGATACCTGGTGTGGCCCGTACCGCTGATTTGCAGATGTGCAGAGACACTGTACCTGGGACAGATCTCATTTCAGACTGCGCTCACTCTTGTATAATGCTGGTCGTTTGGGGCATGTGTGATTTTGGGTTTCACTGAGATTGTGCTGAATTCTCACAGCCTTGAGTTTGATCTTTTGATTTTTGTCTCCACCGCAGTGCCCTGAGTCCTGAGATGACTTTTCTCTCAATTTGTGTCATTGCTGAGTGTTCAATTCCAGTGTCACTTCAGCTGTTGGTGAACTGTTGGTGACGGCAGAGGGCTTTGGTTTGTGCCAAGTCAGTGACAGGGAGAAGATCTGCCCTGGAGACCTTTGATTGTGCTGCTTATGTCTCCTGCAGACCCATATGGGTCACTACAGGTTCCTCTCTTTAAAATTTATGCTAGGAGGCTGAGACTTGTGCCTACCATCCAAATAAGCAGAGCTGACTTTGATTTACAGTAAAAAAACCTTTCCCCAAATTCTGCTCAGACTTTTTTTTTCTCTGCTGTCCATTTTCTGTTTGCTTGGTTTCAGTTTTCAAACTAATGGTGTCTTCTTCTGTAAAGTAACAGTAGCAAATGTCACTCTGCTGCTCTGCTTTGCTGTTTCTTCTGTGTTGTTCCAATTGTAAGCAGAAACAATGGAGAGCAGAATCCATACAGTGCTGACTGGGTTTCTTCTTGGCCTAGGAAAAGAAAGCAATTTGTCTGCATCTCCTTAAGCGTAGCTCTGTTTAACAGTCAAAGAGAAAAACAATTTCAGTTGCAGACAGTAATCTCAGAGCTTAGTTGTGTTTGGAAAATCCTTCTTGCTTAAAGAGTGTGTTCCATCATGTTGTGTTGATTTCATTGTTGATCCTGGTTCAAAACATGAAGTACGAGACCGTAGAGCATTTAGTGTACATCCAGCTATTAAAAACATGTACTTCTGTTTTTTTTGTTAAACTGAAGTTCTAACCACATCCATTTTAACCGATGATCTGTGCTGGAATTTAAGTAAGGTGAAATACACAGTGATTATATTAACTGTATTAATATTAGCAGCCATTCAGTAGTAAATGCATATGGAAGAATTTTTCTCCTTCCTTTTCACTTAGCTGGGAGCTAAAGCAGTGCATACACAATGTTTTAAGAGGGAAAGAGAGGCAAAATCAAAGCTATAATCTGAGTTTTCAAATGGATTGTTCTTGGAGAATGAATAGGTTTATTATGAGTCAAAGGTAAGTTACACTAGAGAGTTTGGAAAAATATAGGACAATATTAATCTGGGCTAGCAAATGTATGACAAACAATAGTCTTTCTATGGAGAAATTAATAGTGCATAGCTTCCAATGTAAAACAGCAGTGTTCATGTTGGCTTCATGGTCTCTCATTACCCTCCCTCAATGACCACCTAATTCTCCGTAACAAGACGTGTAAGTCCAAGAAGTTAGATGGTACAGTTTGCAAAATGGATGAAGAAGTACATGAAGTATTATTGTAATATTTTATCAGTAATGGGTAAATGCTTACAATTTAGAAATCTGTGAAAACACACCAAAAAAAGTATGCTCAGAATTCTTTTTATAAGAGAGAGCAAATAGCTTTATTGGATGTGTTCTTTCTTTGCAAATAACTTCCTGCCCAGAGCTCCAATGTCTCAGTGGAATGTTAATATCTCTATGATCACATTCAACACATTTAATATATGTTGTAAATCTGACATCTTGCCTATTCAACAAGATGGTATTATCATACTCAATTTTCATCATAGAGTTTATTATCATAGCTGCACCAAAAAAGCAGTGTCGTTTCCTAAACATTGCTCTCTGGAATTCTGACAAAACCCCTTAGTTTAGAGATTATTGCCTTTGAGAGTTGAAATGAGTTATAATTCAAACAAAAATAGCCAGAGGGAAAATTATTTAATCTTTATAATAGCATCTGTGGAAAGAGAAAAAAACGGTGAAAATGGGGTTGAGGGTCTTTGGTAGATCTTAGTGGTTGAGAAGAAGAGAGTGAGAGAGAGACTTGAGGGACCAGGGGTCACTAGAGCTACTGTTTGGTAAATGCTTGATCCTCCTGGGGATATGTGGTTTTAAGTGCAGCTTCCTAAGGCAGGAGCAAGGAGCAGTGGCAGAAAGACATGGTGGCAGTCTGGGCTGATCTCTGTGCACTGCCTGGAAATCAGTAGCATGGTGAACCCAACTGTGGTTGGGCTGTTGGTCTGCATGATGGCCCAGACAGTCTACAGGCAAACATTGCCTCAGACTGTGACTCTTGTGGTGCCTCAGATGTTGGCTTCTCCATCTCTTACATAATATTCTGCTCATATGGAAAATAGTATATTCGCTTAGGCAGATGTAGAAAAGTTGGTTTGATGTATATCTGTATTTAAAAAGCTCATCAGGTTTTTTTGGTTCGTTTTGTTTTTCCTGAAGAAACTGTATGTCTACTCTACTGGACTCTACTACTCCCTGGAGGCTACAAATGCATATCCAGAGAGCAGTTGCTGAAATTGCTTTAAATTTCAAAATTGAAAGATGAGGAGCCTATAGAAAATGAGTCATTGTTTTCTTTTTTTTTTTAATTTTTATGGAAAAAAATCTCATTTCAAGCTTTTCTGATTTTAAAATGAAGAAACACAAAATAGAATGTGATTAAAAATGGAGAACATGGGACACATTTTTATTCTACTTTGTCCTGCTTGCCTTCTAGCTTGTCTAATAGCAAAACAGAAGTTATTAAAAATATTACTGCTGAGCGTGTTTCCCTGCCCACTCTCACACTTCAGTTCCCCACATTTCTTTCTTCCATACAAAACCCAGTAAAATAGGGCTGAGGGAGGGAAACGGGACAACCTGACACTTCCCGGTTTTCAGACCTTTCTGTTAAGAGTCTCCTTTAGGAGTCCAGGCTCAGTCTGCTCTCTCCATATAGTGTCAATGCGGAGAAAGGGAAAGCGTTATCCTTCAGGCCAAGTTAACAGGTTCTACTTCTTCTTAGTTTTAAAACTTCTTAAAGAGAAATGAAAATTCCACTGTGTTATAACTTCATTGAAGAGCTTTACCCACAGAAGTCTTTTAAAGACAGCCCTGCATTCCTGGCATCTCCTCTGGTTTTGAAGTAGATTCAGAGTGCGTTCAAACCTTCTCCTTGTATTTGATCTTAAATTAGGTCCTTTTCCTGCAGAAATTTCTCTGTGTGGCACAGAAGCTCAAGAAAACTACTTGACATGCATGAATGTGTTTGTAGGACACTTTCCTTTGTGGTCCCTTCTTGATTATTCTTAGAAGCTCACCTGTGTTAAATGATGGCTCCTTTGGTCCCCTGCATGGGTACTAAAGACGCTGTATGAAAAGATTTGCAGAGGGTTGCATTTCCATAGCTCTGCTGACTTCCCTGGACATATACCAAAGTGCATCCATTTGGGAATTCTTCTTCATAATTCTTCACATTCCATGAAAAAAGAAAGCAAAAAGTTGTTAAAGCAGATTGAATGCATCTGACCAATGAAGCAAGTTCTCTGCTTGACTTTCCAAGCTGAGTTTATTGGCCAGAGTCTTGTTTGTGCTGTTTGTTGTCCTCACACTGACCCATAATTTGAGTTGTGGTTTTATTGAGCATGCCTGGAAGGGTCCTCGATGGTGCCCCTTCAGATTTACATCAGTGGGAGTATTGCGACCCTGGGAGGCAATGTTGTTTAACCTTAGGATGGACTTGCCAGGAGTTGAGTTGTAGTTCTAGATCCTGGGCTAAATTTGTGTGCTCCTCAAGGAGCCGTATCATGCCAAATTCTGCCTTCAGTTACCCGCTAAGGTTACTATGGGATGTCAGTATCAGCTACTTCTCCAGCTATAAAATGGAGGAAAAAGCCTAATTTATGCCTCACAGAAGAAAGAACTTGACAGATTACACTGAAGATGTAGTGTTCCTGTTACAGCAAAGAAGGTCACCATAAATTGAATCTTCAAATAACTTGCTCGACTGACTTACTTAGGGTGATTTGCTGTCATTCCAGTTCAACAAAATGCTACTGTTTGAGATAAGAAGAAAAAATGCTCCTTTCTTAAACTATATTTTTCATATCCACCAAGAGACAAATTAGATTTTTGTGATGTTTTCTTATGTTGCAAAAATATCCAGAGTATTTCCACAGTGGGAGTAAGCTAATGGTACATCACTGGAACATCTCCAGTGAAAATAGCTGTGGTGGAGTGAAAAGACCGGCAGAAAACAAGTAGTTGGGAGCAAGAATGGCTAACATGTACACATATATTTATTTACACATCCTTGTTTGCAATATGGACTGCTGGATATTTTTAAGTACCAGGAAAAAGAGACTTCAAACATTTTCATTGACCTTATAGCCATTACAGTTAAAAGTTGTTCCAATGAAAAGAAAATTGTTCCAAGAAATTTTCCTTAAGGACTTGGCAAAGATTTAATGCAGGACAATTATATCTTCAGGATGGAAATCGAGAGGAAACTTTCCTGTATTCAGATTCCTCTTAATTGTGTTTTAGGGCTGAAGACCTTGGCTGTATTCCATATTGTCCAATTTGTTGCTTTGCTCGGCAGGGCTTCTCTTTTGGAAGAAAGAACCAAAGAAATATAGCAGTCCTTTTATTAAATGCCATCTTGACCTTGCTTCTTGGAAATATAATGGCCCAGAGGATGAAAAATTACAGCAAGTGTTTATTACTGAAATCCAGTCTCAGTTGTGAGAAGATTAACTGTTTCAAAAGATTCAAACATCCTGCCTGCTATGGTGGGATGCACATGGAAAAAAGCTGCAAAGCAGCATCAGAGAACTGGAAAAGTCTGTGTAATGTCTTGCTCTTGATGCACATAATTGGTATTTGTGGGAAATGCTTGAGAACATGAGTTTCAGAAGTGGTCCAAATCAAGTGCTACCATCCCTCACTGCCCTATCAGCTAAACAGACTGCTGAAGGGAAGATCTGGACCATGAATACTTACATCATCCCAAACTGCCCAGTGATAATGGCAGAAAGAAGTAGAGGCTTCCAAAATTTGGGTTTGGAAGTGAAGAGTCAAATGAGTGTTCTGTAGCTGGATATTAGTATCTGAATAAAAAGCAACTTTATTCCTTTTTTTTAGTTTGGTTTTTTTTTTTTTTTTGGTAGGAAACCTGTAGTTCCTAAGCCCATTAATATAGCATGGAGAAAGTCTGTTTATGAGAAAGGCTTCTTTGGAGGAGCAGGTTCTTCATAAATACAGAAGTAGACACTAGCTTCTGTTAGAAATAGTTTTTATTTTAAAAATGGCTAAACTGCAGACTTTAAATAATTTCAAGTCTTTCCTTGTTACTGGAGACAAAATGAAGTTGTTTGCCTTTGAAGATACTTTTCCATCTTTTACCCATAGCAGGAAGACATTCCCAATTCAGAAGACTCCCCGAAACCTTTCATGGTATCTTTATGCAGCATAACTGTTAGTTTCTTGGAGAGAATATTTTTTTTTTGCACCCTTTCTTACTGAAGCATGAGTTTTACAAGTAAACACAGGATTTTTTTATTATTATTTGGTAGCAGCTGTAAAAATGGCAGCTTATTTGCCTGCTTTACTAAGACTATGTATTTACACCATCTTTAAAAGATTTTGAGAGGCACAGACACCTACTGCTTTTTGTTTGCATTGTTTATAGTAAGCCTTTATTACTTCTGTTTACAATACTTTTTTATTTCCTTCTTAAGAAGTAAATTTTCCATAATGTACTTTTCTGTTAAATGCTCCGAGGTAGTTCATAGGCTACAGTTTGATGGTCCATGATTCACTTCGTAAAGTCAATGTTTAGATGGAGCATTAGCCATAGAGCCCTTAAGTTTTCCTTTTACAGCACATAGCTGAAAATCATAACAAAAGCAAATTATTTATAAACTTAGCATCTCAGCTGTTGAAGTTAGGAAGGTTCTGGCAATGTCTTAGCTGTCTGTAATGGCAGAGCATGAATTCTCTTAGAAGAAATTTAGGTTGAGATATGACAGCATATACATGTAAAAATGCTACATAAATTACTGTCTTATCCAAGACAGCAAGAATACCTCGTGTTTGTTTTCTAGTGCCTGTGAACAAAAAGTTAGCTAGAGTCAAAACCTATTTTGCAGCACCAGTGTAAATTTGATGTAGCTCCACTGGCTTTGATTGAGCTTCTCTAGATTTATGCTGCTTTAAGTGATGGTGAAAATGAGATTTAGCCCCTAGAATACAACTTCTGTGAAATGTCTCCCAGTTCCCTTCAGGATAAAGTAATTTGATTGTATTTTACAAGGAATCGTCTAACTCTACAGTTGTTGCGTATGAGCAATTAAGTTCTGGTTTTTCAGCACTTTTCTTTCTCACCATAGATTTTTAAAGTTATTTTTGATTGTGGGTAATACAAGATTTAAAAACAAAAAAACACCACCCCACCCCCCGAAACCCCCCAAAACAACGAAACCCAACAAAACCCAGCTTCTTTCTTGCATAATTTGTTTAGATAGTCAGCAGTTCTGGGCTGCTTGTAAATAAATAAATAGAAGATGTGCAATTTTAAAAAATGTTGGAAATCTTCAATGGACTGGCGTATCTTCACTAGAAACTACAAGCAGGTGTTTCTATTTGTAGCCCTGTCTTGTCAAGATCAGCATAAGTTTCTTCTCATCCCTGTGGTGCCCTCAGGGACAGATTGTCAAACCATTTGGATGCTTCACTCCATCGATTTTGGTAGGTGTCAGATGCCTACATATCATCTGAGGACGTGTGCTCAAGTAGAGGGTATATGAAAGAAAAGATTAGCGATGATCGGTAAATTCCTGTATGTGTTAGCATTTTGTAACTTAATGACATGAAAAAAACCCCCAGATTACCAAATCTCGTTCTAGAATATGATCAAGTCTGTGTTTAGTATCTTTGACAAGCCAACTAGGATGATGCTCTGTATTCCCTCACCGTCAGATCATGCCCCAAGTTCTTCTCTGAATTCTCCCATGTTTATCAGCATCCCTGAACTGCAGAGAGCAGAAAAGACTCTTAATTTTAAGGTTATGTGTGCTGCTTCCAAATGCCAAGGCAGAATATACTCTCTCTTTTCCCTTGTTAATTATCAAAGAGTCTCAGCAGTGGTTTTGATTACAGGGCTGCATTTTTTCCTTCCTAGATGTGTGACTTTAACTCATGCAGTTCTGTACAGATAGCTGCAAAGTTGCCTCAAAGTTTTCTATTTTATTTGCTTGCAAATATTTTAGCTTTGTTAAAGAGTGCTGCAAGAAAGCAGAGAAATGGAAAACACTTCAGCCTCATCAGGAGTCTGGGGAGAGTGTGTAAGTCTGCTGAAGCAGGAATTGAATGTGCCCAGAAGGGAGAAGCCCCTGCCAGCACCAGGGCATGGCAGGATTACAGTGTCCTCCCCACAGTCCCTTGTACTGTGCGGTGTGACATGGTACCACAGGGTAAGTCTGAGAGGAAAAGACATGGATCTGATCACAAATGTAAAGAAGCACAGATTTTTAAGAGAAAATTAATCCTGGATCATTTTCATTTTGGGGCATGTGGAGTTGGAAATGCAGAGATGCAGGATGAGCACCAATCTGCCATGGTGGTGAAGAAGAAAAAGCCCATTAACTTGCATAAATAAGGGAAAAATGATGTCTTTTAAAACTCTAGGCTTCTTGCTAGAATTCAGAGAGAAACTGAGGCAGCGTTTCCCCTGGAGCATCCAGAACTGTGAGGAGGTGCTCTGAAATGCCCCTTGTTCAGTCATCTGAGAAGAGACAAGGGGTGTGCATCTCAGGAGAAAACTGTGCATTTTCTGTCTGCTTTAGAGATGTCACTCCAGTCAGACTTTCTCCAGTGTTTTCCTAGAGGAATATATGCAATTGCTGGAGCATTTGTGCTTTTCTAACACTCCTGCTTGGTGGATCATCACCTCTGGTACTTAGATGTTTGGGAATGAGAGAAAATAAATAGTGGTCAAAACTTGGCAGGATTTGATCCCCAACAGGGATTACCTAAACCCTTTGCTGTTTTATGTATCATTTAAAGAGGCAGCTTGTTGTAGGTAAAATAAATTTGTCTGGCCTAGTGAGAGTATTGGGACAATTGTCTCTATCTGGAGATGATGCTGGAAGTGAGAGTCTGATGTGCTGGCCAAGGCACAGGAGGAAAGGTCTGGTTACAGGACAACCAGGAACTGGAAATGAGAAGGGCAAGTGTGGTGCCAGAGTGTATGCAGTGAAGTATTTTCAGTAGTGGTGAGAAAATTTTAATACTACTGTGCAAACCCTTGGTGAGACCTCAGCTGCAATAGCCTGTGCAGTTCTGGTTGTTAAATTGCAAGGATGAAGAGTCACACCTGGGACAAGGCTTTCAGAAACAGGGACAGCCCATGTGATGGGAAGAGGGAATTGGTTTAGAGATGGAAAGAAGCAACATCCCTCTTGGAAAGGCACAAGCCAGTCCTAGTTTAAAAGTTATATAGCTATTTGAGTGATCATGAGTACCAAGCTTTAAGACATTGGTCTTCCTAGGTGTAGTGCCATATTCATGTGAAAGTCAGCTTCTGGTTTTGGAACTGGTTTGCCCTGGGAAGTCTGGACATGGTGATGGGGCCTTGCAAGCAGCTATCTTGGAGAAGTTGTCTTCCCTCTGCTGCATAGCTCAGCTTGCAAAGCTTTCACTAGCTTGCAAAACTGTGCAGAGTAATTTTCTTCCTTATGTATGTAATGTAACCAACTGTCTAGTTGGCTAAGCTGAGCCAGTGTATTCCCAGCTCATGTGGAAAGTGCTAGTGCCACCCTCACGTCTAACAAACCAGCAGCCCCGAGGTTGTGGTCACACTTACTCTAGTCTGGAGGTATTTGGGGTCAGCACAAGCAGGCTGTTAGGGACACCAGTTCTACCTCTTGCATTTGCACTAGTGCCTGTGGTTTTACCAGTGGCTTCTGCAGGCTGGAAATCCTCAGTCTCATGAATCATGGCCCGGTGCCTTAGAATCAGATGCTTCTTCCTCTCCGGTGTTTTGGCTGGCCTTTTCGCTTTGTTATTGAAAGTGGTGAACGTGGGAAATCTTATCTGTTGTCTGAATGACTTCCATAGCTGTGCTCAACATCCTGTGATGGTGCTGTCTCTTTATGAGCGTCTCCCTTGTCATTGTTAACATGGAACAAATATCCCTGGAAACAAACAAAACAAGGAAATATAGAAAATATTTGCTATAAAACAGAATTGTGTTTAAATTGAAGGTCTTCCCAAGGAGTTTACTAATACATGCTTAGAGCAGAGCATGCTTTGTCTAGACCTGAATGTTGACTTTTTCTTCTGAATCCTAGCAGGATAATGTGGGGTTCTTTAAATGTCAAAGTCTCTTTCATGGACCTAAATCATGGTAAGTCTTTTGTACAGAATGATTTAAAAGCTGAAATAGAGTTAAAGCCTTAACGTCATGACTGTGCATGAATTCTTGAAAAATTAGGTTTTTAATCAGTGAACAGTATTTTATCATAGTCCTTTTTGAGGGTCGAGAGTATGTTTGATCATGCTTTTCTCAGTACCTGATCCACAGATCTGAGCGTCTAGTATCATACAGTATCTCCATTGATACAGTTCTGGGTAACAGGCCCTGGTGTTGTTCAAAGAACGGAACTTTTGCACTTTATGAAGTTGTTTCAAGTGGCAGTTTTGGGATTAGATGTCTCAAGATATGTGTGAAAAGAGAATGTTTTGTAGGCATGCCGCCTGCTCAAATCCAATCCAGAGGCTGCTGGAACACAGGTTGGGATATTTTGGCTTTGCTCTCTTTCATTAGGAGAGTGAAGAGGTGGGTTGTTTTGTTTAGGTGACTTTCACAGATGCTTGTTACCAAATAGGAACAGAGCAAAGGCTTGACCTGGAGGTTGACTCTCCAGTGACCCTTAAAGTTAGAATAACTGAGAAAGCAGCAGTTGCACCAATAAAAGCTTCAAATGAGCTGAGGGCTAAGAAAGGGAGATTGTTGCTTATAAGAAGAACTGAACCGACGACGGCAGAAAGCTGATACAGGAGCGACATGAGCGATATTATCTCTCCAACAGACATGACTGTGTTCCAGAGGCTGCAAGGTCAGACCCTCGGTTTGCTTAAGGCCACATGAAGACCAAATACATCCTTTCTATACTGCTGTAAACAGGGACCTGAAACAGGATAATTAGCATTATTGGAATGAGCTCTCTGCCTCATGGAACTTCTCTGGGTATTTCTCAGCCAAGAAGAACAGAAGAGTCTTTGAAAAAATAATTTCCAGCAAGTTTGAAATGACTCAATGGCCAGAAGGAGAGAGTCTATGGCTGTACTTTCCACTGTGTGTAGAAATTGCTCAATCTAGATGATTTTTACCATGAGTAGGATCTTACTATGGAATGAGGATTTACAGGATGAAGTCAAGGCAAACACGTCCCAGCCATCTACTTAACTTCCAACCCAACATTTAGAGCTGTTTTCTCCTGACCTTCTGTATTTAAGGGTCACTACCACAAATACCAGAGGTTTTGGGGCAGATTCTGCCCTTTTTATTATTTTTGAAGTCCTTGGGCCCTTAGTGAAGGACAGCTCAATTGTGAGTCACAGCAGCAGACCATCTTCAAAGGCATTCTGATGGCTTAATGGAAAGAAGCCCAACCTTGCCAAATATTTGAGAGTTACTGACACATTTAGTGCTGGATATGGTCATGAACAGCTCTTTGGAAATAGCCACGATGCGAGTTGGTGACTAACAGTGAGGAGGGCTCAGGGGTACTGGAAGATAATTTTAGAGTAATGCAGTTGCATGGGTACTTGGTTTAGGCACGTGCCACATGGTGACAGTTGCCTAACTTCGTATATAAAACAAACAGAATGGAAAAAATATAATTAAACAATACCAATGACTTATTCCAGATCCTGATGAATTGTTATACTCTGTGTCAATTTAACAACCTGACAAGTCTAAGGCCAGGAGGTAAAATGAGCTAGATGAGCATTTTGCAGAAAAGTAAACCAGTGGACTTCAGCTCCTCTTTAGCTCCTGGGGTTTTTTCCTTTGCATGTTTATTTTTTAAAAAAATTAGGATGCTGACATGATGAAGTTACTTGCTGTGGGTCAATGTGTTCCCAATTGCAATGTCGATTAAACCAAATCCCATGCCTAGACTCTCTGAGTTTTGACAGGGACTCCCCCTGGAGCTTGTGGGGACACGAGCCATCAGCAGCTGATACCTCAGTGCCACCGAGGAGCCAGGCCACCTTTTCAGGTGGATCAGGTGGCTGGAAACACTTCCCACAGTTGTAGCCTATCTCATCCTCCAATTTTACTTTTTTTTTTTTTTTAAAAATTCAATTTTCCAATACAGACAGGAATATGAATATGGGGGGGGGGGTGGGTGGTGTCGTGCCACCTAACAAAGGAAGCTAGAAATAAGCCAGATATTTTTGCTGTAATTACTTGTTACAGGCTAAGAGCAGTTGCTGTGTCTAGCTCGGGATTTGAAAATATAGTTCCAGTTCTAAAGCCAATAGCGTATCTCATGCTGTTATTTTGGCAGGGAACTCTAGAGGGGTACAA
Organism: Buteo buteo; assembly: GCF_964188355.1. NCBI lineage: Eukaryota > Metazoa > Chordata > Aves > Accipitriformes > Accipitridae > Buteo > Buteo buteo. Next base: position 12,198,989 of record NC_134204.1, on the reverse strand, counting down.
TTTAGCAAAAATGGGTGGAGACCTCAAGAAACATTAACTTTCTTGGAAAAGTCTGAAATGACCAAATATTATGGGAGACTGGAAGAACACAAATTATCCCTAATCTCCTGAGAGGTATCAGAAGTAAGGTTTTCTCAGGCAATATATGATCTCTCATATCTATCAACTGAAATGAAAATCCCAATGTAAAATCAGGGCTGGGAAGCACTTCGTAGAATCTGACAATCCCTTATATCTATAATTTATACCTGCGTTACAGGCAATGTGAAACAATATTTTAAGCTGTGACAGCTGTAAGCTTGCTGTAATTTTTAAGAAAAGACAAAGTGAGGAAAGAGCCCTAATTTTAGTGGGTTTTAGGATCTCTGTTCCACTTGTCTTGAATGGGATCTCAATGCATGCTGCAGAGTGAAATCAGCACAGGAAGCTTTGTGCTCTAAATAGAAACTAGGTATGTTTTTTTAAATCCCTAAGCAATGCAGGACTTGGGGGGGAAAGAGATCACTCTGTTGCTAACTGGTATAAGAATTGCTTTTTCCTCCAATATAGATTATTTTTTACCATCTCACATTCTAGTACATGTAAAATATTTTTAGACACGCATATGACGTTTGTTCATTTATTGGGTTGTTTAGGGTTTTTTTCCCCCCAACTAGGCCGGTATTTTTAATTTCTGTTACATTGCATCGGTGAAATAAAGGAAGCACTACAGGGGCCCTGAGTACAAAAGTGGTGTTTCATATTCAGGGGAAGCCGGAGGAGCTGTAAATCCTGTAAGAAGGACACTGTGAACACAGTAGCTTGTAGTCTGAGGAAAACTGTCCCAAGCCTCCCTAAAGGCAACCTCTGGTCTGGGTGTGCAGAGCCAACCTGCCATCCCTGCATCCTTCTGCACATTCCCTGTGGGAAGGTGCTGTGGGCTGGCGGCGAGGGTGCACAGTGGCGACTGGATGCATCTCATTGAGGACACTATTTTTTATTTCTCAAGCAACAAGTCTAAACTGTATCTGTGCCTGATAATAGGAGCCAGCTCCTGCTAATATCAGCGTCTCCCATCAGCTGGTGTTAAACTGAATGGGTGGGGAAGATATGGGTAGGAGGTTACACTAAGTGCCCACGAAGCCTTAACAGTGATCTGTTTTGAGGAACAACATGATATTTACTGTGGGATAGAAACCTAAATTGCTTGCATTTTCGCTGACATGTTGCCAGTGGTGCTTTAGAGCTCAGACCACACAAGGAAAATGGTGTTCCAGGATATATTGCCTCCTTAAAGAGAGACTCTGAGACTATGACCTAATGTTTATAATTGTAAGAGTTATTGAGAGTCAATTGAAAATGCAAAATTCCCAAGTGATTGCATTTATCACTTGTGTGATTAGCATGCTTGTGGAGTATAAACAGCTGAACAAATCCAAATGGTTGATGCAGTTCATCAAGAGAAAGAGAATTAAAAATATGTCAGATATTGTTGAAAATGTAGGTAAGGCACGATTTTAAACTCTGCTTAGAGAGGATGATCAAAGGATTTTTTTTAATGGACTTTTAATCATTTCTGGTCCCCATAAATGTCTGGACAAATACAGTCTACTTGGAAACTGGTAGGAATATTGATAGAATCACTGTACTCAGTGGGATTTTACACATTCAGATATGAAAGCTTGCATTGTGAATTGCTCCAGAGAAGTTTTGGGTTTAGCAAAATGTTCCTAAGAGGAGCTTTGTTTTTAGCATAAATATATTAAAATATGCTAAAATATATAGCATAAACTTTATAATGTATATAGTAAAATTTGTATAATACATATATAATCTTAGATATTTATATCTTTTTATATATATTCATATAAAAATAAGATTTCTTTGTCATTTCCTAAGGCACCATTTTATAGCACTGTATTTCTGTGAGTGTAGCAAAGGTTTTTTTAGGTGAGATTACAGTCTGAAGTCTGCAGCATCTTGAAAATTATTTTTAAATTCAGATTTCAGTGTATGTAGTTGAAATTGTCTATAACTTGGATGACAGAAGGCCAGATATTTAGTGCTAGTCTGTAAAACCTGGAAGACCTGTTTTGTTGTAGATGAAACACAATGATTTCTGCATTCTAGTTATATCTTATTTTTACATCTTTGTGGGCTCAAGAAAGAACACGAAATGATTTTTTTTTTGAGCTTCCTTTCAGAAAGATTTATTATTTTTAGGTTTTGGCTAAAGTTGAAGTTAAGGATTTTTCCCAGCTTACTCCATTTCAATGTGCCTGCATCCTGGAGAAAGAATCTGGGAAAAGAGAGTGCAATTACAACTGAAAATTGCAGACAAGTTTCATTGACTTTGTAATGAGTTTTGCTTTGTGCTGTTTTACCCCTTCTCGTTTATATATTATTTTTAATGCATGTCAATGTTAATTAAAATTTTTTTTCTCTCTTTTTTCTTAAAAATAAGGTGAATAGGGACATGTTCTTTTTTTAAAGTGCTCATCTGAAAAGGGTACTTAGAAAGTTGGCTTATTGGTGGTAACTACTGCCAAAATTATTATCCATACTGCTATGATATGGGAATGTTTCACAAGCAATGCCTTACTTCTCTGTCTTCGTTCATTTGTGAAGGTAAATTCTGCTGATCCAGAAACTGCAGAGATATCTACAAGGTCTTTGCTGGAAACGCAAGCTAGAAGGTGCTTGTCCAGGGGGCAGCTTCGAGACAGATTTATGCAGCTTTCTGTTTGCGTGCAGATGGATTTTGCCGAGGGGTTGGGAACACTGTTTTTATTGGTTTTGTTCTGTTTTTTCTTTTGGCTGACTTTGCCCATCTTTGTTCACTCAGCCCCGGGAGTGTGCTGTGGTTGGGACCTTGCACTTAATTCACATCAGCAGTTTCAGTAAACACTTAGTAAATAACAGATCACGCACTTAAAAAAAGATATGCTTTGGGATGCCTTTTTTTAACAGCTTTAACACCTGTATTATTGGCAGTTTTTAACAACGCTGTGTCGCATGACCGTAATCCAAGAACAGTCACGCATTGATTTTGGAGAGACAAATACTCACGGACCAAGGGGACCTTTTCCATCTGCTCCCTTCTGCTGAGCATCAGATCTGCCTGTTGGCATTGCTTATGTTTCGGATGACTTTGTCATAAAGCCTGGGGTGATGAGGAGTCGAATGCCTCATCTGCACACGGCATGTCAGATTTCTGTAGTCATGGTGGCTTGCAGCGTGGGGGACTGCCTTAAAACCATCCTCTTCTTATACCAGCCAGGTGTCTCAACTGGCCTCTATGAAGGTGGTGGTTTTCTCAGTAAAACCCATGACTTACATTTTCTCTGCTTAGCTTATGATTTATTCCTCAAAATGGCCCTAACATGCATTTCTTGTAAATGGCCCATAGCCTCATGAGAGCAGCTTGGCTCATCTGCTCTGGCTTTTGAAATCCTAATGACCATTTAATCGAGTAAATGTGAGATAGCTGTGAGCTAGAGCTGGTTTCATGGCTCTGCTTGCATTTAATGGTGTCATGGTCTTCAAATGATACGTATCCTAAAGTGTTAAACCATCCCACTCATTGATGGCATTAAGCTATTTTCCATACCCATGGTCTAGCTGTGCATCTGCGGCTCAGTGTGAATTGCCCTGCAGTTGGGGAAGTCACAAATATCCATGTACACTGTCTTTCGTTACACAGCTTAATGAGATTTCTGCGTCCCCTGGGAAACCGGCATGGCCCACAGATGGGTGATAACCACATTATTTTTCTGCTGCTACCACGTCCCCACACTTCTAACATCTTCTCCAAAGAAAAGGCATAGTTTTGTGTAACGGACTGTGAAAAAAGAAGGTAAAACAAATGCCAATATTACAACTTCATATTGTTAAAATGTATTTTAAACAAAAGAGGGAAGGACTATATTACAATTTTTTTTTAGTTTGTTTCCATATGAGCCTCCAGGTAATGCTGAGAGGCTGGTTTGTAATTTCTGTGCTAATGGCAGATGCCCAGCGGGAGATAATTACCTTTCAAGAGTGCCTGGCTTCTTTTTCAGGGACTTTAAATAACTGGCCAGCAGAGAAGAAATTGTTCCAAAGTTTCGTGCTTGGGAATAGGTTTCCCAAACTACAAACTTATATCAAGAACAAATGAGATACTGAATGAACATGCAGGCAACTGCTTAAAATCTGACTAAAGGAAAATTTTTCTCCAAACAACACAAAACTACAGGAATGTGTTTTGTCAAAGTCACAGTTCATTGAATTAAAATTTCTCAGAGCTGACTGCTCACCCCTTCTCTTAGAGCACAAACACAGAACATATTTTTCCATTTTCAAACCCTCCAGGTCTGGAGTCCACACAGCCATGAGAGAGAGAGGAGCTTGGTCGTATAGCTATGATGGGGAATTTAAAAGTTCTGGTAAAAGTTTCTATTAATTTACATCTGCACTGTGAAAAACCTCAGGATATCAAATTAGATAGAAATAGAGCATCAACCAGGTCACTGAAATTACAAGTGACTTTTATCCTCATATTTGCAAGAAGGTGTGAATAGGTCCTTCTGCAGTCACGACACTGCAGTCTGCATTTTACCAATCTTAACAGAGCTCTCTCTACATGATGGCTTATAATGCTGATACAATATCTAGTATTAAACCATGGATTTTGTATAATCTTTTTTCAGTAATGCTGCAAAAACATTAGTTACTAAAAAAAAGCACCAAACCATAGAAAGGTAAATGTCATTAAACATCAAATGCATAAACTCATTAAAGATGATGAAAAAATTGTGCTCAAGACTAGCATCCTTGAACCTTTTTGTATTTGCCTCTTCTTAAAGACACTTTTTCATCTTTGATCAATAAGAAAGCATAGGCAACTTAACTCTAAAATCATGATTTGAAATTATGTAATTTCTAAGTATTTTAAAGTGAAGAAATGTTTAGAGTAATTTCCTGTTTCCATAGGATGCCATGCCCAGAAATGGTGGACAAAATCTGTTTCTCTACTTGCACCACACACATCTACAGGACATCCCCAGCCAGCCAAGCACTGTCTGGGGCTGTAAATAAAATGAGACTGAGAGCTAGTACAGGTCTAATACACTGTGTGTGCTTCAAGTGTTAATAATGCAACCACATTTTCTTCAGATTAGAAATATGCTTTGCTATACCTGAGATTTTCCATGGAATTGCATTTTTTTTAAGGTGGGGGCCCAGTATTTTTGCAGTGTGCATGGCATTTTGAATATAGGTGTTTAAAGGGTGTGTGATTTGATTATTTATTTCTGGCTGAAGCATAGTGGGTGTTTAGTAACGCCTGTTTTTGGTTTTGTGGTTATAAATGACTGCCTGACAGACATGTGCGATAGGAAATACGGTTGTGTCCCAGACAAGCCAGGACATCCTCTCCTTGGGCATAACCAAGAGGCTGATCTTTTCCTGGTAATGCTGAATTAGTACAAAGTTCTTGACTAGGAGATTTTTGTGTGAGCAAGAACTTTGTGGCTTTAAATATAGCCACAGGAAATGAAGTAGTCATTAATGAATTTAGAGTAGATGAGTATACAAACTGAAAACCGAAGAGGGCTCCCTGCGCTGAAGCTGTTAGCCAACACTGGGTAGAAAACTATTTTGTGAGGTCTTCAGTCACACTGGCAGCTGCAACATCAACTTTTGGCTGCTCTATTGTTACCCAAAGGGCTCACTAATACCACACAATTAATTGAGGCTACAAATAGATCCATAATCCTCCTGTGTCAGAAGTGCTGCTTTTTTTTAATTCTGCCTTATGTGAATGATGTTAATCTTTCCATTTTGGGATAAAATTATGGCCATTACACAGTCTACTAATACTTTTCCTACAGGAGGCCAGTCCTCACACACTAGTGATCTCTTGGGTATTATTTCTCATGCAAATTCAGATGATATATTTAAAGACATTTTTAGCCTCTAATGCTGATGATGCTTGGTAAAATGACACTGCAGTGAGGAATACAGACCATTCAGTGCCCACCCTAAGCCAGCAGGAATGCCTACAAGCCATTTTCTTACATACTTTTCTCTCCTGTGGCCTATCTTTGGTCTACGAGTTAATTGATCCAGTATTTTCTGAGATAATTATCTTAAGCTTTGACTATTCAGTTAGGAAAGCAGTTGCACATATAAATCAAAAATAAAACCCATATGCTTTCAGCACTCTTGCAATTAGGCAGCAGTACTATGGTTGGCTTATCAGGAGCAACAGTGGAACTTTTTCCTTCTATAATTGAGGATGAGATTGGCACTTGATTACTGACCTCTTGGGATTTCAAAGCTCCAAGAGACACCTCAACTATCACACACGCTATGATCATTTGGTGTTTCTCAGTGATGGTAAATTATACATTTGCAGCCCCAAATTTAACTAGTTCCTCAAGGCTTTATGTGATGCTGAGAGAAAGGCTTGGTATGAAGTTCAGACCAGAACTTTAACCTGCATGGTGGGACAGCGCTGTGTGTTTGACCTCAGCAGAGTTTTAGTCTCTTCTTACTGTTGATTTACCATAGGGCTGTGTATTTGCTGGTGTTGGTATAGAGGTTGCAGTCTGCCTTCAGAAGAGAGCTGTGGGTACAGCATCCTTGCTGCTCTGGGTTCTTTTGACATTTCATACTCAATTAAAAGAAAATACATCAAAAAACCAGTGAATCAATAATTGCTGTAAACTAGAAGCTTTGCTTTGGTTATGGTTCAGTAGTGCTATTTACACCAAAGGCTTTTATCAGCATTTAGCGGGAGTGGGGACAGCCATCAGCGTATAATTAAACTCCATTTAGAGGGTTTAATTTGTGCTTTGGTGCTGAGGGAGTAATTCCAAATGTTAGAATTATAAAGGGGATTTAATCATAAAAGATTAAATAAATCCCAGCTACATTTGACAAGCATTTTGCTCTTCAGTAAGTCATATGATCCTTAATTATTCTCCGAAAGCCTAATTAGCTCCATTCCTTATTTAAATCATATCTCTTCCACAAGACTCTTCTGGTGTGGCTCGATCTGCATTGCCTTTTTGATGCGTGTTTTGCTAATCAGGCTTTTAATCCAGCCAGTTAATCAGCCCTTCCCTGCCGCTAAGCCCGGCTGCCATACTCCCCATTCAGCAAGATGCTTTACACATTTTATAACCCAGCCTCAGAAAGCTTGTGTGGCCAAGTGCCCCAGGGCAGGCGATAGCAGAAGTCAAAGGCCAGTGTGATGGAAAGCAGCGTGATTTAAACCTGTCTGAAGAAACCTCTGAAGAAGTTTTTGCTGGAGGCTTTCATTCCACCTGTTGCCCTGTGACCTCTTCTGCTGGGACAGAGACATGCTTTATCCTCTTCATGGAAACTTTTATTTTCTTCCCTCAAAAAAATGCCATTTCTCCTCTATGTTCCCATCCTTTTTTTCTGAGTGGGGTTTCTAGCAGGAAAAACTTGGGGTATATTGCCCCAAGGTTAATACAGTTTCGGTATCGTAGTGGGTGGATGTCATTCTGCCAAATGTACATACTTGGCTCAGGAAAAAAATCAAATCTTTTACCTAATCAAAAATTCCTCAGCTGGAGTACATGAACTTTTCCAAATACTTGAAATTATTAATGGAGATGCCTTCTGAACTGTGATAGCAAACCTATATGTTCGTGTAAGCAGATACATAATCTGTTCACATCTAATAGAGCCAGGGAACAACATTTGTCAAGGTTCATTTGGCTACAGTTATCCCTTGTTTTTCCCCTTTAAAACTCAGTTGCAGAATTTCCAAAGTACTTTCTGTTGAACAATAATAAAGAAATGAAGGAGCTCTCATGCATACTAATTGCTTGCATGTTTTGCCTGAAATCTTTAGTGGGTGGCTGCGCTGTGCAAACGCTGTTTACCCTGCATCAAGACCTGGTTTGGAGCTGGATGTCAGATCTCTGCGGAAAGGCATAGCACTGCCACATTTTCTATGGGTAAATTCCTTTGAAGGAGGCTTAAACCTCCCCATCTGGCTGTGTTTCTCACCCTACTTGAAGCTCAGCTAAGTGACTGGACTGCCTGGGTGCGGAGGTGTGTAAACCCTGTCACAGGTATCAGAGCTTTGCAAATACATCTCAGTTCCACTATGCTTGATTTCACTGATCAGTCATGCCCCACTGATCTTTATTATTCTTTTATTTATTTTTTATTCTATGATGCTCCAAGTAGATAGCAATTAATGTAGATGTCTAGAAAACCAACCCAAATCCTGCTGTGGGGAGGAGGAGCCCTAAATGGGGAAAGAATTGAGTTGTTGGGGCTAATACTGGACAACTTTTTTCCATTTTGTTTCATGAGATTGCTTGTCGAGGCCAAGCAAAAGCCCAAGCGAGGTGTGCCGTCCAGTCTGTCCTCACACAGTGGTGCAGTCTGCCTTTCTGTGCTGATGATGTGTGAATTACAAAGGGTAATTAACGAGCCATCCTTAAGAGAGGCTGCAGGTTTTTGGTTCATGTTGCATGGGCTCCGCACTAGAGATTAGTGAGATGTCTGTCGCCAGCAACCCCTTTGGGGGTTTGTTATACCACCAGAGCTGGTGTCGACGCAGACACGGGGTCTCTGACCTGACTGCAGCTCTGTGCCAAACCTCTGAGGGTAAGAGCAATCCCCATGAGATGGCGATCGCCGTGGTTAGGGCCAAGGAAGGCAAAGCTTATTAGCAAAGCCTGGGGCAGAAGGACCCCCCATCAGCAGTGGTTTGGCAGTTCAGAGCTGCTGTGTGCATGGCCAGCGCTCTGCTTTGATCGTTTTTCGGGGTATCAACTCCTGATGTTTCTGTCCCAGTCTCCTGACTTTCAGGTGACATAAACTCTGCCAGCAAAAATCTCATTCAGTATACACCAAATCATTCAACACTGGAAAGATTCCTTAAAATCAGTCTGTGCTCTCAGACTTTTGCATAGAGAGATTTCCCAAGCGGTCACAGCAGATGTCAGATGTTCTGCTTCTAGCATCTTCACAGTTTCACTCTCCTTAAAACAGAGGGATGCATCCAGATATTTTTAAAATTGCAGTCCATAGGAGAGGGGAACTGTTCTGCTACGTTTCTGCAGCTAAAATGTTTTTCTGTGAAGTTATGATATGAAATCAGTTATAAATTAAAAAAAAATAATTTAGAAATAAGAACGTCTGAGTCTTGAACCCGAAGCAGTCAATGGCACATGGACTTAAATTCTCCTTACTCAGGTTCTCTTTGTTATCCTGTGGCTATCCTGTGGAGTTGGGTCTGAAAACAACAAAATGTATGGCCAGACCTGAAGATGAGATATATCACTGAGGAATAAAGAATGTTGCCTAATTTATCTGAGGATAACTTGTTATAGGCTTTTCTAACAACAGATTTAAGCGTGCCAAAATGTAGAACACAGTTTGATTTTTTGGAGGGGTTTAAACAAAACAAAGAGAAAGAAAAAAACTGCCCAAGGACACATTCTGTGTTTATAAAAAGCCACATTACCGCAGAGTGCACCTCTCATTGTGCCAGGTCCACTTCCCTTGGCACAGATAAGGAGGAATGCCAGTGGTGCGGACACTCCCTATCTGCCCTGTAGACCGGGGCACCATGTGATGCTCCTGGTCCCCGTCACTCTGGCTCCATGGACCATCTCCTTCATTCCCCTGCATGCTGGGCTGTCGTTAGTCCCCAGCAATGAGAATTCTCTTATCCAGTCTGAATTAATGCACTTGGAGTCAAGTGTGTCCCCCTCACCCCCACCATGCTACAGCTATTATATGTGTGCCAGGATTATACGATTCAGGTACATCCCTACAAAGGATGGAGAGGAATAGGGACATAGCCTTATTACACCACTAGGGACATGGTATAAAGGAGGAGGACAGTATGGAGTATAAGAGGCAGGAGAATTGGTAGCAGAAAATACAAATTCCACCTCAGGAGAGGCATCCCCATGAAAGGCTCTTTGCTCCCTGACACAGTGTACCTTTGCATCTGCAGTTTAGTCCCAAATCCTGGACGAAACTGTTAAGAAACTTGGGTTTTTTCCAAGATTTCAGAGTGACTTTGTTAATGCACCAAAGCCTTTGTCTGACCTTTTCCTGTAATCTCCTGAGTGCAGCATTGTTTAATCAAAAAACAATAATGTCATTATTTTGCGAATAATTATAATAATAATAATAATTGCTATGTTATTTCTTTTTCACAATTTTTAAACCAGCAGTCATTTACCAAAAATAGTTGAGGTGTTTAAATAATTGAAAGCTTTTAAAAAAGATATTGTCTACCTCATTGTCCTGGTCAGTTCAAATACTGAATAAACCCTGTGCCAGAGAAAGCTATGGGACATTTGAAGTTGGGGGTGGGGGGTTGGGTAAAAGGAGATGCGATGAGTCTCACTGGCTTTGGTGAAGCCAAAATTTTCAAAGGCAAATGAATTCTGTTTACTTAAATTTTTTGGCTCTGTGGTGACTGACAGGAGTCTGACTCTTCTGGGATGGAGCAGGGAACATTTTGAAACCCAAACCACAGGAGCCAGGACACAAAGATGTCTCAGTTGCCCAGCCAAACTCTTTTCCCGAGCAGGTGAAGAGCTGGCCAGGTACTAGACCCCCTGAGGGTCAGCTTTCCTGTGTGATTGGGCACAAGTGACAGGTTTATTGGTGGCCACGTGGGTTGGCCTTCCATGGAACATAACAGCAGTTTAGAGTGCTTTCGGGTGCTTTAGACAGACAGGGATGCAGCTCCCTGGGGAGCAATGCTGGCCCTGAGCCCAGTGTCCAGGGGCTGCATGTCAGGATGGAGCAGAGCCCACTGGGATGCCCCAACTCTACATGTTTTGTCATCTTAAAACACCTATATGGCGAAAGACAGCTGCAGTAGTAGGTGTTAGACTCCACATTGTGGATGCCACCTCCTTGGGATGCCATCTTCTTATTGCTGGAAGAGGAGAGGGATGCAGGAGGAAAACCATGTGGTGCTTGGCCATTTTTAATCCTCTTTCCCTAAGCTATTGCTGAAGGCAGGGCTGGGATAGATGGACTTTTGTTTTGACCTACCTATGGCAGTTTTCTTGTCTTGTCATCACGGGTTATTTATGCTGCTCTTCTGTCTATTAATTTCCACAGTAGTCTTGTTTTACAGTAGTTCATCTTTCTGGGCATTTGGAGAACACATGCATGTATTTACTGAGGTGACACTCTGATTCAGTTTCCCAGTAACTTGAAAATAAAAATACACCTCTTAAAAAATATGGAAGATTTGGAGAGCCAAAATGCTACACTTAAAAATGGCAAAACACTCTGAAATTTTCTTTAACAGTTTGGATTGACTAATACATTCCTTTTATCCCTCCTAAAGGGATAAAATTGGATTCTTGGCTTATTTAAAAGATTCCTATCCCAATTGTCTCTAACAAATTCATCCGACAGATGGGTTGCACAATTAAAATCAATCTTATTTTTCTTTCTTAGGCTTTCAGTGTTATCAAATTCTGGATTGATTGTTGTTTTCTAATCTTAATCATCATGTCATTTTAAGTGCACAGAGGGGTTTTAAAAATAATTTGAGCTGGGATCATGCCGAAAGCTGCATCTGGATTCCTGGAGTATGAGGAAATCTTTGAATCAAACAGCTGGCAACTTTGCTGGATACAGAAAGGCCAGCACAGTACTCTCAACCTGTGCAGATATCAATGGGAGCTCTTGGCTGCTCTGGCAGAGTTGCTCAACCTTGTGGTTTCGTTGGGAATCTTGTGTCCAAAGCTTTGCTTAATACCTGAGCTACCGATTCTTGGCTCTCCTGTGAAAAAGCTCCGCTTGGGGGGAAGGGATCGAGTTTTGTTGTTGTTAGTTATTTTTAAGCTGTTGTCTGCAGAGGGACCCAAGAAGATGAACCCAAAAGCCAAAAACATCACATAAAGCAACCCCTCCACTGTGCCTGCTGCAGGCTGCCTCCCTTGGCACTTTACACTGGTGGGATCCTGCTTTCCTGGGGGCTGCAGCACCCCAGAGCTACTGTCTTTGTGGCAATTGAGGTGGTTTCATGATTCCTGCTGTGAGGATGTGAATGAGCCCCTCTCATCCTAGATCAACGAGGAAACTTAAAGCCACAAGAAAAGGCTGCGAGCTCTGCTTGGTGCTCGTAGATTTCCGGAGACACGTCAAACCTGTGGGGCTTTGCTGGCTCAGGTGGTACCATGTCCCTTTGAGCCCAGGTCTACCCTTGCAGCTTTAGGGTCCAAAGGGAAACTGCGGTTGAAGATCACTTCCCTCTCTATAGCTCTTCTTGGAGCTGCTTGATGTGACATACAGAATGGCCTCACTTGTTGCTAGAAAAAAGATGACTCCATCATGGATGGCGTCATCGTGAGCGTCCCATTGGAAATGCCGTGTTTGTCGTTCTGCTTGTACAAATTGGTGTTTTCAAGCAGAGTTTCATCTGTGGTTTCATGATACAGAGTACTTGGTGGTGCTGCAAGTTTCTGGTGTCTCCCCATCCCATAGTGCTCATCCCTGCACTGCACTGCTCTGCCTGCATGGCAGCTTCAGGCTGACACCAAGAACTGGGTCAGAGAATGGATCTTGCATTTTTGTTGTTGGGTTTGGTTTTTTTCCCTCTTTTTTTTCCTTCATTTTGTTTTTAAGTCAGAGAGGTCCCTAATGTGGCTGATGGAGTGGCCTTTGTCCAGGCTGGGGAAACACCATAACAGGTGCAGGGAATTCCCTGTGAGTAGCAGAGCTGCCAGGGAGGCTGTGCCCACAGTGTCAGTGCTGCCATTTACCCATAGAGTGGTATGTTTGTGCCTTCAAAAAGGATTCCTAAATTATTATTTTTTTAGTATGTTCACAAGCAAACCTATACTTCCAACCAGACCTGCCAGCACAGCGCTGCTTGTTTGCAAGCAGCCAGGGTGTTGCAGGGAGCACACCAAAAATTCACTGGCAACGACAGACTCTTGGAGCTTTGTGAATTTTCCCCTAAATGGCGCATGAACAGTTCTACCCTCCTTATTCCAGTCCTGGTGTGAACAGTGTCGGACTACTGTGTTAATTCCAATTATTAGTGTAAATGTGAATGTTACCTTTGGGGTGGCAAAGCAACAGATGAATCTCATTGCAGGCGCTACCAAGGTTACTAATATGCATTTAGGGAAGAACATGTGTGTATGTGTATATATATTTAGCACATTGTATGCTAATGCCAGAAGGCATTCTGGAAGCTGGATGAGCTTGCTGCTCTTTGTGTCACTAAACTTAATACCAAGAAGTGTTGTCCCTTAACCTCAAATAACAGAAATGCATATTTAATTCATTCATTTTTATAGTCAGAAGTGTATTTAATTTCAGGCTTCTGTCATGCAAAAGTTGAATCTGAAGTACTTCCCAAGTTTAAAAAAATCATTGTAATATCTAAAAATAAGAAGAAAAATAGCTTGTGTCCAACCATGCTTATTTATAAAGACTTTAAAAGGGGAAAAAAGAAGAAACAATGTCGGGTTTGTGACCTGAGCCTTTGGCGCCCACCCAAACCCGTTTGCATGCTGAGTCCGTCCATTATACACTTAATCAAATCTTTCATATAATCCCACTGTCTCTGGTCTTAATCTTAAAAAAATAGGCCTTTGTTTTGTATTTGACTCTAGAGGATAAAGAATACGAGACTGTCTGCAGTGTTGTCAAACCTGGGTGGGCATTTTAATGTGCCTTATACATTTTTCTATTGTGTAAGGGCATTTCCCTCCGTGTGCGCGAGTCTGCTGGGTGTCCATTGTTTATATCCTTCGCTGGTCTTATCTCCAAATTCCTCCTCTTCTCCAAGGGAGTAGATTTCTCCACAACAACGTCTTTTCCAGGCTCAGAAAATACGTCTTCGTGGGGCCACTGGCAAGGCACACAGCTCTGCTCATGGGCTGCCGGGCGGGTGAGCGCTCCTTCAGGGAGGAAGCCTATATTAAGCTTTTTTTGAGAAATAATAGGAAAATTGCAATACCTCAGGAGGGAGGGGGATGCCGGGCTGCTCTGCCAAGGGCAGATCTTGCACACCAGGCTGTGCAATGGAGAACCAACTCTCTGAATAGACTGAAATCTCCAGCCTCCATTTCCACTGTGATTTTAGCCTGTACTTATAAGTTTCAGGATTTTCTGTAAAGGAGCACTTTGGTTGCAATAGCCACAGCAGACTTTGTCTGCAGCTGTTTATTGCTTTTTGTTGATGCAATTGGTGATGTCAAGTCCCAGTCTGTATCTTTGCATCTCTCGGGAGAGCAAGACACATTCAGCTGTGAAAATAACACATTCTGGTGGGGAGGGAAGAAAAGGCAACATTTAGTCTTGGATTAGTTGAAACTGTTGTTTGTCACCTATCCCCTCTATTTTAGCTCACAGTTCGAATAGCCTCCCTATGCTCCCTGTGGTGCTGAAAAAAATGCAAGACCTTAGATGCTCTGTTATTTTAAGATTAAAACAACATTGGGCTGGCCCACATTATGCAACTAAGAGTTGTACTTTGTAGTTTTGTGATTTTGTATACCATTAACCTTTTTTTAGCTGACTACATTCTTCTTGGTTTTGCCAAATGTCTGTAACTCAAGGGTTATGATCACTGATGCCCCATAACATGTACTAGGGAAATATTCAGAGCTGTGGTCAGATTGGTATGGAAGTGATAAAGGGATGGTTTACTCCGTGGCAGGATCTGTCTGGAAAAGCAAAAGGTATCAATTGGTTGCCTGCAAGCCTCTTGTCAACTCATTATAGATATTTTCTTTCTACTTAGTGTAATTTCTGTTCCTTTCTCCAGTAATGCTATTGTCGTTGTGCCAGCTGAAAACCTTTTATAACTGCAGCTGCAGCTGGTCCCTGGGATCAGTTTAGGTCCTGTGTTTAACCACCTTCCTGTAACTTGGTCATGCAGGGCCAGCGTTGTAGTCCTATGTCCATACCTTTTCTAGGGATGCCTGTTAGGGGATGACTTGCTTTTCACAAGTCAGTTGACAAAACAGAACAGAACTGCAGTGCAAGCCATTGCCAAAAAGTATGTGAATATTGAGACTTAAACCACAAGAAAGCCAAACCTTTGCAAGTTGCAACAGAGGAGGCTTGCTGCATTTCACCCCAATGAGGGCAGCAGAGGTGACACCAACAAGAGTAGAAGAAACTGCTTTGTGTGGACATGGGTTTCAGCTGTGGGATCTGCGGGAACTGTGATGTTTGGTAAAGATGTTTTTATTTGTTTAACTGGAGCAGGTTCTTTGGTTCCTATACACAGAAATGGTCTGTGCCTGTTTGCTGGTGAATCCTCCCCTCTCCTAGGTAAATGGGCATGTGATGTCATTACTCAGGAGCTCAGGGCAAGCAGGCTGCAGCTGCTACACAGCCCTGTACAATGATAATACTTACTAACTTGGCATTTCTGGCACCTTCTGTCCACCAAGCTGCAATGCCACAGCTAAAGCACCACCTAAAACAGCAGGATCATCAGCTGGGTGATGCTGATGATCCACCAGTCCCAATAAGTCATCTTCATGAGTAGCCAAAGTCACTCCCCTTAATACTCTCCTGTAGTTTTTCCCCAATTTTCAACCATTTTCAACTCAGGTACTCACAGAGCAGAAGACAGGTTCTATATATTTAGTCAAAATAATGGATTTCTCTTCTGCAACTGTTCAATTTCCCCTTTGACAAATGAAAACTTTATTATCCCTTGGCAAGTAGCTCCACAGTTCAAATAACCATTGTATGGGTAAAACTTATATTTATTTTATTTGCACCTGATTCTTACTACCTTCATCTGATGCTCCCTGCTTCTTCTAATGTGCCAGTGATGTAATATTGGGTACTACAGTGCAGTCATGCATTCTGAGGGTTTTCAGCTTGGCAGACTCCAATATGTTTTATGGACATTTATTTGGTAAAAGTTATTCCAGCACAAAAGTTCATCCTATAAAGTCTGTTTCTAATCCCTCATATTGCTTAAATCTGATTCCTGGGACAAACATCTCTTAAAATATATTTTCCCTTAAGTAAAAAGTTTTTCATTTGTAGTCAATTAGGAAAAAAAATATTGAGGGACTCACTTATATTCAGGAGATTACATGTTTGTAGAAGCAGGGAGGAATTGTGGCTAGATTTAGCATAGGCAGATCTGTACCTGCAAAGCTTGGGGCCTGTTTCTGCTGGCACAGGAATGGTTGACCACTGCTGTGACTTCCCAAAACCTCCTTAACTGCCTGCTATGGCATTGTTATGGATTTGTGGCAGATTTCCAGGCTCACTCTGGCCGCCTTGGGACACTGAGATGATGCACTTCTTTCCTACAGCCGGTTCTGCAGCCCCGCCGGTGGTTTCTGTGCAAGAGCTGTAACCTGTCCCTGATCTCCAAAGTGCCTCACCTGCTTTGCGTTGCCTGTGAAAGGCTCTAGCAAGCCAACAGCCCAGCTTGATCGCCAGCCCTAGGGCAGTGCTGCCTGTGTGGTCACGGCTGGGGCCAGCTCCCCACATGAGTCTAGCCCTGAAGGCAAACACCTCCTGGCCAGGCTCTTTCCACAGACGCCAGGACACCACTGTTTCACCACTTGGCTCATGCAACAAACTCATCCTCGCCTCCCCTTTACCCAAAATGTGGCCACAGGTAACCTGCACTGGTGGACCTGACATTGCTGATGCCAAGGAGCAGCTCTTCAGTCATCCTTCCTTAGGCTGGTGTATCGCCGTGCTGGGGCGAGCAGGGAACAGGGGGGCTTCTGGCCTTTGTCAGCTTCCCAGAGAGGTGGGAACCCAGCAAAGCAGTTTCTGTTCACTGGGCTGGGAGTGCAGTGAACCCCCACTGCGTCAGATGGACCTGGAGGCTTGGGGAGAGGAGGAGAGCCTCTGAGTGCTGTGTCCTCTCTGGAGATGTAGGCTCTGCCACAGGGGTTTTCCTTAGGTGACTTATTTACACAGAACAGGGATCATGGGATTTGCTGATAAACTGTAGGAAAAGGGAGAGCTGGTGAAATGAAGGCTTCTTATCTCCGCGCGATGCAGCATACAACCCACTACATAAATTACAGTTCTCACTAAGTGCTAATGGAGACCCTGTTCCTGAAAAGCAATGGCAAAGCCTTGAAACTTGCTAAGCAGCTGTGTGCTTTTTAACCAAACTGCTGGTAAATGACTCCTCAGATAACTACTTAGCTTGAGTATCTGTAAACTGTGCGCGTCATTTGGGTGGGAGAGGTGGGAGGCTGAGAAAAGGGCTTATTTCTGTGCTTTCCAGGATGTCCTCGGGTGGCTGTGAGAAGAGACACAGGCTGGATGCTAATGAGTTCTGCAGCTGCTGTGAGTGATGTTATTTTCCCACTGTCAGCACAGATGCTGTGTTGCCAGGCTGGGTGTTTTTAAGACAATGGATACCTATGATAGATGCCAAAGCTCCTTCAGTCTTTGTGGGCTTTTTTTCCTTGTCTCTTCTAGGATTTAATCCAGTTCTGCTCTTACAGAGCCTGTCACTTTCTTTTAAGTATTTGACATCGTAGGCGTAAAATGTGTATTTTTTAAGTTGTTGGCCGCATCTTTTAAATTCTGCTAATGACTGATTTTCACCTTGCCAGTGGGTTGTTATCCTGATCCCTGTTATCCCAAGTGCCATAGACATGGGCTGGTGTGCCTACAGGGGCTTGCAGAGCAAGTCTCACCAGATGCCCAGATAGCAGTGGTCTATATCGCATGTGGCCATCCTCTCTTGTGATTGCAAAGGATAGGTATTCCTCTGCAAACCACGTTTTCTGAAAAGTTCAGGGACAGGTTTCAGTACACATGGTTGAATCATGTCTTCCCCTAAACAAGAGTTAACTTTTATTATTTCTAGAGGTTCAAGCCTATTGCTAGAATATTAACACTACTAGTTTATCTTTCTTGAGGCGGTGTAATATTTTCTTGGCTATGTAACCCATCTTCCTGTGCAGCAAACAGATGTTTTCACTGGATTCCTTGCATCTCTGAGGTCTCTTTCCTGGATGTTTTACATTCAGTTAGAATTTATGAATGTGTAGAAGCTCCTTCTGGGATGTACTGCATTTCTTCCCAGCAAGTTTCCCAGGGTGCTGGGATGTCTGTTGGCTTTCTGGTGTCTCTTGGACTTGTGTGAATATAACTTTCCAGAACACTTTGTCAGCCAAGGGTCTTGCCACCTTAGGCAGCTGATAATTAACAGGCATTAATTGTTACTAACAGCCAGGGCAGGTCTTTATCCTACTATTTCACTTCCTTCATGTTGGAAATTGCCAGCATTTTCATTCCACATGTTTCTCTGTTTTTGAACTTCTCACCCCTTAATGTAACATCCGGTAATAATAGTGAATCATTAATTTGTACATCATAGTGCATGTGAAATAACAAGGGGGGTGGTTTGCTGGTCCTTAGTCTTTCAGCTTTGTTATACCAAGGCCTGTGGTTTTTTGCAGGCGTAAATACATTGCTGTCCCTCTGGTAGTTTTGGGTTTCTACCCTTTACTTAAAGGTGCAGTTTTTTGAAGATGAGTATCTGTCATCTGTACTGTGATGGGCCTGACATGCCTGCACTGCCCCGTGAGTAACAGCAAGTACAGCTAATCCGTGCTGTTCCTCATACGCTTTTCCAGTTGAACATACGCAAACAATTTGAGCTGAAACTTCAGCTTGGCAATATTTGGGTAATAGCTCTGTGTATGGGACGAAGCAGTCTTCCGCTATGGGATTACCTCATGGGAGAAGTCCTTCGATTCATTCCAGTTTGGCCTCAGAAATATGTTTTGGTTTAGTCGGTGAATTTCTAAAAATGAAGTTAAGACAACTAGGGCAATGGTTGAGATGAATGATGAATGAACACTCGTCCAGTTATAGCTGTTCTGTGCAGCTTTTTCATTATCTTAGCTATGGAATAAAAAAAAAAATAAAAAAATCATATGTTGTTTTACAGCACATGCCCAGAACTAATTCTTAAACTTACTGATTTAAAAATAAATGTTAAGCTTATGTGTTTACAATCAAATTTATCATTTCAAAGTGGGGGTTTTTTGGCATATCTTCTCTTTTTTTTTCCCCTCCCCAGTCTTCTGGGGGAGAGTGTGATATGTGTTATGGATGTCATTTATCCACTCTAACACATTAAGCAAACTTGGCAAAGGGAGGCATGAGTTGCCTGCACTGACTGCACACAGAGGATGTGCCTTGGGCTGTCCTCTGGTCTCCATCTTTTATCTCACCCGATCGTGCTGTGCCTGCCCCCAACTATCAGATTGTGAGCTTTAAAGCAGTCAGCTTGGGAGCTTTTTCAGACTCAGACTTTGCATTTCAGTTTTCAGAACTTCTCAGCACTCCTAAGTCCCAGTTTGGAGTCAGAAAGAGATGTGCATGCTCAGTGCTGAGAAGACGGGATGTATCTGTGTCTTGTTCAGAAAAGTGCTGCATACGTCTTTAGAAGGGAGACTGTTTGGTTCAGGAGTGGGTCCTTCAATCACACTTGACAATCTTGGATCTTTTTGGCTTAGCTAATGCTGCTGGGTGTCATTAGGTGTGTTGTTCTGGGCTAAGCCCAAAGGGATTCTGGTATTGCAGTGGCTGACTTCTAGGCACCTGGACACCTAATGAAGTCCAGATCCCACAGTCAGACATCCAGACACATCCGGGGAAAACAAAGGGTCTGCAAGAGGGAGCACTGTGAAACCCCATGAGATGGGGGCTGCTGCATGAGCAAACCAGTGGGGATTTATGTTAAGATGTTGCTCAGTGCAGCACCGGCTGCTAGGAGCCCTCTCATGGAGCTGGGTGCTTAAGGCATTGCAGCCACTTTTTTTTAATGGAGAAAGCAGAAAGACCCTTGTGACAAGCCCTGCGTGACAGTGGGAGGTGTGCCTCTGGTGCTGGGTGCACGGGGGCTTGGTGATGGTGGGAGCAAGACACTGGTGCATGTGCCCCAGCAGAAGGGTTAGGGGCTTGGGGGCAAGCAGCAGCGTTGCCAGTGTCAGAATTGGTGCTGGACTTGCATGCTTAGTCCTTGCATTTATCTCACCTTCAGGGGGTAACTGGTGCTTCTCTCCAACTGCTTTGCAAAGGACTGGGCTGGATGAAAAAAACTACATGGAATCTAGATATTGGCAAATCAACATTTAGATACTTGGCCTGTAAAGCTGTTCTAATGAAACCGTCCGTAACGCGTAATACACTCCGTCATTTCACAAGGCTGAAATACCGCTTCAAATAAAAAGCAGCCATGCTGGCAAACAGTCTTCAAAGGCAGTGAAATAATCCCTAAGGGGAGATCTGCTTTTGTGAGGAATTCCCCAGCAGACGGCTGGGAGATCTTAACAAACAAGTCCTTTTAAACTGCCATGTACTTTGAAGCCTGAGTGAGCCTTCATTCATTTGGCACAAAAAGCAACAGTGAAGGGGGGGGGGGGGGCAAGGGGTGGAAAGGCTTAGTCAAGGTGAAAACGAAGTTGGGTCTTTACCCAAAGCCATTGTGGGTACAAATGAATTGCTTCACTGGAGGTAATAAAAGATATGTTATCCCACATTTAATAAAAAGCAACAGTGAAAATACAAAGAGCTCATTTCAGGCTTCAGTTATCTGATGTTTATTGCGCACAGCCCTTTCTACCAGGACGAAGACCCAAGAAGTGCATTGCCCTTTGAAGTGTGGGCTGTGTGGCCAGTTGCCCATTTGCTGTTTTGTGTGATCCACTTTCATCTTCCCAGTAGCAGAGAGCTCTGCAGAGGGGAGAGGGTAGACAGTCTTCTGGATGAGCCCCAAAATGTGCACTGAGGACAGGGCAAATCGGGGAGCGCTTCACCCTGGGGTGTAGGTAGAAAGGAGGATGCGGGGTGAGGCAGAGGCTGGGCTCAGTGAGATGCAAAGCACACACAGCTTTCAGCAGGAGTGGGATGCTTGGCAGGACTGTGAGGGTCCTGCTTTGCAGTGAAATGCACTGAGCAGAGCTATTGCGGAGTGAGTTTCTGTTCCCTTTGAGTAGGAATAATACTACCTGTTCGTAATTTGTGCTTATCCTGCTAGTATTTTCAACTCTCATGGGAAACCGTTGAGTTATCTCCAGCGGTTAGATCGTGGTATTTGGAAAAACAAGTTTCTTGATTGTGCATTTTCTGCTAACTAACTAAGGTATTCAAGTCTGTGGAAGAATCCCCACTAACATCAACAAGCATTTGAGTGGGGTCATAGTCCAATTCCAGGCAGTAATAAGCAC
Source organism: Buteo buteo (assembly GCF_964188355.1). Lineage (NCBI taxonomy): Eukaryota > Metazoa > Chordata > Aves > Accipitriformes > Accipitridae > Buteo > Buteo buteo. The sequence continues at coordinate 12,177,792 of NC_134204.1, read as the reverse complement.
TGCACACTTTTTCTATCAAAAGCAATTATTTTACAGATGAACTGTAATAAAATGGCTGAGAAATTTACCTTTGTAATGCCATACAGGAAAAAAACATCAGTGGATTTGAATCACAGTCATGTTTAAATTTTCTTGTATAAACCAGTAACATACCTTTAAAGCTTATCTTACAAAATATTCTTCCTTACAATAAAGCATTTTGTGCCAGCCTCATGTTTGCAAGCAAGCCCAAAAATTTTCAAGCAAATGCAATGGATTAAGATAGACTTTTTTCAAGGAATTGTGTTGTGACCATTCTTAAAATAACATCTTTCCTCAAAAAGTAGATTGGTGTACTGTGATATCATTGTGGAGTCATGACTTTGAGAAACAAACTTATTTATATTAATGAAAAATATTTCAGTTGAAAACGCTGTCAAAACAATCTCCAGGAAAGTCATTGTTGTGGACTGGAAAGAATGCTACTTCACATGTGTTTAATTATTGGGGGGAAAAAATGAATCTTGCCTTGCATCACAAAAATCAATCTGCAATAACAGGAAATCCTGAGCCGTTTATGTAGAGGTTACTCTTTCATTCTAACTGGCAATTGGTTCCAGCTTCTAAAACCTGTCTAATTCTCGACAGCTACAATAATACCGCCTCAGCCGGACTGTACACAGCAATGCTCTGATGGTGAGTCTGCTTTTATGTTGTAAATCAAAAAAACCCAACCAACAATAGAAATGACTTGTCAGTATGGTCTGTTACTTTTTGGTTATGAACACAGAGGTCAGTAAAAATAGGAAAATGTCCAAATCCACGAGCAAGGGGCTGATTATTATCCTTCCTTCCTCAACCTGTGCATGCCTGCGCTTATACTAGCTGAGGAAATAAAAAAGGAGGTCTGGATTGCTGTTATTTGTGCTGCCCCAGAGTCCTGCATTCCCAGCCCTGGCGGAGGACACTATTGCATTAGTTACTGCGCAAACACAGAGCAGGAGGAACAGCCCCTGTGCCAAAACATTTGTGTTTTGGTGTCCAGATTGAAAGGCGGCAAGATGCGGACGCAGGACATTGGGGTAGTGCAAGGAAGCCATGGGATGGTGTTGGTGGCACATCAGCAGCAAACCCCTTCAAAGCCTTTGGTGACACTACAGCAAAGGAAGCAATCAAGGGACCGTGCAGCAGTCGCTGTTTCCCAAGGGTCAAACATGGAGATTTAATCCAAGACCATGCAAGGTCTCCCTGCTAGTGAGTAGCATCAGCTCTCTCATCTGTGAGACACCTTGTTTGATACTTAAATATGCAGTGTCTGTATGACACCTTTTTTGTCATCTCCATAGATCATTTAACTAGGAAGTAATTTCACCAGCTCTCTTGTAGTGTTCAGTGTTTCTCCGACATATAACAGAATTGGTATAACATTGCTGCATGTATCTTGACATGGATGTTTTCAGTCTTGTCAGTGGATATACTGTGTATTTTTTGGATTCTGCTTTCTCTTTATGTTCCTTGTTTTTCACTTTCCAATCAGTTCTCTATAGCATGTGGGTTTTTATCCTCTTCTAATCCGTTTTTCCACCTGTCACACGCGCACTTACAGATAGAGTGCTTGCTTAAAAAAACTCCACAAAACTAAATTATTGGGATCTTGGCATAGGGTAAAGCTTGCACAGGAAATCAAACCTCTCAAACAAGACAGTTGGTCGCTGCTCAAATGGTGACAGGAGGCACCGTTGCAGGGGTCCTTGCAGGGGCCTTTCAGTGGGATGAGGTGAGACTCCCCAAACTGCTGTGCTGCTCAGCTCATACAGTCCTGCTGGGTATGCTCCAGTGCATGCATGATCCACTGCTACCGATTATCTTAAAACTACATACAAAACGTCTCCTACCTGCCTTAAAAAGATACAAAAGACTCTCCTTCATGACCATCTCTGCATCTGCAAAAACAATTTCTACTGGCCATTTGCAAGTATCTTTCCTACGTTCAGCTTTGGCTGCGTTGGGGAGCCTCTGGGATGACCAGATTTTCCACCCTGATGTTAATCAGCACATTGAAGTGTACAAGTAGGGTGTATCAGTTGGCATATGCACAGCGGTGACAGACTGGGGGAACATCTGGGCTGTCCAAAATCCCCACCTGGAGCCCCTCTGCAGCAGAGTCAAATGCTGTGCTGTGAAGCCAGCTAGTAGGTGGGTCAGTCCCCAGGTCTCATTCCAGGCTCTTGCACCACCATGCAGAGACACGCTGGGGAGATCCTGGACCACCCGGGAAATTAATGACTTAAGCGTGGTGGGTGTGTGCACAGGCACAGCCCCGATGCTTGGCTGCATCACAGCTGCAACTATAAGACAAGCTTGAATTTTATCCTTCTATCACAATTATAATTTAAATTTCATAGATCTTACTATGTGCTTTGCAGGCTCTGGATTGAAAGGCAAGCACTCGCTGCCATCTTCCAGATCCAAGGCAGATCTCTACTTTTATCACTGCTTGTTTGCTAGTTGATAATTAGAAGAGAAAGTAAGGTAAGCAGCAGGCTCCACGCGTCACACCCATTGGTACCCAGAGCGGCTCCCAAAGAGGATGATCTCAGACTACTTTATTTTCAGATTTGTTTTGAAAGACTTGCAAACAGCAAGGCATGTCCACACTGTTGCATGCTTTTCCACAGCCCGTAAAGTTCATGCTCTGCATCAGCTGCCATTTAGCTGATCTTGAAGGATCGTTTTCCAGGCTGCGACACAACTCACATAAAATTTCTTTTCCTTTGCCTGACCCAATTCCTCAAGCTCAGTGTTTGCTATTCATTTCCTCTTACAATGTTTGTACTGTGTATTTGGAGAAGAATATGATTCTCTCTTCTTTTCCTACATGTGGAGGCATTCTCCTTCTGCAGGGATTTTGTGAGGAGCAATCTTCCACTTACAGGGGACATCTTCTCTTCCTACACTTTGCCAAGAAGTTCATAGACTGGTGTCCGAACACTGTCCTGCAGCTCCAGCATCAGAAACCACCAGGTCTGCAGACAGGCAAGACTAAGATAATCCTCAGCCTGGATTTCTGCCATGGCTGGGCTGCTCACTGGGACAACAGCACTGATCAGAGGTATGGAGCAGTTTCCATACAGGGAGGGATCGAACAGCTAAGGATTTATTTTGGAAAAGAAACAACAGAGAAGGAGTAATAGAGGTCTCTGAAGTCAGGAGCAAACCATGCACTGCTTTTCATAAGGCAAAATCTAGGTGCAATTTATTAGCTGTCTGATAGAATTACCAGGTGGTAAGTTCACAGATGATAAAGTATACAAGGCTTCAGAAGAAAATTTAATTCAGGGAAGAAAAGTCCGTCCTGAGCTCCTGGGAAACTTGAACATTGAGACACCAGCTCTGCCTTGCCTGCTCTCTTACTTTTATAAATGATAACTGAGGAAGAGAGAGAGCTTTTTGGACCCAAATGCTCCTTTTGCAAATAGCGGGTGAAACCTCTGCCATGCAGACTAGAGGCTGTGGTTTATTAATAGTAGAAGAAAACAATATAGCAAACCTGTCTGTAGGACACCAAGCCCTGTCCCTCCTAGGGGCAGGCTGGGGACTCGTTACAGGATTTGGGGCACTTGGGACTCCTGTTTTTTCGGAGGGGGCAGGAAGACACCCCCCCTCCCAACATCGGCTGGGTATTTTGGTATTGTCTTAATCAGAAAAGAGATTGTCCAACATCTGATCAAACCACTGACTGGCGTGGCTTGGAGAGTTAAACCGCAGCTGTAACAAGATCACGGCAGGACTTGCCAGATGCCTTTATTCATTATTAAGTTACGGAGCCCCCTTTCTAATATTCGGATTCTGTACTTGTTTACCCAGGGATTAATTGGTTTATTTGTGCCATGAGTAACTGCCCTTTGTTTGGAGAGTGAATACATGCTGCCCTGCGGTGCGCTTGGAGCTGGACGTGGTTAGCTGCACATGGGGCAGCTTGCTGCTGAACTGCAGCAGCAGCTGGTGGCACTGAGCTGTTTAATGCTTTTTTAATGCAAATATGTTCACAGAACTACTTAATTTCAGGTCTCACATTGAACACATGGTATCTGTCCATATTACATATTATGTCCAAAAGCATGGGGTGGCCTGAACTATTGCCATATGAGCTTACCAAAATTAAATTGTCCTTTCATAAGCAAGATTGAACGCTGGAGACATGTTTTCAGTGCTGTCAATTTATCTAGTTGCTGTCTGTAACAAGCAGCATTTTTTGGTGATTCACTGTTGCTGTTGTGTCACATTTGAAAATCAAACCAGAAGTAGTCACATGGAGAAAAAAGGGTGACTGCGGTGTGTAAATGAAGCCTTGCTAGGTCAAAAATAACCCATGGAAACAGGACACTGTTATTTACAGTGTATGTAAAAGTAAATCACAGCAGACAAACTGGCCAACTAGGTGTTGGAGAATGCACAGATCGTTTCTCTGCTGAAATCAGTAGGCAAGCTCACGGCTAAATTACAGGCACTGTGAGTAGCAGGAAAACAGAGTTAAATGGATTGTTTGTTGAAAACAAATGCCCGCTTTATTCAGGTTCTCCTTGTAAGTAGGATGAAGGATACCCATTTTTAAATGGAAAGATTTGACATTCAAGCATAAACTCATCTCTTAACCATTGCCACCAAAGTTATCTGAGGTATTTGGGAGCACCACGAGCCTGGTTGCAGTGGGTGGCAGTTGCACATTCTCAGTGCTTTGGAGAGCAAGCCTTGTCATTCATGCTGTTGGGAGCAAACCCAAGGGATTTGGGGTTGTTGTACACCAAAAGTCAGGAGCAGAGACTAATTATACCAAAGAATTCACAAACAAATGTGTCAGAAAACAGGAAATAACAATACTTGGGCCATGCTTTCTCCTGATTTAAGGCATAAAATAAGAATTTCAAAATATTTTGTTGCCTGAAACATTTCTGTGTAAGAAAACTTGAAATGCTCTTCAAATTACCTGTGATTTTTTCTTTTGAAAATGTCATCAAAATTGACACAGTCATAGAAAGCACTTGAATTATGATTGATCAGCATTTTCTAGTGCTGGATGGGTCTGCCTGGAGTTTTTGACCTGGCCTGTTCAAATCAGAGACAAACCACTTAGGAGGGAGCTCCTGAAAGGTAGTTAAAAAAGTGGGATTTCATTTTCAAGTCCCATAGTTTACATGTGATGATATGAAGGCAAAATTTCATCTGACATAACATGTGATGATATGAAGGCAAAATTCATCTGACATAACTTGTTCACAGTTAATCATTTAACCATTTCAATGGATGCACACATACATAGATACATTTATATGACACTAGGATCAAATTACTTTGAAAATTAATAGAGCTGAGTTAATTTGTTTCACAATATAGTGCAGCATAAAGTCTCACTTCTTTGTGAAGCACAATTACAGCAAATACTTCAAGCAACCCCATCCTCTCAGTTAGTGCCTATGAGCTCTCCCGTGACATGAGTTAGTACGCACCAGTCATATTGTGGGGAATAACCGTGTTGGAGTCAAGGAAGAGATAAACATGAAGGTGAAGGGAGGCTCTGCAAGATGGTAGGAGAGGTTAGTTTGGAATAAAGTGAGTTGCACAGCGTCACTGTAAAGCAGTTGGGGCAGGAGCCTGTGAACGCACCCTGCCTGCCCCACGCAGCATATTCCACGATCTCAGCATCAACAAAGTGCTATTAATAATTTTCCTGGGAGCCTGGAACACACCATTGTTCTACATAATGAAAGGAAAAGTAAATAAAATAACTCCTATTGTAACTATTTTAAAATACTCAATCTGTGGAATGCTGCTTTTTAAAAATACTCTGGTTTGGGTTTCTCCCTCCATGTGGGCTGATTCCAGCACTTTTCTAGTCAGTGCTGTTCAGTCAAAAATCTGGTATTGATAATATAGAAGCATTGGGGTAACCCCTTCCCTGCTGTCATTCCACTGGTAATAAATTAATTACGATAAGGATAGCTGTGGAGTTTAACTTTTTGTTTTAATTGTGGCATAGCAAATGAGGCTATAGTCAGTCCTTTAATGTTCTGCTGGGGGTTGTGAACTCCAGAATGGTGGGGGGGGGGTGTCCCTTTTTTTAGTGATAATGCACGTTTGGAAGCATTTGTGCTTCTGAAACCCGTGTCAAGAGTTCTCAATAGTTCTTCAGATAAGATAGGGAGAGATATTAAAAATGCACCCTACTGTCCTTGAAAACAAAGATTGTACATGTCATCATGGGCCTGTATCACACTTCTTAGTCTTTGAGGTGTATATGAAACTCTGGATGGCTGGCAGCTAAAGTAGGATGAGAAAGCAGCATTTTTGGCAACCTCCAACATGATGGAAATAGTCCGTGTGTTCACCACAAGTCCAATCCTTTTTCATTTACTGTTTTTCCTCTGTTATTTATAAAACATCACAGCAACATAAATATCCTACGTGAAAAGCTTATTGCATCCTGTTTAAAAATAGTTGTTTTGTTGTGTACAAGCCCGATTTCCTGGATACTTAAAACCAAATTTGGCGGCCAACTTTCCCAGTGCTTATAGGAAGATTTATACTGATGAATGCAGATTAATGTGCATGCACGTCTCTTAAGTGCCTGTAGTGCTTAAGCCTGGAAAGTAAAGTACCTTTGCTGGGCATTTCCTCAGGGATGCTGCTGTATGGGACTTCTGATTGACTTTGCTGGATTTTACAAAATTGAAGTAGCTCCATCGTGAACAGTGCAAGAAAGCTGCCATGGAGCACGTGACATTAAATGGATTACCAAAGAGCCTTCCTGCTGGCTGTGGTGCTGGCCTGCCTACCTCCTGGAAACAAGCGCAAGAACATTTTTTTGCCAGGGGAAAAGAACAGCATGTTTTCAGAGAAGTATCGTAATTTGTCCCCTAAGGGTTCATTGAAGAATATTCTTCAGAGTAATTATTTTTCATTGGGATGAGAAAGCCTGTAGGATTTTAGATGTTGTGCGGGTTCTGGAAAAGTCCCAGCTAGTGAACAAACTTTCTTTTCTCTTTGTGGTAAAAGCTTATTATTCACAGCAAAGAATTCAGCCTGACAAGAAGCTCAGATCTGGCTTCCATTTTAATAGCCTTCCTACTCCTCTCTGCTCTCCTCCAGCAGACTTTTGTGTTTCTTGCAAAGGTTTTCATTTTACCACAAGCGTAGTTCCAAGATGCAATAACATTGTTCCCTTTATTGGGTTGTTTTTAGTTGTTGCTTAGTTGGGAATGCAGGCTGGTGCTCCCAGTCCCTGCTGTGACTCATCTCGGAAGAATGCCCCGAGTGTAGCTTTACCCTGTACAGGCAGTGGTTTTCCAGCCTCCCCAGGACATTACAAGGTGTATTTTTGTCCCTTGCAACCCCTCTGCTGCTGGCACTTTGCAGCTTCTCTGGGACTTGGCGTTCACCTGCAATATGGATATTTTGGCTTTGATTGATAAAGGACAACAGGAGAAGAACACCTCCAGCACTAGGGGAACACCTAACCCTTTGGATCAGAAAGTAAGGTAGAAATTAAGAAGAAAGGAGGTGTCTTTCATCTCTCATTTCCATGGTAGTGATCTAAACCAAGCTGAAGCAGGCAGCCTGGCAGCCCCGGGAACGCCGAGCATCCGTAGGGCTGGCGATTGCCCCTGCCTTCCTGCCAGCCCAGGGCTCCGCTTTGCTCCTCTTCAGCGAAGCTGCTGCTGGCTGCCTCCTTCCTTACATGAACACATGGTCTTGCTGGCGTGTCGTCCTCAATTATGGCCATGCTGCTGACGGTTTGCATTCATTAATCATCGCTTGGGAGGAATGCCGGGGAGGGAGTTGTGCAGTTCCGTCTCTCGTGTCCTTGCTGATACAAGGTCTTCTCACATTCTGGTATTAAAAACATGAGTCCCCCTTTATCACTGTCTGCAGACAGGGTACAGCTGTGGTCAGCAGCACCAGCCGTCCAAAGGTGCAAACAGCCTCAGCCTTTCGCTACCCCCATTTCTCATTTGCGGGTGCAGAGGACAACCCCGTGAGTGGTTCCACAGGTAGAACCATGTGTCCTACACCAGAGCAGCCACGGGTATGCTGGCCAGTGGGACAGGCAAGGGGAAAGCGGAGGTAAAAGCTTCAGAGAGAAAAGCAAAGGGCGTTAACACTCAGTGTGTCTCTGTTGTGTTGGAGCAGGGAGTTTGCAATGAAGACACAGGCTTCTGTGACTGAATAAAAACAAGCAGAGGGTGAGCTCTGCACGGGTCCCCAAAGATGGCTGAGCACCAGAATGTCCCCTCCACCCCACCAGAGCTTGAGACACTCGGCTCCCTGCAAGATCAGGCCCTGCAGTTAGTAAACACAGACAATAAGACTTGGGTTTTTCCCCCCTCTAGTGTTTTCACTGCCAAAACCAAACTTTATGTGTAACAGATGGAGCCAGTCTGCAAACTCAGAGTGCCTGCTCATCTTCCAGGCTTGACCTTCGCATGAAGAAAATGGCAGGGAATTCATACTAGCTATTTTAGCAATCTCTGGCAGTTTGATTTATTTTTAAGTGCTATAAAACATGTTTTGCATTTAAAACAGAGTTCATTAGAATTGCTGGATTTGCTTAGCATTGTGGCAACATGTTTAAAAAGAAAACTAAAGAGAAACCTAATAGTATAGCTGGCTTTTGGGCTCTGCCAAAGATTCAAGAAGTATGAAATTAAATAATATTCTAGCACAGAGTCAACTGCTAGGCTTCAAAGCAGGACCTTATTTAAAATCACTTTGGGGTAGTGGCTATTTTATTGAGTGAGCTCTTAAAGCAAAAAGAAAAACATAGTCAGTTGTTGCCTTGTAAAACACTCCACCAGCATGAGAAGTTACTGTCCTGTGGCTTATGGTTCCCCTATGTCCAACAGCATGAAAAGAAAGGACATGGGGAGCAATGCCTGGCAGTCCTCTACATGCAAGTATATGAGGAAGAGAGGGAGGAAAAGGCACCCCCTTATCCTCCGTGGTGCACCAGGAGGTACCCGGTGCTGCTGTCCCCACACGTGGTGGTTGCACAGGAAAGCCCTTTGTGGAGGTGGTGGGTGGATGAGGCCATGCCAGGACATCTCTGCCCCCAGCCAGCGTCCCGAGGAAGGCTGTCTGTCCTGGGGAGAAGATGGGGTGGAAGATGAAATCCTCTTTTATCTGCTCCCCCAGTATCCCCTTCCCTTCCCTTCCCTCCTCTTAAGGACAAGACCAAGAGGTTTTTCTCTGTATGACCCTTTGCTTCTGCAATGCTGGAGGAGGACATGTAAAAATGAAGCAAGGGCTGCAGAAAGGGAAGAGGTGGAGCTCACGTTCCAGCTCCTTCTAGTGCAGCAAAAATGTTTCGAGCCCTTTTCTCAGGTGACATCTGCCTGGGGACCTTGGTTTGCATTTGCAGTAGTACTGAGCACTCACAGCTGCATAGAGTCAGTGGGAACCAGGCTTTGAACAAATATAGAGTGGTGCAAAATGTCTGAACGCTCAGCCTCTTGTGATCACAAATTGCTCCACAGTTAAGTGGAGATTTTTTTAATCATAATCTCCCTGTGTTTCAGCTCCCTACCTGGTAAAGAAAGAGGAAACTGTCCACTAACTTCACAGAAACTGCTTATTTTTGTGTGTATCTAGAAGAGTGTATACCTAGCTCACTACATAAAATTAGCTATATAAAAAGAAATACCTACCTAGCCATTAGAAAACAGCTCTTGGGAAACTTATTCATCTTTCTTTTTCTACTGGTAGAATCCTGATTCTGAGTAGTCATATTTTGTCTTTTGCACTCAGTGCAGTGTTTTTAATCCTGTAATCTTTCCTCTTGGCTTCAGTTGCTGATCTCCAATCAGAATCCTATAAAATGCTTTTTGGAAATGTAGGCATGTTGCTGGAAATGTATGCATGCTAGTAAATTTTCTTTATCTCTCACAGCAGTAATACTTTCAAAAAACTCTGTAGCACAGATAAGGGTGTGCTGCACATGAATCTGTCCTTAGCTGACATGTGGTTTTGAAGTGTTTTCTTAGCCCATCAGTAAGATCACTTCCAGTGTTTCTTTTGCATCAGTTTGTGCTTGCATTGGTCAAGAATTTATTGCAAAAGGTGAAATGTCTTTTCCAAAAATGCAAAAACACAGATCGCCAGTCAAATGCTACAGAGAAGTTTATAAATATCACACAGATCATATAACTGAAAAAGTGAATGAAAAGTGAATTTGAGCTCAGTGAACATATTGTTTGGTCAATTTTGAGGTCCTTCTCACTCATTCACTGTCCTGGACAGGGTTATTTGTTGCAGGCTTTTCCCATCTCCTTTCTGAAGCTGTTTTTGTCACCTAAGTCCAGCAGTGAAGCAGCTGCCTGTCCAAGCACCCGGCAGTAACCAGCAGCGCTCCTACCTTCCTCTTCCCTCCTGCAAATCAATCCTGTCTTGTTTGTCCTGCCCCTGTCTGAGTTTTGCTTTCATATTGCACGGCCAGTAGCACAACCTTGCAAAATATTTTCAATTTTGAGAAAAAACCAGCAATGCTCCTGTCCCTGTCCCATGCAGCACTTCCAGTGTACATCACGTTGCAGTGCGGATGTAACTGTGTCTCCTGCAAACTGCTAGAATTATCTAAAGATGCTCTAAGCCCTCAAAAGAAGGGAAATAACAAACACCACCTGAAATTAGAAATGTGCTAGTCATGGCATGGCTGCTACCTGCAGGGTTAACATTTTTTATCTCTGTTTTTTCATCTGCACAAAGGACAGCCCCAGAGCAGCCCTGTTTTCTTTGGCTGCTGTACTATTGCAGGGCTGTACTTCTCGCCAGCGTTCTCCCACGATCAAGCCCTGTTCGCCTTTTGGGTCTAATGCTTTTGTTAAATGGTTCTCCACCGCCAATATTTATGTGGGGCAGAGCGTGCTCAGGAGAGGCCTGCCGAGATTTATATCCTGTCATGTAAAGCATGTTTTTGGAAATAATGGCATAATTGACTAAGAAAACAACTCCCTTTTGCAAAAAGCCAGCCTGTCGTGATGGTTAGCACAGTGACCAGTGGCCACTGGTGAAATTTCAGCTCTTGAAAAATGACTGCTGCATTTATGATGTAGGGAAAGCTTGCCACGTGCCTCTGTTAAATTAGCAGAAGTATACTGGGGATAACCAGCGCTCAACTAGAAAAGGGTGTCCGTACAGCCATGAGTTCCTCTAATGTTCAAATGATTTGCTTTTGGGTGATGCTTTATGGATCATTCCTTGATTTTGGTTTCTGAGCGTGATGCTGCTAAAAATATCAGCAGCTTTCTTGGAATTTGCAGAGTGTTGCATTCTCAAGCGAAAGCTGAAAGTTGCGAATTATTTGGGGAAAAACAGCAGTAGCTTGGGGATCTGAGCTGGCTGGAATTTGGGGTTGGGCAAGCACTGTTTGCAGTGGTTTTTCAGGCACTTTAATGTGAGCATTTGCCACACAAAATGCTGGTCAGAGAGAGTGCTGTGAATTGCAGGCACCGCTGCCTCTGTTTCCATTGCAGTGCTCAGCAGTGTGTGGTTACTGACTTGCTGTGCTGTTCTGTTTCCCCAAGTACTGAGACTGGTAACCATGGGTGTCAGGAGGGGATGGCTGTGTTTGAGGGCAAAGAATTCATGCAAGTGCCTGCTTTTTTTTTTTGCCTGCAGTGATCTGGAGTACAGGAGGTCCCTGCTGATGTGATTGCTTTGCAGTGAGCCTTTTCATCATGCCCACCTTGTGAAAACCTGTGAGAATCATGTTGCGGGGCTGTGCAATAGGATGCGTAACCATGTGGGTACAAGAGTCTCTGTCACCTGAGTTTTCTCAAGGACGACAAGGACTTGCCTGTTTTCGTACACACTTATATATGCCACTGACTTAATGGCCTGTGTTAGTACACACTGCTGCCTTGTTTTGAGAGCTGCTGAGAAAGACCTTCTAACTGGGACTTCGGTTTTGGTCTTGGTCTTTCGATGCTGTCTCTTATTCCCTGGTGACATTACACTGTGCTAGCAAAGCCAATATCCCATAATTTTGTGCCAGTTGCTCTGCCACCGCTGGCTGGTCTTTAGATTTTCTGCCAGCCTTACATTTCCACAGGTGCCATGCCAGAGGTCGATGCCCTGGAGTTGGTTCAGACTGCAGTGGCCAGAAAGGAAGTTCAGAATCCCCTGGGTGAAATCTCCTTGCTGCAGCTCTAAGGCATTAAAAGACCTGGTATAAAGGCTTGTTGCTTGTAGAAGTGCCAGTTCATGTGTCTATCTGTCCATATACACATATGTAGGCATATAGTGGCCCACTGTGAGCCCCATCTTGCACAGTCATTCAGAGCAAATCCAAATGTAGCCCAACGTTCAGCTGGGATGAAGCACAAGCCAAAGTCCAGTCTTTGCATGGAACATCTGCTGGGAAAATAAATAGTGCAACAGCCTCCAAAATCCACATTTACTTTGCACCTATGGATTGAATTATGAAATGCAGTGAATCCTATCACATACTTCATGTGCTTCCTGTTGACAATGAAGCAGTAGAAGCAGGCTGGTATCCATCCCCACTGGAAATGTTCATGTCAAGTTTTAATTTCAGGAAGATCATTTGGGTTGTTCTGTAAACTCACTGCACTGATCCATAACCTTTTGTCAGACTGTGCCAGAGACATGTAACACGGTAAGGGGGGAGGCCTTTTCCACTCCCCACACTTCAGAGCACTCTCGAGGTCAGGTATGATCCAGGAATGCAGTTGTAATCCTCGTTTGGTTAGAGGAGACCATTTAGCTTGCAGGGTGACATCGGAATTACTACTCCTTTCACGGGAGAGAGATTATGGCCATGTGGTTTCCCTTTCAGATTCAGGTTTTGGTTTCCATTTACAAGTGGTTCTTGTAAACAGAGTCTCTCTGCTTCATTTTTGCTAAAAGGCTTCTTGTCATAACACTCAGGGGGCTGCTTTATCTTGCCTTCAAATGAGCCCCGGTAGCTGGGCAGGCTGAGAGCAAGCTGCTCTTGCTCGATGTTCCCATTTACAGCAAGAGCTTCAAAGCTAATCAAAGCAGGCAGTGCAGCCCTGGGCCACCAGCACTCAGATGATAGCAGTTTCTAAGGGGCTAAGATTGCGTGGCAGTGGGTAACTTAGTATGAGCTTAGATAAAATGCAAATGGCAGCACAAAAGCAGTGCTGGGGAGGACTTACCCTGTGCCTACCTCCCATCTGCAGCCAGCAGTGTCTGTATACCTGCCTGTGCCGTTGAATTTGACTGAGTCCTGTGTGAACCTCCTTAGTCCTGCAACCGCCACCTCACCCCAAATGTTGCAGTTTAGTGTTGCAAGAAAAAGTACTTGCTATCTGCTTTAAGTCTGCTGCCTCATCATTTACTTGGGTCCTCCCTGGATTTGACAAAATGAGACACGGCGCAGCACTACGCCTTATCCACCTGCTCCCCACTGTTCTTGAGTTTCAGCCCTCTGTTCCACCTGCCTTTCACTGTTCCTTTTTTGATTTTCACAGAAGAGACCTTGCCTTATTTACAAGTTTCCCTTCCAGTACTGTTCCATGCTTTTGAACATCCCTGTCCCTTTTCTCCTGACCTTTTACATCTGAAGATTCCCCCCCAGACTATGCCTGTACAGGTGCCCTCTCGCAAGCTCCTTGGGAGCTGGGGATGCAATTTGTTTGAGATCTAGAGCTGCCTTCAGGGATTTTTGTCCCAGAGCTGTAGATCCTGGGACCCCCTTTCACCTGCTTGCAAGTGGGTGGGTTACAGACCAGTTGACTCCATAATGTGTTTGGGGGCTGCAGCAGAGGGAGGGCTGCTGGAACCTGAGATTTCTGGGTGATGCTGGGTGCTGGGCACGCGGCGTTCAGCTGAGGAGTGAGGAAGGGATACCCAGGTTCTGCTCAGCTTTTTGGGCATCCCCATACAACACTCTGTGCTGGCTGGGAGTGGGACTGCTGGCTCCAAACACCTCGGTGGCAGGGGAAGCGGGTCACTGCGACAAGGGAGCAGCACTGCCGTGTCACCCCAGCTGCAGGGCTGTGTCATTGCTGTCCCACTTTTACAAGACAGTGCCATGCATTTCTAGGTCCTTTGGGAATGCTGGAGCAAAGAAAGTAGGTTAGTGCTCTCCAGGACCTTTGTGCGGTCCTGCAGCAGGGAGATGTTGGATTTCCGTGCAGATCAAGACCTGCCTTTTCAGCTCATCCTGCGTGCGCTCCCCTGCTTTCAATTCAACAGGAAACTTGATTGTTGCTTTTATTATTATTATTATTATTATTTCCCCCCTTCTGTGGGGATGCCATGCCAAAGCTTATTTCCTCGCTTTCCTTTCCGCCTGCTGGCCCGCAGGGAGAAGTCCAGGCAGGCTGAGGTGGGGAAGGCAGACAGGACTGTCCAGCACATACTCTGCTTGGTGCAGTTGCCAAGCTCTCCCTCCACGTCCAACGCATGTTGGCCAACCCAGACTCTGTGAACGCGGGGGAAATCTGGATGTGATTCCTCATCTATTTAAAAAACCCAACTATTTGAACCCAGGACAGGAAGGTCTCTAGGGCACTGTGTATACAGTGCAGTCCAGCATCACGGTGATGGGTTTGTTTTTAACTGCGTTGATGACCCCATTGTGTCATACAAGGGTTTTGGCCATCTCTCTGTGTTTTCATGTGAAATGGTGCCATTCTTTCAGCTTCCTTCTCTGAACTAGACGTGCCTACATCAAAATCTGTTCGCTGAGTGAGAAGCCATTAGTGTTTCCAGAGATGATCCTTAGTGCATTGCTGGCTGATGCATTTGTTCTCTCCTCCTGCGTTTCTAAGTAGCAAAGAATGTATAAGTAAATAATGATTTGGGGGGAGAAATTGGTAATGGAAAAAATAACTTGAACAAGATTTGATAAAAATGGAGTGTTTTGATTCAAACTCATGGCTTACAAGCATTTCCTGCAGGCCAGTGGGAATTGGAAGACTGTCTTTGTGGGACTTTGAAACAATCTCTGTGCCTGTTACAAAACATCAGACAGCAATTGAGTTGTATCTTAGCAAACAGCTATTTTAGGTAACACAACCAGCAGAGCAAAATCCTAGCTTACAGATAGGCCACAGGATGAATATAATTTCTTTTAACCTGCCATCGCATTGAGTATGTTAATACATTTTTAACTTGTAGATTTTGAATCCATAGAGGGATTACTGTGATCTTTTAACAAGCCATGTTGACCAGAGGAGCTTAACCCCTATTATTAGGAGTTGAGCTAAATCTAGGGTGAAGGCATTAAGCTGAACCAAAAATCTGTGCCACTGGCAAAGTCTGTGAGTAACTCCCTAACTGGCAAATTGCTTTGTCTTGCTTGGATTTAAAACAGACCTGGTCTGAGGAGGGTTGCTTATCAGACCTGTTTTCCCCTCACCGGTTGAATGATGGATCGCAGCTGCTGGGTCCGGGACCCCCCCGGTGTGCTGGGAGGAGAGGGACAAGGCAGGCAATGGTGGGTGCAAGTCCCTGGCACTGAGCTCTCTGCCTGTGCAGCTGGGGAGGCTGTGAGCATCGCTGCGTGCTCCTGGCCCAGCGGTGCTGGTGACCAGCTCCCAGCTCACAGAGGCTGTGCCATCCTCACGGGGGTGACGTGGAAGCGAGGACGAACTGAGGTTCAAAGACTGAACTGGAAAAAAATCGAGGAATGCAAGGCCTCCCCCAAAACATCCATGCTTGGGCATTTGGAATCTCCTTTTTTACATTCAAGAAGCAATCGGTTACTTCTGATTTCCAAACACCGCTTTGCAGTGAGGAACTGAAACACTTTGGTGTTTGCTTTGGGTTCTTCTTATTTTTTCCTTAAAATCAGTCATTTCCTGAAATGGCACTGTTGTTAGGTTTTTCGCCCCCTCCAGTGAACTGTTTGTCACCCCCAGAAAAGAAGAAATTCCCCAGCTCAAAGCCTGGGTGTCCTCGAGGCCGGAGGAAGAGTCACAAGGTTTGCTGTGGCTCTTCAGCCTGGGAAATGCACTCGCAGATCAGCTGTGTCCAGCCTGGTGCTTCCAGGCTGCCTGATCGGTCATGCTTAATTGCTAATTAGCTACCTCCAGCCTTTTCTCTGGGAATTATGATAATGAACATAAAGAACTGTTTATTCTAAATGAGACTTCCCAAGGGTAACAGCCTCCTCGGTGGCTGTAGAAATGGAAAGCAAGCCTGAGGAAACACCAGGGCACTGTGGTTTTTGGCAACAGATGATAAACATTTCTTTGTGGATGGAGCAGAGCATGTAATTTACTGCCCAGCTCTAACAAGAGGAGTCTTGACCATTTTGCTATTCTTTGCCATCGCTGTCAAAATGCAACAGCTAACTCCCAGTCAGAAACTGTGTGGCTGACATTTTTGTAGGTAGCAGCATAAAACTTACTGGACTTTTATCTGTGGAAAATGAATTCATCATTTTTATAAGATCTCAGATGTTCTCTTAACTGCATTATTGCTCGTGGAGGGGCAGATGTGTCCTGCCCATCCTTCTGTAGAGGACAGTGGTGGTGGGATCAGGTAGCACCTAGACAGTTGCACAGATGTGTTCAAGGGCAGGAGGCTTCTTTTGGACTCCCTGCTAGTTTTGCGTTGCACAGGTAAAGGGTGATGTCCTAAAGCCACTGAACTTGCTCATTGAGCACAATCATCAGTCATTTTTATCAATCCCCAGCAGCATTTACCTCAAAGATCATACCCTGAAAAGAACTGATCACAGTGGCTAATTTACTGCAATTTCATGACATCCCAGTGAGCAATAAAAGTCCAGTTGTCCCTGTTTTATCCCCAAAGCCATAGGACAGGGAAATATAACAACACAGAGCGATGGATACAGGCAGCTGTCCCATTGCCAGGCTCATGCTAGCACATTCAAACCTGGCTTGGGCATCTTTGAACACTACTGCATGATACCACATGTGAACAGTGAATTAAATTCATTAAAATTCAGAGATTCAAGTTGTTTGCCATCGAGGGCAGTACCCATGCCATCTGGTAATGAATGTGGGCAGTGCTCGTGGCTTCCTGGCACAAGCTGTCAGAGAAGCATCGAGCAAGTTGGGGTCTGTGCTCAGTGGTGGGGCACTCTCATCTGGTTCCTCAAGGGGCTTAAGTCGTGGACCCTGATAGAGGTGTATGAACTGCATACTGGGTTAGAAAAGATCTGGACCAAGAGACTGGAGTGCCCATTCTCATGACTTTTCACCCCAGCCTGTGTTTTACAGTTGTCCCACCTCAGACATCCACCAGCATCCCTGGATGGTGCACAGTCCCTGAGCTGTCACTGAGCTGCTGTGGCAGCCCATGGTGTCACGCTGTGATGCTTGGACTGCATCTTCTGCAGGACTGCATTGTTAAAACATTCTGGCAGATAAAGTAGAAGTCAGACATTAACTGGAAAAGTACAGGGGGATGAATATCATTTTGATGGCTTCAAGGAGTGCTAAAAGGGAACTCAGTGTATCGGAAACCGTGATCAAATAAAGTCACCGTTGCACACAACAGTGACCTTGTGAACATGCAAAGGGTTTAGCACTCAGAAATTAAGAAAAGCCAGTGTTAACCACATGCCAACATAATTTTCACTGGACTTCTGTGGTTCTCTGTTATGATTCAGCATTTAATTACATGATTGTAGTCTGGGGTTTTTTTCTAGTTCTGTTTCTGGAAGGGTTTTCTGAGAGGTCCAAACGCAATGAAGTTTTAGTATTGCAACATCTTGCTGGTTGACAAAACAGCTTAATCCACAGGGAGGGTTAGTAGAGCTGTGCAGCTGAGGGGACGGCTGCCCTTGTCTGCAGCTCTGCAAACAGAGTTCCCCTAAGAGCTCCCTCAAGGCTGACCCCTCTCTCTAGGAGCTCTCGGTTCACAACGCTTGGCTGTCAAACCACAGGCGCATGCCCAGCCTCCCACATGGGGTGATGCATTTGTGCGTGGGGGTTGTCTCCTTCGAGGAGGTACCTCCGCAGGGTCTCCCCACCCCATCCCAGGAGGAAAGCTGCGGGCTGTGGCTGGAGACCGTTGGCAGAGTGAGAAAGGAGGCAATCTCCTTCTTGATTTTGGTGCAAATTTCCCCGTTTTGTGTCCTTTGACCACCTCCCACAGCAGTGAAGCTCTGAAAGAGTTTTAAAAAATTGGATAACCCTGCTGAAAACTGGGACGTTAAAGCCCAGGTTTTCTCTACTTACATTTCTCCCTTAACCAAGGCACCAGAGTTAGGAGATTTGCCATGCCATTGCCAGGCTCAGCTGCTCTCCAGAAGTGCCTGTCCCTCTCTGTTGAATACAGAGGGACCTGTGCTTAGCCAGGTCCTTTGCTCTGCACACTGACAGGGTGAATTTGAGATGAAATTCAGCTACTTCACAGAAAATCATGTATATTTATGACAAGGGATGTGATGGCATTGATTATCCTGCACTCGCAATGCACTGATGTGGAGACCTCTGTCCTGGTCCACATGTATGCCTTCCAAGCCCCGACATAGTTGTGGCTTGAAAATATATTGGATCAGGGATTATTGTGTTGGTCAGGGTTTGCTTAAGGACTTGAGATTCTGGTCCACGCCGGAGATGCTTTGGTGTCAGTCTAGTATAAATACCAGTACTTCTCCTCTGTGAAAGCTAAAGAGTGGTGTTCATTTGGTAGTAAATCTAAGGAATTATCTAGGTGAGAAGTCCAAGAAATCTAAGTAAGGAACTATCGGTTTCCTTGGAGATCTCTTTCTGTTGAACTTAGTTTCTATTTGCAGCACTCATACTCTAGTGGTTAACATCATGGAAGTAAAAACATATTATTACTACTACCAGTACTAATTAAGAGTGTGGAAAGGTCCAAAATCCAAGTCAGAGGAAAACATGTAATACGACACATTTCTAAATGAAGGTGTACTTTTTATTTCAAGGAAAAGTGGGGGGTTTTGTGCCAGCAAACACCACACAAGTTCTTAGTAGAAGCTGCAAGCTCTGTGTGCAAGCAGGAGAGCGTGGTGGTGTTTTCAGGTTATGGACGCCCCTGCACATGCTTATGTTCATTACTGCTGAGCACCAGTGCTGTGGATTTTGCTGGATCCTTCAAAGAATTAACACAAATATGGGCTTGGGGCAACCTGCTGCCCTGGCACTGAATTGTTTCTCAGTGTCACTGTAACATGGATTGCTTCAGTATCTCGATGTTACTAAGGGCTGCACATTTTTCTTCCACTTGTAATGCAATTTGCAAACTTCCTCTGTAATGAAGTACTTTGCTTAACATCCTACCTTACCTTTCATTTGGTTTTTATTGTTGCACTTTAGGAGATTCATCCACAGAAGTATCTATGTGGGCAACAATAAAAAGCCCATGATAAATTTATTCTGAGTTATTACCTGCAGTTGTGACAGATAATAGATACTGGATTTTTGTTAGTATTGTGATTCATTTAAATAAAAACCATGTGCCTGAAGTCAGTGCCTTGGAGATAAGTCAGACATCTGGCTGAGATTCCATGTTTGGGAATGTAAATGATGCAGATGGTGAGATTATAATACATCGGGTTGTAACAGTGATGAACAAGCACTTCATTAGGTAGAGAAGGGAGAAAAAAAATCTAAACTAAGGGGTGAAATTTCTCGAGGAGTGCACATGATATTAATTTCAGTTTGGAGCTTGCATGCATGGGTTTGGGGGAGTCTGTTTTACACCACATGCCAAACCTTTATTCCAAATATATTAGAGTGCGCCAGATATAATATAGCACTTTCAAACAATTTTGCAGAATCAGATTGATATCTCAGGCTGTAAAAATGTTGGGTTTTCTTCCTTGGAGTCTTTTGGGGAAAAAAACCCACCTTGTGAACAGAGTAGGAAAGAAAACAACTAGTTTCTTTTATTCTGCATAAAATACTACCTCCACAAAAGTGTACTGCTGTGAACTGTGGAGTGGGCTCAAAGACAACACACAAGTATTAGATGTAGAAAAGTTGGTGGGAATGTAGAAGCAGTCCAAATTGACAAAAAGTGTATGTTCTGAGAGCAAACCAGGTATGAATCTTGCAACACTAATCTTGTCTTTGCTGATACTGATTTAGCCTCAGATCTAAACTTAGCATTGTCTCTGCAGGCTAGTGCAGACCGATACCTTGGGTGTACAATGTGTTTACCTGTGATACCACTTTTGGAAACAACAGGCACTTACCAGGGTGACCTAAAATTGGCCTGGGGTGAGCCAAAGTGACTGTCACCCCTGGTCACAGCAGTCATGATAAGCCAGTCAGAAAAAACGCAGTACTCCCTTATCTTCTCCAGTCACTCTATATTATACTTATTTAAGTACAACATCAACTTGAAAATTTCTGGTCATAGCATGAAACACATTAGAGGGCCATAAGTAATAGGAGGAAATCACCCAAACTTTCCCCAGTTGTTTGCTTTAGATGCAGGTGACGACTGTTGCCTATGCCTATGACCAGGATCGTGGTTCGTCCTGGGCAGTTGGTCAGTGTGGCATCTGCCATTGCTTGTCAATGCTTCCCGCAGGTGATGGGGCCCCATCCTGCTGCTGGCCAATGCCACAGCCGTAACTTCCCTGCTGCAAAAAGCTCTCAGTGCTGTCACTCGTTTTAGGTGGAAAATAGATTTTAAGAACCCAACTGACACTTCTCCCATAATTAATCTCAGAGAAAGAGGTTTTTAAAACAGTAGGTAACCAGAAGATGTTGCTGATGCAGTTGCTATGGCCGAGGCAGATGAGACCATTGGGCAGCCCCTTGCAGGGCACCTTCAATATTCATCTTCTGTGTAACTGCATCAGCCTGTGTTCTCTTCACCTTGCCCTGAACGCAAGAGGTCTTTCCTTTTCAAAGCATCCAGCCTGCTCCCCCCTGGCATGAGAAGATGCTCCTTGTACCTGTGAGGATGTCCTGGAGGAAAATGGTCTCCTCTCAGGCATGAGTGCTGTGACATGAAAATGCTATTTAAATACTGTATAGAGAATAAAGCACTAGTAGAGATGAACATGCATGTTGTAGCAGTCGTTTAACCTTTGTGTTAACAACACCAAGTTTGTCAGGTTCATGGTATGGTTCCAGTGAGGGCTGTGCAGCCGGTTCAGGTCCCTCCACAAGGATCCAGCCTTCCCCATATTTCCTACGTATTGGCAGGCATTACAGTAGTGAGACATTTATACTGCGATACCTTAAATGTGCTAATGGTAAAGGAAGAGCAAGAAACCTGGCACTGACCGTTGTCAAGAAACAGTAGGGAAGAAAGAAAAAAAAAAAAGATCTTTGGTTCTGCACCAATAATATCAAAATGGCAGCTAGAAGCATCGCTTGCTATTTTGCAAAGGCCTCGGTAGAACAGTAGAATCACACAAATTGAAGGAGAAACATGAGCACCACAGAAGAATGTAACTTCTCTTTTTAGATGAATTGAAATAGCCCAGAAAAAAGCAATTACCTGAGACAAGGCACATTATAATGCGAAAGGTTTAAATGTGCTTTGTATGAGCCACCTGACTGTCCATGAACCCACTAGTTACATCTTGGTAAGAACATCTAGATGTAAAACACCTTCATTCCAAAGTGCTTTACAAGTGGACATGATGGGTATTTTCTCAGTTATTTACTCGCTGAGGACATACACCCACTTCTGAAGGACAGCACAGTGGTGGGTTGGGAGCACAGCCCAGCACACCACACAGTTCACACCACAACAAGAATACTGGGTCCATTTTGAACTTTGTGGATAATTTCTTTGCAACTATAAATATTTCCCTCTTATAAGAAAAAAAAAAAAAAGTAAAATAACATTATGCAATGGGACAAAAGTCTAAAATCTATATGCTCCAATTCTTTACATTGAAATATTTATTTCTTAATAGGTAAAGTGAGAATAAAGCTTATCAAGCAACAAAAAAATACATTTTTCCTGGTGAAGCACATACCTTCACTACCAGCTGTGTGCCAGGCCAAAGTCGTATGGTTTAGTTTCTCTGATTAAGGGGCTAAACCAGCTGAAGCTGCTTTTTTCTTCCCAGGCAGCGTAATCTTGGCAAGGTCACAGATCCCGATGGTGCAATTTTCCTTTCTCAAGGAAGAGCTGTTTTAGAAGAGCAAATTTTTTTAAAGATGGGTAGGATTGGGGGGTCGATGTTTGTTTTCCAGCATCAAGCAGCAGTGTGAGAAGTTGTGCCAGTTTCCTCCCAGAATTCCTCACACTTGAGGGTGCCCATATGTTCGTCACAAGTAATCCCCACCAGCTCAGGACCACATCTTCGCCGGTCATCTGAGGATGGGAGGGTCCAGGTTTGGGTTTGGGACCTTCTTCCTCAGCTTCCTTGTGCATCTCAAGGGGTTTTGCCTGCAGGTCTTCGTCCCAGCAGCAAGGGCTGCCCCGCAGCGGGTCCGCTCTTCCTTTGACTCATTTCCACACCTTCGCTCTCAGTGTTTCATAGGTGGCCAAAGCAAAATTGCCTCTTGGTCCTGTCTCAGGCTGTCCAGACATCATGCCTGGTAGCAGAGCCCATCCCTAGTTTCAGGGCAGTGGGTTAGAGGGGGGCTGGAGGAGAGGCTTTCTTTCAGCAGGAACATGGTTGCAAACAGCAAGCACTCAGAGTGGAATGGGTGGTGAGTTGGCTTGATAGCATTTCAGCATCTCGTAAAAGTCTTGCGTTCAAACTCAGTAGGTTATTCAGAGCTACGGCCATCTTCCAGCAGCAGGATGGGGAGAGAGGAGCAGCAGCCAGTGCCAGCTCCATTAAATTAGGCAATAGGAAATGGTCTCTCCATGGGGCTGGGGCTGCGGTTTGTTCAGTTCGGGCACAGCGCGGTTGCTGCTGCAGTTAGTACTTGGCTGACGGGCGATTGACACCAAGTTCAGCCTCCGTCTGTCTTGAAAGCTGCGCCCTGTGTGGGACACAGTGCTGTGGGGAAATGGAAGGACGTTTCTGAAAACAGCTTTGCTTCTTATTTTTAAAACCGGCCTTGTGCCACCCATTTGCTCACAAATTAAAGAGCGGGATGCACTGACATCGAGGGCACCACCAGTCTGGCGCACTCTGTGCTAAAATCACCACGGCCCATTCGTTGCCCGGATGGTGTTCCTGCTCCTGCCATTTTCCACAGAGGGGCTAATGCCACATCAAAAAGCTGCTCCATGAACTTTCCATCATCTACTGACTGCAGTCTAAGCAGAGTAGCATCAGCTGCACAGGCAGCACAGATACGACTGCCGCGTCCCAGATACCAAGCCTTCTAGTGACACCATATAAATAACAGCTCGTTCCAGTAATGCTTGTCTGCTTAGCGAATTGTTTCAGGATTTGCTCCATCCACTCTACCCTGCAACAAATAACCTGCAGATGTGTGGCTCTAAAAATAATCCTTGGCATTGGGGCCATGGTACAGCATCACTACATAATTCAACAAACTTTTGTACTGCGTTGTTTTAAAAATGAATCTTTTCTGTATGCTGGAAGCAGTTCACGGAGACAGATTCTGTCCTAACAGAGACTGCTCTGTATATGGAGAGTATTTTGCTATCATCTCTGTGAACAATAAACATGGATCTGACTTCCGAACATATTATGTTAAGAATTACTTCTTTCCTTGTCCAATTCATTAAGTCTGTATACTTAATAAGCAGTTTCAGCTTTTACAAGGTCTTCTCTGGGAACAATAAAACAGAGGGGAAAAGGAGAGAAACATCTGGATCAGTGAAACGCTCTTGAAATAATATCTTTTTTAGTCTCTTTACAGAGATTTCCAAGGGCTTACATTAAGAAGTTAATTCCATTGCTGCGATTGATGTTGAACATATATTAGAAGTGCAATTTTAAGTTGGTCTTGTTGCTTAGATAGTGATCAGAGCTGGCCAACTCTTTTGTTTGAAAATACTGTCATGACAAATAGCATTGTTTGTATTTCATTCAAGATTTACTACATTTTTTTAGTTTTTCTCCTTTTAAAATTTTATTGCGAAAATAGAGAGAAGAGGGGGGAGAAAATAGTGGGAGGGGACCAAAGCTGCCATTCCATTGCAATTGAACAAATAACTATTTTTTTCCCTTTTTTGTTGTTGTTTGGGTTTTGGGGGGGTTTGTTTGTTTGTTTCCCATTTCTTTAATATTTTTAAAGAATATCTGCTAGTGATACTTTTTGATTTGGTTACCTACAGTTTTGTACACTTATCAACAAACTGGAGCTAAGATGCGCAGGGGCTGGAAAACATTATATTCAAGAAGAGCCCAAGGGAACTCTGTTTGCTTAGTCTGGAGAAGAGGGAGCTAAGGGGCAAATTTAATTGGTGTCTCCAGCTACCTAATGAGGAGTTATAGAGAAGACAGAGCCAGACCTTCATCAAAGGTGCACTGCGAAAGGACATGAGACAAGAGCCATGAGTTGCAGCAGGGACATCTTAAGTAGATATAAAGGGGGAAAACGCACAGTGAAGTGATTAAGCACTGGAGGAGGGTCCCAGAGAAGTGAGGCAATCTCCATCCCTGAAGACATTCAAAACTTATTGGGATGAGTCTCTGAGCAGTAACCCAGCTGTCAGGTGCGCTTGGATCCGATGATTTCCAAAGGTCCGTTACAACCAAAATTATGCTGTGAATGTATTTTTCTAAAATTATGGGGCGAAGAAAGGCGGGGCAGTTCCTAGAATTTATTTCTGCTGCTTATAGAATGGCTGAAACCTCGACTTTAAAAGTTCCCTTGGCTGCGCTGAACCAGGGTCATGCCCCAGTGACTCTAAGCCAGTACCAGAAGGACAAAAATCCTTAGGCATAAGTGGCTGTTGAGCACCCTTCCTTATGTGACTCATAATGTAAAGAATTAGTTCACTACGCTTTTTGCACTCTTACAAAGTGTGTGCTGTGAAGATAGGAGCCATTTCATACCCCTTGTCTGTAGATGGTATATAGAGAGTGCCCAATTTCCCTTTAATCTGGGACAATTCACATAAACCTCCATACCTTGTGTGGTGTCTTGTCCTTTCAATATAAGTTTTCCACACCAGAGAGGCAGAGTATCCAAATGCAGACATCTTCCTCACACCGTCTGTTATCTTCCAGCTCAGTGCTGGAAACCAAGGTGTCATCTGGACATTGTGGGTAGCCAGGGTAGAAAACAAGGTGCTCAGAGTGGCA
Source organism: Buteo buteo (assembly GCF_964188355.1). Lineage (NCBI taxonomy): Eukaryota > Metazoa > Chordata > Aves > Accipitriformes > Accipitridae > Buteo > Buteo buteo. The sequence continues at coordinate 12,152,678 of NC_134204.1, read as the reverse complement.
TCTTTCTTAAATTATTTTTCTATGCTATTTCACTTTCCTAAAAGCTGATGGCTTTGTGTCTGGCTCTCCCTGCTTCTAGACTATTTAAATGGGAAGCGTTAGCCTGGCTGGACTTACTTGCTTGCTTTCTTCCCAGAGCTGAATTTCAAGAACCATCACAAATTAAAATACCTGTTCAATATCTGGATTAAATATCTGTGTCTGTGTCTAGGGTCTGGATGGATGGTGTAGGGTATATATGGATGGCGTGCCTACAGGACACATACGGGAGCAGGGGTACATGTCAAATCTTGAATCCATCAAAACCGGGAAGAGGTTTGCAACAGTTTCCAATGACAAATGTCAGCCAGACTTGATTAAGTTCATGCCACGAGTGATTGTCTGAAACTGTACTTCCAAGAAGTCCAACTGTAGCACATCCTCAGAGCTGAGCATGTGCTCACCCATCATCCTGAGCCTTGGTCCAAGCCTGTTCCCAGTCTGACACGTGTTCATGGCAAAGCTGCCAGAGATTTCTGCAGAATCAGGATGAGGCCTTTAAATGCAACTCGCCCCTAAGTGAATGCAGACTGAGTTACTAGCTTGTCTCTGAAGGTTAATTGGGATTTATGTCCTGTTTGGAGAGCTAGCTTTAGAAATCTGACTTCCTTGCATAGTTTCTATGATGTGTTTTTCTGTGCATGCGTGTGTAAAAGGCGCTTGCCTTTTATTGTTTATCGAAAGGAGTTTATTAGACATTGCTTATGCAGCATTTTTGTGATCTTGTTGATGAAAGATGCTGTATAAACAGGGCTGGATTGGACTGGATTCAATAAGTCTAAGAGCTTGCCAGCAATTTATTGCTGTTTGACTCCAGTGACCGAGCACCAGCACAGCAGCCAGCGAGTGAGCGCAGCTCCTTGCAGCACTGCTCTGGCTCTGCCTTCCGTACTAAAATGGAATTTATTGCTCTCTATCTCGCATAGATATTTGGTAGGAAATTGGAGCTACAAAACGAAGAGTCATGGAAGTTTAAAAAAATCCAAGAAACAGGACAGATGTGCTGTGATTAGTCCTGTACTCTGGCTCACCTTGGGTTAGATAAATAATTGAATGTGTGCCGTCAGCGAGACATACTATTTACAGACTTGGAAGGAAATTTGGCTTGCAGTCCTCTAATTGGAAGTCAGAGGTGGTGGAAAAAAAAGATTTTTGCTTGCTTTTCGTACTTTAAATCTCAAAGCAGTGAGTTATTTTAAAACACAAGCTCAATCTTGGATCATTTCAGTTGAGATTTAGAAGGCTACTTGTTCTTAGAAATGACAATATATTTATGAGGATGCATTATACTTTGCCAGTTCATTAGACTATGTAGTAAATGCAAACAGTGCTATCTTTGTATAAAATTAATTTTTTTCTTCCCCTCAAATTTCACACCTGTCAAACATTAATTTGATTCTGAAAAAAACATACCAACTTCACCTGTGAAGCTAAACAAAATAATTTTCTTGGTACAGTGCCAGAAAATAAAAGAAATTTGTAAGAAAAGAGAGCAAGACAAAGCTGACAGCATGTATATGAAGCTGAGTCTAAGCAGATGAGAACAGTCAAAAGTCTTTTATTTAATCATTCTGCTATTTTTGACATGCTGTCTAGTGATAAACCACATGAGCATTCCCTTGCATTAAGGAAATAAAACCCAAAAAACAATGAAATAAAAATCCAAGAAAGAGGGCAAGAAAGTACAGTCCAGCGCTGAAGGAATCACATCTGTGATTTTGAGGATGATGTTCACATGCATGTAAAATATCCAACAAATGTCTTTTCCAGTGGCAGCAGGGGTAATTGCTTTTCTGAAGTTGTGTAATATTTTCCTCCTGAGAGTTTCCTTCTTTGCTTAGAGAATATTCACAGGGAGATTTTTACTTAGTCATTTTTGGACATTGGTATGCTAAGTGAGGTACAAACACTGATGGTTACCAGTGCCGCCAGTTGGTCTGTGCTGCAGAAAAAAATGCCAATTAGTCTGTGGTTAGTCAACATGTTTGCAGCACCGAGGCTCTGCTTGGGCTAGGGACTGACACGGTGTTACGGCTTTCCCAAAAAAGTGGAGCCCTAGTCTGTATGGTTCACATGGAAATACGACCTTTTTTCTTTCATTACGCATTGGAAGGAAGGATGTCAGGAAGCTTTTCTACAAGTCTGTATTCTGCCCAGAAGAGACTGGACTGAGTCTTAGTTGCCACTTAGTGAGATGAGTTTTAGTTGCCACTGTCCTCCTGTAGCAAGTAGAAGCTCGTGAGCTCTTTTTTTCTTGCGGGCCTGCCTGCAGGATTTTCATACCAGCCCCTTTCTCTGCATCCCAGAAGTCCTAAAATAGTCCAAAAGCCATGGTCCCCTGGGACTTCTGGTCTGCTGACACAGGGAGATGTGTTGGGGAAGTGGTCTGCCTGCCCAGATTTTGTTTGAACACCTCTGCTGAACACCTCATCGCAGCTCATTTACTTAAATGAAACCACAAACCCCACCATGACGAGATGTCCTGTGCTGTGTCCATGGAGAACAGAGGCCCAGGGACTGCTACAGAAAGGACAGGCTTTTTTGGTGGCTAAGTTCCCCAGAACGGTAAAGTTTTGCTTTTTGTGCATTCTCCAGTTTCATGCAGGTCAGCACCTATCGTAACGCCAAGCCCCACAGATACCCACGCAGGGTGGAGGGTTTCTTGCACCCCTTGAAGTCTTTTTTTGCTCTTTTATAGAGAGAAATGAGCTTCACACATTCACAAATAGCATGCTCTGCAGGGGCTGTGAACCATCATATCAGTTTGGAAGGTACCTTCTGAGAAGAAGGAACTACAGTTTATACTCCACTGCCATAAAACTCCCTTTGACCGTAAAAAGGTGACTTGAAACAGCACTTTGAGGAGAAAAGGAGTCAGTTAACAATGCATTACAGTAAGGAGCAGCCAAGGAGCGTGTCTGAGAGCTTTCAAGAGCATCAGCCAGAGCCTGCCTGAGTAAGAGCTGGCACAGTTCCCCAGAGTCAACAGAGGCATGTGACTTTTGTCAGGGGAGGATCTAGTCCCTGGCTTGTGTTCACGAAAGAGGAGCCCAGGAACCAAGTCTTATCAAAACCTTCCCATTAGCAATAACTGGAATGGGATTTCATTTTTGGTATCAGTCTTAATAGCCAGAGCTGAGCAAAAGAGCAGATAGCAGGGCTGTTTTTTCCTAAGAAAAACTGTTATATGTGGGTAAATTTATTTGACTTAAGTAGCTGATGAGAAACATGGCTTACACTCAGACAACACATTAATCACTGAAAATCTGACTTTCAGAAAAATCAAGTAATAGGTTGCAGTGATTTGCTGGCTGAGGTCTGAGTTCCAGCTTTGCTGGTGAAGCGTTGTCTCTGTGGTTGTTCAGGCGAATTCTGCTTTATTCTGTCAATTAAGAGAAATAAAGAAGCACACATATACATACAGTGGTCATAGGTGCTGCAGTATTTCCTAGGCAGTGGAAGACATCACTGTACTTGTCTTATTCACTCTCAGCTGGGATGGTGACTGGAAGTGCTTGGGCTGGCCTTGGACCTTGTGTTACACCCAATGTGAACATAAATTATCTTTTTACAAAACTGTGAAAAAGGACTAAGTCTGGAAATCATGGCAAAGTGTATACTGAGCAAGTGTCTGCGGGGAAGCCATCCTCTCTTACTCAAGATTTCGGTATGTATCCCATGGAAAGCCAAACAAAAATAAAGTGTATTGCTTCAGTTTTACACCATGTTGCCATAAATCTTCTCTCCATGTGAATTATGGCGAAACTGTGCACAGCTACTGAGCTGCTTCTTTAATACACTTGTGCTGCAGATGGGCTTTGTCTGTACATGCTTTGGCAGACAGACCTGTCCCTCATTTGGATTTTATATAGAATATGAGAAAAACAAGGGGTTTTTTTTAATGTACCTTGTTGGCTTGCTTTTATAGCTGTCTAACTATTTTTTGTAAGTTAATTGCTGTATTTTATATTTGCATTTTTGCTGCACTGTGTATTTCTCAAAGTCAGGGTGATCAAAAAGAAACACTGGGCAGGCACAATAAGGAGCCAGTCTAACAAAGACCCCTTTGTGCAATTAAACACAGCCATGCCATAGCCTTTGCTGACTCAGGTCTTCAAGATATGGCACAAATTCTTCAGAGTTCATGTTATGACGTTGGCTGAAGAAATCTGATTAAAATTTTTTTTTCTATCTTTTCCCAACAGGAAATTGTTTTTTTAATTAAATACATTTGCTTGACTGTATTACCATTACTTTCTACCAGCACCGACCTGCGAGAACAGTGTTGATATATCTAATCCTACACAAAATGTTAAGCAGCTTTTACACCCCCTAAACTGTGACTCTTCTGACATTCATGGGTCAGAAATAGCGTGTCAGAGAAGAGGGATTTGACCTGCCTGACCACCTATGGAGCTGCTGCATCTTCCTGTGAAGCGACCTCAGGCATCAGCTGAGCTATAGAAACTGTCCATGTGTGTGCTCCTAGCCTCAGTGAATGGGAGGTGAAGTGCCTCTGCTTGAATTACCTCTGTCTGGGAGGAGCTATCCTGGAGGCTGTCTGTCTGTCTGTCTGAATCCCAGCATTGTAGCGCTAAAGGGTAATATTTTATCCTAAGAACTCACTTTCTAACTCAGCATAGGGATTTCTATGTCTGCTTTGCTCCTAGGAGGCAAATATTTCTTTGGGTGTACTCTTCTGTTTCTACTTTTGACATCTTTAGCAAAACTTTCCCTAACATATTATGTTCATCTGAAACCAGTATAAAACTTTTCTTTTTTCCTTCCCTTTGCATTTCCCCTTTGCTTCCCTTTTTTCAATCACTAAATGGCCATTATGTATCTTTTTCAACACAACAGTCATGATGGAGTTTGAGAGTTGCCTCTTTGCTGAAGCTAACCAAAACCTCAATAACTCATCAAGCATCTCCGAGCCAGCCACTGTCACAGCCCGTCACTGCTGCGTTACTGCAGACAGATACAGGTTAATTATCACTTTAAATGCTTCTCCTGTTACTGTTTGCATTTCCAAAGCATTTCAGCTGCCGTAGGACCCTGAATCGCTCCTTTCCCTCTCACACAGAAGTATTTTCTCAGTTCAGCAAACCCTGGTCTCTCCGGCACTGCCACCCGCCACGGTGTCCCGGTGCAAAGCAGGAGGTGGGCTGGGGGCGATGGCAGCTCTGCACCAGGTGGAAACAATTAAGGGGAAAAACCGTGGTCCGCACTGGATGAGTTACTGCTGATAGCTGCCAGATAAGCTAACTTAATAAAGTGCTGGCTTAATTAAGCCACATTCTTTGCATCTTACCTTTCCTCCTGCCTGTCTGGGGGGATGCTATCAAGCAGCTACTGCTTTGCAAGATGGGGCAGGGGTGCTGTGCTGGTGCACTGCCGTGTGTCAGGCACCCGGGGGGGGACCCTTGGGCAATGGGACATGGGGGTGCTCCTGGAAAGGTCAGCTCCCCTCTCAGTCTGCAAAGTGATGGGCCACAGAAGCCTGCAATGAAGGCAGATCTGCTGGTTGCCTAGTCATGGATGTGTTTATTGGTATCAGAGGTTTGACCCTAGATCCCATCTTCTGACATTCAGTGGTCCAGGAGCACCTTGACCTCCAGAGCAGAGGGGAGTAGCTCAATATCTTCCCACTTCTCCTGCAGCTATCATTCCGAAAAAAATGGTGACTTTGCTTTGAGAGTCCCTATCACTATGGATTTTCTTACAGGTAATACAAAAGCGAGACGTTACAGTTTTTGAAATCATGGTGCCCAAAGCCCTCTGCGCATTTGGGCTTGTGCATGTTCCTGAGTGAAGAATGCATGAGAATCAGAAGTTGCTATATTTTTAATAGCTGAAACACCCCATTAAAAGCTGTAACAGAGAAGTCTGCCAGAAGTTTCTCCTTTTGGAAACCAGATTTAAAGTTAATGGATCAACTCAATTTCCCCTTAGATCCAAGTTTTAGTGGTTGAGCTTCTTACACAGCTGTGTATTAGTTTGTGTTTGATGCATGCTCACACGTACAGCTGCGTAGCAACTGCCTCGCTGAAAGTTATTCAGTAGCTACAATTATCAGTGGGGACCCCCCTCTTACCTCTCATTATGTATAACGAGATTGCTGCTGTGCAACGTTGATTAGACATGTCAACCTGGAGCTGGATGTCTGAAAATGAGTATTGCTATTAAAATGCCTTTGCTAATGATCAACTCATGTGTCAATCATTTTGACAGATTTCTCTTTAAGAATGTAAAAAGCTAAAGCACGCAGGAATCCCAGGGTTAAAATGTAATGCTCAGAGAAATGGGTATTGCTGTATTGTATTTCCTGTGCATTAACCCTAAAGTAGCAGTTTCCCTGGCCAAATCATGCTGATGTCTGAAGCTTGCTGTTGAGTACAGGCTGTGCCAATACAGAGATCTGTAATCTTTAATTGGGAACCAATTATAATGGGGAATTGGTTTCTGGAGTGTGATCCTGAAAGCAGGGTATCTCTCCTCTAAACCACTTCTTTAGGTGTGATTTAAAGCTTTCATGATGTGGAAAAATCTGCAGGTATTTGGAGAAAATATTTCCAAATCTCCTTACCAGTAAGCCCTGGGAAAATTGGAGACAGAAAACAAGGAAATGATTTCTCAAACACATCTCATCTCCCTGTGGAACTCATTGCTGCAAGAAGCTGTTGAAGAGATAGATTTCAGCAGGGTCTTGGATATCTGCCAAGGCAGCACAATTTTCCAGTTGCTTTAACTGGAGCAACCCCCAGCGAGGCTATGCAAGGCTATGCTTGCTTCAGGGTTCCAGGACAGTATCTAATGGCTGTAGCTCAGCATATGATGGGTTCTCAGTGTGTGGCTGTAGGAGAGAGGTTTGATCAGGGCAAGTAGTTTGGCTATCAGGAGAATCCAGCAAGGCAGATAAAACCACAATTTAGCCACAAGAAGGCTGGTAAGTCCAGCCAAAAGCCATTGCCAGCCAAGTTGAGAGGAGAGGGGCAGCTCCTGCAAGGTTCCCAGGTGAGCCCTTACCCAGGAGCAGGCTGTGCCAGCTGAGGTTTGCATCTGCTGCCACAAGCCACTCCAAGGATGGGAGTCCTAAGGGTCCTAAGCCTGAAAATGAAGTGGGAATTCCCAGGAAGAAGGGTAGAAATGATGAAAGCTGCTGCTCCCTCTTTCTGTTTAGTTCTGGCTGGTACAACCCCACAGGTCGTCATCTCATGGCAGGGATGCCTTCCTCTCCTTTCCCATCTCCCAGCCCTCTCTCAAGCCAGGCTGCATGTGCCTCTGAAGAGCAGCTCCAAGCAAGCCTTTATCAGCCTCTCTTCTTCCGCAGACAAGGAGGAGATGAATATGCTCTTGGAAAGCCATCGGCATGGCTTGCAGCAAATGAACAGCCTCCCCGATGCACCTTTGAACTCATTCCTCCTGCATTTGTTTGTCTTGCAGATAAAACTTCACAGCAGTGTTTGGAGAAAAGTCTAATGAGGGACCACTGTTTGCATAACAAAGCAAGGCTTCCTCTTCAGATGTTCAACCTTCATTAAGCATAATTTATATTTCAGCTAATCTTTGGAAGAGGGTAAAATGTGGAGCCAGAGTTCGTTTTTACATAGTTTGGAGTAGTGCATTGTTTGTTTTAAGTGGTCAGTTGCAACTGATAGTTGATTTAAATTCAATGTAATGGTGATTTGTGATGGCTGCGTGTTGTCCAGGGGAGTGTTGTGTCATTGACTGCCATGGCTTTAGCACTCTTCTGCATCAGTTATTGAATTAAAGGATGAGACCAAATGGATGGTTTCTCATTTTGCTGATATTTCAGCGTGTCCACAAGGCATGAAAAACTGTGAATTTGTAAAATACAGGGGTTTTCCCCCCTCAGACTCACGTCGACTTGATAAAATAGCACACTGAACAGCAGTATGCTTCTCTTGCAGCAGTCCTGGTAGCCACCAACATGGGACCCTTTGCAGGTCACCAGGCCCCTGCAGTAGGTAGTTCTCAAGGTGATAAGGGACACAGCCATTTGTAAAGGCTCCTCAGCACTGCTGGGAGTCCTGGTGACTTGATGTGGTTTGCTGCCTAGAAAGCAAACAAGCAGGTATAGCTGAATGCCTAAGTGTCATTACAGGCCAATGTTTCAGAAACATTAATTTCTCAGCACTGAGACTTTGTTCATATCGTGGGCACATAAAAAGCATCTGATCCTGTTGACTCTTTGCTGCAGTTTTGTCCCCGTCTATATAAGATACTATCCCTTGATCTAGTTGAAATACCCAGTATATTTCACTTATCACATTCCAGGTTTATTAAAAGATGAGAAATGACTGATAACATTTATCTTGTGTGTACTCATCACTGAGACTTACCCCTTTCTGCAAGTTTATATTGTAATGACAGATGTTTGAAAACGCCCTTCACCGTATCACGAAAATTATGACCCGAGTTGTGTATATGGACAGCACCGAGGTGCGCTGCATCCTTTCAACACAAGGGAGCAGCGTTGGGGTCGGCGCTGGGGTAGCCAGTCCAGGTTCCTGAGGGGGCTGGCCGTGCTATCATTTAAAATGCCTCATGGACTGAGTGGTGGGTTTCGATGTTGCGTTCTTTAATGCTGAGATGATACCTTCAACTGCAAAGGTCAGGATCCTCATCTTGTTTGGTTCATCGCATCCATGACCTACCTATGACTGTTTTTAAAGGCAGCACCAACCTTTAGAGAATATATTTATTTATTCATTTATTTATTTTATTGTTTTTCAGGAAAAAATGCTGTAAGGGTTATAAGTTTGTTCTTGGACAGTGCATCCCTGAAGGTATGTAATTTCACTGTTGTTACCCCCTGTATCCCCATGCATTTGTCTTGGCCCGTTTGCCCTGTTGTCCATACTGCCAGTTTGGAAGAGCATCCTGATATAATCACAGGCTCAGCCGAATCTCATGTGTCAGTGGAGGAACTGTTTCCAAGAAATTGTTGGGAAAATAAAAAGATCAGTGTCTTCCAAAAGTTTTGCTTAGCATGCCAAGCCTTGATCCTCTCCTAAGTACACGTGGCTGCACAGATCTTGTACCATGACCTGCTGCAAACAGAGGGACACATTCTGCTCTTGGCTAGGTATGTGGGAGTGCTGTGTGCAACCAGGAGGACACCCTTCCTGGCTGATGGCATTCCCCATGTAGCCCTTGGATCTAGCACAGCTGATTTGGCTTGTAAGTCAGCGACAGGAGACATCGCCAAATGGCATCTCTCTTCCACCACCTCTCCTGGTCATGTGCATGGCTTCATTGTCACCAGGGGCAGAGGGAGAAGGAGAATTAGGATAGTTCATGCAGTAGTGAAAGGGAAATGATGCCCTCCTGGCAGAGGGGAGCTGCCTGTACACTTTGCAAAGGCAGTACTGGGGTCCCAATGCTCAGACTTTGCTGCAACAAGATCTCACTTAGCAAAAGCCTGAGCTCTGCTGTCTTAACCCTGGAGGAGGCCTCTGTTGGGTCTACCCAGCCAATGGCTTCATGTGAGCAGTAACAATGTGACTTCTTCAATCACTCCCACCACTTTGTCCGATTTGGATGAAATTGGCTCTGAAATTATAAGAGCAGAGGAACTGTCAGGCAGAAGCAAATGGCCAGAGATGACAAGCCAATAAACCTTGTTTGCTCCAAAAAGCAGGTTAAAAAGTTGGTTTATGGTAACATAACCTTCTATTTGATGACATATGGAAAGCCTCAAGTTGACCTGACAGTTTTCCCAGTTTGGGTTGGTTATGTTTTGAAAAGAAAAGTGACAAATTAACATACTGGAGAAAGTCAGCTGGGTTTTGAGTTACAGTCTCCAGCCGACAGGGATTGTAACCCAAATTCTGATCCTGGTGCTTTTTTTTTTTTTAATTTGTATCTTCTTTGCTGCTGGCTGGAAACACTAGAACACTGGCTGCAAAAAAAAAAAAGGTAGAAAAAAAACAAAAAAAAAAGAAAAATCCCCACATCTTCTCAAAACCAGAATTGTGCATTTGCTCCTTCCTTGCGAAGAAACAGCTCATGGTGCCTGCCCAAGCACCAGGGATCTGGGTAGAGTTTGGGTGAAGTCAATACTCACAAGGAGTTCCTTGTCCCATGGTTTTGCAGTGAGTTTTGTCTCTGTGTGTGTGGCGTGAGATGACATCTCCAGTGCAAGACGGACACTTGGAGGAGTTGATTGTGCTGTCTTGTACAAGTCAGTTTCGTGCATAGGAGGCAGAAGTCCTGACTCCTATCACAGTGGAAAGAAGCCAGGACTCTACAGTCTAGCCTCCAGCTTTCCTATGGATTCTGACAGTTTTATATGCTGGTTATTCACTAAATATAATGGATACAACAGGAAAAGTAATAGGAGCAAAAATAAAATGAGAGCCATGGCAATATATTATTTATGACTTCTAATTTTCATCTCTTGAGATTTTAGGTGATTATGAAAGCAGCTTTTATTATGTACCCACTGACTTCACTTAGTCCTGTCTATTAACTGCATCTCAGTAACCTGAAAATTTCTGCCACTAACTGAATTTCTCTGCTGGCTGTGGCTTCTCTCCCTGTGTATCTCCATTCCCCCTTTTTCAGCTCAATTTCTATTTTGCCTTGAACTTCAGAGGCCACAGCAATTGCTATAACATCTGAGACAATATTGGGCCATCAGTATAGGGATAAGAAACATGATTCAGTGAAGCACTTGTTTCACTTATTCTGTTACAAGACATCACTTGGCTCTTCACATGTTGTTTTGGCATAATCTTGACAGAGTAGCTGTATGAAATGCATATCTTGACACAGGCACGTAAATACATTACAGATGTGAGTTTATTAGAGCACAACTGCACCTTTTAATCCAGTACTGGCAAGTCAAAGCCATGAGAAGTAGTTCCAGCCCTGTCTTCTCTGTGATTTAGCAGTGGCTGCAGAGAGGAGAGTTGGGAGAGGGATAGACCCTCCCTTGTCCACCCTCTTATGGCTGCCTCCGGAAGACACCGATCTCCTTCTTGGACAGCTGTTATTAAACCAGACTTTCCCAAAGGGTTGTGTCTTTGTCCATGTCCATCTTTGGTTTCTGTCCTGTTATTTGTCATCTGCCCTTGAAAAGCACCAGAAATCAGTGCAGCCCAGAGGAGCCCATGCCCCCAGGTTCTGCATTTCATTTGCTTTGGACTCACCTTCTTGCTCCGAGTTTCAGCTGCAGGGGCAGGGAGCAATGATCCTTAGGAGACATCGAGAGGAGTTTGCTTTGTGCGTCTGATTCCCCCTGTAGCATCTCTTCCTGCTCCACCTGACCAGCGAAACAGGTCAAAAAAGAGCTCCTCACCCTTTTCTCCTGAATGATCTCCTTCTTCTTTGCTTTGGAGACTCACGGCTCCAACCACGTCCTGTCTTATGGCATCGCCAAGAGTAAAGCAGGGACAGATGTAGTCTGGAACAGCTTCTTTTGGAGTGTACCCTCCCTACCACTGGTTTGTTACTTGAGTTTCTTGGCTGTGAATTAATTCAGAGCAACATATGACAGGCAAACACTAGTCAGATCTGCTCTTCCCTGACTAATGCTATTTCAGAAATTTCCTTGGTACAACTTTCCATGCTACATTGTCATTTGTGAGTTCATTGAAATATATGTAGAGACATTTGTTATTCTGCTTAGGTTTTTTGTATTTTCCTAAAGTCTGGAACAGCCTGATCCTCACCATGTGGCTTTGATTCACCCTCAAACCACATTTCCTAGGCTGGGCTGGCAGACAAGGGGCTTGAACATGGGAGGGCACGTGCATCCTTGGTTCTGCAGAGCACACGGAGGTGGTGCAGCAGCTTTTCCCCAGTTTCATCCCAGTTGTGAGGACTATTCCTGAGGGACTCATGCTACCTGGGACCAAAGCCCTGGGGGACGCACAGCTCTGTGATGGGGGACCTGCCTACAGGTGATTTGGGTTGACTGTGTGGGAAACACCAGCAGGGAGATATCCACCTTCTGGACCCTTACTAGCTTTGTATGAAAGTAAATGGAACAATGGTCTTGATAGAGCTCTGTTAAGGTGGATGTGAAAACTGTATTTAAAGACTAGTTACATGAAATATGGCAAAAGAGAGATGATCAAAAGATTAAAAAGAACTGATGTTGTTTATTCTAGGGAAAAGGAGGCTGAGGGGAGACATGATAACAGTGAACAAGTGAACAGTTAACAAGTGGAAACTTGCTGCAAGGGGAAAAGTAAACTATTCTTTATGGCCAAGAAGAGGACAAAAATAATGGGCTTAAATGGCTTTAAGGGGAGTTTGGATTAGATATGAATAAAAAGCTTTCTATAGGCAAGGATATTTAATCTTGGGAATAGACTGCATGGTGAGGCATCTCCATCCCTCAGGGATTTCTAGGCGCAGCTTAGATGAATGTCTATTAGGAAAGGTTTACACATAGCTAATCCTGCTTGTGGTGGGAGATGGTCCCTGCCAGTGCTGGTTTTTATGATTTTATGAGGGCACATCTATTCATGGAAGTGCAGGGATGGCAGAGCTCATTTTGCCTCCACTCTGAATAGGCTGAACATGGCACAGGCCAAATGCAGCATCTGCATGGCCATGCTGGCTAAGGAGCAGGCATATTCACCTCAGTGCTGGGCACACTAGTCTGTTCTCCATCTGATCTTATTTCAGTGGAAAATGAAAATTGCAACCATGCCCAGGAAAAACACCACTAATGCTTTATATTTGGGAGCATTTAGTAGTGCCAAATGTAATGTGAGTTTACAGCTCCGGCACCACCTAAAAAGCCCGAAGTAGCCCCCAGTCTGACTATGTTTGAAGGCAAGGGGCATGTTTTTCTTCCGTGCTTGTGCAAGGCTTTGCACTGTTTGACCCTGGGGGTATTGGAAGGGATCCTGGCACTGCCATTCACTGCCACAGCACTGACTTCAAGAGTTAAAATCAACACAGTTGTGAAGTAAGAAGGAAAGGATGCCTGCTATTCAAAAGGTGACAGGCAGAAGGGAGGAAATGCTTGGCACCATTACAATAGTATTTTTGGGTCTAAGGGGCTCTGGTGTGACATACAGCAGCTTGTAAGTCTCATTTGCTGCTTTTCTGTAGCTTGGCACGCTGTCACTTTTACCCCAGTGCTACACATGTGCTCTGTATACTTTGTACAGCAAATGTGTTTTCATTTGCTTTACCATCTATTAGTTCATTTTAATTGTTTGGAAAAATCATTGTACCCAGAGATGTCTGCTAGTCATTAGAGTGAGTCAATAATGAGTTTGGGGTTTAATTATTTTGTACTGTATATATGGAAACACAGTGCATTGCTGGGAACTCAATCGAAACACTTAGGTTTGGTTTAGATGTATTTGGTCTGGAGCAGGGACAGCTGTAGGCCCCCAGTACCCAGTGACTGAAGGGTCATAGTGACAACCATGTGGATGCTGTGTGCAGGATGATGTTCCTCTGAAATGATCACACAAACTGCCACTTGCTTTGGCATAAAACCCAACCTTCAGCAGCGTTTGCCTGAAGCTGGTTTTGAGACTAGATGCTGCTTCAGCTCCTGTCTTCTCCTGACAAATGTTCCCCATGGCACCGAAAAGCCCTTGCACCCATTGCCAGGGTATGCCCATCTACCCCCAGCCCTGCCACCAGCCTGATGCCAGGGGCAGGGATGCAAATTGGACCTTGTTTTGCTCTGGTATCCCCTCCCTGGACTTCAGCTCTGCTGCTATATAGCAGTGAAATCAGAAACAGATTCACTGTCCTTTGGGTTTCAAACTGGGACTTCAGTCTTTTGGGATTTCACCAACAAACCCAGCCAGCAACTTACCATATCCTAATCTGCACATTGCTCTTATTAAGAGTGATGATGGTTTTGTAACAATGTGTTCTTTGCTAGAAGGGTTATATCTGGCTTTGAACAATTACTGTGTGATTTTAATTAACTTTTCCTCATGATATACTTTCTGCCTGGATTTGGCAGTTAGCCTCACAATGTTTCACAGTATTCTGCATAGGAAATGTTGCTATCAGCATTTAAAAATTTGTGGAGGGAAACAGAAAAAAACTTTTAGGTAACTTAATATTTCTGTAAGAAGGATTCTTAAATTCTGCAAACTGGGAAAGTGCCCCTTGTTTAAAATCCAACTTTAAGAAATAGTCTAACTACTGTAAGGCTGTGATTAGCAATTACAATTTTACTATAATTCTTTGCTTATGTCTTATGAATGTTTTATTTCTAGGTTCCTTCAGTCTTTAAGAACAATGTAACTTGACTTCATTAATTAGCAGAGAGGTGAAATATTTGCTGTCAAAGTATCATCCTGCTACTGCCATTGGTATTTTTCCTATGTTTTTGTCTCTCTAGACTATGATGTTTGTGCTGAAGCTCCCTGCGAACAGCAGTGCACAGATAACTTTGGGCGAGTCTTATGCACTTGCTATCCTGGGTACCGCTATGATCGGGAGAGGCACAGGAACAGAGAGAAGCCATACTGCCTAGGTGGGTGGAAGTGTGTGTTGAGCTCATGTCTGGTTAATGATGTATCCTCCTCTCTCAGGTCTTTTAGGAGTCCATTTAGATCTGAAACTATTACAGAAGAAACGTGGGTTTTAGCTATGTTAAGGATTGCTTCCCAGAACTAGGAGATCTAAATCCCCTTGAAATTATTAGGAGGTAGTACCTAAAAGAGACATATGCACCCAAACACTTTGAAGTGTTGGGCTGATGTAATTTTCCCTTTATTGATTCCTCTTGCAGGTTTTGAGCCATATTTGGGGTTTTGGCCTGAGACGAGGGACATGAGTCTAACAGTAACCCTCAAAGCACTGTAGCTGGGCTTAATTATGAAAATAAATCCTTGGGCTTTGATTCAGATGGCCAGCATCTAATTCAGGACTGATCATTTACATGTGGTCCTTGTGTGGCTAGTCCTGCCCTGCCCTGGGTGGTTTGCTGTGCCAGGGAGCCAGGGTTTGCAGGATTGAGCTTTGTGAGCTTTTCAATGCAAAAAAAAATGATGAAGCGATGTTCACCGATAAAATGCCAGGTGTGTTAATAATAATGGTGCAGTTTGCACAGAGCTCCATCCCATAGCACCAGCAGTGCTGCAATTGCTGATTTATTTAACCACAAAATCTCCTGATACTTTTAAAGGAAGTCTTTTGCTGTATTTGAGGTCTGAAGCTTCTGGGTTTAAGAAGTTTTGAACTTTTGCTCCTCTCCAGATATCGACGAGTGTGCCACAAGCAATGGGACGCTGTGCTCTCAGATCTGTGTCAACACTATGGGCAGCTATAGGTGTGAGTGTCATGAAGGCTATACCCGGGAGGAGGATGGCAAGACATGCACCAAGGGAGATAAAGGTATATGCTAGTGGGGGTTAAAGGTCCTGGGCCAAAGGGCTGTCTAAAAGGCTGATCTGTCATAAAGAGGAACTGCTCCCTAAGCTACACTTGGAGCGGGGGATCCGAAGCTGGGATGTAGCTGATGCTCCTTGGAGAGCCTGGGTTGTTCACTGTGGAGAAGTCCTGTTGCACACACTCCTCCACAGTTCATGAGCTGCACACACACAGCAGTAAATCAGCAGTCACATCTATAAAGAAAGAGCACAAGCACACTGAAAGATATGGAAAGCATCTTTCCCTGGAGAGGTAGAGTGGCTGAACAGTGAAACCTGCCGTTACAGCTTCGGTTAGACCATTTCTGCTGGATCCATCTGCTAAAAGCCATATTTTGCTCCCATACCAACCTGGATTATACCTAGTTTGCAGTCCAGAGCTCAGGAGACACAGGAAAAAACATTTGCCAGATGCTGACCCTTATAAGCCATCATTAATTTCATCTTTTAATTAAATTATTTTCAGTAACTTTAATTTGTATTTACATGCCTACATCTGAGATTAGCAAATGGCCGTGGGGTAGGTGGATAGTGCCTCTGGGCACTCAGAGGCTCAGAAAAGGTGTGCCCGGGAATTCCACAGGCTTTTCAAGCATTGCTTAAATCAGTTGCTGAATTATGTTGAGTAACACTGAATTCTGCTGACCTGCAATTAGTTTGTATGTCTCCTGACTGCGGTCAGATTTTTTTCTTTTTTTAAATGAAAATTATATATGATGGGAAAGGGGTAAAAGTGAGGGCTTGTTCTTGCTTTTCATTCTAGGTTTCTAAGTATATATGTGTGCTGTGTATAAATGATTTTAATGTTTTTTACCTCATCCCAGTTATTAAATTACAGCATTTAGAGTACTGCAGATTAAATACTGATATGACAATTTAAAAAGATAGAGGGAAGAGAACAACCTGTACTCTGGAAAAAAACCAAACCTCTTTTGATGAATGGTGACTTAGCATAAGTTCATCAGTTAATGCCTGAACACATGTATCAGTGGGTGCTCCAAATCCCACTGGATGGCCAGAGCAATTTATAATTTTGATTTTCCTCTGAAAATATGTAACTGGAGCCACTCCATTAACTGTAATTGTTCCTTGTAGTTTTCAAATGCTTTTTTTCCTTATAAGTGTGGGGAGGGTCATAAAGGAAAGAGATATAACCTATATAACACTTTGCAAATAGGTTTTTTAGTTAACTTTTCCAGTGGCTCGTTCAAATTTCCTGACAGAGTGATGTCCAAAGCTTTCAGAATAACCGACCATTCAAAATATTCAAGGCTGTGGAAATAATTCTAATATTTGAAAAAACACCAATTTTACTCTGAGTGTTCATGGCACATAAAAATGTCAGTTCCAGTAGTTAATCTGGAATGAAATACCCACCATCTCTCGAGATATTTCCCAGATCAGCTGTGCGAAGCAGAGAAGGACACTTTCTGCTCAGTTACCCCGCTGAACTCCAACTTAATGTTACTAATTGCCAGACCTCTGGGGCAAATGAAAGAGGAGTTGGCCATCGCTATTTCGCGGGGCTTGTGTCCGTAACTCATGCCAAAGAAAACCAAGGTTTTCGGCAGCCGTGAGGAACAGGCTGTAGCAACGCACCACCCCGTGGTCAGCCCCAGCCCTGCACCGCCCCGGAGAGCACCGCATCCACGCTGGAGTGACTTTCTAATAAACAGATGATTTGCTTTTCACGGTAGCTGGAACACTTAAATTTTATTCTAAAATTTAGCGTGAGAGGCATGCAAACACACGTATCCCTCCCCAGCTCTAACCATGTTGCATGTTTCCCAAGAGTTACTATTCACATTTTCATCATGCCATGCCTGAAGGCTGCAGTCCAGGCACTTTTTTTAGCTCTGTAAGTGGGCTTGACCAAGAGCGTTGTTTGTTAGTGGGCACAAGAATAGGGAGCATTTCTCCCGCATCTGCAGTCATGTTGCATTTGACAGAGACAATACCGCTACATGCGCAGAAGGAGGCGAATGAAACCAGCTCAGCAGGCTGAGCCCAGATAATACAACACAGATGATCAACTCAACAGTCTCCATGCGAAGACCGCCTGCGGCACAGCTCCCTGCAGAGCTCTCCCCTGCCAGCATCTCCTTCTCTTCCAGCATCAGCAAGATAGAGTCTTCGAGCACATGCAAAGAAAACACATTGCTCCCCTGTGCAGATCTCTTATCGATAGGCGCCATGGGGCTCACCGGTGTCTCACCGAGATGAAAGGACCCCCGTCAGGACAGCAACGTCACATGTGAGCTAGACTTCGTGCTTTGGAAAGCCTTCATAAAATGGGGCCGGTTTAAGCCTTCTCCAAAATAATTTTAGTTTCCTGGTGTAGATCTGTGCAGTGGAAAGAGGCTATGTAAGTGCCTTGCTCAGTGCTGGCCAAACTGACCCTGGTAGGTGACCTCTGTTTCTTCACCGTGCGTGGGTGGCTCCATCTAATTGCTTCCTGCCCCCTCTGGCCTGTCCTAGGTGGCTTCTGGCTTTATCCGTGTTTTATTCTGGCTTTATTTGTAGTTTGGTCCTAATACAGGATTGGATGGATGGGGGCAGAGCAAATGTTTGATGGATGACTCCCTCCCTGGGCAAATCATCACCTCTGTCTGGTGTGAGTTAGGGGGATTCCACCTCTCTCCTGGGACACAGCTCATGCTTGCTTATATGACGCTGTTGGACTTCTTCCTCTGACAAGTCAATCCAACTGGATTTGCAGAAATCCCACTGGTATGATATTTCCCAAATATTAGCTGACACACACCCCCTCCCGCACTCATCTCCATGGATTGTTACAGCTCTGTTTTATCTATACTTGTCAGCCCCGTGTGCCACATCCTTCTGGAAGATAAACTGGATTTTATAATGAAACACGAGGCCAAATTCACCGCTTCTTAATCTGCACATAATTCCACTGATTCTAGTGGGACTGCATTAGGTTTCAAATAGCAGAGGGTCTGGCAGTTTCTCACTATGACTGTATGTTGCTTTCAGCAACATTTCTTAACACAATGTGTGCATGTTATGAGGGAACTCATTTGGCAAGATAGCTTTTAAAAGAAATTTTGGTTAAGACTAGTACCAAACGCAAACTTTATTGGAGTTTGAAAAAGAAAGGCATTTTTTCTAATGGCTCTATATGTGTGCATCTGTAAATCCTACACAGGTGCAAAACTGGACATGTCAAAACACTGATTTTTTTAAAGGAAGCTGAAAAATTGGAGAGGGAGGAAGAACTCCATGAGAGAGACACAATACTGTCTTGTGGTCAAGAGAAAACTTACCTTATAGAAATATCAAGAGGTATCTTGATTACAGCATAGCAATTCCTTGTTAAGGGGAAAAAAACCTGCATGGTGCAGTCTTTAATCTATCAGAGAAAGGTTTATGGGCAAAGAGGCTTTGGAAAGAGTCAAAGGCAAAATGATTAACATTAGAAATACAGCAGTGAGGAAGGAAACCAGCGGATGCTGTGTATTCAGGTATCTTCACACAAAGGCCAGAGTCCCTCTAGGAGGTGTTGTGGCCAAATAGTCTTGGAGCTAGCATAGCTGCGATTTGGTGAAATTCTACTATATGTTATACAGAGTTCATCGGAAAACCCCAAGTAGTACCTTTTGGCCTTAAATCTTTGGGCCATCTGAATACCGTACAGAAAGCTGTTCAGGTATTACCAAGCCATGTGCTATCAGGAAGGGCTAGAAAACTCAAACAGCAGTGTGCTTACTGCCATCAAAATGTTAAATAAATTGTGTCTTACTGTAATGCCATTGGACTGCAGCTGTGGGATCAGGCAGTTGATGAGTGGGGAAAACCCCCAAGCCTTTGCCTCCTAATCTTCTGATCAGTTCAGTGCTAATACCAGTCGTAATGTTGCTGGTCATTCCAGCATCTTGCCCTTACAGCCCTCTCCTACCTGACTAGGAGATAAGAGAAATTAATCTTTGTCTTCTAAAAGCAAGCATACCTGACACGGCATTATGTCCAATGGACTAACATACCAAAAATCAGTTTTTCCTAAATTTGTGCATCAGTGTTCCATAAGATGACGATCTGATGGCTGCAATATGCTTTACTGGACCCTGCAAACATTTAAAGTTAAGTACCACATAATATCTTTAGTATTAGAAACTTCTGTTTTTATTTAAAATGATCCAGATGTTTTCAAAATCAATGCACATTTCTGAAAAGATGAAGGACATTAAAGTGTGTGTCCAAGTGAGAAGTATAACACAATAGCTAAACACATTGTAATTGATCCTTTTTTGAAGATTTTGAAGATTTGCTGGCTTTAACCAAGAACACCTGCAGAGTTTTTCCATAGCAGGACGTGCTCTGAAAGGTCCGTGTTCAAATGTGTCAAGTAACCCTTCCAGGTAACAGTACAAGGCCACACATCATATGCAGAGCCTCAATACACGTGATGCTTCTCAACAACTATACATGGAAGGAAAAAAGCTCATCTAGAGTTTGCCAGTATGTGTCACCCTGTGTTTTGGAAACCACATTTCTCTTTAAGCAGACATCTGTTAAAACAATGCTTGTTTGACTGCAGTGCAGAAGCGCTTCACTGTGCTTGGGACTGGGAAAAGGACAAAAATAACATTTGCAATATCTCTTACAGTTTGAATCATTTAATGGAATCTTGAAAAGATCCCATTCATGCATAGTATCAACAGGTGTGCCCCTTTCTCTTGTGTAGATTTAAATCCTTGTCATTAATCTCAATCCCCATCTCTGCTCAGGCTGATTCCATCACATGGAGGAATAACCAGCGATGACAAAAAGCAATTTGTGCAAAGTGAATGAAATGACCATATTGTGAGGGATTTTACTGTAATTTATAGCATATGAAAATTTGCCTTTTGGGGGACTGTAAATCAGTTCAGATCTATAGGGTTAGTCTACCCTAAACACAAAGATAAAAGAAGGGGTGTAAACTTTTCCAGGTATTAAAAAAAGAAATTCTTTGGAGCCTGTTAACTGGAAACAGCTGCTTTAAAAATGAGCTCTGAGCTGTCCCTGCGATGTTTCTTAGCCTTACATAGCAATTCGCAGTTAAAGCATTAATAATGGCAAGATTCTTTCCTCTTTTCACAGTCTGGGGAAATGTAACAACTTTCAAGTTGCTTTTGCAATCACTTTATTAATTTCTTTCCTTTGGATCTTTATATTTGTGTTGGAAACTGCTTTCTTTCAGCGGGGCTTCCTGAGAAGTCTGAAAATGTGGCAAAACCAGGGACATGCTGTGCCTCTTGCAAGGAATTTCATCAAATAAAGCAGACAGTTTTACAACTGAAGCAAAAGGTATGAACGCTGATCAGCCATGTCTTTACCAGACCTGCATGTTTTATGACAACTGAGGTTAAATTTAAGTGTTTGGAGCTGTTGCTGCCATGTGGCTCTTGTGGCCATAAAGATGATGGCAATATATTTTAAAATCATGTAGGAGTGGCATCTCTTCCTCGTGCTTCTGTATTACTTGTAAGGAGACTGCTAACCAAGCTCGTGGAGCTGTGTTACCAAGCTCATGGTAACAGTCTGGCAAACACCCATCTCAGTCTCAGCCCAGGTTTCTTGGCAATCTGCGCTGGCCTCAGCTTTTCATTCATTCTGAATGCACAGGATTTTGGACTTGATCCACCTTTAGTATAAGCAAGTGCAAGACATTCTGCAGATGCGGGAACATGGGAGAACATGATTTTGCATTAATAGGGTGCTGATACAGATTCTTGCCAAACAGGAGGTGTGTGGCTAAACAAAAACATCACTAGCTTTGATTCTTTTAAAAAGGAAAAACCCTCAGCCCAACCTTTTTTGTTTTCACCTGTGTCCTTACAATTAGAGAATAATGCACTTAAAAACTTCCCCTGGCCTTTAACTTTAATTGCTCCTATATGTGGCCTCCTTTTGCACTTGAGTAGCACTGAAATAACACAGAGGCCCAGCCTAGAATTTGGAGAGGCAAGTGCAGGGCTGCAGGTGTAACGCTCTTTCTGGTGACATCTCCTTTGAACATTCAGGTTCTTTCAAACTGAAATGTTCTGCAGGAATATTCTTAGCAATTCATGTTGACAGGCTGTAATTATTTCACCCAGGGTGCTCGTTTAATTTTATTGTGGCAAAACACAATTTGGTGTATTCATTTGTTGCATTCAATATTATACATTCAATGTAATTTATATTAGGAAGAAAGAAATCTGCTTCACTAAAATGAAAAACACTGAGGTTAGATACTCTTTATCTCAAAAATCTCAAATGTCATGTTTTCCTTCTGAATCAGCATGAAGACAAATATAGAAGTAACAGAATTTAATGTGTGATGGAAATTCTGTTTTTCAAACAAATGGTAGTAGGCAGGTTAAAAAAGGATCTGTGCTTTTGGGTGGCTGATTGTCCAGCCACACTCCATGATGCTGAGCAGGCTCACACTGACCTCCAGGGAGGGATCTGGAGTCACACAGTTGGCCAAGTCGTTTGCTGCAAGAAATGATGGAAATCAATGGTCTGAATTAACAGGAAGTTATCTATGTCTAACTTCCACTGTTAGGTGCCTGTGTTCAAAAGTCACTCCTGGAAAAATAAGACCAATTGATAACTGTCACTGTGGGCAGTTGTTACAGTAGCTGTGGCCAAACTAGGCAGCTCAGTCTTGCCTCATAGCTAAGTCCTGTCATGGTCCATAGCCTAAATTTTTCCCAAGTATCTTCCTAGTGGGACTCGATCTATTTGGCATCCTCAGGGGGAGCCCACTGCATTGTGCGTCACACAGACAGAGATGGAAGAGATGCCCCCTGATACCCTCAGCATTTTTCACCCCACAGACAGGAAAGCTTTTGCCCATGCTGAGAGAAGATCTGGCCTTGTGCTGCTTCTCTGCCCAGGGAGATATGAACCCCCATGTTTCACCAGCCACTCCCCATGGCCAAGTTCTTCTAGGGAGGACATCGCTCAATATCTGTGGTTGAAGCTGTTCTGTTTTGCACAGAAAAATTCATTTCTGTCTGCCAGAGAGACAGTTTATGGGAATGAGTCTTCAGTCTTGTGGTTAAGGCTTTCAGATTTTATGATCTTCATGCAAAATTATGTTTAGCAGTAGAGCCTGTGAAGGATCCAATCCAGCAAACGCTACAACTGGGAATTGGGGTATGCTTCTGAAAGTGGGAGGTGTGGTTTTGTGTCTCCTTAGGAAAGAACAGGGGTGAACTCAAGTCCTGCTACCTCTGGTACCTTTTTGGAGGTTTGCAACATCCACTCCAGATCCAGGACAGAGTAGTTCCAGTATCAGGAACAGAAAGTCACCTTGCACGGTCGTCCAGTGGGATGCACTGTCCCAATATACTAGGGGCCTGTGGGCAGTCCTAGGTTGATCTCAGACTTTGCTGGAAGGAAGAAGAGTGGAAAGCTGAAAAACTGGGGGAAAGATATTTGACATGCTGACACACAGCCAACAATTTAAAAAAAAAAAACAAGTAAGCTGGATCCTATTGCACAGATGTGTTTAAACATCTTAATTAGAAAGCCATGTTCCACACCACTCCTGTCAAGCACTGTCAAAGTCATCTAAACCACAGATCTCCTAGAAACTACCCAAAACTCCAGATGCAGCATGCAACACAGCATATGGGAGTCTTGTTTCTAGTACTGCCTTTCTTTAAAATTTACCCTCGCTAGTATTTGCACGCACATGGAAAAAAAATTATTTTGCAAGGGCCATTAAGATTTGGAGCTGTAAATGGAGAAAGCCAAGGTCACCCTGGACCAGGATCCTGGTTCATTTAAAAGGTGAAACAGAAATTGGGCCAGCGAGTATAGCAAGTCCCTAAGAGGATGTGACTCAACATCAAAACCACATGGTTTGGCCCCAGTGTATGTAACAACCATTTTCTTGCCAGAAGATATCAAAAAGCAGTGAGCTAGACCAGAGCCCGGGTATTTGGCACTCCTAGTGTCTGCCTCAAGCCCAGCTGACTCAGTGGGGAAGCATGTGAAGATGCTTTCACAGCAGCTATGTAATTTCTTTTTTAACTTACTAAGTTGTTACAACAGCCTTGCTGGCGGGAACAAGTCAATATTTAAGCAACAGAAAAGAATACACTTCCAAATCCTCTTCATGATGAGTCTTCACCACTAAATGCCCCTTTTAACTCCAGCCTGGCCATTTGCAATATAGCCTGAAGAGTATTCATGACAGGGACTACATACTAAGTGACCTCTATTTATCAGCTGGGATAGCAACAGAGCCCCAAAATAGGATCTGGTCAGAGATTTAAGTACAAACTCTAAAGAGGACATCAATTAATCTGTCACTTAACTGTCACCACCCCTAAGGAGAAACACTCACTGATGACACTGAAAATATTCTCACAAAAACCGCCCAAAAAATATAATGCTCTCAGGTAGTCACAGGATTTAACTCCATGTCTCGGTTTTAGCATGGCAGCGTTGGCACTGCAGAGCCCTTGGTTGATTTGTGTCATGTAGTGGAAGTTTTGCAGCATGGTGCTCCTTGCAACCTTCCATTTGTACCCAGCCAGGACCCTGCTCTAGACAGGGTGGACGTACCTCCAGGAAACAAAATTTTGCAGTGTGCTGACCGGAGCTGGCCAGTGGACCTCCCTGTGCTGGACCCTGGCCAATGTGGCTGTGAGAGCCCTCACCTACTGAATTTTCCTCTTCAGCCCTAGGTGTAAGGTGCTGTGGCCCATGGAGTAGCCCTTTATCTTCAGCAGTCCCACACTTTGGTCTGTGCTGCAATGGCTGGGATGTTGGCTGAGAAAGCTGCAGTGTTATTGGTAAACAAAGCAGATGTTTTTCTTTGGAAAACCAAACATGACAGCCCACCCCACAGCAGTAGGTGTGCTGGATCCTCATTTTCTATGTGAGCAGATTCAATAGGAGTAAGCACGTAAGAAACACCCTCTGTGGTTTCTGTGAAGTGCTGACCTCATCCAGTCACTGACTTCTGTGGGGGTGGAGTAAATCTACCAAATTCTTGTAAGACTTACATCACGTCACTTAATTTGCCTTTAGTGCAGTCATCTTGTCTTTGGAACAGCAATGCTTTCCAAAACCTGAGTCACAAATGGCTGATATATCCTTGTATTCCTGTCATCGCATTTTGAATTCCAGTCTGAAAAATCAAACTGATGTTTCAGAAATGCCACCAGGAACTGTCTCAGAATTTCTGACTTTTCTTTCTCCCTTTTGCTTCCTTCAGAACTCTTCTGTGCATCCAGCCCCAAACTGCAAGCACCGCTGGCCACCCTTAAAGTGCATTCCTTAAGTAATAACTTGTTTGCCAAAAGAAATTTGCCCAGTTATAGTATGTACTGCAAGTGCATAGCATTATTTTTTTCCTGTGCATTACAAACATTAGGTTTGCACTAAGGGCAGGAGGGTGTATGTCAAATAATTACTGAAACAAGTAGGAGTGTTGAGAACAGTCCAGTGCAGGGAATTCCAAATAGCTGATTAAAAGCATTGTCAGATAGCAGGAGTCATTATGTATTTATTTATTTAATCATTTAATCACTTAGTAAATTATTAATTATTAATCATTTATTAAACATCATTTATTTAACACAGCTCTCCCACGCAAATGTTGCAGAATCAAGCATCAAGTTATCCAGTGAGCCAAATTCATTCAGGGAGCAACAAAGCTGACCCAGGGATAGATCTGCCCTGGTATTGCTGAAATAGCTGTTCAGTTCCGTTTGGCAGAGCAAAATTCCGAACACTACATGCACCCACTCACCACTAATAAACTTCTTTCCTCACTTCAGACCAGCCTCCTGGCTTGCCATCTCCCTTCAGCTGCCTCCAGAGAGACTAAACATTTGCAGAATATTTCTAAATATGTTTAATTATTAAATATATTCAATCTGGGCAGATTAATGTTTCATGGATAATTAAACATCTGATGTAATGGATAATGACGTTTTAAACTATAGTGTGCAATTCTCCTTACATTCTCACTTCCTTTACCTTTGTGTCTCTATGCAGAGCAAATCCAGACATCTGTTGAGCTAAATAGTATGGTTACAGGGCCAGATCCACAAAGGATTTGGGGCTGTCATTGGAACCCATGAAAAGTTAGTGGCTTGTGCAGAAAATGAGAACTTAAATCTAAGCAAATGTTGCCCTGAGAAAGGGTAGTAAATGAATAGTGAAAACTTCAAATAAGGAAAAAGAGGTTTCCTGAGAAGATCCAAGCAGTTATGAGACTTACATTTTTGACAACTTGTTGCTGTATCTCTCCTGAATTTCTCCCACCTTCAATTTGGATTGACTTGCAGTATTTCTATGGTGACTTGAAAAGTGAACAGCCTCACACAGTAACATTTTCTTCTGATGATTTCAGTGAAGGATATAATTAAACATTTTATATTCTCCTTAAGTATTCAAATATGCTGTTTGTCCACATGAAAGCTTAAACAAGAATGTCATTTACCCAGCTGAAAGATGAAGGGCTTACAGTGATTTTTGGTTTTGGCAGGTTGCTTTGCTACCAAATAATGCTGCTGATCTTAGCAAGCAAATCACTGGTGAAAAAGTGCTTGCATCTAATGCATATATCCCTGGCCCCCCAGGCCAGCCTGGCCAACAAGGCCCTCCAGGTAAGATACAGACCAGAGGGATGTGAAAGTGCAATAGTGCTATGAATAAAAAATAATACGCTTCAAACTTGCAGTGTGATAGGATTTCATGTGTTTCATATTTTGATTGTTATTATTATATTTGCATTTGTGCTAAATTTAAAAAGAAAAACTTTCTGGTCATTATGGTCAGCCTCTGCCAACTAACATCATCCATTGTGTCTTAGTCTCCGTGTGTTTCTTGGTGTGCAAGGTGTGTTTGTCCTGTATGTGTTGAATTTCTCCCCCTCCCTGGGATATCTCACCTGCTTCAGTTGTCATTTCCTGTATTTTAACTCTGCCTTAAAACACTCTCCGTTTAATTTCAGGAATACCTATTGCTTTAGCTCACTGTCATTAGTAGAGCAGAAAACGTGCTTTTAGTTTGTGAGGGTTTGTGCCAACTGTTTTATTCTTCCTTGTCTGGTTTTGCAAGAATTCATTTGTTGGTTTTATGTTATCTTCCAGATTCAAAGGAATCTGAACAGTAAAACTCCACTCACACCTTCTTTGCTAAGGTATAGCTTGAAATAATGAGAAAAACAGAGAGTTCCTGAAGCTCTAACTTAAGCCAAACACCTTGCAACCCAGTAGCCAGTGATGCTAAAAATTTTGCAAACTCAGTTGAATGCATATCTAATTTTGGGTTAGTGATAGATCCAAGGAGTTTTAGCATTGTGGTGGGTTTCAGGAATATTCTTACAGAGGACTGGCAGATATTCCTTAGGAGGTTTGATTTACTCCCTACTGAACTGCCCCCCCATTTATCCTCACTTTTGCAGTCTTGCTTTGATTTTTTGAGTTTTTATCTCATTTTCTTGGAGGATGAGTATCTTCAATCTTCAGTATATCATAAGTGCAAGGACAATATGGTTAGAGACTCTGTGTCAAACTCTGAACTGTACTGTGTGTCGCCTTGCAATCTCTCTAACGTAGGCCTGACTCTGAAGGTCTTCCATCTGGTTTCCCCATCACTGAGCTGTCCAAGGTACTGTAGAATTATCTGTTCTGCTTGAAAACCATCCCTGCTCGCCTCCTCCTCTGCCCTGTGCGGCTGGGTCTTCAGGAGGAGTCCGAGAGGTTCGTCACTGAACTTGATTTCACTTCTTTTGAAAATCCTAACTGTACATATTCTGTCCTGCTGAACTTTTTTACTCTCTGTCTTTCATTTTCTATGTCCTTCACATGCCCTCAGTGTGAAGAAAAGTGCTTTCCCCTCTAATTATAAAGCAATTCAGCTAGTGACACTTTATTTTATGCAAATTTTGTTTCAGGTGCCTGATTTTCTGTTTTGCTTTTCATAGTGTTTCTCTTGAGCTAAACATATGCTTTATTGCCTGTGTGCTTCCTAAAAACTAACATTCTCTGCTGAACCAGCAGAAGCTGAAAAGGATATCAAGCAAAATGGAAGAACAGAGACTTTTTTGCCCCTAACACGTTGGCTACTGTACTGGGCAAAAGAGAGGTGCAACCCACCACTGAAAAGGGCTTGCTTCTGTGCCAGTCATGTAGATGCCTTTGACCCAACATTCCCATGAGTTTTCTGAGGCTTTCTTTTTATGAGATATTCCTCAAATGTGACTTGGTCTTTTCTTCTTTGTGTGAAAATGAGGCATTTCTGCTTTTCTTATCATTCCCAGTCTGTGTCCCTAACCACCTGGCAGCGGCAGTGTTGGCTTCTTTGTATACACAAGGTTTAATTGTTTTGTGAACATCTCTTGTAGCTACTGTGACAAGAAGTAATGTTGTCTCAGATGCCTGCTGTGTTGGTTGTGTTGTTGTGAATTTGGATGTGTTAAGGCAACCAGTCCGTTGGGCGATTCAAAAAATGGTCAGTCCCCACTGCTTGCACTGATGAAGTGTCCTGAAGGCTTTCCCTGGCAGGTAACCTTTCCTGTCAATTGCAGGGGCCCCAGGACCAAAAGGGAGTCAAGGAGTTCCTGGGTCACCTGGACCTCCTGGACAGCCAGGCCCTCGTGGATCAATGGGGCCGATGGGCCCATCTCCAGACATATCACATATTAAGCAGGGCAGACGGGGCCCCGTGGTCAGTATTCTCAACTCCCATCACACGTTGCACAATTAGCCTTAGCTCCACAACTTCTGAAATCCTTGTGAACACTTTCTTTTCTCTTGCAGGGCCCACCAGGAGCCCCAGGGAGAGATGGTAGCAAGGTGAGGAGAGGTACTGCTTTCCATAACATGGGCACATGCACATGTGAAGTGCAGGCTTGCTAGAGAGACCCTCTACACACTTGTAGTCATACCTTTTTACCATCTCATTTCCTTTTCTAAGCTGAGAATGTCGTGTTGTCCCATCCCTTCATGACTTCCTTCTGTTATTTTGTACTTGCCATTCCTTAAGTCTTGCAAATAGCCCTGCCAGGCTATCTGTCAAGCAGCCTTCTTTCCTTTCTCTGCAGCTCTTTGGCTTTTCCATGATGAAACGTTGTTGCTTTAGCCCATTTCATTAGACTGCTCTTTTGTGAATTTCTCCTGTTAAGTGGTTTGCTTGTTACTGTCTAGGAGAAATATCAGAAATACCCAACTCTGCTGCCACTAGAATCAGCGGCAGTTGGTTTGAGTTCCTCCTTCACTTTCTTTTCCAAGCAAGTGTAAGCTGATTATTCTTGATCTGGGGACAATAAGTAAGGGAGTCTGCAGAGGCAAACTGTGGGTTTTTTTCATTTCCTTTAGTCACAGCGAACTAACTGAGGTGGTATTGATTACAGGGGGAGAGAGGAGCACCAGGACCAAAGGGGATACCTGTAAGTATTGCTCACAGGAGGAATTTCCCCAACAGAGTGATGCTGACTAACAACAGGTCAACCAAAAGGAAAAAAAACCCCTCTCCTGTGTCAACAGCACAGTCAAAGATACTTTACATGCACAGAAAATGTTATTGGAAGGAAAGTAATTACCTGGTTTTGTCCAAGTGTTTTTGCCTACACACCTCTTCCCTTGCTGGGTGTGACACTGAAGGCAGTAAGTGCACCTCTGCCCTACAACAGCGGTCGGACATCCTCAGAAAGCAGTAGCATGAGATCCCATGCAGTATGCTAGTTAGTACAGTTCAGCTGCTGCTACTAATGGGAGTTTGATCCCTGGAACTTTTTAAATCCTGCCCCTTGTCTCTGGGATTTGGGAAGCTATAGGCTTTGAGCAAGTCATCAGCAGAAGGATTAGTAATTACAATCTGTTTTCAGGTGAAATTGTTTAAGAATTTGCTTCTTATGGTGTTTTCTCATTGGTGAAATGGATTTTTAAGAGTGTGTCCAGTGGAGTGTCCTCAGTATTAAACAGTGTACTTCACTGTGTGAAGTCAGCTAAAAAGAAATTATAATTTTCTAAAATCAGATAAAACCAGATGGATACTCTCTGCCTTGTAATTTCCAATATATTTAGTAAGTGATGGACAGCAGCGAGGTTACCATCTTGAAAAGATACCTTCCAAATACCGGCATTCTTGAGAAAATTTCTTAAATAAATAATAATTATTGATTGATTAGTCATTCTAAGAATCTAATTTCTATCAGTTTAATAAGAAGGAACACAGGGAACCAAGCTTTATCTCCTCTATTCCTATGAGATGTCAAGATATTCTTAGGAGGCAGATATAGCAAAGGAATTGTTAAGTAACAAAAGGGCTGAGCATCTTGTAAATGTAAGCTCTATCTGCAAAAGCATTTGGCTTCTTTTGAAAATTGTTTCCTGAGCAAGTTGATTCAAAAACAGACCATTAAACTTTTGGCAATTGATATGAAGCAGTACTTTACCGAGTTACCCCTGCAAGAGTAATTATATCAACCTGTTTGAAAACTGTAAGAGCGAAGTGGATTATTATTAATGACCATGCCTTGTGACTGCAGGGCCCACCAGGTTCATTTGATTTCCTGTTGCTGATGATGGCAGACATCAGAAATGACATCGCTGAGCTGCAAGAGAGAGTGTTTGGACACAGGACTCATTCATCAACAGAGGAGTTTCCATTACCTCAGGAATTTACAAACTATCATGACACAGTAGATTTTGGATCTGGAGAAGACTACAAACCACGGGCAGCACCCAGAGACTCCAGGATACAGAAGGCAGCCCGTCCTTAGCTATGCCTACTGAAAAATAGAGCCCCTTTAGAGTTCTTCAATATAAAAATGCACTGACAATGTAAAATATATATATATTTCCCAGTTTTCTCTCTGCTTTTCCCCAACCATGCTGCCTGTACTGTAGCTTTCCTGGTTCATGGTAGCCTCCCTGCAGTAACTGCATACCGTCAAGCCTGCACTGTGTGTTGTACCTAGACTATCAAGAAAACCTTCTTAGTATATAATATGGTTAAGGCATGCTCTAGCTAATGGCACAGACCACAGTGTTTCATCTGCCTACCTTGCCTTCTATGTCCAAATGAACCAGTACCCAAATTTTGCCAGGGGTAGAGGGGTAGCTGAACATCATCCCTGAATGATGTCATTAATGAAAACCTTGATCCACAGTTACTTTAGACATGTAAATATATTATACCACTGAACTCAAGTCTCCAGGTACTGTCCCCAGGCTTAGGAGAGAGTGAAAAGGGGATCCCTGTTTCACAGCAGAGGCCAGCTGTAAGTGAAATGTCTTCTTCTATTATGCCACATCATGGCAGGAAAAGGCAAAAAAAAATACAGTGAAGCTGTGATACCAGGGTGCTGCTTCTTGATCTGGAAATTATTTGGCTTTGTGTTGCTACAGTATCATTCAAAGAGAGTTCGAGAAGATGTTTGTCCTAAACTAACACTACTTTTCCCTTACCATTCTCACACTGCCCAGTGTGAAGGCCAGTTCCCTTCCTCAACAGATTCACGCTGGATACATTACACAAAGATGAGCAAGACAACAGGGGATATATAAAGCAGCAAAACCAAGCAAAAATTAATCAAGTAGGCTTATTGGCAAGCACAAAATCAATCCCAGCCTTGCAGAAAGAGTCGGATTCTGATCTCTTGTAGGTGCATGTCTTCCTTGGTGAAATGCTGAAGTCCAAGTGAAATCAAGACCAGAGAGAGGCCTCATGTTTGCAAAGAGCTTCCATCTGTTTTGCTCCTCTGCTGCATGAGGGCAACCTACATGGCAGTCACAGAACTGGAACACAGAGTTGCAGTGTATTTGGCTGGGTATATGAGGAGTACGAGTAGGTGCAAAAGTGCACATGACAAAACATTTCAACTGGTATGAGGATGGCTTAAGGTGAGGTACTGCACATGGGATCCAATATGATGAAAGGGAGTGCCCTTTTTTTACACTGGAAAATTGGATGCACAAGTTAGACCATACCTCATGGATGATGTATGTTACCATTTCTTTTGGATTACCACAGCTGCTGAGGACTTTGCCATGCTTAGAAGATAAAGGAGTATATGAAGCACAAAACTTTAATTTTGTAACTGTGTAGCTGCTATTTCTACAGTATGTTTAGTGCTGGGTCATGTCCATGTTACAAATGCAGAGAAAAACTTCTTATTTTGCCACGTCTTTCAGGGTTTGCATATTCCAATAGAATAAATACAGGTAAAAATATAAGCAGGCCCTTTTCAGATAACCCATAAAGGTTTGGATTTCCTTCCATATTCTCTGGGCCAAAAGATAGTTGGTGTAATCCCTACACCACCAGTACAGGTCACATTGTATAAAGAGCTGGTTGTCTAGACCTTTCATATCATTTGTATATTATCTTAAGAGGATGCATTCATTCCTGTGATTGTTTCCCAACTCCTCGCTATCACTATGCCACAAGCAAGGGCATTAGCTTTAAGAACGTTAATGTTCTATACTCCTCTTCATGTTATATGTGCATCAATATTTACAAAGCAATGACTAAGTCACTGGGGTAGCTCAGAAAAAATGATAGTGCTCTCACCGTGTGGTCTTTGGGCTTCTCCTCGGGGAGGAGCTCTGGCAGCAGCTGCAGATCCAAGTAGTCTTGTGAACCAGGTAATAAGGAAATCAGTGAGACTTGGGGAAGGAATTTGTGGCCAAAAGACGTATGGTCTTATATGCAGCAGACTGAAAGAAACCTCTAAGACAGCACAAACTGAGGCACTTATGTCTTATTTTCTTAATTTCAAGCAGGTAACTAGGTATAACATTGTTCATGAATATGCAATTTGTTAAGTGTCAAATGTTATATTTGTAACTCTTGCAAATTATATAACTTTTGCATATATTTACCACTACACCCCATCACCTGCTGGATCAGGTTGATTCCCACAATAGAATTAATAGCTGCAGGTTTTTTGACCATCAGACACTGAATAATGAGTTAGATGAGTTACTTCCTACATACCAGCTAAATTCTATTGCCCCCTACCCACAAGATGTCTTCTAAAAAAGGCACTTACTTTAGTTCTAAGCTCTGCTTTTCCAAATACAGACAAATACCAAATGAGAAGTTCCTACAGTTTGACCATCAAATTCAGGGGTAGGTGACAATCACCCTGCTGTGCATAAGTATCCAGGGAAAGGAAATTCTGAGACTGGACCAGAAAAGTAGGTAAAATACATGGTTCACTTTTAAGTATAGAAAGCTGTCCTACAGACTCATGAACATAAAATATGGCACATGTTTAAATGCCCTTCTGAATGGAAACCTCAGTAACTTTCCTTTCTGGAGTCTGCATCACTGGTTTTCACAGCCTAGAGCTGGGTTTCCAACAGACGTGCTTACTCCATAAAAAAAAGTAAAGGAAAGTGGGTTTGTCCTTGTGCTTCACCCTCCTTTTTCCAGGCTCCCTGCCCTAAAGCTGTTAGGTAAGTCCCAGCAGCAAGGAGGGGACAGTATGGTAAAGATAAGTCTACCCGACATGACACAGGAATTCCTCCACCAGGGAGAGCCCCTCTGAGCACAGCCTTCTGTCTGCACCTGGCTAAGATCTTTGCATAGACCTTTCTCATGTTATTTCTGATTATTTGTATGATAGCTTTCATAACACATTGTATCAGAAACATTTCATTAAGATTTCTGCATAAACACATAAAGACATTCAGATAGAAAAGTGACCTTTTTTTCCAGTATACCCAAAATTTTATAAAGCTAGAGCGGAGGAATCATTTCCAATCTTAAGTTTCATTACCGAGTAGCCAGGGAAGTCATTACCTTGTAAATTATTTCTCTGTGGCTCCAAAAATAACAAACTCCCCCAAGAATAAAAAATAATAATGTAGAAACATCTACACTTATGCTTAGTTTCATTACTAGGCTCATGCACATGACAACTTTGTTTCATATAAATACTATGTATAATTTTATTAGAAAGAAATATAATTTTGATGTTAAGACATCAAGTTATAAGCAGAAGGATAATAAAGAGTTTGTTATTTTATTAATATTAGAAATATATTTAATGGAAACATTTGCAAGAGTGTGTAGTGATGGGAAAATGCTGATTGTTAATGGAAATTGGTAATTGGAAAATGTTTTCTTTCAACACTGTGCCAAGTACATACAGGATTAGTCTTTCCTGCAAAGCTGGAACACTGACACAGAAGAATTCTTATATAGTCACGCTAAAAAAAGGAGAGGAAAATTGATTGTAAATGGAATTTAAGATAACGCCTGGAGTTATTGTTGGCGTCACAGCTTGAGTAACCTTTTTCCTGGAAGTATTTCAGAGTTAATACGCTAAGCCCCAGAGAAGCAACAAAAGATGGGACGTGGGGGTGGGGGGTATCCCAGAATATGTTAATTTCACATTAAAATCCGTATGTTTGTTCCTATTACACATTCCAATAACTATACTGTTCACTTTATTTATATATGAAATCCTAAAAACTGTGTAAAATGATGGGGATTTTATGATGTATTCATAATAACAAAGATATTTTTTCTTACACTGTTGGTAGCTGCTTTTGTTATACATTCCTTCTCTGAAATACAGAAATGCTGGCTGGAAGAAACAAGTAGCAGGCAACCTCCTTACCCTGCGTCGTAGCATTTTTCTTGGAGCTGCACTATACACGCTGCCAGGAGCGCCACGGGGGCACAAGCTCTTGCAGAATACGGCGGGTTTCTGTCCGTGTGGAAATAAGGCCCGCACCCACCTCCACTTTTAGGATGGCGGCTCCTGCGCCCTGTGAGGGCTACATGAGGCTGGATCCAGCAGCCTTACTCCATGCTGCCGGCGTACGCAGCTTCTGAACAGCCTGGGGATGCGATACTGGGGGTCCAAGACTCCTCTGGCATCCAGCTACCGGTACAGAGGGAAAAGGGGGGGAATAAGACAAAGGCTCTGGCCCTTCGCGCCTGGCGGAGCCCCTCCGCGCAGCCCCCAGGAGCATCCCCTCCCGGCGGTGTCCCCCACCCCGCCACAGCCGCCGTGAGGGGCAGCAGGGAGGCCGGCTGCTCTCCCTCCTTCACCTCAGAGCCCGCCCTGCCCGCCCGCCGCCAGGGCCTCGCCCCGGGGGAGCCCCGATGCGGCGGAGACAGCAGCGGGGCTGTTACACCGCCGGGCTGGCCGCGGCGGGACGGGGCCGCACAGCCGCGGCAGATGGCGGCCGGCCCAGCCGGGGCACGGAACTACAGCTCCCGGCATGCCCCGCGGCTCGCCCTCGCCCAGGATGCCCCTCGAGGCGACCCCCCGCTCCTTTGCGCCTGCGCGCTGTGACGCCACCGAGGTGCGTCGAACACCCCAACGCGGGAGGCCGGCGGCCCGCTCCCGGGTCGTCCCCGGCTTCCCTGCCCCGTGCAGACCTCTCGGTACGCGGCTCCGGGCTCCGCTTCCCGCCGAGCCCGCCGGCGGCCCTCTGGCCCTGCTGCTCTATGCAGCAGCAGCCGGTCGCGCCGCCGAACTACAACTCCCGGCGTGCCGCGCGGCTCGGGGGCGGGCGGCGCGGGGGCTGCCGGGACGCGCCTCCATCCGTGCCCGGGCGGCGGCGGCTGAGGCGGCGGGATGCGGCTGTCGGTGGCGGCCGCGATCTCGCACGGGCGAGTGCACCGGCGGTTTGGGCTGGGCCCGCGCTCTCGCCTCGACCTGCTGCGCAACCTCGTGACGGCGCTGGTGCGGCATGAGCGCATCGAGGCGCCCTGGGCGCGGGCCGATGAGATGAGGGGCTACGCCGAACGGGTGAGCGGCCGGGCCTCACCGGGACGGGGACGGGGACGGGGCCTGGGGAAGCGGCGGGCGGCCGAGGGACCCTAACGGCTCTGCCTCCTTCCTCCCCGCAGCTCATCGAGTACGCCAAGCTGGGGGACACCAACGAGCGCGCCATGCGCATGGCGAATTTCTGGCTGACGGTAAGTGCACCACCCCCCCGCCCCAAATCCCTCCTTGTGTGTCCCCCCGTCGTCCCCCCACCCCCACCCCCAGCCGTGGTGCTGGAGCTGAGCGTGCCCCCCCGCAGGAGAAGGACCTCATCCACAAGCTGTTCAAGGTGCTGGCACCCCGGTTCCAGCCCCACCCCGGCAGCTACACCCGCCTGCTGCAGATCCCCAACCGGGATGGCCTTGATCGCGCAAAGATGGCGGTCATCGAGCTCAAGGGCAACCCTTTCCCACCGCTCATCTGCCCGCGCCGCAACACTGAGAAGACACTGATCAACCAGCTTCTGAAGGGCTACCGGCAGGACATGCAGCAGGCGGCAGCCCCCCAGACCCCCGAGGGCACCCCTGTCTAGGCATCCCCCCCCTCTGCCCTGAGGCGGCCCTGTGCCTGTGCAAGGACGGGGCTTGGCCTGAGCTGCCCACGCACCAGCCAGCTTGTCACCGTCCTGGAGCACAGGAATGGAAGATGTCCTGGGAGGTCTGAAGGTTGATTACTAACCGTGAGTTGCCATGACAGGGGCGCAAGCTCAAGGTTTACTTGTTTCATCCTGTAGTTTGAATAAAGACTCAGCAGGAGAAGGAAATCAAGCTGGGAACCCTAATGGTTGATATTCTCTGTGTAAATAAACTCTGTTCAGAAAGTGAGTTTGATTCTATTTGGATTATATTCCTGTCCACATCAGTTAGTAGCTTATTACAGCAAAGACTGGGTTTGTTATAGCTTCTGGTCTAACAGCCCTACTCTCTGGGGCAGCGTCTCCACTTCACTGTGACAGAGCTACAGTGTTTCTAGAAGCCAGTGTGCAGCCTTTTACGGTGGGAAATTCAGTGAAAAATCAAGCTGGTTTTGCTGTTTAAGAAGCACTGAATGCAAATGGGATGGTAGCACAGAGATAAGTCTTAAAAGAGGCAGTACCAAAGGGAGTTGTGTTACAATAAGGAGGCAATGGGGGCAGGAATAATAGTAGTCTCTACCAAGAGCTTGGTAGACATCTCAGCCTCAGACATAAGGTTGCAAGAAATAGATGCGTTATCCTATTAGAACAAAAAAGGGGTAGTAGCAGAACTTTTTCAGAGTGATACAACTACTGGGAGATGAGAAACTTAAGTTGCTAGCTTTGTCTTTTATTTCAAGTACCACTAGTACTTGGAAGTCCTAACTGTAGCTGGGGGAAGGCGGGGGGCAGGAAACAACCAAACCAACAGACATGTTGGGTTCCTTCCTCCCTCCTAAGTTTCACAAACTTAAGACAAATGCGTGGTCTTACATAGCAAGTTAGCTGTATGGAAAGACCAAAAAAAAAAACCCCAAACCCACCAAGCGATGTTAAAGAACTTAAAATGTGGTAATTCTCTTTTCAGGACATGTACCTCACACACTACCACTTCTGTTTTAATGAATTCCAGTGCGAAATTAAAGATGCATGGGACTGTTTAAGGAAGAAGAAACAAGAGTCAAACTACCAAGAAATCAGTGTTCAGGTGGCCCTTAATTTTTATGTTTCTAATAACCTTGAAACTGCCCTCTTTGCAGTTGACCTAGCATGTTGTTCAAACAGATGTTTTCCCCCTCAATAGAAGAGATGAACCAAACTGCCATTGCTGCAGATCTTCCACATTATTAAAAGTCCATGTTGAGGCTTTAATGAAATACTCAAGAATAATACCGTATCTACATTTGTTCCTTAAATTGGTCTTTCAACCTAGTAAACTAAACCCTAGCACATTACCAGTAATTAATGACCCAGAATGCTGACCGCAGCCCTCTGGAGATCTTCCCTGTGCTTCAGGAGCAGAAGTGCTGTCCAGGCTTTTCACTGCAGCATTTCAAAGCATACCTTGAAGGCAAAGGTGAGTGCTGTTTCATATGCATAATCTCGGGATTCAGATTGGAAATGTGAATGCTGTTTGATAAGCATAAATCTACGTTACTTACCAGTTTGTTTCAGATAGTTCAGCAGATTAACTTTTCAGTGGGATTGATGAGAAACTGAGAGGTAGGACTTTAACCACTGAATCATTTTCCTTTGATCTGCCCACCCGTCACTTTCTTGGAGGAGGAAGGACAATAACTGTCAAACTATTTTTGTAGAAAACTCAAGGATATGAATGATAAAAATATGTCAAGGAAGGAAGATGACTGTGGCCCTGTAGCACTAGCTGAAAATATGGTCTTATGCTCATGTTACTATTATCCAAAATGCCTGTTTTGATCCAAGGACCCAGAAGCAAGAGCAGGTAGATACAGATGTAGACAAATAAATGGGAAAACACTGACTTAGAAAGACAGTTGGATAAAAACATTTAATGAGGGAAGCAAGTCAGGCTTTATTCTGCTTGTCCTTTAATAACCTGAGGGAAAAAAGTGTAGAAAGCTAGAAGCTTCTAAGCTAAGTTGGGGAAAATTCTTGATACAGATTTTTTTTATATACAAATCCTTAGTGTGCATAGCTATTTATTGCAATATCTGTATAAGATTAGGACAGCTGACAAAGCATTCATAACCTCACAAGCACAGGGTGTAATCTCTCTAAATGCAATTCTCCTACTATAAGTCCTTGAACATTTCTTAAGGTTGTGTAGACTTCTACACCAAGGCGGGCAGTTGTCCTGCAGGTCTGTCTTGTACTCAGGTGTGTCAGGCTTTCAGCTGCCTGTAGAGGAAAACAAAGGGGAAGTTTACTGTTAATACACTAAATCCGTTCTTACTATTCCCTTGTATCCTGGCTGCCAGTCAGGTCTTCTCTGTCAGCCTTATAACCATGTAATACATGCAAATACACAGGTCCATATGATCAATTTTTATGTTCTGCCCCCTTCCCTCAGCCCCTTCCACCTCTGGAAATTAGATGCCTACCTGACTGCAGCTGTGAGACTCTGATACCAGTCATCAATATCTTGTTGTTCGCTGGACATCAACAACAGTGTCTTGTGTGGAAAGGAAAGCTGAAAGGCAAACAGAATCTGGTGACGCTCTATGGCATTCCTTGCCAAGGCAGCAACTCTGCTAAAAGGAGAGCTATCACCACTGAACTCAACTTAGGCCTGCATGCATATTTCCACCATTTTCTTTCCCAGATAGAAAAATTTAGCATTGGTACTAGGAGAAGCTAGAGGCTGGACAGTACAGATCAAGTGCCAATCTTGTCCATTCCTTCCAGCCACAGATGACAGCTCACTTTGACTTCATAGGGTGTTTGCAAGTGGGCAAAACAGTTCTCAGCAGCTCTTCATCCAGTTTTCTCCAATATTGCAAGCTGCCCGTAGGGGTCCTTCCACTACCACTACCTACAGATCACCGCTCTCCCAAAGCATCTTCCCTGTGAAGCTGACAAGGAATGGGCTAACACAGCTCCCAGGTGCTGCAGCCTAGGAAGACCCAACTTGAAACCCCTGCTAAGGCATCAGTCCCAGCCAAAGACCCTGCAGCCCTCAGGGAGTTAGATGCACAAGCAATGTCTGTTGTGATAATACCCACATCTTTTCATATTGTCTGTTTTTCAAGGTTTTCTATAAGCTCAGTCCACAGTCAACATAATAATATGTATTCATTGTCAGATGACAGTGGGGCTGTCCCGTCCCCCCCAAACATGTGGGTCTGATGAGGGCATGTCACAGGCTTATCGGACCCTCCTCACCTCAACTAAGTGAGGCAACCAGCAGCCGGTACCCCAGAGTGCTCAGGAGGGCCTACACCATGAAGGGAGAAGGACCTGCATCCCTCAAGAAGAGAAGGGTTGCTCTAACTCAGACCAGTTCATTGCCTTTACGGTTGTCACCGCTCTCATCATCTCAGTCCTGCTGCTGCTGAGACAGCTAAAGATCTGCTTCGCAGGTCTGACCCCAGGGATGTTTCTCACAGGCAGAACCTGGAAGACTTACACTGAGGAGCCCTCCCTGGCTCTGCGTGTGGCCGAACACTTTATCCACTACGCACTGGTGAAGCGGGTAGACAGCCTGGCATGCCAATTTGTTCGAGTTCAGCGGGTGCAGTGGGTGGCAGGGCTTTGTTGCAATAAAGATATCAGAAAAAAGGAAGAACATCCTGCGCTTCAGTTCTTCTCCCTTTGAAGGCACCACCAAAAGCCAGCCTTCCCGGATATACCAGCGCCCTAGGCATGCAAGGGAAATAAAGACAGCTGTCAGATCATCACTAGCAAAAAAAAAAAAAAAAAAAAAGGGATGTAATGAGACAAACAGGAATACAGTGAGCTGACTTTGTAAGTTACCATGTTCTACATCAATTCCAGCCACTACAAGGCACTGAGTATCAACTGGGGCCAGCTCACCAGCACTGATAGCACCCATGCAGAAGCAGTAATCAGCCCAAAACCTTTAGTATATGAGGAGCAGACTGAATATGTTATAAATCTACTGTGTTAATTAAGAGGATATAATGATATGCAAGTCCGTTTAAAGAAACCAGAACAAAAACATGGTTTGAAAATGGTATGTGTACCTTTAAATTAACATAAGCCTTCAGAAAACACACCATGAACTATCCTGAATTGCATTGCCCAGTTGTTTGTCATTAGTGATGAAACAGAAGTTAGTTTAAGCTTTGAACACCTATTATTTTGCCCTTGTTTTGTTTGCTTGTGCATGCCAATTAAAGAAAAAGTTTTACAGGTCATCTAACTACATACAGACCTCCAGTAGTTAACAGATTACAGAATGCAGATTTCTGTTCTAACAAGAAGACAGCAAAGGGGATACAAACCAACATATTAAAAGGCAGGTCTGAATAGGCAGCCTTGCCAACCTTCTCCTGCAGAATAGGGTCCAGTGTCCTCTACCCATGAAATGAATTGCAATTAAAAAAAAAGGCAGAGAAATCAGCAGGAAAAAAAAAAAAAACAGAACAATTTGATAAACCTACCTGTAAGCAGCAATAAAAAAACCAGCATCTACACAAAATGGAATAATTAAAGCAGTGCCTCCAACTAGAAGGATTATTGTACAAGATAGCCATCAACTCATGGGAATTACGAAGACACTTGCCAGTAAGATTATTTACAAAAATTGAAAGCCATAATAAGGTATTGCCATCTGGCCTGGGAAACACCTGCCAGAGAATTTCAGCCACTGTTTTTTGTGCCTTAGCTTCCGGCTGAGCTAGTAAGTACCTTTTAGAAAACAAGACAATTTTGTTTTAATTATGGGTTGTGTCTTTCTTAGTATGCTACAGTCACAAAACAGAGGCAAGTGAATTCCTGCTTAGCTTACTCCACAGGAACCACTCTTATCTGAATAAGAAACTAAGAAAGAAAAGGGCAAGGTGCAGGAATCAGTCATAGTTTAAAAAACAAAAGGAAGGAAGGTGTCAGCAGCATGGGGCTGGACTGGGAACTGTTTCCCTCAGGCTAAGCTGTGATCAGACTCCCTGGCACACAGTCTGAGCTGGACTATGCTGGAAGTCTTGGGATATAGATCAGTGTTCAGGATTTCTAAAGGCACGTGATTTATGAAATTCTTGGGAAAGAAGGGCAAGGAAATATCCCTAGGGAAGCTAGGGATGACAGAACAGTGTGCTATGTTAAGGAGGCAGTTCTGGCTAAGGTAGTATTTGCCCTATATATGGAAGGCAGCAAGGAGAGCAGGGTCTCTTTTCATTGGCAGCAGTACCTCTCGGATACACTGCCAAATGTGAGATACCCACTACAAAGCTATCCCTTTTCTCTGAATCTATCGCATTCCGTTTTCTCACCTCTTCCCTCCTAGTAACAGGATGCAATCTTAACAGTTCTGCAAAAGCTAGCTTGTCTCTGAAAGCTGACCCAAAACTAGCAAGCCCCAGCTGCCTCTTACCTTCTGCTTCTCACATCCAATAGTACCTATTTTACTTCAGCTAATGGAAAACACAACCACAATTCTCTGTCCCAGATAATTGAAAGGTGTCTATAGACCCTCAACACTTGTCCTACTATGTGTTTCAGAATATTGGGAGACCAAAAAAAAAAGTAGACCCTATGCTCTTTCAAATGACAGTCATCTCTGATCTAGCTATACTGTTTGGGGGTGGGGGATTTTGGCATGGGGTTATCTTATTAGTTCTGTCATTCAGATTAACCGATTTACCTTTATACTTGTGCACTACCCCAATGTGTCCAGACACTCCCACACATGCTCATGCTCAGTATAAACAGAGCACACCTGTGTTAGCTCCCTTTGAGCTAGCATCACCAAAAAGTTTCTAAGAATGGGAAAGAGAATTGTAAATTAATCTGCCCATTGACTAAGCATCTTTGAGAATAACTTCTGATAAATAATCTCTTTTTCTACCTGTGCTGGTTTTGGCTGGGATAGAGTTAATTTTCTTCATAGTAGCTTGGATGGAGTTATGTTCTGGAACTGTGCTGAAAACAGCATTGACAACACAGGGACGTTTTAGTAATTGCTGAGCAGTGCTTACACAGCATCAAAGTCTTTTCTGCTCCTCACACCACCCCACCAGCGAGCAGGCTGGGGATACACGAGAAGTTGGGGGGGGACACAGCTGGGACAGCTGACCCCAACTGACCAGAGGGGTATTCCAGACCATATGATGTCATGCTCAGCAATAAAAGCTGGGAGAAGAAGAGGACATTCGGAGTGATGGCATTTGTCTTCCCAAGTCACTGTTAGGCGTGATGGAGCCCTGCTTTCCTGGAGATGGCTAAACACCTGCCTGCCCGTGGGAAGTGGTGAATGATTTCCTTGTTTAGCTTTGCTTGTGCATGTGGCTTTTGTTTTATCTGTTAAACTGTTTTTATCTCAACCCTTGAGCTTTCTCACTTTTAGTCTTCAGATTCTCTCCCCCATCCCACTGAGGGATGTTTTTTTCACCCCAAAATCCACATGTATGAATTACAGCCACATTCACAA
Organism: Buteo buteo; assembly: GCF_964188355.1. Classification (NCBI taxonomy): domain Eukaryota; kingdom Metazoa; phylum Chordata; class Aves; order Accipitriformes; family Accipitridae; genus Buteo; species Buteo buteo. Next base: position 12,110,454 of record NC_134204.1, on the reverse strand, counting down.
GTACCTGGAGGTGTGTCTTAGAGACCTTTACACACAGTGACTTTAACATTCCTCTCCAGCTGCAGCACTGTTTCTAGATGACTTCTGCAATAGCAATGTTCAGAGAGGGCACAGGTGAAGCCCCAAGTGGCCAATTCAAAATTGCCCAAACTGGAGACATTTCTTACAATATTCCATACGTAGCTTGTAGTGTACTCTGGGCATGGAGAGCACCCAGTCACACAAGATGTCATAAAGATCCAATTAGATGATCTTACATGCCAGTGGCTGTGACTTTATATATCTCAGCTATTGACACAAATACTGTGATTTCTGGCACAGCTTAACCCTGCAGATAAAAGAATATTCCTCATCTACAGCGTGTAAGCAGAAGTCCATGAAGCTTGTAGCTTAAGGTAAAAAATAGTACAATCCTTGGGTCCTTGACACTCAGAAATCTAAGGTTCCTGCAATGGAGTAGGGACAAATCCATTACTTAAGCTCTTCCAAAATTACTTAATGTCTGTCTTTCACCCAGGACTTACACTCCTGACCTCCTTGGGTTCCTGTGACTAACTTTCTAACTACATGTCATCACCTCCTCCTATCTGAGCATAAAGCAATTAAGCTGCTCTTTATCCTTCCTAAAAAATTCTTAAAAAAAAAAAAAAAAAGTGCCTGAAATACTTACTAGTTACATTCCTTCAACACCTATCTATGGAATCTGGGCCAGCAGGGGAAAAATGGTTAATAGGAGTACAGTCAGAGATAAAGGCAAGCATACCTCCAGTTATCTTAGCTTGGCAGAAGAAAAACAGAACTGTCAATAAGACCCACCTGGAGTCAACACCTGGGTCTTCTGGCCTTTAAGCAGTTTCTGAACCCGAAGTAGCTGCAGTGAGTTCTCTCTCTTACGAACTGTGTCTTGGACCCACCGAGATACCTCAGAAATGGATTTCACAGCCTCTGAAATTATAGCAGCATATTCTGAGGTTATCACAATTGGATATGTATTACATCTTACCTATTTTGCTGTGAAAAGATAAGATGCAATTATGAAGCAAATGTTTTAAACCAAGTATCAACAACAGATTTATTCACTAATTTCAGCAGGAGATTGGACTAGGTGACCTCCAGAGGCCTCTCTCCAACCAACACTTTTGTGGTTCTAGAAAATATTTATTTGTCAATGAAACATTAGACAGAGGAATAATTTCCTGGGTTTGGAAGGAAACACAGGAAAAATGCCCCACAAGTGGTGTTAACTGCAATAAATATGGCATGCAGGACATGAATTATCCTAGCAAATGGTTTAGGTTAGAAAGAACCTTTAAAGATCATCTAGTCCAACCACCCCTGCCATGGGCAGAAACATTTTTCACTAGATAGGGTTGCTCAAAGTCCTGTCCAACCTGACTTTGAACACTTCAACAACTTCAACTTCAACAACACTTCAACAACTTCCCTGAGCAACCTTTTCCAGTGTCTCATCACCCTCACTGTAAAAAATAGAGCTGCCATTTCTCCAACCTAACCCGTAGGCCACTTTCTTCATCAGTTGCTCTACAATTCTATTCCCAATGTGTTCTTGGGGACATCTTGATCAAGATGGAGAAGGGAAATAGTAATGCACTAGAACCCTGGAGAGAAGATTTTTTCTTCTCGTGGAAGTAGACAGAAGACGAGAATCCAAATATTATTAGCAAGGAGGCTAACACTGATTAAAGTGCCAGCATCTACAGATGGAATCATACTTTCAAGTTTCTTGTACTCAGCACTGTCCGGGCTGGTGTTCTCCAGCAGGTCTCTGAGGAAATGCTTGTACCTAAGATAGAGAGAGCAGGTTTGTTTATTCCACAAAAAGATACTGGGAACAGCGGCATCTCCTATTAGTGACAGAATGATGAACAACACTCCACCAGGTGATGGAGTACACACCTCTAAGTCTAACCAAGCAGCTTTTGGTCACAATTCTTTGATCACATTCATTTTATCTTCAAATTTGTCGACTAAATTAACCTAAGTATTTTATACACTTGCAAGCCTTTGGCATTTCCTGGGGATCTGATAAAAGCAACATCACAAATTAAGTTCAGGAGACTCTCTTAGCATTCACATAAAAATGCCTTCAGTAACAGAAAATTTCTCTTTGACCTATTTTTCTTTTTTTATATCTGAATGGTAGCATTCATACCACATTTCCTGCCCACACAAGAAAATAAAGGCATTTCTATAAGAACTAGGAGGCACCTTTTTCTTTTTTCCTCTCCAGTCTTTACCGGAAAGGATCAGATGTCTGCAAATGCTTTCTCCCAATAAAGTCAAACTATTTTCAGTCTGAAACGACAGAAGAAATATCACATTGAATAGATTCACGGGCTGGCAGAAGTCACATGACCTGCAGTATATGTAACAGAGTTTTGAAGAAACTTGAATGTGAAAGAGCTGATTAATGAAAAAATTAGACCTTCTGTTAAAAAGCCACCATTTTTCCAAACAGTTGGACAGCAACATACATACTGCTATTCTACAAATGTAAAGGAACGATCCAAAGAATTACAGTAAAAAGAAAGCTTACATTTATATCTGCAAAGCTATAAAAAGGTTACGTAAAGCTACCTCAAAGACTGTGGTATGCTTACTCTGAGTTATTTTCAAAGAAACGAGGCTCTCAGTCTCTCAAATTTGGTTTAGTGAGGATAAGGCCATCGTTGAAGAGCAGCTACTTGATCTATAGCAGCAGCAGCTGGGTTCCCAGCAAACTACCCATGCTCTGTATTACCCACATTCCTTCCCCAAGAAAGGGCAGTCCTCGCCTCGTGCAGTCAGTCTGCCTCTTCAGAGGGGAGATGATGCCTCAAGGGGGGAATGCAGCAGTCCAGACTGGATTTGTCCAGGCTCAGACAACTGCAATAGGCACCACATCTGAGTAAAGCATATGGCCCTGCTAATCAGAGAGGGGAGAAAATAGCCCCCACATTCATTAATCTCATCTCTCTCCAAAAGCAACCATCTACAAGAGAGGACAGTCACAATGCTCCAGGTCAGCAACCTGCACAAAAGCAGAGCGAGACCATGTCTGGCAGAGAGCACCACTTTTGCAGCACTTCCGACAGCTTGCTTTTGTTCAGGGCCTGACTTCAGTAGCTGACCAAGATGATAGAAAGCCTCCACTTCAATCCTACCCGAGATCTAGAGGAAGGACTTGGGAGCCAGGGCTAAACATAGCTACCTCTCTGCATCAACTCTCATCCAGGTACACTGATTCCACTTTACAGGCACATCTTCAGGTCTGTTTCATTGCTGTCTATATGCTTCGACACATTAAGCAACTTTACCTTCCATAGCAACCAAGAGACTGTTATGTTCCTTTTTCCCTTTTGTACTAACACCTTGAAGACTCAGAACTGCTTACTTACTGGTGCAGCCTCTGCAGGGGCAAAGGAAGCAGATCCTCTAGCTTTCGCCCTTGAAACTGAGGTCGAGTTTCCTGGAGTTTCTTAAACCGTCGGAATGACTTATTTTTTCTCAGTTGCTCCTGTGTGCAGCAGAAAAGGCATATAGTTTTGAGGCTATAGAAAGATATATGTAGTCTAGTATGTACCAGAGTTTGGAACTCTTAAAACTCTTAAACTTAGAGTTTAGGACTCCAGTCCTAAACACAACCATCAACAACTTCTTTTGTGGCCATAGGCGAGTAATTCCCTTTCTCCTGACCACCATTTCCCAGCAGGTAATGGAAGCAGCATCTTCTCTTCATACAGTCACATCAGTATAAAGCTAGTATATTCAGCAAATGGAAATAAAGTAAAAAAGGAAGATTGACTCAGATAGGAAGACAGGGAGTCCACCTGTGGCTTTTTGCCATTCATTTCAAGGCAAAGCAATGCAGCCCTGCATTCCCATCACCCCAAGGCAAGTATCCAAAATGGCTTTTCCTCTTGGGAAATCAATTGCATGAATACATGCATGCAAACAGAACAGAAGGGAAACATCCTAGTACATCCTGCAGCTGGGAACAAGCACTGACAAAAAAAAAAAAGTCAGGTAGTTTAAATTCCAGATAAAGCTTTCAGGACTTTGAAACAAAAATATATCCTTCTGAAATTTCTTGGAAGACAGGTTGTATTTGGAGAAGTTAAGTGGAAAGGAATAATTTTTCTTCTACCATAGGAAAAAAATCGGGAAGGAAAAGGAAATCCCACTGTTAGGATACAGTTAGTGGTAGTGGGAAAGACTAGGAGACCTGATAATTCTCCAGCAGGAGATCACTGTCCCCTAGTGTTCCCACTTGAAAACTCTCCAGGCTTGCCAGCCAAGGAAGAGTGGGAGTAAATACAGAACCCTGTTTGGGAAAGCAGTGCTCAGCCTATGCACATACATACACAAACACCTGAAACAAGCTTCAAAGATTTGAAGCTCTGAAGTAGAGAAGTTTTCACCATTCTATTATGGAAGTAAGACTGAGAAAATAGCAGCAACCCAGAAAAAGGAAGAAAACTGATCACTCCAGAAACAGAAGAAAAAGGGAAGGATGTAGCTGTTTCACAGAATGGAGAGAGGAGAGAAAGAACATGAAGAATAACAGAGATTATTTACCTTCAAGGTTTTATTTGCCTGCTCCAAATTCTCAGCATAGTGGCCATAAAGCTCTAGATTCTGACAGAAATTTTCCAATCCTCGTCCCAAATTTCCTCTCTCCAGGTGAAGAGACAGAACACTGTGCACAAGGAGCAGAGAAAGCTCGTGAAGGGTACATTACTGACGGCATTTTCACAGCTCCCTCTGGTTCACTCCTATGCTGACCTTCCTTTGTCAGCCTCCACCTCACATCTAGTTTCTCTGCCAAATACGTGCTCAGTGGTCACAGAGTAAGCTACAGAAAACACCCCTTAAAAATACCACAGAGCAGACTTACTGGGTTTAAACCACTATCCAGAGAGCAACTGGGCATCTGGATATGTGGATACAGATCAGCAGTTTCCTGGGTACACCTGCAAGTCCCACTAAGGCTAGCAGTACACGCCTGTTTTACAAGGTGTTAGCTTTATTTTCTGAAATCTTACTTTTTCACCAATACAGGGTCCTCCCCATATAATTAGAAGAATCACATCTGTGTGTTCACTTACTGGCTGGCTGAATACATGGATTCCAGGGGTCCAAATATGGTGTCCAACACAGCAGGTTTCAGCGTCCCTTTGGCCTTTAAAATTGTCACAAAGAACTAAGTAGGAAAAAAGGAGACAATTTCAAACAGGTAAAATTCACAGGTCACTCAAAGGTTGTTCGTGGCACACAGAAACAAGAATTTGCAGCCTGCACACTCTTTACCTCGAAAGGATATCAAATATTGTGAATGCCTACCTAAGATATCTATCATCAGATGTAAGCCTTCTTGGTAACTTTGACCGTAACTGTAAACATGTGGAACAGCACTACAGCACCGATAGAGCCTATTTCAGTATTCCTAGACACATCTGTTTTTCACCGCCTTGTTCATAATCTATCTTTGTCTTGTCTGTGCCCCTACATTTCACACATCTCAGGCACCTTAAGGCAAGTCCGCTATATAATCAAAACTTAAAGATTTATGTCTGTGTACGGACCAAAGCCAAGGGACCAAAACCATGAGCTATCCGATATTACAGAGGAGGTAAACAAAAAAAAAAAAACAAAAAACCTTTCAGCCCCAGCAGTTGTCCCGTGCAGTAGGGATGTATTAAAGTCTTGCTCTCAACCCTTCCCCATGACAGCACAAATAAGTACATGCTGCCTGAAGGTACCCACATATCAGAAGGGGCCAAAATACTCACTGTGACCACCAAATCCAGCTGCTCAAGGTATTTGTGTTCAGTTTCCAGCAGCTCCTTGGCTGTCCGGCTCCGCTTTCTCTCCCAGCGAGCCCTCTGCTCTTCCACAGTGTTTGCTCCAGCCATAAACAGCAGGGACGAGCCACTCATGGCAGCCTCAGGGCTGATATACAGCAAGGTAACCGATCCTGAAGAGCCAAGAGTTGGACACACAACAAAAGGATAACCTATGCCACAGGGAAGGATTCTGAGCTACAAACTCTATGCTTCACTACAAAAGAAAGGAAGTCAGTTGCCAGAAACCGTTATTAAGTTTCCTTCTGCATTCCTACCCACGGGTACAGGAGCCCTGTATCAACCGGAGGAACAGCATTAGGAAGACCAGACCGTGAAAGCAAAAGCTGTACCTTACAATATGTCTGTAAGCAAATCTCAAGTGTACAATCCCACTCACAAACCACGGCTTCTTGTGCTTTGCCCTGTTCTTGGTGCACAAGTCTCAATAAACCCAAGGAAGTTAGTGGGTGGAAGAGGTACTGTGGGTAGGAGTAGAAAACAGCCATAAGATATGTCTTGCAAGGGGAAGAGAGATATAGAAAGAGAGTGCTCTTGCTTGTTTTCCCATGGAGGTTCCCAAGAAGAAAGCGGTTGGCATTATCATTTTCTAACAGTAGTTCATGGTTTCAGAAATGAGAGAGGCTGAGCAACTACTGTGAATCACACTATGCCCTTATTAACCAGCTTAGCTGCTGCTCTCTTCTGCAAGAGCATCACAGTTTCATTACGGAGAAAAACACTCCCTGTTTTATCACCTTCTCTCAGAGAAAGGGGCATATGTTAGCAGAGCACCAGTTAAATATTGCTCTGCCTTTTGACCAAAAGGCGGTGCATGCTGTTGCACACTTGCCACAGCATGAAGTCTGCAATTTCTCTGGAAGCTGAGTTACCTCCACAAAAGTTCTGGCTCCCACATGGACGAGCTATACCAATACAGAAAGATGTGTCATCATAGAGAGGGGAATTTGTCAAATACAGTCTTCCAGAGACATTTCAGCTATCTAAATCAATGTCTGAAACAAAAGTTTCACATCAAATGAGTACCAAGACTCATTTAATGAGTTAGCAAAAAAAACCAGATAGCTGAGGGACATGTGCAGTATGTTATAGCAGCAGGAGCTTCTCCAGAGGTTTATTCTCATATTCGCTCACGACACAACCACAAGCCTAGCTGAGGCCATGTCTTGGTCAAACAGGGCAGACCTGGCACCCCTGTGGATGGAGAGGCAGCACTGCAGGGAATACTGTGCAAGAGCTTAGTGTTAGTGTGCAGTTGCAAAATACTCACCAATAAGACTAAAATGCTACCATTCGCAGAGTGCCTTTAGCCAGGGTAGGTTGCAGTCATGATTTTCATTCTGCAGCCCAATTTCTTTTAACAAATAATAATTAAAAAAAAAAAAAGAGAGACAAATGAAGTTACGCCTGGTTTGACCATCTCCCAGTCACATAAAGCAGTGCAAACACTCCCCATATACTAAAACACATTACATTCTGTCTCAGGTCCATAGGGTAGAGGGCTGCCTGGAGCCCACGGGTAGATTAGAAAATATTTTGCCTCCAGGCAACAGAAGCACTCCAGCTTGCTCCTCTCTTCTCGGACTCAGAATAGAAACCACAGGATGCTGTCTGCCCAGTCAGCTACCTTATGATGCCCCACTAGCCACGTTACCTGCTCCATCTCCACGTTTCCCCATTCCAAATATCCTCCCTTTGTTATCACAGCAGAGCCGCTCTTGATGCCTCCGGAGCGCTGCCCACCCGGTGGGTCCGCTCCAAGGGTCACCCAGCTCCACGTTCCCACGACCGTGACTGCTGTGGAGACCGCAGGAAGGCTCGGCCTCGGAGGTGGGGGGCGGGGGGGCTTTTACCTCCTTCCCCCCCTCCCGCTGCCTGCTTTAAACCGGCTCACCACCGCAGACAAGGAGACCTTCTACTCAAGGGGAGACTCGCCACGCACCCACCGCCCCCCCGGGGCTGCCTCTCCCCCCCCCCAGCCCCGCGTAGGGCCACACCGCCCCCGCCGCCCGTTACCTGCCGGTCCCCGCCGCCGCCGCCCCGCGTTCAAACCGGCGGCTCCGCCCCGGCGGGCGGTCCCGGGGCGGAGCGGGAGCGGGAGCGGGAGCCGGAGAGGGGCCGGGCAAGGCAGGAGAGGGCAGGGCTGGGGCGGGCCGTCGTTCGTTCGTCCGTCCGTCCGTCCGTCCGTCCGTCGGCGGTTTCGCGGGGAGCCGTCCGGCATGGTGTCGCGGGGGGAGCGTCGCCCGCCCTGCGGGGCGGCCGGGAACCTGGCGGAGCTGGCGGAGCTGGACGAGGAGGCGCTGCTGGGGGGGCTGCGGGAGCGGTTCCTGAGGCAGCAGGTCTACGTGAGTGCCGGGGGGGGTACGGGGGGACGGGACCCGAGGCGGGGGGCGGCGGCGGGGGCTCGGCTTGACGGGCTCTCCCCTCTCCGCCAGACCGACGTCGGGGACATCCTCATCGCCATGAACCCCTTCCAGCCCCTGCCGCTGTGCGGGAGAGAGGTGAGTCCCCGCGGCCGGCCGGGACCCGCAGCAACCCACCCCCCCCGCCATTCCATCCCCTTCACCGCCTCTCCGCCACCGCTTCCCCCCAGGTCTCCGAGCGGTACCGGCGCCAGGAGACGGGCATGCTGCCGCCCCACATCTTTGCCGTGGCCAGCCGGGCCTACTACGGCATGCTGGGCCGTCGGGGCAACAGGCCCCAGAACCAGAGCATTGTCATCAGGTGAGGTCCGGGGGGGCGGCCGGGCCGGGGTCTCGCCGGAGCCGGGCAGAGGTGGGGGGCCGGAGGGTGGCCAGCGGAGCCCCGCCGGGCAATCCCCGCTGATGTTTCAAGGTGAAGCTCGTCTCCAGCGCTGTGGGTGAGTCAAAACCCAGCTGCGCTTGTGTCCTGGTTCTGTCCCCTCCCCAGATTTTGCCCAGCCCCAGCCTGCCCGTTGAGGGGGGCAAAAATGTTGGAGAGACAGCCTTGAGGCTGTGCCAGCACTGCTCGGCAGTAGCCAAAACACTGGAGTGTTATCAGCACCTTTCTGGCTACCAGCACTACGAGGGCTGCTGTGGGGAGAAATAACTCTAACTCAGCCAGACACAATACAGCTGGCAGCGCATCGCTCTTCCTGAGCTGCCCGCTTTCCAGACAGGAGAGCGGGCAGGTCGCGGACAGAGGCGCCCGGCAAACAAAGCTAGCTTTTGTGGAGCAGATCGGCTGCCCATGCTGGTAACGCAGCTCAATGTTTCGGGTTTGCTTCTGGAGGGATGTGGCGTTGGAAAGATTCAACCACCTCTGGGGAAAGCCACAGGGTGCTGCTCTTTGCCAGAACAACTCCCACCGTAACTGCTGTAATAAAGGTTATAGGTAATGAAGGGAGCCTGTTTTCCCGAAGCGGAGCTTTCCATATATAACCAAAGAGCGGGAGAAAAAAAAAGTAGAAGCTTTTTTTTTCCCCTAAGACCTTTGGGAATCCAGTCAGGGAAAATCTTACTGTTGTGGGCAGTTCCGTGCACTAGAAGCGAAAAAAATGGACTCTTGTAACAAAGTGCGTACCAGTGTCACGAGCGCTTCACTCCACATTGTCACTACTGTTCTGCTGAAACTGTGCAGGGCAACAGATAGCATCAGCTAACAGGAAAAGCCTCAAACGACATCAACTAGCAGAGAAAGCCTCAAATCACTGACTGCCTGTTCTGGGTATTGTAAAGAACTGTTTAAATGTCACTGCAGTTAAAATGTTAATTGCCAGCTTGTTTGATTTAATATCCCCTCCTTTATATTGGGCTTCTGATCATTTTGTCAGTATTTTCAGTCTACAGACTTGCTGAATCACTGCTCAGTGTTGTGGTGGGACTGGGAGCTGACCTTGAGGGTCACTTGAGCCCCACTCATTTCCCTAGTCTGCAAGCCACCAGTGCCTGTGCTTTACTTGAAGTGCTCTCATGAAGTGGTGACTGTGGAGTCAGCAGGTGGAAGACATGCTGCTGGTAGGGCTCTTAGAGGTGGAGAACAGTCATCGTATGTGTCTTGGGAGATGGAAGACAAAAAAAAGTAACCTGTGAGTGTTTGCCAAGAAGTCAGTGGCCTGATTGTTTTCTGCCAGCAGTTTGTGGTCTCAGAGATGAGAGTCTGAGCTGCTCCTGTGCATCTTGCAACCCTATTAACTGGTGTGTATGTTGCCAGTGGTACAGCACTTTGGTCTCCTAGAGATGACTTTGCTCTTCTTCACAGCCTGGGGCAGTTACACATCTGCAGCTGGATAGTATTTGCAGGACCTGCTGAAGCTTTTGTGCTTGTTGGAGGGTACAAGGACAAGCTTGAACCATGGGAGTGCTGGCTGATAGTGCTTTTGTGGAGGAAGCATGTCACTGAAAACAAAGAAAACATCTTGCATACTGAGCAGGGGTGCTGTCTGGATGGCATGTTCTCAACTGGCAAAATGGTCTGTCTTGGTGCATATTCGGGTGGCGATGGCCTGATCTGTGCTTGAGATCAGGTATCTGTTGTAGTATTTGAGGTATTTAGCCACCTATGACACATACTTGATTCCAAGTGCAGAGCCACTGGGAGCTAAAAGCAGTAAAGCCACACCAGATGTTCAAAGGTCGGGTGTGGAAAGGGAGACCTGCCCTCAGGTATATCTTCAGCATTTCCTGCATTATTTTTTTTCTATGCATACGCTGAAGTTCTGTGCTGGTATGATGTTGTCAATCAAGGACACATCTCACTGATTGTACATTCCCCCTCCCAGGACAGGGGAAACTGCCCTTGCCAAGTGCTGCTTGTTTGACTTGGGGGCAGAGGTGCTTGGGCACGTATGATGGCAGAGTGACGGCAGAGTGACGTGCACCGCTGCCACTGTGGGTGTGTGGATGGCTCTGCGGTGGCATGCCCGCGTTCTCAACTGGCTGATGCATGTGAATGTGTGAAGTGCCTGAGATTTGAGATTGCAACAGTATCTCAAGATCAGTACTCAGTTGTGGATATGAGATAGACAGGGCAAATCTCTTTGAAGGAGGAGGAAGGTGTCGACTCCAGCATATGTGGGGGAGCCGATGTATCAGATCACTTTTGAAGGAGGTTGTTTACCAGAAGTTAGATATATTTTTTTCTTAAGCAGTAGACCAAATGGTCTGTCCAGTGCATCCCATCCAGAAGTGATGGCATAGGGTATACCTGTACTCCTTTGCAGATGGGGAAAAAAATCCACTAGGGAGGGATCAGGACCTTGCAGGACTTGCTGTGTAAAGCTGTGGTGTGAGTTTATACTCATACATGCAGTTTAGCTGAAAAAGTTGTGAAGCTCTTGGACAGGAGAGCACACTCAAGTGATGGGGCACTGAGGCGTAAGGGGCAGAACAGCTATACTTTACGGCTGCTGGAATTTCGTTTGATTTTTCTTGGCAGTGGAGAGAGCGGTGCAGGGAAAACAGAGAGTACGAAGCTATTGTTGCAGCACATAATGAACCTATGCAAAGGCAACTCACAGCTGGAGCGGCAGATCCTTCAGGTAGGTCATTACAGGATGGTACTTGAAGATGCAGAAGCAACACTGCTGCAAGACAACTTGCATTAGCCTCGGGAAGCCTGCTGATGAATCACCACTTGAAGTCAGGAAGCAAAACATAAGACACATAAGAAAATGGTGCGTGAGGATGGTGAAGTAGCTGACCACAAACTAGAATAGTTTGTAGGTCAGTAACTCTGTTTGCTGGGAATGTACTGGTATTTTAAATGATAGAAAACTATTGCTATCGTTCATCATGTTCTCTGTGACAAGGGGTTAGGTGCATTTTCAGAATAATTTCCTGCTTGAGGTAGGACAAGGACTTTTATTAGAAAAATGAAGTCTTGTTTTAATGGTACACAAGGATGGAGAATCCACACAGCCTTCAGTCACCTTTCCTTGGGTATTTATACTTACACTTACTGTCAGGCACATCCCTGCTAACTGGCTAACTTCATCTTTGCTGTTTTCATATACTTTTGCTAGCTGATTTTGAAACGTATTTGTCTCTTTGGTCTGAAGTATTTCCACTTGAATTGCTCCCCAAGGTGTTGTGAGGTTTTTTGAGCAAAGCACACTTTAGCCTTCCATGTGGTAGATTAAGCAGAGTGACTTCTTGGACTACTTCGTTTTAAAGTCTGTGGTTTTGGGTTTACTGTAGAGCCAGAGAGATCTTTCTGTGTGTGGTGGGTTAACTTTGGCTGTACACTGGGTGCCCACCAAGCCACTCCCCCTCCTCAACTGGGCAGCCGGAGAAAAATATGACAAAAGGGTCATGGATTGAGATAAGGACAGGGACATTACCCAGCTATTACTGTCACAGGCAAAACAGACTTGACTTGGGGAAAATTAATTTAATTTATTGACAATTAACATCAGAGCAGGATAATGAGAAATAAGACCAAATCTTAAAACACCTACTCCCAACCCCTCCCTTCTTCCCAGGCTCAACTTCACTCCCGATTTCTCTGCCTCTTCCCTGCAAGCGGCACAGGGGGATAGGGAATGGGGTTGCAGTCAGTTCATCACACGCTGTCTCTGTCTTTCCTTCCTCCTCACGCTCTTCCCTGTTTCCAGTGTGGGGTCCCTCCCACGGGCAACAGTCCTCCATGAACTTCTCCAATGTGAGTCCTTCTCATAGGCTGCAGTGCTTCACAAACTGCTCCAGCGTGGGTCCCCCACAGGGTCACAAGTCCTGCCAGAAAACCTGCTCCAGTGTGGGGTCCTCCCTGGGCTGCAGGTGGAGATCTGCTCCACCGTGGACCTCCATAGGCTGCAGGGGGACAGCATGTCTCACCACGGTCTTCCACACAGGCTGCAGGGGAATCTCTGCTCCGGCGCCTGGAGCATCTCCTCCCCCTCCTTCTTCACTGACTTTGGTGTCTGCAGGGTTGTTTCTCTTACATGGTCTCACTCCTCTCTTCTGGCTGCTGTTGCGCAGCAGTTTTTCCCCCTTCTTAAATATGTTAAGACAAAGGCACTACCACCATTGCTGATGGGCTCAACTCTGGCCAGTGGCAGGTCCATCTTGGAGCCAGATGGAACGGGCTCTGTTGGATGTGGGGGATGCATCTTGCATCTTCTTACAGAAGCCACCCCTGCAGCCCCCCAGCTCCCAAAACCTTGCCACACAAACCCAATACACTGTGCCATGCTTTCGGGTCTGTAATGGCATATTATTTCAGTGTGGTATCGTCCACGGTGGATCCGAGGTGAATGTTTGTGCTCTGTTGTGGGAAAGTGGCATTGATACACCTGCTGGCTCCGCTTAGAGCTGGCTTGGGCCACACTGCCAAGCTGCTTCTGACCTGAGCAGGTTCAGGAAGCAGGATAGCTGTGTTTGCTCAGCATAGTGCCTGAAGCCAGCCTGCAATTCCTCGAGTAGAAACAAAGTTCACTTCAATCCAGGTGAGCTGCCCTTGGAAAGCCTAGAGGTGATGGTGAAGAAATAATAGGAATCTTATTTGGTTCCTGTAGATATGTTCAAGGACTAAGTTAGCCCTTTGGGGATTACAGTGTCATGCTGTAAAGCTGTGTTCAGCAGGCTGCCCAGCATGTACCCTAAGGCATTGTTCTCCCAGTTGGCAGGCGTTATTTGCTCAAATATAGAAAAACTGTCATTTCACCTTGTTTGTGTCAGTTGACCAAGCTGGTCTGATTGTTCTGTTAGTTTCTTTATAATTTGCTGTCCTGAGCCTTACACTGTCTACAAATTTCAGTACCTAAGTTACCATGCTTACATTTACTGAGTGCCATGTTTACCTTGTTTATTGCTGTAGTATAGCAGTCAAAATTATCTAGTGATACCATGTCAGATACTTTGTGGAAATCTGTTATACCAACCTTATCTTTTAACAAATGAGTCAGTGATCTTACTGAGATCTAATCAGTTTAATCAGTTTGATTGTGCTTATTTTCAGTAATCTTATGCTACTTAGTCTTTGTTATATTTGCCTCTTTCAGTTCCTTTATCCAGGGTGTGATAAAATAGGTGCTCTTGGGTACTCATGGAGTGCTTCCTATTCCAGCTGAATGCTGAAGAGTAAATGCTGAAGTTAAACTTTTCCAAATAAGTTAGATTGGATCACTTAATTTGAAGAATGCTTCTTCTGCTTGCTCACTTCTTTTAGGTAAATCCATTGCTTGAAGCTTTTGGCAATGCCCAGACTGCGATAAATGACAACAGCAGCCGCTTTGGAAAATACATACAGCTGCGTTTCCAGAATAGTGCAGGTAAAGTCAAGGGCAAATACTAGTTTGGGGCATGGTTAGGAACTGGAGGGAGTGGACTGAGTAGCCAGAACTTGTGGAGGGTGAAGTTTTGACACCCGACTCCCTGTGGGAAGGGTGTGCAATTCCGTAAAATCTTAGAGCAACCACAGCTGTTGGATAAGACCTGGGTTTGGACAGTGTGGGAGAACAGGAAGGAGATGGGGGTGACAGTGCAGAGGAGGTATCACTAATGCTCTGTAGTTCCAGAAGCCTTGGTTGCTGCTAAAGGAGGTGAGCAGACATCTGTAAGATGATGGGAAGCATTGAGAAGCCCATTTCCAGGGTGCTGGGCAGCCTAGAAGGTGTTGCACACAAGAAAGTTATTTTAGACAATTCCATGCTCCTATCGCTAAATAAGAGACGTGGGACAGCTCAATCAGCTTCATGTCCCCCAGTGCAACGTTTACCCTGTCACCTTCTTGTGTGCAGTGCAAGGTGCAAAGCTGAGTGAGTACCTGTTAGAGAAGTCACGGGTAGTGCAACAAGATATCGGGGAGAGGAATTTCCATATCTTCTACTACATGTTTGCTGGGCTTTCTTCAGAGGAAAAGGAGATGTATGGGCTATTGGATCCTTCACTCTACAGGTACTTCAAAGGCAGACCATCCATGCCTAGTTTAGTCTTCATGATGGGGGGTGGAGGTGAAAGCAGCATAATGGAGCCTATGCCTCTTGCCCTGTGGCTCTCTGTGGAGCCTGGTACAGGTAAACAAATGAATGGAAGCTGGAGTTGGATCTGAATGGAGCTATGTGAAGAGATCTTATGGGTCATCATGGAAGCTGGGAGGTCTGGAGTCTCTTCTTTGCTGCATTACCTTGGAAAAGTTTCACTTTCGTGTCTCCACTGCTGTCAATCTGCTTTGTTCCTTTGGGGTAGGACTGACTTGCTGTGCTGGTTGTGTGACGGTTTTGTATGGGATATACACTTTCTCAGGTACATAAGTGGACGATTTGGTACATCGGATGCAGCTCAGTGCTGGAAGCACAAATACCAAGAGGTGTGCAATGCCCTTGACATGGTGGGCTTTCAAGAACAGGTCAGTTCTGAGGTCATTTAATTTCCACCTGTGCTTACTGCAGGCTTAGGGTTTCTTTCTGGCTGCTCTTTTGAGGCTCAGTCCTATTTCTCTCCTCTGGATTTTCCGTGTTGCTTCCAAACCACCTGAGTCTGTCAGGCTTTGTGTAGAGCCTTTTCCCACAGGTTGCCTGTGCCTTTCCCTCACCTCTCCAACTTCTGGGGCCTCCGTGTTGTATATGTTACATGCTGATAAGTTTTCAGTCACCTTTCTTTTGTGTTTTAGGAGCAAGTGGACATGCAGACTATCTTGGCTGGTGTGTTGTCTCTGGGCAATGTGACCTTTGAGCCTGAGGAGAGCGATGGGTCTGTAAAAGTGAGTGAAGTCTCCCAGGGATGGCTGAAGGCTGCAGCGGTGAGTCACAAGAAGACCTGACAGAAACCTTATGGATATGATGCTGGTTCCCACGGGCAGTGTGTCTGCAGGAGCTGCTCCTGCCAGAGGTGGCAGAGGACGATTCTGCCTCAGAGTGTGAAGGCTCCTGATGAACACAGAGGGTTTTCCAGAAAAGCACAGTATGACCCCATGACTGCATCTGTGTTCGCTGCTATTCATTCCCAAAGACACATTTCCCAGCTTCTGTTTCTTGTGTGTCTAGAACCAGTGTCTTGCATATGACAATATCACATGTGCCTTGTTGACTTCATACAATACAAGCTTTTTAAAATTAAATGTTATGTGTTACTAAGTGTGATAATACCTTGGAGAAATTCAGGTGTGCAGTATCTGAACACTAGTTCTGTGTTTTCGACAGATCTTGTCCAAGCATACCACCTTAACTGCTATAAATTTTTGTTGCTTATCCAGAATTAAACTTTCTATTTCACATGAAATTATCACAGGTTAAGAAATATATATTCCCCAGGACTATCCCTTTTTTATTATATGGGATGGAGGCATTATCCTGCTTTGTTAACAACACAGAACAGAAAAATGTAACGTATTTCTGCCCTTTCTATGTCTTTTTATTTGAAATGCCAGCAGCCTTAGTTTTTGGTTTCACTCCCATCTCTTTGCCTGTTTCCCTCCTACACCACACCTGAAACAACCACCTGCATCTGCTCAGCAGCCAATTTCTTTTCGTCTTGCTTCTTACAGTCTGCTCCTTGGTTTTTGCCCACGGGAGGGGAATTACTGTTAAAGCAGGCACTTGGGGGTTCAGTTGTGTCTGAGTTCCCTTTGTTTCCTGTCTCTTGTGGGTTCGTGTGACTGATGTCTGCTGAAGTTCAGACATCTCAGCACCTGCACAGTCACCTCCGTGTGGTGCTGTTCAATAAGTCATTAAATGACTCAGCAGGAACTGGCATGGTTCCCAAAGAAGGTGAAAGGTGGCAGCACAAAGTATTTCAGAGAAAGTGCAAGAGTGAGCTTGGTCACTGCAGGGATAGTGCAGAACTCAGAGCCCAGATCCGACTCCAGTGCTATGAAATGTTAACAGTAGTACTTATCTTACAGCAGAGCTCAAAGGCCCTTAATCTGAATCGTGACCCCGTTACACTGGTTGTCGCACAGACACAAGGAGATAAAATCCCCACAAGTTGAGTAACGGTTTACTCTTGACTGTCCTCATCTATTTTCTCTCTCCCAGAGTCAGTTTGGAGTCCAAGAAGATGAACTGTTAAATTGCCTTATTTGTACAATGTCGGTGACCCGAGGCGAACAGATTCAGCGTTTTCACACCCAGCAGCAGGCAGAAGGTAAGAAACATAATGAATTGCAGATGTGCTGGCTAGAAAAACTGACCATATTTGATGGAAGGGTATCCCTACACATGTGCAACTTGTTGGGAACAAAGATGTCTGTGCCCCTTCATTCCTCTTGCAAGTATATCAGTGTTTATGTTTAGCCTTTTACTGACATGTAGGACCATGAATGCTGCTTTTGTTTGATCTCCAAGAGACTGCAGAGATTAAATGAGAAACCAAGGAATTAGCTTTGCTTTCTTCCTCAGTCCAGCCTAGGAGGAAACTGTATGTATTTGTACAAAAGAGTGGAAAGCTCCTGTTGCAGAGTGCTGGTAGTGTGCAGAGCTCTAGGTAGTAGATAGAGAAATAACAGACAATCAATGAGATAGCACGATATCAAGGAAGGAGTGAGGTGAAAGGGGAGTATGTTAAAGTAGCAAGAACAAGGTGTTATTTTCACTTTCGATAAGAAAAGAAAATAATCCAAGATAATCTGCACAAAAAGCTTCAGTTAAGAGATTTAAAAAATAAATTAAGAAAGCATGAAATCCCTGGATTTCTAAATTATTGCTTAAAATAAATGGAATAAAAACTGAAAATGGGGAATTAGCTAGTTCTCTTTCCCAAATGTCTTCTCTTGCTTCTCTCTGGACAATAAAATATATGTCTCCCATCATGCAGTAGGTCATGTTGATTTGGTCTCCTTCTTCTTAGATGTCAACAAGTTTTCCATCAATTGCATCCTCCTCTTGCCCACAGTGTTTAAACACTTTGCAGCTGTAGGTTAGGAGGAACAGAACTATTCATTTTTCCAGGTACAACTTGGAGCCTCTTGCTTGGTTTAGCAGTGAGGGGATCCATACTCCATAGACCTGTGAGGGGAAAGCACATCTCTGGATATTCTAAAAAGTGGCTGGACTTTTTTTGAAATTAAATTTTCCATTTTAGATGGTCTCACAAGTGCCCTAGTATGCCATATCTGATCTTGTAGAAAGATCGTGAAGATTTTGGAATGAAAGAGCTCTGTGTGAGCATGCAGAGGACAGGGATGATCAGACAGATATCTAATGTTTATCTGATCTTTAAAATAGCTTCATAAACCCCTAGACATTGTTGCTAGAGGTGAATGTGTTGAGCCAGCTGGTGTGCTGTGTTCCTGTCCTGGTTTCAGCTGGGATAGAGTTAATTGTCTTCCTAGTAGCTGGTATAGTGCTATGTTTTTGAGTTCAGTGTGAGAAGAATGTTGGTAACACACTGATGTTTTCAGTTGTTGCTAAGTAGTGTTTGTGCTAAGTGAAGGATTTTTCAGTTTCTCATGCCCAGCCAGCAAGAAGGCTGGAGGGGCACAAGAAATTGGGAGGGGACACAGCTAGGACAGCTGACCCAAACTGGCCAAAGGGGTATTCCATACCATGAGCCATCATGTCTAGTATGTAAACTGGGGGGAGCGAGGGTGGGGGGATCGCTGCTCAGGGACTAACTGGGCCTCGATTGGCAGGTGGTGAGCAATTGCACTGTGCATCACTTGTATATTCCAATCCTTTTATTATTACTATTGTCATTTTATTAGTGTTATCATTATCATTATTAGTTTCTCTTTTCTGTTCTATTAAACTGTTCTTGTCTCAACCTGCAAGTTTTACTTCTTTTCCCGATTCTCTCCCCATACCACTGGGTGGGGGAGAAGTGAGTAAGCAGCTGCGTGGTCCTTAGTTGCTGCCTGGGGTTAAACCATGACAGTTCCCTACTCTCCTTGGAGCCCTTCAGTGAGCTGCTGTTGTTCTCTTTGTATAGATGCTCGGGACTCCATTGCAAAGGTGGCATATGGCCGAGTATTTGGCTGGATCGTTTGGAAGATCAATGAGCTTCTGGCTGAGAATGTGGATCCTGAGGTGGAACTGAGGGAGATAGGTGAGTTCTCCCTGCCTTGTTCCTGTCCTGTCCTCATATGTGCATCCCTCAGCCACAATGAAGGAAAGGCACAATATGAGGTTTTTCAGAGATTGCATCCAGGGATCCATTATCAAAGATGTGATCACGTTGGAGATACTAGTTAGCAGCATGAAGTCTGTAGGGCCTTGGCCAACTGTCAGCAGCTGGTTGGTCTGAAGCAACTCTGGGGCACTCTGGGTTTGCAGAGGAACTGGGGGTCAGAGTGGGGCTTCTCCTAACCAGTTCTCCAAGGGCACTTATGGGAGAGGTGCCACTGGTGACTGGCGTTTCCCTGTGCCACAAGAGCTGGATGATGGGAGATACAGTTGTGTGTTGGGGTACACAGCTATCTGCAGGGATGGTCTGCAGGCTCCATGTTGTGCTCATCTTCCCTCTTTTAGGTATCTTGGATATTTTTGGGTTTGAAAACTTTGCAGTGAATCGTTTTGAGCAGCTTTGCATAAACTTGGCCAATGAGCAGCTGCAGCACTTCTTCAACCATGTAAGTCTGCTGTGGGTGATCCCACCTTGCGCGGCAGAGAAAGCCGAGCACTGATCTACCTGGCATATGAAGGAGAGCTTGAGGAAAAATAGGTCTATTGCCTGGAAGGACAAAAATGGTGATTAATGAAGCAGGTTAGAAAGCAACAACCTTCTCTGTTGTGACAGGGGAGCCACTGGTGCAGGGAAGAAAGAAGTAGAAGGGTGAAGCAGTGACCCAAGTTGGCAGAGCAGGGACACTTACACTCTGAGAAATGTTCCTGCTTTATGCACCAGCATCAGGGAGTGACAGGCTTATGGGTGAGGATGCAGAACAGCAGTTGCATCTTGGGCTCCTCATGCCATGGGTGTCTTCTGTTCAGGGTGGGAAGGAAGATGTTCAGGGTTGTCTAGCCAAGTCTGCTGGGTGCATCAACCTCTTTTTTCTGTTTCAGCACATTTTCCAGCTGGAACAGGCTGCCTATAAGGAAGAAGAGCTGCCTTGGGAGACTATCACATTCAACAATAATGAACCTATTCTGGTGAGTGAGAGGACTGACAGAAGAGAATTGCTCCATCGAGCCAAAAGAGGAGTCTTGCTCTTTCTATCATGGGGAGAAGATGCACGTGGGAAGAACCTCTTCAAAGGGTGGTATAGGTGCAAGTGGATGCCCTGTATTGCTTTAGATAAGTGTAATGTGTCTCCTTTTCCTGCAGAATCTGCTTCTGGCCAAGCCAGTTGGGCTTCTGTCTCTTCTGGATGAGCAGAGTGCATTCCCTCAGGTATGCATGAGATAGGGGGCAGAGAAAATAGTGTGTGGGAATGTAGCAATAAATATCTGGGCTGGAGAGAGAGTTCTTACATTGGAGCATGACTTTAAAGACCAGGATGAACAGAGGTGTCCCCGTGTGTGACTGATGAGACAGGACAGCCAGATCAGGGACAGTCTAATGATATTGGCATGCCTGTGGAGAGTCAGACAGAGAGAGTACAGTACAAAACTGTCGCACAGCCAAGGACACTTCCAATGCTTTGGTTTGCTTCCGTGTGCCCTAATAAGGTCTCTGTTGCAGCCTTATCATTTGGTTATGAAATCTGATTTCTTGCAGGCAACTGATAAGACGTTTGTGGATAAACTAAACAGCAGCTTCAAGGCGAGTTTACACTTCCAGCCAGGCCGAGGCCGTGTTTTGTGCTTCAGCATCATCCACTATGCTGGGAAGGTATATATCATTTGCAGGAAGAATGCTGTTGTAATGTATGTAGGAGAGGGGAAATGTGTTGCTTGACAAATAAGGCTTTGATGTAAAGGAATGTATGGTCCAATTTTGATAATAACAGAAGTAATGTTTTCCCAGGGAGTTGCCTCCTAGGATTCCCTGGGATTTCTGTGGAAGGTATAGGAAGAGAGGACCCCTGAAGAAAGTGGGGTTACCTCTGGGAAACATAGGATATTAGAAGAATCTGCTGTACTTGTCATCATTCTATTGGACCTCTTGTCTGAAAATAGTCCTTTATAAAATAAAAGCCTTGCATCCACTGTGCAGCACCAAAGGACAGTGTAATGGCTTTACCTTTACCTATTGGGCTCCAGACCATAGCAGTCACTATTTTATTGCAAGCACTGAGGAACACAGTGAGAGCAGCCAGTTGTTTTGAAAGTGAAGGCAATACATTCAAATGGTATCTAAGCAGCTTGGGATTTAGGACTATGCGTGTAACCTTACTGCCACCAATTTTGAAAGCATTAGCCCAAATATGTTGAATTGATTGGAGGTAATTTCTGGAGCAGGAGCAGACATGACAATTCAGGTCATTGTAATATGCAATTTAGTCATCTAATCTCACTGTTGTTGACTAAGTTATTACTTATGACATTCTTTATTACAAAAACTTAACACCTAACATAGAAAGGAGAGTGGCAGGCTGGAGATGAGAAAGAAAGGGAGCAAGAGAAACATTGGATGCATGACAACTGGATGAAAACCTATTTAAAGGGAAGAGGGGGAGAACAAGGAAAAGAGTGAAGCATAAACCAAAAGGAAGTGAAACTTCATAATCAGGAAAAGGAGAACAAGAGAAGGTGGATGTCTCAGTGTTATGCTGCACTCCTGTGGTTCTAATGCCTCAGTGCCATCTGCAGGGTTTTGTTCTTCAGGATTTGTATCTGAATGGGGTGTATATGCATTTACAAAATTCACGTGCAAGCCAGTGTACAGAATTCCCATGCAAGCCACTGTACATTCAGTTTAACTGTTGCTCCTGGCAAGCTGTGGAGGTGGCTTTCACAGCAAGCCTGTGAGCACTGCTGGTATTAGTGACTTGCTGCCCTTTCCCCTAGGTACAATATACTGCTGGGGGCTTTCTAGAGAAGAACAGAGACACCTTGCCAGCCAACGTCCATGGGCTCTTCATCAACAGCGTCACCCCCTTGCTCAGTGTGCTGTTCAAAGGCAAGTCCCTCTGGTATGATAGGGCATCCTATGTGAATCAAGGCCCACCTTGGCAAGAGTTAAGTGTGGGGATGAGGCTTGTGTGCTCTGAATGTGTTTCACAGCTGGCAGCCCCAGGGAGACTCTGGGAAGACTGCAGCCTGGAGTGGGTCTGCTGGCATATACCGAGCTGTCAGAGCTGTTTGTTCCCCCTTGGAAAGCAAGGCAGGCTATATTATCTTCCAGAGAACTGGCCACTGCTCAGATGTCTTCCCTCGGATCAGATAGACCGTCTTCTCCAGGGCCAGGGCAGAACTGTCTCCACTCGCCCTTTCTATATGCTCTGTTCTTGTCTAGAAATGAAGCTGGACAAGGCCATAGCTTCTAGCTGTTCACACTGAAAATAGTGCTGTAAAGCCACAAGCAATGAGTGTAGAGATTATCCTTTTCAAAGACATGGGGTTTTTTTCAGGTACAGCTTATTAAAAAACTCCAAGGTCATGCATTATTTCTCTCCCACCACTGCACTCCCTTTTTCCAGTTATTGATAAGCCCTCAGTCTCCAAGGCTTCTGTGAAAGTAAGCTTTTAAAGAAAAGTCAAGTGGATGCTTCCTTGGAATTTGTCTGGCTGAACACAGTGGTTCTGGTGCAGGAATTTTTATTTTTTTTTTGGTCCTGTTCAGTCCATGCCACTTTCTGGGATTTCCATGTAATTGATGAATTTAATTTCTATTCTCCGCTGTGTTTTTCAGCTCTTCTGATCAGGAGTATCTTTATCACCACTTCCACACTGTTACTGAAGATACTTAATATAGTCCCAACTCTTTGAAAGTTCATAAACAGCAGAGATAACCTGTTCTTAGATTGGTTGTCCAGTCCTGGGCAGCCAGCTCTAGGTGGCCCTGCTGAACAAAGGGTTTGCCCCAGATGACCTCCAGAGGTCCCTTCCAACCTCAACCATTCTGTGATTCTGTGATTCACATGAGAGCATTGCATCAAGGGTGTGCAAGACTGTCATTGGATCCTTCAGTAAATTCAACTTCCCTGAATTTTTCATCTTGTCACTGAATTAATTTTAAGCTGTCTGACTTTATATAACCTCCCATATTGACTGCTATAGGTGAGCTTCCCATTTATCTGTACTTTTTTCTGCATTGTTAGATGCCCATTGATGATATTTCTTTTGAAGGTTATTTAGGGTTGTTCAATAACCTGATTGCCTTGCCTTCTCAGTGACAGAAAATAGAGTTGCTTGCTTTGTGTGCTTCATATATTTGTATTTTCTTCTCCTTAGCTCTTTCCTTGTATTTCCACATGGTGAAACCTAATGCCCTTCCTGTGATTCAGTATTTGTAGGGAGACTTGTTTGTGAAGTGAGGTTTGAATGTTTAGACGTGGTTGATTGTGAGCAAAGGTACAAAATTAACTATTGTCTCTGTTCTTCCAGCCACTATCTCAAGGACGGGGACACTGATGCCTCATGTGAAAGCCAAGGTATTGCACTTCAGGTCCACAAGGCAATTGATAAATGGTGGCATAGTTACCTGATATCTATTATTTGAGAAACTGGCTGAAAATGAGAGCAGACAGAAATTGGTTGAAAATAAGAGCAGACAGCAATCTGCTTGCAACAATTTCTCCTTTGTTTTTTACCAGGTTTTCTGCTTGCTTCTGCTGATACGTTTAATTTGTCTTCCCTCCCCTGAAATCCACTCTCTGTCCTTTTTGCCATCTGCCTTCCAGCAGAGCTCTTTGGATGGCAATCAAGCATTTCTTCCAGGGATGATCTTTTGTTTGGGTCTGGTTTCAGGTCATACCAGGAGCAGACAAGTTCAATAGCACACGAAAACAGTCTGCTGGAGCTCAGTTCCGGGTAAAGTATTGCTACCCTGCAGTGCCCCTTGAGATGAGTGCGGTGATATTTTAATGAGAGCTTCCAGGCTGCTAAGCATAGTTAAAGCACCCAGCATGCAGACAAGGGTTTTTCTGGGTGCCAAGCACAGCTGATTGTGGTGGGAGTGACCCAGTTGTTACCAGAGCTTTGGAAGTTGCTGTGGGGTTGGAAAACAGTTCTCGCTGCACGCCAGGCTCTGGCAGTGCTTTGGCTTGCTGGACTGTTGATCTTTCTCTGCCCTCACCAGCATTCCCTGATGATGCTCATGGAGAGGTTGTATTCTGCCGACCCTCACTTTGTGCGCTGTATAAAGCCCAACAGCCAGAAGGAGCCAGGTGTAGTGGACAGCCAGGTGGTGCTGCAGCAGGTGAGGAAAAGCAACATCCTTTACAGGTACTTCTGCCATGTCTCAGTGGGGAGGGCAAACTCTACCAAAAGGCTGTGGAGATAGGTGGAAGCTGACTGGTCTGAGTCTCCCCTTGCAGGAGAGAGTAGTCACACTTTTTATGTATGTAATTGTTATGGGTACTTGGGGGTTTTTTTGACACAGACTGCTAGGTCCAGGTTTTGCAGTCTTGGTTCTCTCATGTTTCTTTTTCATGAATGCAATAAGACCTGCTTGTCAGGCACTAGGATTCATCTTTGCATTTCCTGCATGGGGACTGGTACAGACAGTGCTTCTTCATGAAAAATGATGCTTCCTGAAGGAGACTGTTCTCACCCATCAGCCAGGGCAACTCTGAATAGGAGCCGAGATGGGATCGCTTTGATAGGAGCTGATATGTGCTGAAATGACTGTCTTTGGATATTTTGTCAGGTCTGAAATCCAGACAGTTTAAAGAATACTGAAAATTATTAGAAGAGTTCAGAAGGCTCTGTGGCCTGTTTAATGTATATAAGAAAGGATAGGATTAAGAGGGAAGTTCATCTGTGCCTCAGAGTACGTACTTTTGTGTCCAGATTTGGAATTAAAAAGCTAATCTCTAAAGGGCAGAGGCAAGACAATACCCATGGCTGGAAGGTGAAGTTATTTCAGTCATTGGTTTTTATGGTTTCCAACTTTTAACTGAGAGTGGTTAATCATCAGAGTTACAGGATGTGGTAAATTCAGTCTTTAACCAAAGAAACATTTTCAGAAAGAAACTTTTTCATTTTGAACTAGAGATGTTTAGGGCTGAATGAAGGAATTTCTGGCTGCAAAGGAACAAACTAGTGTCCTAATAACCTCTTTCTATTTGTTTCTCTTTGTGGTGCTGCTTCAGCTCCGGTACAATGGACTGCTGGAGACAATACGTATCCGAAGAGATGGTTTCTCCTGGAGACCTTCATTTGAGGAATTTGCTGAAAGGTTTGTTAAAACCTCTGAATGTTCCTTGTTAGATATTGTTAGAGAAGCAACCCTGGTAACCAGATGTGGGCAGAGAGTGAAACTGCCTCTTCAAAGTTCACATGCCTGAGATCATGGGGTTGTTTGCTGTGAGATGCTGAGTGGGAAAGACAGTGATTTATTGTTGTTTTGCTGTGAGGGTGATATGGATCACTTCAGCACATCAAGGATGGGGCTCTTACCTAGCTGAATTGGTTTGTTTTTCACAGATATGGAATTCTTCTAGTTAAACCAGCTGTTTCCCCCACAAAAGAAAGGTAGGAACCCTTCCTTTGTTACGTGCAGTCCAGTTTGTTCTTCAGACTTTTGCTCTCAGGGTAGCATAGCAAACTGAGTAAAAGGAACAAAGTGAGGATGGGATTTTGTAGTAATGGGGAACAAAAATTCCTAGGCAAAGACAGTGTTTAAAAAACATTTGGTACAATGATGAATGAAATATTTCAATTCAATTGCTATAAAGCTGTGCTATCCCGTGGAATGAGAACTGGCTAATGTACTCAATTTAGGGAGTCACAATAATGGTCAAGGGTATCCACTGAACTCAGTATGGCAGGGGCTCAGCACAGTTGCCCAGTGCCTCTCCAAGCTTTTTCCTGATGGTCTTATGGGAGAAGAAGATAAAGACAATGCTGAATAAGCAGGCAGCACTGAATGTCTCCCAGGCTAGAAATGTTGTTTCTGGTCCAAGAATTTTTTTATGTGTACAGGCATAATATACCCTCAGCACTTTGAGAAGCTGACTGTTCTTTACACACATAAATGTCCCTCCAGCTCTGCAGTCTTACCCTGTCAGCTTTTTCCTTCCTTACATCTAGGGCAGCAACTCCCCACCTCCTCTTCTCCACTTCCCCAGTCCCTCCTTCCTGCCATGGTCAATTGCGACTGATAGTGAGAATGAAGCACGTAAAGCAGCCAGCTGAGGGTGTTTTTCCGTCTTTTAAGAAAAGGATTTGAATATTCTCCTGGAACAGTTCTTTCCTGGCAGTAGCTCCTCCAGCCTTCACAGTGCTTCCTTGAAGTTACTGACAATTCTGAATTAAGAGTTGCAAACCCAAGTGAGGTCAAGACAGAATCTCACAGATGAGAGACATGATGGTAAACAGGCAGCATGGTGTGTTTTCAGACACAAAAATCATAGGATGCATTTGAGAAAAGAATTACCGTGGATATAGATTGTGGCACAGTGGAAGGTGGCTGAGATAGAAGGAAAACCATTCTGCTTTGCTATGCGAGATATTAGCAGAAAGTGCCACTATGATTTCACAGCCTAGATTTGCAGGCAGAGGGAGGAAGCTGTCTGTGTGGTGCAGCTAGAGTACTGCTTTCAGTTCCAAGTGCTGGGGAATCTTTCCGAGTGACCCACATTTTATCACTAAAGTCTGCAAAACGAAACTGGAATTGGAAAACAGGCTTTCTCCCAGAAGTCTTGCTGTGCCGACCTTGCAACTTGAGTGCTCCAAAGAGCTTGGAAATGAAATGAGGAAAAACAGTTCTGAGAATAAAATAGGCTCTGCAGAATTGCCTCCCAAGGAGTTGAAGAAAATCTGCCTCTGGGAACCCCTTTGCTGGTGTTCCCAAATGTGATCCTAGCTGTACCTCAAAGAGCACCACAGATTGGCAGCCAGTTACTGAATGTCATCAGGTGACAGGGGGCAGAGAACGTAATGCAGAATCATTGAGGCACTTTCTCCCCCTTTATGTACCTAAAACCACTGGCTGCATGGTGTTTGCTTTGGGAGGAAAATTATTTATTTTGCTTTCTTCCTCTCTTTCAGCTGCTTGGAGATACTGCAAAGTACAGAGCTGACAGGCTGGATATGTGGGTACGTGTGGATCACTGCTGCTGGGAATGGAGGGCCTGAACTACAGAGACTTTATACATGTAGACTGTTACTTGGTTCCCTTCAGGGAGAACTTTATGACTGTAGGAAAGGCCTGTCCAAAGGATGATGGATGCAAGTTTAGATAAACAGTGTTTCTCACTGCTTCTTTCTCTCCCCACCTTCACAGGAAGTCACGACTTTTCTTTAAATATTGGCACCAGGAACAGCTGGGAAAGTATGTGGAACGACTGGAAAGAGCAGCAGTTGTCATACAGAAAGGTGAGCACTGGGGCAGGAGAGTCCCTCAACTCTGATCTCACACCGGGGCAGGGAGAAACTTTTCTCCATTCCCTGCTCCACCATTGCACCTTTGCAGGTGACAGAAAGGCAGGCCAGGTGCCATCTCCATGCCAAGGCATCGGAGTCAGAGTGCTTATTGGAGATGCCCACCTCCTCAGGGCTCATCTTCAGTCGGGGAGAGCCATCAGACAGTGTGAGCCCTGGAAAGAGAAAGCATATGTGCAGGAGAACTGAGCTGAGCAGGGCAAGCCTATGATTTGGCTGCATCCTGAGATCTGGGTAGCCATCCTCTGGAGTGAGGGCTTGTGAGCAGTGTTGAACTGAGGAGAGGGAAAAGATGAGTGAAGCAGATCTCATTCCTACTTTCAGAGACAGGCAGAAGGGGATGAAGTTTTCTTTTGGTGTGTTTTTTTTTCTTTCCTCTCCAGGTAGCATCTGCTCTGGCAGCCTGTTTCTCCAGAGCGGGCACTGTGGGCAGTTTGGTACTTCCCTCTCCACAGGCTCCCTGAGGACTGTGCAACCAGGAGGAGGCTGTCATCCTGCCTGGTCCCTCTGTTATGCTTCTCTTCTGTATGGGTTGTTGCTGAAGCATCTGAGCAGCTTCCAGCTATGCACCATACAGTATGACAAACATCAGACTGTCACATGCTGTGCCTTGTTCTCATCCATGGGGAAGATGTGTGGGTAGTGGGCAATGAGGGAGTGCGGCTTTCAGTTCGTATGCTGTAGTACCTGGTAGAGTAGGCAGGATAATGCAATGTCTGTAATGCTGCTGCTGAACCCTGTGATGACTGCTTATGGGAAAGGTTATCCTGTGGGCTGACACCAAGGAAACCCCATCTCCTGAACGGAATAGCTTTGCTTTTACTGAGTAGTTTCTGAAGGGTACCGAGGAGATAGATGGTTAACAGAGGCCCTTCTGTGAGTCTTTGTTTTTTAGCTATCCTGTGCATTGGCATTAGAGATGAGAGCTTAGATTTGTAATTTAATTTTTTTAAATTTGTTATCTGGCACCTTAGAGGGTAGAAGACAGTTCTCATGTGGTTTTGACTGCCTGCTCAAGTAGAGTCTGCATTGCTGTTCATTAACATGATTGAAGTATTGAGGGCTTTGCACTGGGTGAAAAAGTATCACCCGGTGTGCTTCCCTCCCCCAGGGAGTGACAAAAGCATAATGAGCATTTTTTTCTAACCACCACTTTTCTTTGAACAGTTTTCAGGGGATTCAGATACAGGAAGAGTTACCTAAAACTGGTGGCTGAGCAGAGAGCTCAGGCACAGAGGCTACAGGAGGAGGCAGAGAGAGAAAGAAGACAGCAGCTGGCAGTGGAAGCAGAGGCTCAGAGTAAGTTGTTCCCACTCCCACTGCCCCTGTGTGTGGCCACTTGTGTGATGAACACCTTGAAGTGCTGTAAGCTCCAGGTGATGATGACCTGTCCTCAGCTCTCCTGGGGCTGGGGGTTCCACCGATATGGTGGGCAGGGAGGTGCTGACATTTCTGCCATTTGAAAGAGTGGGTTTCTCTGTGGGGAGCCAAAACAGCATGGTGAAGGTCATTTGCCTGGCTGTGTTGGGAGGGGTGCCAAGCTGTGTCTTTCCCACAAACTCCGTGCAGCAGAGCCTGTCCTTGTCTCAGGCATGTGGAGGATGGATCTCATGGACCTTGGATGCTAGTTTTCATCTACTTCTTTCCTCTTCTTGCAGAAAGAATGTCCTTTCCAGTCCCCATGCCACGAAAGAGGCACCCTCGGCCTTCTCCCAAACCTCCTGATAAGCCACCAGTGCCACGGCCACGGAGCAAACTAACAGAGGTAGCGATATTGGCTCTGCTTGGGGCCCCTTAGCCAGATGTGCTGGTTCCCTGCTCCTTCCACCTTGTGCATGCACACATTCTGCTGCATGTGGTCCCAGGAGAATGTTGTCATACTTGTTATGGAGAAGTGAGAGAGTCCTTTCCTATTGTGGTTAGTTAAAAAAGCGTGGTCAGGACCTTTGAGGAACTGAAAGCAGTGTTTGATAGTTTGTGACTGATCTTAAGGAACTCAGGATGGGATCATTACCTAAGTGATCCCTTTAGAGGTCCCCTGCCTTTGACCTTGCTTTCATGCCCACTTTCCCCCTCTCCCCACTTTCAGTCCACTCCTTTTGATAACTTCTTGGACCGTTCTGCACCTCACCCTGTTCTGGGGACAAAGAAACAGGCTGGAGAAGAGGCAAAAATGAGGAAATGCAAGAGAGGAGCAAGTCTCCGCTGGTTCAAAGAGACGCAGGCTGAGAAGGTCATGCAGGATGATGGGGCCTTTCCAAGCTGGCTGCATGGGATGATCAGCCGGAGGTGAGTATGCTGGACATAGTGGCTGCAGGTTGGACTGTGGCAGGCAGGCAGAAGCTGCTGTGTCCTTAGGAGGCTGGATTTGTCAGGATTTGCCTCCTTAAGGAATGGGAGTGACCTGTGTAACCTTTCACTTTTAGGCTGTGAGCTTCAAACCCTTAGGGGGAAGCTTGGAGCTCCCTGTCACAGGATGCAAATGCTGAAACTATACATGGGTCCAGGAAAGACTGTGGAAACTCAGAGGAAATACGTCCACTGTGGGTTCCTAAATACAGATCCTGTGCAGGGCAGGGAGGCTTGGAAAGGGCTTGGAGAGGAAATACACACATGCACGTACCCTGTTGTGGACTGTTTGCAGGACATGATATGGAATGAAGATGGACTTTTGGTCAGACTGATCATGACTGTTCTTATATCTCTCAGTTTAGGTCAGGAGGAGACCTCAGTTTACAGCAGGAAAATATGGAATTCAGTGTACATTTATTATTTTAAAATGTATTAAGAGGGCCTTTAGTGAGTACCCAATAGCAAGATTCCCCCAAAGCCCCCAGATACAGGAGAAGGAAGAGTTTTTGTTAATACCTCTGCCTATGTAAGAAGGGTGCAGTGTAGGTGGAATTTACATCCCTTTAAGCTGGGAGAGACAGCCACAAAGCCCTACTTTATTATGGAGTTGTTTATGAGCCTGTGAACTCCCAAGATTTTTGGGGAAAACCTTTATTTAAATGCTTGAAATTTTGCTACTGGGTATGCCTCACGCTTCATTCTCTTGACTGAGCCAAGCATTACTTTCCAAGCAGTGTGATAACTGGAGAAATGCTGATTATGCCAGTAATCAGACATGAGCAAGACAGTGGGGTTAGCAGGTAGACATCAGAATTTCTGGCTATAGTCTCCCCTGTGTGCAAATTAATCTATGGTGCTGCATGCTTGCTAACTGCCAGCGTTCCTTATTTGGTGGGACTTTTGCGTGGGCATTGCTGTCAAGCGTGCCTGTCATTTGAACAGCCTTATCATCTTGCTCCAGTTTGTAACTTTTTTTCTGTTAAAGCTGCAAGTCTCCTTCAGTCTTATTAGATCTCAAGATCCTGGATTTTGTCAGCTTATCAGTGTGAACATTACTCAGAGACATTATAGAGCATGTTAGCTTAGTAAAGGGCATTGCACTAGCTGACAGCTCCCTGGTAGCTGCATTTTTTTTCTTAAGATAATTATCAAGGTCCCCACCTGCATTAATGCTTTTGTCCACAGATCCAAGAATGCAGGAGAGGAACTAGCACCTGGAAGAAAAAACTGTCTGAATTCAAATATAGGCTAGCCATGAGCACTTCACAATGAAGGGCATAGCAGATCCTTCCCAAAGACACTGAAGATTAGACACTTTGTAAGTGGTGCTTCCTGTTGTTGGATTTAAGTCTCCATACAGCAGTGTAAACTCAGCATCATTTAACAGCAGCCAGAGCAATCCCAAACTGCACTGGTGATTTGCAGTCCCCTTTATTCTGGAGCAAGGCACATGACAAGCACAAAGCAGTGCTTTGTCTGTTGGGCAGAGAGGGGGAAGACGTCCTTCCAGCAGGAAGTTTAGAGAGCCAGAGTGGTGTAATCCAAGTTGGTGTTTTTCCAAGCCATTGGGCTTACCTTGTGCTGAGCACCACTACCCCACAGCAGCATCCTGACTTCTTCTCTCCTGACTTCTCTCCTGACTTCTTCTTCCTGGAGTGTAGGAAATGCACATGTGCACAGCCTTCTCATCTCGGTCATGCTTTGTAAATGTGCTCTGTGCTGGAAGGTAGCTGTTGCTATTGCACTAGTCAGACTGCTGGAGCAGCTTTGGAGCAGCCATGCTTGGAGAGGCTTTGGCTGAGAGTGTTGTGCCGCCTCAGCCTGCTAATGCCTCCTTGCACCAGCAAGCCTGAGTGAGGAAACCTGTAGCTAGGAACATGTGGGGCAGATGCTGGCCTTCCTGTGGACTGGGAGCACCACCATTGTAGCACATGAGACAGGATGGAATCCCTGCACAGAGGCAGCTGCTCACTGTCTGCTGAAAAACTTTCCTGTTTCCAGGGAAGCTGAAAACTTGCTGATGGACGAGCCTTTGGGTTGCTTCCTTGTTCGGATCAGCCAGAGCCAACCGGGCTATACCTTATCATACAGGTAAGTAATAAGCCTTCCAGAGAAGGCTCAGGGGAGACCTTATTGCTCTCTACAACTACCTGAAAGGAGGTTGTAGTGAGATGGTGTCAGTCTTTTCTCCTATGTAACAAGCAACAAGACAAGAGGAAATAGTCTCAAGTTGTGCCAGGGGAGGTCTAGATTGAATATAAGGAAAAATTTCTTCACTGAAAGGGTTATCAAGCATTAGAACAGGCTGCCCAAGGAAGTAGTGGAGTCACTATCCCTGAAGGTATTTAAAAGATGTGTAGATGTGGCACTCAGGGACGTGGTTTAGTGGTGGACTTGGCAGTGCTAGGTTAACAGTTGGACTCGATGATCTTAAAGGTCTTTTCCAACCTAAAGGCTTCTATGATTCTATGAAACTGAGCCATGCACGGCTGGAGAAGTTAACCTCCTCCACAGAGGAGTCCAGTGAGGACGATGCTCAGCCTTTCCTATTGTGGGTGCATCAGACAGTTTGGAGTAGCAGTTGGGACACAGTGGAGTCTGTCTCCTTGCCCAAAACTAGATCTGTTTGTGGGTGGAGTGCTGTGGCTCCAAGGATGCAGGTCCTGCTTAGGCTGTACTATATGGCTGAGTGGGCATACCAGGTTGGAAGGAGCAGTGACTGAAGCAGAGGAGTCTAGAAGACGGCCTGAGGAGAGGCAGTCAGAGTGCTGCAAGGGCATGGTCTTTGCACAGCCTCAGGCAAGGGGTAGGACAGAGTTTTAATGTGGACAACAGGCATGGGAGGCAATAGAGTCTGTGGGGATTTGGATCTGGCTGCTGGGGTTCTCCTGTCACTGACTTTGGGGAAACTGATGCTCCTCCAGCACCTACTAGCACAGCGTGTGACACACCAGCATGGTGCATCTCCTGCATCTTTTTAATATTTGTTACTGTGGCTCCTGATCACATCTGGCCTCTTAAGGCAACAAGTGCAGAAAGCAATGACTGGGTCCTGGAGAGATGTTGCCATGACTATTTCTCTCTGTCCATGTCCCCAGGGGCGAAGGCCGCTGCAGACACTACATGATCCAGGTGCAGCCCAATGCACGCTATGTCATCCTGGGGGAAGACCAGGCTCACGCCTCGCTCACTGAACTGGTTCAGTATCACCAGGCTGTGGGCATCCAGCCCTTCATGGAAAAACTGACTGTTCCCTGTGGGCAGGTGAGTGTTGAGGATCCTCAGCCAGAAGAGGGGATGGGGCATGGGCTGTGCCCTGAGCAGATAAAGTCACTGCGGCAGCTTCTCTCTTTTGTGTTCCCACTGGGGGCGTCCCATTCTGGCCAAGCAGCTCGGCCTCTTCTGCGTGCACTGGGAAGCACTACTAGCTGGGCACCGGGGAGTCCTGGGGTGGGGGAGAGGCCCTGGTGGGTGGATGACACCCCCCTGCCCCCTGAATGTCAGCAGTGGGCACAGCTGGGTATTCCTCTTTGTTGTGCTGTTTGGGATGTGTGGAGGGTCTGCAAGCCACTGCTGAATCCACTCTTCCCTCCCTCAGAAAAGTAATGAGATTTTGGATTGCAAAGATCTGGAGTGCCTCACACTGGATCTGCCAGCAGCCATGAGGGAGGCCCCTCCGGAGGAGCAGACCAGCCCCTCCGGGCCTTCCACCAGCAGATCTGCTCTGCAGGCAAGAGCCGCCGCAGCTCTCAGACACATGTGGTCCGGGAGGACCAAGAATTTCGCAGACCAACAGAGCCTGGACAAGAGTAGGACAAAGCCAAGCTCAGGCAAGAAGAGAGCCTTCCCTCGCCTCCACTCCTCCATACGCCTGGCGATGCAGGAAATCCAGCAGGTGAGCTGGGGCATATCCTCTGCCAAGTCTTGCCAGCCACAGCCACTCTAGGGCACGTGGAGCTGCCCTACCCAGGGGCAGGAGAGAGGAGGCTTCCACAAGTAGTGCTCGGTTTCCTAGCTCCTGGGTCACAGGTTTTATCTGGTGGTCTTGGGATCAAGACTGGGTTCGTTGGAAATGCTGGGCTGGGGGCAAACCTGGGAGAGGCTCACTGAGATGCCCAAAGAAAAGCCCACAATAGAAGGGGCTGTGATGTGGCCAGCATCCCAATCACTGCTCCCCTAATGCTGTCTCTGCTTCTCACTGCAGTTATCTTCCGCTCCCTTGAACGCTTCTGTACGGAGCTGCTGTCAGTCTCTCAGCACTGATGATGTAAATCCCAAGTGATACGGTAAGAAGAGACAGCACACAGGAGGGCACACAGCAATTGCAGCTTCCCCAGGGAATGGAGGAGCAAAGGGGCTCTTCCATTTGTGCTCCACCTGGAGCATCTCTTGGCCACCAACTACCTAGAAATAGAGCAGGAAAAACAGAGGGCAGTGGCTGGCTTCTGTTTCAGGACTGCAAAGAGACCAGGAAAAATGGGAAAAATCAACATAAGGTTGGGTTCCCAGCACCTGTGGCACACAGTGTGCTTGCAGTTCAGTAACAAGGCTGCTGGAGGGAGCTCACAGTTTGTTAGAGGCCTGGGTCTGGAAGGACAAGTACTATCAGAAAGCACATCTGCATGCTACAATAGTCAGCTGCAGTGGCTTAATGCTGCGGAGGGAGGTATGTATCAGAAGTGGGTGCTGGGCAGAGCACCCTAGTGGGTAGCAGAGGCAATAAGCCCAAGGCAAGGCTGAGAACATAAGAAAAGGCGGGGGTCTCTGAGGACTTTAAACAGGGTCTCAGCAGCTGGCAACACAACTGATTACTGAGGCTGTAATATACGGGGTTATAAGAGTGTATGGAGTGGGCCAGGAAGGGCCTTCTGACACAGCTGGCTATGCCCATTGCATTAATTGTCTGAAGCATCTAGTGGATATGCAGCTCCCCTGTGCAGCCAGTGGGTAAATCCCTGTCCCGTTCAGTTGCTGAAGTCAGGAGGAAGCAGTAGTGGTGCTGTTGTACACTTCTGGAAAAATCTGGATTTGTGTCAGCTGGGAGTGGAGAGGGATCAGAAGACCAAGCTGTTGGCTGCAGATCCACTGCAGGGCTTGCAGCCTTGCGCCAAGATTGCTGAGTTCCCTGTGTGGTTCCACTCCCAGGAATTCATGTTGGAGCAAAGCTTTTTAGCTGGGGCCTGTTTTGTCTTCCTCTTTATGGTTGAGAAAATCCTCTCCCTGAAGTGTTTGACTCAATTGCTTCATTCCTGTATGTGGGTATTGATGTACCCAGGGGATGCTCCTTATGTCTGAGGTTAGGCAGAAGACAGACAAAACATGTGGGATCTGCATAGATAAGTGCAGGCGTGTTGTACTGGGATTGCTGAATGGAGCCTTCCTTTTACGTCCTCCACTGAGTTGTGTTTCTTGACTTCTCTGCAGGTTGAAGTGGCTCAGCCCTATCTTCCAGTGCTGCTGGGCCTTGCCTAACTTGGTGAACATATCCAGACATACAACAGCCTTTTTTCTTTTTTTTTTCTTTTTTTTTCTTTTTTTTTTTTTCCTTTTTGTTTTTACTGCACCCACTGGCCATGTGCCTTTAGACAGGACTGCTGCAGAAATTAACTTACATCAGCACTCAGCTGGTCTCAGTGGCTGAGACTGCAGTATCTGGACCAGTCCCATCCTGGCAGAGGGGAGAGGATGGGAACAGTCACACTCTGCACAGACCCCTCAGTGCCTGACAGTCTGTGTGTCAATACTTCAATGTGCCTGGGGACCCCTCACTTTGCACTGTTAATAGTCACAAACTGGATATCTCCCACCAACCTGTTCTGTCACAGATACCTGTACTCATTTCCTACCTCTTTTTCAAGTCCTCTGTCTCTGTTTTAGTCCTGTGATTCCACTAGTCTGGATGCCAAGGGACGCTGGGCTTGGGAACTAAGGAATGAACGTGGTGTGTGCTTTTTGTTGAGTGCAGGAGCACTTGAACAGGAGCTGAGACAAGGGGTAGGAAAATCTTTCTGCAGAGGGAATTTCCTGCCCTTGCATCAGTGTGCTGGCATGCTGCTCCACACTTCTTAGCCAGAGCTGGAGTCAGGGAATCATTGGTGAAACCCTCTTGTTCATCCTGGTTGAAATCACTACAAGTCTGGGTGCAACAATATCCTGCTTTAGACTGAGGGTAGAGGGCTTGCAACATATGGGACTGTGCTACTTGTTACGTCTTTTCCACCCTTTAAGATAAATCTCTTCTAAATTAAATTCTTTGTACAAGGAGAAACTCAGCGTTTTCTTTGTTTCTGTTACCTGCAGTCAGTTCAGCCGTGGACTGCAAATGGAGGAGAACGGCTAACGCCTCTGAGGGTAGACACAGGATAATGCAAAGTGGCTCAGTGCAGAAGCTGAAGGCTTATGGGTCAGTAATCCTGGTGTACAACTGCCACTTGTAACAGTGCTCTCCTCCCATGCCAACATCATTTCCCCTGTGTATGCTGTGGGCGAGACCTCCTTTTTGCAGCCTGTGCTGAGCTCCCTCTGGCTCAGTGCTTCCCTGGCAGATGCCTCTGCACCGGAGGACAGCCACACTACCCACCCCACTTCACCCCTCCCTGGGAGGCACGAGTGTGGCTGAGTCCAGGCTGCATAGGCTAGTGCCATGGCGAGAGAAGCTCAATGTGATCCAGCATGCTTGTGGCAGTGTCTTAGTGCTGCCTTTAACCATGGGACTGTTTCTCTTTCCTCCCCTGTGCTCTCTGCAGCAGTAGTGCTGAGTTGTGCTGCATTATAAGGCAGCACTGCTGGGCACCTGACAGGGAAGCGGTGGTTGTTTCAGCCTGATGTCCTGGCTCTCCCCAGCACTGCCTTGCAGCATTAACCCGCCTTTTCTCTTCCTCATGCTGGGGTTTGGCAGCTGCTTTGAGGCTGTTCAGGACAGAACCATTCCAGGCAGTCAGAGGCTGCTGTTTGCAGAGTCTTCCTGGCTAAGCCCAAGAGCATTTTGCTGGGCAACCTTGGCCTCTGTGCCAATGTTCTCCTTGGCTTCCTCCACCACTGGGCAGCTGGAAAGCCTGCCTTCTGGGTAGCATGTAGAACTGCTTCATGGCCAAAACATTTCTAAGAACTTAGCAATGCACAGAACTGAGACATGTATGAGAAATGCATTTCAGTAACAGAGCTGCTCTATAACTCTTCCCTATGCCACAGAGCATAGTGGAAGCCTAGGGCTAAGGTGCAGCTGCAAACCACTGTTCACTCCTGTAGCCTGGCAGGGATAATGCTGAACGAAGGAGGGTGGTGAAGAACTTTCCCTCAGCAGCTCTCTCCAGTACCTTCTGGGTGCTGCTGCAGGTACAGCTCGCAAGTGGTGCTGGGGGGAAATGACTACAGAGGAGGGTCAGGACACTTCTCTGGTGGGTATGCATGGCACATCTCCTGGTGAGCTTCCCAAAACCAGAGCAGATCAATCACAGATATCTTTTGCCCCTGATTCAGTGGGTGGGAAGTAGAATGGCAATGTGAGCAGCCAGGAACCTGGCACAAATGGGGGCAGCACACCTGGGCTGGCATGTCAGGTTTCTTCCACATCTGCTACTTCTGCTTTTTCTGTGATATGGCAAGAAGAAACCAAGGGAAGAGAAGGGTGAGAAGCTGCTTGGCTAAGGAGGTTATGCAGCACTGGAGGCACTGGCATGACTTCTGCAAGGCTGCAGTTTGCAGCAGC
Organism: Buteo buteo; assembly: GCF_964188355.1. Classification (NCBI taxonomy): domain Eukaryota; kingdom Metazoa; phylum Chordata; class Aves; order Accipitriformes; family Accipitridae; genus Buteo; species Buteo buteo. Next base: position 12,073,205 of record NC_134204.1, on the reverse strand, counting down.
TTCAGCAAACACTTAATGCTCTGCCTATACACAAGGTCTAGCCAAGCTTCTGGAGAGCAGTCTGGCTAGTGCTGGGCTGTCGTGGGGAGAAATGTGTGCCAGCAATGGGGAAAAGCTGAGAGAAGAGCTGGGAATGCAGTGGGCTGCTGAAGAATAAAATGCAGATTTGACATCTCTAGTGTGGTCTTTGCCTGTATGCTTCCAGCTCGTGGCCAAAGTCAGGCACTTGAGCTTCAGCTCTGTGGGAGAGCATGAGTTATGCTAAGGATTTCTGTCATCTTCTGCCTGAAGGTGATCTTATCCACTGAAGAGGAGCAGCTACACAAGCAGCCCTAGATCATTTCCTATGGCAGCAGCTTGCCTTGTGGCACTCGGAAAGTTATGTCTTAGAAAAAGCAAAGATCAAATTGTGTAAGCCAAAGTGGGAAGGCCGTTCATGTTATATCATGTTACAGTTCAGCTGGCGTGCAATGAACTGAATGGGATGTACTCACATAAAAGGCAAATACCAGGCTGTATCAGGCTGTGTGAGTAGGGGCAGCACCCAGAAGAAGGTCTGACAGCCCACAGATCCCGAGCACTGCGTTTCATGCCCCATGGCGCTTCAGCTGAGGTCAGAGAGGAAGGCTAGGAAGAGAAGCCAGGGCGTGGGGGCCTGGGCAGACCCAGCACCCAGGAAGGTAGGAAGAGCAGCGAGAAGGGTCTGCAATCCACAGGAGCAAGAACTAGAAGTGCTAAAGGGAACCTCTGGGTTTGAGGCTTGGGAGGAATTTTATATCATAATCTGTGCCGCCTTAATCATCGTGTCCCCCCCCCCGACTCCATCCCTACAGTTGGTGCTTCAGTGCATCTTTTAGAGAACTTCCCTAACCTGCCTTCCTGTTTTTGCAGAAGGGTTTTGCTTCCCTTTCTTACCTCCCTCCGTGCTTTACATCTGAACAATCTTGGCTGCAAACGTTTTAGCTAAACACCTCTAGGCTAACACCTACTCCAGATCAGTCTCATTCTGTCCAAACTAAAGCTCTGGCTTGCCTTTGGCCCTGGAGGTATCTGGCCAGCAACTCCCCATCAGGCTGGCTAAACCAGAAATTTTTGTTCTTCTCTCCTTCCATTCTCAACCCTTCTTGTTCCCCCTTTTCCCAGCTCTGTTTTTTCCTCTCCTCAGTCTGGCTATCATCTTTGATATAGACTTGAGGTTTAGGAAGGTGAACCTGTGACCCAAGGCTCTTAAACTCTTTCCACAAATCTGGCAGCCCTCATGTTGTTTGCTTTCTTCCTGGGCAATGCTATGGTGTATGTTGACATGTTTCCTTCCCCAGATATGTTTTAAAGACCTATTTGGCCCTCAGCCTGGACAAGGCTCTCCACACGGCTCTTAGCCTCACTCCAGCCTATGTCAAGTGACTGTGGAGTGTTGTAACAGCATCTCTGAGATACAGTCTTTCCTATCATCTGGTTAGCTTCATTGTCCACACCAAATACTTGCATGGTCTGCCGTTCCTTTGCAGCAACATTTAGGACAGGCTACTTGACCAGGGCTTTGCTTATCAACTTGCTCCTCCTGGTGCATCACAAGAGCATAGAAACGGCTGTCTGAGATGAAGCACAGGATCCTGGTCATGAAGGTGGCCAGTGCGGTATGCTTAGAGCAGATTGAAGAGCAATGTAGGCATAAAGCCATGCTTCATCTGCTACGTGTTTTGAGCAATACTCAGTTTAATCTTACCTGACCAAAGTATCCTTCTGTCTAGCTGTCCTTGCTGGGTTGCTATTACAGAAAAGCGTCTGATTGCTTTTGATCCATTCTAGATTATTTTGCCTCTGTAGCAACCCTAGGCAATTAATTCCTCAGACTTATGATACATAGCGAAGTACTTAAATTTGTTTGGTTTTTAACCTGCTATGTTGTTATTTAATCAACATGCCCTTGTTTCTATACTATAAAACATCACAAGTAATTGTTTCCAAAACACCTCACTCACTGCAAATGATTTTATATACATCAGCTTCTCTCCTTTGACTGTCTTTTCTGTCCTATGCATTTGATTTCCCTTTCCCCCTTTTTTGCCTCTTCTTAATTCTTCTGTATCTTCTCTGAAAGGGAAGGGAAAAAACACAGAGCTGACCTCCAGGCCACTTCCCTGAATGGGAATAAGTGGTCTGAACTCTCTCTTTGTGCAGGTGGAGCTTCTCCTTGTAAATAACATCTACCAACACTGACTTCAGTTTGTCATTTTATCATCCAGCTGTTCATTGTGAGATCTTTCTTGAACTCTGCAGTGAGTGCTCATTTTCACTACACTGCATATCTCAAGCCTCACCAGCAAACTTTGTCCCATCACTGCTCACACCCTTTCCCAGACCATTTATGAATACAGCAAAAATCACAAGCCCTAGCACAGATCCTGGTGGGACAGCACTGGTATGTTCCTCCATCTTAAACACTGACCGTTTTCCATTCACTATCTTCTGCCTTTTTATTAACCATGGGAATAAACATGTTATGGAGAAGAGCAGCTAAGGACACTTGGTATGGGACTTGGTTGAAAGTGTTTTGGGCATCCAAGTACATCCACCTATCCAGCCACATCCATGAAACAGAATTCCTCACTCCTTTAAGGAGTGAGACATTACTTCCTTCTGCTAGAGTGGGGTTGTTTCTTCCCCTTTAATCCCATTTCTCTACATGCCCAGGGATGCTATTCCTAACTCCCAGTGTGGAACTCAGGTTCACAAGTCATAGGTCCCCAGATTTACCCAATGCTCTTAAAAAAACAAAAGCCCAACCCTGGCATCTCATTTGCCTCGTGTCATTCCTCTGGTTTCAGGCTGAATTAAGCAACAGGTCACACGTCCGATAGCAGCTGAGAAATCTGTGTTGGGGTTCCTCCAGAGCTCCTGGATAAATGCCATCTGTGTCATTTACTGTTTGTGTTACAAATTTGTTTTGAAACGTACCCTGTTGATTCTTTCACTTGATGCAGGTTGCTTCATTCATCCCTGCAGAAGGAGATTGCAGTATGGGAATTTCTCTTTGTTCCTTGCTGGTGTGAGTAACTCATTGTGCTCTTCTGCTGGGCCTCTGTCTTCTCTGAATGGTCTTTCACACCTCTGTTATTTGTTCACTCTATGGCAGGCTTTCAGTGTAAAAATGTTTTTGTTTTGGGGTGGTTTAGTGGGTTGGGTTTTTTTTTAGTTTTTCAGCTTATCACTCTAACAGACTCTGTTATGGTTTTCTATTTAATTCATTGTGGTTACTCTCCTTCAGAGAATTGCAGGAGGTTTTGAGATATGACAAAGGGTGCACCGTCTCTTCCAATATGTCTCATTTATCCTTTTGCATGTTAATTTTGTTCTTCAGAATTTGGAGTTCTCTGGAAACCAACTAGAAAATCACATCCTATTAGCCACCTTTCTACCTGTTGCAGCCAGCTTCACATGGGAGGTTACACACCACTTAAGATTTCAGCAGTTTCACTTTGAGCTCCTTTAGAGCCGCTTTGGAGGAGGTTGGGACATGAAGCATGCAAAGAAGGTGCAGGATTAAAGCCCAAGTAGCACCATGGATCTGAGTCCAGCAGCACAGTTATGGCAGCCTTTAGCCCCTTCTGCAGTGCATTCACGCTTGAATGAAGGTCTGGGCAGTTACTGACCCTGCTCTCATTGTGTTTTGGGATGCTGCTGACTACAGGGGCATGTTTGCAGCAAGGTCCCTGGAGGAAGCACAGTGTTTCTGAGGCTCACAGCTGCTCTGGACAGGGCAGGCCAGGCTGGAGGGTTTTCAGCTCATTTTTTTGGTCTGTGCATCAAGCTTGCCATGTCTAGGGTCAGCTCTCAGCATCACAGATCCTGGCAGTTAACAGCCAGGGGAACCCCTGGTGCACCACAGATTTTGTTCCCAAAGCTGTGCTTGGCTTCCAGTCAAGCAAAAACATTTGGCAAATTAGGATGTTGGAAAATTAGGAAGAAAAAACACTTCACAGCATCAGGAGACCTAGTAGAGTATTTTAAAGGGTTTCTCCTGCCCTGCTGCTTTTGTGCCTTGGATGTATCCGCCAGCAATTGAGCTGTGCTGCGCCTGGTGTAGCGGGCATCAGCACGGCTGCTGAGTCTTTGCCAAAGGCATCATATCACCCAAATATTGTCTGGGCTGGAATGACAGCACCACACAGCAAGGGCCTGCTGAGCTGAGGCTGCACCAGCCTCCCCCCGCTGCATGCACTGTGCTGGGAAGAGAGTGGGGGGAAAGCGGCAAGTACTGCGGGAGCTCTGCACAGCCCAAGGACAGCGTGGTGGTTCCCCTGGAGGAACTGAGCCCATGACACCATGCAGATCCCAGTTAGGAGTAGGCAGTTATCACTCTATTTTAAGGCCGCATGGGGAGTGACGGGGAACAGATTGCAATCCCAGTGCCTTAGGTAACGGCAAGTATTTGCCAGCACAACGACACAGAAATGCTTCTGTGGAAGCCAGCCTGGATCAGGCATCGTCACCCCTGATCCAGAGCTACTGTGCCTAACGAGAGCTGTCACAGGGACAGGTGACATTATAGTGGGGGTCTGCTACAGGCCACCTGACCAGGAAGACCGAGCGGATGAGGCTCTCTACAGACAGACAGGAGCTGTCTCATGTTCACAAGCCCTGGTCCTCATGGGGGACTTCAACCACCCTAATATCTGTTGGAGGGACAACACAGCAGGGCATAAGCAATCCGGGAGGTTCCTGGAATGCGTTCATGATAACCTCTTTCTCCAAGTGACAGAGGAGCCAACAAGGAGAGGTGCTATGCTGGACCTTGTTCTCACCAAGGAGGGACTGGTGGGGAATGTGAAGCTCAAGGGCAGCCTTGGTTGCAGTGACCATGAAATGGTGGAGTTCAAGATCCTCAGGGCAGTGAGGAGGGTGCACAGCAAGCTCACTACCCTGGACTTCAGGAGAGCAGACTTTGGCCTCTTCAGGGATCTGCCTGGTAGAATACCATGGGATACAGCCCTGGAGGGAAGAGGGGCCCAAGAAAGCTAGTTAATACTCAAGGGTCACCTCCTCCAAGCTCAGAAGTGATGCATCCCAACAAAGAGGAAGGCAGGCAAAAACGCCAGGAGGCCTGCGTGGATGAACAAGGAGCTCCTGGACAAACTCAAACACAAAAAGGAGGCCTACACAGGGTGGAAGCAAGGACAGGTAGCCTGGAAGGAATACAGAGAAATTGTCTGAGCAGCCAGGGATTGGGTTAGGAAAGCCAAAGCCCTGATAAAATTAAATCTGGCCAGGGATGTCAAGGGCAACAAGAAAAGCTTCTATAAAAGGAAAACTAGGGAAAATGTGGGCCCTCTCTAGAAGGAAACAGGAGACCTCTTACCCAGGTTATGGAGAAGGCTGAGGTACTCAACGAGTTTTTTGCTTCAGTCTTCACCAGCAAGTGCTCTGGCCACACTGCCCAAGTCACAGAAGGCAAAGGCAGGGACTGGGAGAATGAAGAACCACCGACTGTAGGAGAAGATCAGGTTTAAGACCATCTAAGGAACCTGAAGGTGCACAAGTCCATGGGACCTGATGAGATGCATCTGTGGGTCCTGAGAGAACTGGCGGGTGAAGTGCCTAAGCCGCTATTCATCATATTTGAGAAGTCATGGCAGTCCAGGGAAGTTGCCACTGATTGGAAAAGGGAAAACATAACCCTCACTTTTAAAAAGGGAAAAAAGGAAGACCTGGGGAACTACAGGCCAGTCAGTCTCACCTCTGTGCCTGGTGAGACCATGGAGCAGACCCTCCTGGAAACTATGCTAAGGCACATGGAAAATAAGGAGGTCATTGGTGACAGCCAACATGGCTTCACTAAGGGCAAATCATGCCTGACATATTTGGTGGCCTTCTATGATGGGGCTACAGCATTGGTGGATAAGGGAAGAGCAACTGACATCATCTACCTGGACTTGTGCAAAGCGTTTGACACTGTCCCATATGACATCCATGTCTCTAAATTAGAGAGAGACATGGATTTGATGGATGGACCACTTGGTGGATAAGGAATCGGCCAGATGGTCGCACTCAAAGAGTTGCAGTCAATGGCTCAATGTCCAAGTGGAGATCAGCGACAAGTGGCGTCCCACAGGGGTCGGTATTGGGACCAGGACGGTTTAACATCTTTGTTGGCAACATGGACAGTGGGATTGAGTGCACCCTCAGCAAGTTTGCCAACAACACCAAGCTGTGTGGTGCGGTCAACACACTGGAGGGAAGGGCTGCCATCCAGAGGGACCTTGACAGGCTTGAGAGGTGGGACCGTGCGAACCTCAGGAAGTTCAGCAAGGCCAAGTGCAAGGTCCTGCACATGGGTCAGGGTGATCCCAAGCAGGGCAGAGAATGGATTGAGACCAGCCCTGAGGAGAAGGACTTGGGGGTATCAGTGGATGAAAAACTTAATACAAGCCAGCAGTGTGCGCTCGCAGGCCAGAAAGCAACTGTATCCTGGGCTGCATCAAAAGAAGCATGGCCAGCAGGTCAAGGGAGGTGATTCTGCCCCTTTACTCCACTCTCGTGAGACCCCACCTGGAGTACTGTGTTCAGCTCTGGGGGCCCCAATATAAGAAGGACATGGACTTGCTTGAGTAGGTGCAGAGGAGGGCCATGAAGATGACTGGAGGGGCTGGGGCACCTCCCCTCTGAAGACAGGCTGAGAGAGTTGAGGTTGTTTAGCTTGGAGAAGAGAAGGCTCCAGGCAGACCTTATAGCGGCCTTCCAGTACTTAAAGGGGGCCTACAGGAAAGGTGGGGAGGGACTCTTCGACAGGGAGTGTAGGGATAGGACAAGGGGTAATTATTTCAAACTGAAAGAAGGTAGATCTAGATTACATACTGGGAAAAAAATTCTTCACTGTGAGGGTGGTGAGGCACTGGAACAGGTTGCCCAGAGAAGTTGTGGATGTCCCCTCCCTGGAAGTGTTCAAGGCCAGGCTGGATGGGGCTTTGAGCAACCTGGTCTAGCAGAAGGTGTCCCTGCCCATGGCAGGAGGGTTGGAACCAGATGATCTTTAAGCTCCCTTCCAACCCAAACCATTCTATGATTCTATGAGCTGTTTCCTGCAGAGCTGCTTTTATGTGTCCACTGTGCTGCCTAATGCTGAAGCTGGTGGGGGGATGTTATTATGGGTGCTGTGCTGGCTCCAAGCCAGCTCTGCACCACGCTGCTTACATCAGCCAGTAGTGTGGGGCACCACGTGGCCTCTGCACAGAGCTGCACAGCTGTCTTGGTGCATAATCCCCAGTGTTTTGAGATGGAACTACTCAGCTCTTGTAAAAAGAGCTTTTTCTAGCCTGGAAAGCAAACTATAAAGATGTTTACTGTGTCTTGGCTATGGATGGAGCCACCTCTGAGTCTTCACATCCGCAGCAGGGTTAATCTACAAACTGTCCTCAAACAAGGGAGAGTTGGAGTTTTGGAGGGGACTTTGTATTTGAGATAGTGCTGCAAAACATGACCCTGTGCCAGAGCCAACAACATTCAGTAAGGTTTGCCTTTAGCTTTCAGTTGCAGTTCTGTTCTGGTTTCATTCAAATTGAGGTGCTTCTTTTCTGGTTCTTGGTAACTAAATGCAGGACATCTAGCTCTAGTTCCACTTCTCCATAACTAAGTTTTTCATTCCTCTGTAACCTGTCTCAGAGAAAGAAGAAAGGAAAGTTCCCTGGAAGCATCTGATTTCTCTGAAGAAGCCTTGTAGGACATGGGGAGTGACATGTTTGTGCCAAGGGCTCCAAGAAGAGGTGCCATTTTTTCTCAAGACCGGTGCAATCAGCCTGTCTAGTGCATGCATGCTTTAGGTCTGTAGCTCCTGCGACCTGCTGCAAACACAGGCCATTCCTCTGGTTCTGGGGTGAAGGAAACTTGGCCGCTTTTCAGCCAGATGGCTAACGGCTGGGACAGGGGACGGCAGTGCTAACACTGCATCAAAGGCTTAATGAATTCCAAAATCATGTGCTCCACGTGACAGCACTAATGCTCCCCTTCAGCGGCTCATTTGGGATTCAGTTAAAAACACATTTGTCTGACAAGTTCCCAGACCTCGTTACTGCTCTTTTGATCCTGTTATCCCCTCGTGGTTCTGCTGCAGCAAGAGCGGGAGGCCAGGGTCGGGTCTCCGCTGGGCTGAGGGCTCAATGGGCCCCACAGCTGTCCCGGGGCATTAGCCTGGCACTGCGCAGCAGAGCAAGGAGAGCAATGCCACCGAGGCTGCCCTGCCGACAAACGGCTCACAGGGGACATGGGAGTCCTGGGTTTGGGGTGGGGTTTCCTCATTTTTTGGTGGGGTTTGCTAACTTCAGTTTTTCTGGGACAGATTTCTATCCTCCATAGAGGATACAGTTCAAGAAAGAGGCTGGTCTGCAGTTTAATAATAAATGGCCTAGGTTTCTCTGCAGCATGTGCAGATGGCTTTGCAGTTGTCCAGGTTTTGTACTTAACACCTGGTGCATTCTGCCCGCACTGGCCAAACTCAGTGTGATGTGTTTTACAGAGCTTTTCTACTTCCTCTTCTCATATATATACACATATATGTATATATGTAAAATAGTCATGTAGTTCTAAGTTTCAGTGATTAACATGTTTGTTCAATTGTTCAATTTTGTCTTCCCACTGTTTTCACACTGGTTTGTTACACTGTCTGCAAGAGCAATTAGCACTTGAATGACTGCCTCTCTGCCTCTCCCCAGCCCAAAGCAGCCCGGTTGCTCTTCCTACGCCTCCCCTGTGTAAACTGTATCCCTTTCTGTAGGGACTGCTGCCAAAGGAGATGGTTGATCTAGTTGGACTTGAGTAGGAGAGGAGAATCTACTGTTTGCAGAGGGTTTTTCTCTGGCAGCTGGGAACTGTGTTTAGGTTTGAATTTGTAGCATGAGCTTTGGCTTAGCAGAGTCCTGTTTCTCCTGTCCTGGTAGAAGCTGAAAGGTCTGGAGCTTCTTGGGAGGGACAATGTCAGCTCAGATCAAATGTAAAGGGTCTTCATTGCTCTCGAGTCTTGGATGCATGTAATGTCCCTCAACAACAGCTGGATATAGCACTGAGGAACTCTTCTGCAGGAAGAGCTAGGTAAATTAGGGCATTAAGTCTCAGCTCTGTGATTGCCTGACTTAATGACACTTAATTTGTTATTGCTCAGTGTTTTGCTAGCTCTTTTCCCTTCTAAGAAAATGGGATCTGATGTGTCAGACAAATAAAATGCTGGAAGACTGATTGTGGGAGGAGGGAATTGCCAGCATCTGATGGAACTAAAACTGTACTCTCTGCATTCCTGCTGTAATTATACCTGCTAGAAAAGAGTCTCTGCACAACAAGAAGGTCTGTTTAAATTGCCACGAGGAAAGGACTTGTCAATTCATGGTGTATTAAGCACATAAGAGACCACAGGATCACCTGGCCAGACCTCTCAGATGGCCCCAGGGGAAAGCTTTCATGCAGTTCTCACCACATCGTGCAAGGCCTCCTCCCAGGGCTCAGGAGGACCCGGGGTGCATGTCAGGTTTGCTGCTAATAGGTGGCTTATGCCAGCTCATTCTTCTGTCATCTCTGACTGCCCACTTGAGGCTTCGGTGGTGCAGCAGCCTATGCCAAGTGCCCTGGGCCACCTCCCCACTAAGGGACAGTCTCCTGCACTGGTGGGTCTGGGCTATCCTGGCATCACTTGAGCAGCAGTGGGAACTGATTGCTCCTTTCCACACTGTGAAAAGCATCTGCCCTGCTTCTGCTCTCCTGGGCAACTGTGTTCCTACCAGCTGCGGCTGCCTGCTGATACCACCCAGGCACCTCTCTCTCCCAAGAACACATTGCTACAGTGCCTGCACAGACTTGCAGTCTTGCTGGTTTGGGCTTTTCCACTTTCCTGGCAAGTCAGGGCATATGGACACTGGTGTGGTGCAGGACTGTGGGTTTTCTCATGCTGCCCCTGATTCCTGCCATCTTGCATTCCTGCCTGGGGCAGCAGCAGTGGTTACAACTTACCACAGTATGTTGCAGCATGCTCTGAGCCCCAACCCACACCAGGTCCACCGGAGCTCCTGTTGCCCTTGCACGCACAGAGATGCAGTCCTTCGAGCGGTGACAAAGGATCCCAGGGGAGCCCAGTGCCTTCTGTTAGCATTTGAAGCAAGGGATGCCTGGTCTGGAGCACGTCGGCAGCAAAACTAAAGCTAAAAAAAGCCATGAGAGGTTATGAAGGGTTGCAGGTAAGAAAGTACTGGGAGAACACTGCGCAGAGAGCTGCATAGAGTCAGATCCCCAGCTGCTATACAAGCATCCTGGGAGTGCTCCTGCTGCATTTGGCTGGCAGTATCAGCTTCCTCAGGCATCATGTGTGCCAGGAGTCAACGTGACTGAAGAGGAGAACCAGGCACAACTGGGTCAGAGACCTGCAAGGGCCAGCTTGGTTAGTAACGCTGGTTTGGTGAGCCAGCAAGGCTGTAGGAGGATTTGTTAGGGAGTCCTCTGATTCTGCAGGAGGCAGAAGTAACGGCTGGTCTCTAACACCACAGTGGGGTATAGGTAGGTCTCCCCAAACTGACCTGTGTGGCCCTGGGACACCCTAAAGCCCTTGTGCTCTGGGAGTGCTTCCTGCAGCTCAGGGTCAGCGCTGCTGAGTAACATCCCTTCTGCCTTGTGCTGCTGCCAGCCAAAAGGCACAGATTAGGGTAGTGAAGGAACCTCGTGCATGTGATACAAAGGTCCTGCCAAGAAACCTGGGAAACAAAATGGTTTTGCCAGAGCACCTTGTTCAGGCAATGCTTCCCTTGAATGCCAGCACTAAATGCAGAGCTTAAGCCCAGGAAAATCAGGAGGAGGGCAGGCAGGGAGGGACAGAACTAGTTTGGGAAAAACAGCAATTTGCTAATAGACACTGTGGTGAATTGAGACATCCGCACCTCCTCTTCCCAGTGCCATCACCGCCGCATGGCTGTGAGTAGGAGTGACACAAGGCATAACTGCCTCACAAGCATCTCTGCTGCCTTGCACCCTGTATCCTGCTCCAGCTGTCATCCAAATTCTGGGTGGTGGGCCTCTCCGCGTTCTTTCAGGAAGGAGATATTCAGAGGTTGTGCAAGGGCCTCCCCAGGAGCTGCTGTCTTTTCTAGCAGCAGCACATTTCTATAGGCTTTCCTCCCCGCTCTTCGCCATCTCAGCTCATACTGTGCTGCTGGTCACGTCCACCCCAACACCCTGCTGGCATAGTTATCTGTGGGTTTTATCGCCCAACAATGCGTGCAATGTTATTGTGCTGAAAAGAAAACAAAGCCTAATCCATTTTAAATTAAAACAGTGCCCCAGTGTCATGCAACTGATGCAGACATGGTCTGGCTGTGCAGTCCTGCTGGCTCCCCGAGGGGTTCACTCTAGAGGTGCTGGGCTGTCTGCTCTGCTCCCAGCAGATATCAGCCACAGCCTTCAGGCTGGGGGAGCTGGTTTGCACAGGCCCCTCTGGTCCAAAGCCTCTGCTCTGGGCAATCCTGTCTGCCAAAAAGCTGCATCGCTTGCGTGAGGGGCAAAGCATTGCCATGTACCAGAAGTCAGCAGCAGGCAGAAAACAAAGAAGACAGGAACACCTGGGATCTTTCCGTGGTGGTGTAAGGCTGCCACAGAGCCTGGCCTGGGGTTTATAGAGTCTTGAATGGTCTGAAGAGGAGGTGAGCAAGGATATGGTGTTTGCAAAGCAAGGCACTGGTCCTTTCAGCCCAAGAGACCATTTTTTGGCTCAACTGCTTGTGTTCTAAGAAATTAGTTTCTATGATGGCCCCTCGCAGCTGCATTTGTCACCCAGCAATATCACAGAGCCTGCTCAGGAGGCATGGCCAGCCCTGGGGGTGCTGCCTAGTGGGAGTGCTTTCCCAGCCCTTCTCCCAGGTGACTGTGTTTCCAGCTGATGTGTGTATGGACACTGGCCACAGATGTGCAGGGCAGACCTGTGGTGCCCACACTGAGTTGCATGGTAGAAAGCAACGCTTTGTGTTTCTGATGAGCAGGCTCACCTCCTCCTTCTCTTCACCCCTGAATCTGGCAAGATGGATGAAGCTTCATCCCATTGTGATGGGGGACATGCTATGCCCTGGCATCTCCTCTGTGCTGGGCAGAGAGGTTTGGCTTGTTTGATCTATAGCTCTTTTATATTTGCACCATTATGCAGCAGTCATGGGTGTGGGTTTCACCCAGTAACCATCGCGTTGCAGCGAGCCTTGCCCGTGGGAGCTCTGGCTGCAAATCTCTTCTGAGGTCCCTGCCTGTCTGCTCTTCTACTGCTTGCTGCTGCATGCAGAAGGGCCTGGCCCCCGGGCACAGGCTGCAGAAGATCAAGGCTAGCATGTGCTGACAGGGCTTGAGACCCGTTAGCTTTCTATAAGCCCGATTCAGGCAATTAAGCCAGGTGGCCGTGAGTAAAATCTCTTTTGTCTGTGTGCTGCATCTCCTTGCATCTGACCAGTGCCCTCCTGAGAGAGACGCAGCCTCTGCCCTGTGGCTGTGCGTCTGGAACTAAGGCAGGAGGAGGATGGAGCCGAGCACACCGGGGTGCAAGTGCTGGGCTGTGCTGGGATGTGCTAGCGTGCTGCCGCAGGGAAGCCTGTTTGACATATGGCAGAGCCTCATGATTCCTGTGTGTCTTTCTGACTGTGCTCTTGGCTCTCCTCTCCTGTGTCACAACCCAGCAAGCGTCATTTGTGAATCCAACTTCCTTTTCTTCAGCCTATTTTGCCAGCTCATTTCTGAAGAGGATGATGATTAATGGCAGAGATGAAAGAGCGTGCTGGGTCTCCCTTGATCCTGCAGTACCCTGGTCTGCTACATGTTAAAGAGACCTCCTATTTTCTATCTGCTGGCTTCCCCACAATTGGCACCAGAGGTGCTCAAGACATCTGAGCTCCAGAGCTCAGCTTCTGGAGATGTTTGACAGCTAAACTGTTCCCTTCCCTTGTGAAACGCCCTGCTAGGCTGTCAGGAGTTCTGCAGGGACTGGCTCTAGGTGGGGGTAATCTCTGTTTTGGAGGCTAATATTAGGGCCCTCTGGTAAAATCCCAGCTGCGCTCAAAGGCTGGGAAAAGAAAGATTTACTGAGGCCTGAGTGGCCTAGATCTCTTTGAAAGCATGGCCCATGAAAGCCAAGCATGTGAGCAGGGAGCAGGGCAGGCTTAGGAAATGAAGGAGTTTTTCCTGGAAATCCATGTGCTAGAATATGGTCTTGAGTCCCATAAGCAGAATGGTATGAATTCCTACCAGGATGCTGTGCCAGGAGGAGCTAATGCTTTTCCAGCCAAGGATCTTGGACCAGTAAGTGGGAACAGGGAAAGGATTCTTCCTCCATGAGCAGTTTTGGTGAGGCTGTGACTGACGTAAAGGGTCCTGTTCTGGCGTCCACATCTTTGAAATAACTTTGACAAAAATTGGAGAGGGCACAGGAAAAAATTACAGACTACTCTAAGGCTGGGAAAATGCCCTCCCGAAAGAAGTTGAAAGGGCTTCATTTGATCAGTTTATGAAGGTGGCTATTGAGAGGTTCTTCAGGTAAGATATGGGAAAATAACATAGGGACTGTTCAGAATCCTGGACCAGCAGCACAGCAGAACGAGAACCAGCAGCACGGTGTTACGGTCAGAGTCATGAAAACAGATGTGAGGTGTGTCACTTCAACATCCATTGGAGGAGATTCCTAAGGCAAATCCTAGGTCCCCCTAAGTTTTTGGAGCTCCATCATTTGAAGGTTTCTGATCAAACCATGTGTTTCCCAGAAGTGAAGATTAAATCATGCACAAGCTGCTGGGCTCAGTTCCAGGGATGACTGGCTAAGGTGATGCATAGCCAGGCAGAATGGTCTAGTCAGTCTTTTTGCAGCTGTAAGTCTACAACCACAAACTCCTCTGCTTGTTCTGCCACAGTGATATCCTATCCCCCATCCCAGGTACTTTCTATTTTGATTTAACTGCTTTAGGTCAGTAAGACACTGTCACAGGAATTCAGAGTGGTTATTTTTAACTTGCTGTCCCATGAATTCCCCTTCCTTTAGATATCTGGCTTGTGGTCTTATGGCCCCAACAGAGGCTTCGTTAGTCCATTTCCCTTTTTGGAGAAGCTCTTAAGTAAGAAAAAGTCACCATGCAGGACACCACGCAGTCACTCCTGATGGCAGTGATCTGTCTGAGTAGCTCCAACCAGCATGGTGTATCTTCTAAGCAGTGAAACATGTTTGGTTTCTCGGGGTGTGGAGTTTGCAGTTCTGGGGAAATGTTTACCAGGAAGCATTTCACAACTTCCTGTAAATTACAGACAAGATCCTCAACTCTGCTCATTTCTTATTCATTGAGATGTCATTTCTCTTTCCCTAATGTCAGTTCACACTGCAGCAACAGAGGGCGGAGTAGCTTGGTAGTTTCCTGTGGCTATAACACAATTCAGAATTTGGTAGTGGCTTCTAACAGAAGCCACTTGCACCAGCCATTGCTTGCTCAATTTAAACATCCAGGGAACTAGCCTGAGTTGATGGTCATTAACATTGTTTCTTAGATGTGGGGAAATTATAGTATACAATCTGGTTACAGAAAATAACCTTATATTGAGTGATAAAATTTTAATTACACAAAGTAGAAGGTTAAAAATGTTCACAATCATGATTTTTAATTTCAAGGACAGCAGTTAGAGAAATAAATTACAGAAACTAGTTAATGAAGTCACCTGGATTGAGAAGCACAAGGACTTGGCATGGAATAAAGAGTGGCATAGAATTTTTTTGTTCACCCAGTACAAAAGCTGTCTGAAACTTGTGTCCTGAATAATGTGTAAATATTTTAGGAGGCAACTCCAGCCCTCAGTAGTTGTATAACTACAGTGAATGATACTGAAAATGAACAAAAAATCTGCTAGCAGTAGTAAAAGCAGTTGATCAGCAAAGGATGCTGTGGCTTTGAAGGGAAGATTCGCAAGGAAAACCAGAAGATTGTTACCAGCTGAGACCCTGCAGAGGAAACTGACGCTCCACAAAAGAGTCTTTAGTAGTATTTGAAGGAGATTGGGGGAACAACAGAAGGGAGATGGCCCCAATGTAAAGATTAAAAATGAAACATTAGATGTGACTCCATGACTGAATAAGTATCTGCCTCCATGTTGCTAGACATAGGAGCAGAAGCAGAGGTCCCAAAAAAACCAAGTATAAGAACAGGCCACCCCATCCAGAATAAAGCTCAGAGATAAAAGTATTCAAATGGCTTGGAGTTCACAACCTGAGAGCTGAAAGAAGCAACAATCAGCTTGCAGGTCTGGTATCCAGCTGGAGGTGGTGCCACATGAGAGAATAATAAATGTACCTCACTTTCAGTGGAGAAAAGGAATCTGGATATCTTTAGAAGGGAAGTTATAGAATAAGCAGGAAGAAGGATAAAATGGAATACATATTTGCTAAGATTTTTTTTGTACCAAACTAATTTAGTATCTCTCTGGACAAAGGAAGTGTTCTGGGTTACGCTACCAGGATTTCAATAAGTTACTTAATACAATTTCAGGTGTGAGTATTAAGTAAAGTGAAGAAGATAAGGACTGTAAAGATTCAATACCACAGGGAAAAATAATAGGTTATCTCAAGAAAAGAGGCACTGTGCAGTAAAGAAGATATTACTGAAACCCACTGAAGCGGGTTTTAGGACCTACTTTCATAAACATTGTCATTAGGGACCTTCACAAAATGCAAGACTATGCCAATGACATGAAGCTGGGAAACCCTGCTGTTGCAGTTGAAAATCAAGCTATTGCAGCAGCGTTGCAAAGACTGCAGTAGCAGGAAACCTCGTATTCCTCAGTCCTGATGATCTGCTAATGAGAACTCCTGGTATAAACTACCATAGGAAAATGAAAAAGAAGAGCAGGCAAACCACCTGATTGTGTGCTTACTATAAGCAGTTTCACATGTAGCAAGAGAAGTGTTTTCCGTATAGGTTAAATATATAATTTAGCGTGTGTATATTCAGAAAAGATTAATTAAAGTTGAAGAGGTGCAGAGGGTTGATGCGATTAGGAGAAGAAGGGGCATTTATTTTCTGAAAAGCTAAGCTCTTTCTGACTTCTGTCTAGCCTTTCAAGACACAGTTTGAGAAGGGATAGAGTTGCTGTCTATAAATACATCAGGGAATAAGTTCTACCAAAAAGGAAACCTTCACATAGGAACAAATAAATACATTTTAATGGAAAAAAATCAAAGAATATTCATAAACACTGAGATTTTATAATAAGCTCAAGGAAGTACAGGGCAGGAGCAGGACCACTGCTTTCCACATATAGCTTGATCAAGTTGTGAGGGAGGCCATGTAGTTGCTTTTTAACAAAGAGTGATCAGATTCAGTCCCCAGGCAAGTGCTCTCAGTCCTAATTTGCACATAGCTATAGGTAAAATCTTGTTATGTTTGCTGTAATTAAAAGGATTGACTTATTCACTGCTTGAGAGAGATCGTGGCGCAGCTCAGTGCTCTTGGAAGTGTTTGCCAGCTGCCAGTCTCCACATTTTATTCCTGCTGGAACAACACTATAGCTGATGTTTGTCAGCAGCTGCTGGGAGGTTGCTCGCCTACCTGTAACAGACTGACACAGGGTTCCAGAGGATCCTCTGTAGACCTTGCCTGAAGTCAGCCTTTCTAGTTTCCAGAAGTTTTGTTATTTTGAAACTCATATTTGGAAGCGAATCTCTTAAAATTAAAATAAATTTCAGTTTCTTCTTAGTCAAGGTTTTGGTTTGGGGTTTTTTGGTGTTTTAGGTTTTGGGGTTTTTTTTTTAGTTTTTACCAACAGGTAACAATGGATGTGTAAATTTTATACATTATAATTGCATCTAGAAACACAAAAATGTGTATTTTAAAACCATGCCTACTAGAGCTGCTAGAATTCATAGCTCCAAAGCAGCTGCCATACCACAGGGATGGCTGTGGTCCAGGAGCTCCCGGGCCAATGGGCTCCTCTGGCTACCTGCTTCCTACAGTTTGGTTACAGAGAAGAGCAGACCAGCATCTGGCCAGATTGGGTTTAGAGCAATTCTAACCAAATTTCAGTAATGAAATACAAACGGCAGGTGCCAGTGTCTGGGATTCACCTCGGTGAATGGCATAGATCAACCTTGTTTCATTTGGAAGTCATCCAGGGAACTTCTAAATCGTGAATAGGCACTACAACAGCGCTGACAAACTAGTGCCTGCTGCTGTTACATTAAAAGTAACAGACAATAGCCCGCAAAAGAGCTCAGGAATTCATGAGTATATCCCGTGGGAAAGGATTACTGGTACAAATTTGAATCAGGCTCAGAGTCCCAAAGTTCTTCTAGACGTCCAAGCCTTTCCTTAGCATGAGTTAATTTTCTTGGGAATGACGTCTTTTTCCTGAGAATAAACCTTTTTACAAGCATTTAGAGGTCATCCCTCCCCACAGCACTGGAGCTAAAACAAGACCAGCCAGTGTTTCCAGAAGTACATCTACTCTAGCTCAGCCCAGTGCATCGTGTGCTGCTGAGGATTGGAGAAGCTCCCTGGTGCGCTGGTGCTTTGTGCCGCAGGCTGGGTCTGTGCTGAGCTGAGCAGAGGTTTGATGCTGTGCATTTCAAGATACCTCATAGCAAAGAAGGACACAGAGCTGGGCTGCTTACAGGGGCCTGAATCCAGCTGACCAGATCTCCTCTGACGTAAGTCTACTGTAGAAGCCTGGGGGACAACTTCTGGTGAGGGATATTACATTGGTGTGAACCTTGCACAGGAGGACAAATGCTGCGCTCTTCCACTTGGCCCCCAAGGCTGGTGGGATGGGGCTGTGATCCACAACCCCTGGCGTTCCCAGAGGGCACACCCAGACAAAGTGCCCTGGTGATGATGGAGTCATCTTTCATTCTAACAGTGTCCCCAGTGGCCAAGTATCATCTCTACAAAAAAGCTGACAAAGTATAAGAGACCATAGGTGGAAAGAAGACACGTGCGATCACAGCTTCTGTGATATGATACGCTCTGCCTCAAAGAGCAATGAAGAGGGAGGACAATGAAACCTAAGAAAGACAGGGCAGGAAAGGTGGTGGCTCCACAATTACTCCATTTGCACAGAGTTGAAGCAGAGAATGCAGGGTAACCTCTCTGGGGAAGCAAATAGAAGGGATATACTCAGGTGGGAGGTGGGAACCACATGGGGCTTGTCCTGAAAAAGGGGTAGACAGAGCCTGTCCATCCTCTGCCATATCCAGCTGCCTTCTTCTTTTCATACAGGACAAAAACCATTAATAAGATAAACACAGGAACGTGAGAAGGAAGGAGCATTGGAATCGTGTCTACTGTCTGTTTTTCCCTCACAGTCCTGTTTCCTTGAGCCTTGATAAATTAATGTCTTCTTGTCTGATGGTTCATTTTATCTGTGTTTGGAAGGAATGAGGTGAATCAGGATAAAGTCTGCAGTTCGGGAGTACATTGACCCTACCCGCAGGTCACCACCGGAGACAGGGCTCTTCAGAGAGGCCAGGTGCGAGGGAACGTCTCTGACATAGCGGCGGGCAGGAGCCCATGATGTGAGATTGCCAAGGGTCAGCAGCTTGTGTTCCCAGCTGCCAGCTTTTCGGGGGACATTTCTTCTGCTCAGCACAAAATCCAACCCCAGCCCCAGCAGGATCTTCTGTACCACTTGACAGGTCTTGAGCCCTCTTGCAGTGATGGCAGTTCTGTGGATGCAGACGTATCCACATGGGCTATGCTGAACACGTTCATAAAGGAAGGTGCTGGGATGACCAGTGATTTGGGCTGGGAAACAGCTGGGCAAACTCGTTTAGCAGAGATGTGGGGCCCATGGGGCATGGCACAGAGCTGTGATTCTGGCAGTGCCACAGAGCAAGGTGTCCATTAACCTGTCCGATACCTTCTTGTGTGTGCACCAATTGCACATTTGGGAAGAGGACTTCCCTCATTCCTTTCTGCATCACATGAAAAATTATTTTGCTGGTTGGGATCAAATTTGCCGCTTGATGATTTTGATTGATGGTGCTGTAAAATCCGCTATTCTGAAAGAGTAAGTTCTTGTTCCCTGCTCCCCAGTCCTGTACAAGCTAGGATGCTACGAGCACAGACTTCACTTCACAAGGCTGGGCAGCCATGTCTGCTTTGCTCCTTCCTTGCATGGAAACCACCCCTGCCCCCAAACAGCGCTGGGGCCCCGTGCGTGCTGTTTCTGATTCTCACCCTTTTGTGATGGGAGAAACAAAACCATGAGCAATAACTGAGAGGAGGTTTCACCCAACATTTATACAACAGCAGAACTAGGGGGGTTTGTTTTGGTTTTTGTTTCTTTCTTGATAATTCCTGGTGCTTACTTCACTGCTTCCTTGGCAAGCAGTGAGCTGGCATCACTACAACTCTCTGATCTCTTCTGGGAGTTGCATTAGCTAATATAAGTCCACCCTTGTGCCATGCATCCTTGACTACACCACCCGTGCTTCACTTTGCATCTACCAACATGGACCGCAATCTGCTGTTGATGTGCCCGGTCACTCAGCACCGTTATTGCTGAGGCAATTCTTCAAGGCAGTTTCAGTCCTTTACTGCCCTCATTTAGCGTTACAGCTGATTCTGTCCCATCACTGCTCATGTGCTTTTTCAGACAATTTATGAAGATGCTGAAAAGCACAAGCACTGGAAAGCACAAGCCCTAGTGCAGCTCCTCAGGAAGGCACCTCTGGTACCTCCGCCCCCCTTAAAAAATGACCTGCCATCCTACCTTTCATTGCCTCTCTGCTTAACCATGGAGACTGGCATCTTACAGCATGAGATGGACTAAGGATATTTGGTGCAGGACCTTGTTCAAAGCTTTTGATCCAGTTACGCTACGTACATACGCTGTGCTGTAGCCACACGCTTCCTGCCACCTCTGAGGAGCAAACAAAAGGCAAGGCTTGTGCCCAGAGCAGAGCTGTGTCATCCTCTAGACTCAATAGAAAGAAATGCTTTTCTTAACTGGACATCACTATGAAGAGGGGACACCCGCTGCTGAGGGGTCCCTCACCCAACACTGAGGAGAGGGGACACCCACCACTGAGGGGTCCATTGCCCACCAGTGGGAATAAGGGACACCCACCACTGAGAGGTCCATTGCCCACCACTGGAAAGAGGGGCCACCTGCCGCTGAGGGATCCTTCACCCACCACTGGGAAGAGGGGACACCATCGCTGAAGGGTCCTTCACCCAGCACTGAGGAGAGGGGACATCCACCATTGAGGGGTCCATTGCCCACCACTGGGGAGAGGGGACACCCACCACTGAGGGGTCTTTCATGCACCATTGAGGAGGGGAGACACCCACTGCTGAGGGGTCCATTGCCGACCACTGGGAAGAGGGGACACCTGCTGTTGAGGGGTCCCTCACCCACCATTGAGGAGAGGAGACATCGACTGCTGAGGGGTCCCTCACCCACCATTAAGGAGAGGGGACACTCACGGCTGAGGGGTCCTTCACCCAAAATTGAGAAAAGGAGACACCCACCGCTGAGGGGTCCTTCACCCAAAACTGAGAAGACACCCACTGCTGAGGGGTCCCTCACCCACCATTAAGGAGAGGGGACACCCCCGCTGAGGGGTCCTTCACCCAAAACTGAGAAGACACCCACTGCTGAGGGGTCCCTCACCCACCATTAAGGAGAGGGGACACTCACGGCTGAGGGGTCCTTCACCCAAAATTGAGAAAAGGAGACACCCACTGCTGAGGGGTCCTTCACCCAAAACTGAGAAGACACCCACTGCTGAGGGGTCCCTCACCCACCATTAAGGAGAGGGGACACCCACCGCTGAGGGGTCCTTCACCCAAAACTGACAAGAGGAGACACCAACCACTGAGGGGTCCCTCACGCACCACTGGGAAGAGGGGACACCCCCGCTGAGGAGAGGGGACACCCCCGCTGAGGGGTCCGAGGAGCCGACGGGGCTCCCCCGCCCCCCGCGCAGGGGCCCCGGCCGTGTGGCGGCGGGGGGCTGACGCGGGGCGGGGTGGGGCCGACCCGCGGGGGGGGGGTGGGGTGGCGCGGGGCTGCCGCGGGTTCGAGTCCGTCGTCGGGCGGCTCACCTGGCCGGGCCGGGCCGGGCGGCAGACTTTGCCTCCAGCCTCTATAAAAGGTAACGGCGGCGTGAGTCAGAGCCGCCGCCTCCTCCCCGCCCGCTCTCACGTACGCGCCGCCGGGCGGGCGGGCAGGCACGGAGCCGCCGCCGGCCGTCCCGCACCCGCGCACTTGCTGGAGATGAGCCGCGCCGCGCTGCGGGTCACCCTCCTGCTCCTGGCCGCCCTGGGCCGCCCCGGCGCCGGCAGCGAGCACGACGAAGAGCACGGCGGACAGGACGCCCCCAGCTCCCGGGAGAAAGGTGAGCAAGGGGGGTCCCCCCGTGCGCGCGGGGCGCCCCCGATGCGCGGGGCACGCCGCTGCTGGGTTCGGGGGTCCCCGAGCCGCGGGGCACCCCGAGGCACGGTGCGCCCCGGTGCTGGGTGTGGGGTCGCTGGCGCCTGGGCACCCTGATGCACGGGGGACCCCAGTACTGAGTTTTGGGGTGCCTGATGCACGGCGTGCCCTGATGCATGGGGTTCCCCCCCCCCCTTTGCTGGGTTTGGGATCCTTGATGTATGGGGGACCCCAAAGCATGAGGAGCTGGATTTGGGATGCCTAATGCTTTGGGGGCGTCCGCGATGCTGGGGAGCTCTCCCCTTTCTTGATTTGGGGCGGGGGGGGGGGGGGAAGATGCTGTACCTCCAGCTGCACCCTTGTTAGGGGCCCATGTGTGTCCCAGTGGGGTGTCCCTGTGGGGCTGTGTCCCCCCACCCCCAGCATCGCCCAGCTGCGTGAGCTGCGCCCCGCCAGCACGTCCCTGCCTTTGTCCCTGCTCCCGCCAACTCCTGCGCTGCCCGACCCCTGCCCAGGGGCTGGGGGCCCCCGCCTTGTGCGCAGCCCTTTTCCTCCGCTAAGTCCCTTTTGCATCAGATTAGGGGGCTCACAGCTGCTGGTAAGGGGGTAGCGGGGGCTGTGCAGCAAGCAGTGCCTTGCCGGGACCTTCTGGAGTGTCCAGCCCCGGACCCCGGCGTGGCAGGATGGCAGCCGGTCCCCTTTGTCCTGCAGCATGGCCTCTCTGCAGCGGGGTCCACTGTGCCTGGCCCTGCGTCCGCGTTGTCCCCCCACAGCCCGGCGAGGACAGGGTCTGGCCCCGCTGCGGAGTTGGTGGGGGTCTGCCCCGTGGCTGACGATGGGAAACGGGGGACGTGCCTGAGCTCAGAGCTGGGTGGTATTGTGTGCCCCCCTCCCCTGAGCTGTCTTACTGGCAGTGTGGGGGCTTTCAGATTTCAGGGTCACTGTTTCAGAGGAGAAGCCCTGGGTCTTTGGTCTTGGTCCCTTTTCTGACTGGGGACTGTGGCGCTGCCAGTGCTTAGCAGGGATTTTGGGGCAGTGCTGTGCATTTGCTCACGTGGGGCTGAGCGCTGCTCTGGGATGTTCCTGTCCCTGGCTATGCTCCTCGTCCCAGCTTTGCCCGTGGGTTTGTTTCCCAGGCTCAGCTTTATAGCATGTCCTTGGTTTTGCCTCTGGTAAGAAGTTGCCCTGACCTGTGCCAGGACAGCTGCCCTGTGGTATGGACCGGCAAGTGGTTGGTGCCAGGAGCTGCTTTTGTTATTGCAATGAATCACATTTCTTACCAGAGCTACTCTTGCCGGGCTGAGCACTGGACAGAGATGGGGACGCAGATGGTCCTTGCCACAGAGATGAAGTAACCCAGGCCACAGGGTGGGAGGGTGTCAGGCGTTCAGCATACCCGCGTGGTGCGCTGGCAGCAAGTGGCTGGCTACCGCGTGGGGTTTGGGGTGGGTGGGTGGGGAGATTGGGATGGAGATGGGAAAAGGAGGTGAGGGGTTGGAAGGTGGCAGGGAGATAGGTAGGGAAGAGGCAGCCTGGCCCCATGCTGTACCGCTGTTAGAGGCTGAAGATCTGGCTGGAGTCCTGTGAGGGACCAGGTCTCGGCTGGGACCCACCAAGGCTCTCGCCAGGCGCTAGAAGGTGCATGTCTCGGCACCACTGCCAGGCGATGTGCTAGGTCCCTCTTCCTTGAGGCTTCTGCATGAGGTTGGGCTGGTGGCCCCCCCCACCATGGGCACTCAGCACAAGCCAAGGGGTTGTCACTGAGGCTTGCCCAGAGACCGGAGTCCTGTGTTACGGGTGTCTTTGGGCAACAGTAACTCCCTTTTCCACTGCAGCCTGTTTCCTCTCTTCTTCCTATTCAGACATGTCATGCTCTCCGTGTCCTCTTCTTGCTCATTCCCCAATGTCCTTTTCTTCCAGCTGAGCCCATTTCTCTTGCTCAATACCCCTTATTCATCTCATTCCCCAGCTCTAAGCACTGATCTGTACCCGGGTTTTCCCCATTTTTATCCCTTCTGCTGGGATGGCCCTTTCTCTGCAGCACTCTGATTTTTTTCCACTTTCCCCTGGCACTTGGTCGTGCAGTTGGGTTCACAGGGAGCAGGAATGTGCCCTGGAGTAAAGCCTGCCCTATGCCTCCCTCCACCCAAAGCCTTGTTCCTCTCCGGGGGAGCTGGCCCAGTCTTGAGCCCCGCAGCCTGAACACTCCTCCCCCAGGAGCACAAAGAACAATCCCTGCAGCAACCTGTGCTACCAGTGGCAGATTAAAGGCTGATCCCAGAGACTTACAGTGGGTCAGAGTTTATAAACACAAAGGGGCTTTAGTGCAGCCGGGCTTGGGAGGGATCAGTGCCCCCATGGGCAGCTCACAGGGTGGTGTCCTGGGCTGAAAGAACACGGGTGCTGCATGGGGGGTATGTCTGGATGGAGAATCCAGGGCTGTGCTGGCAGAGGTAGGGCTGGGATCGCACAGCCCCCTCTAGAAAGGCTCCTCATGAGGCTTGGCAGAAGGATGCTTGGGTGGTGTGCCCCACTGCCCAGACCCCATGCCTGGGCCATGCTTGCCACAGACTGGCCTGGCGAGCTGTCTGCAGGCAGCATGAACACAGTGGCACAGTCTGGGTACCGTGATCGGGTTATTGCTTGCAAGGGACAAGGTGCTTGGATGTGTTTTGTAGACTGGGACCTGGCTGCTGTGGCTGGTCCCTGCTTTGAGACCTGCACTCTGTCCACCTCTGCATGTCCTGCTACCTCCTGGCTCACTGAGCGTCGGGAATAACACCCCATTTTCCCTCTTCTCTCAGCCATGAGCTCTACTTATCCCCCCACAGCCTGGGACTGATCTGCAGACAGGGGTTTCTTCCTCGGGGTGACAGCAAGTGGTCCTGCCCTGCAAACTGGTATCATCCCACAGGGCTTTGACCGGGATCTGGCCCATGGCGGGGTCCCAGCAGGGAGAGGAGGCTCTGGCAGGATCCCAGTGCTCCCTGTGGCTGAGCACAGGGCATCATATGCCCAGTTGATAAGAGCACAATGTCTGAGCTAGAAGTGAGTCTGCTGCCCTGCCTGCCACACACAAGCCATTGAACTTCTGCTGGAGTTCAAGGTGAGCAGGCAGCACTGATGGCCGCGTTGCTGCCAGGCAGCATCCATGCTGCGAATGGCACACGAATTGCAGTGTCGTTAGGTGCCCTGCAGCAGCTTCAGGCTGCATACCCCCTAAAATGTGGAAAGCTGAAGTTGGAGGGGGCAGACATATAGGGCAGACCCTCTGGTCTCCCTCCTTATTGCCTGGCTCTGCTGAGGGGTGTCTCTTGCTCTGTGCAAAGGATCCCAAGTCCCTCAGCTGCGGGGTACATCCCCATGTCCCCGTGGTGAGGTCTCCTGGGAGCAGCCTGCTGCATTGGTGCCTTTCCTACATGGGACCACCGTTGTGCTGTCTCCTTACCCCGCCAAAAGCTGCTCCTACCCTCCCTCCTGGGCTGCAGAACATGCCGAGCAGCACGCTGGTAATGGCAGCGTCTGCCTGAACTCGGCAGGAAAGTGTTGTTGGATGGTGTTGGATGTCAAGGAGGGAAGGGAGCTGGCGCTTGCAGCAGCGCCAGTATCCCAAAATGGGAGGGCCGAGAGGGAGTGAGCAACAGGGGGAGAAAGCACGAAGGAAGGAGGGAGGGAGGGAGGGAGTGAAAGGGGGAAACTCGGGAAACTCGGCTGGATCGCAGGCTGCTGGGGGAAGAGGGGTGGCATTTAGTGCTCAGCTGGACTAGAGGGGCTCTGCGTGGCTGAGCACGGAGGCTTTCTTGCCTGCAAGGGCAGGCAGCTCCTATTGGTACCCCGCTAGGTTTTCCTGCCGGGACCCCTGCAAGGAGTCCTCTTCTTGCATGTTATCTCCCAGCGTGCTCATCACAGCAGCAAGGTTGTTTCCTCCCACGTTTTTGGGAGTGCTTTGCAGTCCCTGCCGGGGCTGTGGGTGCTCACGGGGAGGGCAGGGCGTGCAAAGAGCTGCAGCACCCACTGCTGAGGTGCAGCCACATCTGTTGTGGTGAGTGGCAGCAGTTCAGCAGAATGGAGACCTGGCACCACGCAGCTCTCTGAGGGAGAAGACGTGCTCCGACGGGAGCGTGGGAGGCAGGCTGAAATTATGCAAATCGACATTTGGGCAGGGCAGTGGGTTAATGTTCATCGCTAATGGCTGCAAGATTGCGAATGCCCCCACGTGGAAGGGACTGGAGTATTGCAGGGCTCCTCCGAGCCACGCTGAGGCTGGGGCAGATGCTGAGAGCCCAGCCCAGCGCCCGGACTAGGCTCGCCTCGATGCTCTCTTGCAGCCTGCCCTTGCAGCACCCCTTGCGGGATGCCTGCCCAACTGGGTGGCCTGTCTGTGCCGTAGCTGCACCCAGATCCACGGGATGGGGAAACACACTTGAGTGGCTTCAGTGCGTGGATAAGTGCTCGTGGATCCTCTTGGCTCTGATGCCAAGAGACCCCCAGGGAAGTCTGTTGGATGGATCGGAGTGACTCCTGGGTGCAGCTGCAGCCTTCTGGGTGTTCAAAGCTGCTGAGCAGTGTTGGCGGGAGGCTGCGAGGAGGGTCCAGAGCCCCCTTGGCTGAGGGAACAGGCAGGCACGGGGCAACGTGGGAGCCTGGGGTGGGTAGCACGGTGCTGACGCAGCAGGGCAGGTGCCAGCACGGTGCTGTTGCTCAACCTACAATATGATGTTTGAGTTGTTTTCTGTCGAGGCAGAGTCCTGGAGGTGAGCAGAAAGTGGGGTGCCGGGGCGGGCCATGCCAGTTGAGGCATGTGCAGTGAGCCAAGGCACCACGTGCCAACCCCAGGCTGCTGTGCCTCCCCTGCCCCAACGGTGAGTGCCCCTCAGCAGGGCTCCCCGTGCTGATAGGCATCTTCATGCTGCAGGATGGGAATCCTGCCTTGGAAGCAGCAAATGTGGCTTTTGTGTGCAAGCCATGACCTCCTCGTGCAGATAGTACCAGGTGGGGCAGGAGAGCGGGGACGGGGTGGGGGAAGATATGGGGTGTTTCCAGAGGAGGGTCGGTGTACTCTGGATTTTGGTGCATAATCGGTGTCCGGGGAGTGGGTGCTTTGTGTGAGCAAGGTGGGCAGCATGAATCTCAACTTGCTGCAGTGCAGCTGGGTGCATCCCAGGGCAGTGCCATGCAAGCAGGCACGGAGAGGGCACTGCAGCCTGTCCTGGGGCATATGTGTTCCTGCCTGATGCAGGCAGCCGTGGCTTGGCCAGCCCTCTGCTTGCTGCTCCTTTCTTCATATGCCTTTGGGAGTACCCTGTGCCTGGGCAAGTGACTCCCAAGCATCAGTCCTGAGCATCAGAAGTGCTGCAGAGATGAGTCACCGGCAATGCTGGAGGAAGCCCCGAGGACTGTTCCCATCTCTGCAACTCCTTGTGCCCCTAAGCACCCTCCAGCCCTTCCCAGCCCAGTTTTGCTGTGGCCATCTGCTCTGCAGGGCAGCAGCTGCACCAAAGGCCCCCAGCAGCGCCCATGCCTGGATCCTCGCTGAGAGGAGGACAGGATCCTGCTGAGCTTGGGGTCTCCCATAGGACATCTGGGCCTGGGAAAGTGTTCCTCTTTCTTTCTCACCCCTGAACTGGAATTCACTCCTATTAATAGCAAATGGCTGTCGGTAGCCGTTGTCAGTGGCAGGGATGGGGACCAGAGCAGCACCTGCTGAGGCCCTCCTGCATCCTGGCCAGGCTGGCAGGCATTTGGCCCTGCCAAGGGACAGAGGTGGTAGCAGGGCTGGACTCCACCTGCTAGATGCTCCTCCATGTCCTTTCACCCTGGGGAGCTGATGGAAGCAGTCGTAGATGCTGCCCCTGGCTGCTGGGTGCATGCACTCCTTTGCCCCAAGCCTGTCCCAGCCTGGCACCCTCCTCTCCTGCCCCCGTGGGCAGGGATATGCCAACAGCCTGTCTGCAGTGACAAGCATGCTGGTAAGGAAAAGTCAGAGGAGGACCCTATGAATTGCCTGTTGTGTCAGTCAGGGCAGGGGCATAAAACTTATGGGCCACATTTCTCTTGACTGGGGCAAATCCAAGCTCCGCATCCCTTTGCCTGGAGATGGTTGCATGCAGAAAGGCTGGGGATAGCCAAGGTGTTTGGTCGGGGGCATCTGAGAAGAGGTTCTGGGGCACCTCTAAGGGCAGCTCCAGTGATGTGCCAGGAGCCTGTGCTTTACTGGCATCTCTGGAGGAGAGTGATGGTGTGAAGGCCAGTGTGTGGAGCGCTGTCATGCCCTCAGGACCTGCGCCAGGAGGGCTTTGCTCCCTCTAGATGTACACACTGGGGACATCCCCAGCCGTGGGAGGCTCAGGGCACACCAGGGCACATCCTGCCCTGCCATGGCCATTGTGCGCCCCTTGGGTGACATGGGATGTGCAGAGGTCCTGGCACAGGCTCCCCCATCCTCCTTCCTGCTTCTCCTAGGGAAAGGGTTTGTGCATGGTAGGACCCTTATGGAGCTCTGCAGGGAATTTGCAGGTTGGGGAAGTTGGGACAGGGGGCTGCCAGGATGGAAGCTGGGTATTTGGTCTGGCACATTTTCCTTTGGCAGTCTGCCCCCGTGGTAGGGGCACTCACTGATGAGGAAGACAGGTTTTTGGTCCTTGTTTGCTTCCTCTGTTGTGAGTCCCAGAGCTGCTTTCCCTGGTGGGAGGAGGGTGTCTGCGTGGTGCAATGCAGCTCGCTGCCCAAATTCCTCATGGTGTGGGAGCTGCTCTTCCCCGCACCACCTCCAGCACTTCAGTGTCGCAGGAGTGCCACCAGGACAGCCTCTTCCCTGGCTGCTCTTGCTGACAGAGCCTGAGCAGGGAAGCTGCAGACCTGCCTCTTTAAGTGCCTTGTCTTGGGACAGTGGGAGGTTTTGGCTGCTCCGGAGTAGCTGCAAAAGCGCTGGTACAGCTGCTCAGTGACGGAAGCCAGTATTTCTGATTTTTCCATTACAGGGATGGCAACAAAGCGTCAAGCCCTGGGGTTTTCCCTCTGGCCGACAACTGCAGGACACCTGGCCCTGCTCAGAGGCAGTGCCTTCTAGGAGCATCCCCCTGGCTGGGGCAGTGGGAGGAGTGGGAAAGCGAAGGCAGGGAGGGCGACTGAAGGCAGTGGGAGCCCAGAGACCTGCTGCCGGGGCTGGGAGCGCTGCCTGGTAGAGGTGTGTTTGCTGCCAACCTTTCCCTTCCATTCATGTGGGTTTTTTTCTCTTTTTTTTCAAGGTCCTGGCCACAGTCACTGGAGCTATGAAGGTAAATACCCTGCAGTTACTCCTGCTTTTTTTCCTACCACCCGGCAGACCCTGGGCCTGAGCCAGCCGTGGTTAATGATTACAGGGCTCCTGTGGGCGCTCCACAGCTCACCCTTCCCTCCTGCCTGACCCTGATGCTTCAGCGGTGCCCAAACCTGGGCACGGACGGGCTGAAGAGCCGGGGGTTGCTCTGATCGGAGCGGGAAGCGGCAGCTCCGCCAAGGGTTTCCCCAGCCCCCGGGTGTGGGGGGATGACCCTCGGGGCAGGGCTCCTCCCTGAACAGGAGCTCCCCTGATCCTGTGCCAAGCAGGGAAGCAGGCTGGGCTCTCCAGGCTCGACTTGCAGCCCGTGCTGGGACTTTGACCTGCCCAGGGATTAGCTTGTGTCCTCACCTCTGTCCTCTGTCACCTTCCTTCCCCATCCTGCCTGGCCCTGCCCTCCCATCATGGCCTGGGGGGCTTCTCCACAGCACCCACGATGGGCATCCCTGCAGTGCTAGCGCAAACCCACCCCTTCCCGCTGCGGTGGTGGGCCAGGCGCCAGCACCACCGCTCTGCTCAGGGCTAAGGACTGGCTTGGACCTGCTAATGCCGAGCTCCATCTTTACGGGGGTCCTGTGAGGGGCTGGGCAGGGGATGAGCCTGGGTTTGCACTGGCCCAAGACGTGTTGGAATCAGCCCCCTGCAGTGCAAGGGGAGGTTTCTGGGGCATCAGCCATGCTTATCCTAGCTATGGCACTGGGGAGAGGTGGCAGTTCAAGCAGCCACCCCAGCCACGTGAGCTGGCCCTTTGCAGGGCTGTACCAGTGCAGTTAACTGGTAGGAACCTGTCAGACCTGTGGCTGTGGGCTCGTGTGATCCCATCAGCACTGCGGTACCTCGCTCGAGTAGCAGCACGGGCGAAGTGGTGGGTCGATACCTGCCAGAGGCCAGGACATGCAAGGCAGCAAGCGTGTGATGAGCTGCAGAGCAGCAGGTCTCCGGCTTGCCAAGTCCACTTGTAAATGATCTTCTCGCGCTCTTCCCAAACACCCCAAAAATAGACTTTCCTGGCAGCTCACCACACTCTAAGACCTTTCCTGATACAGCTGCATACAGTCACATGGTGGCACAGAGCTGCTCCCAAGCTAAGTTGATGGAAATTAGCCTTACATACTTGGCTTCTTCCCTGGCCAGTGCCTGTCCTCTTCCCCACCACCACCCACCATACCAAAATTACATTGTGGTAGGCTCCTTGCCTGGATGGTCTCACTGGCTCTCCCTTCCTCCTCATACCAGACCGGGAGCACTGGGGTGAGGACTACCCAGACTGCGCGGGCACCATGCAGTCGCCCATCAACATTGACACAGCCAAGACCATCTTCAGCCCCCAGCTGCGGCCGATCCAGCTGTCTGGCTACAGCCTGCCTGCCAATGAGAAGCTCAAGCTGAGGAACAATGGGCACACAGGTGGGTGCAAAGGCACGGACAGAGGCTGGAGCATAAGCAGAGCCTGCCCAGCATCTTCTGGCAGGACCAGGCTTCTCTGATAACTTTTCTTCTGTGCTCTGGGAAGGGGATTCTCTTGCAGCTGCAGTCATGTTGCCTTCAAGGCCAAACGGGAAGCATCGAGCTGTTGAGCCTTTACAGGTCCCTGTACTTTCCTGGCTGGAGGGGAGAAACCAGGAGATGGAGAACTTGTCACTCACTGCCTTTAGGAGCTGGCTCCAGGAATATGTTAAAATCCACATTTCCTTTAAAAATGTGCCCCTGGTATTTCTGATGTAGGTTTGCAGCCACTGGATCCTCCCCTGCATTTCACTTCCAAAGTACTAGTCAGTCTCTGATGTGACTTAGCTTTTAAGTTACCTACCTCTCAGTCTTTTAGGACACAACATTGGCCAGCTTCTTTAAGTCTGTGCTTCAGGATGCCATCTCAAGACCTTAAGAAATTTTTATAGGTCTTTTGTTTTCCTTCTCCAATTTTAGAATGTTTTTTGGAAAGTCTGGACACAACTTATTCACATTATTTTAGTATTGGTCTCACCATGCCAGATATGGAGGAAAAACACATCTCCTTCCCGCTCACCACCCCACAGCTGGGGGTGGTGGGTCCTGGTTACTACCAGCTTTTTCTGGGAGCAAGCCAAGTGTTTTGTGCACACTGGTGTCCGCTCGTCCCTGAGCTAAGAAAAGGTGGTGGAGAAAGGGACTTAAAAATTCGCTGACAGTGTGATAAGGCACCCCCTTGCCCTGATAGCTAGCGAGATGGAGCTGACTTGTGTATACAGCAAACTCAACAGGTCGGACTTGCTATGGATGGTCAGATCAGCTGTGTGGTGCATGCACAGAGCTTTGCATTATGGCCTCCTGCCCTAGCATGCCTGTAGAGTTAAACTAGTTGAGCTCAGTAGTTGCTATTTTAGACACCCTGGCATCTGGTGTTGCTTGGTGTTTAGAAAAACAGTCAGAGCATTTTCATTGGGGTGGGTGGGGGAAGTAGTTTCTCACATGCTTATAAGATGCCTTTTTTTATTCTGGCAACTACCGGTCTGCTTTATGAAAAGCCATAAATAAATAAAGTTGCAAGTCCAGTAAGATATTTGTACAGTTACTCTTTTTTTTTGTAATATAAAGTGTATATGCTGTATAAGTTTTTTCAAGGGCCTGAAAATTACTCAGGTAGCTAGTAGGGGGAATGCAATGATTTAGATATACAAAAGAAATGTAAAAGCACATAAATTCCCATGGAGGGAGCAGTCTGCCACTGCCTCTATTTGAGTTTTGTATCTCTGAACCCAGTGGCAGGGAACACAGGAGAGGACAAATGACTCATCACAGCCCTGTTATGCAGTTAATCCCGAATCTGTGCCCTAGCTCTGTGGTGTGACTAAGGGACACTTCACTTATAAAGAAGGAGGAAGGAAAAGAGTTGATATTAAAAACGAGTAAAAGGTGCTTAGCAGGATAGGACAGGCTTTCTCAGAGTCCAGGAATGCTCCTGATATTTTTGCCATGTGTCCAGGTAACTCAGCTTTTAGATTTGCCACACTGCTGCGTGAGTCCAAGATAGCTGGCTAAACCACATTAAAGTAAAAGGCAAAACTAAGTACGTATTTACTGTACCCAAAGAGGGTGCTTCTTTGAAAGGTTCCAGCTCGCCAAGCGCTGCAGCTCTCTCTGTCCAACTGCCATGCTCTTGCAGGTATTCACCACTCTGCCAATATCCTTCTCCGTGAATTTTGTCCACGGTCTCTTTATATTATTCTCACTTAATGAATAATTTGTTGGATAACATTCAGCTTGGAGCTGGCCCCTGGGAATCTCTGCAGAGGGGCTCTTCACTTTCCAGCATTTTCACAGCAGATGTTTTTGAAGCTGATGTATTTACTGGGGTGCCCTACAACCTGAAGTTGAAAGCTGAACCCTGCCGCATTAGCACAGCTCTGGGTATTGACTTGCCCATAGCCTTATGAAAGATGGAAAGCAAAGTTTGTTTGTTGTGACCTACTTCCACAAGCCCAGGTTGACTCTTTGCCTTGGGACATCTCTGCATACCTGTGGGACGGACTGGTCTTTGTGTTTCACTGACCGACCTCTTCCGTGTGCCTCTGCAGTTCTCCTCGAGCTGCCCGAGTCACTGGCCATCACTGGCGGCTATGCCCAGCAGTATCGAGCTGTGCAGCTGCACCTGCACTGGGGATCCCCGTCAGGACCTGGCTCGGAGCACACCGTCAATGGGCACCGCTTTGCTGCAGAGGTAAGGAGCCCTCGTGGCAGTGGATGCATCCTCTCCTCTACCGCTGCTGGGCAGGGAAATTGCTGGAGTGCTGTCTTGCTCCTAGCCCATGGACCTGGTTGTCACTGGATGAATGCTGTAACCCCTGGCCAGGATCCCTGCTCCCTGGGCAGCTCTGCAGCAGCAGAGCTCAATGCAGGAGGCCAAGCTCTGGTACTGAGCCAGACTCACGCTGCAGCCTGCATTGCAGAGATGAAGAGGAGACCACCCTCCGGGACGCTCTGCCCACAGGTGGACTGGGGCTGGCCGTGCCTGAGCGGTGCAGCCTGTCCCCACACTGCAGCCTGGTCCTGGGCTGATGGAGCAGGAGCTGAAGCGGTTCCTGGACTGGGGGAGCCAGGTCCCTGGGCAGCTGTGAGCAGCCTGCTTTAGAAGCTGCAGGGACTGTTTACTCTGTACACACTGTCCTCCTGCTCTGCCAGCTCCCATCTGGTTTTATCCCTCCTTCTCTAGTGGCTGTCCTCAAACTGAGCCCGGCTCTGCAGTATGACCCCCTGGTATCTAGGGCAGAGTGCTGCTTTGCTGTCCCTGACCAGGGAAGTTCCTGTGGGCAGACCTTCACACTTGCTGCTGTACAGCAGCACATTTTCTTGGTCCCACCAGCATATGCCCCTCCTAGGAGGGATGCTCGTCATGGGTGCATGTCTCTCCTGGCCATTGCTCCGGCATGCTGGAGCCCTGTGGGGGTGAGCACCTCCCGGAGGTGCCCATTCTGCATTGGGATTGCATGTTTCCCTTCCAGATCCACGTCGTCCACTACAACACCAAGTATGACAGCTTTAAGGAGGCAATGGTCCATCCAGATGGCCTGGCTGTATTGGGAGCCTTCCTGGAGGTAAGTCCCATAGATTGGCCCTGGCTGAGAAGGGGTAGGAGCAGGGGGAGGGCAAGAGTCAGGCAGTTTTGGGGACTGGCAAAGGTGCAAATGCTCCTGGGGAGAAGGGGAGAGAGAGGGCAGAGCAGCCCTGATAGGAGAAAGGGGTCACCAGGATAGGGTGTCTCTCAGAGGGAGCGATACCTCCCTGCTGGCATTGCCATCACAGGCTGGTCTCCATTTGGCCCCTGTCTTCTTTGTCATTACTGTGGGGTCTCTGTGTTGCAGGTCGGGCCAAGGGAGAACCCTTACTATCAGGAAATACTTGAGCATCTGTACAAAATCCAAAGAGAAGGTAAGGTCCTGTCCCACCTAGTAGTTGTCTCAGGTGCTGCAGCCCAGCAGAGAAACCTGCTGTACAGGAGAGAGAGGCTGCAGCAGGCATTTGCTGTATGCATGCGAGAAGGGAATCATTGCACAGCTTGCACGGAACAGCTCTCCAAGGTGCCCTCTGCTTGCACGTGCTTTCCCTTGCCTCCAGGGCAAACCCACTGCTCTTTCTCCAGTGCACCAGTAGCAGCAGTGCCAGGCTGCCCATGATCTCTGTGCTGGTCCTGCCTGTTGTCCTCCAAGGGGTTGCCCCAGTCTCACTCCCATGGTGCTTCTTCTCCCAGGTGAGGAAGTCTTGGTGCCTGGATTCAACATTGCGGGTCTGCTGCCTGCCAACCTGAAACTGTACTTCCACTACAATGGCTCTCTGACCACCCCTCCCTGCTACCAGACGGTGAAGTGGACAGTCTTCAACCAGACCATGGTGCTCTCTCATGACCAGGTCCGTCAGGGCTTGCCCAGCATCTCCCTGCATGCGTGCACCATCTGTGCTGGTCCCCTGGGGCTCACCTGGCTCCCAAAGGCAGGATGCACCCCACTCTGCTCATGTTATTCTCCTTCCAGATGTCAATGCTGGTGATGAGCCTGAGAAATGACGACAGCAAACCTCTGCAGAACAATTACCGGATGATGCAGGACCTGCACAGGCGACGGGTGCTGTCAAGTTTCCAGACCACCCTCTTTTCGGTGAAGCAGCTGCCTCCTGGTAAGAAGTGTGTGAGCGTGCTCAGGCTGCACCCAGCTGCAGGGATGCAGAGACGGGGCAAGGAGCATGAGTCAAGGCTTTGCATCGCTTGCTTACAGAAATGCAGTATTTGCATGGGTTAGCCCTGCCTGGCAGGTGACTTACAGCAGCACTAGTCTCAGGGTCCTGCTCTCCCCCATTTCTGCACTTCTCTCACCCTGCCTGGGGAAGATCCATTTCTAGGAAATATTCTATCCTTGGTCTTGCAGAAATAACAGTAGCAGGACTAGGGGATGTATGGTCAAGGGCAAACAGCCAGGTCCTAGCATCCCAGTTAGCTTCTTCATCCCTAGATGCAATAGCTAAATTCAGTAGGAGCTGCAGAGGTACAGCCTTGCAGCGAGCACCCCACCACCAAACCCTGCGGGAAGGGCAGTGCAGGGGACCCCTCCAGAAGCCTGTGCTCTGCCAGTGGGGCCACGCAGCCATCCTGGCCTGGCATATGGTCCCCTGCCTGAGGCATCCCTGTCTGCCCGTCCTCAGTTTGTCCTCAAAGGCCTTTCTTGCACGGGTGGTTTCCAGCGATGAGTAGAAATTCCTGTTAATCCTCAGGTGTGACTATCGCTCTGCATCACTGAGTTCTTGCCTGTTGCTGCTCTCAGAAGTTGCTGGGGTTTTTCTGTCCAACATCCTGTTCCTTTTCTGTTTTGATGGCATTTCCTACACCTTGTGTCAAGGTGACTAATATAAACAGCACACAGGCTTGGTCCCAGGCCCTTAGGCAATGCCTCGGAAACCACACACTGCGGTGCAAGGCACTTCCCTTCACTGTCCCACCTGCAGCCAGCTTGCTAACTGCAGGCTTTTAATCACCGTGGTCTTCAGCCTGGCTAGCAGTTTCCCATGTGGCACTGCATCAAATGCTTCACTGAATTTAGGAGAGATAAAATCTACCACGTTTTCTTTGTATAGAATATCACTTATCAAAGAACGATATCGGGTTAGGCTGGCATGCTCTATCTTTGGTAAACCTGTTAGATACTTTATCATATTTTCCATTTACCTCCAAGCCTTTCTTTTCCCACTTTCTTGCAGAAGCTGTTCCAAACCCTCCAGCCAATGAGGCTGGGGTGAGGGGGGAGTAGCCCAGCTCACCTGTTTTTTTTCTTTCCTTATTTGCTATTTCTATCCAACCCCCACTTTAACAAAGCCACGAAGCCCTGGTTCCTGGAGTGCCAGGACACTGTCCCAGTACTCCTGGATGAGGTTACTGGTCCCCCACCTTGTGTGCACGGGGTTGTGGGTGTTTTCTCCCCACCTTGGTGCTGATAACAGCCTCCTTTAGCCCTGGGGCCGCTGAGCGCTGAGATGGGAGTGCTGCGGGGTCATGTCTCGCTTCGCTTGCAGCTGCACCTCCTGTGCCCACGCTTGTTGATCTTTCCGCAGTCACCCCCAGTTCAGGAGAGCTGTGCTTGTCCCCGGCTGCTGGGCGAAGGCGGCGGCTTCCCTGCAGTGGCTGCGCAGCTGGATACGGCCCACAGATAGTGCCACTCTGTGTGCGATACCCGAGCTGTGTACAGATGATAATGCAGCTGTTTAAAAGCCATGCTGTCATGCCGGGTAAATATTTGCCCAGCACAGCTCCCGCCCAGCATGTAGGGCCACCGAGCCATCCCCATGCAGGGTGCCCTGCCAGTAACAGCCAGCTGCCTCCTCCTGGGGAACTGCTCACCATCTCACCGCAGTCCCCATGGTTGCTGCCTGCTGGGCTCACCCTGTGCCCCTCTCCGGGGTCTCCTGCGGGATTTGGTGCAGTCATGGGGTGCTGCAGTGCTCGGCACCCCATTTGCCTGCTTCCCAGGCGGTGGCAACAGCAACAGGGGTTTCGGGCTGGCCTCAGTGAGGCTTTTGTGCAGGCTGTGGTTCAGGGATCCTTTTTTTCCCCCCTTCTCTCAATGCTTCTGGCAGGGTGTCAGGATTAGGCTTCCTGCAGCAAGATGCTGTAAGCTGCTGGGGATCTGGCAGGCAGCTCTGCCCTGCCTGCTCACGGGTGATGGGGAGTCCTGCAGGCAGCCCTGCTTTGGCCGTGCAGCCTGAAGCCCTGCAGGCTTGACACTTCCCTCCCCAAACACCTCAGGCAGCCTCCTGACTGCGTTGTCTCTCTTCCAGGTAGCGACAGCTCAGCAACAACAGGTAGGTGAAGGGGCTGGCCTGAAGGAGGGGAAGGTGGCAGGGGGGGTGTACCCGTCTGGGAAAGGGGGACATGGCAGCCTTGTGCTGAGCCTTGTGCTGAGCTGGCAGGGACCCATGGTGGGTTTGCAGGGCTGCCCTAGCTTCTGTGCAGCTGTGTCCCATCATCTTTGTCTTCTTTGCAGAAGGACAATCCAGCTCTTCTTCATTTCATGCAGGTAAGCGTGCTCAGCAGAGGCTGCTGCCTTTGTGTCCCCTCTACCTTCAGGCTACTGGCTTGCTCCAGCCTTGCCCCGTCTCCCTCGTCCAGTAGCCGCAGGGGGGACCATCCCGTGTAACATGCTTGTGCTTGGCTTGCAGGGGATGTGCTGGCTGTGCTCTTTGGGGTGCTCTTTGCCATCACAGCACTGGCCTTCCTGCTGTACATCTACAAGCACCGCAGCCAGAATGCACGGTGAGTGATGGGGAGCTGCAGGAGGAGGGGGCCCAGGGACATGAGAAGTGGGGGCTGAGGGTGGTCTCTCGGGCAGCCAGATGGGTAAGCAGGGCCCCCCCTGCCTGCTCTAACAGTCCTCCCCTTCCTCCCCTACCAGGCTGGACTCACCAAC
Source organism: Buteo buteo (assembly GCF_964188355.1). NCBI lineage: Eukaryota > Metazoa > Chordata > Aves > Accipitriformes > Accipitridae > Buteo > Buteo buteo. The sequence goes on along the minus strand of NC_134204.1, from coordinate 12,036,059 downwards.
CAAATCCAAGGTCATCTACACAGCAGCCACCACGGAGAACACTGCGTGAGCCCTGCGCCTCTGCAGCAGTCCCAGCCCTGCCAGTTCAGCCTGCCACCCCACTTCCCCTCACTCCCACCTGCAGAGAGGGCCAGTGCTCCAGCATCCCTCAGCTGCACAGGCTGCCCACACAGACTGTTTGCCTGGGGCAGCATCTGGCCCCGGCAGATACTTTTGTTATAAAAAAAGGTAAAAACGTATTAAAAAAAAAAAAAAAAAGTAAAAGCCTCCCATGGTGCCAGCCCTTTCTGCTGTCCTTGTGCAAAGCTGTGGGGCAGGAAAGGGCACCGGTGGAGCTGGACCCACAGCAGAGAGAGGTGCGCAGAAGACAGCATCGGCCTCCATGCCCTGGGCACAGCTCCAGAGCAAGCAGCGCAGGGCTCCTTGCACACCCCAGCCCTGCCCTCCATCACTCTGGGACTTCTTCCTCCTCTTATTTGTGCAAAGCATTGGAACAACATAGCTGCAGCTTGTTAGGGCTGGAAAAAAGCAGAGCTGAAGGTGGCAGAGCCACCACTTCCTTGCTGGCCAGTCCCCACCCAGCGCCCCTCCACCTCTACTGTAGCTAGAGTGATCCTAGATCTATGGCTGCCTCCCACCTTTCCTGGTGGGTCCAGTGCAGCTGAAGGAAAGCCCCAGGGTGCTCTATGGCCATGCCAAAACCAAGAGAAATGGGCCAGGTCTGGGACAGGAGAGGAACCTGCAGGTGTCCAGCTCAGCAGCCTCCACCCCTAAGCAATAAAACTAGAGCCCAGTCTGTTAGGATGGACAAAGAAAGAGCAAGACCTCCAGGCAACTGGGGTCTGCAACAGCTAGACCCCCCCCCACCCCCAGTCACACCAGCACAAGCCACTGCCACCACTGCTGCAGAGTGCTTGCACCCTCCTCATGAGAGCAGTGCTGCTGATCGCACACAGCCCTGCTTGTCTGTTATATTTTTTATTGGTATAAAAGCCCACTGTGGATAAAACGGCCTTCTCAGCCCTGAGCCCAATGGCAGTTTCTCCATCATAGCCCTGTGGCACAGCATCAGGGCTGGTGCCCCCCTGAAAATCCCTCTCCAAGTGCAGGAGAGGGCAATGATCCAAGAGAATGGCCCCTTGAACCCCCTTCCCAAGCTGTGCCGGCACCAGCTGCGGGGCTGCATCTCCTCCAGAGCTCTCCACCTCCCTCCATGTCCGCTGGGCCCTTTGGGTACCATCTTTTCCCTGTCCTGGGTCCTGTCGGGCCCCTCAGGTCCCCCAGCACCATCCTCCCTGCACCAGGATGCTGGCTCACTGCAGCGACTGCAGTCCAGCACTGGGGCCATGGCTCCCAGGGCAGCAAGGCTGGGCAACGAGGCGGAGAAAGTAGCACCACAGCAGTCAGCCCCGACCCCGAGCACAGCAGCACTTTGCAAAGCCGCTTCCTCCACCCTGTGGTGAGGAGGCAATGCGAGCCCCCGCCTGGCACAGGGGATGGCATATCTTCTGCAGCAGGGGGAGAAGCAATGGGTTTCTTTGGGCTCAGGCCTCCGGCAGTCCAAGGTAGCATCCTTCCCAGGCAGGCTAACTGGAGCTCAGCTCATGACAGGGCCAGCAAAGCCAGGTCCCCCAAAACTGAGCTGTTCTCCAGGGGCTCCAAAGGGGCGTTGGAGCAAGCCAGCCCCAGCCACACAGGTTGGCTGGCTGCCACAGCTGGACCCCAGCGCCTGCCCCACCAGGACTGGCCAGAGTCCTCCAGTCCAGGAGAAAAGATATTGCAGAGAAGTTGACAGCCACTCTTGCTGCCAGTATGGAGGGGAGGGCTGGGGTGGCTGGGGACAGGAACATCCTGCAGGGTCTCAGGATCGCGGCTGGGGGCTGGCTCCACTCCGTAGACCTGCGGGCACCAAGAGGAGAGGAGGTAGTTTTCAGACTCCTTACCCCATCCACTTCTCCCAGGAGAGGCAACAACCAGACCACAACCCCAAAACCCAGCTTCTCCTCCAGTCTGGCAGCCAAGGGGATGATGACCTTGTTCCAGCCCTGGGGATACCCCCTCCCCATCCCAGCACCGGTCCTGGTACCCAGAGGGACCCACAGGGTCCCCCATTCCCTTTATGGAACAGGACTTACAGAGCAGGAAGCGCCACAGGTTCTGGGCAGATCCCCCTGAGAGCAGGTAAGCCCAGGCAGCGGCAGCAGCCATCAGCAGGTAGGAGGGCACTAGGCTGCCCACGTACAGGGGGTTGCAAAACGTCTGGAGAGAGAGTGGGGAGAGGAGAGGGGTGAGCAGGCAGGAGAGGACAGGGACAGGATGGGTGGCAGCACCACCACCTCAATGAGCAGAACAGGACAGGGGACACCAGCTCCAGGATGTGGTTTGTGAAGGACCAGCTGCAAGTCCCCCAAACGCAACCATTTTGCTAGTGCCAAAGGCTGTTCCCCCCCTGACACAGGGACCAGTATGCACCACAGCCATCCCCGAATATAGGTCCCCGCACGGAGCTCTGCTCCCAGCTACTCACCGAGCCGGAAACAGCGAGGTGCATGACGACAACTGCCATGATCTCCCACCAGCGCCGATGCTCACATCCATGGAAGAACAGGATCCCCCAGAAGGTGTGAAGGAAAATCAGCACCATGGTCATAAAAGCTGCAGGGAGCAGCAGAGGGGTGTCACCAAGGAACCACCTGCCCTGACCTGGCCTGCAGGCTCACGGAGGGATGGAGAGGAGCTGGGAAAGGGGAGCAGGGTCACTGCTGGGCCAGTGGTGCTGGCCAGTGGTGCAGACTGGGAGGTGCTGGCGCAGACCCCAAGTGTGGGAGGGATGGAGGAGAGGAACAGGGAGGGTCATGGGGAACAGAAAGAAGGGTTGGCACAGAGAGAGGTGACAGGGGACTGTAAGGGGCCTAGATGCGTAGAGGGTGCAGCATGGAGGGGATAGCATGGAGGGGAGACTCCAGCTGCCCTGTGTCTGCCACCTCTGTGGTGGGGCAGAGACAGGAGCAAAGGGTGCTGGTCACTCACCTGAGGTCAGGAAGTAGAGCTGCGAGTCCCCATGGATGCCCACAATACCGGGCCCTAACGCGTCTGCCAGGAGGTTGATCATGGAGAAGGCGCCACTCATGAGGCCAAAGCCCACGCCAGCCACTGCCGGGACAGGGACACCATCAGGTCCTGAGCCTCCCAGGGCCACCCCAGGCATCTCCCAGCCAGCTTCGGCATGAGAAACCTCCCTTTCGTCCAGCAGCATGGCCACCCCTGCCCGGGCTTTCCCTTGGCCCCTTAGTTGGGGTGCCCCACTTTGTGCAGCACTTACCGTATGCCATTTGCTGGATGGAAATGGGGGAGCAGCCGTCCTCGCTGAGGGCCACCAGCCCCTCGATGGCCTTCCTGTGGGGTGAGAGCATGCTGGAGCCCGGCAAAGCCCGACCACCTCCTGAGGCATGGTGCAGCACCAGGATGGAGCAGATGGGACTGGGGTCTCACTCTGCACCATCCCACCCTCCTGGTAACCTCCGCATCACCGAGCTGCAACACCCACCATGGAGAGCATCCGCGTGACCACCCTGAACCACCAGACAAACGACGCATGTGAAAACCATGCGAAACCACATCAGAAAGATTTTCCTCAGAGGAATGTGAGTGCCAGCCAGCCCCGCAGAGCAGGGCTGGGGTGAGCAGAAAATCGGGTGCAAAGCAAGCAGCACCCCCGCGTGGAAAACATCCCCAGTGCAGGCATGGGAGGTGCATGCCGGGAGGGTGTACCTGATCTCCGCATTCATACTCTTAGAAGACGCTGAAAAAAAACGGAGGGTGTGCAGAAAGAGCTGAAAGAGCTAGAAAAATTCTGTGGGCCAGAAACTGGGAGAGGGGGGCTCCATAATTTTTAGCAGCTAGAGGTATGGCAGGTGAGGAGGACACCAGACAGCTCCTCAACCCGGGCAGGACAGCAACGCTTGCAACCAGAGATCCGCAGAGCAAAAGAAATGCGGTGGTTTGTGTTAAGAGGCTGCTCCGCGGAGCTCTGCTACCCTCTGCCTGCCCACCTCCGGCAGTGCCCTGCGGCAGCGAGCGGTGCGAGCCTGCACACCCAGCCCCGGCCAGCCTTCCCCCAGACCCTCGCCAAAGACCAAGCCACCTGACGCCAGCATTGCCTCCCCTCGTCTGCCTGCCCAGCCCCAGCACAGCGTCCATCTGTCCCAACGCAGGACAAGGTGCAGCATGTGCTTGCCCAGCAGGCAGCATAAGCCCCCACGCTCCGGGCCGGCGGCACCAGGGAGGCCGGGAGGTGCTGAGGCTGCGCCAAGACTTTGCCCTGGGCTGGCCAGGGCACTGAAGACAGGGCTAGTGGTGATGTGCCACCCCACAGAGCCCCAAAACCACCTTCAGCTGTGCCTGCTCACATAAAACCGTCCCTAAGAAAGGAACAAGACTTGCCAGGAGGCGAGGGCAGATCCCAAACCCTCGTCTGCCCACCCCATGGCAAAGTGGGCATTTCCCAGTGCCTGGTGTTCCCCCCCCCCGGCATCCCCCCAAGCTGCGGGAGCACTGCTGGTGCTAGTCATGAGGGCAGAGAGGATGTAACATGTCCTGGAGCAGCCCAAACCCACAGCCTACCTGTCCCGAATTCAGGGAGACGCTACCAGCCACCTCAGCCCTGGGTCCTCCAGACCTTAGGGCTGCTCTGCTCCACAACCCTGAGACCCACTTGAGGTCAACATATCGACACAGGTACCATTCACACACTCCCAGCAAGGACTGAGGTGGCTTGGTGCACCACTTGGCATCCCCCCCACCCGAGGAGCTCCCAGCCAGAATCTGGCACCTACCACAGCCAGGACCATCCAGCGGTGCTGGAGCAGGGTGGGAGATGCCCTTACCTGAGGAGCTTGTAGTAGAGGAAGCGGAAGGCCTCCTGCAGCAGCACAGAGAACATCACCCCAAATATCAAGAGCCCCTTCTGCAATGGCTCATCCTGGGGGTTGCTGGCTTTAACCGCAATAAACCAGATGAGGGAGGAGAGCAGCAGTGACACCAGCCAGAAGAAAGCCCTGCAAGAGAGAAAGTGCCTGCTGGCACCGGTGCTGTGCCAGGACCAGTGCTGGTGCCATGCCTGTGCCCGTTGGCACTACACCTGCACCCCTTTATGTTGGTACTGCCACTGGCAGCTGTGCCCCAGCCTTGCCCACTCTCCTACCAGTACCAGCACTGTTCTGTTACCAGTGCTGGGCAGGTAGTGCCCGTACTGGTACCGCTGCTGCGCCTGCACTCCTCCTCCGCTGGTAACAAGAACTGGCACCAGTGCCCCAGCTGTGCCCACACCAGCACCAGTACCAGGCTCATATCCATGCCAGTACCAGTTCCAGTACCATATCCTACTGATCCCACAGTGGTACTGGTACCAGTGCCCCTGCTGCACATACGCAGCAGTACCACGACCAACCCTGCACTGGTACTGGTACCAGTGCGCCACTGATCCCATGCTGTTACCAATACCAGTGTCTTCCCCATCATGCCCACACCACACCACAATGGTACCAGTACAATACCAGTACTGGTGCCCCTGTTGTGCAAAGAATGGCACCAGTACAAGTACCAGTACTGGTGCCCCTGTCATGCCCACAATGGTACCACTACAAGTACTTGTACTCCTGCTGTACCTGCAATTGTACCAGTACAAGTAGGCATACTGGTGCCCATGTCACTGTCACAGGGCTATGAGGACCAGGACTAGTGCTCCTGCCATGACCATGAGCACCAGTATGGCTACAGGTGTCCCTAATGTATCCATGGCTGCACCAGTAAGAGAAACAACACTGGTGCCCCTGCCATCCAAGCAACAGCACCACTCTGAGTACTGGTATGGGTGCCCCTGTGGTACCCACAATGGTACCAGTACTGGTCCCCGCATTGTGCCTCTGCCAGTACCAGTCACATCTCTGTGAAATCCATGCTGGTAACAGCACCCCTGTCATGCCCACACCAGTACCAGTGCCTCATCAAACCTATACTGGTACCAGCACCCCTGTCATGCCCATACCAGTCCCAGCACCGGCACTGGTACCAGCGCTCCTGTCACACCCATACTGGTTAGAGAGCCTCATCATGCCCACACTGGTACCAGCACCCCTGTCATGTCCATACTGGTACCAGGGCTTCATCACACCCATACTGGTACTAACACTGGCAGGGGTAGCAGCACCCCTATCATGCCCATGCCAGTACCAGCACTGGAACTGGTAGCAGTGCCCCTGTAATGCCCATACCGGTACAAGCACAGGCACTGGAAGCAGTGCTCCTGTCCCACCCATACTGACAGGAGCGCTCCTTTCAACCCCATAGTGGTAACAGTGCCCCTATCATGACCATACTGGCACCAGGACCGGCAATGTTACCAGCACCCTGACAGACCCATACTGGTATCAGCACTGGCACTGGCACCAGTGATCCTGTCACGCCCATACCGCTACCAGTAGCAACACTGCCACTGTTCCCAGTACTCCTGTCACACCCATACCAGTACCTGCACCAGCACTAGTGCCAGTGCTCCTATCATGCCCATACCGGTACCAGCATCAGCACTGGTACCAGCAATCCTTTCACACCCATATCAATACCAGTAATTGCACTAGTACCAGCGCTTCTGTCATGCTGTTACCAGCACCGGCACTGGTGCCAGCACCCCTGTCACGCCCATGCTGGTACCAGCACTGGCACTGCTACCAGTGCTCCTGTCACACCCATACTGGTACCACCTCCAGTAGTGAAAGCAGCACCCCTGTCACACCCATACCAGTACCAGCACAGGCACTGGTACCAGTGCCCCTATCACACCCATACTGCTACCAGCACCAGCACTGGTACCAACGCCCCTGTCACGCCTATACCAATACCAGTACTGGCACTGGTATCAGCATCCCTGTCACACCCATACGGGTACCAGCATCTCATCACACCCATACTGGCTACAGTGCCCCTATCACACCCATACCAATACCAGCATCCGCACTGATACCAGCACCCTTGTCACTTCCATACTGGTACCAGCACTGGCACTGGCACCAGCGCCCCTGTCACGCCAATACTTGTAGTGGTGCCCCTGTCATGCTGTTGTGGCTTAACTCCAGCCAGCCATGAAGCACCACACAGACACTCACTCACTCCCTGCCCATCCAGTGGGATGGGGGGAAGAATCAGAAAAAAAAGGTAAAACTCACGGGTTGACATAAGACCAGCTTAATAGAACAGAAAATAAAATAATAATAATAATAGCAGTAATAAAATGACAATAGTAATAATAATAAAAGGATTGGTATATACAAGTGATGCACAATGCAATTGCTCACCACCCGCTGATCAACGCCCCATTAGTCCCTCAGTGGCGATTCCCCAAAGCCCCAGTTCCCCCAGTTGATGTACTAGGCATGGTGTCACATGGTATGGAATACCACATTGGCCAATTTGGGTGAGCTGCCCTGGCTGTGTCTCCTCCCAACTTCTTGTGCCCCTCCAGCCTTCTTGCTGGCTGGGCATGAGAAGCTGAAAAATCCTTGACTTAGTGAAACACCACTTCGCAACAACTTAAAACATCAGTGTGTTATCAACATTCTTCACAGACAGAACCCAGAACGTAGCACTATACCAGCTAATAGGAAGAAAATTAACTCTATCTCAGCCAAATCCAGGACACAGCTCCATACTGGTGCCAGCATGTCATCACACCCATACCAGTACCAGTACTTGTGCTGGTAACAGTGCCCTGTCACACCCGTACCAGTACCACCACCAGCACTGGTACCAGTGCCCCTATCACAGCCATACCAGTACCAGCACTGATACCAGGACCCTTTTCAGGCCCATACTAGTGCCAGCACAGCCACTGGCACCAGCGTCCCTGTCACACCCGTACTGGTACCAGCATCGGCACTGGTACCTGCACCTCTGTCACACCACACTGGTACGAGCACTGGCACTGGTACCAGCACCTCTGCCATACCCATACTGGTACCAGCGTCCCTGTCACACCCATACTGCTACCAATGCCTCATCACACCCATACCGGTACCAGGATGGGCACTGGCTACAGTGCCCCTGTCATCCTGACACCAGTACCAGCAATGGCACTTGTGTGCCTGTCACACCCATACTGGTACCAGCATCTTAGAATCATAGAATCATAGAATCATTTAGGTTGGAAAAGACCTTCAAGATCATTGAGTCCAACCATCAACCATGCCCACTAAACCATGTCCTGAAGTACCCTGTCTACTCACTTTTTTAATACCTCCAGGGATAGTGACTCAACCACTTCCCTGGGCGTCCTGGTCCAATGTCTGACAACCCTCTCAGCAAAAAAAAATTTCCTAATATCTAACCTAAATCTCCCTTGCCTCAACTTGAGGCCATTTCCTCTCATCCTACCTCCAGCCACCTGACAGAAGAGACCAGCACCCACCTCACTACAACCCCCCTTCAGGTAGCTGTAGAGAGCGATAAGGTCTCTCCTCAGCCTCCTCTTCTCCAGACTAAACAGCCCCAGCTCCCTCAGCCGCTCCTCACAAGACTTGTGCTCCAGGCCCCTCACCAGCTTGGTTGCCCTTCTCTGGACACGCTCCAGCACCTCCATGTCTTTCCTGCAGTGAGGGGCCCAAAACTGAACACAGGACTCGAGGGGCGGCCTCACCAGTGCCCAGTACAGGGGAACAACCACCTCCCTGCTCCTGCTGGCCACACCATTTCTGATACAGGCCAGGATGCCGTTGGCCTTCTTGGCCACCTGGGCACACTGCTGGCTCATATTCAGCCGGCTGTCGACCAGCACCCCCAGGTCCTTTTCCACTGGGCAGCTTTCCAGCCACTCTTCCCCAAGCCTGTAGCGCTGTGTGGGGTGGTTGTGACCCAAGTGCAGGACCCGGCACTTGGCCTTGTTGAACTTCATACGATTGGCCTCAGCCCATTGATCCAGCCTGTCCAGATCCTTCTGTAGACCCTCCCTACCCTCAAGCAGATCAACCCTCCCTCCCAACTTGGTGTCATCTGCAAACTTGCTGAGGGTGCACTCAATCCCCTCATCCAAATCATCGATAAAGATATTAAACAGAACGGGGCCCAACACCGAGCCCTGAGGAACACCACTTGTGACTGGCCGCCAGCTGGATTTCACCCCATTCACCACAACCCTCTGGGCTCGTCCATCCGGCCAGTTTTTCACCCAGCGAAGAGTACACTTGTCCAAGCCACGAGACGCCAGCTTCTCAAGGAGTATGCCATGAGAGACAGTGTCAGAGGCCTTGCTGAAGTCAAGGTAGATAACATCCACAGCCTTCCCCTCATCCACTAGGCGGGTCACCCGGTCATAGAAGGAGATCAGGTTGGTCAAGCAGGACCTGCCTTTCCTAAACCCATGCTGACTGGGCCTGATCCCCTGCTTGTCCTGGACTTGCCATGTGAGTGCTCTCAAGGCAAACTTCCTTAATCTTCCCCGGTACCGAGGTCAGGCTGACAGGCCTGTAGTTCCGTGGATCCTCCCTCCAACCCTTCTTGTAAATGGGAGTCACACTGGCAAGCCTCCAGTCCTCTGGGACCTCCCCTGTTGACCAGGAATGCTGATCCTCAGTACTCTTGGATGGATCCCATCAGGTCCCATAGATTTGTGAGTGTCCAGATGGCGTAGTAGGTCACTAACTATTTCCTCCTGGATTAAGGGGCGTATGTTCTTCTCTTCATCCTTACCTTCCAGCTCAGGGGGTGGAGTACCCTGAGGGTAACTGGTGTCCCTATTAAAGACTGAGGCAAAGAAGGTATTAAGTACCTTGGCCTTTTCCTCATCTCTGGATGCTACGTTCCCTTGTCACACCCCTACTGGTAACAGTGCCCCTGTCACACCCATACACTTAACAGTTCTCCTGTCACGCCCATACTGCTCCAAGCGCTGTCACTGCTACCAGGGCCCCTCTCACACCCGTACCAATACCAGCACCAGCACTGGGACCAGCACCCTTGTCACGCCCATAGTGGTACCAGCACTGGAACTTGTACAAGCACCTGTCACACCCATACCGGTAGCAGCATCTCATCACACCAAGCCTGTACAGTGCCCCTGTCATGCCCATACTGCTACCAGCGCCGGCACTGGTACCAGCGATCCTGTCACACCCTTAGTGGCACCAGCACCTCACGAGATGCATACTGGTACCAGCGCCCCTGTCATGCCTGTACCCATACCGGCACTGGAACTGGTGCCACCACCCCTGTCACGCCCATAACATTACCAGCACTGGCACCAGTAACAGTGCCCCTGTCATGCCCATACCAGTACCAGCACTGGCACTGGTACCAGCACCCCTGACACGCCCACAACAATACTACCACTGGCACTGCTACCAGCACCTGTCATACCCCTACTGATACCAGCGTTCCTACCATGCTGAAACTGCTACCAGCGCCTCATCACACCCATGCCAATACAAGAACTTGCACTGGTAGCAGCGCCCATTTCATGCCCATACCGGTACCAGCACTGGTACTGGTGCCAGCACCCCTGTCACACCCATGCCGGTACCAGTACTGGCACTGCTGCCAGTGCTCCTGTCACACCCATACTGGTACCAGCTTCAGTACCGCAAGCAGCGTGCCTATCACAACCATACCAGTACCAGCACAGGCACTGATACCAGTGCTCCTGTCACGTCCACACCAGTACCAGCACCAGCACTGGTACCAGAGCCCTGTCACACCCACACCAGTAGTAGCACCAGCACTGGTACCAGCACCCCTTTCACACCCATACTGCTACCAGCATCTCACCACACCCATACTGGTAACAGCGTCCCTGTCATACCCATACCGGTACCACCACTGGCACTGCTACCAGCAGCCCTGTCACACCCGCACTGGTACCAGCACCGGCACTGGTGCCAGCACCCCTGTCACATCCACACCGGTACCAGCATGGCTACCAGTGCTCCTGTCACACCCATACTGGTACCAGCTCTGCACTAGAAGCAGCGCCCCTGTCACACCCATACCAGTACCAGCACCCACACTGGTACCAGCACCCCTGCCACTTCCATACTGGTACCAGCACCCACACTGATACCAGCACCCCTGCCACTTCCATACTAGTACCAGCACCAGCACTGGTACTACCACCCCTGTCACACCCATTCCAGTACCAGCACCCGCACTGGTACCAGCACCCCTGTCACACCCACACTGGTACCAGCACTGGCACTGGTGCCAGCAGCCCTGTCATACCCATACCAGTACCAGCACCCACACTGATACCAGCACCCCTGTCACTCCCATAGTGGTACCAGCACCCGCACTGGTACCAGCACCCCTGCCACTTCCATACTGGTACCAGCACCCACACTGATACCAGCACCCCTGCCACTTCCATACTAGTACCAGCACCAGCACTGGTACTACCACCCCTGTCACACCCATACCAGTACCAGCACCCACACTGATACCAGCACCCCTGTCACTCCCATAGCGGTACTAGCACCGGCACTGGTACCAGCACCCCTGCCACTCCCATAGTGGTACCAGCACCGGCACTGGTACCAGCACCCCTGCCGCTCCCATAGTGGTACCAGCACCGGCACTGGTACTACCACCCCTGTCACACCCATACTGGTACCAGCACCGACACCAGCACCAGCGTCCCTCTCACGCCCATACTGGTACCAGCGCCCCGTCAGGCGCATACCGGTACCAGCACCGACAGTGCTGTACACCAGTACCGGTACCTGTCCCAGCGCCCCAATCACGCCCACACCAGTAGCCGCGACGGCACTCGTGCCCTCCGGCGCTGGAGCGGGACTGACCCGGCGATGAGGATGATGATGCGAAGCGGGTCGTGGGCGATAGTGAAGAGGAAGAGGCCGAGCGCCGGCCCGAAGGCGATGAAGGTGCACCCGAAGAAGACGGCGAGCGTCATAGCGGCGGGACCCGGGGCCGGGGCCCGGGCCCGGGGACAGGACCCGCAGGCACCCACCGGACGGACCGACCGACCGGACCGACCGGACCGGACCGGACCGGACCGGACCGCCTCCTCCGTCCCCCCCTTCCCCCCCCTCTCCTGCCCTTCCGGGACCGCCTGACGTCACGCGCCACCTGCGCGCGCCGCTGCCGCCGCCGGAATTGGCGCGCCGGGGGCGGGGCCGTCGAGTCGGTGTGGGGCGGGGCCGGGGTCTGTCACGTGGGGGGCACGGCCTGCGGTGGGGGTTGGGCGGTGTCGGCGCGTTGGGAAGGGGGGGGAGGAGCTCGGCCTGTGGCGGGGGGGGGGGGGGCGGGAATGGGTCCTGTCACCGGGGGCACCCGGTCCTGCGGCACTGGGGGCGGCACGGCCCGCACCGTGGGGTGGCTGGGTCCTGTCACCGGGGGACCCGGCCCGCTGACGGAAGGACGAGGCCGGTAGCCAGGGGAGCGTGGGTCTGTCACCGCTGCCCTCACAGGGTCCAGCCAGCTAGGGGGGGTGGGGGGGGGTCCTGCGCGGCCCCTCGGGACCTGGGCCGAGCCCAGGGTGCCGGCGGTTGGGTGAGGGGTGCTGATGCCTGGAGTAGAGGCTGGAGCTGAAAGACTCCATTGTATTTTGTAGCGCTTAATTTGTGCTGGCTTGAGCGTCTTTGAATCGTCTGGTATGCGAGAAGACCTTGAGGTTTCATAGAATCATGGAATCATTTAGGTTGGAAAAGACCTTCAAGATCATCGAGTCCAACCATCAACCATGCCCACTAAACCATGTCCTGAAGTGCCCTGTCTACGCGCTTTTTGAATACCTCCAGGGATGGGGACTCAACCACTTCCCTGGGCAGCCTATTCCAATGTCAGACAACCCTATCAGTAAAAAAAAATTTCCTAATATCTAACCTAAATCTCCCTTGCCGCAACTTGAGGCCATTTCCTCTCGTCCTACCTCCAGCCATCTGACAGAAGAGACCAGCACCCACCTCACTACACCCCCCTTTCAGGCAGTTGTAGAGAGCGATAAGGTCTCTCCTCAGCCTCCTCTTCTCCAGACTAAACAGCCCCAGCTCCCTCAGCCGCTCCTCACAAGACTTGTGCTCCAGGCCCCTCACCAGCTTGGTTGCCCTTCTCTGGACACACTCCAGCACCTCCATGTCTTTCCTGCAGTGAGGGGCCCAAAACTGAACACAGGACTCGAGGGGCGGCCTCACCAGTGCCCAGTACAGGGGAACAACCACCTCCCTGCTCCTGCTGGCCACACCATTTCTGATACAGGCCAGGATGCCGTTGGCCTTCTTGGCCACCTGGGCACACTGCTGGCTCATACTCAGCCGGCTGTCGACCAGCACCCCCAGGTCCTTTTCCACCGGGCAGCTTCCCAGCCACTCTTCCCCAAGCCTGTAGCGCTGCGTGGGGTTGTTGTGACCCAAGGGCAGGACCCGGCACTTGGCCTTGTTGAACCCCATACAATTGGCCTCAGCCCATCGATCCAGCCTGTCCAGATCCCTCTGTAGAGAAAGCAATAGGCACAAATAGATAATGAGCCTTAAGTTCTGTTGAGCTTTGTGATTAAAATTTGCCAGGACCAGCTAACTAGGAAGAAGAGATGAACCACCTGAGATGACCTACATTGCACATGCCTTAAGAGAGAGTTCAATTAGCGGACACCAAGAAAATGACCACCAGAGGGTTTCAAAGACCCCAAAAGACCACCGACCCATTTAATAGTAAGTGCCCCAAAGGGCGGACACTATGTAAATGATTTCTGGGAAATACCATGAAAATGTATGACAATTCCAGGAAATATAATTAATAAGTATATATTAGAACAATATAAGCTTTGCTTGCTGTAGGTAACTGTATGCATGATAGGAAGAACTATCCCCTGTGCATCCAGTGCTGCAATAAAGAATGCCTGCTTTCTAAAACTCCAAAATGGAGTTTTAGAGAGTTTCTTTGAATGGCTTTTTCTACAGTGACAGTGCTGGCCATCCCCAGGGGTCCCTAGCTGCATTTCAGCCCACCATAGGCCTGCCTCACTGCAGGGTGGCTCTAGTGCTGCTCCCTCCAGTGCTGCTCCCAGACCTACTGCAGCCCACGAGCGTGTGGGGTAGGGGCTGCACGCTCCTCCTGCACCACCCGCTCCACACTCACAGCTCAGGCATTACGGCCCCAATGTGGGCTGCAGTACTAAACACTGCATGCAGGGCGTACATAACTTGTACAGAAATGAGGCAGCGCTGCATGGTTATGGCTGTCCATGTCTTCCTCCAGCTGCCTTGTCCTCTGCTGGGATCGACAAATCAGTGATACAGATTTGGACACCAGGAGCTTTGTGTGGCACTTGGCTTTAGGTGGCCTGACCTGTTTCAAAATCACCCAGAGCCCTGCAAAACCCTCACAGCTCAGCAACATGGCTCTTCCTCTGGGTACCCAAATGTCTCAGCCTGTAAATGCAGGGAGGGACTGGGGGGTGGCAGTGATCTGTGTCCAGCTGTGCACAGCTCAATGTGTCTCATCAAAATGTCTCTGTGATGCTCTTTGTGTGGTCCTTCCCCTTCAGCATGTAGTTCAAGGATATTGAACAGGAAGGATTCGGAGATGAGATGAGGCACCAGAGTGATGAAACAACTGGAGGATGGAGAGGCTGCCAGAGGTTAACGTGGTGGTTTATCAATGGAGTGGCAGCCCATGCCAGGGCTGAAAGGTCTGCAGGGAGATCTTCAGCCTGTCAGGCCAAGATAAACAAATCCAAAGGTTGAAATTCAATGGGAGAGGTGCAGTGGGAGGGAGGGAGGGAGGGAGGGAGGAGGGGACTGGCAGTGCAGTCCTCAGTGTGGGTCTGAGTGACGCATGTGGGGAGATGTGCCTCCAGGTTGAGCTCCCTTGCCAGCAGCTCCACAGCACCCAGGCCTCCCAGAGCTTCCCCCAGCCTGCATCTTCCTGCAGGCCATGGGGGGAAGGACATGAGTGGGAAGACGGAGGAAACACAAAACTGTGCTGAACCATGAAAGATAGGCTCATGTCTCTGGGGCAGAGCATCACCCGGCAACAGCAGCCAGGATCTCACTGCCAAACCACAGAAAGTTCAGAGGAAAAAAAAGGCCCTTGCAGTGGGGTGTAAAAGGTTAAATTAAATGGACTGGTCCAAACTAGGAGGCAGCAGCAGCTAATGGGGAAAAACACTGGGTGTGAAAGGGCTCTTTGTCCCAGCAGGAAGGTGAAGGGCACCCAGAGGCTGGGTGCTGGGGACGCACCCTGTTAAAAGCACAGGTCAGGCTTGTTTGCAGTGCAGCCTGCAGGCTCTCGAAGAGGAGGTAGTTTTACACTCCTGTTCCTTTTGCAGCCAAACAAGCCCCTGCCTGGAAGGTGCTTTGACCAAACATTGGAATGGCTCAGCTGATGTGCTGCAGAAAAGCAAGGTGGACCCAAGGAGGAGTTCTAGCCCTTGCACAGGGCCAGCTCAGCAGGCCAGGACAGCTGTGCACCACCTCCAGCACATCCAGGGTGGGAGGCTGTGGCTCAGGCGGGTCTCGCACCCTGGGAGGACAACCAGAAAATGAGCACCCTGTGCAAGAGGAGCGCTTTTCCCTGTAGGAGGAGGTCTTGGAGGCACAAACCAGAGGTGCCGGGCCAGGGGGAGGGCAGGAGGCCAGCAGCACCTGGGCAGGAAAGAGATGCAATCTCACCACCCTCCTCTTCCTGAGCTGACAGGCTCGGCAAATAAAGGAAAGCAGATAACGAAAGCTATCCCTACCGGCTGCTCACTGGGGCAATGGCCTAGCTGAGCAAGGGGTCAACATGAATTATGTTTCCTGGCAGCATGAGTCTGTGCTTTTAGAGGGATATCCGCCGGGTAGTGTGGGACAACAGGGCTTGGCGCACATCACGGAGGGCCCAAAGTGGAGGGCAGGACTAGATCATGACTTTGGGCATCCCCAGGAAATCCAGCCTGTTTTGGTGGCAGCGATGAGACACATCCTGCTGCGCTTCTCTTTGTGTTGGAGAAAATATAGCAAGCCAGGAGGAAACTTCCTGAATGCTTTGGGAATTGGTTGCCTACTGACTGCATTAATATTTGCTAGTTTATACAGCTGTCCTTCAGGCAGGCAGGCATTCAGTGACTGGTAATAGTAAATGCAATTAGTATACAGGGTAAGCAGCTAACCCCAGACCTGGAGAAGACCCTTATAACTAATAATGCATGCATGCATGGTCACATATTGTATGCATCCTTAGATGCCATCATGAACACAAACCATGAAGTAGGCTCCACGGAGAGGTCAAAGGCCTTGTGGCTTCCCCAAATGCTAGGCAGTTAACATCCTGGCTGTGGAAGGGGACACACCAGTGACCTATGTCTATCACTGTGCACTTGAAGAGGATGGTGAGTTTGGACTGAGCTTGAGATGTGCAGGTTTCCTGTGCATCCCAAGGAAGCAATGGAGACAAGGGAACGCAGCCCAAACTGTGTGCATTACCAGTCCCAGCCCCCCACAGCCTCAGAGAACATATTTACGCTGGCCGTACCCACCCTGGACCCAAGCCCCTGCAGAACCTCCTTGTACAAACTGGGCAGGGAGACCCCCATCACGTATCCCAGTGCCTGCGCCCACCCACAAGGATCAAACACACCCATCCATCTTGCCAAATTGCTTTAATATTTGGACATGAAGACAGGACAGAGCCAGTCAGGCTGTGCACAGACAAGATGTCCCCGAGCCACACTGTAAGGCTGCAGGGCTTCCCTTCTCAATGGATGTGTGGATTTGGCCAAGACGCAGTTCAGTGATGACGTCCTGAGTGTGCCAGTGGGGTGTAAGTGTGGGGTAGGGAAGAGGGATGGGGGCTTCCCAGTGCAGCTCAGAGGTTGTTCAGCTCCAGCAGGGTCTGGTCCAGGACCTGATGGATGCCCACATTCTCCTCTTTGGCACTGGCCAGACTCTCTGTGAATACAAGGGACACGCAGCCACACAGACAGACACAGCCCAAGTGTACCCAGGTGCAGCCGGACACACACACACACCACACCAACCACAGACACACACACAGATGGACATTTCAGTACAGTGACAGACTCCAGCTAAGTGGGGCATCCCTGCGGACCAGACTGCATGCAAGCAGCCCCGTCGCCGGCAGGGATGAGCCCAGCTGCTCCAGGACCTGCCAGGGTGGCCAGGCCAGCCAGGCTGGTCACTGGGGGCAGGCAGTCCCCGCTCTTCAGCATTTCCATCATCCCATGGTGCCCGGTTGCCCATGGCTGGGCCCTCCGCAGCGCTGGTACCACTGGCGGGTACCATTCCTTGGCCAGTCACCAGCACATCCTGCCTCAGGGCATCACCACCAGCTGGCTGTGGGCACGTGCACAAATGCTTGGCCAGCGAAAAGAGGAGAGCCAGTGCCTGCTGCATGACCCAGTGGTGCTCCATGAAGAAAAGGAGTGAGACAGGGCCCAGAAGAGCGGGCAGACAGAGAAGGAGCAGAGCTAAAGAGGCTGCAGGGATGAGCTCTGCCTGGCAGCTTACTGCCGAGGCAGCCTCCTCCGGGGTTCACTTCCAGGTGGCATCCTCCTTCCCTCCAGAGACTGGGATGGGACGAGAGCTCTGCCCACTCAGCCTCATCTCCCAGCACTCCCTGCTGGGCTTTTCCCTGTCCCCTGCCCCAAGTTTGGGGCAGCGGGTGCTGCCAGGTCCCCAGTTCCTATCTCAGCCCTCCCAGCACCCTGCAGGGACCCTGCTCTGAGGGGATCCTCCTTGCACAGTTTGGGGTGACCAGAGTGAGGAGGAAGAGGCTGGCTGCTGAGTCCTGGGACAAGGGGAGGAAGGCAGCGATAGAAACTACCGCATCCCTCCCCGGCAGGGCCAGGCTGATGCCGGGGGACAGCCATCACCACGTGGGCGTCCCACAACATCTCAAAACCCCTCATTCCTCTCCCAGGAAAAACCGACCAGCTGCAGAGAGGCTCCCTGTCCCCCTCCAAGCAGGGCGGTTACCCCCAGGAGCATAAGCCAAGGCTCCCCACCCTGCCTAGTCCTGGCGGGGAGCAGGTAGGGGCTCCCAGCCCCGAGCCAGCCTGGCCAAAATGAGGCAGGGAGGCTGGGCTGGGGCCGGGACCTCTGGGCAGCTCAGTTGTTAAGTTCAGTAAGGATGACCCGCAGCTCGTTAGTGAGAACACGGTTTTTCTCAGCCTCCTGCCGGGAGCGCTCTAGAGAAAACAGAGACATCAGCGCAGCAGAGGGAAGAGAGAGAGAAAGGCAAGTTAGTGAAAAGAAAACAGTGTTCCCCAAAGCCCTAACTGAAAATCCCACAGCCACCCAGCCAGCAGCAGGGACAAGCTGGACTGGCAGGAGGAGGCAGCTGGTCCAGGGCCAGGGATGGGGCTGTGGGTCCATCAGTTTGGGAACTGGGTTCTGGGGCAGGGTAGGATGCTGAGGAAGGAGGAGGAGGAGGATCAGGGACCCATTTAGAGATTGCTGCTGAAGGGCAGGGTCAGCCCCTTCATTGAGGGAGAGTGATGCAGGAGAGATGCCACAGCTGAGATTGCTGCTTGCAGGCAATGTCTGGGAGTGGGAACAGGGAATAGACAGGACCAAGTCTAACCCTGCTATTTCAGGACAAAAAAGTCATGGAGAAGATGGCACAAGATGAGGAAAGCTGTGTATGAGGGCCGGGGGGTGGCAGGGGTCATCTCCAGGCAGAGGCAAAAAGGGCCCCATCCGGCTCAGCCTGGCAGCGTAGGAGCCGCTCGGGGCTCAGCCACAGCCATCCCAGGCGTCCAGCGGCTGCGAGCTACCTGCGACCACCTCCTACCACCCTGCTGCCAGCACCTGTATGAGACAGGCAGGAGATGAGGGACAGAGTGGCATGAAGAAAACAAAGGAGAAACCAAGGACACAAAAATGCTTTATTGAGACCAACTCAGTAACCCAGAGGGACAGAACATAAAAGAAAAGTCATGAAATGCAAACTGAAGAGCGATGTGCAAAGGACAGAAGGGAGGCAGGGATGCGGGAGGAGCTGGGGGTCTTGGGACTGCCTGCCTGCCTGCCTGCCTGGGAAAGGGCTGCCTGCGCAGCTGGACCCAACCCTTCATCCCGTGGGCCTGAGCTTTGGCAGCGGAGATGCTGCTTCCTCTGTGCAGGTCCTTCCCACACTGGGCCCAGCAAGCAGCACTGGTGGACTTTGTTGGGGGGATGTGGGGGTTAGGTGGCCCCACTGGCCCTAGAGCTGCAGGGTTCCCTGCGCTGCTGCTGCTGGGGAGCCAAGGAGGGAGCTGCTGGAGCAAAGGGTTCCTGGGCACAGCCCTGTATCCCACTGGGCAATGCTGTGTCACAGACCTGCAACTGCATTAGGCACTGTCCGTGCAGCCCGTCGGGGTCCCAGAGGCTGTTTCCCTGCCCTGCCCAGCACCCCCAAGCACCTATACCTTGACTCCCCACAAAGAGGGGTATTGCGGGAACACCCTGGGCCGGCACCTGCCCCAAAGGAGCTGACAGACAGGCACAGGCTAGGAAGGACAGGAGGAGGACAGACCAGGCAGGGAGGGTAGTGGGACAGCCAGGCAAGCAAGAGCTGGGGAGGGAAGAGGCAGGCAGGGAGGGGTGCAGTGCTGGTGTCCGGCGGGGGGCTCAGAGGGAGGTGATGTCATTAAGTGCATTGTCCAGCTCCTCGCTGATGGCTTTGTACTTCATCTTCTGCGCATACACTTCGTCTGCAGGTGGGGGGGGCAGGCGGGGGGGCAGTGCAGGGGGCAGGCGGCAGAGAGAGAGAGAGTGGCTGTGAGCAGGGGGCCGAGGGCGGCAGGAGCGTGCAGGCACAGGCGATGTGGATGTGGCCCTATTTCCCACCTGAGGGCAGAGCCCGGATCCCAGCAGCTCTGCGCTCCCACACTAGACACCACAGCATCCAGCCTCCCCCCTCCCAAGACCCCTGCCCACCCCCTCACCCTGGCCAAGCCCTGTCCAGCCCCACCAGGGGCACATTGTGGCCAGCGCTCCCTGGGAAGGAGGGACATGGGGTCAGCGGGGACATTTTACCTTCTAGATCATCAATGGTTTTCTCCAGCTTTGCCACAGACCTCTCTGCAAACTCCGCCCGGGTCTCAGCCTGTGGGAGCACAGCGGGGAGAGGGTGAGCTGTGGGGCATGACGGGGATGGTGCAGGCTGCACCGCACCCCAAATCTGCCCCGTCTGCAACTCTGGTACCCTTCTCCAGAACCCCACCCCTGGGAACAACTAGGAACTAGGGCCCCGTGGACCCCCACACCCTAAACCAGAGCAGGCTGATGGGGGGGCATCCCAGACCCAGGCACCTGCCATGCTGCAGGGCTGCAATTTGGGGAACAGTGGGAGGACACAGGCATAACGTGGTCAAAACCCACATGGGATGGCAAACTCTTGCCTGCATCGATGCAGTGCCAGCCCCACACCCCTTACCTCCTTCAGTTTTTCCCCTAGAAGCTTGATTTCCTCCTCATACTTGTCCTCCTTGGTGGAATACTGCAGAGAAAGAGACAGGCACCTGTGAGCCCCATGGGATGCCTCCGGCCGTCCTTCACCCCAGCAGGAGACCCCAGCACCCCCAGACCCCACGCATTCTGCCCAGCCCCAGCAGCACTTCTGCGTCCTACCTTGTCAGCCTGGGCCTCCAGGGACTTCAAGTTGTTGGTGACAATTTTCAGCTCCTCCTCTAGGTCACCACATTTACTACATCCCAAGCAGGGGCCGCCAGGAGAGGGAGCAGGGCCGGGGGGCAAGGAGAGGGGGGGAGCAGAAAGAGCGGTCGTGGGGAAGGAGGAAAGAAAGAGAGAAAACAAGTTGAGAGAGGGGAAAACAGCACAGGTGGAGAAGGAGCAGAGCTACTGCGAGCAGGAGCTGCTGGGACGCATCCGTTCATCCATTCCTCGTGCTTCCTTGCACGGACACTCCGTGCATCACTGCCAGCCAGCCCCACCAAGAAGGAGAGCAGGCATGGTGGGATGGAGGAGCGTGCCCAGCCTGCGCCCGCCAGAGGGGGAGGCGAGGGGAGGTCGGCAGTGGAGGCAGTGGTGCAGAGAGGAGAGAGGTGGCTCGCACGGTTTGAGAGACAGCGACAGAGAGAGGGGGGCTGCTGCGCATCGCCCCGTGCCCCTGCCCCAGTACCTCTTCCTCTGAGGCAATGAGGGATTTGAGAGTCTGGTCCATGGTCCGCAGCTCTTCTTCCAACTGTCTCACTCGGCTGGGGTGGAAGAGGGGCACCCCGGGGGGGGGACAGCAGAGAACAGGGTCAAGGATGTGCTGCCGGCAGGCTGTCATCCCCCTGCCCCTAGCCTGCAAGCCCAGGGACCACCCCAATGACAGACCCTGCCGCTCCCAGGGAGGGACTTCCCCATCCCCATGCAGACATCCCCTTCCCCACGGCTGCCAGGGATTTGGGTCAAGGGCTGCATGGGACTTCTGCGCGCTGCCCGCCAGGAGCCCTGCTCACCTCTCCGCCACCTCTGCCCTCTCCTCCGAGCGTTCCAGCTCTCCCTCAAGGACAACCAGCTTGCGGGCGACCTGTTGAGGGCAGCAAGAGGCACGTGTTGGCCCCATGCTTGCTCTGGCTGGGGCACAGGGCTCCAAGGAGGCGGCCCCAGGTGCTACCGGGGGTCATGAGTGGGAGAAGGGAGCACGCACCTCCTCGTATTTGCGGTCAGCCTCCTCTGCGATGTGCTTCGCCTCTTTCAGCTGCATTTCCTGGAGCTCCATCTTCTCCTCATCTTTCATGGCCCTGTTTTCGATGACCTTCATGCCTCTGAGGAAAGCCCAAGCCAGAAGATGTTACTGCCATGGGTCAAGGTGGCACCTCTACCTCCTGCCTGCCCTTTGTTCCCTAACCCTGCCATCCTCCAGCTCCAGAGACATGGGACATTGCCTGGGGATGCCAGCACTCGCTGGCGACCCCACGCAGTAGGGTCAAATGAGCGGTACCCCAAGGATGCTCCTGTGCGCAATTATAGCAGTGGAGCAGGTCCCAGGGCCGTGTTCCAGAGAAAGGACCTGTGGCTATGTTGCCTCTCAACCAGGCAGGTCCAGAAACCATCATTTAGGGGGGAAAATCTCTGCAGCCCAGGATGAGCCAGCCACAACCTCCACAAAAGCAGCCTGACAGGCCAGCAACCTTTAGGAAATGCTAAAAAACATCCTGTGGCAAAGCATTTTCTCATTCAGGGGTGATGCTCACAAGCAGGGGGTCACCAAACCCCTGTGAACCCCCATGGCAGGGACTCCTGCAGACTCTTCTCCTCTCACTTGGATGCTGTTGCTCAAACTGGTCTTTGCTAATGGAGGGAAGAGCTCACGTAACTGTGAGGAACACCGTGACATGTCCAGGCACTCCCGTACAACCTGAATGCCCTCGCCTGCAGGCTCCAGCCTGGGAAACCTGCTTGCCAGCAGGATGGGGCAACAGACTTTGCAGGACTGTTTTTTTGAATGACGCTGGTTCGTTCTCAAAAGCTGACCTTGTTTCCCAGGCACAGATGTCCTCTCCTGGGCTGTCGTTCAGCCCATGAGTGTAGGAAGCTGCTCAGGGGCAGAAAACAGGCTCCAAGCACCCTCTGCTTTTGGTTACAGCCTGATATTTGTACAAACACCAGATCAAATTTTTTCAGGATTTTATGGGTGCCCTGGAAATTTCAAAGCCCTTTTAAGAATGCCTGTATCTGGGGGCCTTCTCTGCATTGTGGCTTTGCTCTCTCCCTTGTAGCTTTGCTCTCTCCCTTGGGGGTCTGCAGGAAAACCAACACAAAGCCCATAAGGTCACTTCAGAGGGACCCCACTGTGAAACCAAGGGGGCTGCTTGCAATCAATGGTGACCCAATGCCACCCCTGCTCTCCCTTCCCATCACACCTCTCGCTCTCATCTGCTGCCTTCTCAGCTTCCTCCAGCTTCTGCAGGGCAGTGGCCAGGCGCTCCTGGGCTCGGTCCAGCTCCTCCTCCACCAGCTGGATACGGCGGTTCAGAGAAGCCACTTCAGCCTCAGCCTAAGGGAGCAGAAACCCCTCAATCACCCCATGTCTCACACATACATACATATGCATATATATTTTTTAAAAAGCATTTTCGGTGGTTACTTCTGCATTTGCTATCCAGAATACCCCTTGGCACTGTGCAACAAGCCAGTGCTCACCGGAATGGGATGCCCGACCATGCATCCCCTCACCTTCCTATAGGGACAACAGGGTTTTCTCCATCGCTAGTGCCCTGTTTGACGCTGGCTCCTCCCAGGCACACAACCCCAGCCCAGCCTGCGCAGCCCCTCCACCACATCCTCACACCTCCGGCTCCTGTCCCGTAGAGGAACGAGGTGCGTTCCCCAGGGTAGGGTGGCCATAGCAGCCGTGCCGTCATGGGGATGGTATTTGGGGTTTGCAGAGCAGTGAGTAAAGGGGGAGGAATGCCCTGTGCGGCTTTGCTCCCAAAAAGGAGATCGGAGCCGCTTGTGGATTTCCTGTTTACGGAGGCGGTGGAGTGAGCCGGGAGCCTCTCCTGCGGGAACCCCCCCACGGGCCTGTGCAACAGGGCAGCCTGAAGCCAAGCACTGCTCCCCCCCCCCCTCCGGCCCCCAGCTGATGCACACAGCACAGTGCCAGGGGCAATGGAGCGAGTCGCCCCCGTCGGGCTGGGACCCGGCCAAAGCTGTGGCTGCTGGGGCCCAGCGGACCGGGGCCCCCCACTTTCCCAGGCTCCCCGTGCGCAGGGCTGGGAGCTGGGGCTGGCCGGGAGCGGTGGCCCTGGCCGCCCGCCAGCCCCTCGATGCCTGGCCTCGTGCTCTTTCCATTTGGTAAAGGCCTCCTGCTCCATCGCCACCACTGGGAAACGCTGCCTCAGCAGCACCCGGCCCCGCTCCCTGCGGCGGGGGGGGGGCTGCAGGAAAGACAAACCCCGGGGTGCAAAGGGACGGGTGGCGATGAGACCTCACCGCGGGGAGCAGCCCCGTGCACCAAGACGCAGGGAGGCATGCACCAACCCAGGGGATAATGTCTCCTGCTTATTCACAGGCTGGAGCAGGCCTGGCTGGCTGCAGTGCCAGGTCCCGTCTGGCCTGGTGCTCCAGCGCCGGGAATGAATGGCCTGGGGGACATCGGCCAAGCAGGGGGACTGTGGGAGCAGCGAGGGGCTGTCACCCTGCGTGGCCTCGCTGAGCACCCGCGGTCCACCGTGGTGAGCCGGCAGGGTGGGAACCGGCGCAGCCAGCACCTCTCTGAGCAGAGCAGCTCAGCAGCATGCCGGGAGAGTGGCCGGCCCCACAGCTAACACAACAGTCACCTCCATCCCACGAACACCCTTTTTTCCAGGCTCACCGAAAGCTCGTCCCTTGCCAGACTGCCCAACGGGGAGCTGGGGCTGGCCCCCACAGTGCGATGCTCTGCCTGCAGCATCTGCCCCACACCGTCAGGAGCCTTTTTTTCCCAGGGAATCACCCCCAAAGTGGGTCAGAACTGCCCGGATGGACACTTGGGAACACGAGCTCTCTGGCAGCTCCCAGTGACCGGGGAACCCGATCTGCGGCTGCAGGAAGGGGCCATTTCCTCCGCACACAGCCCGAGTGACAACAGCCCGGGTACCGCGCCCAGCTCTGCCGCTCCTGATATGGTGAGGATGTTAAAGGAGTGGGCATAGGAAAAAGAACGAAAAAACACTCCAGCCCCAACAACAATAAAAAAGCTAGACCAGGAACAAGCTGCAGCTTGGAAATGCCATCCCACTGCCAGAGTGGAAATTCTGGCCTGTGGCAGCGCGAAGGGACAGACTGGAGAGCCGAAGGCTCCGCGACTGCTGCGGCCCGGACCGCAGAGCCCGCTGGAAGCCAGACATGAACCTGGGCGTGGGATTTTTAGCTGTGCACGCCACCGGCCTCCGAGGGAGGGGAATCCTTTCCCAGGATCTGCCCGACCTCAAGCAGAGCCAAGACAGAGCCGGCTGCTGACTGCTCCCCGGGGAAACCCTGGGGACCCCCGCCGCTCCGAGCATCCCTCGCAAGACCCGCGGAGGCAGCAGCCGGAGGAGGCAGTCCGGAGGCAGGGACGCTGCCCGAAGCCCCCTGCCCCGGGGGCTCTCGCCAGCTGTGCCGCGGCACCCAGCGCCTTCCAGCTCCCCCGGGACCTCCCGGCCCTCCGCCCCGGGGCGGGGGCGGCCAGCCCCGGGTACCGGGACGGGGTGGGGGGCGGGATGCCGGCGGCGGGACCGGAGCCGGTGGGGCATCCCGGGGACCTGCCGGCCTCCCCCCCCCGGCCCCCTTCCCCGTCCCCTCCCCGGCGGCCCTTACCCGCTCCCGGGCCTGCCGCTCGGCATCGGCCTCCCGCTGCAGGTGCTCGGCGCGCTCCTCCGCCTCGTCGGCCACCTGCTGCAGGCTCTGGATCTTTTTCTTGACGGCGTCGATCGAGCTGATGCTGGCCATGGCGAGGGGCTGCCGGCGGGGAGGCCGCGCCGCCGAAGCCCTTTGTGGGATCCGCCCGGCTCGGGCAGGAAGCGCTCAGGCAGCGGCCGCTCCCGCCGCCCGCCCTGCCTCCATCCCTTCCTGCTCCTCCTCCTCCTCCTCCTCCTCCTCCTCCTGCTGCCACCGGCCGACCTGGGCCGCCGCCGCCACCCCGGGCAGCGCACACTGACCGCCCCCCCCCTCCCCGGGCAGGGCGCACGGTGCCCACCCACGGCGGGGGACGGCCCCCACGTCGGGAGGGGTGCACACTCGTGTCTGTGTGTGTGTGTGTGGCGCGTGTCCCCAAACCCCCCACATAGGACATAGGGTGCCCCCCTGGGCAGGAGACGTGGTGTGTCCCCCTGCCCCAGGCAGGGCACACTGTGCCCCCACCCCGGGCAGGGTGCACGGTGCCCCCCCCGCGCTGATGCAGTCCCCACTGGCTGGGCACATGGTGCCCCCAGACAGGGCGCACAGTGCCCCCCAGGATGTGGGACGCAGCCCCCCCCCCCCCCCCCCAGGCAGGGCACATTGTCCCCTCCATGGGCAGGGTGCATGGTGCGCCCCAGGCAAGGGTGCACAGTCCCACCGAAATCCCCCAGAGCGATGGAGAGGAGGCCAGGGAGTCCATTTCCCCTGGGGGAAAAGGGGCCCAGGGTGTCTGGGAGTGCCAGAGCCTGGCCCCTGTGAGCCCCCATGGGCACAGGAGCAGCGTACCCATGGGTGCTCTCCAAGCTCTGCCCCCCCAGACCTCCCTGCTGCAGAGCTGAGGGGGGTCATAGACTTTTGCCCCCCCAGGGGCCATAGGTAAGTCAATGAGAGGCATGGGGCAGATGGGGCAGAGCCTGCTCCTGCGTACCCTTCCAGGATACCTAGGCCTGGAGGTCCAGGGCGCAGCCCGGTCCCCAGCAGCCATCCCATTCAGCTCCTTGGCATCTGCTCCCCCAAGTGAGGACCTGGCTGGCAGCCCCACAGAGACCCATGGGGCCCAGGGAGCCCCCTGCACCCTCCAGCCACCCTGGGGGCTCTGCCCTAGGGTGGAGGCCAGTCCCCCAGCTCCCAGCTCTGCATCCTGACCGGGGCACATGTCTTGACCCATCAGGAGAAGCCGGCACTCAATCCTGCCTTAAGGAGCTCTGACAGCTCCCAGGCAGCCCCAGCTGCACTTTACACCTGCCTCCAGGGACACCAATTCCCCGGCTGACCCTGCTGGCTGCCCTTGGCTCCAGGACCAGGGGTCCTGGGGGGAACCCAGCCACATCGCCAGCAGCACCCTGCAGCCCCCCGACCCCCTGCCAAGTGGCGGTGGACGAGGCGGCCCTGTGGGTCCCCTGGGAGCGCATGGCGTTGGCCTCGGCCTCGGCTTCAGTCCTGGCCGATCCTGCCCCGCTCCCAGCACAACGCCTGGATACCAAGAGCACTCCCAAGCTGGTGCACGGGGCCCAGAGCAGAAAGAGGGGTCCCTGGCAGCAACGGGGCAGGGGTGAGATGGCTGCAGGCAGGCGGGGAGCAGGTTGGGGGAGAGGTTGGGGGGCAGACCCCCCGGTTCCATGGCAGCCAGGCTGGGTGCCTCCTGCGCTGGCCCCACCCAGGGATGCAGTCACTTCCCAGCAGAGCCCCGTTCCCTCCCACCGGCTCGGGGAATCGCCAAATAAGAGCAAAGTCTCGGCCGGGGAGAGCAACCGGGGCGGGAACTTGGGTGAAGCTCTCCGGATCAGCGGAGTTTCCCTGGGCCCTGCTGGAGTGGCCAGGGACAGGCCACCGGCTGGGGACGTGGTGGGCTGGAGGGGGCTGCTCTGGCTAAACCCGCTCTCCTGGCCGCGCCGTGCCCTGCAGCTCCTGCCTGCATTCTGCCCTGGGCACCGTGGGCTGTCCCTGGTGGGGACAAGAGGTGGAGGGGCCACGGTGGCCTCGCAGAGCTGCCAGGAAGGGGCTGCCAGCACCGCAGAGCTGCCACCAGGGGTCAGGCGCTCCCCTGTGCGTCCCACCATCTGATCCCCCCCCACCACCAAGTGCCTGGGGGTCGCTTTGCACCCCTTAGTGCAGCCCCCGAGGGCTTCATGCCTGCCGCCCAGTGCTGGAGGCAGGGCAGTGCCGGAGCAGGGGGGGATTTATTCTTTTAAGGGATTTGTTGACATTTTTGCCGAGAGCAGGAGCTTGCCTGCATCGCTGCGGTGGGTCCTGACCTGGCCAAGGGATGGGGACGCTCCGTGCTCACAGGCACATGTTGTCCTGGCAGCCAAGGGGAGCACGGGGGTCCCTGGGGAGGCGGGCAGGTGGGCTCTGGGGGTCCCCCCTGCCCTTCCTCCGCTGGAGCCGGGAGCTGCGCTGCACCTCACCTCCAGGAGGAGGTGACACCAGTCCTGTCACTTAGTGCTGTCAGCACATTCAGGGCCCTGGCAGGGGGACCTGGTGACTCCCAGAGCCCGGCACATGGCGCAGCCCGTCCAGACTTCGGCATGGACCCAGGGTGTCTGTGCTGGTGACAGGCTCCCAGCCCTGCCCACACCACCTGCTGCGGGCAGCCTGCCCTCCCCAGTACTACTCCTTCACCACGCCTCCCCCTCCAGCCCTTCCCTGGAGGAGTCAGTGGCTCCTGTCCACCACCTAAGACGGGACTGTCCATGCCAAAGCCCACAGACTTGCCAAGCCACGGTGGACTGAGAGCAGGACAAGACACCCTCGCTGCCCAGGACGGCACTGCACAGCCCACTGCCAGCAGCAAGCCACTCCGCACCCCATAGCCGACGTCTGCCCAGTGCCACTGTTTGCCCCTTGCTCTGAGCCCCATCCTGGGGACGTCCCGTTCACGCTCAACCAGATCCCACACTGAGTTTGCTCTGTCCCGCACCAGTACGGATCCAGTGGGACCGGTGTGAACCCCTCAACACACAGGAGCCACCCTGCCCAGCTCGACATGCCTGCCCCACGCCAGGATAAATGTGCCCTTCCAGAGGATTTTCAGTGTTTTAACTTCTTGGTTTAGTATCTAACTAAATTGGGGCAGGTCTGTAGGGTCAGCAAACGGGGCTGGGGAGTCCCCTGGCCACTCCCCAGGGGCTCTGGGCCACCCCAGGGACTTGTGCTGCCACTGCTTGTCCTTGTCTGCTCACCCCTGTCCTGGCGGCCGCCTCGGAGATTTGACGCATCTCCCCCATTTAGCTCCATAAACCAGCTGGGATTGAATTTTTTGTTCTCAATCCTAAAAAACCTGGCCATGTCCTGCTGGCTATGCTCCAGGCGGCTCCCCTTTAGCTTCTTCTCCAGTTTCCAGGGTTGGTTTTCATCAAAGAAGGACTGGCTATCAAAAGGAGGATTTATTTATAGGGTGTTAAATACCCTGTGTGGCACCGCCGGTCGTTATACCCTGTTCCCGAGCGGCTCCGTGGCCGCACACAGCTGTTCCACCCTTCATCCTGGCCGGGCACAAGCCAATTTCAACACCTTCCTAACATCTCCCCAGCGGGATCCATTTCCCAGGAGAAACATCAGTCATGGCACTATAATAAAACTCTTCCAGGCCTTGCGCTTCCCAGGGTACAGGGTGGCACATTGGACCCCAAAATGACCAAGTCCCCCCCAGGCACCCAGAGCATCCTTCCTTGCAGCCAGCACTTGGCAGCTGGCCACGGGCAAGAGCTTCTTCCATTTCTCTACCCATTTTTGCTTTCCTGCCGCCACAGTTTACCAAGTACCGCAGAGTTTTTCCTACAAGCATTGCAGAATTGCGTGCCTGCGGACCAGCGACACAGCTTGGGACACTCGTCCCCGTTAGCTTTGGGGAGCCAGGCAGGTGGCTGCCCACAAAGCTCCAGGCGGGACCAGCAACCTGAGCCGTGCCTGCCGCAGCTGGCCTGGCCCCCATGCCCTGAGCAGGATCTGTCCAGTCCCTGCCCTGCATCTCAGCCTGGTTCAGTGTCAGCGTTGCAGGAATGGGATCCTGACAGTCTTCCCCAAGGACACTTTCCATATAAGGCCTCCCCCTCTTCCTTCACCCCCCGCCCCGAGGTCCAGTGCCTGCGCAAGGGAGGAGTTGCTGGCGCGCCTACGTACGTCTGTAGCTTTCTTCTCCGCCTGCTCCAGCTTCTCCTGGGCCTCCTTGACAGATTCGGAGTACTTCTCCACCTCATCCTCCGTGCCCTTCAGCTTCTTCTGCAGACCCTGCTGCTCTTCCTCCAGCTGGGGAAGGGATGGAAGGCAGGGGTCAGGGTGGATGGTGGTGCCCACAAGGCTGAGGGGCATGGTTATCCTCCTCCTGGGAGCACATGGGCATGCTCCCTCTGTCAACTTTGGGTCCACATATCCTCAGGGAGCCCTTGGTCCACAGGGACAGAGCAGCCCCCAGCACCCCTGAGCCTGGCAGAGGGGTAGGGGGGTGGTGGGGTCCCTCCCTGTGTAGGGAACTGGAGAGGTCCCAACATGGGGACACAGCTCTGGGGGGCACCAAGCAGGTCCCCATCTCTGTGTGGCTGGGGTGGGAGTACGCCGTCCCCAAGGGTCTCCCTGGCAGAGGGATAGGGAGGTGGTCCCCAAGGGTCTCCCTGGCAGAGGGATAGGGACGTGGCACCGGGGTGTCCCACTGAGATAAGGCACGTTTGGGGGCACCAACGTGAGTGGTCAAGGGCAACAGGCTGGAATGCTGGGACGGGCACCCAGTGGGGTGAGGTCCCCGGGGCTGGTCATTCCTAGAGCTGGGATCCACCGGCAGGATACCCAGTGGGGCAAGGTCCTCGGGGCAGGACGCCCCTAGGACAGGGGTCCCCAGGCTGCACACCTAATGCGGGGAGGTCCCCGGAGCTAGGCACCCCGAGGGCGGAGGGTCCCCAGGCTGAACACCCAGCAGGAGGGGGTCCCCGGGTCTCGAGACCGTGGGACACTCACCTGCTTGCAGCGGTCCTCCGCTTGCTTCTTGTCAGCCTCCGCCTGCTCGGCACGGTCGATGGCGTTCTCCTTGTCCAGTTTCAGCATCTGCATCTTCTTCTTGATGGCTTCCATGGTGGCGGCGGGCGGGCGACGGGGCGCGGAGCGGTGGCGAGGCGGGGAGCACCGGGGGCGGCGGGAGCACCGGCACTGAGCGCCCCCCCGGCTTCGCCTCGCCGCCTAAGAGCCGGGGAGGGGCCGCGCCGGGCGGGGGCTGCCCCGGGACCTCCCCCGCCGCCCGCCAGCACCTTTTAGGGACAGGCTGGCCACTGCGGGCCGCACCGGGCGGGACGGGGAGGGGGGCACCCCCGGCGGCCACCGCCACAGCCCCGGCGCCGGGCACCCACGGGGGGCGGCGGGCGAGGGACGGCGACACCCACGGGGGGCCAGCGGGCGAGGGACGGCGACACCCACGGGGGGCCAGCGGGCGAGGGACGGTCAGCCCGGGGCGCAGCGGTCGGGGTGCCCCGGGGGCACTGCGGGGCAACCGCACGAGGGGTACCCCGGGGGCAGCGTGCTGGGGTCACCCCCGAGCACAGCGGTAGGGACATTTCTGGTGGCACTTCCACCGTGGTGCCGGGCTGAGGTGGGGGGGATGGACCCCTGCGGCCCCTCGCCGCTGTGGGGAACACGTCTGGCTCTGCGCTTGGGGACTGCTGTTACTGCGCCCCGGGGAC
Organism: Buteo buteo; assembly: GCF_964188355.1. NCBI lineage: Eukaryota > Metazoa > Chordata > Aves > Accipitriformes > Accipitridae > Buteo > Buteo buteo. The sequence continues at coordinate 12,005,041 of NC_134204.1, read as the reverse complement.
ACCACCAGTCATCCACCCCCCAGGGCTTGAGACCTGACTCTGCTCCGGCCAGAGCTGTCCCCACGCTAGAGGACATCGCGTGGCTGGCACGGCCCTGGGCACACTTCATGCCCTGTCGCTGCACCCTGGTGCCTGGGGGATCCTGCTTGCTGGCGATGGCTTGGGGAACTTCAGGGGCTGGCACGGCACTTGGGGACCCCCATGGGCTGGCACTGAAGTTTTGGAGACGCTCTTAGTCTGTGATTGCACTCAGGGACGCCCACGGGCTGTGACTGCAGCTGGGGACACCCGTAAGCTGTGACTGCAATCGGGGACATCACAGGCTGGCACTGCAGAGACACCCACAGGCTGTGATTGCACTCGGGGACACCCATGGGCTGTGACTGCAGTTGAGGACACCCACAGGCTGAGATTGCATTTGGGGATACCATGGGCTGGCACTGCCCACATGGGGAAAATCTCCCGGGAGAGAAGCCAGTGGAGCTCCTGACCTCCCCATCCAGCTTCTGCGACATGGCGAGGTAGGAGGGCCCCAGATCCGTGCAGGCTCCCTGGGACCCAGCTCCCCACTACCTTGCACCCTGGTGCCACTGTCCCTGGCACCCACAGGGACACCTGGCATATGCACAGCCCATAGGGTGGCATTTCAGGGTGACACAGGGCAGCACGCCACCCCTCTCCATCTTTCTGCTCTAAATAAACTATATTCCGCAGGCAAAAAAATGCAAACCCTTCAGATCCTGGCTCCTCCAAAAATAACCCATGCTTTAATAACGCTCGTAAATGCTTCTGGCGCATTCCCAGCTGCAGGGTGGGCTCCGGGCAGGGGGGGCTGGAAGGAGCCAGTGAAGGGGCCACAGGAGCCATGCGGCATGTGGGGAGGCTGAGATGGGACGGGGACAGGAGTGGTGTGCAGGCTCCCCCAGCCCGTCGGCCGGGGGCCGCATCCAGCCCTTGCCTGCTGCAACTTTTCAGCACCTGTGCTCCAAGCAGAGAGGAGAAAAAGGTTTTTGAGAGCTGGAGAAAGTGGCTTTCTAGGAGCCCTCAGCCCAGGGTTGTGGGGAGCATAGGAGGGATGGGAGCAGCCGAGGACCAAGGGGCTGCTGGCACCATGGGGAAAGCAGCAGAAGAGCCACTGCTGGACTCTGGAGAGCTGCTATTAATACTGACGAATTAGGCACATATTTGGACAAGGAGAGTCAGTAACCGCCAGCACACAGCTTCTGAGGGGAGGGGAAAGATCCATCTCCCATCATTCCCGGGCGAGGATGGATTTTTTTCTGCAAGATGCTTTGGCCTGAGCAACTTCATGGGCTTAGTGCATGAGGGAAAGATGATGATGTGCATAGTGCAAGCAGCCAGGCAGTTGCCCTGGAGCCCTCAGATGTCCCCCCAAAAGATGCAGTTTTCCCTTGCTGCCCGCTCCCCTTTGTGCCAGGCATCATGGCCACATCCTACTGGCACAGCTAGGGCCATCCAGGTGCCCAGGCCCATGAGTCTGCCCTCAAGGCTGTCCTCCGGGGTGACCTCTGGGATAAGGGGGTGCAGAGGGGTGTGCGTGCACATCCCTCCCATTGCTGCCCCAATGCCCAGCCCTGCACTGGGCTAAGGTCTCCAAGGACGGGGACTCTCCTCCGTGTCCCACTCTAGGGTCTGACCACACTCCCAGCAAAAGGCTTGTCCTGCCATCTGACAGGAACTTCCCAGGTGCAACCCATGCCGCAGCCTCTTGCGCTATTCCTGGGCTCCTTGAGAAGTTGGGCTGCAGCTTCCATGCCTGCCTCTAACTTAGCTGGATTTGGGTCTCTGCAGAGGTGCTGGTGCCTCTTGACTGTGGCTTCCCGGCTCCAAGCCTCCACATGTGCTTGTCCAAACCTGCCTGCCAAAATAACCTCTTGCTCCAGTGGGTGAGATTTAGGGGACTGGGGTGAATTGCACCCCATGTCCCTCCCCTGGTGTTTGTGCCACCACCCCTTGCCCCTACCCCAGCCCAGAGAACACAGCAGCGGATGTGCTTGCAGCCCTCTGCCCGGGATGCTGGAGCTCCCTTGGTCCCAGGATGCTGGGATGAGGCTGGGGCTGCTGCCACACTGTGCCTGCTCACTGTCCTTGCTGGTCACTCAGAGGGGCCCTGTGCCCGGCCGGTACCTGGGTGAGAGCCTGGTGCAGGGTCAGGCCAGCGCAGATTGTCAGGGGACAGCTGGGAGGACTGGGATGCCTGCGAGAGCCACAAATCCACCCTGGAGCCTGGCCAGGGGTGAGCATGCCACGGGGCACAGCCCCTCTGCACCCCCAGGGACGTGCCTGCAAGGGGACAGGGGTCACCGGCCGGGATGCTGCGGGATGCTGAACTCGTCGCTCGTGATGCTTGTAGCTCCTGCTGCTGGGGACAGGTCCCGGAGGCAGGGGACACGTGCCAGCCCACCCGCGTCCCCGCTCCACCCCACAGCATCCCTGCCTGCCCCGCCGCTGCTTGGGCCCCCCGAACCCCCGCTGAGTGACAGGGTGGGAACAGGTGGGGACATGCTTGGGGCAGCTGCTGGCCGCACAGGTTGGCCCTGGGGGGCTATTTCGGGGCGTGAGCTCAGCGCCAGCAGCCGGGAGGGCTACGGACACATTCCCAGACCCACAGCGCCAAGGGCTGCCACTTGCCCACCGGTGGGCCACCAGTGACCGGGGGGGTCTCCCACCTGCACCCCTGTAGCACCCCACGCAGGGATATTTTCAGCTGGCAGCAGGAGTGGGGCCAGGACCCCAGCTGCTCACCCCCCCCCCCTTCAAATCTCAAATCCCCCAGCAACAAAATCCCCAGGGCCCCCTCCCGTGGTGGCGGCCCCCCCGGCAGCACCTGCGAGGGCCGGCACATGGCTGGCAGCAGGGGTCTGGCCTGCCGGGTGCCTTGGGCTGGACGTGCTTCAAATATTTTCCGTGCTGTATAAGCACTCATGCTATCCTCCCCCGCCTCTGCCGGCAGGGCAGGTGCCCGTAGCCCCCCTGCCCACCAGTCCTCCCTTTCTCCTGGGGGGGTCCCATTGATACCCAGGTGGCAAGGAAGCAGGAAAACCAGGTTTTATTGATGAACGTGTCTTTCCAAGGAGACATCGGCATCCCCTGCCCCACCCTGGAGCCTCAGGGGGAGCTGGTTTCCTTCAATGTTTAATATGGGATGCTTAAAGTATCAAAATAGTGAGAGAAGCCTCAGCAAGTGCAAAGGGGGAGGGATGGGGGTCCCGGAGCCGAGGAGGGCTGGGATGCTGGGTTGCAGGACCACAGCAAGAGCTGGGTGTTAGTGGGCAGGGAACGAGCTGGGGGCAGGGAATAAATGAACTTTGAAAGCTGCAGGCTCAATACTAGAGAAATGGAAAAGTTACAAAAATACTGCAGATCTTGGAACACAATGCAGGCACTTGGGAAGGAGGAGGGCAGAACTGGCTGGGGCCGTGGGCAGGGAGAAGCCCTGCGGGAAGGCAAAGAGCGGCTCTGGGATTGAACCCATCGCACGCCCCGCATCCTGAGCAGAGGCACTGTGGCTTCCAGCCCTGCTGCTCCCCAGAGGGGCCCAGGCTGAAAAAGATGCTCATGGGGGGACACTCAGTGCCTCCCGGGAAGTTGTGGAGGGAGAGGAAGAGGAGGAGAAGGAATATTCAGCCAGCAATAAGGCATTGGAGGTGAAAGGCGGCTCCGTGCGAGAGCTTAGCTAGGGACCATGCTTCTCCCTGCACCCATCGCACAGGAGAGGGCAAGCTGCCAGCCTCTCCCCCTCCTGTGTGGAGGAGAGAGAAGAAAGGAGCACAAGTGGGAACGACGAAGGCACACGGAAAAATCCCCTATAATGAAGAGCTCTCCAGCCCCGCACGCTGGTGCGGGCGGAGGAGCCCTGAACCCGTGCGCCCCGGCTCCCACCCCTGCTGTGTCCCTCCAGGCGCTCTGGCTGTGCCCTGGGTGCGTGTGGGAAGGTGGGCTGGGTAGCGAAGCGGCGTTGCTGGTGCGGCGCCGGCTTGGAGCGGCGGCTGGGTTAGTCCCGGTGCTCTGGGTGCAGGCAGAGCTCTGGTCTAGCCCAGGCAGCCCTTCGCTTGAGGCGGGTTGTCTTAAATAGGAGCGGGCGGGCGGGCAGCAGTCTGTGCGGTGAGCAGCAGGAGGGCGCGGGGCTCAGTTCTGCTCCTCGTCCCGCAGCTCCGAGGGCAGGAACTTGTACTGCTGCTGCCGGATCATAGCCAGCTTCTTCCGCGCCTCCTCCAGCTCCCGCTCCTTGCGCAGCATCTCCTCCTGGGCGGCGATGATCTGCCGGGAGAGAGCCCTGGGGTCACAGCTGTCTCTGACAGGGATGGCCGGAGCCTCCGCCACGGCAATGCCGACCCCAGAGCCAGGCTCTCTGGCTGCTGCTTCCCACCCGCGAAAGCCTCCCTGGGCTGGTGTGGCCGCAGGGCACGAGGGCTGTTGTCCCTGCGGTGGGACCATGGTCCTCTGGAGATAACGGGGAGCTGCACAGCTGCCGCAGCCCAGCCCCATGCACCCTGTAGAGGGTCTCAGCTGCAAGCCTGTGGCCTGGAGGCAGTGCTGGGACCTGTGGCACCCCTGTCCCAGGCAGTTCTCACCCCTTACCCAACGTTTTGCCCTTCACACGTGTCATGGACACTGGGATGGTGTGGGCACTGCACCAAGGAGAAGTCAGGGCATTACACTCCTGGAAGCATGCACCATCACAGGCTGTGCCCACCGCTCCCTGTGGCAGGACGATGGTGAAGCCACAGTGTTTAACTGGCACTGGGTGGGATGGGAGCACCCGCAGCATTTCTGTGAGGCTCTCTGGAGACATGTCCCGTGCTGGTGGGTGGTAGGACATGCTCCTCAGACAGGCACACGGAGGTTGTGGTGGCAGCCAGAGCCACCCCTGCCCCATCAGAGCAGCCCAGCTCACCTGTGCAATTCCCCCAACCATCTTCTCCTTCACCACCACCGTTTCGTCATGGTCCTGGAAGGCAGCTGCCTTCTGCGCTGCCTTCACCAGATTGTCCGACGCTCTCTTTACTGCATTGCCGGCGGCCTGCAGCAGGGAAGAGGGGGAGCGGCAGCGTAAGTCACAGCCCCAGGGTACGACTGATGCCGGGCTGGGGGGGGGCAAAAGAACCGCTGCCCCAGGCTGGTCTGGCAGGCAGGACAGGCAGCCAGGCGGGCTGGGAGCTGCAGGCAGGGATTCCTTTAAATGGCTCGCTGCCTTGCCACCCGCTCATGACCATTTCAGGCACTGCTGCTCACAGCCGGGCTCTGGCTCCTGTCTGAGCCGTGGGGCAGGGACTGGGGGGCAGCCCTTGGGATCCTCCTCAGCCCTTGGCCCCAAGGCACCAGCGCTGGGACCCCATGTGAACTCCCCAACCCATGGGCATTAACCTCTTGTGTGCCATGGCCTCTGAGGATTAAGGGTACTAAAAAAAATGCCCCCCAAACACTATCCTCTTGAATGCCAGTGACACAGTCCACACATTTGTCCTGGTTTTGGCTGGGATAGACTTAACTTTCTTCCTAGTAGCTAGTATGGTGCTATGTCTTGGATTTAGTATGAGAATAACATTGATAACACACTGACACTTTCAGTTGTTGCCAAGTAGTGTTTATACTAAGTTAAGGACTTTTTCAGCTTCTTGTGCCCAGCCAGCAAGAAGGCTGGGGGGGCACAAGAAGATGGGAGGGGACACAGCCAGGACAATTGGCCCAAACTGGCCAAGGGAATATTCCATACCATGTGACATTATACCCAGTATATAAACTGGGAGGAGTGGGCTGGAGGGGATGGATTGCTGCTTGGGAACTAATTGGACATTGGCCAGCAAGTGGTAAGCAATTACACTGTGCATCACTTGTTTTGTATATTCTAATCATTTTATTATTGTCATTATCATTATTATTATTATTATCTTCCTTTCTGTCCTATTAAACTGTCTCTATCTCAACCCATGAGTTTTATTTTTTCTCCATTATCTCCCCCATCCCACAGGGAGGGGAGTGAGCGAGCGGCTGTGTGGTGCTTAGTTGTTGGCTGGGGTTAAACCACAACAGCATTTCAGGTATTCCTGTGCCAGTTCATCGTCCACCTGGCTCAGCAGCCCAGCTTCACTCCCTCGCCTGGCACAAAGCTACCAGTGAAGTCCAAGCGACCCGGAGCCTGTGCTCCAATGAGGTCCCTGCTGATGGCGCACAGGCAGGGAGCGTGAGCCCTGGAGAACACCCACACGCCCTTGCCCCACTCCCATGCACCCCTCGAGCAGCTGGGAGGAGGCAGCTGGGGCTGAAGGGGCAGCCTGGGACTCACCTGGAGCCGCTTCATGGCCTCCGAGTCGTGGTCAGCCTTCACCTTGCAGGCCACCAGGAGCTGCGCCGTGGAGGCAGCCACCTGCTTGGCAGATGAGATGAGCTTCTCTTCGCTGGCGTGGCCCTGCACCGCTGCATTGGCGGCTTCGCACAGGTTGTTGGTGGCAGCAGCCACCATGCGTGCCTACGGCGAGAGAGGCTGTCAGGGGGCGTATGGGAACCTCCCCTGAGGAGGGTATGCCCTGACTGGCCCCAAGGAGGTTGTGGAGCGTGGGGTGGTGACAACCAGCTTCCACGCCATGTCTCAGATGGTGGGAGAGGGAGTAAGAAGCATGGCTGCTTCTTCCACCGAGGAGAACCGCCAGGGCAGAGCATCCTCATCTTTGCAGCAGGAGCCAAAAGGAGGGTCCCCCCCATCCCCTGAGCATGACCTTGATACTCACAGCTGAAATGAGTCCCTGGGACCACTGTCCATCATCCACTGCGTTGGCGGGGATGGCGCCCACCTGCAAGGAAGGAGAGGAGGAGTGAGGCTCACCACCGCACACACCCCTTGCCACAGGGCACAAGGGCTACAAGCAGCCCTGGGCGAAGGGAGAACCCACCACAGCCCTATGTTTTTGTATTTCTTTCCCTCTTCCAGCCTTACCTTTCCTTGGGCCACTAATTCTCGCTGGGCTGCTGAGGCTGCCTTCACCAGGGCGCTCGTGGCTGCAGCAATGGATTTGGCAGCTTCCAGGATCTGCTCCTCAAAGTTCAGGCTCTCATCTGCTTGCTGTGGGCAAAAGTGGGGTCTAAGTCCCAGGCAAGGGTGCTAGGACAAATGGAGCAGAGCAGGATGATGGCTGCAGGGGGCTAAAGGGGCACATGTAAAGCTGAATTAAGGGCTGTGGGGCGCAGGAGGGCGCGGGCTGCCTGAGGAAGGTCTAGCTGGGAATGTGGGAGGCAGCAGGAGCGCAGGAAGAGGGACCGGTTGTCGGATGGGGTTTCACACGTGGCTGAAACACAGGCAGAAGAGCCCCAGACCACCCCAAGCTGAGCATGGGGGGTCATCCAAGGCTCAGCACCACTACCTTGGGCTTGGCTCTTGGTTTCAGCTGCTCCAGCTTCTTGGCTGCAGCCTCAATGGCAGCTGCTGCCCCCAGCAGCTCATTCTCAGCGATGACGGTGGGGTCTTCTGGGTCAACCCACTCCGTCCCTAGAAAAAACAGGAAGCGAGGCAGGTTAAACTTGTGTGCGGTTTCATTTCTGACTTGCCCTACCTCCTCCATCAGCGGCTGAGCCCTCCACCCTAATCCCAGCCCTCGGTCCTGCCCCTCTGAGCAGGACCTTTCCTCACCTTTCATGGCCTCGGCTGCCTGGATGAGCTCGGTGACAGAGCTGGCCACGCGCTTGGAGTAGCCTGCCAGCTGCTGCTTCAGCTCGTGAGTTGGCTTCTGCAGGATCTGCGGGGAAGGAGCAGATGTAAGCACCTGGAAAAGGAGAACCTCACAGGTCTGTTTAAGGTGCGCTTCCCAGGGAAGCAGGGTGGGATCCCCCAGCTCCCCCCCACATGTGTACATAACAGATGTTGTCTGTGATGCTTTCCTGAGTGAGCCTGGCTGGTGTCCTCCCGCCCAATGATGGGATGAGCTTCCCCTTAGCCCTTCTGCATCCACGGCTTCTGGGACATCTCGCAGACACAAGGTCCTCAGCGAAAGCCTTCCTGCACTCAGCAGCTACCCCCTCCAGGATTTCTTCCCCCCCCCCAAAGCATTTCAAGCTCCAGAAGCATTTCCCCCTCACTGTCCCCATTTTAGAGATTTGTCTGCAAACACAAGCTGGGCAAAGGCGGGGACCCTGCAGCCACATTCCAGCCCAGGAGAGCTGGCCCCGCTGGGACAAGGTGGCAGGCAGAACCATGAGGGTCCTTCACTGGGGTTGGCGGGGGGACACATGCACATACCACAGCACACGTGTGCACACGCACCGGGTCTGTACGCACAAGCAGAGCTCACCGCTGGCCTGACTCACACTGTACAGGCAGCAGCTGCCCATCAGCTAGAGCAGGTGTGAGTACACACACACACGGACACTGGGTCCCTGCGGACACACACAAGTGCCACCCCAGCACTGGGCTGGGCACGCAGACACGCCGTGAGCAAGGCTCATGCTGAGGTTAGACACCAGCAGGCAGCCCAATGTCGCCTTACTCACCGGCTTACAGGGAGGGAGGGAGAAGAGAGAGAAGAAAGCAGTGAACGCCCCAGCCGGGACACGCGGGCGCTGGGGACTGGGGGCCCAGGGAGGGCAGGGGAAGGTGGGTGCTCTCCTGTGAGGGGTGAAGGGCAGCCAAGAGGAGAGGTGGGAACGAAGGGTCAGAGGTCCCGGGTGTGGAGCTGTGCTGCTATCATTAGCTCATACTTCATCTTTGCAGGGCCGGGGGAGCCGGGGCACCTGGATGAGGCTCCCACGGCTGGAGAAGCCACCTACGCCCAGAGCAGCCATGACACCGCTCTCCTCCTCGCCCCCCTTTACACCTTATTTCTCCCCACCCTGAATTGCTTCACTGTAGTTTTCAGCCACTGGATCTCTCTGCTTTTGGAGGGAGAGACCTACTGTTACAAAAAAGTCCTCATGGAGGTTCAAATTTCTTCCCCTCCCCAGTGAAATATGCAGGCTTTCCCACTTCTCTGTTGGGAGCCACATTTTCCACTCCGAGTCAAATAACCCTCCTTCTCAAACCCTAACAAGGCTTGTTCATGCTCCGTGCAAGGGACTGGTTCCCATGCAGACACAACTTACAGCAATGCACTTGCTGCTGCTGCGGAGTGAGGCAGCATCGCATCTGCCATTTCCCCTCCCATTCCCCTACATCCTTCATGCTTGTGGCTTTCCAGGAACCTGCTGCCCTCTGATAAATGGGACCCATAAGCTTCGTTCCTGCCTTCACAGACCAGAGGCTGGGGGTGTCACAGCTTTATCCCAGACTTGAGTAGGGCCATCCAGCAAAGTCACCAGAGCTGCATGTGGCAGCTCAGTCCCCGAGCTGATGGCACACAGCGATGGCTGGTTTGCCCTCCGAAGTGCATCCAGGCTAAAGGCCACATTATTAAGTCTGCTATCTACTCTGACAACGTCTTTAAAACTGCTAAATGTCTCTGTCTGGAGCTGAAGGCACCCTGGAAGCTATAAGCTTGCTAAGATGCACCTCCAGTGAACATTTCATGGGATGTACCAATCCATGATATTCAAGAGACGTCGCATGGCAGCTAGACAGTTACACCCAAAATACAGTGGAATAGTGTGTTCCTGCAAGCAGGCTGACCTTGGGCACTGCCACACTGTCATTAGCCCAATCATCTGTTAACAACAGGTCAGCCAGAGAATTTCTCCTCGGCACTCCAGCCTTGGCTGCAATGACTTACTTGTGGCTAAAGCATCTTCCAGACAGACATTTGATCTAGATGTAGAGGACAGAAAACTCACTGCTCCCCTTGGAACTGTACCCCAGTGGTTACTTCCTCCAGTTAAAACCACGCTTTGACTTGCCCTCCGCCTAGCTTCAACTTCTAGCCATCGATTCCTGCCCACCTCCTGTTTGTGCTGCCAGTGCTGGTTACCCTCTGCCTAAAGGGGCTTTCCCTGCAGGAAACCACAGTCTGAGCTCCACTGCCTTGTATCTGCTGAACCTGAACAGCAGACTCTCACCAAGCCCTTCTAACCAGCTTAGTGAAACCTTGCCACAGAGCTGACTTGCCCTCAATCTTTGTCCTGACCCTGCCTCCAGGGCTCTCGCAGCTCTGTGGGCTGGGTCTGCACATCCCTCCAGCACCCTTGATCTCTGTGACCTTGCCAAGAATGCAAACCGCTGGAAGGACCTCACTGGGTCCTTTCCAGCGCTCTGTGGTCTTAATTTGCTTCTTGTAAACTACACTTATCTTGGACTGCTAATTAAAGCAGTCAGCTGAAGTCCTCAGAAGGAATCAGATAGAGGAAGACCGGATCAAAAGTGAGCAGCTAGCACTTCCAGTCATCACCTCTGTTATTGTGGGCACTACCCATCTCCCACTCTGCTGTGAGCTTAACAAGGTCTGTTTTCACACTGCCTGAAGTCTCTTACTCCCACCACTTTTACTGGAAGTTGCTTCAGGATTTTGCTCCTGTGTTGCCGAATTTCCAGCCTCCATCTGTTTATGGCCAGTTAATCTCTGTCTGTTGTTAGCCAAATACTTTTCTTCAGAGCCTGTTTATCTCTCTGACATCTGCTTCCATGGCAGGGACTCAGCCACGTGCTGTGCCAGCACAGGCAGTGAAGGGGGCCATGCAAAGACCTCAGTGGGAGAAGGTGCAGAGTCCAGAGGACCTTGGGGATTGGTGAACACCCTGGCATCCGTGGGCAGCCTCTGCCCACCCTGGGAACCAGGGCAGGGACACTCACCACCAGGACATGCTCCAGCAGCTCCAGGTAGCCATCAGCGCACTCCTTGCCGAAGCGCAGCGCCCGCTGCCGCACATCCCCGCTCACCTCCGGGTGGTAGGCAGCCTCCTGAAACCCAGAGAGAGGGAAGCCCCGATTCACATCCAGCACCATCCCTGCCGGCATCCACAGCCACCCGCAAACCTGCTCTAGACCCGTGTCCCCTGCCCAACCCACCTTGCAGGCGCGCAGCATATCCGCGATAGCACGGCGGCTCAGGTTGGCCGTGGCGATGACATCCTCCTGCCGACATGAGTTGCCAGCAGCCACCGCTTTGGCCGTGGCCATCGTGATGCCTTTTGTCATACGGATGAAGTCCTCTGGGGTAGAGACCTTGGCAGGAGGGACTGGGGAGGAGAAGACCTGCGAGGCGAGAGGCAGCGGTGAGGCACGGGGCAGCTAGCAGGGGGGATGGCAGCCGCAGCACGGTGGCTGTACTCACTGCCAGCTCTTGGCGTATGTGCTCTATTGTGGCCTCCAGCGCCCGCGTCCCCTTTGTGGCCTCGTCCTCGACAGCCTTCACTGTCTTCAGCAAGGAAGTGACGTTTGTCACCATCACCTGTGAAAGGGAGAAGAGAACCAGGTGAAGCCCCATGCAAGCTCTGGGCTGCTGCTGGCCCCTGTCCCTCCCCCCGTACTCCACTCACACCACCTCATCTTGTTCTCCCACCAATGCCTCCTCTGCATCTTGTGCCCCACGTTTTACAGGCTCCTTCCTTGCTTCTTGCCCTGACTGCCCCCCAGTTGTCCTCCTGCCCCCAGACAGGCAGAAAAGCCCCCCTGCTCTTTCTCCAGTGCCCCCAACTTCATCCCCTCCTTCCCATCATGCCCAGCTCAGACCTTGGCAGAGTTCTTCAGCTGGTAGACAGCAGGGTCATCCCCAGCTTTTCCAGCAGCTGCTTTGGTGGCACCAATCAGGTCTCCAAGTGCCTTGGCCACATCCTTCACAGCATTGATCAGGACCACCTGGGGAGAGCAAGACCAGGGCAATGGCTTGGCTACGGTCACACTCAGGCTGGGGTGGTGTGGCCCAGCAGTGAGAAATTTGGGCACCCCAGGGCACATTCGGAGTCCAGCTCAGCCACCACCAGCCAAAGCCCAGCCAACCCTCTCCACAACACACAGGATCCAGCCCAGAGCACCACACGACACCTGCAACCCTCAGCCCCTTCAAGCAAACTAGAAGCAGCCTCCATTCACCCCACACACCCCATCCCACCTGAGTCTCTGGGTCTTCAGATCCCAGGCTGGCGGCACCCAGCTTCACCACCTCTGCCAGGCGGGTGATGGTGGACACGGAGGACTGGGCAGCTTGGGCCAGCTTCTCCTGGCTGGCCGTGGCATTCTGCACTAACACCTTGGTGTCCTCCACCAGCGCCTTGGCTGTCTTCAAGATGCCCTCCCTGGGGAGAAGAAGGGAGTCAGAGAGGACGCAGCCCTCTACAAGCACACATGGTCCTTGGGGTGTAGAGAAACTGTGGACCCTGCCTTCTGTACATACAAGCTGGAGGGGAAACAGAGTCAGCCTGAACTTGCAGCTTTCCTTGGGGCTGGTCCAAGAGACCATGGGACAGAACCTGACCCCCCGCCTCTGGCTGAGCAGAGGCTGGACAAGGTGCCCCAGTACCTGTGGTCAGCGAAGGTCTCCGAGTTCTCCCGGTTGAGGGTTCCTGCTGTGGCAAACATGATGGTGGTGTCAAGGTCAGCAATGATGCCAGAGACAGCACTGGCTGCTGTGATGCAGGCTTGCGTCCCACGGTTCCCAGCCTGAAGAGCTGCCAGCACGTGAGACACCTGTGGGGTATGAGTAGGGTGACTGGGGAGCGGAGCAAGTTCAGGCAACTCGCATGGCACACACCTTCTCCAACACCTCCCAGGACGGAGCCCCTCTATACCAAGGAGAGGAATTGGGAATCATGTGGTCTGGACACCCCTTCTTAGCTTCCAGTTATTTATTTTTACCTTGTACCTATCATGTTTGGGGGTCCAGGAGAAATTGGACTCTGGTAGTTTCCAAATGAATAAGGTTTGCATGGTGGGCATCAGAATATCACAACTTGTTCTTTCTTTAGCTGCTAAATTCTATTTCTGTACTTGGGCAAGCACTCATAGGAGAACGAGTCTCCTGACGGAAAGCAATCTTGGAAAGGAAGGACCCAGGCACATGCCAGGCACGGTGAACAAGTGTTTTTTGCTTTTGTGATTTTCCTTACAAGCACTGCTGCTCTGCCCTTACTGACTAGAGTTTTTAAGCTACGTTTTCATCTGTTATTCAGAAGTGTGCTCTTTAGATTGACGGACAGGACGCTTTCCCCCATGCCAGCAAAAGGTGAGTGGGAGATCAATCACCCAGCACAAGCTGGAAGCTTGGCTGAAGACACAGCAAACGCTATGCCCACCACTTCAAGAGCTGATCTGGAGAGCCCTGGACTGCCACCAGTGTGTAGATCAGTCTCTCCTGGCAGGCCGTCATTGGCACATCGGCAGGCAGCACCTGAACATCACACTCACCCCTCGCAGCACCAGCTGCTGTTATAGTGCCTGGAGAGGGGGATCCATCCTCCACCCTGTCAGCTCGGCAGGGCGAGTGTGGCTGAGAGAGCCAGCAGAGCCCAATAGGACCAGGGGAGAACCTAGCATGGTAGCTCCAAGGGCATGTGTCTCAATCCAGCATCCCTTTCACCTCACCACACCGTCACCCCTCTCTCTGGACCACTTACCTTCTCAGAAACCTTGCGCGCACTCTCTATCAGCTCCTTCTTGGTGTAGGCATCGCTGGGGCTGCACTGCAGGGCTCCAGCCTTGGTGACCAGGGCAGCGCAGCCATGACCCAGCTCCTGCACCCGGCGCTTGATGTGGGAGCCGATCTGGAGAGAAACGAGTGTGTGAGCCAGCAGGGAACTAAGCCCCGCATCCGTGATACCCGCTGGGAAACACTAGCCAGCCCCAGCCAGCTCCTCTCTCTCAATCCTCCGACTCAGGAGGGGCAAAAAACAAGGCTTTGATCCACACGTTTCCACACTATGTCGTGGGGGAGGTATGAATGCTGCCAGCCCCCAGCTCCCATGGGAGGTTCAAGTGTCCCTGTCCTCTGCTCTCACACCCCAGCAGATCCCGCTTTGCCCCACAGCACACTCCAGCACTCTCCCCACGCTCGCACCTCCTCGTTCTCGGCGGTGAGGGCAGCTGGTTTGGCCTCTTGCGCCAGCTGTCCGTAGTCATTGGTGAGCTGGTTGGCCAGTATGCCCAGCTCATCCGGGTTGGTGGTAGATTTGGTGACCTGCCGATGGAAGAAGAGCAGGAGTTGGAGCGGCCCCATGCCGCGATGGGCAAGGAAGGAGGGCAGTTGCCTCGCCTGGGTGTCAGGCAACACTTTCTGCAGTGATAGGCTTGCTTGCACCCACCATTTCCTGCACAGTCACCGCGATGGCCTTGGCTGTCTTCACCATCGTGGTCTGGTAGTCCACAAAGGTCCCCTCTGGCTCACCCACTGGCCCCTCGTCCAGCTGCAAGAGACCATCATGAGATTCTGGCTCCAGCCCCAGCCCAGAGACCTTGAAGGGTTTGACTCTGAGTTTTCCTCTCCCCCATCCTCAGCCCTGGCCAGGTCCACTCCTCACTCCACTCACCTGGTTGATGGCCTGGGTGATGGAGTCCACCATGCCCCCCACGACACCTGCAGCACTGGCTGCCTCGTTCAGGGTGGTGGTCAGGTCCTCCACTGCTTCCTTCATCATCTGCACAGCCTCCTCCAGAGCCTCCTGGGTGTGGGCAGCTTGCTGCAAGAACAAGCCAGAGTGAGGGAAGGCAGGCAGCAGCTCCCCTCCCGACAGGGATGCTGCACACTTAGCCCACGTACACCACACCGTCACCCACACGTGAAGGGGAGCACGCCACTGACATGTGCACCTTCTGCTCACCTTGGGGTTCCCACCAGCCTCTTTGGCTGTGTACAGCATCTGCAAGGCGGACTCGGCCAGCGTTTTGGTCTGGTCCAGGAGGTTCATCTGCTGCTGGTGGTTGGGTGTTTTGGAGGCAGCACCAATAGCCGCCATAATGAGCGGCTCAAAGTACTGAGCCATCTGGGACACCTAGGGAAAAGCAGAATCAACACCAGCAGCTTCCAGCCCTGGCTGCTTGTGCCTCTCCTCCCACCATGAGTGCCTCGTCAGCAGCTCCCCATCCCCATGTTACCTTGTGCCCCAGCTGCGAGGCCTCAGCCCGCGCCGCACTGGCCACGGGCTCAATCAGGTTGCTGATCTCCTGGACAGCCGTGATCATCTGGTTGTGCAAAGCCTGTTGCAAAGAGAGGGCATTGCATGAGGCTGCAGCAGGGCTGGGGTCGCCACGGGCTGCTGGGAGCCAGAGGGAAGGATGCCCATCCCTGTTAAGCTTGCAGCAGCACATCCCCGACCCACCTCCTGGGAGATATCTTCTCGCGGAGCCAGCTGCTGGCTGATGGCAGCAAGGGAGGCCTGGTCCACCTCCCGCATGCATTTGTTCAGGACCTCGATGGCCTCGTCACACTCCCGCTGTCCTGGAGCTTTGTCCCTGTGTGACAGATGGATCAGCCCAGCACTGGCAGTGCTACACCAACCCTTCACCTCCAGCCTCGGCTAGTGCCGGTGAGCAGCAGGACCGCTTTCCCATGCTTTGGGACAACCCAGCATCACAGAGCCCAGGCATTCTGCCATGCATTCCCATCAACCCATGTCAGAGCTGGAGGAGCAGCTCCCATGCAGTGCAAGAGGGATGGCATCTTCTGTCCCATCCCTTGCCTCCTCCTGCCGGCAGCAGCCAAGGAGATGATGAGCCAAAACATCCCCATGGATGCTCGCTCAGAGCAGGGGTACCTGCCAGCAGGGACAGGGCCACAGTCAAGCGGGCAGGACTTGCCTCACCTCATGTTTGTGATCAGCTTCTTGATGGAGTCTGAGACGGTGCGAGAGTGGCCAGCCAGCACCGACCACTGCGGTGGGTCCTTGGGGTTGACGGCCAGAGAGCGGGCAGTCTGGATGAGGCCGGCAGAACTCTCCAGCATGGTCTTGGCTGAAGAGACAATGGGCTCCATGGCTCTGCGACCCTGCACAGGGAGCGGATGGGCTGGTGAGTTGTGCAGGGGAAGTCACTCCCTCACCCTGGAGCAGCCCCTCAAAGCCCAAGGCTTGCTGCCACCTCCCCAACACCCCCCCCAAGGCACCAGCCCAGCACTGGGACTCCATCCCAAGCTCAGAGGGAGGCACAGCTCCTTCCCACCCTGTTACAGCCAGGCCACATCCCTCCCTGCCCCTGCGGCATCCCACCTCTGGGCTGATCTGGGCAGGAACGGTGGCAAACTCCGGGTTGGAGGCAAAGGCTGTCAGGTTATCCACGGCCTCTATGAGAGGGGCAGTGGCGGCACGGCACCGCTCCCGGTTCTCCTCATTGAATTCGCCATCCAGGGCCTGGTGTGGAGAGACCAGAGCAGTTACCCAGCCCCCACCAGGCCCCAAATCACATCCCCACCACGGTGCCCCGGGAGAGACCGCACCTTGATGGTCTTCACCAGGTTGGCCGTGCTGTTGGCCACCTCCTTGGCTGACTGGACGAACTGGCGCTTGGCCACAGGGTTGGCGGTGCGGGAGGAGGCCAGGCGGCACGTGTTGCACAGGGCCGAGGTGTGCTTCGCCACGATGGTGGCTGCCGACAGCACCTGCGGGGAAAAGCAGGATGAGGCAGGATCCACGATGGCTCCCCATCCCCGCAGTTCTCCCTTCGCGTCAGCCCAATGTGGGGCACCAGTGAGCACAGAGGTCCCTCTCGGGACCCAAGGAGGACTGCCAAGGTCCTGCACGCCCATACAGCCCCCCAGTCTGGACTGTCACCATTGCACCAGAGCTGCCAGCTGGTTCCCAGTACAGCTAATGGGGCCTGATGAGACACTAGCCATAATCTTGGCCAACTCTTGGGACGCAGCTCTCAAGTAGCCTCACAGCCCCTTTCATGCCGGAAAATACCTGTAATGGTGCCCCAACTCATACTCGCCTGGGACTGGGTGCAGGCAGGATCCACCAGGTTCTGGCAGGCCATCTGGATAGCTTGGTTAGCTCTGGCAAACTGAGTGGGGTCCACCAAGCCCTGCTGTCCAGCCTGGCTGTTGGGGTCCGAGACCCCCACGAGGTAGGCAGCCTAGGAGCATGAGAGAGGCAGTGAGAGCTCACGCACAGGGGAAAGGCTCAGAGCAGGCACGGGCTGCGGAGGAGGCTGGCAGCACCGTACCACGCGTCCAGGCTTTGAGGGGCAGGGGAGGGGTGTGTATGGCAACTACGCACGAGGGGTAGCGCTCAGAGCTGGAACCCAGCGTGTCTCACCTGGGCAGCTGCCTCTGTCAGGCCACAGAGAGCTTTGGAGGCGGCACTGATGGAGTCCCCGAACTCAGGCAGTTTGCTGTTCTTGGCGTTCTGGGAGATGCCAGCCATGGACTCGCCCAGCACCTGCAGGACACACCATGCACTGATTATGGAGACCACCTTCTGCTCCCACGGGGCTCCGAGGGTCAGACTTCACTGTGCTTCATCAACGGGGGAGGAACCACCTTTCCCTTTGCCCCCACATCCTTCCCAAACTCTCCCTGCCCTTCCTCAAACCTCCACTCTGGGCTCAGGGCTCACCTTGGAGTTCTCCATGACGCTGTCAAGGCAGTTGAAATAGGACATGTCATTGACGGTCTGGGTGGGGTTCTCCAACAGCTCCTTCACCGTCTGCAGGGACACAGGTGTCATACCCAGGGGAAGGGTCTGCGCCCTCCACTTGCACCTCCTCTTTGCTCCCTCTTGCCCCTTGCGGCAGGGCACAGCTCCCCCCCAAGCCATCCAAGCCCCTCCGCTGCCTCGTCAAGATGTGGCTTCTCACCTCCAGCTCCCGCAGGGCATTGTCGCACTCCTTCTGGCCTGGTGCCTGCTGGGTGCACATGGTGATCAGCTGGTTAATGCTGTCAGTCACAGCCCTGCCGGGGACAAGGGAGAAAGACCCACAGATCAATGCCAGCTCCACCACCCGGTCCCACCGCTACAGCAAACAGCTCACAGGGAGTGCTTCCTCCTACCGTGCCGCTGCTGCCAGCTGATTCTTGAGGTTGGGGGCCGTGGGGTCAGCGGAGAGCGCCTTTGCAGCCAGCAGCAGCTTGCTGGAGGACATGGAGATGCTCTTCAAGTTCGACACCACCTGCGCCTGGTCTTCTTTATTCTGCGAGGGGAGAAGAAGAGTTATCTGCAGCAGGTTTCCAAGCTCCACATCCACGCTGGATCTTCTCTGGTGGTTTTTCGAGCTGAGACAGCTCCCTTCATCCAACTCGTCCGCCAACAGCAGCAATACAGCAGCAACACTCGCTGAACTAGCCCCAAGCCACTTTCCCCTTCTGCTGCTGCAGTTTTGCACAGCTGCAGACCCCACCTCACCCTCCGCATTGGCCACAGCCACCCTAACCACTGCTGCCCGGTCACCCCGCCTGTGGTCAGCCACCTTCTCAGGCACCCCAAACCTCTCACCGTACCCAGAATCCCCCAATGGGCATTTGCTCTCACCGGGGACTGGCTGGCCATCTCCACTCCCGCCTGCAGGAACTCATTGAAGTCCTGTCCAAATTTGCCGGAGGACTTGGCCAGGTCTTGAGGGGTGCCACGCGATGCCTGCACCAGCTCGTTGGCAGACTGGTTGAGTCCCGCGGCTGCCTGGTTCAGCTGGCTCTGCGCCTCCTGGAAGCTCTTGGTGCTGGGAGGGAACTGGAGGCAGCAAGGAGGACGGAGATGGAGGATGAAGATCTGGCACATGCTTGGGGATATGCTACAGAGGAACCCGGTGCAGACAGACCGGCCTGCATCCCTACAAGGCTCCTCCTTTCCCCTCCCGCCCCAGCTCAGCTCACCGAATCTGCGAGCAGCCTCTTGCTGGCATCTCCCACCATGCGGATGGCAGCGTCCACGTCTCGCTGCCCTGGCAGGCAGTTAACGCAGCGGCTCAGGGCCTGTGACACTGCCTTGGCCACCTGCAGAGAAGCAAAGAGCGGTCACCATCCCCTGGCCAGCCTCATGCCTTTCCTGCAGGTTGGGGGTGCACACTGAGGTACCCATCCTCCCCACCTGGGCCAGGCGCTGCTGGCTCTCCGGGTCACCGGGCTTGGCCACTGCTTTCCGCGCCTCCTCGATGAGGTTGTTGGCTTTATCCATGACGTCACTGGCACACTCCAGCATGGCGCTCTGCGCCTGCGGGTCGGGGGTGCTGGCCGCCACGCCACGGGCAGCCTGGCTGAGTGACCGCAGGGCCTGGGCCACTTCTCGGGCAGCGATCCCTGGGGGGGACAGAGAGGTCAGTGAGTGCCGACACAGCCCTCTCCCCTCTCCCAGCCACGGCGTGGAGGCCAGTACCTGTGTAGTTCTCATTGCCCTGGGCCACCTCTCCCAGGAGGTGAGCGATGGCGGAGCTGACGGCTTTTGTGCTGTTCCCCAGGTCCTGGGCACACTTCTCCATCTGCAGGGGGATGAGTGGGGACGTGCTGGTGGTCTGCACCTTCTGGCGGCTCCCCTTGCCCTGGTGCCCACCCTGCATCACCCTGTGCTGCCCTTCCCCGCGTCCTCACCGTCTCTCCCGGCAGAGGCTTGAGCTTGCCATCACGGGCAGCTGCCTTGGCTTCCTGCAAGTCCCTCTCCAGGCTCTGCACCAGACCCAGCGCGGAGTCTATCTCCAGGGGTCCACACGCCTCCTGAGCCTGAGGTGGCAGAGAAGGGAAGGTGAGCGGGGTGACCAGTGAGCCCACCCTGCTGCGGCAGAGACCACGACCTGCCACTGGGCTGTGCCCACTGCTCCAGGGTCCGGCTGCAGGATGGGACCCAGCCTCTCACCTTCTGGGCAGCTGTGCGGAGCTCAGCCAGAGCTGCGGCCAAGTTCTTGGCGCACTGGCTGAGCTGCATCGCAGAGGCTTGGTCCGTGATAGTAGGGACAGTGGCCTTGGCTGCAGCTACCATCTTCCCACCAGGCTGCCGGGCCAAAAGGAAAAGCAGTGAGGAGGGGACAAACAGGCAGCATCTCTCCGCTGCCTATGTGCAGCAGGTTTCCCAGCATCTTAGGAGGGCCAGGCATGGTAGGAAAGCTGTAATGCCAGAGCTGGTGTAGGAGGCTCTGGGCAGCGTGGGTACCTGCAGGAAGTTCTGGCTGGCAGCAATGAGAGCCAGTTGGGCGCTGGGGCTGTCCGGCTGGGACTGGCTTCCTCGCACGCCCTGCACCAGCATCGGGATCTGCTCTGCCACCACCTGCCAGAGAGGAGGATCACTGGAGAGGCTTGGCCAGGAGGAGACGAATCTAATCCAGGACCAGTGATGGAAAGATCGGCTCCCAGGGCAGCTGCATGAGGACCTCAAGGTCCTGCCTGCCTGCTACAGCTGAGCATGGAACCCTGGTGTGGCTGATGGGAGAAGGGATGGGGAAAGGCGGCGCAGGAGATGCCAGGATCAGGCCCGGACCCTTACCTTGCAGCTCTGCACAAGCTGCTGCTGCGCAGCAGGGTTCTTGTTGGAGGAGGCGGCATGCTGCGCAGCGGCGATGGTCTGGGTGGCGGAGGCGGCAGCTTGCTTGGCTGCATGCTGGTGAGGAGAGGCATGGGTTAGCACCGGCAGCAGGGCAGCCTGCCCTGAGCCCCCCCACCAAGACCTCCCCCTAAACTTCTCCTCTCATGCCTCTGCCTGGGACACCGGAGCTTCTCCAGCACCCTTGATGTCCGGCATCCCAAAGAAACACGGTGTGCACAAGGGAAGGGAAGGGAGCAGTGGGAGGGTCTCTGTGGGATGCAGCACAGACGCTGTAGATGAAAAGGACTTTATCCCTCTGGAAAGTGCAGGGATGTGGGGGCTCCTGGCCCTGTCTTGTTCCCTGACCGTGCCTGCTTGCCCTCTGCGGCCCCCTTGCTTGGCATCTCACCTCCAGCTTGTGCACAAGCTTCTTCTTGATGGCATTCTGGGCTGCGGCATTGGTCGCCATGCGGAGCCCCTCTGCTGCCTCACGCAGCCGCTGCTGCTGCTCCTCGCTGTCCGGGTGGGCTGCGGCTCCCTGGAGAAAGACCAAACCCATCACACCTTGCAGGGACCACAGGGACCTTTGTAGTCCTGAAGCAGCAGCACCTATGCTTTGACCTGGCTGCCTGCGGTGCAGGGGAGATGCCCAAAGCCTCTCCAGGAGAGCTCAGCAGCAGAAGAGCTAGCAACTCCTCTGCTGCCACCTACAGCAGCAGCAGAAGCCCCACTCCATTGCACAGGTCCTCAGCTCAGCACAGGACCTTCCTCTGGGAACCCCTCCCGCACCCAAGGGCTGCTCGCCCCCTCTGCAGCATCGAGCCAACGGCATTGGATGGGGCTGGGGGCCAAAGCCAGCGCCCATCCTCACCCACACCACTGACCTTTGCAGCCTCCACCATCTTGGCGGTGGCATCGGCCAGAATCTTGGCTGCGCTCAGCAGCTTGCGTGAGTTCTCCAGGTCCGTCTCTCCCTCTGCGTCTGCTTTGATGGCGTTGACGAGGTCGGAGGTGGCCTGGGCCAGAATACGCGCCTGCCGCACCATTTCCCCTGGGACAGAAAGGGTGGCCTGTTAGCAAGTCCCATGGGTTCCCCACTACCTCCCCATTCACCGTGCGCTACCCTGGGTGCCATCAGCTGCTCTCACCAGCATCGCCCATAGAGCTGAATATGTTCTCGGTGACGTTTAGGATGGTGTCGGTGGCCTGGTCGTAGCGCCCAATGGGCTGCCCACCCAAGGCGTGCTGCTTGATGTGCTGCAGCAGGTCGTTCAGGGC
Organism: Buteo buteo; assembly: GCF_964188355.1. NCBI lineage: Eukaryota > Metazoa > Chordata > Aves > Accipitriformes > Accipitridae > Buteo > Buteo buteo. Next base: position 11,983,459 of record NC_134204.1, on the reverse strand, counting down.
CTGGGTGACGGCTGTGGCTGCCACCCCCACCTGCTTGAGGAGCTGGTCATCGTTGGTCGCTGCTTTGGAAGCCTCCACGCAGCCCTCTGCCGACTTGGCCACCAACTTGCCAGCTTCAATCAGCTGCTCCTGGCAGACTGGGGAGCTGATTGTGGGAGCCACTACCTGGAGGGGAGGAGAAAGGCTGGGCAGCGAGCATGCTGGGCTCCTCGTAGGAGCTGTGCAGGGACAGCTGTCCCCAGCTTCTGCTCCTCCAAAGAGGATACTCAGTGCTTGGGCACAGCAGCAGGGACCCCAGCCCAAGGGAGCTCACGCTTCTGGCACCGGACCCCTCATGTCCCGTCTGAGGACGTGACAACCCCACCGTGGAGCTGCCACCAGCCAGGTGATGCTTGCAGCCCCACCGAGGCAAGGGTTAACCTTGCTGCCTACCTTGGTGCAGGCCACCAGCTGCGAGGTGGAGAGGGCACACTGGGTGGCAGCAGCGATCACTTGTGTCTGCAGCGCCGCATCCTCTGTTTTCTGAGCCACGTTCTTGGCTTTGAGCACCAACGCGGCAGCGGTGCTGGCCACCGCCTTCGCCAGTTGCATGAGCATGTCCTGCGGGGGGATGGAGAGGGTCAGCGTGGGAGCCACAGCAGTGGGAGCACAGGCAGCCGCCCGCAGGGCTCTCGTGAAATATTCAGCAGGGAAATGTGAGCTCTCGGGGGACCTTTCATCCACTCTGTCCCAGCACCGGCAGCACTGAACACCTGGAGTGGCTGGCAACACCTTGACCCCATCGATATTGTGTGCTACAGCCGGCGGCGAGGCTGTAATCTGGTCTTGAGCCACAGCCTGCACTGCGGCACTGCCACGAACTCTGCCCAGAGCAGCCTGGGCAATGCTCAGCATCACCCCAACACCCACGACCTGCTCGCTGCCCACTCCCCAGGCAACAATCCACGCCAAGTCCCCGATTGTACCACAGAGACAACCTGCTGCAAGGCACCACTGGCACTGCCAAGCAACAAAAAAAATGACAAAACCCTCCGGCCAAATGGCAGGCACAAGCCGGCTGCAGTACAGATACACCGGCGGCAGCTGCCTGCACACAGGCTCGCCCCACCAGCAAGAGGGGAGCGGGAGGTGCTGCCCACGCTGGTCACCTGTACTGCAGGCATGCCAGCTGTTTTCTAGCTCTTTAGTAATGCCCTACATCTCTGCTGTCATTCCCGGGGCTAAAAGAGAGGTATGACACAGCAACCAGCCTCCTCTCCCCCAGGGGCAGCAGGGAAGGCATGGGGCTGCCCTGCCAGCACGCAACCAGCAGCAACCAGCACACAGCAAACTGCTTTCCCGCAGGGCATCAGACTTGACAGCACACCGCAGCCTTCAGGATTAGCTCCCGTGGCACGCTGCCAGCGAAAACTGGCAGCAGCCATGCTAGACAGCAAATGCTTGGGGCAAAGACCTTGGCACGCAGGGCAGCGCTCTCTGCCCGCTGTGCCTACAGTCCTCCTGCCGTGTGCGTGCTCACGGCGAGCAGCCCCACACCCCATGACAGCTAAGCCTCCAGCCACCAAGCCAGAAGTCTCACAGCGTCCCCTTGCCTCCTGCAAGCCAAGACTACTTCCACTGCAATCCACCACCTTTCCAGACAGGAGGAGAGACCAGAGAGTGCATGCACCCAGCTCCAGAGTCCTCAGACTCCTGCATATGAGCCCAAGGAGGGAAGTAGATACACTCGGGTCTGGCAGGTCCGAGGCAGAGCATCCCGCTGCATGTGTGTAAATTGTCTTGCAGATCCTAAATCCGCCCCTTGCGGTTGCCCTGTCCTGGCACTGCCACCTGGTCGAGCATGGCTTCCTGCCCTGGTGCTAGCTTTTCTGCTCCCCTTGGCTATCTGTCCAGGCTTTTTCTGCTTGTGTTGAGGCTGTGTGGCCACCATGAACAGAAACCCCTTCCTTCTTTTTTTGTTTTGGTCTATAGTACGGCTGGATCCTCCTCCCCAGCACAGTGTGCTACCTCCCTTATCCTGGAAGGAGCCATTGCGGGAAAGCAAGGCAGCTGGAAATCAGCTCAGCCCAAACAAACCACCCCACAGGGCTCCAGCCACTCTGGGTCTCTGATAGGGGCAGACTGGCAGCTCCCACAGGCAGGAGACAAGGCTCCTGCAAGGACAGACTCCCAAGGCAGTGCTCACTCAAGTGGCAACCCGAGTGCATAAACTTCTGATAGCCAACCACCAGAAAAGCAGATTTTTGACAAGCGCCCTTCTCCAAAGAGTTCAGATGATAGTCCTGAGAGGAACACCCCTCATGGTGGAGAGGGCAGGGACCACCAGGCCATGCCTACAGCCCCCTTTTACCGTCTGTGGGTCAGAGGCAGGCAGGATCCAAGCACGCCGGCTTTCTGGGATCTACATGGGAATCCACAAGACAAGAGGCGTTATATCACAGCAGCTCTAGGCATAGAGATAGGCAATGGCCTCTCCCCTCCCTCATCAAAGTCACCGCCACGCACTGGCCAAGCTTTGGCCTGGAGCCCTCCTGTCAGGTCCTGTGCAAAGGCTGATGGTTTTACGTAGTGTGCATCCCTGGTTGCCGCCGGGTACACTCACCTGGAACCGGGGGTCGGTGTCGCTCTCCCCGATCTGCTGCAGCAGCTCCCCACTGGTCTGGCCCACGAGGCCAGCAGCCTGCAGGAGATTCTGGCGAGGCTGCAAGGAGCGAGGCAAATCAACACTGGGCTCGTGAGCAAGCCCTAAAACACAGTGGTTCCCCTTGGCTTCCACCCTCCTCTCGGCCCCACAGCCTCTCCTGCCCCCACCTCAGCGCTGGCAGGTTGTGCTGTTTTCAGCAGGTCCGAGACAGCGCTCGCCAGGTTCTTGGCTGCCTGCAGAAGCTGCCGCCCATTCCCTCCCTCATCTTCCATCAGTGCAGCCAGCAGCTTCACACCCTTGGACATCTCCGTCAGGTTGGAAGAGATGGTGGTGACGGCGCAGCCCACGGCAGTGTAGTCTGTGTCCGCTGGATCCCCTGCACAGGGAGGAGATGAGTCAAGATGGGATGCACTTCAAGTGATGCTTGAAGAGCATCCCTGTGCCTGTCACCGATGTGGTTGTCCTTCCTGGGAGGGGAGGGAGAGACCCTTTGGCTCCTAAGCCTGAAACGTTGTCACATTAGCTGAGTTTGGGCAGGGGAGCCTGGGGAAAGGAAGCTGCACCATGCCATGGCTGTGCCCAGAGCTATGGCAGGGACTGGACAACATGGTCCTGGTCCAGAGGATGGCTGGTCAGCCAAGGACTGGAAGGAAGGACTGGGCTGGGCACAGGCAGGGGTCTAAAGGCAGGGTGAGCTGTGGGGGCATGGCCAGCTCTACAGGCATATTAGCAGCAGTTGGGGCTGATTTAGCTCTAGCTGGGGCAGGCTGGCTCCTCCAGTCTCTGATGAAGGGCAGGAGCCGTGACCTTCAGCCAGACAAGAAAGACCAAGCCTTCTCCAGAGATGCGGCATGCCTCTTCTCCGACCCTCTGCATACCTGCAGTGAGGTTGACCACCGAGGCTGTGCCAGCAGTGATAGCATCCACTTGGGAATGGATCTCATGCTTTGACTCGTCCATCTTGTTTTTGCGCCAAGCTTTGGATGCCTGAAATGGGGAGAACAGGGTCAGGAGATGGTCGTGGAGGTGGTGGGTAGCTGCACCCATGCTCACACAGAGAGATGCAGGGAAGAGGAGACACAGAAGAGGGAAGGAAGAGCTGTGACCACCCAGAACTCCCCAGCCCATCCTGACCAAGCAACATGACCAAGTATCCCCTCCACTCCTGCACCCAGAGTGGGATACTACCCCACCTCTTTGCAGGCAGCAGATATTCCCAGGAGGTGCTGAAACCTTTCCTGGGAATGTGGCCAGCCTCACCCAGCCCAGTCAACAACCTCCAGCAAGGTACCCCCCCAGCACCCTGCCTTCACCCAGCACTCACAGCATCCTGCCCGAGGGGCGGCAAGGTCTCGAAGTCGTCCAGCGTGGCCTGGGCTGCGTGCACAGCCTGCATGCTGGAGTTGATGGTGCCAGTAAGGGCTTGCTGGGCTGAAGTCTGCAACACAGAGACAGACCGAGGTACACCAGAGGCTCAAAATCTAGGCTTAAACGTTTGGCTCATATGCCCCCCTGCAACATAGTATAATGTGCTGTTGATGCCAGTGCTCTAGGTAGGTGTCTCCATAAAGGGGGGTGCATCTAGCAAAAAGGGGGTCTCCCCTCTGCACCTCCCACTGGGAAATGCCCCGTCCCACCATGGGTACAAGTGGGTCTCACAGTTAACCAGCTCTCAGAGAGTGGGGAGCAGATGCAGTGGGACCCCACAAGGCTTTTGCAGCAAGCCCCACAGCAGGCTGAGCAGGGCCAAAGAAAACAGCCTTCTCATGGCCTTTTCTAAGCACTTCTCCAGCTGCAGAGGACATGGGGGGCCCTGAAGCTAGACACAGGGCTCTGCTGCAAACCACAGCACTGGTGGGGCTGGCCAGGCACAGCAGCTTGGGGCAGCTCAACGTGAAGGAGAGGCTGCAGCTGCCAGCCAGGGGAAAACACCAGGGTGTAGCTCACATTTGCAGAGCTGGTACGGGAGGACACCAGCTCAGCCAGGCCAGCAAGCACACAAGGCCAGCGGCACAGAGCCCCTGCTCTTCACAGCAAGCCGATGCCTGGCCATGGACCCAAACGGGTGGGTTTACACGAGCCAGATAAGCACCTTTCAGAGTTTGTGCCCTACGGTGCGCACAGGGAGAACTTACCAGGGGAGGCATGTGCCCTCGGTGCATCTGGCCACTGGTGATTTGCAGTTGAGGCTGCGGCATTGTGCCCACCTGGAAGTTTTCTGGCCCTCCAGCACCTGTCCGCATGATGGCTGGCAAGGCCACTGAACCCAGCTCTGCCTTGCCTACACGGTTAAACTGCTGCTGCAGGACAGTAGACCTGAAACGGGGGGAAATACCAGGTCAAGGGATGCACACAGCCCCAGTACCAAGCTCTGTGGGAGTGCTGCCACCAAAGGACTGGCAGCTCTTCCTCCAGACACACTGTGCTGCAAGCTTGGCTGGAGCCTGCTCTCCATTCAACTCCTGCTTGGTAGCTAACTTGCTGCTGGAGGACTTACTTCTTTGGAGACACGGAGTCTTCCAGCATGGTGGACTCCTCATCCCCCTCCAGTCCAAAGTGGTCTTTGCTCTTTTTCTGCAGAGGGAAAGAGAAAATGTGTCAGCCAGCACATACCTCCCAGCCTTCCCCTCCTCCTGCTGCCAGGCACTGTACCAGGGCCACAGGGTCCCCCTGCCCAATCTCCAGCTCCCCCAGCAGCACCGTGTGCCAATGGCTGTCTGGAGGCAGCTGGAAGGGGCACCCTGCACCCCTCTCTGGAGAGGAGCCGATCATCAGTGCCCTTCTCAGCACAGCCTCACCTTTTTGAGGATGATATCGATGTAGCCGGCAATCAGCTGGGCAATCTGCTCCCCCTCCGTCGTCTGCACTGAGTAGTAACCATCCTGGTAATCTCCAAAATCCTGCAATGGCAGGGTACAGGGTAGCACTGGAGCAGGGCACTGGCGGCCATCCTGAGCCCCTCTGGTATGCGCTAAGCGCCCAAGCGCCGGTCTCCAAAACAAGAGCCAGGAGAGGCACCAGAGGAGGGCAAGGCTGTCCCACCGTGGGGCAATACCCAAGAGAGGCGTTGGCGTGAGAGCAGCCCCCCATGGGGGCACTGCTGGGGAGGGGGTGGAGGGCCAGTGTTGGTCCCTACCAGGGTGAAGCTCTTGGGTGAGGCTGCCCAACGCTTGATGTTGGTCAGGCTCCACTCCTGAATAACTTCCTTGGTCTTCTCGTCCACACGCATTACGCACTCTTTGGTGATCCCCAGCAGCCGCGGCACCAGCTTGTTCTTCCCCTTCATCTTCTCCTGTGGGCCAAAATAGAAAGGGTTGTGGGCTGTCTCTGGGGCGGATCCATCCAGGCAGAGACCTTTGAGACCTGCTGTGGCTACCAAACACCCCCAAAGCCACACTTTCTGGTGGGGAACAACCATGACATGGGGCTTGAAAATGAGAAAAAGCGTGAAGCAAAGAGTGGGAAGAGCACTGCACAGGGAAAGGCAAGAAGAAGAGGTGGACAGTGGAGACGCAGGGAAAACTGGAGCGACATGGATTGAGGGCTAGCAGCTGGAGACATGACAGATGGAGGGATGCTGGAGAAGAGTAATTTTGGTCAGTGAGACGTGTGACCAGGGGGGCTGCTGCTCTACCTTGACCAAGAAGAAGGAGACACCGTAGGTCTTGAGAGAACGGGCAAGTTTCACATAGCGAACTTTGGCCTCAATCTCGCTCATGTTCCCACAGTTCTTGTGGGCCTGCAACAGCAAAGACAGAACATCATGCTAGCTTCACAGTCCGCTGGCTATGCCACCATCGCCCTGTCACAGCCTTTCCAGGCTCTCCCCACCCCACCGACATCCCCTGCCCCTGCTACAGCTCGTCGCCCTCTGAACTCTAGGACCTCAGAGGCTGCCTTGTCTGCCCACCTGCAAGTCCCTGCTCCTGTTTCTCACCTGCCAAGCTGCTATGTGTTGCCTTCAGACAAAAGCAGCCTCAACCTTTGGCAAGGAGGAACAAGAGGCCCCGGTCTCAACACCCCCCTGCACGTACCATGAAGATCTTGCGCTCCCCTTTCTGCTTGATGTACTCCTTCGGCAGGAAATCCTTGAGTCTGCCAAGAGACAGCCAAGACAGCTGTTAGCAGCAGAGCCTGAAGCCAGCGTTTCTCTTTAACTACGAAGAGGCCAAACCCAGAGCCTCTGACAAACCCCAGCCAGGGCACAGACTGGAGTTTTTGGGAGCAGGAAGGATGGAGGTGGTTGCTGCAGTAACGAAAGCTGTCCCAGGAGCTGCTAAGAGCGGGGTGGAGGTGCTGAGGATACAGCCCCTCCTGCAGCATCAGGGGAGGCCATGTGCTGGGCTGGGGTCCCCCCCCCCATCAGAGCTGGATGCATGTCCCTGGTGGGTGCCAGAGGGAACAGGATGGGGGGCTGGCACCCCTCGCAGCCTGCATGGACCTCCATGCCTGGGCACTGTGCTGCAGGGAGGAGAAGGGTCACACCAGAGGCAACTGCACCCCTGGAGCCCTGCGTGCCGGCACAGTGCTGGGGGCTGCCAAGCTCCTTGAGCCACCTCGAGACAAGCTCAGGGGGGTCCCAGGGACACTCACTCCAGAAAGCCCGGCTTGTGCTTCTGCTCGTTGTGTGGCCCGAACTGGATCTGGCACTGGTAGCCGGCAAACTCGCAGGCTTTGTCAAAGGAGACAGGGTGGGAACCGTTCAGGATGTCGTCGCGAGCCTGAGTGGGAAAAGAAGACACCACTGTGGGCTGGGCAGCCACACAGCCCTGCCACCGCTCCCCTCGACACTGAGTGGGACCTGTTTTCCAGACTTAAAAGAAGCGGCCCTGAAAAAGAGTAGGATCTAGGACCAGGCTGTCCCCCACAAGGACCATCACCAAGCCTGGGAGAGGAACAATGGCAGGACTTCAGCATGGCTCCTGCCAGACAGAGGAGACACAGGATCCCCTGGGGAGCTCTGGATTATGCAGAGGGCAGGACTGGGATTGCCAGCATTGGCTCTTACCCAGGAGATAACTGGGCATCCTGAAGTGCCCTCCATGGTGGCTCCTGGTCAAAACCCTTAACCACCAGCCCTGGCAGGGGGCTGGCATGGGGCAGCAGAGCCAGGTGCTCCAGGGAGCTGTACCTGCACGTAGAGCAGGTTGAGCTGCACAGGATCTCGTGAGTCCACGTTCTGGTCAGAGTAGAAGAACTTGCGCCGCAGCAGCAGCGTTTCGTTGTCGTCGATGCCTTGCTCGCGCAGGGTCCGGCCATGGTCCAGCCAATTCACTGCAGGCAATGCCAGGGCATGAGCAGGGACGGGCACCCAGGCAGGGCTGGTCCCAGCCCTGGGGCTGCTCAAGCAGAGTGAGAAACGGATGTCCGTCTGGTGCATCCCAGCTCTCATCCTTCTGCCCTGGGCCTCCAGGCAGGAGAGACTCCAGGGAGCGTGGACACATATACCCTTGTCACAGTGCTCTCCACTGTCACCTCTGCTCCCCTGTGCCAGCTCTTCCCCTTGCAGGGGGCCCGGCTCCCCTCCCTGCTGCCCTCGGCATGAGCTGACCCCATCCCCAGCGCATCCAGCCACCTACACTCGTCATCTGTGTGCAACTTCTGCTTGAGCTTCTCCATCTTCTTCTCATCTCGCAGCAGGGTCTTGTCCTTCTTGAGGGTGCCAGTAACCTCCTCCTTCTTCTCTTCCATAATCTCCCGAACAAGTGAGTACTCATCATAGTTGGTGATGCCTGCAGGAGCACAGAGGGCTAAGCTCAGCACATCACTGCCAAATATAAAGCCTGGAGTGACGCAGGGATGCAGTGTCCCTTTCCCAGCATCATGCACCCCTTGACCATCCCCGTTGCCAGGCCATCCACTGCAGAGCTGCTGCCACTCCCGTGGTACCCCCCACAAGATGCTGTCAACTCTCCCCACCTCCCTTCTTCCCCCCTGTTGCTGCCCCCTCCTCTCACCGATCCGGGCACAGATTGTCATGAGCATGTCCGTGACGGTTTTGGAGTCATCCACCATCACCGTTTTCACTGTCCCGTCCAGCATGCGGATCTTCAGGGGCCGCTGCTTCTTCTTGTACTCCATGGTGTCCTGTGGGCACAGTGGACCACAGCTACCAGCAGTGGCACTGGCGCAGAGCGCCTGCATCCCACCACCACGCCAACAGCTCCCATCTCCCTGATGCAATTGTCGGGGTGACATGGTGTGCTGCAGGGCACGATGCAAGGCAGCAGGGCAGGCACCCACACCAGCTCGACCCTGCGGGCACATCCAACCGTGGAGCCAAGGTAGGTACCAGCTGGAACAAGGTGGGATAGATGCTTACCCCATTGCGAAGCATGTAGTAGTCCAGAGCCTTCCCAGCCTCCAGCCAGATCCCTTTCTTTGGGTCTTCATCCGAGAGGAACAGCCCAAAATCATTGGCTGAAAAACATGTGAAGTCTCTGCCAGGGTAATCCTGAGCAGGACAGGGCGACCACGATGCCAGCCTGTACCCAGGGATGTGCATCAGTGCAGCCCAGTGCACAAAGCGCAGCAGTACCATGAACGCTGGAGCCTAAAGCTAATGAGTGGGCAACAAAGCTGGCAAGCAAGCTTTGAGGTACATGTTTTACCATAGTTATCTACAAAAAAAATCATCTGAAGCATGCCTATGCAATGCTGATCTTGGAACTGATAGTCACAACAGAAGGAAGAGCTTGGAGTTGTGGTTGACAGCTCTCTGAAATCTTTGGTGCAACATCCAGTAGCAGCCAAAACAAGGTAGTAAAATGCTGGGCATCACCAGGAAGGGTGCTGGGAACTGGTCTATAAAACCTAGCCACATTCACACTTCGAGTACTCCATGGTGGTGTGGTCTGCACCTCCCCAGAAGGATGTAGCAGAGTTTGAAAAGATATAGAGAGGGGAAACTTAAATGATAAAGCCTTGGTATGAGGGACTAAAGGACCTGGGACTCCTCTGTTTGGGGAGGAGGAGGCTGAAGGAGGATGGGATCAAGGCTTACAAGGTCTCAGAAGTGGCAAATAAGCGCTGTTCACTAAATCCTGCTCCCTCAGGACCGGGGTACCCGGTGAAAGTGCTGCTGCTGGAGCCTGGGCAGTGGCACCCCAGCTTAGAGCCCCAGGGATAGCCCTGTTTTCCTGCTGCAAGAGGCCAGGACCACACCTGGCTTTGCCCTGGGAAAGGTCCTTCTCCACCTTTGCAACAACCCTGCGCCGCAGGCTGTCTTGGCTGACTATGTTTATAACGCGTCATCTCGTTGGCAGCTCTTTGCGGGGAAGGACAAATTCCTGAGCCGCCCTGCTCCTGCTTGGCTAACACTGCCTTTAGGATCCTAAACAGGGAGCAGAAAAATCACGGAGGCTTGCCATTTTATTTAAAAAAAAAAAAAAAAAAAAAGCTATTTTCAAAGCAAATCCCAAGAGGATAACTCTAAAGCACTGAAAACTGAGCAGCTTGCCCCAGATCCATAGCTTGGGTGGGGAGAGGCACTTCCTGAGACAGTGCAACAGCAGAGCTGGAAACCTACACCGAAGCTCCCCCACCCCAAAGGTGACAAAAAAACAGGGCAGCTCAAAAAGCTACCCGCGAGTGCCACTGGGTAAGGAGAGCAAAGAGAAACAAAAGCTGCAAAGAACTGATAGGAAAATAAAAGCTGCGAGCAGCTGAAAAGGAACTCAGGAATAAGCAGTTCCCTTTAAGGCTTTCCCCTCGCTTTTTTTTTTTCATAAGCAGGCTGGCTCATGTCCAGGAGCAGGAAATGCAATGCTCTTTCCAACACTGCTACAGCCCCGCATCCACACAAACATCCAGTCCCTCTCCGAAACCGAAAGCCACGGTCTGCCAGACTGCTGGCCAGGCGGGCACGCGCAAGAAGGCATTTCCTTTCCTCCTCGAGGAATTTGCTGCTCCCAGATGTCTCTGCGCTCCCCCTCCTCTTCCCACGACTCCTGACCTCCTGCTGCCTCTCCCCTGTGGCACAGCTGCTTTCAGGGGCAGCAGGGACCCAGGAGAGCCCACAAGTCAATGTCCCGGAGCTCCAGCCCCCCCACCCATGCCGGGGACAGGCCACGTCCGCATGGGTGTGAGTCACATCATGAGCTTGTGAGCCATAAGCTTAAATTTAAGCCTGGCAGCAGCACAGAGATATTAGAGCTGAGAAAGCTTAGCAAGGTAACAGAGCACCAGCACAGGCCTTGCAGAGCTGCCAGCGTGGGAAAGACCCGATGGAGTACTATATATCCCCCAGGAAAGGAAAAATTATCTCATGTATGGTTTATTAGGGCTCCCTATAACCTCTGCAACTGTTTAAACCCACCTACTCCTGGCTAGTGGTGATGGATGCAAGTAGGAGAGAGGTGCAGAGACAGAAAGGGCAGCAGGCTCAAAGAGCTTGAGTTATTTCACTTCCAAATGTGTTTTCCTACCCCCCAAACCCGCACGTTCCTTCTGGGGTGCCGAGGAGGGAGCCAGAGGAGCTCTACCCCTCACCTCAACTGGGGAGGAGGACTTGGACCTTGCTTCTCCCCCCCTCCTCCTTAGGGAAAGCCCAGACAGGCACAGAGACAGGAGAGGAAAGGGAGACCGATGAAATGCCAGGACCTAAGCTGGGGTGGCCCTGGCATGGCAGCCAGCCCCACCGCGGACTTACGCTGTCCCATCTGGGCCTCAGGCACCCGCTCGCGGATCATCCGGCAGGCGTCGTACACCATGGTGGAGGGCTCGAACTGCATCGTCTTGACAACATTGCCGATGCTGATCTTCAGCGAGAGGGCGACCATGGTGGCGGCTGGGCTGTCCCCACTGCTGCGTCACCTGCTGGAGGAGACAGACGGGTTAGCTCTGACTGCTGGCCCCTCTGGCGTCCTTCCTCCTCCTCCTCCCCTCCGGCAGCGTCTCTGCTCTCCGAAAGCCAGGACCCAGCTTCTAGCAGCAAGAAAGAGCTGCACCTCACACTGGCGAGCCCACGAGGGGGGTCCCACTTTCCAGACCTGTGCTGACCCGGGGGTCTCCAGCCAGAGTTGGGACCCTTGCCTCTCTGTCCCAATGTCCCAAAGCCGATTTTGCTCGCCTGCAGGAGCGACAGTGGCTGGTACCCAGCAGAGATGCTGTCAGTGAGGAGGAAGTGAGCACACAGACGCGCGCGAGATAAGCTGGGAGAACGTGATGGAAGGGGTTATAATTAAGCCTCCCGTGACACAGAAGCCACAAGAGGAAAACCAAGCTTTGACTCGGAGCTGGCAGAGCCCTGCCCCAGCTATCGGGGCCCCCCACATCACCAGCAGACAATGCTGAGACAATGCTGAGCTGGCAGCCTGAGGACAGAGGGACCCAGAGGGACGGAAAAGCCCGGAGCTGCTCGGGGAGGCAAGATAAGGGCACCAGGCACCAAGCTTGGCCGTTAAAAATAATTACCTGGGGAAAACACCATTCCCACCGAGTGAGTGCTCAGAGATCAGGGTCTACAGCAGCAGCTACTGCCCAAGCCCAGGGCCGGGGAATCTGTGCACAGGATGATGTGCAGGAGGGCAAGGGACCAGCCGCTGCAGGTCTCCCTGCAAGAGTGCACGAGAGCTGCACCATGCCACGTGAAACAGGCCACAAGCCGGGCCCAGCTTGAAGGATCAGCTTCAAGCTTGAAGGATCGCACAGATCAGCTTCAGAGCAAGCACCTCTCAACAGGGCTCCAGAACACCAGGTTTAATAACTACTAATTAGAACCACAATATTCTTATAGCACAGTAAAATCATAAAGAAATAACAGAAGTAAAAGGAGGTTGTAAATAAGCCCCCTGCTTGCCTGACACAGCTTGTAGGGCTTGTAAGAGCCCTTTCCTTTGGGTATAACCACTGTGCAGCAGCTTCCAGTGCATTCCTAGGTTGCCACACGCCTCAGGGTCCCTGCGCCGGGTCCTTTGCCCTGCCTCGCTGTTCCCTGCCCTTCTCAGCATTCCCAGTCCCCAGCCAGCCCCAACCCAATGCTCTCCAGCAGTGACATGCCTTTTCCTCTCCCTGAGAGCCTGCTGATGGGGAGGGAATCCCCTGCTCTGCATCGACCCAGGCTGCCTCGTCCTTAAACCCCAGCTGGTGGGAGGACACAAGAGCACCAGTGGGATGCACCACATCTGCTTGTCCTCTCTTAGATTGATTTTTCTCCTACCAGTTCTCCTATTATGGCTGTCAGGGAAAGGTTACTGGCCACGTGCATCCTCAGCCTGGCCCGGGAAGGTTCCTGGGCCAAGACTTGCTGGCAGCCTCCCTCGCACTGCAGCAGCTCACAGTGAGCCTGTGCACCCCTGCCTGGCACTGCCAGCTCTGGTCCCCCATGGAAGGGGGCACACTGGGGCAGGCTGCTCCCAACCACGGACCTGAGCGGGCTACGGGCAGGACCTACAACGGATAAAAAGCTCCTGAATCCAATTTTGGCCAGAAGTAAGTCAGAGGGCAGGGGTCCTGCTCCTGCAGAGCCATAAAGCCATGCTGGTGGTGCGGGGTGGGAGGCAGGGACAGAGGAGCATGCCGCCTCCACCAGCACATGGAGCAGCTCCAGCTCTGCATTCCTGAGCCGTTCGGCAATGTTTCTGCGGAGGCCCGCGGCCCCCACTGGCTCTGCTGATGAGGAATGAAATGCATTCCGGGTCCAGAGCAAGGGAGCCCAGCGGCAGTGGGAAGGAGGAGGCAGAGGTGCCCGCCTGTGCCACTGCCATCTACCCAGAAGCACCAGCAAAGCTGCGGAGCTGAAGGGACGAGAAAAACCCTGCTGTGGAAAGGGCTTTCCGAATATCTCCTACACAGGGCGGGCTGCTGCGGTCACCAGGCCATCTTCTCTCTATCTAAAAATATTCTCGAGTTGAACATAAAGCTGCTTTCCCTCCCTCTGCAGGAAAAGGAGAACATGCCACTGCCAGGACAAGGTCAGAGACCACGGAGGAAGAGAAGGGGAAGACGGCAGACGGCAGAGAGGAACCGAGAGGATCCAGGCCATGCCTGGCCATTTCCGCAGCCGCCTCCTGCCCTCCTAAAGCCACCCAAAATCAGGCGCTGCGTGGAGGCACCCCGTAGCACACCCTACACGGGGGCCACCATGTTTTACAAGACATTGCAGGAGGGTAACTGCTCAAGACCTCCCACTCCCAAACTCTTACAAAAACAACAAAGCTCGGCAGGGAAGGTGCTCACCGCATCAAGGAAATCCTCAGAGGAAAGGGAGATGGTTCATTTTAATTTCCATATTCTACAGAAACAGTTCAGGCTCCAGCAGCTGAACTGTGCTGACATCAAAGCAGAAACGCTGTCTGCTGCATGAGCAGTACACCTCCTCAAACCCTTGAGAGATTTGTCAGCAAATGTGGCAATTAATCACATGGGGTTTGCAAATCTGCTGCCTCCTGCAAGGGCGCCAACGCAGGGCTTGGCCCCTGCTGACCTTTCCCCTCTGCAGAGAAGGTACCACGCAGGGAAGGAAAAGCCGGGGTAGACATAATGGATGAGACAGCATGGGAGTCCAGTGCTGCAAACCAGAAAAATAAAGGAAAAGGACAGCGAAATTCAAGCTGTCCTTCTGCAAAGCAAAAAAACCCCAAACAAACCAAGTCTCAATGAACACAGACCACATTTCTGTGCTGGCTCACCTCCAGAGCAAGCAAACCCGTTCTCAATCGGTTGTTGGTATGCAAAGGCAGATATGACACTGGAAGGGCGAGCCGTCCAGCCGGCAGCCAGATTAACACACTTCTGCATTTTATAGCAAGATATGTGCAACCTTTTGAGCCACGAGCACACTCCTGAGCTGATCCCGAAATGGGGGATGGGGCAGGGAGATTCTTGATGGGGTCCCTCTCCCCTAGGAGCCATCCCAGTTGCCTCCATCTCGCCCCGCACTAGGTGAGCAAAACCATCCCGGTGGTGGAGGTCTCTGGGCTCTGCTTAAAGGCAGGGGCAGCACAGGCAGGGATGGTCGTGGGCAGGCAGCGCGGCGCCGGCCCAAGGAACCACCGCATCATTGCCGGGACCACTGAGAGCGAGTTTTCCGTCACGTGATGTAACTGCTATATTTGTATCGGCTGAGTTTAGCACTGCAAGAATGGTTACAGAGGGTTTATATCTTAAAAAAAAAACACCAAACAACCAAAACAGCCAAAATTCAACAGCAGCCTGCTGGCACGCTCACAGCCAGTTTCCAGAACAAGCTGCAAACCTTCAAATGCAACAACTTTGCCATTTTTAACATGCTCTTTCTAAGGGAGACTCCGGATGAGGTTTGGGTTTGTTGTGGTTTTGTGTTTTTTTTTTTTTTTTTTATGGCAATGCCAAATTTCACTTGGGAAAGGCCCCACTCCGGACCACCCCTGGACTGGGAACTGGCTGCAGGAAGCTTTATCAGCTGCAAACCAGCCCACTGCCAGGGTTTTCCCCAGGCACAGGGCTACAGCTGCCGGCACAGCCAGGCAGGTACCAGGCCACCACGACACCTGCCAGCGGTGGCTTGGCCGGCATATTGGCGTCTGCACAACAGCACGATGAACTGGGTCAAAAATTAACCTGCTGAGAAGCCGGACCAGGCTCTGGCTGCGTTCCCCAGTATGGGACCAGCCTACACAGCCGCGGCAGGCACTGGGGGCACAGGTGGCTCAGTCCCATGCCGATGGGAAGGCTGAGCCGGTGGCCCTGGGGCTAGCGACGGCGCTGCACACCGCCGAGCCCCTTCCGCCCGGTTCCTCTTTCCCAGCCGCACGTCCACGTCAGATGGGAAGACGGTTTCTTCCAGCCGAGGCTGAGCTTGCCTCCCGGGGAGCGCGAGCGGCCGACCAGGCCAGCCCCAGCCCCACGGCACCCCGGTGACCACCCGGCTGCCACCCACGGCCGGGGTGGGAGCATCCTCTCGCCCTCACAGGGAGGGCAGCCCTGCTCGGTGTGGGAAACGGGCAGGGGGCACGGCAGCGGGGCCGGAGGGTCACAGCCGCAGCCTGCCTGCCTGCGTGCTCGCCCACGCCGAGGTGAAGCGGCTCCGGCCATTAACTGCCAGCGTCTCCCACATCCCCAGGCCTGTCCCCTCCCGCTGCGACTCCCCTGCCCTCCAAAGGGAGGGGGCACGGACAGTGGCACCCCCAAGGCAGGCACGGGGGCAAGCAAGGGCAGGACTCCATCTGCAGCCCCTCCTGGACCCTTAGCGAGCCGGGCCTCTGGCACGGCACTCCAAAAGCAGCATTCAGGGTGCAGTGGGTGCTCTCACGGCCTCCGGAGACCACCGGGTCCCCCTTCCTGGGCACCCACGCTTGCCACGGCAAGTGACTCGCCTGCAGCCGGCCAGGCAGAAAGAGGAAAGCGAGAGGGAAGCGTGGCGGGGTTTCGTGGGGCATTTCTCCGCCTGGCAGTCAGCAGAGCTCAGCTCTGGAAAGGAGCGCACCCCGCAGGTCCCTGTTCCCTCTTTCTCAAGGCTTCCCACTCCCTTTCCCCAAATCTGCCAGGACGTGCCACTTGGGGCTGCAGCGAACTCCCACCGCTGCCGTTGGGTGAGCAAGCAGCGTGCTCGGCCGGTGCTCACCACACACCATCACCTGATGATTTAGCACTTGTGGGGTTTCACAACGTGGTCTGCGGAGGGTGGGGTGGGGGCTCGGACCTTCTACCGGGCAACCCGCAGGCTTTAGCAAAGCTAAAGATCCCAAAAATATGTCCCCTCCCCTTCTCAGCAGCGAGGCTTAGGGAGAGAGAAGGGAGTAAACAATTATTGCTACCAAATATGGGTCTAACAGCCAGCGATGAAGCCACGGCAGAAGCATGTAGACATCCTGCCGGCAGATTCAAAGGGCCGGGGAGCTCGCAGGGGCGCGGGCAGGATCCGGCAGGAATCGGGGCAGGGAACGGGAGTTTCCCTCGCCCGGTTAGCTGCTCCAGCCCGGGCACGGTGGGGAGCCAGGTTTTTCCCCTGCAGGGTTCAGTCCGGCCCCACAGCACCCACCCCAGACATACGTGTCCCACCCCATAGCCCTGTCCCGGTTTGGGGGGGGGGAGGGAACCGACCGGTTGCCCATCCCAGGACGATCGGCGGAAGCTGCCGGAATGACCTTCCCCGGCTGCGGCAGGGCCACGGGGAACGTGTCCGCCGGCGTCCCCACCCAAAACCGCGCCGCGGGCCGGAGACACCCTTCCCACTCGTTTCCCCACCCCCCCACCCCCCGTGTACAGGCAGGGTGGGCAGGAAAAGCAGCGAGGCAGCGTGTCCGTCCACTGCCCCGGCCGGAGGGCCTGTTACCGGTCCCAGGGCGGGGGGGGGTGAAACGGGGATGCCATCCCGGCCCTGGGGAGCAGAGTCTGCGGGCTGAGGCCTGCGACCGTGGCGCCTATTTTGGGGCAGGGCAAGGAGACGGCCGGGATTAACGGGGCCGGGCCCGGCCCGACCGGGACTGTTCCTGCTACCCCGGTGGGGGTCGGTGCTCGGGAGTCGTCAGCCCCGGGGTGGGGGGCGCGCCCCAAAACCAGGGCAAAGCGTGAACCGGACCCCGGAAGCCCCTGGGTCACGGCTGGCAGGGGGAGAAACCCCGGTGGGAGCAAGGAGGCCCCGGTAACCGGGACGCTACTCCTCCGCCCCCCGCCCCGTCCCCGGTAAGCGGAGGCGGGGGGGGGGGTGTCCCTTCCCCCGGGACATCCGTTTCCGGTAGCCCCCCGGGAGCCAGAGCGCTGCCTGTTACCGGGCCCCCGTGCCCCGCCCCTCCCCCCCTCCCCCGGTTACCGGGCCCCCGTGTCTCCCCCCGTTCCCGTACCTGTGCGCGGGCAGGAGCAGCGCAGCGGCCCCGCCGAGGCTGTGCGGAGCGGAGCGGGACGGCACCGCCCGCTTCCCGCCCCGCCGCCTCCCGCCGCGCATGCGCTTGGGTACGGGGCGCCGCCGGGCGGCTCGGCACGGCTCGGCACGGTACCCCGGGACTGCGCTCCCCCCCGCCACGATTCCCCCCCCCCCCGCCCCCGGCATCCCGGCCCCACGTCATGCTGCTCGGTACCCGCGCAGCCCGGCCCCGCGCCCCGGGGCTGGGCACGGCTCAGCGCCCGCACCCCGGGGCCGTGCTCCTGCCCGCTAGGTCGTACACTCGGGCCTGCGCCCGGCCCGGCGAACCACCGGGTCCCGTAGGCCCCGGGCGCTCCCGGTGTTCCCTCCCCCCCACCCCCCGGTCACGGTCGCCGCCGTCGCGCGCTCCCGCCGCCCATGAGCCACCGGCCAATGGGCGCAGGCGCCGGCGCGTCAGCCCCGGTAGGGGCGGGGCCGCCGAGCGCGCGGGATCTGCTGGGAGGCGCGTGACGTCACTGCTGGCGCCGTGGAAGTGGCGGGACCGGTCGGCCTCGCGCTGACGTGCGGGGCGGGGCCGGGCGGAGAGGGGCGGGGCCGGGCGGAGAGGGGCGGGGCGGAGCGGAGAGGGGCGGGGCGGAGCGGAGAGGGGCGGGGCGGGATGGGGGGACCGGGAGGACCGGGGGGTTGGCGAGGGCCGGGGTCCCCCGATGCAGGGACCGCCGCGGCCGGAGGGGGGCTCTGCGGGCCGGCGCGGCGCGGCCGGGCGCTGGCGGCCAGGTGAGCCGCCCGGTCCCGGGGCGGCCCGGCGCTGTCAGCCCGGCGGTGTGCAGCGGCCCTGCTCCCCGCGAGGGTCTGCCCTGTCAAGCCTGGGGCTCTGCTGCCCCGTCCCTGCAGGCACGGCCGTGCCTCGGGCTGTGGTCGTATGTGCGTGGGACGGTCGCGCTCGCCCGGTTGGGGCCGCGAGAGGCTTTTGCCCGCTCCCCTCGGGGGGGTGTCCAGGCGGGGGGAGCGGTTCCTGCCCCGCGCCCCTCCTGTCACCCATCCCTCTGCCTCCGTCGCGGCCGTCTCCTCGTGTTCCCGTCCTCCCCTCGCTGCCTCCCCGGTGCACGTTTCCCAGGAGGAAAGTCCTCCGTGTCTGTGGAAGCAAGTGGCCGTGCCCGGTCCCTGCCCAGCTCCCCTTCCCCTGCTTGCCATGCCGTCCCGCAGGGCAGCCCCGCTTCCCGCTGCCAGGCAGCTGGCAGAGCTGCCCTGTGGTGGGGGTCTGCCCTGGCCTTCTGGTTTCGGGTGGGATTTGGGGCAGGGGGTGGTGGTGCTTCTTTTTCTGGTTTTTTTTTTTTTGGACCGTGACACCTGCCAACTAGGTGTGAAAGCTTAACAGGGCTAGGGGGGAGGCGTGACGGATGCCCCCGTTCGGAGGGAGCGATGCTTTGGTACAGGAGTCACCAACACGCCAGCCTGGCTGATACCAGCCGTACTGTGCAAACCGTGAGAACCGTGCAAGGCCACATCTTCTCAGGGACCAAGAAGTCTAGGCCATGTCTTATCGGCAGATAAGACTGTCCAAGCTGGGACTAGACAAAACTAAAGCTGCCACAGCTGCCCATCTGCACAAACACCAAGGGGGTGGTTTGACTACCACGTCTATCACTTTTGGCTATAAAAGTAGCCTGTACCCTGCCCGAGCCCATTTCATTCTCTACGAGTGCTGCACGGCAGTGATCTCCCGTGGAGCACGGACACCTCTTGGAGTTACTCCTCGAGGCTGAGACACCCTTCACCCGGCATCCGATATCTACGGCGAGGTAAGCAGCATTTTACTTTTGTTCTAAAAGTGTATTTTATGCATTTTTATATGTACCCATCTCCAGCTATTGCTTAATTATTAGAAGTGTAGTAAGTAGTAGAGTGTTTGACTGCTGCCTAAATTATTGTTTAAAACATCATTTAAGTTGTCCAATGACTGTTTAATTGCTATTCACTTATTGCTTAATCACTGTTTGATTATCATTTCAATTCCGTTCAGTGATCAATTAATTGTAATTTGGTCATCGTTTAATTATTAATGAAATCCTTTTATTTAGCTCCACAATGATAACTTCTTTTAATAATTTGCCTGTGAGAGGAGCGCTGGTCCCGCTGGCTGCACGCCAGAGGAACGGCACCTTTGGGCTTCAGCGGAATGGCAGGGTCTTGCATGCTCTCCACAGCAGAAAGTCTGGGGCCTTTCCGCTTTCCCTCACCTTCCTCTGGCTTTTGCATTCTAGGT
Organism: Buteo buteo; assembly: GCF_964188355.1. Lineage (NCBI taxonomy): Eukaryota > Metazoa > Chordata > Aves > Accipitriformes > Accipitridae > Buteo > Buteo buteo. The sequence continues at coordinate 11,963,767 of NC_134204.1, read as the reverse complement.
GGAGCATGGCTCCTGTGGCTGGGTCCCCGTAGTCTGGTGGGGAAACTGGTGTGGTGGGGCCACCGGTGCTGGTACAATAGCCTTGCTGGGGAAGTACTCCTGGGTTGGTCATTGCTGCAGGGCCCTGGCAGCTGATGCCGTTGCACGGGGAGACTTTGTCTGTAGGGGCTGAGGTTGTCTGTAGGGGCTGAGGGACATCTTGAAGGAATGCTTGTGTCTCCCCTTGTGCCTGTGCTCACTTTGGGTGTCCTACTCAGATGTCATCCCCAAAGGATCTGTCTGCCTTTATAAATGAGGACCTGCTTGACTTCATCCTCAAGGATGATGTTCCTGGCCCTGAACTCCCAGAGGTGGAGGACGATCTGATGCAAGACTGGGGCATGCTAGAGGACAAGGTGAGTTCTTTTGGAGGAATTGCTGCTGGGTTGTGGTTCAGGAGGTTTGGCTCCCTGCTCAGGAAAAACTTTTTCTCCACAGGTCCTAGACAAGGAGATAGATGACTTCCTCAACTCCTTGATGACCTTTGCAGATGAACCAGGCACACTACTGGATTGTTTGCCTGCCAACAGTGACAGCAGCATTTCTGAGGGTCAGCTTCCCTCCTGTAGCCCTGATAGCAACCTTGCCAGCGGCTCTTGGAGCTCAGGCGTTGTGCACACCGATCACAACTATTCCCTCCATGCACATTGGCCTATGCTGGAAAGCACGATGTCTGACATGGCACAAGGAGGTGCTTCCGTCGACCTTGGTAAGTGATGTGCATGGGCTTTCTGTTCCGGCTACAAGCAGAAAAGCAGTCCCACATTGGGGTTTTTTTTCGATCAGTGCCAGGCAGCGATGGAGAGCGCCAAGTTTAGTGGCTTTCTGCTGCTGTAAAATTGTGGTTTCATGCTACTCAGAGCTGGCTGATCAGGTGCTGCCTCACTAAGGCCCAGTGCTTGACTATCCTTTCCTTCCCCAGGGACAGGGATGGGTTTGGAAGGCATAAGCAAGGCACTGGAACAGGAACAGAGCTCCAGTTTGCCCATTGCTGTGGACGCCGGACCACAGCTTGCACAGGTACTCACTGCCCTGCATGTGGGTCCAAGCCTTTGCTTCTGCTCACATCTCCCTTCTCTCCTGTCTTGGCTCCTGTGAGGGATATTTCTGAGGGAAGTGTGATGCTGCTTTGGGACTGCTGACCCCAGTTCTGTGTGCTTTCTGCATGCCCTCTCTGCCCTGGGGTGGACTGCCTTTACTCTGCATTCTCAGCAGGTGTATTTTTGCTGTTTTCTAGTCCACGTTCCCAAGGCTGGTCCTTACAGAGGAGGAGAAGGAGCTCCTGGCGAAAGAAGGTATTTCATTGCCAACCCATAAGCCACTGAACAAGGTGAGTCCTTGCTACAGCCTGTCACTCCCAAACAGACCACTCGAGTATTTCAGCCAGAGTAGGGGTTCGAAAATACAAGATGGTGCCTTGATGAGAGCATTGGTGCCCAGGTGCTCTGTTCAGGGCAGCGTGCAGCAGGGCTTGGTGTCCTTTTCCTCCTTTCGAGGCCTGGGTGGTGTCCACGTGCACAGCAGCCTTTGCTTTGCTAATCAGATAGATACAAAGAGCAATGAGACCTGGCTGCTGTCAGTCTCCCTGTGCACGGCTGCTTGCAGGAGGCAGTTACACCCCAACTGCCTCCAACCTATTTTTTCCCCCTTGCCTAGTGGCTGCGTGCTTTTCCTCTCCATTGGGTATGCCTCACTTTTGCTACACCAGGGGAAGCTGCTGGCCACATCAGCAGGCCAGAGTTTGTCTTTTAGCTCCTACAGTTCATTCAGTGGTGTGGGAGGGACAGAGGACAAAAGCATGCGGGCTGAGCACTGAGATGTATGCTGGGTTTGTGAGGGCTGGATTGCCAACACCCTGGGGTTGCTGCTAACGAGAAATAACCCTTGCAGACTCAAGAGCGGCTTCTGAAGAAAGTGCGTCAGAGGATCCGGAACAAGCATTCAGCCTCTGATAGTCGTCGCAGGAGGAAGATGTATGTGGATGACCTGGAACGCAGGTACAGGCACACAGCAGTGTCACCCAACACTGAGGGGACAGGCAGGTTCTTCTAGGAATCCTTGGCAGAATGATGATGGCACTAAATTGTAGTTTCAATTTAAGCTTTGTTTTCTTAACATATTATGATTAATACAGCATAGAATTTATGATTAGAACAGCAGGGGATTCCTACAAGCAGAATCAATGTAGTACAATCTTTAAGCAGCGTAATACAGAATTTATAATACAACTTAACTTATAATTTCTTATCACCTAGACCCTAATACAACTTGCCATGATTTCTAATCACCTGGATCCTCTGCAGATTGGATCAGATCTTAATACATAGTTTTCTCTATCAGTATAATGATCATAATCGAGACTCGAAAATGATATAAAGTTATACGAATCACTCCCTTAATCATGGGAGGAAGCAGGTGATGGTGGAGGTGTCCCTGGCCTGGGGGCATCGTGGGTCTCACTGTCCAGCAGCAGCTCCAGTCCCAGTTCCCCCTTAGGACTTGTAATTGCTTGATTTTGTGGACAGTGCTCTGTGTGCTATTACAGTTCCCTGCTCTGTGACAGGGTTTTCAAAAACACTGGGCTGTCTGGGTGCCTGGGACCTTCAAGGCTGGTGAGGAACGGAGTAACCGGCCTGGCACCCAGGAACCTTGACGCTAGCAGAGAGGGGTACAAGAAATCTGTTTAGTTTGTCTACTTGGTGGACAGGACCTTCAGGGCCTGATAATGAGGGTACAGGAACAAATACATGACCCACTGAGTCACAGAGAATGGCTGTTTATCTTACAAAATGGCATTAGTTGTGCTAACCACATTGCCAGGGATCAGGAGTAGGTGGTACCGGTTACGAGCAGCTGTGCTGTGCTGCTGCTGCGGTCTTGCCACCCTGGGCAGAAAGTAAGGCTGATGCTTTGGGGCAGCAGCTCTCCCCAGGGGGCTCAGAAGCTAGGGGCATAGCTTGCCCTGCTCTCTTAATGCTTGGAGATGGCCCAGAGCTTGCTCTGTTCAAGCCAGGTGCTGGCCTGCCTGGTCCACTGTGTTCTCCAGGTCAGGCTAGTTTACAATACAGCCTGACGTTGTGGATTTGCAGGGCTGGTATGCTGCTAGGAGTGAACATCCTGAGGGATTAGTCTGGTGATTCTCTGTGGCACTGGGCAGGGCTCACCCCTCCCCAAATCTGGTGTGAGTTGTCACTCTCTGGGCTTTGCTCCGGGTGGTGCAGGGTAGACCCCAGAGCAATTTTATCTGCTGCAGCCACCCAGAGGTGGTGGCTGATTACCTGAGGAGAGACTCTGGTGAAGTCCCTGCTGTTGACTAAAAAAACCTCTCTGTTTTTACCCCATGCTCTTCACCTTTCCTGGGAAGGTTGGAAACCTGCACCGCTCAGAACCAGAAGCTGGAGAAGAAGGTGGAGCTGCTGCAGAAGCAGAACATGTGAGTTCTTCTTATTGGAGATGGCAGGAGATGTGGTGGAGACGGCTGTTTGTCTCCTTGGGATTGTGGCCTGTTCTGGGCTGCAGAGCGGGGAGGAGGGCAGCGTGTGGCTCTTGGTTCAGCCACTGCATTAACCTGCGTTGCCTGCCCTCCTGCAGGTCACTGCTGAAGCAGTTGCAGAAGCTGCAGGCCTCCATGAGACAATCCAAAACCGCAACTACAATAACAACCTGCGGCATGGTGAGTGGCTTCAGCCCCAAGTGTTTGTGAAGGGGTCTCTGCTGTCCTTATAAGTTTGGGAGAGAGGCGTTTATTGCAGCCGATGATGCCTGTGCATGTCCTTTGCTGAGGTCTGTGCTGATCTTCTTTCTGTTTCCAGGTCGTGGTTCTGTCCTTATGCCTCACGGTCCCACCCAGCCTCTGCTTGCCTGGGAGGAGGGAGAGAAAGCTGGAGATCAGGGGTGAGTGCTGGGGGGGGCGGTGAGGGGTGGCTCCGGGTAGAGCGCTGCCCTCCAGGGCAGACCACCGTCCTCAGAGACAGCCTGAACTCTGGGTCGCCTCCGACCCAGCATCCCCTTGCCTGGGGTGGCCACTAGGTTTGGCTTTGCCGTCTTGCCGTCTTCTGGACCCTTCCTCAGCCCCGTTGCAGAGGCCTGCCCTGGGCCAGAGGTGGTACAAGAACTGGAGGTATCCAGTCCCTCTTGGAGCACTGGCGGCCGTGCTGTGTCTTCTCCCGGCTTCCCCTGGCAGGAGGCATCCCTAGTTGAACACTTTGTTCCCTTCTCGTGACGGCCCATGCTCAGAGGAGGAGGGTGAGAGGCTGGGAATGTCATGTCTGGCTGTAACTCTCTTGCAGTGCAGACACAGCGCATCCGCAAGGTCCCCAACCAGGCAGCACCTGATGCGCAGGAGGGTGCTGTGGCTGAGGAGCTCAGCTCACAGCCGGAGGAACCCTCGACATCTGGCAGCCTCAGTCCCTCCGGGGAAGAGGGGCAGAGTGCTCCCAAGACGGATGCCAGATCTTCTGTCAACAGCAACTCATCCTCCGACCCTCCGATGGCAGAAGGCTCTGAGCCGGGCCGTCCCCAGCCTCAGCAGCAGCATGTCGAGAGCGGCCCTGTGCAAACGGTGGTGTCGATGGTGTGGAAGAACGGGTCGCAGGAGGAAAGGCAGCACGCTGCCACGGTTGTCATTGAGCATCACCGTGCCAATGGGATGTGACCCTGCTGCCTCCTGCTTCTCGGGGTAATGCCAGGCACCTTGCCAGGAAGGGGCAAACAGCTACCTTAATAGATAATCCATCTAAGCAGATTCTTCTGAATACTCTCCCGATTGCTGTCAGCTTAGAGGGTTTAGCAGAGAGGTGTAGTTTTAGGGTTGACCTGTTCTGACACGTTGCTGTGTGTATCTATAGTGTGATATAGTATAAGTCTACCTAAGACCGGAGTTTTGCTGTGACTTCTGAGGTGGCCTGCAGCCCAGAGTGTGTCCCGTGGCTTGCAGGGGTGGGCTGTAGCACGGGGGGGTGAAGGTGGTCGGGCCTGAGGTGCCCGTGTTTGGTCTGATCGGATGCAGTTGGTGATGGAGGCCCCTGCCCTGCTCCTTCCCTGCCCAGGTGCAGGTGAACAGGCTAGGTCCTGCGGTTCTTGCCATGACTGGTGGCTGCAAGCATTTGTCCCTTGTCCCTTGTCCCTTCCCCTTCGTCCTGCAGTGTTGCCTGATTTCTAGGTGTGATATAGTGAGCTGACCTTCAGTGCCCTCGCAGGGAGTGATCCCGACATTGCGACAGACCGTGAATGTCGCCTGTTCCTGCTGCCTTCTGAGCCATGGGCACAGCTTCCAGACTGGCTAGAGAAGGTAACGTGGAGTCCTTCCTAAGCCATGTCTTTCCCTTCAGTCGGGCCTTTTGTCTTCTGCAGCCCTGGGAGCAAGGGCTTCTGAGCCTCGACGAGAAGGCACACCTCGAACCCAACTGCTGAGGGTGCGTGGAGCAGAGAGCAGCAGGTCTGCTTGCTCTTCTGACGGCTTTCCTGGCCACCGAATGGTTTCAAAGCTACGTCCTTGTATGCCTGAGCTTTGCTGCATCGGCTAGTGATGCAGTTAGCAGACTGTTTCCTCCCCAGGGCTGAGCAGAAACATTTCAAGCTGGTGAGCGGTGTCTTTCCTGGAGTGCAGTTTAGTGGTACCTGTTGAGTATCTCTCCTTGTCCTACTTCAGGGCATTTCATAGAATCATATAGAGTAGTTCAGGTGGGAAGGGACCTTTACAGGTCATTTAGTCCAACCCCTCCTTGCAATGAGCAGAGACATCTTCAATTAGATCGAGTTAACACGTAGTGATTTCCTTAGTAATAGCTTCTAAATAAATACTAACAACGAGACTGTTCTGTGTGGTCATATCATTGAGGGGCTGGGCTGCTGGGTGGGGGGGTAGGGGCTGGGACCATTGTGGGAGGAATGCCAGGGAGGCTGGGGGGTGATCGCTCTCGCAGCCTAACGAAGGGGAACGCGCGCTGCCTTCCCTTCCCGTGGCTGCGGCCGCGCAGAGGGGCGAGGGGCTTGTTTTGAGGCAGGGTGCAAGTTTGCGGGGCGGTTGCTCTGCTCTCTCCCTCCCTTCGAGGGTACGAACAAGCTCTTGAACCATTTTTAAAGACCACCCGCGACCTGCGTGCACTCAAGCGGCAGGCGCCGGGGAAGTGAGCAGCTTCCCTGGTAGGAAGAGCAAGGAGCCGGTGTCTCTGTCTGCTGCTTTCGTAAAGGTGCCTGCTGCTTTCGTAACGGGGGAGCTGCACAATCGCAGGAAGCGGAGCAGAGCTGGGGTGGTGCAACAGCCCCGTCCCCTCTGCTGGGGAGGGCTTGCCTGCTGGGTGGTTGCTAAATCAGGGCTGGGCCCTGGCTTTGGTTGGGGTCTCTGGGTCTCTGGGAGGCACTAGCAAGACCCTGAGGTCAGGCTGTGGAGCCCAGCGTGGGGTTTGGGAGTGCGGGAGTCCAGTGTGGGGTTTGGGAATGTGGGAGCCCAGCAAGGGATTTGGGGGTGTGGAGCCCAGTATGGGGTTTGGGGGTGCGGAAGCCCAGCGAGGTGATGGGTGCCGGCAGCACCGTGCTTGCAACCCACCCGGGAAGCAAAGAGTGCTTGTGCTGGAGAACAAGATATAAAATCAAACGTTGTGTCGTCTCTGCCTGGGGAGGAGAGACAGGCAAGGGGCTGCTCAGCCACAGGCCCTGTCCCAGGACAGGCAGCGTAATGGGATCAAGTTGTAGCTCTGCCCTGGCCGGGGCAGGCAGCCCAGGAGCATCCCCAGGGAAGCACTGGACCTTTTCCCCCAGGAGCTGTGTGCGGTGGCAGGAGGGTCTAGGACCCCATCCTTGCTTTCGTGTCATTTTATGCAGCGATGTTGCCAGGAAAGCAGGGAGCAGCCACCAGAACCGGTGTTTGGCCAGGGGTGATGGGATCAGCACGGTGGTCCTCAGCAGTCTGGCTTGCTTGGCCAAATGTCAGGAGGGGAGAGAGCTCTGGGAGAGCAGGCAGGGAGCCAGGCGAGCGCAGCGGGCTCCTCGTCAAACGGAGCCGTACACACGCTCCTGCTGCCAGGCACCTTCCGTGCGGAAAGCTTGTGGCAGAGGCTGGGATATCGCAGAGCCCAGAGCTGGTCCCCGTAGTGCGCTGGGGACCTGTCTGTGCTGGGACTTGTGGGGATGGTTGCTCTGCGGTCTCAGCTATTTTTTCATCACATTCTGTTCTCATGCTGGTCTCACAGCCAGCGGCTCTGAGCCAGCAGGAGGAAGGAAGCCCAGCCTATGCCTCACACCTTGGGTTAAAGGGCAGCGATGATAAAAATGCCCAGAACGAGTCCTCCAGCTGAGGAGGCTCACACCTTGTTTCCATCAAGCAAAGGAGCAGGAGGGGCCTGATATTTCTGCTGCCCTCCTCCACCTCCTTGCTGCAGACCCTCCGCGACACCTTTCTCCCTTGCACACTGCAGGGATCAGAGTGCAGGCTGTGTGTGCATCGGCGCTGCTTGCACGCACACACGGCCACGCGCTCTGGCTAAGGGTGGTGGGATGGTCCCTGCTTGCCCCCCCCCCCCCCCGCTGCATTCCCTCTGTTATTCCCAAAGTTGACCCGTATCTCATGTATGCCCCAGAAGGTGCCTGCATCAAGCATTATGGGAGTATGCCGACAGACGAGAAACATGAGACTTTCAGGTCAAAATGTTCTGCTCAGCCCTTGGCAAGTCCCGTACAGGTATTGCCAAATGGAAAGCCTCTCTTTTTTGCTTGGTTGCTCCCCGAGTGTCGGTAGTGCCATCTCCTTTCCACAGTAGTGACATACTGAAAGTTATGAAAGCGTGAAATGAAATTTGCCTCTTATTGCCGAGGAGGGCCTGGGCTGTGTGGGCGGTATGAAACACCTCCTGCTCACAGCTTTAAAGAAATCAGGTTTTCCTTTTCTTTATAGGAATCAGGGTTTCTCAGAGAGGTGGGAATTTCAGTCAGTAGCAGAAGAAAGACATGCCTTCCTTTCTAAGGGAAACCTAAACCCCATGTCAGCATCCATCCTATTTTTATCCACTAGCACCAGCTGCTGGGTATTGGTAGAAACAGAAAAAACATCAGAAATCTGAGCACCAGGTTAAAAAAGCAACTGGAAATACAGCAATGGACCCACCACCGTCCCCCCGCTCCTGAAATGGGGCACCTCAGCCATGGGGCCACTGAACCCCCAAGTGAGCCGGTCGTGTCAGCACCACTTTGGCAAGGCGTCTGAGGCAGAAAGCAGAGAGGGTTGGGCTGGGATGCCTGAAAAAAAAAACAGCCAGTGCCAGATGCGTCCTTCCCCTCTTCCCTTTCCTTGGCCACATGTGGTGCAGCAGCGGCTTCACTGGAGACCCCCCACGTGCATTGCTCAGGGGACACGGCCACGCCGAGGGATCTCTCTTGGGATGGACTGTTTGGGAGCTTTCCCAATCCCTGGGGCAGGAGGGCAGTTGGCAGCTAGCCGCCGCAGTGCATCCGCCGGGGCTGGGAACGGGAGTCTGCCGGCTCTGCAAAAGCCATTTGCAGCCGCCCTGAGCATTCAGGCGCCCAAGAAACTTCCTCTGCTCTGCTCACACGGGGAAGGCTCTGCCTGGAGCCTGCCCTGCAGCCCGGGGACATGCTGCCCATGGCATCCCACCAAGGCTGTGCCTCATCCCACTGCCTGGTCGCAGCCTGGTTTGCCCCGCATCCCTGGGGGTATTTGGGAGGGACCCTGAGGGACAACTTACCCACGGCACAGCGGCAGGTTTGTAGGTGCAGCACTGCTTCACACTGCCAGGGAGAGGACATGGGACAGCCCCCATCCCCAGGGACCCCGCTGCCCTCGATGGTGCTGCATGAAGCCTCCCCATGGGAGGGTGGCTGCGGGGCAAGACAAACCCTGCAGGTTTGAGGCAGGGCAGAAACCAGAGCCAATCCCTCTATTGCCACATAAACTTTTTATTTTTCACCTGGTGCCCAGCCTTCATGCTGGGCTGAACTTGCCTGGGAAAGCATGAACCTGCAGGCAGAGAGCTGCTGAAATGCAGCATGTCAGCGTGGGCAGAGCCTGGCTGGGGGAAGCACCGTCTTCTTGCGGTCTTGGGCCTCCTGGATTTCCCCATTTGCTGTTATTTTATTCGGGTGAAAATGCTGGTGCCAACCCTGCAGGAAACCCCAAATCACTGTGGTTCACCCAGCCAGGGTCACCTACGCTGTGGTGGAGAGTAGAGGGGAAACCCAAGGAGGGGGCACGGTGTTCCCCGCTGCCTTGGTTGGTGCTGAGTGCGGTGTCCGAGGCTCCAACACCCTGTAGTGGTCGCTGCGCTGGGTGCTGGCACTGTGTCCTGCTCTCTCCCTGGTGGGGAGAGTGCAAGGGAGTCCTGGGGGGGTCCAGCTGAGGTCAGACACCATCCTGGGGTCACCTACCCTGAGGCACAGCTGGGATGCAGGGGCTGGCCAGGTCACAGGGATGCTCCTTAGCCCCTGCTTGTCATCAGTGACAAGCCCATTTCACCCTCCTGGTCCTGCCATGCCTCATCCCATGGGATTTCTCCCTTCTCCAGCCCAGGGTGCAGGAAAGCTTGGCACAGCAGTTGCTGGGACCCGGTGCTCACCGGGTGGCTTTCCAGTCCTCAGCGGGGCTGTCGGCCGCCTCTCGCAGGAGCCACAGGGCATGCAGGGTCTCTTCCCCGTTGGTGCCGGTGTAGCACTGGCCCAGGAAGGCAGTTGTCCGGGTTGTGTCCGAGTCTGGAAAAGTCCAAGGTGGCATGAGTTGGGGTGGTGAGGCACGAAGCCACCCCCGGCTGCATCCCGCTGGCATCCCCGCTGCAGGGTGATGGCCCCCTCCTGCCTACCTCGGAGCTGCCAGTGCACGATGAAGGAGAAGGTGGGATGCGGGACCAACCTCGCATCCTGCTGGGACCCCTCCAGTGGTGAAGTGAGGATTTCAGAGTTGCCGGCGGCAGGGCCCGGCAGGTAGGAACCGGAGAATCTGCCGTCCTTGCTGAGGACGGACACGACCATCCGGCAGCCAGTGTCGCTCCGCCATGACCCGGAGAGAAGGCACTGCAAGGCCAGCACTGTGGCTTGGGGTGCCCGGCCAGCCAGGGGGGGCATCCTGTTCCTGCCCCACCACCCTGGCTCTGCCCAGGGATGCCTGCAACACCGGGGGACGCACCACGGACCCTGTGTGAAGCTGGTGCCACCGGCATCGCCGCCTCGGCGCGAGCGTGGCACTCGTGGCACTGACTGCCTTCAGCCCGACCGCTGCTCTGGGCTGTTTGCTGCTGCCACCCACGGGAGAGCTCTGCCCCATGCTAAAGCAGAGGGTGTTCTGCATTGCCTGCATGCCTGGTGGGAAATGGGTTTTCTCTGGGGCATGGCTCTGTTTGCCTGTCTCTGGGCGGATTCCCACAGTGAGGAGCATCCTTGCAGGAGCGGTCCCTCCCTCCCAGCCTCTCCACTGCATAGTGCTGGTCCCACCAGCTCCAGCAGACCGGCCCCAGCTCCGTGCTGAGCCCTGCAGCCCCAGCAGCAGTCTTTGGGATCTCGTAGGATGCTAGCATGTCCCCATCACCACCCATCCCCGTACCTTCCTCTCCGCAGGGGCGACGCACGCCGCCAGGGCCAGGGCGAGGGCCAGGGCAAAGGCACCGCTCCCCATGGCCGCGGGGCTGCGGAGCATCCAGCGCAACTCCCTGCCAGCCCTGCGCCCCGGCCCCCTTTATAGGGCTGTAACTGGAGCCCCGTGGGCACCAGACTGGCAGCTGCAGGGCGGGTGGCCTGGTGGCAGGGTGCCCAGGACAGGACAGGCGAGGTGAGGAGGTCTGCGTGACCTGGGCAGTGCCGGAGGAATGCAGGGATGAGCAAGCACGGCTGTGGAGAGAGGCGGCGGCGAGGGCTTTTTTTTAAGGCCCTTATAGCAGCCTGGAAAGCACCAACTACCTTCCTGGGACATCCACCTCCTGTGCACGCAGGCTGGAAATTATTACTTGCTTAAACATTTAATCGCTCCCTGCTTCGCTGGTGCCACTGCCTGACCAGGCTGTCACCCACGTGGTGCCAGGGCATCCCTGGCAGAGGCAAACTGCAGCAGCTGCAGCACTGCATGGAAGGGAGGGCTCGCAACTGCCTTCAGGTTTAGCAGCAATAACTTTTCCCCAGCATCTGGATATCAGCTGCTAATTTTGCTGCTTTTGCTTTTACAAGAATTAGAGGAAGAAGTAACCACACAGGGGCATTGGGGTCCAGGAGAGTGTGTTTGCTAAATACACCCAGCATGCTAACCAGCCTTGTATTTGCACCTCTTCCTTCTATTTGCTGCTTGTAGGGTCTTTGGATGTACAAAACACAGCATGCGCTGTCCCTGTGCTCCTGAGCTGCTTCTCTGCTCGCTGCAGTGCATGAAGTAGGCACGGGGCTATGGACAACTGAAAATTAAGGTGGAATTCAGCGGCAGAAACACATCCTGTTTCCAGGACAGCAGTGTCTGGGGCACTGGATGGCAGCAGGGCTGTGCTGTGCATACTGGGGGTGGAGGACTCCCACCCTGGGGCAGCACCGCTCAGTGCCTGCCACAACCCTCGGCATACCCTGGGACCCTGCTGCTGCTGCTGAGCTCCTCTTCCTCCACTCTAGATGGTCCCAAAGGCTGGGGTGAGCAGAAGCCACCCTTCTCCTAGAACATCACTCCTCCTTGTCACCTTTTACAGTTCCAAACTCACAGGCTTGTCATAGGGGCCTGAGAAATGCCCCCCGCTGGGGGATCTCTTGCTCTTGCCCTTGATGCCATGCTCCATCCTTTTGGCCTGACACCAGCCCCTGCCTTTCTATGGTGTTTGGCAGGGACAAGCTGCCCTGTTTGAGGTGCCAGGGAGGTGGCAGCCACCACTCCACGTCACGGCAGCGCGTACCAGACTTGCTGGTGCTGGGCCAGGCTTGACAGGCTGTATGGATACTGTGCTGGCATCCCCAGGGCTGGGTTATATTTGTAATGCTTCTGCAAGAGGCTTTGTCTTCACCCATGGACCTGCCAAAAACTTTGTGTCAAAAGAGCTGAGTAGGCTTGGCAGGTGCCCACAGAGGCAGATAGAGTGGCACTGCCGAAATGCAGCAGCAGAGAAGGGTAAAATCCCTGGCTGTAACCCAGGGGGACATGATGGGATGTGATGCGATGGGATGCGGTGGGATGGGATGTAATGGGATGGGATGGGAGATTTAACTGTACCTGTTTTACTTCAGGTACTGTGCAGAGCAAGGGAAGCACTTTACCGACATCTCACATCTACTGATACCATTACCTCCATCACCTAACTCTGTGGAGCACCAAGTCCTGGGACTGGAAAGGTGTTTGGTGGGGATGGGTATGAAGGCACTGCAAGGAAGGCAGCTGGATTTGGGATGCTGATGCCACCTCTGCCACCAGCAGGCAGGTGGGGAGTGATGGCAAAGGGTTGAAGGTAGGGTTAGGATGGGGTGGGAAATGAGCCCAGGGAGCTGGATGAGGGGAATCAGGGAGGGATCCAGATGTCCCTGCAAAAGGGCAGTGGTGAGCCCTCGTCTCTGCAGGGGTACCTGTGGGAACAGCAGCTGCCTCACAGGGGGAGCAAGGACAGTTTTTTAAAAGACAACCACAGCTGACATGATTTTTACATTTTATTTTCATGAGAGGCTAGTTTTTCTTGCCTTGGGGGGGGTGCAGGCTGCTGCTGGAGCATGCCATCATGGGGTGGGTGAAGATGCATCCTCACAGGATGGGGACCAGATTGGCAGGATCTTCCCTTTCGGGGTGCGTTTGCGCGTGAAGACGTTTCTGCCCACCCTGTGGGAAGCAAAGAGTTCCTGTGGGATGACCTGCAGACACCACCCACTCAGAGCTGCCAGTGCCGGCAGGTGACAGAGCTGTCCCTAAATGCCCCCCAATTTGCCTCAAGCAGCTGCCAGATGCCCCTGGCCAGGGCAAACCCCTTGCCAGAAGGCATTGGCATCCCTGCTGCAAACCCATGTTGGGGTGTTCCCAGGGGTAGTGCCCCCACCTAGGGAGATGCTTGTCCTCAAGGGTCCTGGGGAGGGCCCCTCTGTGGGGCTGCTGTCCCCCATGTCCCCCCATTACCTCGTGGCTTTCCAGTCCTCCTCGAGGGACCCGACGGCTTCACGCAGCAGCCACATGGTGGTCAGTGTCTCCTTTCCACCGGTGTCCACGAAGCACTGCCCCGCGAAGGCGGTGGTGGCATCTGGGGGAAGTGCTTGGTGAGGGGTCGGTGGGGATGGCACCCACGTTCGCTGGCTACTTCCCCCTCCCTGGGGTCCTCCCAGTCACGGCCGCGTTCCCGCTCTGACAGCCATGCGCCCACCCAACCCCTGCCGGGGGGACCTGCCCTTCCTCAGCGGCTCCCTTGGGCAAGGCAGTCTCCGTGGCACAGCATCCCCTGTGACCTAACGGGGTCCAGACCCACCACCGTCATCTTGGGCTGCCCGGCAGGGATGGGTGCAATGATGCTGGGTGAGGAGGAGCTGCCCCATGCGAGCCCAGCTTTACCTGTTAGCCCCATGCTGAGCAGGCACCACCGCCTCCCTCTGCTTGGCTGTACCAAAGCATTACCCAGCAGACTTTCCATCAGAGGAAAAATCCTGCTGGCTGCCTTTGCGGCTCCCAGTGCCCCCACAGTGCCATCCCCAGGTGTCCCAGCACTTACTGGAGAACTTGTCCCAGCGCACAGTGAAGGCGAAGGTGGGCCAGCCCCCCTCACCAGGCTGTTGCTGGGCGCCCTTCAGGGGCGAGACACGGGCACAGACGCTGGCAAGGGTGACCCGTGTGAGGTATTTCCCCTGGAAGTCCCCGTCATCCCTCACTGCCGAAATCTCCATCAGCGAGTCCTGCTCATTCCTCCACAGCCCGCTGAGATGGCACTGAAGGGACAAAGCCACAGGTCCTCTGCCCCTGAGCATGGTGCAGAGCGGGTCACCATCCCTCCCACCGCCCCACGGCCAGAGCCGCAAGCCCTGCTGTGAGTGCCACTGTGGGGCACAGCTTTCCCTGTCCCCATTTTGGGGAAATGCTCCCCCAGGTGCTGCTGGCTGCTGAGCGGACAGTGCAGCAAGGCAAGCACATCCCAGCCCATCAGCATGCATGGTATACCCAGACACAGACCCCCTGGGAGGGGATGTCCTGTGCACTGTACCCCTGAGCACAGACCCCCTGGGAGGGGATGCCCCATGGCTGGTGCTCCCAGGGACAGACCCTCTGGGAGGGAATGCCCTGTGCATGGTGCCCCTGCGGGAGCAAAGCTTTGTGGAGGTGGTACCAGGTGGCTGGGGGTGACCCAGAGATACCCTGCCCATTGCCTGGACTAGGTGCTTGCACAATTCTCCTGCTTGTCCCAGCCTAAAATGGCATTTAAGCTAGAACGCCTGGCTGCCCACGCTGCATCCCAGTGCCGTGCCCGCCACGTCCCCATCATCACCCATCCCCATACCTTCCTCTCCGCAGGGGTGACAGACGATGCCAGGGCCAGGGCAAGGACCAGGGCAAAGGCACTGGTCCTCATGGCCGTGGGGCTGCGAAGTACCCAACACGGCTCCCTGCCAGCCCTGTGCCTCAGACCCCTTTATAGGGCTGTAACCGGAGCTCTGTAGGCACCGGGCTGGCAGCTGCAGGGCAGGTGGCCTCAAGGCAGGGTGCCAGGGACAGGGGAGGTAAAGGAGGTCGCCGTGACCTGGATAGTGCCGGAGGAATGCGGGGATGAGCACGGCTGTGGAGAGAGGTGGGGGTGCAGGGATGGTTTGTACATCCACTCTCCAAGAGGCTCTGCCAGCCCGTTCCTTGCCGGGTCCGAGTCCTCGGGGTGGGCACAGCCTGGCACTGTCCCACCGCCACCATCCCAGTGCTGAGACCCAAACACAGCGCTGCAGCGAGCGCAGCCCGACTAGCTCTTCTCTGCTGTGCTGAACGGCGGTGTGTCCGTCCGTGGGAGTTCATCCTCGTGGCAGTCCCCTCCTGCATTACAAGTTCTGATGCTGTTTCTAAGCTGTTTTTTTGTCCTGGCTGGGCTTTCCCTGGATCTGGGACCTGTGACTGCCATTGCAGCGAGAACTTGGGCACCCTTGAATTAATCGCTCTTGTAAGTGTGTCATGTCCCAGTTTCTCAGGACAATGGCTCAGATTTGCCGATTCGAGGTCAGGATTAAGGTGAAATGACACCAGGCATCATTTAACTCACAGAACTCAATTCTTATTTGCTCACAACAAGAATTGGCGTGCTCACCCCCAAAGCTGGTACACTCACAACAAAAATTGGCATCATGTCAATAAACTGCATAACATGTGCTAACCATACATCACCAAACATATACCACAGGCCTTGCTTATTTTGGAATCAGGTCAGGGAAGACAATAAGGAAAGTCGTCCCGTTGAGTCCCGAGGTTCAGAGCAGACCCCCTTGCTTTCTCGACTCCTCCTCAGAGAAGGGCCCAGGGGTGGCTGGATCCACGCCTAGTCCCAGACTTGGTCAACGGTTTATGTCTAAAGGGATGAGGTGTAGGGATTACGGAAAAGGAAAAGGGAAAGAGAGAAGAGAGAGAGAAGAGAAAGATTTCACTGGTCCTGGATCCAGTGTTGGTTCAGTCAGCCAAGGGGTCCAGTCAGCCAAGGAGTCCGGTTCCGGTGGGCTTGCGCCCATGGGGCTTCAGTTTGTGTCCTTTTATCATCCTTGCCCCTCCTTTGGGTGGGCACTTGAACTCATTAGGCTAATTAGGTAGCCTTTGAGCCATGGGCTTGGGGGTCGTTTGGGGAGTAGCTTCCCCTTCCCTGCAGAGGTGATCTTTGGCCATCCATGGGGAGCTGCCCTGCTCAGCACCTCAGAACAGCACAGCAGAGCAGGGAGCGGTGCACCTTCCAGCACGGTCCTGTTGCTGGTGGGTGCTGCTGATGGGTGGGCTTCTTTTCACCTGGGGTTCCTTGCTGGGTAGAGTTCCTTGTTATGCAGAGTTAGTTGTTCATCAGAATTTGCCCCACCACAATGTTTCAGATGTTAACTCCTTCAGTCTCTCACACCACCCCATGGCTTAAACGTTGTAGTAGTCTTTTCCTAGGCTGGTGATTTAGATGTAAAGAAAGGGAAGAGAGAGAAAAAGGAGAGAGATAACATATAAAACTTAATGGACAGAAGAGGGGGACAGAAGAGGAACAGAAGAGAGAAGAGAGGGAAGGGATGGCATGGGTAATCATACAGTGAACAATTTATTGTCCAAGCATTAAGAACAAAAAATCCACATAACAGCATGTGTCCAATGCTAACGAGCCATTTTCCCCACCCTGTGAGTCCCAAGGACGTTAGGACAGAGGTCAGCAACCATCCTCCCTTAAGTCAGTCTTTTGGTTGAATCGCTTAGAAAAGTTCTCCAGTCTTGTCTGTAACTTTTGTCATCTTTTAAGGAGGTAGTTGCATTGTATATGGTGAGACAGAATTCTCCATTGGTGAGATTTAACATCCTGTATACCCCATGTTCTTTTAACAATGTCACAAGATTCCAGCTAAATTCTGGAGGATCTTTTCTCTATAATAACAAACAAAAATTACAAATAACAATAAGCTGATAACACAAATAACAATTAATATAGTTAGGACTAACACAGGTCCCTTGCCATCTTTCTCCTTGCTTCTACAAAGTGCAAATATAAAGCATACATAGATTACTTCCCCTACAGCAGCTAAATCTACCAGGAGAGGTTGTCCAGGATAGCAGAGCTGGTCTGTTGGATCTTTCTTATCTCCCCTTCCTGGAAGTAGGGAGGGGGGTTTTTGGCAAAATGCAGTCCGTCTAGGACATCCATTCACCCCCCAGCAGCTATTTACTTACATGACCGCATCTGGCACTCGCGGCCATCCCGGTTTGTGGGGTTTTAGGGCTTGTTTTGGAAGTTCATTAGTATGCTCCACTATCTCATTTGCTTGAGGGTAGTATGGGGTATGGAAAACCCACTGTATTCCTTCATTGCCTGCTCACTCTTGGACCACCCTGGCAGTAAAGTGGCTCCTGTTATCCTGCAAAGCTAGGCTAACTACAAAGAGGCCTTTTTCCCAAACTGGATACAGTTTTCCTGCATCTTTGAAACTGCTCGAATAGAATCCGACAAGCTGAGTCAGGCCTTCTGGTCCACATTGCCACATATGTATGGACAGTCTGTGAATTGTAAAACCCCACTATATGTGGAGTGGGTCTGTTGGGTGTATTGGCCCTAAGGCCTGATATAGCCCCACCTCAAAGATTACCAGCTTCAAAGTTTCCTTGTGAATGGGGGTCCTGTCCCAAGCAGCTCTTTTGCATGTTAAGTGAGAGGGGCCGGGCTATGATAGAGAAATTGAGAAAATGTTTCCTCCAGAATACAAGCGAACCTAGGGTTTGTTGTAGTTCCCTCTTATTTCCAGGCATTTTACCCTGTTCGAGGCTAGTTAAGGTTTTGGGGGGAATGTACACTGTTCCTCCCTTCCACTAAATAACCAGGAACCTTGCTTTGGAAGATGGGAGTTGTATCTTTTCATCTGCAACTTGGAGTCCAAATTTTTCTAGGTGAGCAATTATCTCTGCTTGGGTCTGTCCCAGTTCTTTGATATCAGGGCTGCCAATCAATACATCATCAATGTACTGATATACCTTAATGCCTTCAGCAGGAGTGGTTTTGGCAAGCTCTTGAGCCAATGCGTAATAAGCCATTGCTGGTAAGTGCCGATATCCCTGGGGGAGATGTGTAAAAGTGAATTGCATGCCTTCCCATGTAAAAGCAAAGCAATCTCTCTCTGTTTCCTGCAAGGGGACCATAAAGAACATATCTTTTACATCAATAGTTACTAAAGTTTGATGGGCTTGTTCTTGAATAGTTGCAATTAGCTCAGCTATGTTAGGCACTGCAGCTGTCAAGGGGCCCGTGTTGGCGTTCAAGCACCGATAGTCAATGGTCAATCCCCACTTTTCGTTGGGTTTATGGACTGGCCACACAGGGAAATTATAAGGCGAGTGTGTGGGGACAACTATCCCTTGCTCCTGCAATTCGGCTATCACTTATCACCGAAGTGATCCCTTCTCTTGCCCCTAGGAGGAGCGAGTAAGTTTTGACATCAACAGCCTTGAAAGGGGGTAGCTGGTTCAGGTGCGGGCTGTAATAATCATACAGACATGGTGGGGAGACCAAACACCCACTCTCTTCCTCTCGAGTCTATCCAGGCTCGTCCTTTCAGCAAATCTAGTCCTAAAATATTAGTTGGTAGCGGTCCCAGTATCATTATAGCTTCTGTTGCAGTCTCATCTCCTGGCAGCCAACACTTAACTTGAGCAGTTGCCTGGGGCTGAGAGTTTCCAAATACATCGTTTACCCATATTTGTTTCTTGTCAGCAACTATCCCATTGTGGTCGGCAACATCTCGTCGAACTGCTGACATTTGAGCCGCGGTACCTACTAAGAAGGTGACAGGTGTTTTAAGGGGACCAAGGGGGAAAGTAATCATTAAATCCCTTGGTTGTTTTCTGCGAGCCTCCTTGTACAGACCCACCCACTGTCCCCCAGCTCACTTACTGGGGACAGCGTGTCTCATTTCCCGACTTCAGGTCAATTAGGTCTCTCTCTGGGGCGGAGGGAGTGTTCTTCTGCAGGTTCACTTTAGGTTCTGCCCTAGTAGTATCTTGAGTAGGTGGTCCTTCTTTCGGGGGTATTTCCCCCTTTTTGCTCCACGCACGGACAAGCTTCTCCAGTGCCATGGTGGGCATCCCCTCCATTCAATCTTGGGGAATTCCCCTCTCAATTCCTTCAGCCCATAATAAATTCCTCCTGACTGCCTGATTTCTCAGGGGGAGTGGTTGTTCTCTTGGTTCTGCTTTCCATACCACTGCCCGTTGTTTACCAGTTCCTCCAATTACTCCCATTCTCCTTCCATAATGAACTAATTCCTGGGCAATCTTGCCCCAGGTTAGGGCTCTGCTTGTTCTTAGCCTGGCAGGATTTCCTGCTTGCGGAGTCAGGGTGTCCTTTAGTCGGTCTTATAACTGAAATTCATATAATTTTAGGGAGTCTGGCAGACCCCTTATAAGTGGGGTCATTTGGTTGGGATCAGCATCGATAGCATTGGGGATGGTTGCCTTGAGATTAATAGTCTATGATGCATGAGTTGGAGGCAGGCGGTTTTTTGGATGATTTCAGTGAAGTGATCAATATTGGGGGTATCAATACTGATTGGATCTCCTCTTTCTAAAGAGTCTAAACATCCTGCCCCATAAGCCGCCTTTTGGGTCAGTGACCAAGGTTCTCTAAGGTCGTCTACCCCCGACGCCCAATATCCCTGATCCCTGGGATTTGTCCTCCAATAGTATGATTCTGTCACTCCCTGTCAGCAACACCCTCCACACATATTCAGTTTCAGCTCCTTCGCCAAGCTGCTAAGCTTTTCCTGAAACTTAGACAAGTCCGAGGCTGAATATGGTATCTGTTTTACCACAGTCTCTTCATCTTTCTCCCCAGTGTATGTTATTCCAGTTTTTATCAAAGGGCATAATACCACTTTACTTTCCTTAAGAGAAAACGTTCTCCTACAAGAGTTCAAATCTTTTAAAGGGTGGTTTGGGGTTTTGGGATTCTTGTTCATCTCTTTGCTAGGGATGGAAAACCTGCCTAGCTTTCAGAATCAGAGTCTCTAGCTCTGCTCTGGTCAAAAGTGCCTCACACAGTATTTTCTCCCTATCTCATAAATCAAACAGGTCGGTATGAAGTTGGTGGTTCACCTTGTGTTCCACATTTGACAGGGTCTCTGCTCTTACCCTTCTAGCCCTTTCTTCCACCAATTGATTTTGCAGCTTCATCACTAAGTTTTGGAGAGATATGCTTTCATCAGATTTGCTTGTACTCCTGTACTGTTGGGCTGCCATTAGAGTGGCTCCTAACACTCCACATGCCATTGCAGATTTGCTTACACTCCCATATTGTTTGGCTACCATTAGAGTGGCTCCCAACACTTTACATACCGTTGTCTTTCCTTTTCCCAGTCTCTGTTCTTGCTCTTTTGCCAATACTGTAATTCTTTCTGCCACTGATTTAGGATCATGCCAATTATTGTGAGCCTGTATCATCCCTGGTTTGGCGGGACACGCCTTATATTCCTCCAATTTTTCAGAAAGCGGAAAACAGTCAAGCTCTGGCATTTTCTGGGCAGTCATGGCTTGCCACTGCTTGGACTTCTCCCGGCCAATGGCTGAGAAGTCACTTCCCAACTCTCCCCACCCATAAATTGGGTGGATCGTCAGTATTTCCATCTGAATCCTCCTCGACTCAGGGAATCCTGTCCATGACACCAATTAAAAAGTCACATCCCAGTTTCTCAGGATGATGACTCGGGTTTGTTGATTCGAGGTCAGGATTAAGGTGAAATGACACCAGGCATCATTTAACTCACAGAACTCAATTCTTATTTGCTCACAACAAGAATTGGCGTGCTCACCCCCAAAGCTGGTACACTCACAACAAAAATTGGCATCATGTCAATAAACTGCATAACATGTGCTAACCATACATCACCAAACATATACTACAGGCCTTGCTTATTTTGGAATCAGGTCAGGGAAGACAATAAGGAAAGTCGTCCCGTTGAGTCCCGAGGTTCAGAGCAGACCCCCTTGCTTTCTCGACTCCTCCTCAGAGAAGGGCCCAGGGGTGGCTGGATCCACGCCTAGTCCCAGACTTGGTCAACGGTTTATGTCTAAAGGGATGAGGTGTAGGGATTACGGAAAAGGAAAAGGGAAAGAGAGAAGAGAGAGAGAAGAGACAGATTTCACTGGTCCTGGATCCAGCGTTGGTTCAGTCAGCCAAGGGGTCCAGTCAGCCAAGGAGTCCGGTTCCGGTGGGCTTGCGCCCATGGGGCTTCAGTTTGTGTCCTTTTATCATCCTTGCCCCTCCTTTGGGTGGGCACTTGAACTCATTAGGCTAATTAGGTAGCCTTTGGGCCATGGGCTTGGGGGTCGTTTGGGGAGTAGCTTCCCCTTCCCTGCAGAGGTGATCTTTGGCCATCCATGGGGAGCTGCCCTGCTCAGCACCTCAGAACAGCACAGCAGAGCAGGGAGCGGTGCACCTTCCAGCACGGTCCTGTTGCTGGTGGGTGCTGCTGATGGGTGGGCTTCTTTTCACCTGGGGTTCCTTGCTGGGTAGAGTTCCTTGTTATGCAGAGTTAGTTGTTCATCAGAACTTGCCCCACCACAATGTTTCAGATGTTAACTCCTTCAGTCTCTCAGAAAGGGCAGCAGGGCTTTTCTGGAAGATATATAGATATTGAAATTTGATTGTCCCCGTGGGAGGTCATGCCCTGTGCGGGGTGCCCCATGCACAGACCCCATGGGAGGCAATGCCATGTGCATGGTGCTTTGAGGCAGGGCAGGGTACAGCTCCATGGCAGAGCCCTGTCTGAGCCCTCCCAAGGGTCCCGTCCCTAATGGTACGAGGCCATACTGAGGATGTGCAGGTGGCCAAGGGTCCTCGGACTGCCTGGCTCTTGTACAGGGACACAGCACAGCCACCTCCTTTAAGACATCTCTCCAACTGGGAGAATATGTTGCTGCTGACACTGCAGGGGAAGACAGAGCTGGCCCACAGCTGTGTCCAGGTCAGGAGGGATCTCTCTGGCCCCTGCCCAGCACAGACGATGAGCATCTGCTTTGAGAATCCTCCAGAGACACCTGGCTTGAAGACACCAGGATGGACACTCTCTTCCTCTCCAGGGAGCAGGATCCAGCAATGCCAATGTGTAAATTGCATGCTGTTTTTTAATTAAAAAATTATAGTAGCTGCTTTCAGCTCCCATCCTGGGGACTTGTCCCAAAAGCCTTTGGGGCGCTGCCCTCCCTTGCTTGCTGCCCAGCTGGCTCCCAGCACCAGTACCCACCCTCAGAGCTCAGTGGTCCCCCCAGGGGCTCCATGCTGCACCCATGGGTGCAGCCCCAGCACAGAGCAAGGATGGAGAAGTGCCCTGCAGCCCTGCTCTGCCCGCGGCTCACCCGCTGGCTTTCCAGTCATCCTCGAGGCTGTCAACCTCACCTTGCGTGATCCACGTGGTCCTCAGTATTTCCTTCCCATCCACAAAGCACTGGCCCATCGAGGCAATGGTGGAGTGTGTGGTCTATGAAGGGGTGGGAGATGGGAGAGAGTGCTGGGATGGGGTCTTCCCTCTTAGGCAGACAGCTTGTCAGTTTGTGAGTGGGAAAGGCTGTCTGTGGGTGGGTGATGGTTCCCTCCTCAGCCTCCTGTCCTGCTGGGACTGGGGGCATGGCACGAGACAGGCAGGGCATACGCATGGTGTTGGGGGATGAGCCCAGCTGAGCCTGCATCCAGCTCTGCCCCACCTTGTCCTGGGCAGGACCTGCCTGGGCAAGAGCCAGATGTGGGGACCAGGAGGTGCCACTAGCCATGCAGCTCTGATGTTGGGAAAGGAGGAACACTGGGGACACCACAGGAGGGCAGGGGACCATCAAGGATACCACAAGGAGGGCTGGGGAGCTCTGGGGACACTGCAGAGATGATGGAGTGTTTGGGACACCAAAGGGCAAGGCTGTACAAAGGGATCAACAAGGACACGGCAGGGAAGGGCAGAAGAACATCAGGGACATCACAGGGAGGTCAGGGGAGGTCTGGGGACATCACAGTGGAGGGCAGGGGAGCTCTGGGGACACTGCAGGGGGGCTGGGAAAGGAGAAGCCCCTGAAAAGCTCCAGCCGATGGTGAAGCCAATGGTGGGCTGGCTTCTCTGGTTCGTGTGATGCTGGGACCCCTGCAGTGGTGACACCTGGATCTCGTTCATGGTGGCTGTCACGGCCATCTAGTAGAAGCTGCTGAATTCGCCTTTACCATTCACAGCCATGATGGTCATTTTGGAGCCCAGTTCATTGATCCAGCACCCAGTCAGCACGCACTGGAGCAGAGGGGACTCAGGGTTGGTGCTGCAGCACAGCCCGAGTGTGGGCATGGTGGCAGGAGCAGACACCCCAGGAGCCACAGGGGGGAAGCTGGACAAGCCGCAGGTCTCCCATCTACCTGAGGGGATGTACTGCCAAGTGTGATGAGCTCAGCCATGAGCTGGGGAGACAGATCACAGCTGGGGCAGTGCCCCGGCTCCCAGCCAGCTCCAGGAGGTGCTGGGGACCTGGCCAAGGAGCTCCTCCATCCTTCCAGGATGATGGTCCATGCTCAACAAGGCTGCAGCCAGAGCTGAGCCAAGGAGGGAGGTGGAGGAGCAGAGCAGGGTGTGCAGTCCTGATCAGGGGCTGGCAGGAGAGATGACCACACGGACACAGCAGAGCGGGCAGGAGCTATGTGACTTTATTTAGAAGTGAAGTTATAGGCTTGAAAATCAAATTTATTCTGTTGTCATCGCTGCAGCGTGGCTGCGTACAAGGCTTTGCCTGTTCACACACCTGAACCAACCAGCCACGGAGTCCCTCCATCTGCTTTGGTGGTACAACAGCTGGACTGCAACAGATGTTGGGCACCGAGATGTTCAGTACTGAGACATTTGTAAACAGCCAATAGGAACAGTTTCTGCAGAAATAGTCACATAGAACAGTCTTCTGCATGTGGTTAAGACCTGTAAGTGCTGGAGGACCCCTGCAATGGAGACTCCTTCTTCATTCTGACAGTGACTAACTGAGGGATTTGATACCCTACATCAGCATTACCCCATGCCAAGATTCCAGTAAACTAGTTTTTCTTTTTTTTTAACCAATACACTATGTGTGAGCACCTGTGCAAGACAGACACGGCAGCAGCCATACACTGCGTGTGATTGCAAGGTGCCTCCTGCCTCCCCCAGCTCCCCGTGCCCCTGGAGGCATTGATAGTGTATGAATGACCATGACCAAGGCTTGCCATGCATCAGCAATGGCTGGCTTTCCTCCCAGAGGGAGGTCTGCAGTGGGGCTGAAGGGGACACCACTGCTCCCCTGTGCCTTGCTGATGAGCCCGAGCTGGAAGGAGGCAAACAATGCCAGGTTTGTGGCTCGGAGAGGCAGAGCAGACACAAGCAGTGTGCAAAGCACTGCGAGCAGGTCTTGCAGCTGGGTAAAACCCAGTGCTGATGAATGCCCAATGCCCACAGGGAACCATCCTCAGTCACAGCCCCCCCCAGACACCTGCAGGCACCCTTGGCACACCATGTCCTCTCACCTGCCACCTCAAAACCAAGACGCTGGATGCGTCACAGCCTTGCTGGGGTTCTGGCCTTGCAAACAGCTTTGCCAGCCCATGCCTGCTGCATTTCTCACCAGCACTGTGGCTGCCTGCAGGGGTTTTCTGACTGCTCAAACTGTGGTCATCACCGCTGCCTTGCTGGAGCACCCTAGGACTGCTGCACAGCCTCTGAGGAGCCCTGCCCTGGCGAAATGTTGACATGAAGGCAATAATGAAGTCAGAAGGATGCATGCAGTAAAGCTGCAGGCTTAGCGGGACGCCCTGTCACTGACCTGGCTGTGCTTTGGGGAGAGAGCAGAGTCCTGTGGTCCTTCTGCCACCCTCTTTCCGATTTCCCAGGTTCCTCTAAAGCAGGTAAAAGGCCGCACAGACCAAAGGACACCACAGCAGAGGGCTGGCGTAAAGGCATTCTGCTTAGAAAGGCTGTAAGGGAACTGAAAAAGCTGGAAAAATTCCAGGGAGGCACGAAGAAAGAAACAGCAGCATTGCTCCAGAAGCGGAAGATGGACCCAAGGGAGAAAAACGTGAAAAGCAAATCACAGGCAAGTCTGCAACGAGGCGGGCTAAAACACAGAGCAGGTGGAAAACTTGCTAAAGCCAAGGATGCTGTTAGCAAATCTCTCCCACGGCACTCATCGCAGGAAAACCAGGGGAGCAGCAGGAGGTGGCAGCCCCACCAGCCCACTCCTTTCTTTAGGATGCTCAGATCCCAGGCAGGCTGCCAGCACAGGGCATGCAGCATCATCTGGGGTTAATTTGTGACTGGATGGCTTGAGGACCAAGCTTCAGATTCAGTCGTGGAGCTGAGTTTCTTGGAAATCATTCATTTTGGCTGGGAGGGGTGACTCAGGCAGCACTGACACTGCCCATTAAAGTAAGTCACAAAATCCAGTGGGCTGGTGTTTGGGGCTGGATTTGCTGGGTCACTGCTTTCCAGTAAATGCCACACACTTCCCTAGGGAGCGTTTTGGGGCTGGATGTGCTGCAGCTACCAGCGCTGTGCTGCCGGTATGGAGCAGCCCTCACCACTCACCAGGATTATGGGCACAGCTGAGATGGCACGCCTGCCTGCCCAAGGGCTGCCTCGGAGTTGGGGGGACTCCCAGCCAGCTTTTTTGGGTGCAGAATGGCCCCCAGCTTACCATCCCATCATGCTCACCTGGCATTAAGGAGGGAAAAGCCAATGCTGGCCCATGTTTTATGCCAAAGGATCACTTTGGGGATGCACCATCCCGTTTGGGCTGGAAAAGGGGATTTCTCGGAGCCAGTCTCTTCTTGGAATAACCAGATGAGAGCTTCACCCAGCTTCCCCAGGACATATCCACAGACTGCACAAGGTTGGGTTTAAAGGAAAAAAATTTAAATTTACTTGGTTTTTGGGGACATCTTCCCCCAGAGCTGATAACAACCCTGATGCTTGTACACACTGATGCTGCTAAGGGGTTTCCTGGTCTCCCAAGCCCAGCTGAAGTGAGAGGGTTCTTCCTCCTCCTTTCAGCCCATAGGAGTGAAGTTGTTGTGGCCGGTCCTGGGGGGAAGGAGAAGCCTATCGGTGCCTGGCTGGCAGAGGAGCAGGACCTCCTCCCCACTGTCCCCAGCAAAGCACTGGCTCACCAAGACAGCTGTGGAGTCTGGGGGAGCAGTGGCTGTTAGCATCCCAGGAGGACCCCAGCTGCTTTTGGGCTTCATGAGCACCAGCGGGTTTAATGCTCACGGAGCCCGGGTGGGTCCCGATGTTTGCAGGGAAATGCTCTGCGGCAGAGGTGCTGCCAAAGCAACTCTTAATGCTGCCTAGCCCACACAGTGTTTCCGGAGGCATCCTGCTGCCTGCAGACACTGTCCAGAGTGGGAAGAGATCAGGGAAGGACAGACTGGGGACAGAAGAGAGGACAGAGGGATTGGGGTGGGTGCTGGGACCTGCCTGAGCTCCCCTCCCCATCCAGCTATCCCATCCAGGCACAGCTGCCGCTGCAGCTACAAACCAGAAAACTTCTTCCAGTTGACAGTGAAGCCAAAGGAGCACTGCCCATCCTCATCCAAGTGCTGGGAGCTGACAAGGTGGGATGGCTCGATGGGTTTCTGGGCGCTCGACACGGCGGTGTGGCACTCACCAGAGAAGTTGCCCTGGCTGTCAGCCGCGGACGCGTGCATCCTGGAGCCCAGCTCATTCTCCCACCAACCAGTCACGTCGTACTGCGGGGGGAAAAGCAGACGTGTCCTCGGGGGCTGCCTGCACACAGACCCTACCCCTGCCCCCCAGGCTGAGCCCCCTACCCGCACCCCCCCAGTGCCCCTGGGGTGCCCACTCCAGCCCTTCCAGGTGAGCTGTGTGACCCCAGGACACATCTGCCCGTGCCTGTGGGGACGTGTGCTGCCTTGGCACCAGTGCGTGGCACCAGTGGGGAGCCCACTGGGATGGGCAGAGCCCTCAAGTTCATGGTGGGCTCCTGCACAGCCAAGGAAGCGGCACAGCCAGAGCCCTGCAGCAGCCCATCTGCAAGTCTCCGGCTCCAGCTCCAAGCACTGCCTGTCCTCTCCCACACTGCACTTCCCCGGGCAGGGACAAGCCACCGCCCTGGGGCAGGATCCCCAGGTTACCCCTGCCCCAATTCCCCTGCATGTCCCTGGGAGTTGGGATCCCCACATGCATGCCCCCTGCACCAGGGAAGGGATGCCCATGCACATCCCTCCCGGGGACACGGAAAACCCCAGAGCATCCCCCACCCTCAGAGCAACCCCCTTGGCAGGAGCTCCCATCAGTGTGCCACCTGGAGCTGGGGCTCCTCCTGCTGCTGAGGATTCCCTCTGCGGATGGGTCTTCCACGAGTGTCCCTCCCCAGACCCTGGGACCCCCATGGATGCTCCCATGCAGCCTCCCCCAGGGCTGAGCTTCCCCCGCTGGGGATGGAGACTGGAATGAGGATGGGGATGGGGATGGGGATGCGGATGGGCAGGAACAGGGACAGCGATGGGAATGTAGGAATTGTTTCCTAGGGCTGCCCACTGACGTGGCCCAGCCTGGGGGTCCCTGGCTGAGGGCTGTGCCTGGGCTTCACCCCTGCCCTGCAGGAGCCCCTGCACCCCAAACTGCCCCCTGGTCACTGCAGGGGATGGACAGAAGGACGGGGAGTCGCAAGGGCAGGGCAAGGGTATGTGTGCAGGGGTGGCTGGTGATCTGCAGTGGCTCCAGGGATTTAGCAGAGGAAGGAAGCGAACCTGCCCCAACAGCAGCAGGAAAACCTCAGGGCACTGCGGGCTGGAGGTGCGCAGCCCTGGTCATATGTACCAGGTAAGATCAAAAGGTGTGCAGATGTTGGGGCAGGATCAGGCCAGGGTGGGGTGTTGCTGCAGGCGAGCAGGATGGCTGCAGAAGCGTCGAGGACAGGGCCATAGGGGAAGCGGGGCCGGGATGTTTGGGGCAGCTGAGAAGCGGGGTGGGGCGGTGGCAGTGACACTGTCAGTGACGGCTTCCTATGGTTTTGCTTTCTGTTTCTGTTCCCCTGTTTAGCAAGCAGGCTGCTTACACCACCTCCTATGTCGTGGGCTGCCTTCTTGCGACACCGCAAGAGACAGGGAACTTGCAGCTGTGGGGATGATGGAGGGACAGAAGCAAAGTCTTACTCCCTGGTCCCACATGGCTCTCGGTGACCCTGCGTCCCCCTGTGGGCTCCCCCCACCAGGGCTCTCAACCTCATCCTCCCACTCCCACTGGGGTCCCAAGGCTTTAACCTCACAGACAGTTTGGAGAAGCATTTGGGGACCTGCTCACGGTGCTGGTGACAGCCACAGCGGGTGTTTGGGGAGGGTGGGTGCAAGAATGAGCCCAGCGTGGCCAGGGCAGTGCCAAGGATGCCAGTGCACAATGTGGCTGAACTGAGGACCTGCATGTGGAAGGCAGAGGTGAGGATGAGGGTGCAGGGGTGAGGATTAGGATGCAGTGGTGAGGATGAGGATGCGGGCATGAAGACGAGTATGCAGGGGTGAGGATGAGGATGCGGGGGTGAGGGTCAGCATGCAGGTGTAAGGATGAGGATGCAGGGGTGGCTTTTGATCAAAAGCTGGACCATCAGGCATGTCAGCCAGTTGGGCTTGGTCAGTACAGGCATACCCTGGACAGGCTCTGGTCCGTGCACTCGCCAGGAGCTGGGGGTGCTGAGAGCAGTCCCAGACCGCAGCAGGGAAGGATGGAGAGGAGCAGAGGCTGAGGAAGGCTGGCAAAAGGCGGGCACACTGTGAGAGGAAGAGGATGGTGGACAGGCCCTGACACTTTCCCAGGGCACTGTGTGCTTGCTGCCCCAAAGTCCCTGCCCCATCTGACAGTCTCTTCCCCCAACACCTCTGCAGCCCCCAGGCAGCACGGTCCTTCGAGCCCTTCATGCCTCTCCCTGCCCACACAGCTTCTCCCCAGGGTGCTCAGGCGCACCTCAGTTAGGAGCTGCATGTTATGGATTAGGGAACTTGAGTTCCGTTCACTCAGAAACTTTATGAGTTGCTGAAGTGATGAATTAGTGAGTTCATGTGTTAGATGGGTCTGTGCAAAGGGCATTGGGTCCTTGTTTGACATGTTTGCTTGCTTGCTTTCCTAATGAGCTGATAAAATAAAGTTTAACATACAGGGGATGTCGTCCTGTGAATCTGAGCACCCGAAAGGGGTGTTTTTCTGTTCCACCTTCCGGCTGATCAGGTGACAGCCAGTTAGTGGGAAATACATGCATATGTACATACATACAGCAGGGATCCCTCCAGTATCTGGCCTTAGCCACCCAGTCTGCCCGGTAGCTGCCCCTGGAGGCCCAGGTCCCTCCTCTGGTCCCTCCAGTATCCAGCCTGGACCTTGGACCACCCCAACACCTCAGGGTCCCAGCTCGTGACCATGGTCCCCTCTGTGGGGGCTGGCACCCAGCCCTGCCCCGTATCTGCTCCCAGGACCGAGGCCCCCCCCCACCCAGAGCAGTAGCTGGAAATGGAGTTTAATGGGAACACAGGGCAGACTGGAGTGCAGAGATGCAGGAGCAGGCCAGGCGAGCTTGCTGACTTGCCAGCACGCAGCCTTCACCCTGACCCCTGGCCGTGGGGCATCCTGCTGCTCCACACCAGGGATGCTGCCTGGGGCCACCCACCGCAGGGCCCCTGCAGATACCCCGAGGGGGTGCACAGGCAAGAAGGCATCTGCTGAGGCCCGAAGCTATGGTCGGGAAGTGGGATGACCCAGCTGCTGTCCTCCCCTTGTCCCCCAGCCCCCCAAAACACTGCCCTGCCCTCCCCCAGCCACCCCCTCCCTCTGCCCATGGCCACAGAGTGGCTTCTTGCACCCCAGGGACACGTGGGGCACGGCTCTCTGCCAGGCAGAGAAAGGTTTATTCGGCACCACGCGTGGGGGCAGCAAGCCTTGAGAAGGGGAGGCCCCACCAGCAGGCTCCTGGGAGGCACTGGGAGGCACTGGGAGGCACTGGGAGGCACTGGGAGGAAGCAGGGCAAGGTGAGGGTGTGTTTCCTGGCCAGAATGCTGGGAGCAGGCAGGATCCCAGCCAGGTACCGGGGCAGCAGACAGCCCCGGGGATGCAGGTGAGACAGCAGGGTGCAGGCAGCTCCGGTCCCCATCCCCATCACTTGATGCGGGTGAAGATGGAGGTGCCGACTCTGCAGGCAAACCATGTCAGCAGGAGGGGAAGGAGGGATGCGGGGTAGGAGGGCAGGAGCAGGGCTTACCTGGTGGCTTTCCAGGCGTCCCTGCGGGACGGGACCTCTTCCCACAAAAGCCACGTGGTTTCCAGTGTCTCCTTCCCACGGCGGTCCACAAAGCACTGGCCCACAAAGGCGGTGGTGGAGTCTGGCGGGGTTCGAGTGGGGCAGAGGGGGCTCAGAGCCTGTGCCTCCAGACAGGGGAACCTGGGCCACCTGATCCTGGCAGACAGACAGACAGACACCCCCCACCACATGCCCTGGACAGACAGATGGACCTCCCTGCCACCCGTCCCAGACAGACAGCCCTCCCCGACCACGTCCCATGGCAGGACCAAGTGCATGTGGCCAGCCTGTGGCCACAGCCGGTGTTTCCCTGGGTGCCCCAGAGGGTATGGGGGACCAGCCGGGGTGGCACCCCACTTCCAGCATGGGCAGGGGATCGCTGGCTGCCCCGGGATGCCGTGCCGGGTACCGCCGTACCTGCGAACTGCCACTGCACGGTGAAGCCGAAGGTGGGCTGCCCCTTGGCACCGGGGTTCTGCTGGGCCCCTTGCAGGGGTGACACCAGGATCTGCTTGTTGGTGGCCGCCACTGCGGTGTGGTAGGAGCCCGAGAAGGTCCCGGCTGCGTCCAGAGCTGAGAGGGTCATGTTGGAGCCTAGCTCGTTCCTCCACAGGCCCTGCAGGTTGCACTGGGGACCGGGGGTGTGGAATGGTTGCTGGAGGTGACTTATTGATATGGCCACCTCTGAAGAGAAGGTAAACCTCCAGTGCAGAATACGGTGGATATGCAATGAATCGGTGCCATAATAATTCCCTAAGCAATATAACCTGCAGCCTTAGATGTTAGCAATGCCAGGGGAGCTTGGTGTGCTGACTCTGAGAGAAAGAACATGGAGGGTGGAGAGGCGTGGAAGCGCCGCGGCCAGACTCTGTAACATCACCGCAGGGATGGGAACTGGATGGTACCATGGAACTGATAAAACACATAGTTGTTAACCCTGAGCCAGCCCTGGACCTGCAGTTAATCATTTTCTGTCAAAATCGTGTCCTCTGGGTGAACTCTGCTCATTATAATCTTATTATAATGCCAAAACACACCTCCATCCCAAAGGCTACCCGCCTCCAAGGTGTGACCACTCCTCACTGAGCGTGCGCTCTGAATTTTATCTAGCATGTACCTTTAAAAGTAAAGCGAGGAGATTTTATACCAATCATAGTAAAGGTATGTATGAATAGAGCTGCTCAAGCTCCACCTAAAAGTAGGAAAATAGTATAAAAGGCCTTAATAAAGGGGGGCTGTTAGGGAAGATATTATCATGGACAAATTGGAAGGACATCGCTGACTTCTGGGATCCCTCGATGGTCTGAGCCTCTCTTCCCCTCCATAGGGACACCTATTGGGTGAGATTCAAACACTGGACTATACTGAGTGCTTTCCCGGGAAACTTAGAAATCTTTAGAACTCTTTTCTTCCATAATTTAGTGTGCTTGTAGTTGACTGTATCATTATTTGCATGTGCTCTGCAGACTGTGTATTTATCACCAGCAATCCAAAAAAAGGTGTACTCCCGTTGCTTCAATAAACTGTACTATGCATTAAAATCTAGCTGTGATGGTTCATTGAATGCGACTAAAGTCTGGCTGTTCTAGTTTGTTGAACATGACTAAGTAGAAAGTAGAGTGTGCTATTAGTGCATCCCTAATCGTTATAGTTCGATATATATGGACCTTGACTGGACTTAGAGCATTGAATTGGGCATCACTCAGAATCTAAGCCTAGTTGTCCCCAGCCCCTCTGATATCTGAGCATAAGCTGGAACACAAGGGGGTTTGTTTTCTGCCAAATGTCTTTACCCTTTAATGCAACAGGGGCTCATGTGGGTGCCTTGGGCAGTGCCAAGCCACAGCCCCCCCTCCAGCTTGCCTGGGCAGTTGCACGCACGCCCCACGTGTCTGGGTCTGGCACGGCCACTCTGCACAGTAGCTGGGACCAGTGGCACGGGCACCGTCTGGGCCAGTACCTCTCCCTCCCGTGGCAGGGCAGGGCAGAACTGGGAGTGCTGGACACCTCCCCTACCCCCCCATTCGAGGGGCAGGTGACCAACACTGCCCCCAGAGACAGCACAGCCAGAGCTGGCAGCCCCCTCGGTCACGCACGTTGCACCCTGGGATGGCACGGCATGGCACAGCAGGGCAAGAGCGTGCAGCCCCCCAACACAAACACCGTGTGCTGGGATGGCACAGCACGGCGTGGCACAGTGAAAGCACGCAACCCCCTCAGCCATGCACACTGTGCCCCGAGGGTGGCACGGCATGGCACTGCATGGCACGGCACAGCACAGCAGGGCACAGCAGAGCATGGCACAACACGCTGTGGCAAAGCACAGCGCGGCACGGCACGGCACGGCACGGCACAGCGTGGCACCAGGCAGCACAGCAGGGCACAGCATGAGCAGGC
Organism: Buteo buteo; assembly: GCF_964188355.1. Taxonomy (NCBI): domain Eukaryota; kingdom Metazoa; phylum Chordata; class Aves; order Accipitriformes; family Accipitridae; genus Buteo; species Buteo buteo. The sequence continues at coordinate 11,931,419 of NC_134204.1, read as the reverse complement.
AGCCCCTTGACCGTTCACGCTGCACCCCAGGGTTGGCGCGGCACAGCATGGCACAGCCGGGACATGCAGCCCCTTGTCCAGCCACCCTGCACCCTGGGGACCGCACGGCACGGCACGGCACGGCACGGCAGGAGCGGGCAGCCCCCAGCCGGGCGCTGGCCCCCGGGTTGCCCTTACCTTCCCGGCAGCAGCGGCACAGGGGCTGAGCAGGGCCAGGGCGAGCAGGAGGCAGCGGCCGAAGCTCCCCATGGCGGCAGCGGCGGTGGCCGTGCGCGGTGCCCGGGCTCTGCCTGCGCTGCTGCCCCTTGCCCGCTCGGCCCCTTTTATGGTGGAGGGGGCCGCGGACAGGCGGTGGCCGCCCGTGCTGGGCCTCCTGCCAAGGGTCACCCTGGTGGGAGACGGGCCGCTAGCCACCGCGCCAGACTGAGTGGGGTCCTGCTCCGCCGGGCAAGGCGGGGGTCCCGAGGGAGCACCGTGGGGCAAGCTGGGGCTGCGACGGAGGAGCCCAGGCCATGGCAGGGGTCACGGCGGGGGACAGGCACCGGGCCTTGGGGATGGTGCCTGGAGAGGGCATGGGATGCCGTGGGGGGGACACAGGGGAACGTGGGCGCTGAGGCGCGACACGACAGGAGACGGGTGGGTGTTTGCAGCAAAGCTTTATTGAGAGTAGCAGGCGGCGGAGCAGAAGGTGCGGGATGCAGAGTCGGCGTTGCCACTGGCCTGGGAATCCCCTCGCTGCCAGTTACACTCCTGCTGGGAGCGCAGGCGGATGAAGACGTTGGTGCCGACCCTGTGGGGACACAAAGGGAGGAGATGTAAGAGTGAGAAACGCAGCCTTGCCGTGCCAAACGCCTGCCCGTCCCCACCTCCCCCCCCCCCCAGCATTTGCACCTCAGAGGGACCCACGGGGCGGCCGTGCGCAAGCATCCCATCCTCAGCCAGCCCCGCACTGGCAGCAGCTCTGCCGGACGCTGAGCACCACGGGGCGGGAGAGCCCCGAACCCCTCTGGGGATGCTCAGGGGACCTGTGCAGGGCAGGGACGGGGGCTCACCTGGTGGCCTTCCAATCGTCCTTGATGTTGTCCACCTGCGACCGCAGGAGCCACATGGTCTTCAAAATCTCATTTCCCTCATCATCCACAAAGCACTGGCCGGTGAAGACGGTGACAGAGTCTGCAGGGATGGGGTAGGAGATGGAGGGGAGAGTGGTCACGTTACTGAAAAAGCCAGTCAGTGCCAACCCATAGCCCTGCAGCTTGCCCCAGCACAGGGGGACGGTAGACCTGGGCTGTCCCTGCCCTCTGGGTACAGTGGTGATGGGGAAAGCAGGCAGAAGGCAACAGGGGGCTTGGGGTCTCGTCTGGAGATGGGCAGACAGCAGCGGGCTTCAGCCCCCAGCACATCCTCTGCACCCTGGTACTGCGAGGTGACACCAGCCAAGGAGCTCCAGGGTCAAGGATGGGGGGCACGAGGGACACCACAGGGGATGGGAGAGCATTTGGGACACCAGAGGGGAAGGCAGGGGATCATCAAGGACACGGCAGGGAAGGGCAGAAGAACATCAGGGACATCACAGGGAGGGCAGGGGAGGTCTGGGGACATCACAGTGGAGGGCAGGGGAGCTCTGGGGACACTGCAGGGGGGCTGGGAAAGGAGAAGTACCTGAAAAGCTCCAGTTGACAGTGAAGCCGAAGGTGGGTTGGCTCTTCTGGTTCGTGCGGTGCTGGGACCCCTGGAGTGGTGACACCTGGATCTCGTTCATGGTGGCTGTCACGGCCGTGTGGTAGGAGCCACTGAATTCGCCTTTTCCATTCATGGCCGTGATGGTCATGTTGGAGCCCAGTTCATTCATCCAGCGCCCAGTCAGCACGCACTAGAGCAGAGGGGACTCAGGGTTGGTGCTGCAGCACAGCCCGGGTGCAGGCAGAGTGGCAGGAGTAGGCAACCCTCCCCACCCTGCCCCGCGGACCCCAGCCCTGCCGTTACCTTTTTTGCAGAGTAGCCAGGAGCCACCAGCACCATGCCGAGTATCAGGAGGAATGGAGTCACTTGCACCATCTCGGTAGCAGGCAGAGAGCAGGTGTACACAGGGATGTCCTCCTTGCAGGGCTCTGCAGATGCGCCTGGTCTCTCGCCTTTTTATTGCTGCCAGATCTGTGGGTGGCAGCTTTGGCCAGGGCATTATGCAATCTGGGTGTTTCCAAAATTGCAGTTCCCAGCTGTATGAGAGGTGGCTGCAGGCAAATATTCCCAGAAGCACCAGCTGAAACTGCCCCTCCTCGCTTACACGTCCCTAGCACCTCCATGGGAGGCCCTGGCTCCTGCAGATCTGTGACTGCTGAGAAAGATGCTTAGCTGGGGAAAACCCCTCTTGGGCTCTGTTGCCTCTTCTGCCAACTGTTTGCCACCCCAGGCACAGCACCCGCTGCTTTGCCTGGGGTACCTAGAGGTGCCAAGGAGCCTTAACTCCAAGGCACCCCAGGGTCAGCCGCAGCGCATGGCCTCACCCTGGTCCTCCTCACCAGGCATCTTCATGCAAACCCACCCAGCACTGGGCTCCTTTTGGGGTTTTGCTTTATCCCCCTGCTAGTACTGAAGCAGCCACAGATCAGGCTACAAAGCAGCCGGTCTCCTTGCCCGGGGCTGGCATGAAGGTTTGCTGCTGTTATTACAAGCTGGCTTTTGTTGGAAGGAAATTATTTTATGAAAAACAAACATTCCCCGAATACCTTGGACATCACATTTTAATGCTGACAAGTATTGTATATATGCAGGGATTCTTAAATAACTTTAAGTACATATTTATTTAATTCCCCTTATGTTTTAGTTGTTGCTGGCTGGGGAGGCTGAAGTGGCCTGGTTCACACCAGATTTTCTCACTCATTCCTCAGTGATTTTCAAGGCAGTCTCCTAAAATACGTGAGTTTTAATTCCCCCAGTCATCATAGCAAGAGTTGATGGAGTCCTCTTCACCAGAAAATGCTCCTTTTCTTAAAATGGAGACAGGACAACTCTTTGCAACACCTCAGAAATACTTCCCAAATTTTGCTTTTCCTTTAATCTCACATTTGAGCCCCAGTTTCTCTCCAACAGTAAAATTCATCACTACCCAGTCTGGGGAACATTCTGTTTCTTCTGCCAGCATCTCAACAGCCCCCTCTCCTCTCTGCAGGAGCCCCACAGCTGTCTTGCACCCCTGCCCACAAGAGCTGCCCAGCCAGAGAGCTGGCTGCCTGTGGGAAAATCCTGCCCTGGTGTTTGCTTCACTCTGTCTTAGAAATTAACTGCACAACAAGATATGTTTTCCCATGCAGCTGCTGTTTGCTTTGGCTGTTTTTTCAGCAGGCAGGTGGTGCCTAGAGCGTGACCAAGGTTCCTGATAAGGAGCATGGTCAGTCTGGGAATGTTTTAGGGGGCAGGAGGGGCTGCCCTTGCCCCTCGCCGTCGCCACCTTGCTATCATCCCCTTGCCATCACCCCCTTGGCATGACCTTGGTTCAGGCAGCTCCCGCAGGGATCCCATGGCCACTGGTGGGCACGGGGATGAGCAACACAAGGTCTGCAGGCTGGCACTGCTGCTGATGGCAACCCACAGCTCATTCACAGACAGAGGGGTTTTTTAGCATCACACAAACAATATTGGTGCTCTCTGCCTGTAATCTTTATTTTTCTTTAACAATCACTGTCCCAGCAGCATATCTTGGAGGTTCGAGTATCAGCTCAGTGTTCAAGGAGACAGTTTTGTTGACCAGTCTAGGCCAAGTCAAAAATAAAACAAGCAAATAGCTGGGGTATCTCCACAGGGTTTGCGTGTTCCCAAGGGCAGCCCAGTGAAGCAGCTCAGGGCTGGCAATCATTACCAGGGCTAAATCCTGAGATGCCATGCCTGAGCTCTGCCGCAGCAGGGAGTGGGCAAAGGGGAACAGGCAGGCAGGGAAGTCCAAAGCATAAAGTGCTGAAGAAGTTAAAACTCGGCAAGGCTGTGGTTTAAAACCATGTATGTCAGGGGTCAAGAAAGGGTTAATGAATAAGAATAAAGGGTTAATGAATAATTAAATTTGCTGCTCAAGCTGGGATTGAGTCAGTTTTGAAAAATAGTAACACAGGCAAATATTAGAGAAGATCGTATTTGTAACCAAGGATTGTCCTCCTAGCCCGCAGCCGTGCCCATGCAGAGGTTGCTTAAAGCTGAGCTTCTTAAGATAAGATTTTTACTGAGGTGATACAGTCAGAAGAAGAGCAGAAGTATCCCATGATACAGACTGAACGCCCCAACCTTTGAAAGAAAGTCTGTGGGCAACCTATCGCCTGGGGTTAAGGAGCGATGCTGATGGGTTGCAGCAACAAAACCCAGCGAGTCACAAATTGTGCTGGCTTTTGTTCTTTGCCAGCTGGATTGGCACATCACCATCCCTGGTGGCTGCCAACCCAAGACAAATGGAGGCAGGCAGCCCAGGTGAGCCACATCAGTGTCCTGGCACCCCCATCCCCCTCCAGTCTTGCCATGGTGACCCTAAGGGAATGCATCGTGGTCCCTCACCACCCACTGCAGGTTCTGCCATGGGAGAATGACTCCAGCTGCTCCGGGGGGGCCGCATCCAGGTCAGCCTGCCCTTCCCGGATAACATTATTCCTCTACCCAGGCGGATGCAGGAACGCTCCCCCAGGGAGTGAAGAAAAGGCCATTTATCACACACTAGCAGCAGCAGGCCACCGCACCAGCTCCCAGGGCAGACAAGGGTGGCAGGGAACGGTCACGGTAGGGAGGACAGGCTGCTTCCCACCCCAGCCCTGAGGCAGCTTAAGGATTAAGAGAGAGCTTTAGGGTTAAAGCTCTGAAGTGGGCACAAAGACCTCATAGCCAAATCTGGGGGCAGGGCCCTCTCCCACCCCCTCAAAACCAGGCAGGTGCAACCTTCAAATGCTGTGCTAGCAGAGAAAGGAGGGAAAGGAAGAAAGGCACCCAGCCCCGGGCAGGAGGGGACATTCAATCAAGGGCCATTCTCCCCACAGAGGCATTTTCAGGAGGAACGCTAGGCTCCTTGCCTTCCCCTGCCTTGCAGGCAGGAGACGAGAGAGCAAGGGGCAGGTCTCTCCTGCCATCGCATCTGGGGGCAAAGGCACATCTTGCTCCCATTAGCAAAACCCTACAAGAGCCAGGCTGCAACTAAGGCTTGCACCTCCTGCAACCCCAGCCCTCCCAGCCCAGCCCAGGAAGAAAAGGGGGAGCAACAGAGGCTCCCTCCTCCAGCTTGCCCCCATGGCAGAGAAGACACACACGAAGAAGGAGAGACAGCTGGACAAATTTATTAAGAACTCAAAATGATTCATCCTCTAAAACGTGCTCTGCTGCCCACCCCCGGCGCCAGCAGGGAGGGGTGTCACGGTACCAGACCAGGACCTGCTGCTTGGGCTCCGATTGTCGCCGGCTGGGGAGCTGGGGCTCCCGTGAGGATTGTATCTGCCACAGGTTCTCCTGGGGCTGGTGCCTTGGGGCAGAGCCAGTCAGCGTTTGCAGTGTCACACAACAGAGAAACAACTACAGCACCCATGTGCCTGCATGCACCAGTCCACTGTCCTCACACACACGTACACTCACACATTTTTTTTCCCTGCAGGCCAGCTCCCAGCTTACCCAGCCCACTGACTACAGGAGAGAGGTCTCCTGTGCTCCTGGGCAAGGTACCAGCTCCAGTGGAGGATGGCTGGGGGTCCTGCAGGCTGTCAGAGCCCTGAGCAATGGCTAAGGGGAGGCACAGGCTCCAGCAGCACCTCCTTATCCCACCCCTCTCCTCTCCAAGGAGAGATCACCTGCATCTTTGGTCCCTCCTCATACTCAGCATCAGTGGCTGGAAGACCCCTGAAATGAAGGGCACATACTGGAGGTAGGGAAGGAAAACAGCAATGCGAGTATTAATCAAAGAAGGGGAGGGAGGGGTCCCTGCCCGCCAGCTGAGGGCCCCCAGCCCCCCTGTACACCCACGGCCCTGCTTAGTGCCACCAGGCTCAAGGGTGGATGGGGACCTGGGGGGACTGCACAGGTGCTGGTGCCCGGCTAGCTCTACGCTCCAGGGCCAGCTGCATGCTCCAGATGCTCAGGGGCCGCATGTAAGCCAGCGAGCGGTAGACTTTCTTCTCCCGATAGGCCTCTGGTGTCTGGAAAGCCATGCCCAGCCGCTCCCAAACCGTCCGGTAGCAGCCCTCCGCTGTACGAAAGCCTTCCTCCACCAGCCCCTGTGGCAGAGGGAAGAAAACCATCAGCACCTCCACAGAGCACAACAAGATGGCACCTGCCAAGGGGTGCAGCACCACCACTCACCTCCTGGATCATGGTGGCAGCCAAGGCATAGACCACACCAATCCACACCTCGTTGGACTGAACGCTGGAGGTGTCGGGCACCCCGTCGGGTCTCATGCCATTCACCGCTCCCATGGTGCCACCAGCAAAGCTCATGACGTTCTTCTCAAAGATGGTCTTGAGCGCACTGACAACGTGACTCTTGGGGAAGACCTGCACAGAGAGAGAGAGAGAGAGGGCTTTGGGATCAGCGCTCATGCAGACCCCTCAGGCTGGGTCTCCAGGAAGCAGGTTTAAGCTTTCCATGAGAAAGAGGTCAACACTGCTCGCTGGGTAAACAGCTACCTCAGGAAAATAACAGGAGGAAGTAAAAAAGCCTCTTTCCCCGAAAAGACCAGAAAAAAACAACTGCCAAAAAACAGTTGCTCAACAGAAGAGGTGCTGAGCTTCATTCCACCTTCCTCCTGGGGAGGCTGACAGCTCATCCAACTAACATGTCTCCAAAAAACAGCCTCTTGCCTTCTGTCACTGGCCAAACCCCCCCATCTCTTGGGAGTTTGCTTTGGGGACCTGGCCAACCACATCCTCATCTTGGTTTATGGTCACCACTGCTTGTTTCTCATGCTAATGACTATTTGAGGCCCACACTTTATCCTGGTAAGACCACTGTCCTGTTCTCTCAGCCCATCCGCACCAGCTACAAGAGGCATTGCAATGCCTACAAAAGATGGGACACTGGACAGAGGTGGCCAAAGGATGGTCAGGGATCAGTGCGGCTGGAGGTGTTTTCCTGCCAAAGGGAAAGATTACGGCAAAGCTGGTCTGATGACATCAGAATGCATCTTGCAGCTGCAAAGTTAATGTTGTGGATACCGGTAGGTTTGTTTGGGTAAATGCTGGGAATCTTGGGGGGAAAAACACGGGGGAAAAAAAATATAGCTTCAGCTCAGGGGAAAAACAAGAACAGGCTTAGTTTTGAGTGATTTCAAAAGGACTTTAATGCTTCCAATTTTGTAATCGGGTGGTGATGCAAGAGTTTGTGGCCTGGACCAAGGGCAGTTTGAAGTGAGAGAAGGGGCAGCCTGGGGATGAAGAGGTCAGACTGAGATGCACAGGATGCCTGATTGTCTTCTGTGTCCGGTAAGAGTGATTTGAAATTTTCATCCCAAGTGAAAGTTACAGACTTGTGAAATGTCAACAGTGCTCGCTGGATAAACAGCCCTTTCAGGACATTATCAGGAGGAAGTAAAAACCTTCCCCTTCCGATAAGGGAAAAAAAGAGTTGTTCAACAAACTAAAGCCAAGAACTCAAAACATTTACGAGAACAAACTGAACTATCATGCTGTGTAAGTTCTTGCCAAAGAAGAAAAAAAAAAAAAAAAAAGAAACTTCACCCTGTCCCCACCTGCTGCTAAAAATCCCCAGCCAACTCCATCTGAGCATGAAAACACCTGCCAGTCAAACAAAAAGCAGCAACACAGTGAGGACTGCATTAAGATTAAAAGCCTCTGCACACAGCTGAAAGTAAATAAAGCTTTTGCACTACTTTCATTATTGGCAATAAAACTAGGAAGTGTCAGTGCAGCAAAAGCCTTGGTGAGAAAAGCAAAGCTCAAGACTCGGTGATGTTGCAAAGGGAGGGCTGGCTCCTCTCCATCCCACGGCCAGCTAACAGCAAGAAAGTCATAACAAGAACTTTGCAGAGTGACCAAGGTCAGAAGCAATGTCACAGAGCAACCACGACATCTACTTGCAAGAAGGGAAGAGCCAGGCGGCTCAGGGCTCATCACTGCAGCCCAGGGACGTGCCAGACCTTTCTTGCCAGTCTGGTACCACCAGAGCCAGGAGAAGCAGAAAGTGGGATGACACCAGGCAGGAGCTTGCTAAGGGAGGCTGGGCAGTCCAGCCAGACAGCTTTGGTACACTCAAAGGAAAAGGCAGCAGATCCCTTTTATCTATGCTAAAGCCAAGCATCAGACACAGTCATTTTTCTCCATGTGGCTCTGGAGGTAAGCCCAAGTGCTGTTAGGGAGCAAGAGTCAGCAGAGGGGTGGTGTGAAGCAGCCATTCCTGGCAGAAGGTTTCAGGGCACAGTTTCTTCAGGACTGGGGTCACAGGCTTTTCTTACTTTGTATTTCATTATTGACCTGTGCACGCAGAGTGCGTTAATGAGGTTACGATCAGGAGTGCTGCCAGCCAGGCAAGGAATCAAAATGCACTGAAAAAACCTCAGTGGTCATAGTAACAGAAGAGGGAAGTTCACCAGTCTCATCTCCAGTGAGCTCAACGCTCATGAGACAGCAGACAAGAGTGCCACCTTCAGGAACAAAAGTCCGAGGCTATGGAAAGGCAAGCAAGACTTTTGGACTGCACTGGGTTTACCGTTTGCCCCTAAAAGGGATGTTTGGGTATTACTGCATGAGGTGTGGGCCAGATCCTGCCAGGAGCCCCAGGCACAGCCACAGTCCCCACAGTATAGGGAACCACAGTGGGATAAATGCAGGAGGGCACAACCAAGCACCCATTTCTTGTTAAATCCCACAGCATTGAGCACAAGCTGCTCCCAGGAAAGGTCACTTTAAGCTCCCCTCTGATATCATCAGAGGGCAAAATGGTCCATCACTCTCAGACAGCCAAGAGTTATTCCTTCCTCCAGTCACCCAAAGCATTTGCCCATCCATCACCACCACAGACAGCTTTGGTCTAACAACTGTCTATGGGTCATAAATAATCCATACAATGGCTCTCCAGCTTGCCAGCTCTGTTCCAGGTATTGCACCACCAGCAGCTGCTCTTACCATCCCATCAGGCAAGAGGAGTCTTCAGCCAATTGTTCCCTTGCAACTGAAGAGCAACAGACTTTCGGGCCCCAAATAAGCCTTTGTTCCCTCAGATACTCATTTAGGACTTTAAACTCGGCAGAAAATAACATGTGGAAAGTTTCATACAATTTTTTCTTCCATTTTTAAACAAATAGCACCTTGCCAAGAGCAAACCCCAGTGGGACCTTCCTCCAAGTGTGCCAGAGCTGACTGCAGTTACACACCCCTGCTGCATAGCCTCTCCATGAGCAGATTTTGGTTTAAGGTGGGTTGCACCAATGTGCATCCAACAGCCTCCACCCCAGCATGCACTGCTGCAGAGGAGTGGGCTGGAGCCCTGCACACCAGCCCCTAACTTGTAACCCACACCACATGCCAGTCCTGCTGCTGCTCTCCTCTGCTGCAGGTCCCATCTCACCCCAACTCACACCAGGCTGCCCCTTCTCTTACCTCAAACTCCCCTTGGTCCAGACCACAAGCCCCAAGAAACCACTGCCCAGCACACTGGTCTGACATGATGCTGCTGGAGGTGTCACTCCCACTGCTGTCATAGTTGTAGTATTTGCCTGGAAAAGGCAGGAAACAGTTTAAAATTGACGGTTTAGGACCCCCGCTCATATGTGCTGTTCCTACTCTCCTCCCTGCAAGGCAGGAGCACAGCAGCTTTTTCCAGAAGGCTTTCTTCTTCCTTTCCCAAACCATCATACCCTTTCTGTTCCCTCCCTGGTACCTGCTCCTTCCCCTCCACTTGGAGGGACAGCTTCTTCCCTCCTTCCCCTGTCCCCTCCAAGGCTCTGTGACTGAAGAAGGAGCCATCCCCTTCCCAAGGGACACATGACCAGCTGAGCATGGTTCCCCACCAGCGAGCACCCACCATTCCAGAGCATCCTCTCAAATGCCTCCTTGCCCTTGCTCAGGATGTCCGTGTATTTCTGCTGGATCTTAGCATCCCTGAGCACCTCTGCCATCTTGCACATCACGCAGACAGCTGCCAGCCACAGCCCGCCACAGTAGGCGCTGCCGGAGCCAAAGGAGAAAAGCATCAGCAACGTGGGACGCCCCATGGGTTGCACAGAGCTCCCACAACAGATGGGGACCACAGTCCAGGCTCTGAGCTACCTTCCCACTCCACAAACCCCATCTCCAAGCCCCACCTGCCTCTCTTGCTCACCTGGCTCCATTTACCACCCACGCATCATATGTCTGGTCAGCAAAGCCACCATTTTCGATGAGCCCATCATTATCCATATCAAACTTCAGCTCCGACTCCATCACAGCCTGCGAGAGAGGCAGGAGAATGTCACACAGCCCCCGTATGCTGGCAGCCCCTCACACTCTGCTCAGGAGCGTCCATCCTCTTGGGATGTCGCATGGCTCCCAAGTGGGGAAGGGGGATGTGCCATGGTCTGATCTCCTCCCAGTACCTGGCAGACTGGCCACATGTCCCGCAAGTATAGGGAGTCGCGTGTCAGGTAGTAGTCACGGTACACCTGCAGCACGAACTTCAGGTTGAGGTCCTTCCAGTCGGCCGTGTCATGCATCAGGTAGGCATTGACACGCTGCCACGGCTCGTCACCTAAGCAAGGAAAGAGCGGATGCAGCAGGGCAGCAAGCAACGAACGTCCTCTCTCCTACCCAGGAGCAAGGTCCCAAGGGTGCTGTGATTAAACTGCACTAAAATAACATGTTGCATCCTGTGCCATCTCTAGTGAAAGCAGCCTTCCTGCTGCTGCTCAGCTTCCTTCTGTCTCCCTTGTGCAAGCTTCATGCAAGTGTGGTCCTCATCACCACCCCAAATCATCCAAGCTTTTCATTCCCAGAAAATAAACAATGTATTCCATGCATCATACCTCTTTCCCACAGCTTAGGAGTTAACTACCCTGAGAAACTTATGTGAGCAGACCTGCACCCCGTCTGCCTGCCAGCATGCCCGGCCAGATCACTTCACCTGGGTCCCCAATGTCATGCGGCACCACATTCTTCAGCTTCACCTGGGCTGTCTGACCACACATCAAGTACTGCCGGGGCTGGACGTCCTCATTCACCACTGTAACAGCTGGAGAGGACACAGAGCAAAAGGCATTAGAAAGGCAGCAGGCACTGCAGCAGCAAGCTCCAAGCACAGGCACAGGCATGGTCACCAGCACACCAGGCTGCCCTTTGGGGCTCCGGCTGCAAGATCACAGCTCTCTGCAAAGGGGGCTGCTCCCAGTCTCCCCTCAGCAGGGGACATGCAACTGTCACCACCCCCTTAAGTAAGGTGGTGGCAGCACCCAGGGCTGGGAGGGAACCCCAGTGGGCTCAGCCCTCCCACAGCCCAGTAAAGGGCTGTGCTCCACCACTGGCCAGGCCGAGCAGCCTCCAAGCCCACCCGAAGCATCAGGGTCTGCAAACAGCTCCACGCTTCTCCTCTGCAAGGAGCACAGAGAGAGATGGTAAGACCAGGGACTTCCCCAGGGCATGCAGAGCCAGCCGTGCACCCCAAGTGTGGCACAAAGGCATCCCAGTGCTGGGCAGAGAGATGCTGAGAGGCATCTATGTGGGGGGTTTGCAAGTCCTGGGCCCAGCAGAGGAGCTGGAGGGGGATGCTGGCTCCATGGCACAGATTTCTATGGCAGATGCTGTCCCAGATCCTCCGTCTCTTCTCTAGGCAGACAGCAGCAGGCATCAAGCCAGGGTCTCCTGGGTCACTCACCAATGTCATACTGCAGGCTAATCTGCAGCTTGGGCCACAGCATGACGAGAGCAAAGGAGGCATAGAAGTGGACATCGTAGGTGTTGTACATCCGGTACTCCTGGCCTGGAAGGACCGGGGAGACAGTGAGGGATGGGAGACCCGCCACAGGGAAGGGAAAGTAGGGGCAGGTCCTCCCTCCCACACAGCCCAGGAGGGTGGGCTCTTTGCTGGCACAGGCAAGGGCTCCCTTTAGAAGTGGTTTTTATTCTCTACATATAGCACCCAGGAGTCTGAAAAAGGTCTTGTGACATGTCCTACAGGGCTTGGTCATGTAAGGGGTTTTCCTGGGAACAGCGCTGCTCCCTAGCCATCAGGGTGTGAAAAACATCCCCGTGGCAGGTTAAAACCACCTGGTGACAGCAATGGGAAGGGGTTGAGTTGGGACCATCCATCACGTCCCTGCAAGTTACCTTCTAAATAAGCAAACCTTCCATACTCCCGCAGGACAGGGAGGAGGTGGGAGAGGCCAGCCCCCGCTGGCCCCTGCAGGTCCTCGGCATGGCAGTCCGGGGGCAGCTCCACCCAGATGGTCCCCCCATCCGTCACAAAGTACAGCTCATTGAAGAGGGCCGACTTGTACCAGGAAGGCAGCTGGCTGTGGGCAAGAGGGAAACTCAACCACGGTGGCCCAGGTGGTGATGCTCCTGCTCCGACCAGCCCCAGGAGGCCACTGGGAAGGTGCTCCCACCCCTAGCCTACCTGTTCTCCAGGATGGGCTTCTGCCACGCTTCAATCTTCCTCTCCCACTCCTCATAGTGTGTCAGGGCATGATGCGACAGGGCAGGAGCAGCATCACCTCCACTGCCAAAAAAACGGGTGTACCGCCTGCCGAGCAGGGGTTTGGTAAGTATGCTGTGGGCTCAGCCTGGGAAGCCCACTCGGCTATAGGAGAGGGGCTGGATTATAGTGAACACCAGAATAATAACCCAACTGCTAGTGCAGAGGTGTTGAGGAGCAGAGGCTGGGGAGAGGGTCCCCTCCATGAGCTGGCAGGGCCACGGCCACAGGAGCAGGTGGCACAAGGCTCCCCAAGCGGTACTAAAGTCTGGAGGCAGGGAAAAGCGGGCTTCGGGGACATGAGCCAAGGCCCACTGGAGACAAGCCACCCACCTAAGGTGCAGCTTCTCCTTGGAGCCAAAGTAAACACGGGGCATGTCCCAAGCCAGGGCCAGCTCCAGCGTCCTGTGACCGCGGGCAGGCACCCTGCAGCTGGCACACACCGCTGCTGCTGTCACCTCCCCCTTCTCTGTCAGACTGCTTTTACCTGCCGGGAAAAAAAGAAATAACACTCACAAGTGACCAAGGAAGCCCTATGGGGGGCGTGGTAACTGATGCTCCCATGCACTCCAAGACAGAGAAGACTATTCGGGCATGCCCCAGCCTCCTTGCAACCTGGAGGGTACATGCCCAGAGTTTTAAGGGATGACATTACCGCACATGAGTAACTGCTTTTTGCAAGCAGGAAAAAATACCTGCCGTGGGCGGAGGAGTTAAAAAAGTAAGTCATCAAAGCAGAGGAAGAAATCAAGCAGGAAAAGCCACCAGGCATGAGTGGAAGGGACAGGGCATCCCATGACTCTCTAACTGCGTTGCACTCAGAGACACTGTGAGTTTCTAGTGACAGTCATCGTCTCCAGCTTTTTGCAGGGTGCTTGAACTGTGCCCATATTTAAGAAAAGCCCGGAGGCAGCTGGATAATTATATGCTGGTTCTGACATGTGTTCCACGTAAACTCATTAAAGCAACAATTTTAACAGAAGCACAGATCCTGACTATGATAATGCCTGGCATGCATGAAGGAAAACCACATCCCAATAGCCCGGTGAGCTCTAAGTGCATCTAGGCAGGAAACTTGGTTTTCCAGAAATATTTATGTAAATGCTTTATGTACATAATTTAAGCTTCAAGAAATCTTGCAAAGGCCCAGTGCCAGTATCACTAGTTTGTCAGGACCGTCCTTGTTCAAAAGCTGGCAGAGACATAGTGCAAATGGTCGCTTTTTATCGCAATAAGAGATTAGCAGCAAGGGCTGGGAGACACCATGCTGCTTCAAGGCTTCTGCCAAGGTAGTGAGCAGACAACTGAGGATGATATAGAAGTATCAAGGGAACACCACTGACCTTCAGGGAACTGATATAGTAAAAAGAGGACAGCAAGCGACGGCAGCACCAAACCCAAGGACTGCTAAATACCCGCTAGAACGAATCTGACAGCACCCAGCTCACAGATCTGGCAATGGGAACTTGGGGAACGTGGCTGGCTATCACCCTGCCTACTCAGCAGAAATCTCAACTCAGTGTGCAACCCTACACAGACTAAAAAGATAGTGGCATGTGCAATTAACATAGCTGAGAACAGCCCCATAGTGGTATGAACAGCTTTTGGAAAACCACAACAATGACAGCGTGACTAGCAATGAGGAATTTGGATACAGGCTAAAGCTGGGAACGAGCCACAGCGCCACCAAGAGCTTTTTGCGAAGGCACCGAGGTGGCCAGAGGCAGGGAAATCCACTCTTGCATGGGTGCCCTGTGCTCCACAACCAGCGTGGCCACCCATTCCTCCTGCTCCCCTCTGCCCATCCCATGCAGGATGGAGGCACTCACCAGCGGGGGAATCCAGCCTGCCGTCCTGCAGGAGGTCCTGCCACACCTCTCTACCCGATCCGGTGGGATTGAATGCCGTGAGGTGGGTGACGCCCGTGCCAGCCTGGGGAAGGGAAGAGCCTCATCAGGGGCTGGTAGTTTTGAGGGGCAGATGCAGGCCCCCTGCCCCCAACAATTCTGGAACCCCACACTCACTTCCCACATGCTGCCCAGCAGTGCTAACTCCAAACCTACTCACCCGCTGTCCTGCAAGCTTTACCCATAGCTCCTCTCCTGGCACCCACCCCCAAAGAGGTTGCCCTCAGGAAATTCATGTCCCCACTCCTGCTCCAACAGTCAGGCAAGCGCTGAGGACCGGTGCTGACCCCAACCCATTGTACACCCGTCCTTCACTAGCTGCCTGGAAGCAGCTCCCCCACATTCAGCAGGGCTGTACAAGCCCATCAGCAAGAGCCACACCACCAGTGCCAGCCCTCTACCTTCTCTCTGGCGGAGATGGCGAAGGTGAAGGGGTTCACGTGTGTGCAGTGGTGCAGCAGGACTCCAGCAACCCGCTTGCCGTCCTTCTCAAAGGCGAAGGGCTCATTCCAGTGCCCTCCGCTCCTGTCCTCCTTTGTTCCTGTGCCATTCTGCAGGCTGAACATGATGGAGACATCCACGTCTTCATCCTTCCCATTCTCCACCTCCCAGATGAACACTCCTACCGGTAGACTGGAGTCCTGGCAGAGACAGACAACACTGCATATAGGGCTGGTGCTCCATGGTTAGCCATCAGAGCATCATTTCTCCCGCTGCTGGGAAGACCACGTGGGATGCAGCAGGAGCAAGAGTACCAGGAACAATCGGTCTCACTGTCCACTGCCAAGCTGAGGAGCAGCAGCAGGAGCAGAGGAATTTGGGGGCCAGGCACTATAATATTCAGATCACAAGCCCTGGGCTAGCAAACCCCACACCGGTTTGTGGGGCTGTGTGTTCAGAGAAGCTGTGGATGTCCCCTCCCTGGAAGTGTTCAAGGCCAGGCTGGATGGGGCTTTGAGTAACTCAGTCTAGCAGAAGGCGTCCCTGCCCATGGCAGGGGGGTTGGAACTAGATGATCTTTAAGCTCCCTTCCAACCCAAACCATTCTATGATCATTCTATGATAATGCACAGATGGAAAGCAGCATTTAAGGCTCCAGTGGTGTCTCACCACCCATCTGCTCAGCAGGTTGATACAGGCTCACGTGCTTTGCTGGGGTAAGAGGAAGGTCAGGTGTGTCAGCAGCACAGCCTGCCGCCTTCGCCTGGGGCTGGGAGCGAGCAGGAGCAGCATGCAGGAGCGGCAAGGCATCCCTTGCTGCCATCCTGAGCTTCCGCATTGCTGTGGGGGTTCCTCCTGCCTGGGAGCATCACTGAGTGGAGACATGCTGGAAACGTTGGGAAAGCCCAGCTGGGGAAGCCCAGCTAGTAAGCAGCTCTTCCCGTGGGGATGGGAGGCAAAAGCCAGCTAAAACACTCTCAGGAACACACTGCTGACAAACCCACCCACAAGTACAGGCTGAGAGCTTCCCAAAACATTACCACCAGATGCTCCGGGCAGTAAGGCCACAGCTCTGGACCTGCCATTCCGGGTGGATGGGAGCTGGGATGGTCACAGGACAAAACCAAAGGCAGGAAACAAGCAGTACAAAGAGTCAAAGCACAGGTCAGAGGGGAAAGGAGCAGCTGCCAGAGCTAAGCACAGGAAAAAAGGGGTAACTCTTCCAGCACCAACTGTCCCAGGAGGGGCAAAGCCTGCCAGGGTCCCACTGCTACACAGCCGGCAGCTGGCACTAGGGACAGGGTCTTGGGACAGAAGAGACCAGGCTGGGAAAGAACATTAACAAGGTGGCAAGCCTGGGTGTCTTCAGACAATGCTGAGCTGGGCAGGAGGGACAAGGAACTCCTCTACTGCAGCATCCCTGGACGCACGGGCAATGCTCAGGGGTCAAAAACTCACCAGCTCCAAGCTTCTGCTATCAAAACGGGACACAGTCAGCATCACACAGTACAGGACTGTCTCTCCTGTGCCAATGTGACGCCCATTTACAAGAAGGGTTGGAGGGAGGATCCAGGGAACTACAGGCCTGTCAGCCTGACCTCGGTACTGGGGAAGATTATGGAACAGTTTGTCTTGAGATCACTCGCATGGCAAGTCCAGGACAAGCAGGGGATCAGGCCCAGTCAGCATGGGTTTAGGAAAGGCAGGTCCTGCCTGACCAACCTGATCTCCTTCTATGACCGGGTGACCCGCCTAGTGGATGAGGGGAAGGCTGTGGATGTTATCTACCTTGACTTCAGCAAGGCCTCTGACACTGTCTCTCACGGCATACTCCTTGAGAAGCTGGCGTCTCGTGGCTTGGACAAGTGTACTCTTCGCTGGGTGAAAAACTGGCCAGATGGACAAGCCCAGAGGGTTGTGGTGAATGGGGTGAAATCCAGTGGGCGGTGGGTCACAAGTGGTGTTCCCCAGGGCTTGGTGTTGGGCCCCGTTCTGTTTAATATCTTTATCAATGATCTGGATGAGGGGATTGAGTGCACCCTCAGCAAGTTTGCAGATGACACCAAGTTGGGAGGGAGGGTTGATCTGCTTGAGGGTAGGGAGGGTCTACAGAGGGATCTGGACAGGATGGATCAATGGGCCAAGACCAGTTGTATGAGGTTGAACAAGGCCAAGTGCCGGGTCCTGCACTTCGGTCACAGCAACCCCACGCAGCGCTACAGGCTTGGGGAAGAGTGGCTGGAAAGCTGCCCAGCGGAAAAGGACCTGGGGGTGCTGGTCGACAGCCGGCTGAATATGAGCCAGCAGTGTGCCCAGGTGGCCAAGAAGGCCAACAGCATCCTGGCCAGCATCAGAAATAGTGTGGCCAGCAGGAGCAGGAGGTGGTTGTTCCCCTGTACTGGGCACTGGTGAGGCCGCCCCTCGAGTCCTGTGTTCAGTTTTGGGCCCCTCACTGCAGGAAAGACATGGAGGTGCTGGAGCGTGTCCAGAGAAGGGCAACCAAGCTGGTGAGGGGCCTGGAGCACAAGTCTTGTGAGGAGCGGCTGAGGGAGCTGGGGCTGTTTAGTCTGGAGAAGAGGAGGCTGAGGGGAGACCTTATCGCTCTCTACAACTGCCTGAAAGGAGGGTGTAGTGAGGTGGGTGCTGGTCTCTTCTGTCAGATGGCTGGAGGTAGGACGAGAGGAAATGGCGTCAAGTTGCGGCAAGGGAGATTTAGGTTAGATATTAGGAAATTTTTTTTTACTGACAGGGTTGTCTGACATTGGAATAGGCTGCCCAGGGAAGTGGTTGAGTCACTATTCCTGGAGGTATTCAAAAAGTGAGTAGACGGGGCACTTCAGGACATGGTTTAGTAGGCATGGTTGATGGTTGGACTCAATGATCTTGAAGGTCTTTTCCAACTTAAATGATTCTATGGATCCTTTCCCCCTCTGTATTGGGTTTGCGTGGCAAGGTTTTGGTATTGGGGGGGGGGGGAGGGGCGGGTTACAGGGGTGGCTTCTGTGAGAAGCTGCTGGAAGCTTCCCCTGTGTCTGATAAAGCCAATGACAGCCGGCTCCAAGACAGACCCACCACTGGCCAAGGCCGAGCTCATCAGCGATAGTGGTAGCACATCTGTGATAACAGATTTAAGAAGCAAAAAAAAGTTGCAGGACAGACAGAAACAGCAGCCAGAGAGAGGAGTGAGAACATGTGAGAGAAACAGCCCTGCAGACACCAAGGTCAGAGAAGGAGGGGGAGGAGATGCTCCAGGCGCCAGAGCAGAGATTCCCCTGCAGCCCGTGAGGAAGACCATGGTGAGGCAGGCTGTCCTCCTGCAGCCCAGGAAGGTCCACGGTGGAGCAGATCTCCACCTGTGGCCCAGGGAGGACCCCACGCTCAAGGAGGAGGATGTACCCTAAGGAGGCTGTGACCCCGTGGGAAGCCCACGCTGGAGCAGGCTCCTGGCAGGACCTGCAGATCTGTGGAGAGAGGGGCCCAAGGAGCAGGTTTTCTGGCAGGACTTGTGACCCCCTGGGGGACCCACGCTGGAGCAGTGTGCTCCTGAAGGACTGCACACCATGGAAGGGACCCATGCTGGAGCAGTTCATGAAGAACTGTAGCCTGTGGGAAGGACCCACGCTGGAGAAGTTCGTGGAGGACTGTCTCCCATGGGAGGGCCACCACGCTGGAGCAGTGGAAGAGTGTGATGAGTCCTGCCCCTGAGGAGGATGAAGTGGCAGAAATAACATGTGATGAACTGGCTGTAAACCCCACTCCCCATGCCCCTGTGCTGCTGGTGGGTGGTAGGTAGAGAATCTGGGAGTGAAGTTGTGCCCGGGAAGAAGGGAGGGGTGGAGGGAAGGTGTTTTGAGATTTGGTTTTATTTCTCATTACCCTACTCTGGTTGATTGGCAATAAATTAATTTTCCCCAAGCTGAGTCTGTTTTGCCCGTGATGGTAATTGGTGAGTGATCTCTCATGTCCTTATCTCGACCCACAAGCCCCTTGTTATATTTTTCTCTCCCCTGTCCAGCTCAGGAGGGGGGGAGTGATAGAACAGCTTTGGTGGGCACCTGGTGTCCAGCCAGTGTCAACCCACCACACCCTCCCGTGCAGGCAGCTCTGCCACATCCCCGCTCCATACGAGCCGTGCTGCCGCAGCGCGGTGTGGCCCAGTGCTCCCATGGGACAGGCTGCAACCAGCGTGGAGCCATCACCTCCTTACCTTATAGTCATGGGGGATGACGGGAGAGACCTGGCGGCAAGTAAGCACCACGTTTTGCCCCGGGAGCTCGTAGACCATCCAGGCACGGGGGTACAGGGCATGGTAGAAGGCATAGTGGCCACAGTAGCCCCAGTTCCAGCCCTGCAGAGTGCTGGGTCTCTCCACGGACAAGACCTGCTGGTAAACCGTCTGCCCCTTGCAACGCAGGCACACCGTGAACTGGGGAGGAGAGGAGCACGTGGAGGGGATGAGATGAGCCCAAGAGCAGACGCCTCAACTGCTGAGGCTGCTGTGGTGCTGCTCGCACCCCTCGCAGACCCTGTCACACCTACCTGGTTGGCGATAACTGTTTCGTAGTGATAAATGCCAGGGTTCAGCTGCCAGCGGCAGAACTCGCCCCGCCAGCCACGGGTGATGGTGCCTCCCCCAATCCCGCCCAGCGGGCACCCTGGAAAAGACACCAGAAATTAGCATCCTTGTTCCTCCCCATGATGAGATCTCACCCAAGGACCCCCTGTAAAGGGAACTAGGCCTTACGCCTCATTGTTTCTAAGACTATTCATATCAGACATATAACTAATGATTAGAGATTGTTTTAGATGTGATTAATAGAATGCAGGTGCTTATAAAACAACATGCATAAGCTGCTTATTTGTCCCTTGGATAGCCCTCACCATGGCTGGCTTACAACCCAGTCAAGCTGAATCAACACAAGAAGGACCATACGTCTTAGACCTAAGACATAAGAATAGATAAGAGTGAGTGATTAACTTTAGAGTAAGATGAATTAATAAAACAACCTGAGTGATTTTCAGAAATTCAAAGGTGATCTTTGATGTGTAAGAAGATAAGTCACTGTGGTGACCAGAGACCTTCTGCCTATGACCACTAACTTCAGAAGAATTAGGACATGAGAATGAGAAAAGATGATGATGAATGATAACGACATGGGAACCGAGATCAACTGGAAAATTACAAAGACTTTCAACTGGGATAATAGGTGGTAAAAGATATATATAAGACTGAGAAATTTTTGGAAGGTTGCCATTCACTGTGGTGGTGGCCCAACTCTGAGTTGTTAATAAAGCAAACCTAGAGAAACCCATAACTAAAATTCTTTAACAGAATTGGCGACCCTGATGGGACTCCAGCACACAAGAAAGAGAGCAACTGGATATTTCTCTGGACAAACCCGTTACCAACACTCAGTTGCCAGCAGAAATAATCAGATGAGTTCACCTAAGAGACTTGGGCATGGGTAATTCCAGATAAAATTATCCTAGGAAACTCTTGTGTTTAAACTTGCAAAAAAATAAGAAAGATGGGTCAGCACCCAGCGTTGAAAGGGGGATGCCTCTTGCTGAGGTTTTAGAAAATTGGAAAAAGATACCCTTGGCACAGATGTTGCAAAAAAGGAAATTGATAATATTGTGCCAAGAGGAATGGCCATTCCTGATGAGAAATAGAGGAGGAGAGCCAATGGATAAGTGGCCTCCTAAGGGAACATTTAAACCCCATAAGAAGTTTTTAAGGATGATTTTGGAAGATTCCAGAAGCTGAGATATTGATTACTGGTATATTTGGTATAATTGGGCACAACAAAGGAGGAAAACTCCTTTGTTGAAAATGAGAAAAAGTTTACTTCCCTCGGCCCCAAAGGCTGAGGAAACTGAGCTTTTCTCCAAGGGTGTTGGCATGTACCCAACGTGTT
This sequence comes from Buteo buteo, assembly GCF_964188355.1. Taxonomy (NCBI): domain Eukaryota; kingdom Metazoa; phylum Chordata; class Aves; order Accipitriformes; family Accipitridae; genus Buteo; species Buteo buteo. The sequence goes on along the minus strand of NC_134204.1, from coordinate 11,910,519 downwards.
TGGACTACATCCCAAACCCAAGAGCAGGTCTGGGTGCACCTGCTGAAGTTCCTGCAGTAACTGCAGTAATGAGGCATGAACCTTCGAAACAAGGTGATTTCGTAGCTTGGCAGTTGAAGATGCCTCGGCTGCGTGATGATGCTGAAAAATATACTTAATTGTTATTGGGAATTGTTACTGACTATACCCCTAATTGGAGTGATATGAGGAGTCTGCTGCGAGAATTACTTCAGGCAGAGGAAAGAGAAAAGATTTTTTCAAAAGGATAGAGAAATTGCTCAGAGAGGTCAGGGGTTAAACCCATGGCCTGAACAAGATCCGGAATGGAATCTCAGAACCATGGAAGGAACTAGGGCTCACCGAGCTGCCATTCAACAATTAATAGAAGCAGTTTGCCAGGCTGATGAAAGAGTAACTAACTGGACAAAGGTTTTAGAATGTAGGCAGAGACCTGATGAGCATCCAAGTGACTACTGGGGACAATTAAAGACAACTTTAATGAAATATGGGGGTATGACCTGTGACAATTTCCAGAAGCCTTTAGCTATCAGTGTTTTTTGTAGATCAGTCTGCTCCAGACATAAGTAAATATTTTAAGAAGCATATGCCAGGTTGGCAGGGTGAGACATTAGCTAAAATTCTAAGTATTGCTGCCTTTGTTTTCAACAGTAGAGCTGAAAAAAACACAAAACCAGGAAGGAGATAAATTATAAATTGAAAGAAAGTGAGAGCGGAAAGAGAAGGAGAGAGAAATTGGGCTGTTAGCTGCAGCAATTACTCAGAAATTTAACCCACGAGTGAGAGGTCGGGGATTTTCCTGGGGGAGATTTAGGGGAAGAGGGGCGCAAGGCAGACCTCCCCCCGTTTCCCAATATGCTAACTCTTCAGAGTGTTTTTATTGTGGAAATTCAGGATATATGCAAAGACAGTGTCCACTGAGACCTGTTGCAGCCTAAGGAGGGCTTCCACCTGCCCAACCCCCATGACCTCATTCGCAGTAAAGAATGGTACTCTTCTTCTCTGCAAACTAAAAAGAGCAATGGAACCTGTTGGAATCAAAGTATATGAGTGCGGTCAAGATTTCTGCAAAGGTAAACAGTATTCCTGTTACTTTCCTAGTAGATGACATTGTCTCTGTTAAATTTTGAAATCCCCCAGGTGTCAAATGAAGCTGTGATAATACGGGGAAGTGGTGGGGGAAGAGATAAAATATTTGTCTACTCCTCTACCAGTAGTCTTGAATGCAAAATTAGTCTGGGAAAGATTTGTAATTTCTCCAGACTCTCCCATTTCCCTTATGGGATGAGACCCCTTGCAAGAATTTGGTACGTTTATCTCTCTGGTGCCTATGGGGATCCAATTAATTGTAATAGGTTCTGAAGTAATCCAACTTAAAGAACAAAACCCTAGTGATTCAAAAATACCACTCAAATTAGCTGGAGTTCCCAGAGAACTTTGGAATTCATCAGGAGATGAAGTAGGATTATTGAAATCTGCTGAACCAGTTGTGATAAAAACAAAAGGAGGGACTCCTCCTTCAATTCAGCAATATCCAGTTATAAACAAAGCCATTCCTAGCATTGGAAAACAAATTGTGCGTTTCTTAGAAAAGGGGATTTTGAGAGAATGCTGTAGTCCCTATAACTTACTTGGACCAGGCTGCCACAAGGTTTTACCAGTTCACCAATGATTTTTTCTCAGATTCCAAAGAATGATTTACAAGATCTAGTCTTTCCAAGCAAATCGGTTCTGATGCAATATGTTGATGATTTGTTATTGGCAAGTAAAACTGAGAATGACTGTATTCGAGATAATGAGTATCTGTGTATCCAACTTGTTAAAGAGGGACACCGTGCATCTCCATCTAAATTGCAGTTTTGCAAACAGCAAGTAAAATATTTGGGATTTATATTAAAGCCCAGAAGACAAGAAAAAGGGGTTGCAAAGGGAATGTTAGTACAAACTTTAGGACCACATGAGAGGCCTGTTACCTATTTCTCTTCTACATTGGACCCAGCGACTAAAGGAACTCCTTTTTCCATCAGAGCAATAGCAGCTGCAGCTGAAATGGTTGAGAAAACCAGAACCAGAATTGGTTTAGGTCATCCACTAACTGTTTGTGTACCCCATGAGGTAGAAATTTTGTTAAAGCACTATGCAGAGAAAGCTTTGTCTCCACAATGGGCACATAAATATGAAATAATTCTTTTATTGGCTGATAATTTGAAATTGGAAAGTTGCAATACTTTAAACCCTGCAACTTTAATGCCTTTACCCTCTGATGGAGAAAAAGATAACCACAGTTGTGTTCAACTCCTACACAAAACCAGCAAGCCACGAGACGACCTGAGAAATCAACCTTTAGATAACCCTGATTTGAACCTCTTCACGGATGGCTCATCCTATTATGAAGAAGGTCGAAGATGTACTGGTTTCGCAGCCACCACAGAAACACAGGTACTGTTGGCTGGACCTTTGCCTGCACATTTAGGTGCACAAGTAGCAGAAATAATTGCTCTCACTGAAGCTGCTAAATATGCAGTTGGAGTAAGAGTTAACATTTATACAGACTCTAAATATGCCTTTGGTGTATGTCATGCTACGGGGACTTTAGGTAAGGAAAGGGGTTTTCTGACTTCGTCGAGAAAAACTGTGGCCCATGGATGACAGATCAAAGACCTCTTAGAAGCAATCCAATTGCCCTCTGAAATTTCTGTGATAAATGACATTTGAGCTCCCAGATGTGAATAACCTGTATGAAGACCTCCCTGAAGAAGAAAAACAACAATGGACTCAGCTTGGAGCCCACCAGCAAGAAGGGCAGTGGATTCTGAATAACAAATCTCTCCTTCCAAAAAGGTATTTATTACCAATGACGCAGTGGCGCCATGAGAGGACCCTTGGGGGACCAGAGAGCCTAGTGCTCCGAATCCAGAGACTCTGGGCAGCCCTGGGAATTTACACAGCAGCAAAAAGAATTTGTGAAGGATGTAAGCTTTGCAGACAATATGCTTCATTGCAAATTAAACCTCCTGGTGGGAAAAGACTTCCAGCCACCTTTCCTTTTCAAAAACTCCAAATTGATTATGCAGATATACCAAAACCAATGGGGTACTCTTACATGTTAGTGATAGTTGATCAGCTATCAGGATGGGTGGAAGCTTTCCTGACCAGGAAAAATGATTTTAAGGCAGTAGTAAAAGCCTTATTGAAAGAGATTATTCCAAGGTATGGGGTTCCTGAAGTAATTGACTCAGATCAAGGGAGCCATTCCACAGCTGCTATCCTGATTCAGATTTATAAATCTTTGGGGGTTTCTCTGGCTGAGATCCTTTTGGGAGAATACTTGCTGTTCCAGGTATATATGTGCCAACAAAGACTAGCCTCTTGGATGGAGATGAACAGGTAACGCAATACCTCTTGTATCTGCAAAACTCCTTTTTCCAAATGTGACACATTCTCTTAGTTAATGTCTTGGTTTCCAATTTTGACTACTTGGGTAAAAAATTAATTGTAATAGTCTTTGTTGTTATAATCACAGTAGTACGTGTGACTGTTTTGTTCAATGCCGTGTAAGTTGTAGCTCTATGATAGTACAGAAGATAGAAGAGGAAACGTGGAGTTATCAGTAGGATCGCAGGAGTGCAATGGAAAACAAAAGGAGGGAATTGTAAAGGGAACTAGGCCTTACGCCTCATTGTTTCTAAGACTATTCATATCAGACATATAACTAATGATTAGAGATTGTTTTAGATGTGATTAATAGAATGCAGGTGCTTATAAAACAATATGCATAAGCTGCTTATTTGTCCCTTGGATAGCCCTCACCATGGCTGGCTTACAACCCAGTCAAGCTGAATCAACACAAGAAGGACCATATGTCTTAGACCTAAGACATAAGAATAGATAAGAGTGAGTGATTAACTTTAGAGTAAGATGAATTAATAAAACAACCTGAGTGATTTTCAGAAATTCAAAGGTGATCTTTGATGTGTAAGAAGATAAGTCACTGTGGTGACCAGAGACCTTCTGCCTATGACCACTAACTTCAGAAGAACTGGGACACGAGAATTGATGAGATAAGATGATGATGAATGATAATGACATGGGAACCGAGATCAACTGGAAAATTACAAAGACTTTCGACTGAGATAATAAGTGGTAAAAGGTATGTAAGACTGAGAAATTTTGGAAGGTTGCCATTCACTGTGGCGGTGGCCCAACCCCGAGTTGTCAATAAAGCAAACCTAGAGAAGCCCACGTTTGAAAATTCTTTCACACCCCCCGTGCAGCTGCAGGGGCCCCTCCACTGCCCACGCCCCAGAAGCCTCCTTGACCCGCTCCACACCTCCAGCACCTTGACAGCCCCATGTGAATCCCTTGCCCACTCAGCACATTGGGCTTTGCACCACCCCAGTGCCCAAATTGCAGGCTGACCATAGATCTGCTGCAAAGGAACAGCACACAAGAGGTCAATGAAGGCAGATTTCTTCTCTATGCGGGTCTTCTTGTACCACCACCTGAAGTATCTGCAAGGGAAAGAGAAGCATGAAAGAAGACGGGAGCAGGGATCACTGTCCCTTCAGTGTCACTGGGCAGGACATGACCAGCGCACATTGCAGCTGCCCCTCTTCTACAGTTGTACAACGGGAACCTGTGTCTCAGGGCACATGGGGTGGCAGCCCACGCCGTCCATCTGCAGTACCTATCGGTCAGCAGACACGAGCAGGCAGAGCTCAGGCAGCTCAGGACTGCCTGCAAGGGCACAGTGTGAAAACAGAGCACTCCAATACCCAGGAGCAGGGCTCCCAGCTCATGCAGGGGCATCCAGATGCCTATGGAGAAGCGGGAATGCACACAAGGACCACCGCCACCTCCATGACTGGTAGGGCACGTCCTGTTAAGGAAGGCCAGGGAGCAGAGGCACAAGCCCAGAGAAGCCATACGCTCCTCCAGGGACATGAACTTTGCTTGTCCACCTCCACGTCCCCACTGTCACACACAGCCCTGCCACGTGTCTGGGGCCAGACGGCACGGGACAGCCTTGCCCTGGACGAGGCAAAGCTTGCCGTCTGTGGCTAGCAGGATCCTGGGGACTCGCCTCTGCTCGCACACCAGCAGCACAGCCAGGCACTGCCCGTCAGGTAATTCCTCACCCAAAGGCCTGGGAATCGAGAGACACCCAAACGGGCACACCTGCACCTGGGTGTGCCGGCATCACTCCGGGCAAGAGGAGCAGGGCTGGGCTCCACACTGGTGCTCGTAAAGGACTGGCTTTTGCTAATGAACCGCCCCAAGTTAAATCTTCCATACAGAGACAATTAGCATACGGAAACCAGCTGCCAGACCAGAAGAAGCTGCTGAACTTACCCCAGTGAACAGACAGGCAAGACCCAATCAATGCCTCCACAGCCCTGGGTGCCAGGCGGGCGGTGGGGGCACAGGAGGCCCCACAAGTGGGGAACATCCCCGAGCTACCTGCAGGCACTGATGCCGTACTGCCGAGAGGAGAAAGCCATCCTAGCCAGGAGCACACAGCCTGTCCCGCTCCAGTGGCTCACAGGGTGCAGAGCCCAGGCGATGGGCAACAGGTGAGTGCTAATCCCCTGGGATATGTACCCCCAGAAGTGAGGGGGAGAGGCTCTTCCATGACATGCCCTGCTCCTACGCATTCCTCCCCAGCAAAAACAACCCATGCTTGCCTTTTTGGCTGTATGGTCACTGGAAGTTCACCTTTATTCACCAACATCTAAGGTCCCCAAATCCCTCTCAGGGTGATTTTCCAGGCTGCAGTCTCACAGGACCTGATTGCAGCTCACTCTCCATTCCTACATACCTTCACATTAGACTGTTTAAGGACATTTTGCCTACAGAGGTCCAGGGCACCATAAGAACCAGCCTGTCCTGCATGACTGCCCTGAATAAGGGCCTGCTGCTATCTCTGAGCTACATCTGCTGCAACTGCTCTTCTCCTAGCTGAGACAGCCCTGCCTTTACACCGCTGAGGCAAGGTTTTGGCAGCATGCTCTCTCTCTCTCAAGGAAATTTTTTTTTTTTTTTAACCCAGCATCAGGGAACTGACCCAGCTGCTTCCCCAGCAGGTTTCTGGTGACGGCAAATAAGGTGCCCAGGCAGAGGAGCTGCGGCCTGGCCTGGCGGGGCATCCCAGCTCCTTGGAAAGGAGGTGACAGAGGGATTTAAAAAAGCAGTTTTTCCAGGAGCACGCAGCAGGAGAGGTTTGGGAGCCAGCCATGGCCCAAACTGTTTTGCCATCTCAATAGCAAAATTCTTCCTCTGCCAGCTTCTCCCAAAATCGCACAAGCCAAGAGCAGAAGGTGGTTGATGCCCAGTTGGTGGCTATTAGCCAGACCTGCAGAATAACCAGGAGAAAGTCTTCGTGTTCTGCAGCACCAAAAGCCCTGCCAGGGCCAGAGGGCATTTCTTTCCCTTCAAATTGGCAGCAGAATTAAAACCTGTCCAGGCATCACCCAGCTGTTCTGGATCTGTGCCATGACCCCCTCCCAGGGCACACCAGCCACCTCTGCAGAAACCTGCCTGCACCTTTCCTCCTGCTCCGCCAGCCCCAGCACCTGCCACAGCCCAAACATTCACACGACCTTTCCTTTCCAGATTTGCATCTGTGGGTGTCCCCACAAAGGAGTTACCCCAATAAGCCCCAATTAACAAAAATCCCACTCCAGGGCTGTCAACAGCCCTGGGCTGTCAACACCCCCAGCCATGCCACCTGCAGCAGGGGCTGGTGCTGCAGGAGAGGTCACCCATTAGCCAGAGGTTTAATTCAACATGACATCACGTCAACCCAGGATGTGGTGGCTCCTCTGACGGTCCTAGACTTCCACATCCAAAGACATGCGGCAACCCTAAGGCGCTCCCAGCCATCTTGGGAGGTATAAGCACCTGCATCAGGTGACTTTGCACTTGATGCACCAAGCCATGCCAGATTTTGAGAGCACTCCTGGCACGGGTGCCCCCAAGAGGGTCATTTGGGAGAGGGAACGCCAACCTGCAGGGCTCCAGAGGTTCAGAGCCACGCGTCATGCCGCAGGACTGAGCTCCAGGCTCCTCTTGCATCACCAGTGCCCAGGTTTCCATCAGCTGGCTGCCTCTACCAGGCAGACGCATGGGTGCCCATGAACACCAGGAGCACGCAGCCTTGTACATATCCCTTGCATACTTGCATTAGCTGCCCTTCGTCAGCCAACACCGCTGTCCTTGGGTTTTAATTCAAACCCATGCAGGTATTTCTTACCATCCTGGCCCTTCCTCTCCTCTGCTCTCCAGCCTGGAGTCTCCTTGCAAGGAAGCTTTGGCCTGTAGAAGTATTTTGAGATGACAACCAAATTACCTCCTAAATTTATACAGGGGAAGAGGCAGTAGTCTGACTTTTAGCTTCTTGCTTTTGAACCTCAAAACCTTTTTCTAGGGCTGATACAAGGCATTTCCACTCCGAGACCTCAATGAGAACAGGCCAGGAGCAGAACAAGCCAGGAGCAGCCTCCCCAAGCTGGCACAGAGGCGATCACCTCTCCTCCCCGCTCACCCCACCAGAACTTCACGTTTTCCCACATGCTCAGCTCATCCTCAACCTGCCGCGGCAGCTTTTCCAGCCACCTTCATCTCCTGTGCGCGACCCACGCTCTCCCTCCCCTGATGCCCAGGCTCGCGCCGGGATGTCTCGGGTCAGACCGGCACGCCGTGCACCCCAAAGCGGTCCGCTATCTGCCTCTTCATCAGGCTTTGCAGGAACCAGCTTTGCAAGCAGCAATCTCCAAGGACATCAAGCAGGAAAAAAAGCTCAGAAAATGGAGGCAGGAGATATAAAGCAAGCACAAGGAAATAAATCACACTGTCATCGGTTCCAACGTTTAGCCTGATGGGTACACAAACACCGCCAACACCCGGGCAGCAGTTCTAAAGGTTAAAATAACACTGTTGTTTCCCACACAGCTCACCCTAACGCAAAGTTGGGAGAAGTCCTCATTCCCAAACCTGTTAAAGCACACAGCGCTTCAAAAATCCTCCCAATTAACTTCAAGTTTAATCTCCACCTGCCAAAAGGTGTCTCATGCTGAGCACCTGACGCTGGCCAGGGAAACGGAGCGGTGATGGGCACCAGCAGCAAGCCTCGGGGGTGGGAGATGGGGGGTGTCCTCTGTCCAACCCCCCCCCCCCAGAAGCGACACCCCAAGCCCTCCCAGCTCCTGCTCGATTTTGGGGAGCCTGAGCGTTGGGTGCTGCCCCTCATCCAGCTTCGTCCAGTCTGCACCAGTGCTCCCAGTGCCGGCACCAGGCAGGAGGGAGGGCGCCGGCGGCTCGGGGCGGGAGGACAGCGGCCGCCTCCAGCCCGGGGCCTTCCGTGACCCGCCGTACTCTGCCCTCCGCGCACCGGGGCATCGCCGGTGCCTCCCCGGGCCGAGCCGCCCACAGCACCGAGGGGCTCGACTGCGACGCCGCGCTCCCACGCCCTACCCTCGGGACACCGACCCCCTCTCCCCGTCGTCCCCCCCTCCCCCCCCGCCGGGGTGTCCCCGGTCCCCCCATCCCCCGCCTCGTACCGCAGGGCAAGGCCGATGTGCCGCAGGACGTCGTGGAACGGGACGTCGCCGGCGCCGTACGGCTGCCGCGGCTCCTCGAAGCGGTGCGCCAGGCAGACGCGCCAGCCGGCCGCCGCCACGCCGCGGCCCCGCGCCGCCCCCTCGTACCGCCGCACCAGCGGACCCGCCGCCGCCTCCGCCGCCGCCGCCGCCATCGCCGCCCCCCGCCCCGCGCGCGCCCTCTTCACCGCGCGCGCCGCCCCGCCCCGCCCCGCCCCGCCCGCGCCCGCGCCCGCGCCCCCGGGGCACGGCGCTCCGCGCACCGCCGAGCGCGTCCGGAAACCCGGACCCGCCCCGCCGCCGGCACGACCTGCGATCCCGAGGATTGCCCGGCCGAGCGCTGCCGAGCGGGGCACGAGAGTTGCCGAGCGGGGCCCGAGCGTTGCCGAGCGGAGCCCGAGCGCTGCCGAGCGGGGCCCGAGCGGCGCCCGAGCGCTGCCGAGCGGGGCCCGAGCGCTGCCGAGCAGAGCCCGAGCGCTGCCGAGCGGGGCCCGAGCGCTGCCCGAGCGTTGCCGAGCGGGCCCCGAGCCCCGCCGAAGCAGGTCGGGAGAGCCACTGAGCGGCGGAGGGGAAGCCGGGCCCGGAGTGGTGCGGGACGGCGAGCGGGGCCTGTATCTCTGTGAGTGGGGCCGGGGCGGCCTGGGACGGGGGGCTGCGCGGTTCTGTGTCCCTGGCCCCTCTGGTGGGTGTTTACGTTTGTGTGTTTGCGGTCGGGGCCTCCCCTGAGGACCCCGGGGTTGGGGGTGTCAGGGCTGCCCCTCACCCCCCGCAGTATGTCTTGGCCCCCCCTGCGTCCGTGTGGGGCTTTGGGGGGGGTGGTGGTGGTGTATGTGTATGGCCAGGGCTGCGCATGCGTGTGTCAGTTTCTCTCTGTGTGTGTCTGTGTGTGTCTGTCTGTCTGTGTCTGTGTGTGTCTGTCTGTCTGTGTGTAGGCTGTCTCTGCCCCCCCCCCCCGTGCGTGTATGTGCAAGGCCCCGGCTGTCCCTGACCCCCGTACGTGCCTGTGTGTTCTGTCTAGAGCTGGGGCTCTCCCTGACCTCCCCACACGCATATGCCCGGCCTGGCTGTTGCCATTCCCCCTCTGTTACAGCACCCAGCCCTTTCTCCATGCCCACTGTTGGTTTTTTGGTTTTGGTTTTGTTTTTTTGGCAGGTGTGCAGTAGGGCTGTCCAAGCCATGATCGAGGTGTTGGCCAAGCTGGGCCGTGGGCCCGTCTTCCTGGCAGGAGAGGTGCTGGAGTGCATGATCACGTTCACCAACCCATTATCGGCCTCATCTACCTCCGCCAGCAGGTACGGCACCCTGTGCCTGTGAGCCCTTCTGTGCATGGACCCTCGAAGTGGCAGAGCTGTTTGAGTCCCTCCAGAGGGAACGGCCATCCCTCCCTTCTGAGCAGCCAGGTGTAGTCATGACTAGGTTGTGGGAAAATGGTGCCAGCTCAGCCATGGGTGACTTCCCTGCCCGAGGTACTCCCTTGAGGGTGCTCTGCACCATTGCTATTTCAGGGCTGAAACTGGGCTAATTATTCAGGTTTTCTGTGCCCAAGAAAGAGGCAAGAAAAAAAGTATGCAGTTAGAGATGCTTTTAAGTGCCCCTCAGGTGAGCTCTCAGTGTCAGGGTTACTGGCAGAAAATGAAGCCAAACTGGCTATCAAAGCGGGATATCTAGTTAGACCAGGGTGACAGTCTCACAGGGTAACATCTAGACAACATCACTATTTCCTACGTTTAAGGAAGGAGTGCTCTCTGTCCAGCACTGCACTGACTTACATCAGTGTGATCCCTGCCTCCAGAGCTGGCAGGCACAGGGGTGAGCACTGCCTAGAGTCAGAAAGAGCCAGCCTTCTGTGGCAGCATTTTCTGTGGCCCAGTCTCTGAGCGCTGCATCTCCCCTTATCATTACTGTGCCTGAAACAGGTGTTGAGGAAATGTGAGAACATGGGAGCTTCCTATCTTGGCTCATGGGGTGACACAGCATCATAAGTAGTCACCCAAAGCCTCCATGTCTGCTGAGTGTGTTACCTTGTCTGAGTCTCCAGGGGGTGGAGAGTGCTTTCGCATCTTGAGCCCTTCCTGGGAAGTGTCCATTTCCAGCCCTGTCAGGTTCAGCATCTTTTCATCACCAGTACATGTTTCACACGTGACTGTTTTGGTGGACTCACTTCCAGTGCTTGCAGTCTCAGCGGCAGCAAAGCAGTCTCTTGTATTACCGCTATAGGGCTTCTTTGTTTATTCCCTTCCTTAACTTTCCATCTTTTCTTCCTGGTTCCTCTTGCCTGCTGAATCCAGCTTTTAAACTCGTCTGTGGCGTAAGCATCTTGCTTTCCGAAGTTTTGTCTTGTGCAGTGACAGTGCTGGTTTTCCCAATTCCGAAACATGTGGGTCTGCAAGGGTACCAGGTGGAGCAGTTTTGGAGGTTTGCAGCACAGTTACGGGAACTTCATTTGGGAACTTCAGGTGTGTTGTGGTCCATAGAAAACCGCCTCTTGAAAAAAGAGAAGTTTTTAAAATAAAAAAGCAGGTGACCAAACTGATGAGACCTGGCTAAGTCATAGGAGTGGCAACACCAAATAGATTGGTGGTTTGGAAATAGAAGCTGTGGGTTGCGTAAAGGCAGGAGCCACATCAAAGCACAGTCACTGCAACAGGCAGATAGACCTGTCAGGGACTAGAAGCTTTCAGGGCTGGCAAAAGCTGCGGCGCAGGTGGAAAAACTGAGAGGCATGCGTTTCAAGCATAGGGACAGAATTGAAGGACAGTAAGTGAACAGCAGAAAGTGAATTTGATTGTGGTGTATGAGACATACGAGAAACAAAGCTCTTCTGCCCAAAGGCTGCGTGGAGCATGGCCCTTGTGGGCTACAGGAGTTATAGGGAGAGGTGAGAGAGGAGGGAAGCGACCTCAGCACCAGCGCAGGATCCATCTGTGCCCTGCCAGCTGGACAAGCCAGGTCTGCCGGTAGGAAGGCACATGCAAATTTTGTTTGGCTGTCTGGTTAAAAAAATGAAAACAATCCAGTGGCATATCATTGGGCAATACTGGGGAAAAAAAAAAAAAAAGAAAAAAAAGATTCAAAGTACAGTGTTTGAAGGTACTGTAATCATGCTAAGCTTATCTAAAATTAGTAAACATTGTCTCTTAAGCAAGACCATTTCTCTGTTTCCGTATAGCAGACACCTTACAACAGAAAACCTGATGGCAGCCCGTATGGAAAAGCCATGCTGGTACTTTTGAAAATACAGAATTGCAGTTGCGGGGTTAGAGGTAACTGGGTAGAGTAACCAACACGTGTTTGGGTAAAGGCAGCCAGCGCATACAAAAGATCAAATAGCACATTGTTAGTCAGCTGAAACGAATGCAGCACGCCTTTTTCTCTGGTTTGTCTAGACGTTTAACTGCTCTGATGTGTCATGTTGAGAGATACCCGTGTGCCACAAAAAATCCCTGTGCCACCTAAAACTCTGGTGTCAGTGCTTACTAATCAGATTATGATGTTAGAAAACACCAGAGGAACCATACACTGGCTAAATTAATGAGACCATTATTGAAATAAAAACAGGTGATTGTTTTGGAAACTGAAAGGTGTCAGTAATGCCATGAGAAATGCCCTGTGGAATGGCTGAGGTTGTAGCAGAGTCCAAGACGCAAGAATATTTTTCATGCTGGATGCAACCAATTCTTGTGGCTGTACAGACAGTGGGCAAAATGACACCTTCACCTCCCCTATGGCCATCAGCAAATCCCTTGCATCAGGAGGAGAAAATCGGTGCTTATGAAGGACACAGAAGCATCCTTCTCTGGTCTGACTCAACCAAAAGTTGATGTTCTTGAGGGGGGTGGTGCTGTGGGGAAGGCGCACGTCTGTGCCCTGCCTGCCCTGAGGAGTGTCAAGCTTTGGGCAGCTGGGTGCTGTGGGCAGGGGCAGCTGACCCCAAGTTGCAGATATGGCTTTTGAATTTGCCCACTTCCCTGGTGGTTGCATTATTACCAGAGGCACCTTGGGAGTACTGCTCTGTATGTCACTTCTGGCTTGGGATATAGCTCTTCATGGCTAAAAGTCCTCTGCCAGGCCTGGCCCGTGCGCGACAGCTAGAGGTGTCCTCTCAAGAGTGCAGTCTGCGGACAGTCCCAAGCTGTGGGTGATGAGAAAGACGACCAAGTGAGTAAGGCTTTGGGCCAGATCTAGGGACGCTTGACCTCAGTGTGTTTGCTGGAAGTTCCCTGTGGGGTTCTGCATGGGCCACCTTGTCTCTATCCCTGTGGAAGGGGTGGCTGCTGACCTGCACTGCTTGCTGTCCTTTGCCACGTATGTGCAGTGGGCTTCTTGGGGAAGGGGTCTTGCCTCACTCTGTTTCTATACTGTGCCCAAGGTGTTGTGGCTCTGACTGCAAATATTGCTGCTAAGTAAGAGCCCTGGGCGACACGCAGGCCTTGGGTGAAACTGCTGTCAGTAGCCAGGATGGAAGTGTCTTTGGGTCAGCACTCCAGCTCGAGCCTGCTCCAAAGGCTTGTTTGGAGGGGGGCTGTGAGAATGGCTTCAGTGACAGTGAAGCAAGGCCTTCTTCTTTACAGACAAGCAGTCCCACGTGGCGCTGAGCAGCAAGAGCTGTTCTTCTCCCAACTGATGCTTGCTGTAATCCTGGTTTAAAATGTAGACACGAGTGTTGCTCTTCTTTGCTTTCAGTGAGATGCTGGCATGGGCCAGTGCCCAGATTCACTGCCAGTTTCACGCCAGTGAGAACCGGGTAGCGCTCCCTCCTTCTGACGGCAGTAAGCACGATGTACAGGCAGAGAACGAGACAGTCTTCGTCCCCAACAGAGGTGAGTGTTACTCCTGTAATCCCATGTAGGGATGGTGAGAGCACAGCCAGCAGGAATCAAGCACACTCTAATGTGTGACTTGAGAGCAGCACACATAGAAGCGAGTGGGAAGACCGTGTTGCTTTCCCTGGTGATGGCTGCTGCAGGACCTCGTTAATACTGAGCTCAGAGTGGCATTAGCTTGCAGCGGAACGTGAGGGTTACATGTCCTATCTGTTCTGGGTATGTCTCATGATCTGACTAGGGCATGAGATGTTTCCTCCTTGGCCCCTTCTCCTCCCCATTCCCCCCTGTGAGGATAAGGCCTGGCTGGGTGGCCAGCCTGGGCCCTGAGGCTGGGCAGCGTTCACGTGGTGGTTCTTCTCTTCCAGGAGAGCGGGGTCAGTGTATCCTGTCCACCCCACCCAAGATTCTCTTCTGTGACTTGCGACTGGATCCTGGGGAGTCAAAGTCCTGTGAGTCCTGTCTTCTCTTCCCCTGCTCAGAGGGCTTGCCTCTGGGGAACTCTGCTCTTAAAGCTGGCTTTGCAGAACTGAGTGCTGCAAGTGGGAGACCCTGGTGCTTGCGGAAGGTGAGGTGCTTTGGTGGGAGTGTGAGTGCTAAGGAATTGCTGCATCGTCCAGAGTCTGTTCTCCACTGTATGAGGACTGCGTACTGCAGGGTGTCCCTCGGTGCTGCCCCTGGCCCACATCCTTTGCTGCAAGTCTGTTGTGTAGCTGCGAGGCATAAAATGTTTTGAAATACCTAGCTGCAGCTGAAGGAATGGTTACACATACCTGCGTTTCCCTACCTTTATTTCTTCAGTCACACTGGAGTATTCTTGGGATTTAGACTGGCGTCCTCTGAAGGTCCGATCTTCCTCTTCAGGTTGTGGCTGCCCTGGAGATTGCAGTCTTCTGCCTGTTCTAGTTTTCCTGCTGTAAAAGTGAGCACTTTTCATCTTCTCTGCACAAAGCTCTCCATGTCTCCAAAGCCCTCAGGTAGTGTCCTTCCAGTGGGTCCCCTTTAAGCTCTCCTTCATCACTACTTTTGCTTTTGCAGTTTAGAGAAATTTTTGTCCTTTTCACAATGAATTTGCAGCAACTCATTTTTGTTGTTCCAGGCAGCTTCTACTGGAGTAGGCAGCTGTGAAAATACAAGTATGTGCTATTGTCTCTCGGTTGCGGCTGCGTGACCCAGCCTGTCAATTTGTGTTGGATCTCCTTTGCGTCCCAGCGGCCCATGATCTAGTGGCAGCATAACATCAGGCATTGCAGGCTGTGTGTGGAGAGCTCCCCCAGGTTGTCCTGGGAATCTGCTGGGAACAGTTGACGGAGACCTCTCAAGTCACAGAGCAAAGGGAGCGAAGAGGCAGTGCCTGTGGTGGAGGGGACTCTGCTGGAGCGTTGAGCTCTGGGGAGGTGAGAGCAGAGCTGCAAGTGAGACCAAGGAGCTGCGGGCTCTGATGTGCTGGTTTTGAGACTGGGATCTCCTGCCTTTCTAGGCTTGGAGGGGCCTGACTGGAGGGGAAGGCTGGCAGGGTGAAGCCAACCTGCCTTGGCTAGGTGGTTAGCGGGGTGGGGCAGTGCTGTCTGGGGCTGTGTCTCCTAAACTGCAAAGCCTATTCTCTGAGCACATTTAATATTTACTCACTATTCTGCAGCAGTATGTGGGGGAAAGGAGCTGTCCCTGCCACATTGGAGCCAAGGTCCCCTGTGCTTTCTGAAAGTGGCCATGCCAGGGAGGAGGAGGCAGAAATCTCAGCTGGCCTGAGGCTCACCTGGATTCTCCTGCGCTCCTCACTGCTGGCAGGTGGAGGCCTGGAGCATCCGTTCCCTGGGAGCAGGGGGTAGCCCCTTTTCCTGGCCTGCATCTTAGGCAGGCTCGGCAGGCTCTGGGAGAGCAGATCAGTGACCGCAGTCCAACCTCCAGGTGGCTGGGATGGATTGAGAGGATTTCCTTGCACGCAGGCTTTGCAGACAGAAGCTGTTCAGCCCCCAGCTAAGCTAGCAATAGTCTGACCTTCCCAGAGGTGTTGTGTTGGGTGTGTGTGTCCGCTCTGCCACTGGGTGACACTGGCAGAAGCAGCCTGCATCTGCCTTGCACTTGGATGCAGCTCCATAGGAAGGACAGAAACTCTTCTACACTTTTATGTTCCTTGTCCATATGTTACAGTCTTTGCCCTTGGTTGTGCGATGCAGATGTCCATTGCATAAGTTGTGTGCGATGCTGCTATGTGTGGCACTGGGCTTTTTAGCACTGAAATGCCTCTATCACAGCCGTGGCTCTGCCAGGCTGCTCACACCAATCCCATTGGCCTGTGGAGCTGCTGTTCTCACGCGAGACTGCAGCTGGCATGCCTGCAGATCATTCCTGGGGGCTCCTGCCAGCTCCGTGGAGGCAGAGTTAAGGCTGTGTGGGTGTGTATCTTAATTCTTCATTTCCTGTTTTTCAGAAGTTTTGAGTTTTGCTGCACAGTTCGGAAAGGCAAAAAAAACCCCAAGAAATCTTAATTCTGCTTCAGCAAAGTACTATGTTATTAAACTGTAGCCAGAGCTGGCACATATAGCTGAGGTTGTGTCAGGCTGTCTCTTGATAAAAGGCGTTGTTTTCGCTTGCTGACCAGCTTATTCCCCAATATCTTCCCCTTGTTGTGGTGCCTATATGTTGAAGTTGACTCACCTCCCATCCCTTTGACACACTGCCCAGACTGAGCTCTTTAAATTTGTCACCATAAAACATTTTCTCAAGCCCTCCAGGCATTTCTGTGGCTGTTTTTGCCTCTTCTCCGGTTTTGTAATACCTTTAAACATTTGGTAGATCACAGAGAGGGGAGGAAATGGAAGCAGCCTGGACACGGGCCGGGAGCCCAGCCAGAGGGTACAGCGGGTGGGTAAGGCAGGCATCCATAGCATCAGGAATGTGCTTCCTTCTGGGATATGCACGGAAGCTGGGACTTCCCGAGTCTTAGCATTCCTGTGCCAGGTAGCAAACCGCCCATCCTCCTAAGACAGTGGTGGTCTCCATTTAGATTATGCTTACTGGGCATGAAGGTCTTTGTGAGCGCTCTTGTTAAGCCTGATACAGGGGGTTACAGCAGTCTGCTTCCTTCCTTGGAAATACCTGATTCTCCTCCCTGTCAAGACAGTTCTCAGCTTTATCTGCACCCCAGTCCAGCAAGACAGCCTTGTGTTTTAAGGTGTGACAGCCTGTGGACGCTACGCAGTAGCACAGGCTTTTTACTTCCTTACAGTCCTGTTATTTTAAATCTAGAAGTTATATTTAAAATGTAACTCTAGCTTTTAATCTAAGCCTCAATGTTTAGGATGTGCCAAACATGGGGAAGGATCTGTGGTTTCACAGCAGGATGCTGCCCTTCCTCTGGCAGGGTGTATCTGCGTTATGGTGGGCAAGCCAGAGAGGTGGAGACTTTACACAGTTCACTGTTTGCGCCTTTCTTACTATACAGTGTGTGGTTTGGGAAAGCTGCAGAAGTGTTCATGCTGCATGGAGAAGCATTGGGGTTTGTGTGGTGGCCAAGGGGCTTTGAGAGGGCCGAATCTGGTGTAAAGCCAGGCCCCAGCATCTCAGAGGTCTTGGCGTCAGAGGCTTTGTGGTCTAAGTCATCAGTCTCTCATGGGGTGTACACCCCACGTTGTTGTGAAGGTCTCTTAATTGTTTCTTGGCCATTTAGACCCAGTGCTTCAGAGAA
The DNA here is from genome assembly GCF_964188355.1 of Buteo buteo. Lineage (NCBI taxonomy): Eukaryota > Metazoa > Chordata > Aves > Accipitriformes > Accipitridae > Buteo > Buteo buteo. The sequence goes on along the minus strand of NC_134204.1, from coordinate 11,893,393 downwards.
AAACACAGGAAGAAACTAATTTTTGTTGCCGAGTTTGGGATTTTTGTAAAGCAAATATCAAAAGAGGCATGAGGTATTGATCAGCACCTCTGCCGCATGGGGCAGAGCCCTGAGGAAACCGCAGCCTGTGACTGCATCGTGAAAGCGACGTGCAAAGGAAGTGCGCAGAGACAAATTCAGGTTGAACTCGTGATGAGTAAGTTTAGCTCTCATGTGTTTGTGTTCCTGGATTTTACATCTTTCACATTCTTTTGAGGCAGAATTTCTGTGTGTGGTTGTATGTGCTGGAAGCAATGTCTGGATGACGGTGCATGTGATGTGAGGAGCAGTGCGCTGGTGCAGGGAAGCTGGGGATGTGCTTGGCCTGCCGTGGGAAAGAGGAGATGGTGGAAAGCACCAGGCACTGTCCCTAGCTCAGCATCACTGCTGGTCCTAACCCTTGGTGCAGGGAGCCTGCGAGCAACAGCTCCAGGAGCTTTCTTTTGGCCATGGAAAGCAATCTTTTCTGCACTCCTTGCAGATTCATACTGTGAGACGCTGCCCATAGACGGCCCTCCCTCTTTCCGTGGACAGTCAGTAAAGTACGTGTACAAGCTGACAATCGGCTGCCAGCGTGTCAACTCCCCCATCAAGCTCCTCCGTGTACCCTTCCGTGTCCTCGTGCTACACGGTAAGGCCACAGGCTCCCCTCCCTGTAGACACAGGCCTGGCTACGCCCTGCCCCACTGACACTCTCACCTTCTCCCCAGGGCTCAAAGATTACCAGTTCCCACAGGATGAGGCCGTTGCACCCTCAAACCCTTTCCTGGAGGAAGAGGAGGGTTTGAAGAAAGACTCTCGCCTGGCGGACCTGGCAACAGAACTGCTAATGGTGGCCACCTCCCGACGCAGTCTGCGTAGGTCATAACCCCTGCTTGAACCTGCTGTCCTAACCTGGGCGTGAAGCACAGCTCAGGCCTCGCTGCAAAAATCTCTCGCTGGCAAGTGAAGCTCTGACTGGGGCTGTGGAGCAGCTCCATCAGGACCTGCTTGGGTCAGAGTTTCCCATGGGCTCCTCCCAGCCAGTCTCAGGCTCTTCCTACTTCAGCCAGAGACCCTCTTCCCAGCGTATTGTAGCCAGCATGTGGTTTGGTCTTGCTCACTGCAGGTGTTTCCCAAAGGGAATGTCACCTGCAGGAACTGTCCTTCACACCCAAGCAGCAGGCATGGGGTCATGTCTGCTGGGCTCTGTGATTAACCCAGAGCACTGTATGGAGCAGAGCCTTGTCCTGCCACAGCCCTTTCCCCCCCTCTTCTTACTCCACAGACCTGTATAATATCAGCAACACTCGTGGGAAGGTGGGGTCGTTCTGCATCTTTAAGACTGTGTATAAGATCGGAGAGGACGTCATTGGGACCTTTAACTTCTCGGAAGGAGACATCCCGTGTCTGCAGGTCAGTGCTGGCTTCAGGATTGCTGTGGGGAGAGGCAGGGTTCTCAGGTGGGGGAGAGGGAGAAGGGACTGGGGTGGCACTGGTAGCTGTGGGGATTCTACTGAGGGTTTCTAGTGGGACCCAGCTGAGGTTCCCTTGGGGTATGAGGTGCAGAAGGGCTCCAGTTCTGAGCTTGTTTGGGAAATGGAGGCCCCAGGGCTGTGTGAGGTTGTGAGAGTGAGCACCCTGCCGATTGCCCTGCAGTTCTCCGTGAGCCTGCAGACGGAGGAGAGCATCCAGGAGGAGTACCAACGTCGGCGGGGGCAGCCCGTTTCCTTCAGCACGCACGCCCGCCATCAGGAGGCCTGCCTGCACACAGCCCAGAGCAGCTTCAGCCTGCCCATCCCGCTCAGCTCTACCCCAGGATTCACCACCAATATCGGTTAGTGGCTACCAGGGAAGGGACACACGCCTGCTTGTCTCGGCAGGAGGACTGCGATGTCCCCAGCCCTGCCCTTGCTCAGCAGGGTTGTGTCCTGTGGGAGGGAGATGGGCTGCGTGAGTGAGCTTATTTGCATTTCCCCTTGCCAGGACAGCCAGCACTGAGACAGCTGCTGTCCCTGTCCCTTGTGGTGTTGGCTGCTGACCCCCCTCTTGCCCACAGTGTCCCTGAAGTGGAGGCTGCACTTTGAGTTTGTGACCTCTGGGGAGTCGGCGGGGACTTGCTTGGTTCGTGGGAGCCAGTCGGAGGCCGTCACCTGGACTGGGGTGGAGCAGATGGAAGTAGACACTTTCAGCTGGGACTTGCCCATCAAAGTTCTTCCAACCAATCCCATCCTGGCTTCCTACGTATCTCAGTTCTCCAGCACTAACTCCATCACCATCTGAAGTGAGGAGAGCTGGTGGGGGCCTGTGGTGCTGCAAGCATGTGCCGCTGCTGGGAATGGCGGGCAGGACTGTCACTGGCGTGCTGCAGAGAGCACATCCCAATGTCCCCTTGGGTTCATCTGCAATGCCCAGGTGGGCACCGGGCAAGTCTGTTACACCTGCAGGTGGAGGAGCACTGTGCTTGCTGCAGTGTCCCGTGCTGCAGCCCTTGGCTGGGAGCTGGACTCTTCCTGCCTGGGTGAAGGGGTCAGTCCCAGAACTCAACAAAAAGAAATCTTCCTCCCAGGGAATAGCCTGATGTGCCTTTGCCCCATGAGCGGCTTCCAAGAGGGAAAGGCCCAGCCCAGGGACAGGAGAGGGGAGCTCTTCCAGTGAAGCCCCATACCAGCCTTCAGTGAAGGCCATCCCCCCTACAGAGAGACCCCGCAAGCAGATGTCTGGTGTCCAGGTGATGCACACTGGCCACCTGGGCTGTTTGGGAGCTTGCTCTCCTGCCCTGGCACACGTCCTGCCTCTTGTGAGAGTTGTCTCATGTCCACAGCCCAGCTCCCCTGCTACCCTCACCCAGAGGAGGCAGGTCCTGGCAGGCCGGCTCTGCGCTGCCGGCACATGCTGGTGTCCTGGATGCAGCCACGTGCTGTGGCAGCACAATAGTGATGATCTGAAACCTAGAAGCCCTGAGCACCTGGGGTGTTCCCTGCCTGCACTCCTGGGCGCAAAGGCATCCTGCTGGTCTTGGGATCCTTGGGGAGCTGGAGGGAATGCGTGCTGTGCGCTCAGGAGCTGGGATGGAGGTCTCCCTGCTCAACAGTCAGCTCCCCATTTCTACCAAACCTTTCAAAGAGTTATCCTCTTTGCATTGAAGTCTAATAAATGTCTGAATGTAGAAAACTTGGCCTTCCCAATAGCCTTATTCCTATACTGTTCCCAGTGGTGGACACAGCCCACCTTGCACAACAGTCACAGGCTGGAGACCTCCTCTTTGTCTTATATCTTTATTGCAAGAACAGAAACATCTACACAAGGCTCTGCACAACACAGGCATGGCACCAGCTGGGGCGGGCTGCCAGGGCGGCTGGGTCCACCCTGGCACATGCGGATTGTTTCAGCTCCCTGAACCCTAGCAGGCTCCCTGCCCCGCTCCCCTGCAGATGGGATGGGGGCCTCCTCTGGGCACATCTTCTAGTGGTTGCCCCCGCTCTGCCGCCAGCCCTGGGCTGGCTCCGTTTCAGTGTTGCCCAGGGCTGGCCTGCTGTGCCGAGGACCCTCTCTGGCCCCAGGGCTGTGGGAGCGGGGGCATTAGTGGTTCCAGAGGTGGGTTATGCCCCTCGCGCTCCGGGGCAGAGAAGGGGCTGGCCGGGGTGCATGGGTCCTGCACGAAGGGCTGTGGTGCTCCCCAGTGAGCTCCCAGCAGCTGCCGTGCAGGGGGATGGGGGTCTAGGAGGGAGTAGGGAGCTGCTTAGATTGAGGCTGGGTGCAGGAGTAAAAGACTGCTGTGAAGCAGGCTAATTCGGTCCTGTAGCCCTTTCTTTAGTAGCTGGAGGTTTCCTGCCCACCTGGGAGTAGATCCTGTAGGATCTGCATTCCCACCGCGTGCAGGACATCTCACGGGGAGGGAGCCCCTGTTTGGTTCAGGAAGCTGAAGGCAGAAGCAAAGCCGTACCGTGGCAGCGCTAGGGTGTAAATGTTAACTCAGTACCATAGTGTGTGGATAGTGGTTTCCCTCGAAGGTGGCGGCAGTGACATCTCTACGGGATGGGGCTGGTCTGGAGCATGCGGGAGGTGTGCTCTGGAGGAGGGGAGGATGATGCTGAGGGGGTGCGGGCCGCTGCCGAGCCTCTATCTGCTCAGCCCCGTGCCCAGCACCTTGTTGCTCAGTGGCTCAGGGGTGCCGGCTGAGCCCCACTCGTGCTCCATGCTCTTCACGCAGGGCAGGCTGGGGTTGGCCTTCTGCACCACCGAGATCTGGCAGGTCTGCGAGTCGTAGTGGGCCTCGCACCAGTCGGGGAAGTCGATGGGGTGCTGGGTGCTGCGGGAGAGGGCACCGTGCCATCAGCTTCCCCTGGTTCGTGCCAGGGGGCTGCTGGCAGGGCTGGGTGGCTTCCTCTGCTGCCAGCCCCCCCAGCCGGGGTGCTTCCCAGGCCAGCTTGGGCAGGCTGTGCCACAGCTCCTGGCATGTCTGGGCATCTTGCTGTGCTGAGACACCCCTGCCCACCATTGGTGTCCCCGCCTCCACCACCCCGGTGGGCTCCTGCCCACCTCTGCCCCTTGTCCCCCAGGGCCTGGCACCCCGCAGCCCCCCAAGGCTCTGACATTTGCTCCGCTGTGTTTGCAGCCACCAGACCCACACAACCCCCTCCCTGCTGCGGGCACAGCAGTGGCAGGACAGCACCGCCAGCAGTAGCCCACCGCCAGCAGTAGCCCACCCCCAGCACCCCTCGGCCCCTCACTCACGTCTCACAGCAGCCCACGCCGATGGGGTGCAGGCAGGTGCAGAGCAGGCAGTTGGTGCTGAGCCACGACTCCCCAAGGGAGAACTGCTTCCCCTCGTACTCGCAGGGAGCTGCAAGGGAAATGGTGGTGATGAGCACACACGAGCCTGCGCCAGGGTGCGTGGGAGCCTCCTTGGCACCCCTGTGCCCTGAGAGAGGGGACAGGGGGGATGCCATGACCTCCCACCCGCCCTATGGTACAGAAGATACTCGGTGGTCTCCCCGCCACCGTGCAGGTATGGGATGCCCAGGCACCTGCCAAGGGCGATGCTCCCATCCATCCTCTGCTGGCCATGCCCTGAGGCTCTCCCCACTACTCCAGGGACCTAGGGCAGAGGCAAGTGGCTCTTGCTTCCCTGGAGAGGACATATCCAGCACATCCTTGGGGTCTGAGCATCTCTGCAGCCCTGGAAGGAGGCAGCAGAGGAAAGACGGGCAGCCCTCCTCCCTTTGCTGCTAGTCCTGCACACTCAGCCCCAGCCGGGCTCCTGCCAGGAGCTCTTCATGGCCCAGCAAGCTGTTTCTCAGCCAGAGCCCTGGGGAGCTGTTCTGTGGTTTATAGACTGCTCCTTCCACTCATCACTGGCCCACGATTGCACTCCTGAGCTCAGAGCAGTCCCTTCTGTGCTTTGCAAGCACTCAGGACAGAGCCCCAGCGCCCTGGGGAAAGCTGAGGCCTCTTCTTCCCATCAGCCTCTTCCCATCTCACCTCCACACTTACCTTTAGCCTGGAAGTAGCATTTGGCCTGGGAGTCCGGCAGCTGGAGGAGGAGGGAGAGCAGCAGGCAAAGCTTGCCCCAAGCACACCCCATCTTCTGCACTTGCATGGCCATGGCCGGCGTTGAGCTGGGCTTCTTCACCGAGGTTGCCTTGCTTCTGTATTGCCTTTGCTCCTTTCCCTTCTCTTTCTCTCTCTCTTTCTCTCTCTCCGCCTTTTTAATGCTCTTCCCCTGATCCCAACAAGAGATATTTATAAAGTTCAGCTTTACGACCCTGGCCACCAGCTGTGCCCCACTGGAAAAGTTGTAAAACTCATTTCCTGATTTGAAAGGCATGAAAACAAGAGGTAGGATCAAGATTTTTAACAAGCTGTGAAAAGCTGATTCATGCCCTCCAGAAATGTCTCCAGTTGGAAGCCCCTGTGGGTGCAAGGCTCCACAGCGAGAGGAGATCCAAGGGACCCCAGTGGGGTTGCCCTTGGGAGGGTGGTGAGCACGCAAGCGGCAAGTGCAGGAGACTCTGGCCTCCGACCAGGAGAGCTCCAGGCTCCCCTCTGGTCGCGCTGAGCCGATTCTGATCCTTCACAGCGGCCAAGGTTTGAGGAGCATCCCACCTCACAGGGACCGGAGTGGCACAGGCATCCTGTTAACAACCAGTGTGGGATGCAATGGCACCATCCTCGACAGGGGTGGAAATGCTCTCACCCAGCTCCCGGGTACCACAGCATGGCAGTTTCACCCCAGCCTGGGCTGCAGCCATGCCAGGCTCGTGGCCACGCATGGGCCAGGGGTGACAGCGGGTTTTTTTCACCAAGTGCAGGCAGTACAGCAATTGCCACTGATGCAGAGCAGGTGAGGAAGGCTCTGCATGCCCCAGGGCTCATCTGAGCAGTGCCCGTGAAAGTGGGGCTGTGTGCCTGTGTACATGCAGCACCCATGAAATGCCAGAGCTGAGCAGCCCCTTTCAGAAGCTGGAGACCAGCCCCAGTAGAGACAGGGAACAGGAGGGATGAAATCAGAAGGTGAAGGTGCATTTGGGCAACAAGTGACCTGAGAGGGCAACAAGGGCTTGGCTGATAGCAAGAAGCCGTGGGAAGATGCCACACCACCCAGGGACCTGCCTATGGTCTGCACAGACCTTTACCCAGAGGGGCTGCCTCTGGGTTGAAGCGATAAAGTTGTTATCAGCTGGCAAAGCGAGGGGATGGGCGAGATGGAGGAGGCCAGAGCCCTGGGAGCCACACGGCCCCCGAGAGCTACAAATGAAAGGCTGAATTGCCAAGAGAAATTCGCAGCCCGTGTCAGAGGCGCTGCCGGCAGCAGGAAATGGGGCTCCAGGGACGGTCCAGCCAGTGGCTCGGCCAGCACAGGGCCGTGCCGGCAGCGAGGCGGCAGCGGTAGCGGTAGCATATGTGGGTCATCTGCCCTTGTGTTAATCTCTCTACTTTCTGAGAGTTTGGGATAGGTTTACACCCTGACGCGTGAGGCTTAATATCCCTTCCAGAATTTGTGTTGGCATCCGCTATTATAGCTGGATATTTTTGTTATCCCCATAAATGCCCAATCCCTCCTTGAATCCTGCTAAATTTTGGCCTGAGCATTTTCCTGTGGCAGCCTAATTAAGCACAGAGTGAAAAAAACCCCGCTTCCTTTTATCCGCTTTGGATTCGCCACCTTCAGATTTGAAGGCATCGTCCCTTCGCGCTGGTGCGCTGGGCCCCATCACCATCCCATTGCATCCCCATCCTGCATCATGTGCTCTCGCCTCTGAGGCAGCAGCCCTGGCTTTACCTCTCCTCTTCCCTCCAGAGAGTTACCCCAGTCTTCTTGTAGTGCCCTGGATGATGCTGTGCCACTCTGGGTGGAATGGCTGGGTGGCAGCAAGGGTGGGATCAGTTGAAAAAGGCTGATGATAAATCAGAGAAGATTGGGGCACCCATGAATAACCTGCTGACTGTGGGGCCGTGAGCTGGGACGGTGAAGTGTATCAGTGACAAATGAAACTCACCCTTTGGTGCAGAGTTGTTACTATAGAAAGAGGATAAAAGCGTTTGTCGTCGAAGCAGTAAATGAATATTCCTATTGTGTGTTTGGAAAAAGAAGTCTGGCACGCTAGTAACCACAATGAAATAATCCATCATCATTTCATCACTGAGTACAGCAAATGTTAAACAAAAGCAGTGGGTTTCATTTGGAGGCCCACATGATTTGGCCAGGCTTCCGGAAGGGCGCTGAAAATCTGGGGCGAAAGCATCTCTCAGCTGTATGGAGGGGCACTGCCCCTGCTTCGCTGGGGACACAGGGAGGCATTCCCAGGATTTCTGTAGCCTGTTTCTGCTTCTGGTTTCCTAAGGAGAGGGTTAAGTCTACCAGCCCACTCCTGGCCTTTGGGTGTTTCATCAAAGTGGCTCACTGGGTAAATGCAGAGGAGGAGGAAAGGGTGTGAGGACACCCCTTGGCACGTTGCAGAGGGACCTGGACAGCAAGTCACCTTCTACGCTGTAGCTGTGCATCAGGGGTAGGGGCTGGTGGTCCCTCCCAGCCTGTTGCTCCCATTCTTCCCCCTCCTGGCTGCTGTCCTTCCCCCACTTTTGCATCCCTGGGCCCCCGCCTGGCCCCAGCACAAACCCTCATGGGGGTTCCAGAGCATTTCAGTCCGGTTCGTACAGGACGGGGCTTGTAGCTTGGAAAACATCAACTGGAGTTGGACTCGGTGCTTGAGAGCTTCAGCTAAGGTACCCAAGGGATGCTGTGGCTGGAGGAGATGACACCCTCTCCGGCTGTGCTAGCCAGTGCATCCTGGATGAGGTTTGGCCCTGGAGAGTAGAAGTGGGCAGCCTGTTCTGGTGCTCACATCTCAGGGACACAGCTGAGACCTGGGGAAGAGCTACAGAAGGGATGTAGGGCCTGGAAGAAGTGCCTTGCTCTAAGTTCAGTCACTTTGGTTTATCAAGCAGAGGCCAACAGCAGGGACTAACTTCATGTCCAGGCATGCCGGTGAGGAGCGGTCACCACCCTTGAGCACCCTGGGACCCCACAGAAGGTCACATCTGTGTCTCAGCATCGCCCCCAGCAGGACTCAGCTGCTCCTGCCTGGCCTGGCTCTCAGATGTGCCCAAGAAGAGCTGGGTGCTGCACCCCACCGAGGGCACGGCATTGCTGGGCTGCTCTCCCAGCAAAAGTTGGGTGCTCCCTCTGCAGAGCTGCTGTTCAAGCCCCCGGTGCCAGAGGATGGGACCCTGTGGATAGGCAGGGGTGAGCATCCAAGCTGGTGGGTGCTGGGATGGGGTGACAACAGCCCACCCCAGCCCCGCAGGAGGCATGGGGGTAATAAACGATGCAGGACAAGTTGCCATCGGCAGGATCCAGGAGTGTTATAAAACCTGAATCTCCTGAGCCTTCAGCTGGGACTGCAGCTGCAGAGCAGGAAGCAAACAGGATCCCGGCTGGCATTGTGAAAGCAAACACCATAAATCCGAGGAAGTGCTGTGATTGCTGTTTTAGGCACTGGGGAGCTTGGCTCCTGCTCCCCACAAGTGCTTTATTTTCTCTCTAAACAGCAAAAAAAACCCAAACCCAACCCCAACTTATCACTGCGTTGAGATGCCCTGATGCTGCCTCAGGCCCTGGGGCAGCTGTGGGATGTGGGCACCTCTCTTTGCCCAGTGCCTTGAAGATGCTTCAAGCCTCAGAGCCCCCAGGGCACCAGGGCAGGGTGCAGGCAGCGTGCAGTAGATGCCAGCTCCGAGCTATGTCTGCTCACCTGAACGCTCACCAGCCACTGGAATGGCCAGACGCTGGGGAGAGGTGAGCAGGGGGGTCAGAGAGCTGGGCAACCAGGAGCTGGGAAGGCGGACAGGAGGGGAAAAAGGGCTACCCAGGGAATGACGGCTGGCTCACTCCACCCTTCATCCTGCAGCTAGTAAGCCAGATGGGATAGCTCCTGGAGGCTGGAAGTACAGGTGGGCTCAGACCTGACCCCACCAGGACTAAAGCAATGAGATTGTTGCTCCAAAAAGGGCACAAAGCGGAGGGGACGTGATGAAGACCTTGATGTCACCTTACTCTGCAGGCTGGTTGCCCACTGGTTGGAGCTTTGTGCCGCCAGAGGAGCATGGGCTGGGAGGCATGCTGGCATGCTCTGTATCTCCCATGGGCATCCCTGGCCTCGGCACCCACACCCTGACCCCCCTCACAGGGTGTTTCCACCCCATGGGTTGGGTGCAGTGTTTTGCAGGGGCTCTGCAAGCCCGTGTTGGATGGCGTCTGTGGGTCCCCAGCCATGGAATGGGGTCTGCTGTGGGATGGTGTCCGTGGGTTCACAGCTGTGGGATGGGTTCTGCCCACCCCAGGCTGGGTGCCTGCTCCCCGCAGCTGGTGGCTGGCAGGGCTCCACAGTCCGGGCAGCCCCACGCCATGGCTCCCTTGCCCTCTTGTCCTCTCTCTCACATGGTCTCATCCTCCCTTGCTCGCCCCCATGCTCCATCCCTCTCCACCATACTTTGGCACTCTCCCAGGCCATTTATCCCAGCTGTGGCTGCTCTGTGCCAGGCCAGGTTTTGGCACCAGTGGGTTAGCCATGCATCCACACTCTCCTCAGCCCTGGCAGGGTGCTGGCACCCACGCTGGCACCCCAGCACCCTGGGTACGCCAGCACCCTGCGTGTGCTGCTGCCCATGGCTCTGCCCAGGCTCCCCCCAAGGAAACGTGCCGGGAGGGCACGGGGTGTTTAGGAAAACAGGCCTTGGCACTTGCTGGCCATCCCAGGAAAATAAAAACATCCGGGCGGGCAGCCGCACAGTGAGTGCGAGAGGCCGGCACTCCATAAATCCCCTGGAGCAGGTGCTTTGTAGTTGGCACAAGGAAATGAGCACATTATTCAGCTCGGCTTAAACCCCGAAACGTTTCCTGTCCTGTGAGTCAGAAATAACCCTGGGAGATCATTCCTGGGCCACGCAGGAGCCACACCAGCCAAAAAAGTACCATGTGCCTGTTGGGCCTGGGGACCTGCTGGGGAGGTCAGGGGTCCAGGCACCCCGTGACGGAGGGGAGTTTGCCATGGCAGTGCAATGCCACCAGCACTGACCCTGGCATGTAACTGTTCTGGGACGTGCTGGGGAGCCCCTGGGGACTCCCAGACCTGTCCTGGGCACCATGCTTCAGTTGGATGGAGGGACAGGGAGAGCCCCTGGAGACACTGGGGCTTTCTGGGTCCTGGATGGATCCTGCAGATGCTTTCCGGCCTCTCTCTGGGGTCAGAAAGGCAGATCCCCCCTGCACCGCCCTGGTACCTCATGGGCTGTTGGTTGGCACCCAAGGGAGCACCCTGGGGTGCTACCCTGCTTTAGGGACACCCTACAGGAAAAGCCATGGATGGCTAGTGGCGTCACGGTGGCAAAGACCACCTGGGCATCGGGCCAGGACACCTTGTAGCCAGCCTGGGAGTCCTGGAGCAGATGGAGGGGAAAGCAATGCAGCAGGTACCCCCACTCAGCACAGGCAGTGCCCACCTGAGGGGGTCATGGGTGACGTGTCCTGTCCTGGTGTCCTGCAAGGACACTTGTAGGGTCCCACTATGGGTCTGAAGCACGGAGAGGTGTGGGTGCTGGAGGCTCTCCCCGCAGACACACTGGGACAGCCCCTGCCCTCAACAAGGGAGATGACACAGCTGCTGCATTACCCACATTTTTCCCTTTAAAATATTTGCCTCTGCTCCATTTTTTCCACTACTGGCACACAAACCCCAAACCCAAACAAGGAGCCGTTCAGGTTTCCCAGACAGCAGGAGCACAGGAAGCCCATACATGCAAAGGTCACCCAGCATGCCTGTAACTGTCCCATTGTGTTTCGTGCCCACCTGGCCAAGCTGCCCACAATGTTCTGGAGGCGTTCCTCTCCCATTTGGGATGGGGTGGCTCCTCCAGCACTGGGAATGGAGAGCCCAGTAGGACCCTGGCTCCCACTTGGATGGAGATGGGGACCCCCAGCGGGGCCTCTTTCTGTGGCCCCCCCTTCACAACCCCATTTACAGCCCCCAGCCTCCAGCAGGATGGGGCTGCTGCCCATTCATGCCAGACCTCCCCGTGACCCAGTGCCATACGTGCCCTGGCACACCAATGCCTGCATGACTCCTTCACCTGGCCCCAGCACAGCTAACCGTGCCACAGGCACCCACTTGTGGTGCCTGCCGTGCTCTTTACAGCCACCTCCTGAGGCTGACACGTTTCTGGCCCCACTCTCAGTGCAGAGGTGAAGGCGCTTGGCAGGGCCCTGCAGCCCACTAGCTCATGTTGCTGCACCCCAGGAGGTAGAAAAACATTTTTTAGCAATTAAACAATCATCAGCTTTGGGGACCTGGGGTTTGGTTTCACTTACTGGGAACACGGAAAACAAGATGGGAACCTCATGGGCATGAGCTCCCCAGCGCAGGCGGGCATGGCTGTGCCTTTGGTGCCCATCACACTCTGGTGCAGTGCGAGGACCATCACGGACTACTGTGGGCCACCACGGACTGCCATGGACCACCACAGACCACCATGGACCACCACAGTCCACCATAGACCATCATGGAACTCTGTGTACTGCCATGGACCACCACAGCCCACCACCCTGGACTGCCACGGACTACTACGAACTGTCATGGACCACCACAGACCATCATGGAACACCATGGATAGCCGTAGACTGCCATGGACAACTACAGACCACCATGGATCACCGTGGAGCACCACAGTTCACCATAGACCATCATGGACCTCCGTGGACTGCCGTGGACTGCCACAGACAACCATGGACCACCATGGACTGTCAGGGACAACCACAATCCACCACAGACCATCATGGACCTCTGTGGACTGCCACAGACCATCACGGGCCACCACAGACTGCCACAGACCTCCATGGACCACTACAGACCACCAGGACCAGGGTGCTGGGCACAGCCCTGTGGAAAGAAAACTTGTCAGCTCTGAGACATGGGATGCCAAGTGCAGAAAGACTAAAACTCAGCGTGAGATCAAGGAAGGTGAAACGGAGTTACGGAAACCCTAAAGCATGGGGAGCCCCAGCCCCGCGTGCCCCAGGGAGCAGGCTGAGGGAACAGCAATCACACCAAGCCCCACAAGAACCCATCCCCACGTCAGCTCCTCTCCCACCCAGTGCACTTACGGGGGGATGCCCCGGTCTGACAAGGGATGCAGAGCTGGGGCAGTTGTCCCCCGTGCCCTCCAGCTGCCTGGGTGTCCGAGCGGCAGCAGGCACAGCCGGGTAGCTTGTAGCTGATGTCCCCGATTGTAGGGGTGTATGGTGCACGGTCTACAGGCAGCGGTGACCGGGCCCCCTCTGCTGGCATTGCACACACAAACATGGGGCACCCCGGCACCCACAGCCCCCCCTGGGCACTCCATGCACCCCATCCCGCCTGCAGTGAGTCCTCCCCCAGGCTGCCCCCATGCTCCCTCCACCCCCTCCTCTGCTCCCCCCCCCCCCCCCATCTCGTGTTTTGTTTTTTTTTAATTTGCCAGGGTCGTTCCCTCCATTGGCTGCATCCTGCCAGCGGCAGGTCCTGCGAGAGCATCACCACCTCCCAGACAAGCGACTCGCTGCCTGCTCCCTGCCCGCTGCAGGCAGGGGGAGGACAGATCGGAGAAGGCTTTTTCCCACTCAGGCTGCTGCCAGCCCCTTTGCCCCCCGCTGCACCCTGGTCTGTGCCACCGAGTGAGCCCAGTCCAAGGCTCGGAGATGCCACCGTGGCGCAGGACACAAGCCCCGGGGCTGGTCTGTGGGGGCACACGGAGGGACAGGACCTGGTACCATCAGCTCCCATGAGTCCCCGGCAGCAGGAGGGATTTTGCCGAGGCTGTGGTGCCCGGTGGGACCATCACTGACCCACCATGCCCACCCCCACACCCCACAGTGAAGCTCTTCTACACCCTTCCAGCTTCTCCTTTCTCGCCTATGTTTGCTGCTGGTTGGATTTCACCGTCCTGCGGCAGCACGGTCCTTCAGCTCAGGCACCGCTGCCGGCTCTGCACCGCCACCGGACCGGGGTATTTATAGCCGGCAACCCAATCCCCCCCCCCGGCTCGGGTTGTGTCGGGCTGGATGAGCCAAGCTCCATGACCCTGCGATGGGAAGGACATGTCACTCATGGTGGGGACACCCGCAGTGGCACCAGCAGGGACGGCGAGAGGGGCAGTGGATTTTTCAGAGATTCGCAGCAGCCCCAGCTACGGAGGGATGGGTGTCGGGGCACCCTGGGGTGTCATGCCTGCAGCACTGCTCTGCTCTGGTGGCCTGCCCCAAATCGCAGGAGGGGACAGGGATCCCCTGCCCGCCGCTCAGTGCAGCATCCCTCACGCATCCGATCCCCGAGGGACCTTGCAGGGCCAGCGGTACCAGCAAGACCAGTGGGGTCCCCGTGCATCCACTGGACTCCCCCCTGCGTTCCTCCACACGCATGCCGCCCCCCCAGAGCTGTGCGACAGGGTCTGTCAATACCCCCCCCCCCCCCCAACCCTCTCCCGCCCGATGGGAGCAGGCAGCAGGCTGGGAATGTGAGGAATGCACCGCAGGCACGCTGCCCCCGCTGAGATCCCCCTGCCCCACCGAGGCCCCCCCTCCCGCAAATGCAGAGTGCCTCCGTGTCCCCCCCGGGCTGGAGTAGCCCCCCATGGCAGCCAGGGCTGGCATCCCCTTGGGTCCTTCCCCAAATCTCCGGGGAGGACCAGCAGTCCCACTCTGCCCGGGTTATCCCAGCCTCATGGTGTTCTGGGGGGTTGTGCAGGGCTCCCTGCCCCATAGCCAGCCCTTGCACCAGAGTGCTCTCCTGTGCTCCACGGGCTGTCCCCCGGCCCCTCCGCTCCCCTTGCAGCCCCCCACCCTTCTACCCCACCACCCCGCAGGCCTGTGCCCCACAGCAGAAGGGTTGGAGCCTTAAAACCCGAAGTGGTGACACGCCCACTGCCTCCAGTCCCCCCCAGCATCCCCTGTCCTCAGCCCCCCCTGCTCGCCTGCCCCAGCCAGGCCATGTGTTGTGCAGGGACACCAGATCCCTATGGCTCCCCACTTGCACCCTCCACTGCTGGGGGGACGTCCTGGGTACCAGGGACATCTGGATTCCCAGGGCATCCTGATTCTTGGAGCCCAACTCCGCAGTTGCTCCCCTGCATCCCAAATCCCCAGAGACCTCCCCAACCTCCCCCCCTTCCCTCAGTGGGGATACCCACACCCAGGGCACTGGATGTCCCCCCAAAGGGGGAACCCAAATCCCAGGCACCCCCTCCCCAGAGCCTGACTCCCCCTGTACCCCACAGCCCAAGACATCCCCAAAATCCCTGATGGGGACACGTGCACTGAGGATGTCATCTCCCCTATCAGCTGGCTGCACCCCACAGTTGTGTACCTCCTCACACCACACCCCCCCCCCCCACTGGGGACACCCCTCCCCAGGGCACCTCTTTGCCGAGGCCCCTTCACACACACCCCCTGCACCCCATTGCCAAGGGCCTTCCCCAACCCCCAGTTGGTGGGGGCCCCCAGAATGGGACATCCCCTCCCCAATCCCCAGCTGGTGGGGGCCCCCAGAATGGGACATCCCCTCCCCAATCCCCAGCTGGTGGGGGCCCCCAGAATGGGACATCCCCTCCCCAATCCCCAGCTGGTGGGGGCCCCCAGAATGGGACATCCCCTCCCCAATCCCCAGCTGGTGGGGACCCCCAGAAAGGGGCAATCCGCTCCCCAATCCCCGGCCATTGCCCCCCCTTAGAACCCCGATGCCCCCTCCCAACCCCTCCTCCCTGGACCTCCCCGGAACCGGCGTACCCCTTCCTCGATCCCTCCCCCACTGCGGACACCCCGAACGCGGATGCCCCCTCCCCAACCCGCCTCCTGAACCCCCTACAACCCAGGCACCCCCCTCCTCAACCCCTCCCAACCGAGGCCCCCGCACTGGGGACCCCAGAGCCCCTCCCCAGCCCCTCCGCCGGGGGACACCCAGAAGGCGACCACCCCCGCCCGCTCCCACCGTGCCTCCCCCAGGCCACCCCTCCCCAACTCCCCCCTCCCCGTCCCACTGCAGCCCCCACCCCGGCCCCGCCGCCGTGCCGCCCATCCCCGTGCCGTCCGGCCGGGCGGGGAGCGGCGGCAGAGGGCGCTGGCCGGCCCGGGGCGGTGCCGCCCGGGGGAGGGCGCAGGCGGCGGGGCGGGCGAGGGGGGGGGGCGCGGCGGGGCGCAGGAGCCGCGGGCGGCGGCCGGGGCGGAGGAGCCAGCGCGGCCCATGGCTCCGCGGCTGCCGCTGCTGCTGCTGCTGCTGCTGCCGGTACCGGCGGCGGTGGCGGGAGGAGGAGGAGGAGGAGGAGGAGGAGGAGAAGGCGGGGGGAGGCGGCGGGCGGCGGCGGCGACCCCCGACGGGACGGTGGCTAACTTGACGGTGGCGGTGGTACTGCCGGAGCGTAACGTGAGCTACGCGTGGGCTTGGCCGCGCGTGGGGCCGGCGCTGAGCCTGGCGCTGGAAGCGCTGGAGCGGGGGGAACCGCCGCTCTTGCCGCGGCCCTTCTCGGTGCGCGTCGAGTTTATGAGCTCGGAGCTGGAGGGCGCTTGCTCCGAGTACGTGGCACCGCTCAACGCCGTGGACCTGAAGCTCTACCACGACCCCGACGTCCTCTTCGGGCCGGGATGCGTCTACCCCGCCGCTTCCGTGGGGCGCTTCGCCTCGCACTGGCGGCTGCCGCTCATCACCGGCGGGGCGGTGGCGGCCGGTTTCAGCCGCAAACGGGAGCATTACAGCACGACGGTGCGTACCGGGCCCTCGGCCCCCAAACTGGGTGCCTTCGTCTCCCACCTCCACGCCCACTTCAACTGGAGCGCCCGCGCCGTCCTCCTCTACGTGGACCGCAAGACCGACGACCGACCCTACTACTTCACCGTCGAGGGTGTCTACCAGGAGCTGCAGGACGGCAGCAACCTCACCGTCCGGCACCACATCTACTCCCCCGACGAGGGCGGCCCCGACACCGCCGTGCACTTCATCAAGGCCAACGGGCGCGGTGCGTGGGGCGGCGCGGCGTGGGGGGTGGGGGGGGACCCCGCGGGGGACAAGGCTGAGCGGCCCCGGGGAGGAGGGGTGGGGGGGCGGAGAGCGGAGGGGGCTCCCCGCGGGGGGGGGAATCGCGCAGGGCGAGGGGAGGGGAGGGGATAAAATCCTCCGTGGGGCGCAGCGAGGGGCTGAGGAAGCCGTGGGATCCGTGTGGGGCACAGTGAGGGGGCAGGGCTGCGGTGGGACCCGTCTGGGGCACAGGTGGGGGGACGGGGGTGCGGTGTGGCGCACAGAGGGTGTAGCAAGGGGCTTGGGGGTGTGGTGGGACCTGTCTGGGGCGCAGCGAGGGGACGGGGGTGCTGTGGAGCACACGGAGGGCACAGCAAGGCGTCAGGGGGGCAGTGAGACCCATCTGCGGCACAGCAAGGGGACAGGGGGCCGCTGAGATCCACGGAGGGCACAGCAAGGGGCTGAGAGGGCAGCGAGATCCGTGTAGGGCACAGCAAGGGGACGGGGACACAGTGGGATTCGTGTGGGGTGCAGCAACAGACCCAGGAGACAGTGGCACCTTTGTGGAGCACCGTGAGGGTCTGAGGACACAGCGGGACCTGTGTGGGGTGTGGTGAGGGGCTGAGGACACAACGGGACCCATGTGGGGCACAGCAGAGGGCCAAGGACACGGTGGGACCCATGTGGGGTGCAGCAGCGGGTTGGCAGAGTGAGACCCATGTGGGGCATGGCAAGGGGCCAGGGGCACAGCGGGACCCATGTGGGGCACAGGGAGGGGCTTGGAGCGCAGTGGGACCCGTGTGGGGCAAGAGGATGGGCTGAGGGCACGGTGGGACCCGTGTGGGGCGTGGGGAGGGGTGGGCAAAGCGAGTTGTCTGTCGGGCGCAGTGAGGGGTGAGCACATTTTGTCACGGTGGGTTTGGGGGGAGCAGCGGGACCTGCATGGGGAGGTGGGTGCGCAGGGGACAAGGCAGGAGATGAGAACCCTGGGCCACCCCAGTGCCAGTGGGTGGGTCTATGGCAGGGTGGGGGGCCACGGGGTCCCCCTCCCTGCCCCCCAGCCAAGTCACCCTGTGCTGGGGGAGAGCCAGGGCAGACCCTCCCCTTGGCGGGACGCATGGTGTGTGGGGCATTGGGGCCACCCTAACCTCTGCGTTAACAGGATCAGGGTGTCCCCGGGGGCAGGCTGGAACCAGCCACCTCCTCGGAGGCTGAAGGTGATGGTGTGGACGTGGCCATCTGAAGGGCAGCGCCGGCTGTGGTTACATGCCCAGAGCAGCCTGGTGCCGACAGGCTGAGGCGGCAGTGCCATGCTGGGGCAGAGCCCCCCAGACTGGCAGCTGAGTGCCCCAGGCTGTGCCTGTCCCCGCTGCGCCCCAGGGACGGGGCTGGGGATGGCCCCACCCTGCTGATGGAGGGATAAATCAATTTGGTGCCTTGTGAGCACCCCAGGAGAGCGGCTATATCTGGAGCGGGAGGAAATGGAGGGGCTTACGGAGGCAGCTGGAGAGCAAGGGCAGCCTGATGCTCTTTCATTATTGATGAGCGGGGTGTATCGATCCCGGAGCCAGCCGCGCTGTGATGCTTCTTAATGGATCCTGAGATGCTGTGTCATTAAGAAGGACATCGAGCTGGGACGAGTGGAGCCAGATGGGCCAGCAGGAGATGTGGCCAAGGCTGCGTGGGACCAGGCTGGGGGCGTGTGGCTGGGGTCCTTTGGGGTGCTGGACCAAGTTCCCCAGGGACTGAGGCCGATGGGGCTGGGTCCATGGGGCTGGGCATCCCATGGAGGGCTGTGGGAGCTGAGCAGCTTGTGGCTGCCCATCTTGTTTGCTTGGCCGAGGAGCTGGGATGGAAGCTCCCTGCGTGTGCCATCACCAGCCATGGGGTGTGGAGCTTCGCGTGGGGCGGGGGCAAAGGTCTGTGCAGGGAAAAAGGCTAAAATCAGCTATTCCTGTCAATGTTTCCGGCTTGGTGCCGTAAATCACCCCGATGGGAATCAATCCCTCCTGATGCATGGCTGCTGGGGGAGGAGGTCAGGCGTGGGCAGAGACCTGGTGGCCCTCTGAGCCAGGATGCAGGGGAGTCTGGGCCCCTCTGGTCACAGCCCAGAGATGGGGGCTGGGTGTGGGGCTGAGTGCTTGGCCCTACGGGGATGGGTGCTCAGGGCTGCGATGCCGATGTTAGGTGCTTTCCTAACCGGGGGGTGTGAGACAGGGAGTGGGGACCCTGCAAGGCTGTCTCGGAATGCCCACCCCTGCATGGCTTGGCGTGGAGAGGGAAGCAGGAGCTTCGGTTGCAGCCACATCCATGTCCATGCCTTGCAATGATGCCACATGTCGTCCCCCTTCGTGTCACCTTCCTTCTCCCAGCTGG
Organism: Buteo buteo; assembly: GCF_964188355.1. NCBI lineage: Eukaryota > Metazoa > Chordata > Aves > Accipitriformes > Accipitridae > Buteo > Buteo buteo. Next base: position 11,874,461 of record NC_134204.1, on the reverse strand, counting down.
TGGGCAGGAGTGTGGTAAACCTTTCCTGGGGAAAGCCGCTTCCCTGCCCCACCACGTGCCCCCAGTGCTGCCGACCCCTGACATTCATGGCTTGTTTAAAGAGTGGGAATGGGGAGGATGTGAGTGCATCATCCAGTCCCGTCTATGGCCACCTCGCATTTCCCATTGCCCCTTCACCAGTGCCTGGGCGACGTGCAGGGGCCCACGTCTCTCCTGCCACTTGCAAAAGCGCTGATATAATTAGAGCTGTGGTTGAGGGAATTACCGGAGCATCTGCCTGCAAAGCCCAGGTCCCCTGCCTGGGGAGACGGCTGGGTGCTGCTGCTTGGATGGGAGTGCATTTGGTCATTACCCCCCACAATCCCCCCAGGCATGGGATGGCCGCCTGGCCAGGGTGAGGGTCTCTGTAGTGCCCTGTGCTGGTGTGGCTGCTCAAAACTGGGATTTGCAGGGATTTGCTGCCCAAAACTGGGATTGGCCCTCGCTTCAGGTTTATCTTCCATCACGCAGGGGTCAGGCAGTGTCCTGCCACCCTGTCTGCACGCTCAGGGTCCTGCCTGTCCCCGGGAGCCATGCACTCCGCCTCCTCCATCATGGGCACCCCCTAAATAAATGCCTGGGGGCAGCATGCACCCCTAGCCTCCCGGGACCCTGTTCCCCTTGTCCTCAGTGACGCCGGGGCTGCCTTTGGCCATTCACTGTCCCCTGGGGGGGGGGGGGGGTGTGTGCAGGCAGGGGTGCTGCTGGCCAGGCAGAAGGCTGCCAGCTGGAGGCAGCTGCTAGTGTCATGGAGAACCCCGAGCGTTGACCCTTCCCTTCTGTGTGGCTCCTGCAACCTGTCCCTGGGGAGCCGTCCAGGCGCCATCGATCCCCTTGCTCGGTAGCCTTTGACCAGGCGGGCTTTTGCCAACGCTGCCGTGGAGGCTGGCTGCCCGGGGTGTCCCACCATCTGCCACCAGCTGTCGTGGCCCCCCAGCCCGTGTGGTGCCACCGGCTGCCTTTTTCTGCGATGGCGTGGGGAGGGACCCATGCTGTGTCCCCATGGGGGGACCCTTAGCCTCCGCATGCTGCGGAGATGCTGAGCTGCCTGTCCTGGCCAAGAAATGTGAGGACGGCACATTTCTGGGTGCGGGACTAGAGAAGTAGGGCAAGTCAGGAGTGTTTATTTGAGGTATTGCAGCACTCAGAGGGAAACCATTTCAGACCCTGAAACGGGCTTTTGCTCACGCACAGCCCAAGCTGCTGTGATTTCCCTCTCCCCTGTGCCCAGGAGCCGCTCCACACCTCGCTGTGGGTTTCCCATGCCCATGCTCGGTTTCTTCTCCCACCCGTGGGCTGCCTCGCTGCCCCCGTGGGTGAACCTGTCAGCCCTGCTGCCTGCGTGGCCGGGTGCCCTCCAGCAGCAGGGACCTTACCCCAGGGCGAGGGGCTTCCTCGCTGTCCCCAGCCCCCCCTGCACTCCGGATCCGGCCGGGGCCCCGGGCCCCATGCAGAAGGGCTGCGCGCCGGGGCCGGCGCCCGAGCGTGACATTCCTCCAGCACCCCCCGCCGCCTCCTCCTCCTCCATTGCTCAATCCCGGGTTCCCAGCCAGGCTGGCTGGAGCGGGGGCCCTGGTTTTCCGGGGGGAGGGAGGAGGCAGTGGCAGGATCCTCAGAAAGGGCAAGGAGGGCCCCTGCCTGGGGGGGTTTCGGACACTCTCAGGTGCCCGTCCCCACGGCCCGTGGTGCCCTGTGCCAGCCCCACGCCGCCCCCCGCTTAGCACCCGGGTGGGCATCCCGTCGGGTCTGGCGGAGCCCCCAGCAGCGGGTGGGGGGCACGCGGGGCGGCTGGCCGGGGCCCGGACACCCCCTTGCTGCGTGGGTTGCACTAGCGAGATGCTCTGTTTCCAATTAGCGCAGGCGGCCGCCGAAGGTGCTGGAATCCGGGAACCTGCGCATTCCTGCCGCACGGCCGGCCGGCCGCGAACCCAAACATGGGTTTGTCCCGTTCCCCAGCCAGGGTTCCCCAGGGGCCTCTGGCGCACGGCTCCAACGCCTCTCCCGTCCCCCCCCGTCCCCTCCCTGGGGAGCCGCTGGGGACCTGATGCCGGGGGTGGCTTTTGCTGGAGCAGGGTGTGTGGGGTCTGTGCGTGGGGTGTCTGCCTCATATTTTGGAGCAAGGGTTCCCCTGTTCTCCTTTCCCCCTTCAGCCCAAGGTGGCTGGTGGGGCAAGGGTGGGTCAGGGCCAGTGGGAGTGGTGGGGCTGAGTGGGCTCTGTGGCCACAGGGCACGTGGCATCAGGAGGCGGTGAGCCAAGCACTGCCCCGTCTGCCTGCTCCATCCTCCCCACAGCCACCAAGCGTGCCCCTGGGGTTGCTCTGCTCCATCGCCCAAGGGAAAGCATCCCATCCCACACCTGGTTGGGGTGTCCCGGGGTAGGGTGGGGTGGCATCGCCCCCCTGACGCCCCACGTCTCGCTGGCAGTGGTGTATCTCTGTGGACCGCCGGAGATGCTGCGGCAGATCATGCAGCTGGCGCAGCGGGAGAACCTCACCAATGGCGACTATGTCTTCTTCTACCTGGATGTCTTTGGGGAGAGCCTGCGGGGTGACTCTTCCCGCGACCCCTTCAAGCCCTGGCAGCAGAGCCTGGGGCAGGACTCGGGGCTGCGCAAAGCTTTCCAGGTGAGCTGTGCCCACCTGCCTGGGGACGGGGACCTCCCCAGACTGGCCCTGGTGTGTGAACTGGGGTGCTGTGCTCTGTTGCAGATGGTGCTGGTGATCACCTACTATGAGCCCCAAAACCCCGAGTACCAGCACTTCCAAACCCAGCTTATCCTGCGAGCTAAGCAGAAATTCGGGGTGCAGCTCAACTACTCCTTGGTGAGTGAGTCTGTGATGGGGCGGTGGGGACCCTCCACGTGGGGCTGTGGCACTTCACCAGGATGCAGAGGGTGGGACATGGCCACAGGCAATGCCAGAGGGGCCATCCCTGGTGGGAACAGTCATGGGTACTGCCGTGCCCACAGGGTGCGTGTTGGCTCCGGTGTGGGGTTATGGGGCAGTGGGTGGGTGGGTGGGTGGCCCCGGTGTGGGGGTCCTGGGGCCGGGGTGCTCCTGCGCACGTGGCCGCGGATGTGCTAAGGTCCCCCGTGGCAGATGAACCTGGTGGCGGGGTGTTTCTATGATGGGATGCTGCTGTACGCCATGGTGCTGAACGAGACCCTGCAGGAGGGCGGCTCCAAGAAAAACGCCACCCGCATCATCGAGAAGATGCGTGACCGCAAGTTCCAGGGTAATGGCGGGACAGGGACAGCTGGGCTGCGGGTGCCACAAGGGCAGTGGAACCTGGTCCCTGTCCCACCTTGGTCTTGCTTCTCCCACAGGGGTGACGGGGCTGGTGAGCATGGACAGCAACAATGACCGGGACACCGACTTCAACCTATGGGCCATGGGTGACCCCGAGAGCGGGCAGTACGAGGTGGGGGCTGGCAGCGGGATCCTGCTGGTACCTGGGACTGGGGGACGGGATGCTGGGGGGGCCTCAGCTCTCTCTGCTGTAGGTGGTGGGACACTACTCAGGCGTGGAGAAGCAGATCCACTGGCTGGGACGACCCATCCCCTGGGTGAAGGGGGCCCCCCCCTTGGACAACCCACCCTGTGTCTTCGACGTGGATGACCCTTCCTGCGACAAAAGTGGGTGTACTGGCTCCCCATGTCCCTCCGTCCCCAGCACCCTTCGCTGCGGGTGCATGGCAGCCTGGAACCTGTGGCCAGCTGGTCCACGCTGACATCCCCTCCTCCTGCCTGCAGCCCCCCTCTCCATGCTGGCCATCGTGGCTTTGGGCACCGGCCTCACCTTCGTCATGTTTGGCATCTCCAGCTTCCTCATCTTCAGGTCAGTTGGGGCTGGGGGAGCCTCTGCCTGGGCACCAGGCACCCCTCAGTCTGTGGCATTGGGGCAGGCAGAGCAGGGGCGTATGGTGGCCTGACCCCCCCTGTGCCGCCCAGGAAGCTGATGCTGGAGAAGGAGCTTGCCAGCATGCTCTGGAGGATCCGTTGGGACGAGCTGCAGTTTGGGAGCCCTGAGCGGTATCACAAGGCAGCGGGCAGCCGGCTCACGCTGTCCCTGGTGAGAGCTGCCAGCCCTGGGGCACCACCCTCCTCCTGCCCCTGCCCCTGTGCTGCCCTCCCTCCCTGCATGACACTCCTCCCTTGTTGATCCCCTACATGGCCCTCCATCCCCTACATAGCTCTCCATCCTCTATAGAGCCACGCTACATCCATCCCCTGCATGACCCTCCATCCCCTGCAGACACACTCTTGATTCATCCCCTACATCCCCTGCAGCACACCATACCTCATCTTATAGTCTTCACCCTCCCTACAGAGTGTGCAGAACTTGTCGTGATCTTGCAGAGCTTGTCCTGATCTTGCAGAGCTTGTCCTGCACCATTCCCTGCACACCCCTGGGTGTCCCGGCCCTGCTCCACCGGTGCCTGTCACCCCCTGCCCCAGGGTCCCCATCCCTAACCCCCTCCTTCCCTGCAGCGTGGCTCCAGCTACGGCTCCCTGATGACCACCCATGGCAAGTACCAGATCTTCGCCAACACCGGTCACTTCAAGGTCAGTGCGGCAGGTGGGGAGCTGAGCCCTCCCCCTGAAAGTCCCCAGCCCTGTTGTAGTGCTCCCCCGTGGCTGCACCCCCACCCTGTGGGGTGCTGGCACCTTGTCTTCTCCCCAAATCTGCCCAGTGGGCACTGACCTCTTCCCCTCGCTGGCACCCCAGGGCAACGTGGTGGCCATCAAGCACATCAACAAGAAGCGCATCGAGCTGACGCGGCAGGTGCTCTTTGAGCTGAAACATGTAGGTTTGGGGTCTGGGCTGGGGTGGGCACCCTGCTTGGGGGTACAGAGGCTGGTTCTAGCAGTGGGAGGGGGGCTGGTGGGAGCAGCAGCCTGTCCCCTCCAACCTCAAGCCCATCTCGGCTCTGCTTCCATCTCCAGATGCGGGACATCCAGTTCAACCACCTGACCCGCTTCATTGGGGCATGCATTGACCCCCCCAACATTTGCATTGTCACTGAGTACTGCCCGCGGGGCAGCCTGCAGGTAGGGGGGCTTGGGGGCACCGTGGGTGACACACACACACTCCTGGTGACCTGGCTGGGCTGGGTGTTGAGGACAGGGCTGTAGATGCTGGTGGCCACCCAAGCCCCACAGGACTCACAGCAGAGCTGCCCAAACAGGCGTCAGAGGCCAGGGGAGGGGAGGGGGTAGGAGCTGCAGAGCCCCCCCGCAGCTGGGTGCTTGATGAGGCTGGTGCTGGTGCCACCATCCCCGGGGTGCTTGGTGGGGTCCACTCAATGTGCTGTCCCAGGATGTCCTGGAGAACGAGAGCATCAACCTGGACTGGATGTTTCGCTACTCCCTCATCAACGACATTGTCAAGGTACCCAAGCGAGGGGCATGAAGGGCTGGGGGAGGTGCCTGAGGGATGCCGGCTTCACTGCATCCGTCTGTCCCAGGGAATGGCCTTTCTGCACAACAGCATCATCGGCCACCACGGCAGCCTCAAGTCATCCAACTGCGTGGTGGACAGCCGCTTCGTGCTGAAGATCACAGACTACGGGCTGGCCAGCTTCCGCTCGCCCTGTGACGGCGAGGACACGCATGCCCTCTATGCCAGTGAGTGCCCACTGCCAGGGACCAGGGGACCAGAGGGACAGGGTGGCCCTGCCTCACTACCCCATGGCTGTGTCCCACCAGAGAAGCTGTGGACAGCCCCGGAGCTGCTGCAGAAGGGGCGCCTGCCCACCCCAGGCATGCAGAAAGCCGATGTTTACAGCTTCGGCATCATCGTGCAGGAGGTCGCCCTGCGCAATGGCCCCTTCTACATCGAGGGCATGGACCTGAGCCCCAAAGGTGAGCGTGAGGGGCAAGTGTGGGGTGGTCCCATCCCCACTGGGGAGGTCCGGTACTCACCGGCAGCCACCCCCCGGCAGAGATTGTGCAGAAGGTGCGTAACAGCCAGAAGCCCTTCTTCCGCCCCTCCATCGACATCGGGGTGCACAGTGAGGAGCTGGCAGTGCTGATGGAGCGCTGCTGGGCGCAGGAGCCAGCCGAGCGCCCCGACTTCAGCCAGATCAAGATCTTCATCCGTAGATTCAACAAGTGGGTGGCTGGCAAGCGGGGAAGGTGGCCCTGGGTGGGAGTGGGGACAGTGGTTGGGGGGTACCTGTTCCCGCGGGGACAGCTGCCTGCACCCCGGCAGGGAGGGCAGCACCAGCATCCTGGACAACCTGCTGTCGCGCATGGAGCAGTATGCCAACAACCTGGAGAAGCTGGTGGAGGAGCGGACGCAGGCCTACCTGGAGGAGAAGCGCAAGGCGGAGAACCTCCTCTACCAGATTCTGCCTCAGTGAGAGGGGGCAGAGACGGGAGCGTGTGGGTCTGGGGGTTGGCATGGGGTCAGCGTGCACCCACTGCCATGCAAGCATGGGGTCCCTTGCTGGCTCTCCATGCTGGTGTAGGGCAAGGGATGCAGGGGGGAACAGGGGGTTTTGGGTGGGAGCCCACCACCATCCCCCGCCTGTCCTCACCAGCTCCGTAGCGGAGCAGCTGAAGCGCGGGGAGACGGTGCGGGCCGAGGCTTTTGACAGCGTCACCATCTACTTCAGCGACATCGTGGGCTTCACTGCCCTCTCGGCAGAGAGCACCCCCATGCAGGTGAGAGCAGGGCTTGGGGGACAGCCCCCCTGCAGGGCTGGCGGAGGGGCTTACACCCTGGCGGTGCCATCTGTGGGGCTGGGGAGACATGTCTGCTCCCAGCGTCACACGCACCCTTCCTCCATCCAGGTCGTGACGCTGCTGAACGATCTCTACACTTGCTTCGATGCCATCATCGACAACTTTGACGTGTACAAGGTGAGGGGGAGGGTGAGCAAGTGCAGACCCCTGAAGTGAGGCAGGCAGTAGGGAGCCCGGGGTGTACCCACTCTCCTTGACCCCACAGGTGGAGACCATTGGGGATGCCTACATGGTGGTGTCGGGGCTGCCGGTGCGCAACGGGAAGCTGCACGCCCGCGAGATTGTCCGCATGGCCCTGGCCCTGCTTGAGGCAGTCAAAACCTTCAGGATCCGGCACCGGCCCAACGACCAGCTCCGCCTGCGCATCGGCATACACACTGGTGAGCCCCCGTGCCGGCTGGTGCTGCGGCTGGGGGATGCTCGCCCACCTGCCCGTCCTGCAGCAGCCCCGGGCATCTCTGTGCCCACAGGTCCTGTGTGCGCCGGAGTTGTGGGTCTGAAGATGCCACGGTACTGCCTCTTCGGGGACACGGTGAACACCGCATCCCGCATGGAGTCTAACGGCCAGGGTGAGCCATGGGGCTGGCAGCCGGGGTCGAGTGCCACGGGTCGTGCCACAATCCCGGACCCAGACATGTCCCTTTTGCCCCTCTGTGCCACCCAGCCCTGAAGATCCACGTCTCGTCCACCACCAAGGAAGTCCTGGATGAGTTTGGCTGCTTTGAGCTGGAGCTGCGCGGGGACGTGGAGATGAAGGTGAGGGTGCGGGGGCCTCGGTGGGGTGCCAGCCCTTTCTGCCGCGGGGGCATGCGATAGGTGGGTGAGTTGGGGCTGGGGTCCCTTGTCCCCCTTGGTGCTGGGGACAGCACCCAAGGAGCGGTGCTGGGGACAGGGAGGGTCTCACTGCCCCCCTCCGCCCCCCAGGGCAAGGGGAAGATGCGGACGTACTGGCTGCTGGGCGAGAGGAAAGACCCCAAAGTCATCTGAGCCTGGGGGCAGTGGCAGAGCCCCCAACCCCGATGGGGCCACCATGCTTCCCAGCGCTTGGCCCCCTCGGGATGCACCGGCACCCCCCCATCACCACAGCTCACCACCACCACCACCGCAGCCCCTCTGCTTCAGCAGGGCTCGGGCACAGGGGGGGGCTAGCAGCCACGGCACCGCCTGCCCCCCCTCCATCGGCACCAGCAAAGCCCACCTCCCCCCACAGCCTCTGCTGGAGGGGGGGAACCGTCCCCGATCCAGACCGGGGGAGACCCCCTATCCCTCCCCACCCTCTGGGGTCCTGCCGCCCCTGCCCTCTCCCCCACGGCTCAGCTGGCTCTGAGCCGCTCCCGGGGCCTGGCTGCCCCGCAGGGCACTTTGCCGTCTCTTTTCAGTACCCGGCCCCTGGCAGAAATTGTGCCCGTGTCACCCCGTCCCCGGGGGGTGGGAAATGGGGGCTCTTGCCAGGACTGACCCCTTGGTCAGGGCAGGCTTCAATGCCACGCCTCCCACCCTCCCCAGTCTCCCCCTCCCCTGTATATAGCCCTGCCAGGTCATGTAAATACCACCCCCCCCCAGGTGTAAATATAGGAATCGCTGCAAACTATTTTGTTGAAATACAAACTTCCCCAAATCCCTTTGTCCCCTGACCTCTGCTTTGCTCTGCCCTAGAGTGCCAAGCAGGGTGGGGGCCCGAGGGGGGGGACCCCAATATGGAGCTCAGCCTGGGCTGGGGATGCCTGACCATGTCAGAGGATCGTACCCCGGGGGTCCGGCTGCGGCGTGGGCTGGGGGTCCAGGCACGGGGAGCCAGCCGGTGCAGGGCGGCTTTGGCGGCGGCTGGCGAGGGTTCGGGACGGCGCTGGGAAGGCAGGGCCGCAGCGGCGGAGTTTGCTTTGGCGTGAGGGCTGCAGTGCGTTCCTCTGAGCTCATGCTCTGGCTGCACTGCCGCCGCCTCTTACTGGAACCCACCTGTGCTTGGGGACGGGAACGGGGGCTGCGTGTCGCCCGCCGTGGGGCGCCGGGAGAGGGTACGGTCCTGGGGGACGGGGCTGTGCCAGGGGGTCTCCCTCCGTGCCCAGGGAGGGAGTCCCGGGGCCATAACGTGTTCTGGGGCAACAGTGACTTGCAGAAGGGGCTGGAGGCTGGTCTCCACGCCTGTGCTGCATGGCCCTGCTGGGAAGGGGATGCCAGGGACGTGGTGCTCCCCTGCCCAGTGCCCAGCCTGAGGACAACCCTGGGGTGGCAATGACACTGGGATCACCTGTGCCCCCGTGCTTTTTATTTCTTGCGGGGCTGGAGCCAGCTGGTGAGGGGTGCACAGGGCAGGGGCGGCTCTAGGTACTCGGTGATGGGAGTGGAGAAGGCTGCGTTCCTCCGAAAGGGACTGTCCCCGCTGCAGATGCTGGTGACACCCTGGAAGGGAGGGAAGCAAAGAGGTGCCTGTCAGAAGCCACTGAGTCGCCCCAGGTGCTGGCAGGGCAGGGTGCTGGGGGGCTTACAGGCAGGCTGCGGGCTTGCTCCAGCCAGAAGCTGCAGGGCTGCTCCGTGCAGTAGTTGTGGGGCTGCAGGTGGAAGCGATGTGACAGTGGGCAGGGGGAACAGCATGCCTGGGGGACACACAGGAGCCTTGCGGGCTCCCTAGGGACTGCAGTGAGCTGAGTGGGGGCTCACCCCTGCCTGTACCTGGGTGGCAGGCAGTGGTGTGAACTGGCAGTCCCCGACGCGGTAATCCCGGTGCGTGGTGGAGACCGACTCCATGGGCATCTGCCGGGGACGGATCTCCTCCAGCATCTCTTTCCTACCGGCAGAGCAGACCCCACACCCCTCAGCTTTGGGGTGTCCCCTTGCCCTGGGCAGATTCCCTTCTCCAGGGCATGGCTCCAGGGGTGGGTGGCAAGCGGGGGTGCAGGCTTGCCTGTATTTCTGGTAGAGCATGGACTCCAGCATGGCCTCCCGCTGCCCTGTGGGGGGAAGGTGCCATCAGCTCCGCAGCTAAGATCCCTTCACTGCCTTTTTGCGGGGCACACTCGGGTGGGGGGGGGGCCCTCAGCCTCACCTCGCCCCAGCAGCAGGGCCCTGTGAGGTGGGCGGTAGGTGTCCTTTGTGGTGGTGCTGTCAGTGGGCCGGGAGACGAGCTGGTGGACCAGCAGCCCGTGGTGGCCGTGCCGGTAGGTGAAGCCCTCGCTGCCCGGCTCCTGCCCTGGCATGGTGTCCAGGTGGTTCGTGGCTCTCTGGGGATGGAGAGCAGGTGCTGCGGGAAGGGGGCAGGAGCCCACCCTGCAGTGCCACGTGTCCGCTTCCAGCTTTTAGGCTTTTGATAGTCCCATGGAGCTCTGGGCAATGTTGGGAGGTGGGGGTAAGTCACCCCCTCCTGCTGAGCATCCATAAGTTGGGGGCACTGCCTCAGACCTAAGGTCATGCCACACAGGCCGGTGCCCGACACAAGCCCTGGGAGCAGCCCCAGAGGCATGAGCTGCAAAAAGGGGGAACGGTCCTTCCAGCCAGCTCCCCAGGAAAGCTGGAGTGGGGACACCTGCGACTTAGGCAGGGCTGACCGCTCCTGCCTGCCGGGGGTCAGCCAGCCTCTTACAGCCACCCCCACCCCCCAGGTGCCCAGGGTGCCCCTACAGCTGGCCAAGCACTCTGAAGGCACTTGAACAAACTGTGGGGTCCCCAGGCTGTGGCATGGCTTGGCCCATGTCCCTGTTATGGGCTATGACAATCAGCTCCCGCCAACCCAGCAGCGAGCTCCCGTCTCTCCTCCTAAAGCCCCCCTGTCGCTCCCCACATGCCTGCCAGTGCCTTTTGTGCTATTGAATTTCATCCCCTTTCCATCCCGCTGGGCTCAAGGTCGTCCAGGGAGCCCAGGCTTGGCCAAGGGCAGCTATTTAAAGAGAGGGGGCTGCCTAGGAGCAGGGGGCTTCACGGGATCAGCATGTGGGACGTGGTGGGGCAGGTTTTGAGGGACATCTCCCCTGCTGGCCCCCCAGGCGGTGGTGGGGAGTTACCTCCTCCTGCCAGTTGTGGATCAGGCAGCTCCCCCGGGGCACCTCCCGGCTGGGCTGCTCTGCTGGCGGCTGCAGGGAGGTGGGCAGCACTGGTACCGCAATGAGGGGCACCTCGGTGGGGCAAGTCCCCCACTTGCCGGGGCAGGGCGGCAGCTCGACACCACAGGGATCCTTCCCAGCCTCAGCAGCTGGCACCACGCTGGGCACTGCTGGCAGGGCCTCGGCGGACAGCTCAGCCATGGCTGACACCATCTCCTGGGGCACCTCGGCTGTGGCTGACATCTGCTGGGGCATCTCGGTCACGGTCATCAGTGTCTCCCTGTGGCACGGGGGCTTTGCTGTGGGCACCTCAGGCAGAAGGACATCACGCTGGAGCCCAACCACGCACGGTGGCCTCTCCGCAGGGCACACGGGAGGCACGTGGCCCGTCAGAGCCACCCTGCAGGTGGGGACAGTCCCTGAGGAAAGGCGGTGGGGTGCATCCTTTGCCCCCTGTCCGACCACCATGTCCCCATCCCCCACCAGCGTGGGCAGGGCCCTGAGGCTGGGGACCCCGGGTCCCCCACAGTGTCACCCCCACCCTGGAGTGGGAGACAAGGGACTCCTCTCCCTTTGCAGGGTGGAAGCGGTGCCTGATGCTGGGTCCGTGCTCTGGAAGGGTCTCCCCCGTCCATAACATCCCCCCCTCTTGCCCCCCACCAGCAACATCCCCCGCACTGTCCCCAGCCCAGAGTCTGCCCCCCCCCATGCCCCCCCACCCCACTGTGCCCCCTCCCGGCACTCTGCACCCCACAGCACCCCCTGCCTGGGCTCTGCCCCCTACCTCCTTCCCACGTGTGACCCCCCTCGCCATGCCCTCGACCCCCCCCCATCTCCTAATGCCCGCCCCTCTCCCCTCAATGCTCCTTAGGCCCTGCCCCCAGCCCACCCAGGCCCCGTGCCCCCCAAATGTCTCCCTCGGGGGTCACCCTAAGGCCCTACACCCCTTAACGCCCCGCCCCGTCCCGGTACCCCGTTCCGGGGGTCTCGGCCCCCCGCCGCCGCACTCCGGGCTCCATGGCGCCTGCGCAGGGTGAAACCGCTCCGTCTCCATGGAGACGGTAAACACCGGCCGCGCCCCGCCCGCGGCCGCAAGCTCATTGGTGGCGCCGGGTGAGCGCGCACCTCCCATTGGCGGAGAGCCTGAAGGGAGGAGGGGGGCGGGACCCACTCGGGGGCAGGATTGGAGTGGAGAAGGGCAAGGGGGCGTGGCGAGGGGCAGAGGGGCGTGGCCGGGGTAAGTGGGCGTGGCGGGGGCAGGAAGGGGCGAAGGCGCATGGCCGGGTCTGCTGGGGGGCCGGCTCCAGGACCGGGAATTGTCCCTACCCCTGGGGGTCCGTGTACCCCGGCCCCGGCCTGCCTTGGGTCTGCCACCAAGGAGGAGCCCTGGGCCCAGCCAGGGCTCGCAGGGCCTGGCCTGGGGGCAGGGGTGGCCCCAGAGGCTCTCAGGGAGGGGGGACACGGGTGGGCACCGCACCCTGGCAAGGACAGCTCGGCCCCGCGGGGCCTGGGAACACGCTGCTCCCCACGACACCACCCAATTGACACCCCCCCACCGCCGTTTGGGCCTGGCCCTCGGGTGTACCCACCCACCCCAGGGACCCAGGCCTGGCCCAGGGTGACGGGGTGGGACGGTCCTGGCGCCTGGCTGGGCGCAGACAGTCCCCTGCAGGCGTGGACCAGCTCCCCTCTCACCGCCAGCCCTCGCTGGGCCCTCCCCGGCCCCCCATCCCCACGGAGGCCTGGCAGAAGAAGGGCCCTTTGATAGCGCGTGGCGGGCTCCGGCGCGAGGGCTGTTATTCCAGCCCTCTGCGGTGCGCACCGCTGGGGCCACCGCGTGCTCGGAGCTGGGGCCTCTGTTTTTCCTGGCTGGAGACGTGCCTGGCCCCTTTGGCCTCGGCCGGCCGGGGCCCCCAGCGGGTACCGCTCCTCCCTCCGGGCGCTGGGCCTTGCGCCAAGCAGGGGCTCCTTCGAGCCCATCTGCTGCGCAGCTGCGGTGAAGAGGGAGAGACGTGCGCCGGAGCTCAGGCTCGGCAAACTGGAACCCCCCCTCCGCCCTCCCCACCATGCTGGGGCCGCACCAGCCCTGCTGCCAATGGAGGTGGGTAATCTGGGTGGCCTGAGGGCTGGGTGCTCGCTGCGAGGGTGCTGGGGTGCGTGCTGCCGGTGGTGCCCCCCACGCTCAGACCCGGGCACAGGGCTGGCCCCTGAGGTGCACCCGTACCCCAGATCATGCTGGGGTGTTGGGGGGTGGCAGCCTGGGTACCCTGCCCCAGCTTGCACCCTAGGGTGGTCTTCCCAGGAGCATCCCCGGATTCCCCACCAGACACACGTCGCCTTGTCCCCAGGGCAGCCAAAAGCCTGGCCAGGCAGCACGGGTGCCAGAGGGACACCGAAGGGACACTAAAGGCACCACAATACAGTGTGGGACAGGGACCCTGGTGATGCCAGCCTGGGGGTGTGCACTCACCGTGGGGCAAAACACTCTGGGGTGGCATATGCGGCATCGCCGTGGGGCTGCACCCTGGCAGCACTACCGTGGGGCAGCAGCGCTGGAGCTGCTGGAGCACATCTGGCTGCCTCTCGCCAGCTGACACATCCCCCGCCGCCCCCCTGCCCAGATCTTTTGGGAATTTGCGTCATTTGTGATAGTCTTTGGCTGAGGAATGAAAACAGCCGTTGGCCCCCCCTGCTCTCCCCCCGCCTCAGCCCAGCCCCATGGGGCTGTGACCGCTGTGCTGCCCCGGGACTGACAAAATAAACCTGGCGCAGAAGGAAATGCAATTGCAGGCGTCCAGCCCCTGACCTCACGTGCCAGCACTTGCCCTCCGCTGGGCACAGCATTCCCAGGGGACTGCTTCTGTTGAGCCCTGGGAGGGGGGTGATGCACTGGGGATTCCTGGCTCCTCTTTGGAGTCCTCACCTCCCCAGGGACCCCCAGCCCCTCTTTGGGGTCCCCAGCTCCAAGGCAGGGCTGTCCCATGTCCAAGAGTGACCCCAACTCGTGCTGAGGCTCGAGCGGGTCTCGGTGGCTGGAAGCAGCAGCACCCAACATTTTTAAGGTTCACTCGCACCCCAAAACCATTCCTCGTACTATACTGGGTAGGTGGGGGAAGCGACTGGGCTCTGCCACAACCCCACGCTGCTCCCCAGGGCGGGGGGGGGCCCTGCCGCCAGCGCCACCGAGCCGGAGGCTGAACAGAGCCGTCATTCTCCCCGGCGGGCTGCGGTCCCCTCTGCGGCTGGCGGGGGGCCCAGGCGGCCCCCCTGACGGTGCCAGGTGGGCCGTGCACCACACCAGCACCGGCCCCCCCCAAAGCTAAATATAGTCACGGCGCCCGTCCACGTCCCAGCGCTCTGTGGTGTGCAACGCTTGTGTTTTGCACGGCGGTGCATGCGCATGGGGGGGGCGTCTGGGGTGTGCGGCACGATGTGTTCTCTGACAGTCGTGCGTGCATGGGGGGGGGGTCTGCTGCACGCAACGCAACGTCGTGCACAGGGGCGCGCACGCAGTGGGGGCCTGGGGTGTGCAGGGCAGCGAGTTTTGCACGGCGGTGCACGGGCCGGCGAGCGCGGTGGTACAGCGGTTGGTGTACGTGCAGTGGGCAGCAGGCACACCAGGCAGCCCACCCTGCACTGCCCTTAGCTCATGGCTGTGAGACACCTGGGAGCTCCCAGCGAGGGTCCTCGGGGGTGGAGTAGATGTGCAATTAGCGCTTTTAGTTCAATTTAGTGCAGTTAGTTCACTTTTGCAAGGCAGAGAAGCCATCAGCGCCCGGCGCAGGGCTCTGGCAGTAACATGGGGCTGCTTGGTGGGCACCCAGGTGCAGGGTGGGGGGCACGCAGGGGTGCTGGGGCTGTGTCGTGGCAGTGGGGCTGGGTGGGCGCCCCCGGGACATTCCCCAGCTCGGGGACACCCTTGCTGCACCCAGCCTGCCCAGCACCAGGATGGGCCTTTTGCCTGTGGGACGTGGGCACCCCCCAAAAACCTCTTGCTTCAACTGGGGAGCTCCACAGCATCTCCAGCATGGGCAGGTTGGGACGTGGGGAGCCCAGACACGCGTGTCGTTCCCCCCCCAAGAAGCAGGGCACCAAGTCCCACCCGTGTCCCTCTCCCACGTCCTGCTGGTATGTCCCTGCTGCTGTGATGCCCGAGGCAGCCCACCCCCAGGAGGGCCACCCCGACACAGAGCCACTGCCAAGGAGATGCTTTATTGGGGGGCGGTGAGTCGGGGGTGGGGGGAGTCAGCCAGGGGGCCAACCCAGCTGCCGCCCCCCCAGCACGTGGAGGTGCAGATGGTAGACGGACTGGGCGCCATGTTTCCCGTCGTTGATCACTGCCAGGAGAGGGATGGGAGTTGGGGTGGGGGGTCAGGCTAAGCCCACACATCCCCAGCCCCCCTCCCCCCGGGACCACCGGCGAGGGTCCTGCCCCATAGCACGGCAGGGGCCACCAACTCACCGAGGCGGTAGCCGTCAGCCAGCCCCTCTGCCTGCGCCGTCCGTGCTGCCACCACCAGCAAGTGCCCCAGGAGCTGCGGGGGGGGGGTCGGGGAGCCGGAGGGTCAGCACCGTGCGTGGCCGTCTGTCCGTCCTCCCTCACCCAATGTCCCAGGGACATAGCCCCCCCCCGCCGCAACCCACCCGGACTCACCTCGGTGTCCTGGGGACCCACGCGGCTGATCCGGGGGATGGGGCGCTTGGGGATCACCAAGAAGTGGACGGGGGCTTGGGGGGCCACATCGCGGAAGACCAGGCACTGCCGGGGGAGTGGTGGGGAAGCAGACTGAGCCCGGCACCCATGGGTGCTGCCCCCCCCCCCAAACCCCACCCCGGTGGGGACAGGCGGCCCTGCCGTCCCCGCTACCTTGTCGTCTTCGTAGAGGATGGTGGCGGGCACGCTGCGGGCGATGATCTTGCTGAAGATGGTGGGCTGCCCGCTCGCCTCCTCGCCGGCCGCCGCGGCTCGCCGCGCCTCGCCCACCTCCCCGTCCGGACCGCCGGGCACCGCCACGCAACGCTAGGGCCGGGGGGGGGCACACGGCGGGGGGCTTACGGCCTGGCCACCCCCCCCCTCCGCGGGGGGACGGGGACCCCCCCAGCCTGGGGTGGCGGGGGCACGGGGTGGGGGGGTGACACGCGTGCAAGGGTGACGGGCGTGGGGGTGCATGGGGGGGGGGGGAGTGGTGATTGGGGTGGTGTGTGTGTGGGGGGTACCGGTGTGATGGGATGCACGTGGGTGCTCCCAGCCCCCCCCCCCAATCCCCCGCCGCGGCGTGGGTGTGGGTACTGCGGGGCTCACGCCCCACCGCGGACCTTGCCCGGGGGTGGGAGCAGGGCGAAGGCACGGCCTGGCCCGGCCAACCCCCCCCGGTCCCAGTCCCGATCCCGGTCCCGGTTCCCCGCCCCCCCCCCGACTCCCACCCTCGCGCCCACCTGCCCCGCGCGCAGCGCGCCCCGCGCCGCCCAGCCGCGCGCCAGCCCCCGCGCCAGCAACGCCGCCATCGCCGCCGCGCCGGCACCGCCCCGCCACCTCATTGGCTCCCGCCCCTGTCACTCCCACCCCCGACACAGACCCACCCACCCCCTTGGCACCTTAAAGCGCCCGCAGGCGCCTGTGCCCACGCGTGTCACGGCCGGGTCCTGTCCACGCCGAGCCCCCGCCGGAGACCAGCGTGTAGGGCTCCCCGCCCCCCGTGGGTGCCCTGAACACGGGTAGCGGCACAACCCCCACCCCCTGCCCCCCACAGGTGGGTGCCATGAACACGGGTGGCGGTGCCCCCACCCAAAAAAGACGACCCCGGGGAGGGAGGCTGGGCCAGACGGTGTTTATTGGGTGCTCAGAAGCCCATGCGTGGGCGCTTGCGGCGGGGCTGGGAGGCGGAGGAGAGCTGGCTCTGGGAGGAGGGGATGCAGAGCTGGCTGGCCTGGCTGCCAGGGAGCTCCGGGGGCTCGGGGGGGTCGTCGGCCCACACCGCCAGGTAGTCCCGCAGCGTTTTCCGCCGCTCCTTGGGGATGCCACGGCAGCGCAGGCTCTGGGAGGAGAGCAGGGCTTCCTCGGGCAGCGGTGATGCCGGTGGGACGCCAGCTGGTGGGGAACCCTCCCGTGGTGGGACCACAGTGGGTGGGCCGGGGGAGAGCGACGTAGGGGCCGTGTCGCTCAGCTCCGACAGCTCAGACTGGTAGGTGAGGGAGGAGGTGAAGCTGGCCGAAAGGCTGCGCCGGCCCTGGGCTCGCTTCTGCCGCCGCCGCCGCTCCCGCAGCGCCCGCTGCCTCTGCGCCATGTTGAAGCTCGTCCTCTCCTCCCACCACTGCCCCCAGTCCCCGGACCAGGCCGCCGTCAGACGGGCGCTCAGGGGGTCCGGATCCCCTGCCAGTTCCAGGGGCTGCGGTGGGGTGCAGGGTTGGGAGGCCAGGGGGTCCCAGCGCTGGATGCAGCCCCCTTCCCGCATGGTCTGCCGCAGCTGCCGGCGCAGCTGCTCGTGCAGGGTGCTGGGGCCCGCCAGCGTCGCCAGCTCTTTGCGGGTGAAAAGGCGCTTCTGGCTGAGGGTGGCGGGGTAGGCGTGCCGGGGGGGCTCCCCACAGTCCTCGGAAAGAGCCTTCAGCCAGCGGCGGTAGCGCAGGGCTGCGGCTGGGCTGGGCACCGCCGGGGAGGGCTGAGGGCTGGCACAGGGCTGCTGGGGGAGTTTGGCTTCCTCTGGGGCTGCTGGCATGCCCACGTCCTCCTCGTCCTCATTGATAATCACCTCCAGGTTGGACAAGTAGAAAGTTTGCTCTTCCTCCTCCTCTTCTTCTTCTTCTTCTTCTTCCTCGCTGCGCAAGGCTGGCGGGCTGCTGGCAGGAGTCTCAAAGAGTGGGGAAGAGCCAGGGGCTGTCATGGCCTCGTCCCCTGAGGTGGGTGCAGGGGGCTGCGCTGCCTCGTGGGTCAGCCTCTGGCAGAAGACGTCCCCAGCCTCGGAGAGCTGGAAAACCAGCAGGGACTCCCGTGGACCATCCTCCTGCAGTGCAGCAGCCAGCCCTGTGGGGACAGGGGAGGCATTGCCACTGGTGTCCTGGCCCTGTGGACCCTCCTGGGACTTGGCCAGCAGTGGGGGCTGCCTCCGCCCGCCACCACAGGCACACCCCCAAGTCCTTTTCTAGGTCATTAATCTCTTTGACAGGGTTGTTCAGGGCTTTGCTTTTTCAACCACTCCCACCCTGCCCCAGGGCACGGCAAGGGCTATAACCCCAACACGCCTCCAACCCACATTCTCCCCCCCAGGACCTGCACCCCAGGATGATGCGGGGCACCCACCGGCAGCCGGGGCGCCAAGGCGCTGCTGGAGCATGCGGTGGCGGTGCGGGAGCTGGACGGGCAGGTGCTGCAGGCAGCTGGCAATGCTGTGCAGCTTCTGTGGAGGCCCCACCAGCTGGCAGGCCGACTGGTTTCCCCCTGCGGAAGGACAGGCCAAAAATTGGTCAGTGAGCACCAATGCCGGGGCAGCAGCTAGTCCCGGTGGCAAGGAGGCTGGGAAGGAGGCACAGAGGAGATCTGGTCCCGCAGTACCCCAAAGCCCCATCTCTCACCCTGGTATTGCAGCAGCAACAGCTCCTGAGTGTGGGATGCGCCGAGCAGCACCTTATGGCTCCTCTCGGGGCCACCCGGTGTCAGGTGGGCAAAGAGAGGGGGGGCCTTCATCATG
Organism: Buteo buteo; assembly: GCF_964188355.1. Classification (NCBI taxonomy): domain Eukaryota; kingdom Metazoa; phylum Chordata; class Aves; order Accipitriformes; family Accipitridae; genus Buteo; species Buteo buteo. The sequence goes on along the minus strand of NC_134204.1, from coordinate 11,855,957 downwards.
TGTGCCCACTTCAGCACAGGCACCAGTGGCAACCGCTCATCCAGCACGTACACGGAGAACTGGGACAGGGAAAGGACAGCACGGCTCGGGGGGGCTCACCCAAACATGCTGTGGCAGCCCCCCTCAGCTGTGCGATTCTCCCTGCCCCACGGGTGCTGGGAGCGGGAGCTGTGCTGGGCTGTCCTCCCTCATCCCCGCTGTCCCTCCAAGGTGCAGCAGGACTCACCTGGGTGGTGACAAGGTGCTGGGAAGGGTGAGCCCTCCCCAGGTACATGGGCAGCACCACGCGCTCACCCTGTTGGCAGCCTGCTTCCTCGCCCACCTTGAACAAGTCGAAGTGGCATCTCTCGGGGGCCTGCAGCAGCAGAGCGGGGTCCTGTCAGCAACCCGGGCTTGGGAACCCTCTTCCTTGCCCACCGCCAGCCCCCTGCCCACCTTCCTGGGCTCACCCGGGCATCCAGGCACTGCAGGCCAGTGCGGTCGGCACAGCTCAGCACCCGCGGGTGGGCAGTGAAGTCGCTCCAGCGCCAGGGCGAATGGTCCCGAAAAAACATGGTCTGGGGGTCATGGCGGAGCCGCTGCAGCCTGCGGGGAGAAGGCAGTGCTGGCACAGGGCAGAGCTGCCCCTCTTGCTTGGGTACCCCCCACACCCCTGAGACGCAGGGTCTGCGTGAGCCTCCTCCCAGCCCCAAGTACCCCATCTCACCCCCTCTCGACGCTCCAGAGGTAGACGGCTCCGCTCTGGGTGCAGACGGACAACTCCCCGGGGAGGTGAGGGCTGCGAGATGGAGGGCATAGCATCACCGTGGGGGCAAGAGCATCCGCCACAGTGGGGAGGGCTGCAGAGGCAGCAGAGCCCCCTCCTTGCAAAGCTCTGTTCCCCCAGCACCTACCTGACGGTGAGGCAGGAGGCAGGCACACTGGTGCGGATGACCTGCAGCGGGGTGGGGGCCGCCCCTGTCCTGCCCGGCACCCTCCAAACGCCGCAGTGATAGTCCGAGCGGATGCCAACAAAATCTGGCAGGGAACAGGAGGCAGCACGTGAGATGGCAGCATTCAAGGGGCTCCCTGCTGTCCCTCCACCCCACCCCACACCCTGCCCAGCCTGAGGTGCGTATCCCAGCCTACGGATCCCAGGGCTGGCTCACCTTCCCCATCCACTCGGGCAGCAGCCACTTGCCGGATGTGCCCATTGAGCTCAAACTGTGCCGGGGAGCCCCGGGCACGGGGCAGCTCCTCTAGCACCACGTCCTGGAAATCTGGGGTGCTGGCTAAGGGCAGTGCAATGCGATCCCCTCTCCCCTCCCCAAGGACACCCCATGGGGAAGGATACAGAGGTGGTTCATGGCCTGGCCTCCGGGGTACACCAGGCGGCCCATGCGTGCCCCCACGTCTTTGGGGGGCAGCCAGGCCAGCGCTCCCCCGGTAGAGCTGTCGTCAAAGAGCAGGCTGGCCCACTGCAGCAGCAGCTCCTCATGCACACAGTCTGCCAGCAGCCCCAGTGGCACCTCAAAGAGCCAGTCACGGCAGAGGTGGGAGAACCAGCGCAGGCGGGGGGCAAGGTGCTGTCGGGGGCAGCCGCTGCAGGAGTACAGACAACATCAGGTGTGGGGAGAGAGCAGGAGACCTCTCAGCACTTTCCAGGGCAGAGGACATGGGGACACTTACCGCCTGGCCTCCAGACGGCCAATTTCCTCCATCAGGGCCGTCATCCGGATGGTGTTGTCCCGGGCCTGTCTCTGTGGGGAGAAGAGGCAGAGGCTGGGGCTGGCAGCTGCAAGGGGAAGGGTGGGGGGCAGCATTGTCACCCCTGGATGGACACTGACCCTCAGTTTGGAGTTGCCCAGGTAGAAGTTCTTGTGCAGCAGCCGCCCCAGGGAGCCAAATGCATCTTCTGGGTGGTCCACAAAGAAGTGGCCCAGCTGCACGGGAAGGACAGGGAGAGGTTGGGATGTGCAGGGATCCTGGGCTGTTCCCCCAGGTCCTTGGCGGGACACGGCACCCCAGGCCCTACCTGCTTGGTGAAGTCCAGAGCGGCTCCAGACTTGCCTGCCTGGAGCTTCCTGCGCAGGACACCACGGTAGAGGATGTCCTGAGGCACGAGCGAGGGGATCCAGCAGCCTGCGAGGAGATGGCAGGGGCTGGTTGGTACCATGCAAGTACCAGGACACCACTGTAGCACCACGGGGCAACAGCTTGCCCATCCCCGCTCCCTCCTGTGTGAGCACCCCCAGAGAGAGCTGCTAAAGCTCCCCGTGCCAGTGTGGCAGAGCCGCTGGGGGTCCCGAGCTGCAGGGCAGCTCGGCAGGCGGGTGCAGAGGCTGAACGGAGCGTCCCCATCGCCACTCCCCGGGCAGGCTACCCCCTCTTCTCCCACCCCCGGCGGCCCTCACTCGCGTTGGGAGGCAGCAAGGGCACGGCAGCTGCGTCGGCGGGTTCCCAGCTCTCGCCCGTCCCGCCGCGGCGGGGCACGAAGGTCGTCTCGGCCTGCAGGGAGAGGAGGCGGGAGGTGAGAACGGCCCCTGCCCGCACCCCCCGCCGGGCTCCCACGGTCCGGCCCGAAGCCCCGCGCCCGGGCAGGGCGGGTTGCGCCGCGACCTCACCTGGCGGCGGCGGGGACCGGCCTCCAGCACCTGCCCGTACTCCCCCCAGCCAGCGGCCGGTCCAGGGCCGCCCTCCTCCCGGGGCGGGCCGACGCTGAAGTAGGAGGGGAAGAGAACGGCCGGGAACTCCATGGCGCCGGGGGACGCCGGGCGCGGGGCGGGAACGGGCCTGGACTGGGCCAGAGGGTCCCGGGGGGTCCCGGGGGTGGTCCTGGCGGTGTCCCGAGGGGATCTCGGGGGTCCCGGGGGGGTCCCGGTGTCCGGGAGCCGTCGCCGGTCGGTGCCCAGGCGGGAACGGCGCCGCCACCGGAAGTGGTGACACCACAGGGCCGCGCACCAATCAGCGCCCGAGAACGGAGCGGAACTAGAGCGGCGCGCCGGAGGCAGCGCGGCGCGGATCACTACCGCCCCCTGGCGGTCGGGAGGTGCGTGGAGTGGGGGAAGCAAACACGCCTCCGCCGCCGGGACCGTGGGGGGCGGCGGGGACCGGGACGGGACCGGGCGGGGGGAGCGGTGGGGAGCGGGCTGGGCCAGGATCGGCAGGGCAGAGCACCCCCGGTAGTGGGGCTGCGCCCACCAGTAACCCGCCCGCCGTGGCCGAGGGGGACGGTGACGTCAGGAGAGTTCGGGGGTGATGTCAGGGGAGTCTGGGGATGATGTCAGGGGAGTCCGGGGGTGATGTCAGGGGAGTTTGGGGAAGCGGGATGAGATCGTTTCCAGTCAGGGTGCCCTCATCCCCGCAGGCGGTGCCCAGACCCCCTCTCCCGGACACCTCCTCTGTAAGACAAATATTATAAATCATTATAATAAGATGGCAGCCACCGTCGGAAAACCTCCCGATCCCCATCAAACACCCCCCATAGGTAGTCCCCCCCCCAGCCCTCGTAGGCAGCCCTCACTGCCGCCCATCCCCTCTCCACAAGACGCCCTCTGTGCCCCCGTCATTGTAGCCCCCTTGTCCCCCTGCACCCACAGCCCCACAGCCCCTTTCACCTACGCCCTGTGTCTCCCTTGCAGCCCAGCCCCATGGCCACCTGCATCCTGGCTCCATGTCCCCTGTCCCCCTCCCCTGTGTCCCTGAGCCCAGCTTGTGCCCCTGTCCCCCAGCCCTTATCTCTGTCCTCACACTGTATCCCCATCCCCTGCCCCAGGCCCCTGTCCCCAGCTTGTGTCCCTGTCCTCCAGGCCTGTATCACTGGCTCCAGTCACTGTCCCTGTCCCCAGCCCATGTCCCTCTCCCCAGACTGTACCCTTGTCCTCAGCCCTAGGTCCCTGTCCCCAGCTCCGTGTCCCCATTCCTGGCCCATATCTGTGTTCCCAGCCCCAAGTCCCTGTCCCTCAGCCCCATATCCCTGTCCCCAGTCATTGTCCCTGTCCCCAGCCTATATCCCTGCTCCCAGCCCCATGCCCTTGGCCCCCAGCCTCATATCTCTGTCCCCAGCTCCGTGTCCCTGTCTCCAGCCATTGTCCCTGACCCCAGCCCCATGTCCCCAACTCCAGCCTGTGTCCCTGTCCACAGCCCCCTATCCCCATCCCTCAGCCCTTTGTCCCCAACTCCAGCCTGTGTCCTTCTCCCCAGCCCCGTGTCCCTGTCCCCCAGCCCATGTCCCCAACTCCAGCCTGTGCCCCTCCCCCAACCCCACATCCCTCTCCCCCAACCCTGTGTCCCTGTCTACAGCCCCATGTCCCCAACTCTTGCCCGTGTCCCTGTCCCCCAGCCCCATGTCCCCAACTTCAGCCTGTGCCCCTCTCCCCCAACCCCACATCTCTGTCCCCCAACCCTGTGTCCCTGTCCCCCAGCCCCATGTCCCCAGCTCCAGCCTGTGTCCCTGTCCACAGCCCCATGTCCCTGTCCCACAGCCCTTTGTCCCCAACTCCAGCCTGTGTCCCTGTCCCCCAACCCCATGTCCCTGTCCACAGCCCCATGTCCCCAACTCCTGCCCGTGTCCCTGTCCCCCAGCCCCATGTCCCCAACTCCAGCCTGTGGCCCTGTCCCCCAACTCCATGTCCCTGTCCCCCAGCCCCATGTTGCTGTCCCCCAACCCCATGTCCCTGTCCCCCAGCCCCATATCCCCAACTCCAGCCTGTGTCCCTGTCCCCCAACACCATGTCCCCACCTCCAGCCTGTGTCCCTGTCCCCCAACCCCATGTCCCTGTCCCACAGCCCCATGTCCCCACCTGCAGCCTGTGTCCCTGTCCCCCAACCCCATGTCCCTGTCCCCCAACCCCATGTCCCCACCTCCAGCCTGTGTCCCTGTCCCCCAACCCCATGTCCCTGTCCCCCAGCCCCATATCCCCAACTCCAGCCTGTGTCCCTGTCCCTCAACTCCATGTCTCTGTCCCCCATCCCCATGTTGCTGTCCCCCAACCCCATGTCCCTGTCCCCCAACCCCATGTCCCCACCTCCAGCCTGTGGCCCTGTCCCCCAACTCCATGTCCCTGTCCCCCAACCCCATGTTGCTGTCCCCAACCCCATGTCCCCGTCCCCCAGCCCCATGTCCCCACCTCCAGCCTGTGGCCCCGTCCCCCAGCCCCAACATCCCCGTCCCCACCCGTGTCCCTGCCCCCCCCCGGCGACCCCGAGCAGCGACGGGGCCACCCCGGGGACAGGGGTGTTGGTGGGGAGGGGGAGAATCGGGTCGCTCGGGGGGGGGGGGGGCGGGGCGCTGCCGCCGGCGAGTGACGCGCGCGGGGGCCAATGGTCGCGCGGGGGCGGCCCCGGGGGGCGGGGCGGGTGACGTCATGGGGGCCGGGACGCGGCCGGGCTGCTGGCGGCGCGCGCCCCACGGCAGCCGGCGCGGCGGCATGGGCCGGCGGGGCGGCGGGGGCGGCGGGCAGCGGCGGCCGTTCGCCCCCCCCCTCCGCCTCCCCCTGCTGCTCCTGCCGCTCCTCCTCCTGCCGCCGGCCGCCGGTGAGTGCCGCCGGACCGGGGGCGCGGGGCGGGGGGGGGGGGGAGGTGTGTGCGCGCAAGGGGTGGGGGGCACAGGGACGAGTAACGGGGTGGGGGGGCAGGAGTGCGCGTGCGTGGGGTGCGTGTGCCGTGGGGCGCCGGGGTGTACGGGAAGGGGTGCGTGTGCGAGGGGGACGAGGTGCGCGTGCAGTGGGGCGCGGGGTGCGTCTGCCGTGGGGGGTGTGTGTGTGTGCGCGCAATGGGTAGGAGGTCTGCGTGCTGTGGGGCCGTGGGGGGCGTGCGCGGTGGGGTGCTTGCGCAGTGGGGCAGGGGGATGAGCTTGCGATGGGTACGAGGTACCCGAGAAGTGGGGAGGTGGGGTGTGCGCGCCGTGGGGTGGGTGAGAGCGGAGCGCAGGGGTGTGGGCAGTGGGGCGGGAGGTGCACGTGCGGTAGGGGCACGACGTGGGTGCGATGGGACACCGAGACGCGTGTGCGACGGGGCATTTGCGTAACGGGGCATGGGGATGGGGGTGCAGAGGGTACCAGATGCCCGTGCAACGGGGCGCGAAGGCGTGCGTGCGGCGGGGCATGACGATAAGCGTGCCGTGGGGGCATGGAGCACCCACGCAGTGGGGCAGGGAGATGAACGCGCGGTGGGGCACAGAGGTGTGCGTGCCAGGGGGACGCAGGCGGTGCATGTACAGTGGAACGCCCTGGGGAGAGTTAGGGGGGGGGGGCATGGGCCGTGGGCCCGGGGGGTGCAGATGGAGGGCAGAGGGCTGTGTGCATGCAGTGGGGCAGCGGGGATGGACAGCCTGCAGAGAGGGGGGTGTGCGCGCAGCTAGGCGTCGGGACGCGCCGGGGGCGGGGAGACACACACAGCAGCGGGACTGTGTGAGGTGACGAGCGAGCTATGGGGCAGGGGGAGCTGGCTTGGTGATGGGGATGCGGAAGGGTGCCCAGGGGCTCGGAGGGGGCATCCCCTGGGGAGGGAGGCAGCTGGCCGGCGGCTGCCGGTGCGGCGGGGCCGTGGACGCCGTGGGGCAGCGGTGGGGGCGGCCGCGGGAGCTGTCCGCGGTGCTGACCGCCTGCCGCGGGAGCTGTCCGCGGTGCTGACCGCCGGCCGCGACCCGGGGCTGTGGTGCCGGAGTGTGGGGGTCCCGCGGCTCCGGCCGCTAGCTGAGGCAGAGGGGCACTTGCTTCCCCGCTCCCCCCCCCCCCCCCCCCGCCCTCCCTCCCCTCTTTCCGTGGGAAATCCCGCTTTGTGCTCCAGCAACCCTCCCGTGCTCCGGTCACACGGCCACGGTGTTTCAGACCGGCCCTCTGCCGGCAGCTGGCTTCCCCCTGCCTTGCCCCGGGCACGACGTGGGCATGGGGTGAACCGTGTTGGGACAGGGAAGCTCCGGGTGCTTCCTCCCATGCCACCTCCTAGAGCTGCGTTCAACATCCCCCGTCCTCCCTGGGGTTCCCTGCCGGGTCACTGTCCCCACGTGGGGAGGTGAGCTGTGGAGCGGCTTGTTGGTTCATGGTGGGGAAATTGGAATCGGGTGCTCTTGCATTGAGACAGGTATTTCATGCTGGCTTGTGTCGTCTGGAAGTGAAGGGGAGGGGGAGCTGCCTTTGTTCCAGGCAAGGGAGCAGATGCATGTCAGTGTACAGCCAGCTGGGGCTGCACACACGCAGCAAAAACACACATGCACACAAGCACATGCACCAGGCGCATGCTGTACAAAGCAACCCTTCTTCTCAGCTATCCCACTCCCCACTGGATGAGTCCTTCTGGGCACAGCCCTGCTCCCAGCCCAATCCTCTGCTGGCAGCCACCTTGCTGGCAGCTTGTGTGGAGGTGTGTCTCATCCTTGGTGCATCTCTGGGGAATAATGGATGGGTGTCCCAGCCTGGCACTGGGGAAGTATGGCAATGGTAGGGTGAAGTTACAGCTGCTGCGTGGAGACAAGGTCTCCCTAGTCTCTACTGTGCCAAGGACGTGGCTGCCCCTCTGCTGCCGGGGCTCCTGGAAATCAAACTGTCAGACAGTTGGGCAGGGGGAGGTAGCCCCAGTGTGTGCCGTGGGCTTGCAGGAAATGTCTTGCAGACATAGGGTTGTGCACAGCCACGCGTACCCATGCATGTGGGTGTGCACGCCTCCACTTTGCCGAGCATGGAGCCAGCACCCACATATGCGTATGTGCACACATATGTGCACCATTCCTCCTCTGCAAACCACGGGAGAGCTGGGAGGCTGTGCAGGAAGTGCACTGCTCGCTCCTTCTCGTGGCTCTGGGGTGGGACTCTGCGGTTTATGATGGGCTCTGTGCTAAGCCTCCTCAGCAGGCAGAGAAGGGGGGAATCTGTGTCCATCGGGGAGCTGACCTGTTGGGTCAGGGCTGGAGCCATGAGGAATGGCCCTTTATTACAGGTAAAATGCAGGGAGCAGGTCCTCACTGAAGAGGACAATGAATTGAAAGAGGTGGGCTGCACCAGGGCAGAGCCTGAGCAGTCAGGGCTGAGGGCTCCTCAGGCTCCAGAGGATGAGTGCCCACAGCTTGTGAAACTGGGCTGAAGGCAATGCTGAAGCAGGCATGATGCAGACTGTCCCAGGGCTGGGCACAGCTGACATCAGCCCTGGGCACTCACTGAAATGGCACAGTCCCAGCCCCTCCTGCCTCCAGGCTGCCGGTTTGGGGACATGTTCAGAGCCTGGGTGGGTGGGCCTGGTCTGGGAGGGATGCTGCACCCCACCGCAGTCCTCCACCCTGCTGAGAGCGCCTCGGGTCTCCTCTGCAGATGGGCTCTTTGTGACCGACTACTTCACCCGCACACCACGCAAGCTCAGCCCCTTCCGCTCCTTTGCCAGCATTGAACTCTTCCACTTCCACATCCCTGAGGACACAGTCATCGCCGTCTGGAACCTCATCACCTTCAAGGAGCAGGGTGGCACCTTTGGGGACCAATGCCCAGACCGTAGCATCACCGTGTGAGTAAGCAGCCTGCTCTGTCTGTTTCCTTCCTGCCTGCCTCTGCCTGCCCCTGCCTGCTGCCCCTGCTGCCCTCTGCCTGGACGTGCCCTGGACCCTGCCTGCTCTTGGCCACTTCCTGCTTGCACGTGCACAGGTGCATATATGTATACGCATGTACACATACAGAGGAGCACTCATGCACACACATGCATATGTGGGTACACACTTGTGCACAGATGCACGTGCACCCATGCATATATGCACATATGTGCACACACATACACAGGCATGCTCAGTCCCCATGACTGAACTTCCCAGGACCGTTGCAGGCTCCACTCTTCTGTGCACCTCATGCATGAACAGTTTTGCTTGAACACCCACCCAGGGAAGCTCACAGCCTCCAGCAAGGTCCCAGCTTACAGATGGCTTCCCATAATGTCTTTGAGCTTTCTAATAGCATGGAGGACAGAACCCCACATGTAAAGCATGCTGGCCCTCCCATGATGCCCAGCCTGCACCCTGCTAACTGCTGTCTCTCCTGCAGGTATTTCCGCTCAGGGGCTCCCTCCGTCATTAACCCGCTGCACACACACTTCCCCAAGGACACGGCTGTCCCTGGCTCCTTTGCGCTGACCCTCACCTGGACCCTGCCCAACCGCACCACCGGGGTCTTCAATGTCACCAGCCCGCTGCCCGGGGATTGGTTCCTGGCTGCCCATCTGCCCAAAGATGAGGGCAAGATCTCTGTCAAGGTGAAGGGCTTGGGGGGACCGTGGGGTGGCAGGGCTCGCTGCAGGGCTCTGCCGGGGTCTGACTGTTCTGGTCTGGCAGTGCCGGGGGCAGGTGTCCCAAGTGGGGACAGTGCCTCATGCTCCCTGCCCCGTACTGACTGTCCTGCTGGTGCAGGGGCTCTACGAAGAGTGCCAGTATCTCTTCCAGCCGCAGCTCATCGTGCAGCGCCTAGTGAACATTGCCGTGCTGTACCCTGGTTACGTCACTGAGCAGAGCATGGCCCCCCACAACCGCTCCTGCCTCTACAAGTGAGTGTGAGAGGGTCTCCTAAGGAGGGGGCATCCCCAGGGTGGGAAGCTGAGGGTGCCCCCTCCCTCTGGTTTGCCTCCCCAGCCCCGTTGGTCCATGCCTAGGAGCAGGACCTGACACCGCTGTCCCGCAGGGTGTTTGTGCCCAGCTACACATCACGAGTGCTGGTGGAGGTGCTGCGGTGCCGTGGGGTCGAGGGCTGCCCACTCTGGCTGCGTGTGCGGGCCAAGGCTCCCCCCCTGCACAACTCCACGGCGCTGGACTGCCGGGAGCATGCACCCTGCCAGCTGGCACTGGACCTGCCCTTCTGGCAGCATTGGTACTACGTGCTGGTGGAGAAACACCCTGGGGTGCCAGGCACCGTCTCCTTCCAGGTCACCGTGCAGCTCACAGGTGAGGGTTCATGGGGAGGTGTGGATGGGGGGCATGGTCTTGACACTACCTGGGTGACTGGTGGGGGAGTAAAGGATGCCCGCAGGATCTGGCCCCAGCTAGGCACAGGATTATACCCAGTTCTGCTGGGATGGAGACACTGGGAGTTGTTGGGGCTGGGTTGCAGATAGAGGTGAGCGGTGGGTAAGAAGGGGAGGTGGGAACTCAGAAGGGGTTGGATGAGCTGTGCAGTGCCCAAACTGACAGCTCTGCCCCCCGCAGACTGCTCCCGACCCAGCCTGGCCCGGCCACCCTTCCTGCCCTCCAGCGCCTCCATGAATATGCCCCACTCCTTCGGCTCTGTGGGCGGGCTGGCACTGGGGGACAGCCCTCCGCCTGCCAGCCCCAACGACACGAAGCATCCAGTCCCCATCTCCATCGCTTCACCCGCCGGCGAGCGGTGCTGGCCGGTCCGCCCCACGCTGCGCAATGAGCTTGACACCTTCTCCGTCCACTTCTACATCTTCTTTGGGCCCAACGTGTCAGTGCCGCCCGACCGCCCTGCTGTCTTCGTCATCAACCTCCTGCCAGTGCTGGACAGTGGTGGGGTGCTCAACCTGGAGCTGCGGCTCAATGTGGTGAGATGGCCATGCTGTGCCTGGGATGGGGCAGGGCAGCCCAGGGTGGGACAGGCTGGGAGATGGGTGATATCAAGGCTGCAGCAGGGCAAGGAACAGGATTTGAGGTGCTCTTGGTTCACGGGCCATGGTTTGGGAGCTCTTGGGCTATGGAGCACAGATTAGAGTGCTCCAAGGGCAGGATGATGGCCTGGATCTGGGGTGTTCTTGGGTGATGGGCAGTGGGTTTGGGCACTGCTAGGTGGTGTGCCGTGATCTGGGTGCTGTCAGAGCAGGGGACATCCCTGCCACTGGTTTAGGTCCATCTCCTTCTCTGCCTTCAGAGCTCCCTGTGTGGCGAGAACGTAACAGTGTTCGGGTGTCTGAACCACGAAGTCCCACTGACGTCCAGTGACAACGCGTCGGTCACCTGTGAGACAGGTAGGCTGGGCTATGCATGTTCACCCTGCCGTGGCTGTGGGGGTCACACCCCGCAACGTGTCTGGCGAGAGGCTGGGTGGGAGATGGCAGAGACCATAAGGGCATCTGGCCCTGGAGCCTGGCACAGGGTGCTCTGTCCCTGTCCCAGCTCTGCTGAGGGGAAGGGGCTGCCCCTGCCCTGCTCACCCGGAGCTCTCCTGGCCCACAGAGTCCCTGGCAGGCTTCCTGCTCTCTGTCAACGCCACGGCCAGCCTCAGCCGCCTGCGGATCCCCTACCCCCAGACAGGCAGCTGGTACCTGAGCCTGCGCTCACTCTGTGCCACGGAGCACGGGTAAGAGCCCCCAGCATGTCCCCTCCCTGTGCGCCCAGAGGGGATGTCCCCACCATGGCCTGCATCCATGTGTGCTGTGGGTCCGTGGGTGTGCCCAGCCCCTGCGCTGTGTGTCACCGCTCACGTGTGTGTACGCGGCTTGGTGGGCTGTGTGTCACCATGTGAGTGCCTGCGTGGGCACGGATGGCTCTATCTTGTGCCTGCCTGACCATCTGTGGGTCCCTGTGGCTCTTCCCTCTGTCTCACGGTTAGGAAGCGCCTGTCAGCTTGCGAACGCCGTGCATCTGTTGGTGCCTGCCATCTCCGCCGCAGTGCCCATCTGTACCTGTGCCCAGGAGGGGACTGGGCTGTCACTGCGAGGACAGGGCTTGGCTGTGTGTATGAGGGGGCAGCTCTGATCAGGCTGCTGTGCCCCTGCTCTGCTCAGCATCTCCAGGGACCAGTCCTGTGTCTGTGGTTCTGCTCCTGGCTCACGTGTCTGCCTGAGAGCCCTGCGGAGGAGAGGGGCTGTTGTGTGCCTGTGTCTGTACATGCCAGAGTCCCTGTGGGGCTCTGTGCCGTGCAGATGGTGCTGTGTGAATGTTCAGTGCATGCATGCAAGCAGCACTGGGTGTTCGGTTCATGCACACGGATGGCACTGCATGCACATTTGGTACATGCATGCAGACAGTACTGCATGCACGTTTGGGTGCACACATGCAGACAGCTCTGTGTGCATGTTCAGGTTTGTGGAAGCAGGCAGGGCTGTGTGCAGATTTGACTGTGCAAGCACATGCAGGGACAGCAGACGCACGTGCAGGCGCACCCAGTGCATGTGCACAGGCAGTGCTGTTTGCATGTGTGTGCATGTTGGGGTGCCTGCGCGTGCGCAGGCAGAAGTTGGTGCGTGCTGTCGGGACGTGGGTCTGTCTGTTCTCCTGCGTGCTGGGTCTACCAAGGTGCTGGGTGTGCCCAGAGCCCTGTGCATGGGCATCACAGGGCCATGGGGGTGCTGTGCCTGCTCTGACTCCTCTGCTGCGTTTCTAGTTTACCCTGAGTTGCCAGCTGCAGTCGGTCCTTCCTTGACAGAGCCACATGCAGGCATTGCAGGGCACGGTGTTTGCACAGCAAAATCCAAATGAAATAGGAGCCAGCTGAGTGTGTTCCTAAAGGCAAAGGGGGTCTAAGTGTGGCCATGTTCCTCCTGCTTACCCAGCCTGGCACAGACAACTGTAGCCCACAAGGTCCTTGGGGACCAGCTCTTAGCTGCCATATGTAGCACCAAAGCAGCTCATTTCTGCTCTTGCCCAGTCCCTGGGTCTCCCATCACCTGCCGAGTCTGGGTGAGGTGGGTGCCTCTGCTGGAGGCTCCTCAAGGGGCACAGGGTGAGGGCTGACCCCCTGCTCCTGTGCTGCAGGTTTGAGCCCTGCACCAACGTGACAGCCGAGGTGTACCTGCGCGCCTACCTCTCACCCTGCATCAACGACTGCGGCATCTATGGCCAGTGCAAGCTGCTGCGCACCAACAACTACCTGTACGCCGCCTGCGAGTGCAAAGCTGGTGAGAGCTGTCTCGGGCACCCATGGTGCCCACTGCACCCAGGGACCCCCCCCGGGCATCCTCCCCTCCTCCCCAGGCGTTGTGCACCTCGTTAGTCCCCCCACATCAGCTCTCCACAGGGCCCTGGAAAGGGGCTTCCCTGCTCCCTCCCCAGCCCCTGTGAGTGCTGCAGGGGTGACAGCGGCTCTCCCCGGCCACAGGCTGGAACGGCTGGGGCTGCACAGACAACGCCGAGGCTTTCTCCTACGGCTTCCAGCTTCTCTCCACTCTGCTGCTGTGCCTCAGCAATGTCATGTTCGTGCCTCCCGTGGCCATCGCCGTCCGCAGCCACTACCTCCTGGAAGCTGCCGTCTACATCTTCACCATGTTCTTCTCCACTGTGAGCATGGGGTGGGGGCAGCTGGGGGGCAGACAAGGGGCTGGGGCTGTGTGGGGTGGCTCTCACACCCTTTCCCCCTATCTCAGTTTTACCATGCCTGCGACCAGCCGGGCATCGTGGTGTTCTGCATCATGGAGTACGACGTGCTGCAGTTCTGTGACTTCCTGGGCTCCCTCATGTCTGTCTGGGTCACCGTCATTGCCATGGCCCGCCTCCAGCCTGTAGTCAAGCAGGCAAGTGTGGGAATGGGGCATGTGGGGTGGGCACAGAGAGGACCTGTCCTGATGTGTGCCCTGCTGCCCCACAGGTCCTGTACCTGCTGGGGGCCATGCTGCTCTCCATGGCTCTGCAGATGGACCGCCATGGGCTCTGGAACCTGCTGGGGCCCAGCCTCTTCGCCTTAGGGATCATGGCCATTGCCTGGGTAAGGAGATGCTGTCCCTGTGCTCTTACGTCCCCATCCTGGCTGCGCTCAGCATCCTGCCCAGCCATGTAGACCCACTCCTCTGCCAGCATCTCCCCTCTGCTGCCTTCACCCTTCCCCATGAACCCCCCTCCCTGGCTCCTGGGGGATGTGGCATGGCAGCACGGGGGCTGTGCCCATCCCTGCTGGGGCTGCCTCTTTCAGTTCCCCCTTTCCCCACCACAGACAGCTCGCACCATCCGGCGCCGCCACTGCTACCCACCGACCTGGAAGCGCTGGGCTTTCTACCTGTGCCCGGGGGCACTGATCGCGGCGGCTGCCGTGCTGCTCTACGCCTTCGTGGAGACAGAGGAGAACTACTTCTACATCCACAGCATCTGGCACCTGCTCATCGCCGGCAGCGTCGGCTTCTTGCTGCCGCCCCGTGCCAAGCCCAGCAGGCGCCTGGGGCCGCTGCCCCGGCGCAAGGGCTGTGGGTACCAGCTCTGCGTCAACGAACAGGAGGAGCTGGGGCTCGTTGACCCAGCCGTGGCCTCCATCAACAGCATTTGTACCAGCTGATGCCGACGGCAGCCCGGACTCCTCTGGCACGGACAGCAGCCCCACAGGGCCCCGGCACCAGCTCTCTTTGCCAGCCACCCATCCCTGGGAGCAGCAGGACTCCTCTGGGCAGGCACAGAGCCACCCGTGCCGCCCTGTTCTTGCAATTACAGCCTGGTTGAACTTGTCTACAGGAGTTGCTGCAGCTCAGTCCGGTGCAGAGCTGGGGGGGCTTGAGGCTCCACTGGGGATATGCTTCTCTCTTTGCTGGGCCATGGAGGTACCCAGGGAATATGGCTGGGGGCGCAGCAGGGAACAGCAATGGTCTCTGGCTCTCACTCAGGGGTCTGCAGCAAGAGCTGCTACTCTGCGGTGGGCTGCACTGGGCCTGATGCAGCTCTGGCATAGAGCAAGGTGACCAGCAAGAGGTGGGGGGCCAGGGGCTGCAGTCTTTCCGCTCGCTGCAGGGCAGGCTGCAGATCTGGGATGACTTTGTGGTGGCACTGTGCTCTCACGGGATGGCTGTAATGCCTGACCCATGGGCAGCTGTGCTGTGCCAGGGCAGCTGGGGTCCTCTCCAAGCCGGCAGGACCACGGGGAGCCCATAGCCCTGGGGTAGCTGCCACTGGGTAGTGGTGCTGGTGCTGCCTGCTGTGGCAATGCACAGGTCTGAGAGCACACTACCTGCAAGGGCCACATCCTCAGGAGCCCACAGCCCATTTGTGTCACCCTGCTGCCTGGAGCAGCCCCCCCTCATCACCCAACACGTGGGTCCATCCACCATGGAACAGTAACCCTGTGTCCCTGTTTTTGCCACCAGCCGTGAGCATCTGCTATGTCTCTGCAGGGCACTGAGTATCAGTGGGACAGGGCATTGCATGGACTGTACCCCCGCTTCTGGTTGGGACAACGCTGTCTCAGCCCCTGTCCTCATCCTGCCCTGTGGTCAGATCCACAGGCTCAGCACCCGCTGGAGCCAGTGATGACCATGGTGTGGTGGCAAACACCCTCACAGGGCATTTCCACCCTGCTCCTGCAGCTTGGAGAGGGCAAGATGGGCCAGAGAGGAGTGGGGAAAACCCAATTCCCTTTCTTACCCCTCTGGGGACTGCTCCAGCCCCCTGGGCTCTTCCCAGCTCCACAGGGGTCTTCAGGGGTGAGTCTCCAGGCAAAGCTCTGCACCAAAGCAGTCACATCCTGGCTCAGCAGGGCCCACATGCCAGCAGCCCCCTCCCCATAGCCTGGGGACAGATCCAGACACAGGGAGATTTGCTGGATGCCTAACAGGATTAGCAGCTGTGGGCAGGCAGGCAGCTATGTAATAGGATTGCAATCTAATTAAACCTGCTGCTTGGGAGCTGGGCCCCAGCTGGCCGGAGCGGGGTGGGCTTGGTGGGCTGTGAGTGTGGCTGGAGGGGGTGGCGGGGATGGGGTGAACAGAGAAGGAGAGGTGAGCTGGTGAGGGCCACGGTGGCAGTGCTGGGTTCAGGGCTTTGCTGCCTGCATCTCTGGACCTTGCGGGGGATCATGGCCGTGGAGACCCAGCCTGGCGTGGAGGTGCGCCGGGCAGCCCGGGGTGGCTGGGCAGGAGCCCCAGTCACTGTGCAAGGGGGCTGGGGGGACCTGCACCTGCCACCCTCCTTTCTCCCAAGAGCTCACCCTCCAGCCCTTTCTCTGCCACACAAAATGCCCTGTCTGGTCCAGCCAGGCAGCTGATTAAGGATTAATTTTTTAATTAAAAATATTACTCACTTCACCAAGTCCAATTGCATCCCCCTGGTCCTAGCAGTCCCCAAGAGAATGAGGAGCTCAGCTTTAGCTTTTACGTCAGCAACACACTGGAGTGCGGTGCACACCGAGCACAGGGCTCATGCCACCCCAGTGTGCGCACCAGCCCAGCGAGTGGTCGTGCACAAATGCGCCCCAATTTCATGGAGGTGTCAGTCCTCCACACAGCATCCTTACCTGACCCTCAGCTCCAGCTCACTGCTGTAGGGCTGAAGTGCAAACCCACTGCTTGCCAAGTTTGTGTAGACCCTGCAATAACAGAGCCTAGCAAGCATGTAATGGGATGTGCATTCCCCTTGCAAGCAGATACACAGCCCCTGGCCTGCCCCACGGCAGACAGCGTGGGCTGGCAGATGCAAGTCTGGACCCTCGAGGGGACCTGGCAGAGGCAGGCAGGGTTTTTAGCCGGGAGAGCTGCCTAGGGAAGCCCGGAGGAGCCACGCACCAGCTCTTCTGGACTTCGCTTCTCCAGGCTGCCAGGGCAGCTCAGCACTCCCTCTCGGTTTAATTAAACCCATGACTGCATTTTTCATTTCAAGGACGGGCCAAGTGGCCGACCACGCTGCTGGGGAGAGAGCTTAGCCAAGAAGCACTGGAGGGGATCCAGGGACGCTATCTAGCCCAGCATGTCCCCCGGGGCCCATAGGCTGCCCGCTGAGAGCTGGGAATCTCCCTCCCCTCTTCCCCCCCCACCCCCAGCCCCAGTGAGGCAGAAACCCATCCCCCTGCACAGGAGGCTGGCACAGCTTGGGGGGGCTTTGTGGAGCGGTGCAAGTACAGGACACGCAGTCTTGCAGGACGGAGAGGTTTTTGCTCAGTGCTCCCAGCACCAAGCATAGAGAAGCCGCTTTCTCCTGTGGAACATCTGGCACAGGGTGTGTGGCACTGTCTCTCCCACCAAGCCTGACTGGGAGTGTGCTGGGACACCCTGTGGGAGAATCTGCACCCCCTCAGCCACCTTCCCTTTGTTGCAGGGTCAGGAGCACCGGCCTGTCCATCCCTGCGGGGATGGGTGAGCTTTGCCAGTGTGCTCCCTACGGTCTCCAGCCTCAGCCCCATGGGGATGCATTTGGGGACAAGGCTGGACTCTGCCTTCCCCCCTGCTCAGAGAGTTGGGGTCTCTGTGATTCCCACCCTCTGCAGTGTAAACAGTCTTCCTGATGCTCCATCCTTGCCTCTGCCTGGCACAGCAACAGCATAACCATGGAAACAGTGTCCCTATAACAACCAGGTACATCTGACATCCCCATGGCAACCGACTCCCCTAATAGCCAGTGATGGGCTTTGCTTCCTCAGTGCTGGGGAGGGCTGGGGGGGATTCGAGCCTCACCAGGGCAGGTGGCTGCAGGGATGTGGGGACAGACAGAGATGGGCTTTGGTTGGGTGCCTGGGGCAGCACAAGTCTTCATGGCCTCTCTCCTGCTAGGGAGGCTGCAGGGGACACAGGTGATGTAGGAGAAGGAGGTGGCCCTGGAGACAGCATCACGCTGGCTCAGCCTCCTGCATCTCAGCCCCATCCTGCCTGCTGGGCTGTCAGTGCCATCAGGCTGGCATTCCCTGCTCTGTCACATGCTCCCTGGAAGTGTGTATCCCAAAGGCTAGGACCATGCTTCCGCCCACCCCTAACCCCCACTGCAGGGATGCTCTGTCCATTGCTCACAGCCTGCCCTCCCTGCAGGGCTGCTGGGCCCTCCTGCCATTGCCCACCCACGTTTTCTGGGCCAGACTCACCAGACAGCAGCCCTGACACAGTCTGTCATTGCAGACGGCATTTGCACGCCATGCAACTTTAATGTGTCAGGCCTGAATTATTGAGCCCTGCAGCAGGCTGCGTGCATGCAGGCAGGACCCACCATCCCTCCTCCTGTCCCTGCCCACATGGGCCCAAGTGGGCTGCAGAGGGTGGGGGCAGGCAAGAGATCCCAGCCTTTGGGGTCTCTCTGAGTGCAGGAGGGTGCTGTGCCCCTTGCTAGCCCTGGACCTGCGAGATGTGGGTGGCAGGGTGGCTGTGGGTGCCACCAGCTTAGTCGCCTGGGGGTTGGTGGTCCCCAAGCATGGCATTATTCTGCAGGGTGCAGGGACATGTGTGTAGGGAGGGATGTGCAGCCCTGCTCTGTCCCCACCTCTGCATTTGCTCCCTGCATCCTCATGAAACCCCATGGCCAGAGGCAGCAGATCCCCCACTGCTGCCCTGGGAGGTCCTTGCCCCCCTCCTGCTTGCTGAGCTGCCAGGGCCCAGCGAGACAAAGCCTTTCCACCACAGTCAACGTAAATCCCACCATGGGTGCAGGCAGAGCTTGCTCTCTGGCTGGGCACGGCTGTCACCGTGCTGCTCTGGGGATGATGAAAGGCTGGGAGAATGGCCTGGCTGCTCTCTTCTTTTGCAATTTGCCCGGTGCACCCTGCAGCCACTCGATGATTTTCTCATCAAAGTAGCAAGCCTCGACCGCCCTCCCTGTGCAGACCCATCCATCACCCATTGTTGGCACCACTGCACAGATCACAGGCACTGGAGCCTCCTGCCCTGCTGTCGCTCAGCCCCGCAGACAGCGGCCCTGCCATGGCCAGCCTGGGGGGGAGCAGCTCTGACCATGCAAAGGGACCCCGTTTCCCCTGGAGCAACCCACGTGCAGCCTGCTTGCTCACCCTTCCTTCTTCCCCATCCTCTATCCCTGTGTTTCACCCTCCCTGCTGCCATCCCCAGCCCTCATCCCACATCAGGGACCCCTCAAAGCTTCATCCCCAGTCTGCAGGGTGCTGGGTGAGGGCCAGGTGGGAGCCAGGCACCTGCAAGCAGGAGATACAGCTACAGATGGAGCAAGCCCAGCACCAGTGCATGCTCCTGCATGGCTCCTGCCAAGGGGCATCTCTCCAGGTCCCTTCTCCAGGGGAGCACCATGTCATGGGTACCTGTCCAGTGCAACTGGGACAGAGCTGAGCATGACAAAGCCAGCCCAGAGCAGGGACAAGGGGCTCAGAGATGGACCCGGGGCATCAGGAGCCAGGATTGCCCCAGCAGCACCCTGTGCCACAACACCTGGAGGTGTGAGAAAGCAGCAGCGTGGCAGGGCAGGCCCAGTTTTGTGTGAGGGTATGGTTGCAGGGGCCATGGAGATGAGGGACAAATGCTTTAGCTGTACCCACAGGGACCAGAGCATCACAGGGGGACTGTGTCAAGGGACAAACAGCAGCTCTCACAGTTGCATGGCCAGAGGGGAGCAATGGACAGGGAATGGAGACACTGTGACACGGGAGACCAGGCATATGTGGTGGTGATGCAAAGCACGACAATTTTTAGCTGCTGGTAACTGAGTTTCTTGGAGACACTGGTGGGGAAACCCGGGGGGGGGGCGGGGGCGGGGCAGGCTCGGTACTTTATCCCTGGCAATTTAGAAGAGGACTGTTGAAGAGCTGCTCTGCCGAGCGGAAAAGCCACTTGAGTCGTGCTTAACTTCATCAAGGGAACTGCATAGAAATCAGGGAGCTTGCTAAAAGAAATTAATAGAGCAGCCAGGAGGGCAGAGCGCGTGCAGACAGCATGAGAATTGCTCAGAGCAGTATGCTGGAGACTTCCAGTAAATGAATGTGTCCTTTAAAGAGATTTGCAGGGCCAGCGTGGCTGAGGAGTGGAGCAGAGCGGGCAAACGGGTGGAAAGGTCATTCCTCAAGGAGGGGAGCTGTTTCAAAATGAAGACCAGGGGAAAGGGGATGAAGTTATGTGGAAAACCAGAGCAAAACAACACCCAAAAAGGCTTTGAGGAATTGGCAACAGCATAAAATTGCAAATAATTTTGCCATGCCAACTTTGAGGCATTGCTGTAGCAATGAAAGTTTGGGGGTGTCCAGGGGTGCACCAGAGTGCTGCAACCTGGACCTGCCTCCTTTGAATGAATCTTGGGGTAGGAAATGCATGTCCTGCAAGCTTTTGCCTTTTGTGGTAGGACAAGAAAGTCAAGTGTTTCTAGCCCTGGAGCAGACATCCAGGGCCCATGTATCAACACAGAGGGATGCGGCTGGAGGAGCAGCCTCGGTGTGTCACAGCCAGCAAGCAGGAGAAGGATCTCCCGCAGGCTGTGGTTGCAAGAACAAAGTCTACAAGTACAAACTGCAGCTACACTCACTGTCAAGTGGTAGGAAATTAAGGCAGTTACTCTCGTGAGAAATCAGCCTCGCATCAACAGAAATCAAACTGTTACACCAAATGCAATCCTGGATAAATTTATCTTAAGAAGCAAGCCTGCAGAGGAAGATAAAACCATGTTAGCGGAGGCTGAGAACATTTTCCATGGGATGCAAAGCCACTGTTCCCTTTATGGCTTGCAGATTAAAGTTTTCTCATAAAAATGATTCCCCCCCCCAAATACCACCACTAAAATTTCCCTGGAGAGAACCAACTGCTAAGCAATATGTTGTTATGTATGAACAGTGCTCCCAATAGAAGCGGTATTAAAGAAATCACATTGAATATTCCTGTTGGAATGTGAGTGGTGCCTACACTGAGGGGAATATTACAGTTTATTCTTACTTTATATAAAGATGCTTCACCACCTCCAGGGCTAAAACCCGGGGCTCCACATTTCGAGGAGGAGAACTTTGGCTAAAATTAAATGGACTTGGAAGACATGCAATCCAGAGCATCCTGGCTCAGCAGGAGGGGAGGTAAGTCCCGGTGGGCTCCCAAGGAGCTTTGCCCCAGGGCTCGCCTGCAGTCAGCAAATCTCCTGCCAGCACAGCTACAAATCCCAGACAAGCCCATGAGGATTGTTATTCTAATTAACTAATGAAGGCATCTCCTATGGGGAAGATGGATAATCTGAGCTGGAGGCTTCCTCCCTGTTTGGGAGGGACGGGACCTGGTGCAAAACCCAGCTTCTCTTAAAGGACCCCATAAGCATTAGTACACCCCAAGGATCAGGTCCCCGCTGTGGGGATGTGCCAAGTGGTCCCAGACACTGAGCATCTTCTTGCACCCTGCCTTCAACTGAAATTCAATCTCAGACCCCAGGTGTGCTCCGGTTCAGTGCTGCCTTCAGAAACCCACCTGACTTCATCCTCCAAAGGCAGCTTGGCTGCTCTCATCCCTGAGCCTTCACTTCTGTCTCATCCTGTCTGCTGCAACAGGGAGTTTTTTTCAGGCAAATCACATGAGAAAAATTAACTTCTGATGAAGGTGAAGTCTGTGCAGGATCTCCCTGAGCCACACTGGAGCAGGACACTCACAGTCCCTGGGCAACCAGACAACAGCATTGAAATCCTGCTGAGATCTGCTGCTGCTTTCACCTCCATTTCCAGCCTGGAGAAGGCCTTGCATGCCTCCAAAGGATCCCACCTTCCTCTCCCCAGCCTTGCCCGGTGTTCTCCTGGCTATCACCCCAGCCCTGCAAGTGCGGACACATTGCCTTTATCTGGAGCAGGAGGGATCTCACCAGGCACAGGGATTTTTTCAGATGGACACCCCCAGGAGTGGGAGATGGCTTTGGCTATTTCAGACCCTTCCCAACCCACGTCCCCTCAGTGCCAGCCCCAGTTCACCTTGCTGAAACCCACTGGTGCCTGCATCCCAGGGCTGGGAGCTTGCTGGAAAAGGGCTGGGGTCCGACTCTCCCCCATGGCCCCTCTGGCATCCCCCTGTGCCCAAGCTGGGGCGGGGGGGTGTCTGTGTCCGGCAGGGGGCACCTCAAGCTGTGCTGCATGGGGCAGGGCAGGGAGCAGAAGGTGCAGGGTGAGTGCCACAGCGTGCCCCTGGCAGGACACCCCCATGCCTGCCCACTCCACGCACCCCTGCACCGGCTGGAGGCGGGGGTGGTGGTGGGTGAAGCAGACCCCGGGGAGGGGGGCTCACCCCCTCTGCACTGAGGGGGCGACCCTCTGTTCTAGGGGGTCCAACCCTGGGGGGTGGCGATGCCCCAACCCTGGGGCAGGCTGGACCGGGCCGAGTAACGAGACCCCCCCCCCGCAGGAGCCCCCGGGGGCTGCCCCCGGCCGCCCGGCCCCGCAGGGGGATCCCCTCCCGTGACGTCACGGGGGAGCCCCCTGCCCTCTCCCCGCCCCTCCCTCTGCTCCGCCCCAGCCTCTGCGATTGGGTAGAGCGCTCTCGGCCACGCCCCTGACCGTCAGGCGGGCCTTGATCTGACCCCGCCTCTGCCTCTCCATCCTGATCTCCTATTGGCTGCCGACCTGTCACTCTAATCCGGCCCTGCCCTCACGGACAGTGCACCGCGCTGCACCCCGCGGCCGGCGGTCCCAGCGCACCCGCTGCACCCCACTGAACCCCATTGCACCCCACTGCACCCCACTGCACCCCACTGAACCCCACTGCCCCCCATTGCACCCCACTGCACCCCACTGCACCCCACTGAACCCCACTGCACCCCACTGATCCCCATTGCACCCCACTGTCGCCCCCCTGCACCCCCACCGCCACCCTACCGCACCCCAACACGCTCACACTGCAACCCCACTGCAACCCCACGCACCCCGTTACACGCTCAGTCTAACCCTCCCAGTTCCCGGTACTACACGCTGCTGTCTCCCGCTGTACCCCCAATGCCACCCCATGCACCCCTGATCTGCAACCCTCACAGCACCCCACTGCAACTCCACCTTCCTCTACGGCCAGACCCCCGACTGCACCCCATCCCGGGGCACCCCTCACTGCACTTCACCTCCTGCCAGGGACCTGGCCTCTCTCTGTGAGAGGGAGCAGCCTGCCCCACCGCCCCAGCACCCCCAGGCCTTGGTGAATTGGGTGCCATGGTGTCCCAGAGCTGGAGGCAGGAGGCTGCAGCCTCTGGTGGGGAGCACGGCAGGATGCCAGGGAGCAAGGCAGGATGGTGGGGAGCATGGTGGGGTGGTGGGGAGCACAGCAGGGTAGTGGGGAGCATGGGCAACCACAGCCCAAAGGTGCCCTCCTGTTGCAACCCCACTGGTTGCAATCAGCGGGGCTCAGGAAGGGAGATCCCACCTTTCTCCTACCTTCGCCCACCCTGGTCAGCCCCAAAGGAGAAAGACAGGGCAAAGCTGTTTGCAGGCAGTGGCCCCACTGCCAGGAGGCTTGGGGCCAGAGCTGCTGGCCAGCAGCCAGCCGGTTTCTGCTCCCTGCTCTGGAGCACAGAGGATGGTTTTTGTACGGCCATGGGAGCCCCATCCCCACCAGGGCTGGTCCCACACCCAGCAGCCCCCATGGGCCCCAGCTCCCTGGCCGCTGCATCATGGGGCCAGCACGCCTCCGCAGCATGGCCCTTCTCTCTGATCCAGGGTGCACAGCTGGTGTGGGACGAGGGACGGTGCCGCGAGAGGTAACGGGCTTTCCCAGCACCATCCACCCACGCTTCTCCCCTGCCAGATACCAGCTGGGCTGTAACGTTGCTGCTCAGTGGTGCTGTAGCACCTGCTGTCCCCCAGTCACCTCTCTGGTGGTCCCCGTTGGCCATGCCCCTGGCTGCTCCCCATGGCTTGGCCACACGTGTGGTGCATGCTGGCATGTGCATCTGGAGGACGTGGGGTGCCCTGGCAAGCCCCTGCAGTGGTGTTTCTAGTGGGGCAGGCAACTGAGGCAGCAGTGGGCTGGGGTGTGCAGCAGGAAGGGCAGGAGCTGGGGGACATCTTGCTGGGGAGCTACATGGATATGTATTGAAACCTCACCCTGAAGGTCACACACGGCCTCTGAGCAGTGCTGGCCCTGCTACATCCTCAAGATGGGTGACGACTGCTTCAACATGGACTGCTTGCCCATCTTCCTGGCTGGGCTTGACCTGACACAGACCAGCCTCTCTGTGGGGTCCCTCTTCTCCTGTGTCCTGGTTTCAGCTGGGATAGAATTAACTGTCTTCCTAGTAGCTGGTACAGTGCTATGTTTTGAGTTCAGTATGTGAAGAATGCTGATAACACTGATGTTTTCAGTTGTTGCTCAGTAGTGTTTAGACTATAGTCAAGGATTTTTCAGCTTCTCATGCCCAGCCAGGGCACCTGACCCAAACTGGCCAACGGTGTATTCCATACCATGTGACGTCCCATCTAGTTTAGGAACTGGGAAGGGGGGAGGCAGGGATTTCGCCGCTCAGGGACTGGCTGGGTGTCGGTCGGCGGGTGGTGAGCAATTGCCCTGCGCATCATTTGTACATTTCAATCCTTTTATTACTACTGCTGTCATTTTATTAGTGTTATCATTATCATTATTAGTTTCTTCTTTTCTGTTCTATTAAACCGTTCTTATCTCAACCCAGGAGTTTTACTCCTTTTCCTGATTTTCTCCCCCATCCCACTGGGTGGGGGGGGGAGTGAGTGAGCGGCTGCGTGGTGCTTAGTTGCTGGCTGGGGTTAAACCACGACATCCTGGAAGAAGTGGCAGGTCACCTGCCAGCCCTCCAGCAAGCGGCAAGTGGCATGGCAGGAATACTGTTCTGACATCTACCTGCCCTACGCCAGCGGCATCACCTACATCCTCTCCCTGGACATGGCCAAGTGACTCTGGAGGCAGCCAGCATGTTCACCCCATCCCCATGGAGGATGTGGGCATCCTGGTGGAGGTGGTAGGGGTCCAGGTAAGAGCCAGTGTCCACTTTGCCAAGCGCAATATGCCATGGCATGTCTGCAACTACTGCTACCTGATGGTGATCTGTGTCCTGAGTGCCAGGAGCAGGAGAGGACTCACCGCAGCATGCTGCAAGTCCGCAGCACCGTCTGTGACAGCCCCAGCTCACCTGCTGGAAGTGACCAGCTAAGGACCCAGCAATCAAGGGACCACGGCTGCAGCACACGCTGCCTCCCCAGCCCCAGTGCTACCCTGGCCCCTTCCCTTGCAGAACGATGCAGCTCATGTCCCATCTGGCCTCCCTGCCCTTCCAAGCCCCAGCAGCAGCCCTGCTCCCCTCCACAACCTGGCAGCATGTTCTCCAGGCCAGGGTCCCGTCAGCCCCAGGCACAACTGGAAGCCATCAGGGCACAGGCAGGGGCATGGAACATACATCTGCCCCACCGTGTGTGGCCTGGGAGTTTCTCGGCGGCCGTAAATAGCCGAGTTCCCCTTCTGCTCATCTCGAAAGTGAGAAGGGGAACATCCCCCAGATATGGGGAAAGAATCGGTCGATTGTTGTCATTGGTACAAAAGCTATTTTTAATTTTATTAAAATGTCTCTCTTCTATAAACTTCCAAAATATCCAGGGCCTCTGCTATAAAGATTTGTGCCACGGCTGTGTAGTGAATCGTTGCCCCTGGGGCCGGGGATGGTGGCACTCACGGGGGGGTGCAGCCGGCAGCAGGGGACACCTGAGGCTCCTCTTTGTGATCTGGAGAGGTGTGGGGAGCACCTGGGGAGCAGGGCACCCCGGGGCCACCTTCAAAAAGGGGCACGTGGGGGACGTAGTGATCAAGTGGGCCAGGGTGGGTCTGCGGCCGGAGCAGGAGCTGGTGCAGGGTCTCGCCCACCTGCACCAGGCTGTGGGAGAGGAGGTGGAGGTGGGAGACGGTGTCACTGGCCAGGCTCTCCAGCAGCGCCTGCTGCTGCCGCGACGTTTGCAGGATCTGCACCAGCAGCTGCTGAACGCTCTGAAGCAAGCCTGCCACGCTGGAGCCTGCAGGGAGAGGCAGGTCAGTGGCAGCAAACCCTCACCATGGCTCTGAGAGCCCCTGCCGTGAGGCTGTTTGGGATGCTGCAGGGAGGACCCACCTTGCAGGCTTGCATCTGATGCCCCTTCTGCTGCTGGCTGCTCGCTCATGGCAGCTGTCCCAGGGGAGCCCGGGGCTGCGGTGGCCACTGGCAGCACTTGGTTTCCTCTTTGCATCCCCGGGGATGTCTCACCAGGAAAATCTGCCACAATGGTTTGGCATGGAGGGAGCAACCAGAGCCCTGGAGCCACTCAAGCCCAAGCCCCATACACAGCCTGATCCCACCACAGAGCCCCAGGTGGGCACTGCTCGTGGGAGCCCCTGCTCTCCAACCCCACAGGCAGGACAGGACAGAGATACACCCTGGAGCAGGGGGACTTGCTCGAAGCTGCAGACACTTACCAGCCTTTTGCTCAGCTCCTTCCTGCTTCAGGGCAGTGTGACAACCTGGAAAGAGAACAGATGCAGTCCGTAAGCTTCAGCTACCTCCTGCCCCGGCGTGCACAGGCACAGTGGCCTGGGCATGGTACTCACCCAGGAGGGGAAGGGGAGGGAAGCAGCGACCGGTGTCTGCAAACGAGAACCGTATCAGACCCTGCTTGTGGGGCTGAAGGGGTTTACTGGGCTGAGCGGGGCAAGGAAAGCCTTACGTGGCATGGTGGGAGAAGTGGGCGGCTCTCCAGCGACGTGGTCCCCACTGGCTGCTGGGAGAGAGCAGAGAGATGCACTGTCTGACGGGACCTGTTGGGGGATCACCACCACCCCGGGGTCTGCCCAGCTTGCCCCGGCCAGCCCCGCAGCCCGACATGCCCTAGCCACAGCTCCACAGCACCCTGCAGGGCCCCAAAGCGTTTCACGAGCTAGATACAAAAGCAGGAGTCACTCACCCACCACTGCAATGCAGCCACCTCTGGGCTGGAAGGCAGCAGCGGCGTAGCAGCGCGCAGCAACGCTACACAACAGATTAGGACTGGAAGTGAAGGAGAATCCCACATCCACTTGAAACTGCAGGGGGAATTTAGGGAGACAGAAGGTAATTACCCAGTGCGGGATGCTGGCCGGGGCACCCACGCAAATCAGACCCAGGGACATACCCTGCATCACCTCAGTGCCAAACCCTCAAGAGTGCAAACCCTGAGGGGGCCGCAGGATCCGCCCCTGGGTGGGCTGCAGGGCAGGGGAGCTGCAGGCACCTCTGGCCCTCACACCCAGTCCTAACTCATCTGGAGGTTTATGGTGTTACTGGGGAAGGGGGAAGCCAGGACCTGTCGAAGGAAGGGGAGTCACATGCCCTGCAGTGCCGCACAGCCACAAGAGCCCCCTGAGCTGGATCGGGGCCACTGTCCCTTTGAGACCTTGAGCCCCACAAACTGCCATGGGGCAGGCAGCAGCCTCGCCATGCCCTCAGGCTGGGTCAGAGCTGGGGACCCCCTCCTGCCCTGTCCCAGCCATCCCCATTCCCTCACGCTCTGGGGCTGGTTTGGAGCCAAAGCCTCTGGAGAGAGGTCCCAACACCCCCATTCTTGAGCATCCCTGCTAAGGGACTTGTGACGGAACCCCCGACCCTCTAAGCCCCCCCATTCCCATCATGCTGGCATGGGCTTGGGCTGGAGCCGTGGCCGTGCAGCCCGGTGCAGCGGGGCAGACCGGTACTTACGGCTCTCTGGCTCGTCCTTCACACACTGCAGCAGTGGGGACAGCAGCGTGCCCGGGGCGTCCCTGCCAACATCGTGCTCTGCAGAAGGAGAGTGACGGGTTACAGAAAAGAGCTTCGATAACTGGGAGACGAGGTGTGCCTGCCGCCCCACAGCTGGGACAAGCCGCACTCCAGCTGCCTGAACCCACAAGTACCTGGTGGCTCTGGTGAGGACGGAGGGTGGGCAGCAAGGCCTGACCTGTGCTTCTTGGGGGTCAGCTTCACCAGGTCTAGAGGAAAAGAAAGAGATCATCAACAGACCCTGGGTGGCCATGCAGCACCAGTGCTCCCCCGGCATCCCACGTCCAGCCACCCCGCAGAGCTCACCCACCCGTCCCCGGCACCCACCTGGCATCCTCCGCTCGCCGAAAACGGGCCGCCCGGCCGCCTTCCAGATGCTCTTCATGGCTCGGTAGTGGGGGGGCAGGCAGGGCGAGTGGTGTCCTGCCCTCCGGCGCGTCTCCCGCTCCGAGTGGAAAGCCTGCTTGAGTGCCTTCCACTTGGAGCGGCACTGGGTCACGCTGCGCCCGTAGCCGGCCGCCGCCAGCCCCTGGGAGATCTCCCTCCACAGTGCCTCGTTGGGTCGCGACGTGGAGGCCATGAGCAGGGTGGCCTCCCCGGAGCTCCCCACCAGCGCCAGGAGGCTGCTGACCTCCTCCTGCGTCCAGGCTCGCCCGCGGGGCATGCTGCCGGGGGCGAGGGTGGGTGCCGGGGGGAAATCTCGGCCCCGGGCCGGTGGTGAGGCCGGGATGGGCAGGGCTCAGCCCCGGGGCTCGGCCGCACCGGGAGCCGCACCGGGATCTGCACCGGCAGCCGCCGGGAGCTGCGCCGGGAGCCGCACCGGGGGCCGGCCCCGGGAGCCGCACCGGGAGCCGCGGGGAGCCGCACCGGGAGTCGCGGGGATCCACAGCGGGAGCCGCACCGGGAGCCGAAGGGGAAGCCGCACCGGGGACCACCGGCGGCCGCACCGGGAGCCGCACCGAGCGCTCCTGCGCGGCACCAGGCGCCGCGCCGGGAGCTGCCGGGAGTCGCCGGGAGCCGCACCGAGCATGTGCAGCTCCCGGAGGAGACGCTGGGAAATGTAGTCCTGGCCTCGCTACCCGCTTCCCCCCCCCCATCACCCTTCAGCCGGGCGGAGGGGGTCGTTGTCTGCCCGCAGCCATCCCCGCTCCTGCCTGCCCTGCCCGGCTGTCGGGGTGGAGGGAGCCCGGGGTCTCTGCCGCCCCCCCCCAAAACGCCGAGGGCACGGCAGGGATGGCCGTCACGGCAGACCTTAAGGCTCGGGGAGTGGAAGGAGCAGCCCAGGCCCCCGCTTTCCAGGGCTGAGATACAGCTGCAGGCCCATGCAAAAAAAAAAAAAAAAAAAAAAAAAAGGGCAGCAGAAACGACATCTGAGCAAACACCCTGTGGTCTTGCTGCTTTGAGAGTGCGGAGCCGGGGGATGCAGGCAGGGCCCCGTGCCCTGCTCCCCGAGGATGCCCAGGTCCCCCGCACGGTCCCTAGGACAGATCTGCTGAGCACCGAGGCGTCGGGTCGGGGAAGGCAGCCTCGACATGGCTGCCCAGTCCAGCCCGGGCCCTGTGTCTGAGCTAGCAGCCATGCCCACCGCTCGCTGCCCCCAAGCCAGGGGTGCGGGTTTCCCTGGTGCGGGGAATGCCTGGGTGCTGGCCGACCGGGGGTTCCCCCGCACCCCAGTTGCTGGCAGCGCCATGACCCCCCCAGGGTTGGGGCCCAGGTGGTGCCTCTGGGGACCCCGCCAGGAAGTGACACTCTCCATTTCGTGTCACACGCGGCTGCCAAAGGGGGCTGGGAGAGGGTTACCGCTTCCCCTGTGGGACACAGAGTGAGAGACCAAGGGAGGGATGGAAGAGGGGGTCACGTATGCGGATCTGCGCTTGCCCCCCGCACCAGGTAATGGCGTGCTGCTCCCTGCCCCTGGCACCCCAGCTCTCCCGGTGGGTTCCCTGCCCTCCTGCAGCCCCTTGCCCTCTGCAGGGCTGTTCCCCCAGCCCTGCTCCCCCCTGCTCGCTCCTTTTGGGTATCTTCTTCCCAAACAGCTTACTCTCCAGACTGCCTGCTCTCAGGGTGGGGGGCAGGAGGGGCTCAAGGGCAGGGGATGCCCACTGCACCCCAGTGCCACAGCACACACAGGTACCCCTCCGTCCGCTCTGCCTGCCCCACGCCAAGCGCTGTCTGCAGGGAAATGATTTCTAGGAGGGTCAAAGTGCTGCAAACAGGGTCTCCCTCAGTTTTCCTGGTCTCCCCCACTGCGTCCTGAGACCCTGCCCAGGGTTCACAGACCTTTCCTGGTTGGGGGGGTCCCCACTGCTCCCACCAAGCCCCCAGGGCTCAAGTTAACTCCCTTTCTCAGCTCCTCAGCAGCCGCTGCGTCTGCCCTGGTGCTGGGCAGCCATCAGCCTGGCTCTCCTCTCCCTGCTGCTCCTGCTGGCACAAATCATCCTTGCTGGCTTGAGCTTCCACTGTGAGTATCTGCTTGTGCCCAGACCTCTCTGGCTGGGGTCTTGGGGTTGGGATTGGCACCATGGGGCCTGTGTAGCAACAGACAGAGCTGCAGCTTGCCCACGGAGCCGGGACCTCCTGCCTGGGGCTGAGGGCGTTGCGGGTTCTGGGGCAAGCAGGAAAATTGGTGAGGCAAGACCTTGCCTGCCTGGCTGGGAGCAGAAGGCAAGGGGACAGCGTGGGCTTGGGGATGGTGCTGGGGCATCCCGCTCCATCACGTGGCAATGAAATTAAGAGGGAGGGAGAATGGTGACACTGAAACGGAAAGGCAGAAGCACTTTCCCCGAAAGCCTGTTGTGTGATGGGCCCCCAAGCACAGCAAAAGCCACAAGGACCTTTGGCGGGCTTGGCTGGCAGGTCACCTAAAGTGAGGGACGCCCTCAGCCACAGCCGTGGCCTGTCCCGTGGGAGAGGACACTGGGTGCTGCAGGGAGCAGGAGCACAGGGTTGGTGGGGACACTCCTGTGCTCTTCTGCTGTAGATTTAGGACAACAGGAGAGCTGCACCCATGGTCCATGGAGCATGGAGGAGAGGCCCAGCTATGGGCAACAGACACTGCAAGGTAGGAGAACATGGTGGGCTCCTGGGCAAGGCTTGGAGAGAGCCTGGCTGCTTCCTTCAAGAGGCAGGATCTGTCCCTACTCCAGAACGTGCCCCCCGCCAAGTCTTCCTTCAGCCTTGCTGCCTGTCCCCTGGCTCACAGCATGGAATGCTGCCCCAGTGCTGCTGAACACTGGTGGGACTCCTTCGGAAGAGATGACCCCAGCGCAGCTCAGTGTCGCGTGGGCCTGCCACCAGCATCAGGCTTATGGCTGCCATGAGCATCCACGTGCCAAATGGCATCAGGCGCTCTCTTTTGACCAGTGTCTGGTGATGCTGAAATCTTGAGTGCGTTCCCAGTGCTTTGCTAATGATGTTTGTATCATACCCCCAAACATGGAGCTCTTCTTCCTGACTCACCTGCCCAATGCCAGCACCTTCGTGTAACCAGCCCACCTCCCCTGGGGCTCCCACTGGGGAGCTGGGGCTGTGATGCGGGAGCTGGGCTCCAGAGTAAGGGCAAGTGGAGGGCCCTCTCCGTGGGGCAGCCATAGGAGTACACTGGGCTGGTTGGTACCCTGGCTGCCCCTTGTCACCCTCCTGCCCCTTGGGCTGGGGGCTGGTGGCATCCCCTGCCAGCTACCCCATCGCAGCTGCTCCTGCAGGCTGTATTTCTGGTGTGCAGGGAGATGCCAGTTCTGCCCAGTCGGCTGGGTCTGGGATGCAGGGCGGTGCTACTACTTCTCCTCTGCCAAAAAGAGCTGGGAGCAGAGCAGAGAAGACTGCTGCTCCAAAGGGGCACAGCTAGTCACCATCCGAGCCAACACCACGCTGGTGAGTGCACTCAGCCTGGCCTGTCCAGCTCCCCATGGGCATTGGGCTGTGCTGGTGACCACCTCAAGGTCCCTCAGTCACCCAGCCATCACCAGCAGGGTCTCAGCTCCCTGGCTCTGGCCCACGTGCCCAAAGCCTAGCCAAGCCTCCAGGCAGGGGAGCTGGTGATGCTGTACCTGTACTGCGCAGCCCCCATCACTAATGGTGTAGCTGGGGCTGGGTGTCCCCCCAGGGAGATCATGTGGGTCCTCTCCTGTGCTAGGCTTTCCTGGTGCGCACAGCCAACATGAAGGTGTTCCACGTGGGACTGAAGAGGGATGGCTCCAGGTCTGACTGGAAGTGGCTGGATGGCACCGCACTGAAGGGGTGAGGTTGTCAGCTTGTCCCCAGCCAGGGGACAGCTGGGGGTCCAGCATCAGGGCTGGGGAGGAGACAGGGCGACAGGCAGCCCACTGGCATGCAGGAATGTGCTCCACATTTTGGCCACCTCTTGTCTTCCCAGGGCTGCACTGGGGCATTTTAGAGAAGGGAAGATTGCGGGGGCCTGACCCTGGTGCCCACACCTCGGCTGGGTGAGGGGCTGGGGGGGCTCCCCCCAAAGCAGGTTTCCAGGCTTTGCTTGGTGCAGCTGGTGCTGAGCCCTGCCAGGAGGGATCTGGGGGTGCTGCGGGCACAATGGGGCTGGGGGCTGCACGTCAAACAGGCAGAGGTAGGGTGGGGGAGATGAGAGCATGTGTCCTAATTGGGAGGAGGGTGGCAGGGGACAGTGCTCCATGGGGAGGGTGAGCTTTGCCCCCACAGCATCTCTGTGCAGCCTCTGGTCCCTGGCTGGAGATGCTGCTGATGGGATGACCCCAGCCCTTCCCACCCATCCCATCTCAGCCAGCTCTCTCCCTGCAGGCTCTTCCGAATCCAGCGCTCCACCAGCTCCTTCCTGGCCTGCGGCAGGGTGTCAGGCCTGGGGCTGTCAGGCGGTCTGTGCGGGGAAGCCCTCGGCTGGGTCTGCGAGCAGAGCGCAGCCACCCTGCAGTGGCTCCGGTCCTCGCCCCCCGCCTTCCTCTGGGGAAACACCACCTACACCTGTGTGGGGCCGTGATGACCGTGGGGACCTCCAGCCTGTCCCACCACCCTGCTCCCTGCCTGACCCCACCGCATGGGCTTCCCCGGCCGCTGCTGCCTCCTCACTCAGACCTCTTTACCTCCCTGGATCTCTGCACTTTGCCAATAAACTCTGGCACTTGGATGCTGTGGCTGGCTTTGGGGATGAAGGTGGTGGGATGGAGGAGCACCCTCAAGCTCGCTGACTCGGTTGCATTGCTGCCCAGTGGCAAACTGCAGCTGCCGTGGCACTGAAGGAAGTGTTTGGGAGCCAGCATCCACCCAAGTGTCCCCATGTCCTGGTGGCAGTGTGGAGCAGCTCCTGTGCAGGCTGGAGCAGGTCCCCCCAAAGCTCTGGGCTTTCTGGTCATGGTGGCTGCCTGGGGTTTATGCGTCTTGGGAAAGGCAGCCGAGAGGTGACCCTTTGCCTCCCCGGTCCCACAGAAGGCTTGGGCTGGGCAGCAGTTTGTCTCCTGGTGCCTGCCCCGTCTGAGGAGGTCACAGCAAACACCCTCACTTTCCTTTGAGGCTGGGTGATGTGCGAGAACCTAAAAGGCCTGCTGGGGCTTGGCTTGGAAGAGTATGGTAATAGGGGCTGTTATGGTTTCAATTTAGACCACCTGGGTTTTGCCAGCAGCATACTGCTCTGGCTTGGACATGCCTGGGAGTCCCTCTTGGCACATGTGGAGGACTAAGCCCCCACAATCACTGCATCCCATTTCCCGAGCAGGGGCTGGGATGGGGAAGGTGATGCATGGAGCAGCAGGGCCCCACTGTAGCCAGTACACACAGGCTCTCAGGGCTCCTTGCAGCCTGGGGAGGCAGATGCAGAGCATGCTGCCCAGGATAGACCTCGTTCATGCCCCCAGCCCCTGAAGCAAGAGCAACCTCAGAAATAAAACCACTTTTTGTAAATAAAGCAACTACTTCTGCTTTTCTGCACATGAAGATGTGGCCCCACCCCATGCAATCTTTGCCACAGACTGTCACCTGATGGCGGTGGAGCAGGGAAGAACCGAGTCCCTGGGCTGCTGCTGCTTGCGGCAGCACCTGCGCACATGGCCCAGAGCGTGGTCTACGCCGACTTGAAGTTCGCCACAGCCCCGCCGGTCACGGCCCCCACCTGCCCCGCAGCCCCCGATGAGGACGACAGCCCCTATGAGAACGTGCCGCTGGGGACGGGGACTGCAGCGCCCAGCCCAGGTGAGAGCCCGGCCACGGGCACCGCTGCGGGGATGCCCCGACACGGCGCGGGCAGCGAGCGGTGGCAGCGGGACCACGGGGTGATGCCCGCGGGCGCACATCTCTTGCAGGGCGCTGGCGCCGGCGTTGGCGCATCCCTGCACGGCTGCTGGCAGCCAGCCTGCCGCTGCTGCTGCTGCTGCTGGTGGCCACTGTGGCCCTGGGGGCTTGCTGTGAGTCGGGGAGAGGGCCGCGGGGTGGGAGGCACGATGGGGAGGGGGGCACCGGGAGCAGGTTTGGAGCTGGGTGGGGGCTGGGCTGCCGGGGGGTCGTGAGGGCCAGGGCGTGCCTGGGGCTGGTGGTCCAGGGCAGCGCTGCTTCTTGCTGGGCACCCTGAGCCGCCCTCCATCTGCCCGCACTGCCTTCCCCCTGCTTCTCGCTGCCTGCCCGTTGCCTCCCACCGCTTTCGCTTTCGCCCGCCTTTGCTCTCCCTCCTCTTGCTCTCCTGTTGCTGCCCCCTTCCCCTCGCCTCGCCCTCCCCTCGCCCTCTTCCCCTGCCTCCCACCGCCTCCTGTTACCTCCCTCTTCCCGTCCCGCTGCCTCCTGTTGCCTTTCCATTGGCTCCTTCCATTTTCCTTCCTTCCTCGTGCGTCCCCCTGCCTTCCCCCCGCCTGCCCTTTCCCGCCCGTCGCCTTTGCGTCGCCTCCCCTCGACACCCTCGTGGCCGTCTCGTCCTCCCCGCGGCCTGGCCATGCCCGCCCTGCCCCCTGAGCAGGATCGGACCCGGGTCCCCCCGCTCGGGCCGTCCCGTCCCCGCGCCCCAGCTCACCCCCGTGTCCCCAGACTGGCAGGTCACCCGCAGCCTGCAGGACGCCTCCCGTGAGCACGCGGCCGAGCAGGGCCGCCTCTCGCAGGAGGTGAGCGCGCGGGAGCGGAGCCTGGAGCAGACGCGGCTGGAGCTGGCGTGGGCCAGAGCGGAGCTGCGGCGAGCCTGGCGGGAGGGCAACGGCAGCCAGCTGGAGCTGGGGAGCCTGAGCGCCGAGCTGGGGCGCGCCAGGCAGGAGCTGGCTGCGCTGGAGCAGGAGGTGCAGGAGGTGCGGGGGGAGCTCAGGGCCAGCGAGAGCTCCGTCAGCAGCCTGCGCGCCTGCGTGAATACGGGTAGGGCCGCGGAGGGCCGGGGGAACGGGCGGTGATGCCGCGGGGGAGATGTCGGGGCTGATCCCGGCCGGGCTGGGCCCCCCGAGCGCCCGCGGGAGGGCGAGCGCCTGAGCCGTGCCCCTGCCCCCAGATTGCTGCCCCTCGGGCTGGGTGCTCTACAGGAGCAGGTGCCTCTTCATCTCGGTGGAGAAGAAGACCTGGTGGGAGAGCTACCGCGACTGCACGATGAAATCCGCTCGGCTGCTGGTCCAGGGCGACTGGCTGTCGTGGACGGTGCCGGTACAGAGCAGGGGGCTGCGGCAGCCCGGGAGGGTGGGCGCGATGGTGGGGCTGGGCAGAGCCCCGTGGGGCCAGCGGCAGCGGCACCTGCGGAGGTGCTGGGGTGGCACTGCGAGCCCTGGGTGCCCACCCCGGCGGGCTGCGAGGAGGAGCACGGCCGGCCCCGGGGCTCCCGGGTACCAGGTGGGCGCTGGGCATGGGGCGGGCAGTCAACAGCTTCTGTCCCCCCAGCATTTTGTGCAGGTGCACGGTGCCACGTACTGGATCGGAGAGAGATAATAAAATCTTCATGATAAACCTGATGGCCTTATGAGAAGCTGTTTAAAGAGTAAGTTGTTCCATCCTGTCCACCTGCACCTCTCCCACCTTCAATAGCCATAGGTAGAGGTGATGGGCATTGCTCAGGCATCTGTCCCAACCACGGGACCGATGCTCAGGCATGGGCAGAGCACTGGCCTTCCTGCCCAGGCTAAGGGGCCCTGGGGCTGCAGCTGTGTGGGAGACCCCATGAGGCTGGCAGCAGGCTGTGAGCATGGTGGTGGCACCTCTCACGTGCTCCTTGTCTTCTAGGAACAGCTAGTTCCCACTCTGTGCAAGACCATCTTATGGAGAGGTAAGCAACTCCTACTGCTTTGACAACTTTCCATGGATCTGTGAGAAGCCCCCAAATCTGAGCAGCCCATCAGAGACCCTCTTTCCTCTCCTGGCCAACGGGTGAACTCTGAGACTCCCTTTCCATCACAGGACTGAGGGGCAGGAGCTGGGAGTCCACAGCAAAGGCACCCTTTCCCTCCTGCACAGCCAAATCCCTGCGCATCATTGCCTCAACCGCATTGCAGAGCTCTGGGGATACAGGTTGGGAAAGAAGGTGTCTGCATTTTAAAACAAGATTTATGGAAAAGAGACCCTATTTCTGTGTTCCACACTCATGCCCAAACTTACATGCCCAGCCCCTGCTCTTCAGCCCCAGGTCCTGTGACCCAGGTTGAGGATGCCAGTACCAACTCTTGCTCACCTATGCTGCCTTCTGCTGAGGCTGGTTTGGGAGGTCCCCCTTGCACCTTGTGAAGCTGGGTATAATGGTGTCATTGGTGTCCCCAAACTGTCCCCCTCGGGGAGTCCTTTTGTTTTACTAGCTGCCCCTTGCCTTTGTCACTGTCTGTCGCTGGCTCCTATCCTGCCCTTTCTCCTCTCTCCATCACCTGCCCTTGGCCACAGCCTGTCCCAGAGCTGAGCTTTGTTATCCCAGTCGGATAAGAGCCTTGATCCCAGGAAGAAGATGGAGCATGTCCTCCTGGGTGTGTGATGGTCTAGACCCAGGGATAATGTGCTGGTAGGTGGGGAAAACCAGGCAAGATTTACCAAGGTCAAGTGATGCCTGTCCGGCCTGCCTGCTGCTGTGGGAATACTGGGCAGGGGACAAGGGGAGAGCAATGGGGGCCATTTATCATGAACCTTTGAGGTCTGGGACATGGTTTCCCCTGGTCTCCTTGCTGGCAGAGTCGGGAGATGTGGCCAGGAGAAGGAAAGAAGGTGGTGGGTGGAAACCTGAATGGCAGGAGGGCTGCAAGGGGGTGTCAGTGATGCCCTCATCCAGCTGGCGATATCCCTGCTGGGTCAATCCTGGGGCTGATGCTCAGCCTTCACCAGTGTCCCGGGTGAGGGATGGGGATGGCCTCAGCCAGCTGGGGGACAACACCAAACTGGACAGTGGTGGGTATACTGGAGGGCAGGACTGGTGTTCAGAGGGGCCTGGAGAAACTGGGTGATGGGAGCCTGCTGATGCTGGAGGGGGGAAAGGGCAAGTCCTGCAGCTGGGAAAGAAGGAGAAACCCCACATGGCAAGATGGGCAAGCAAGCAGCCATGCTGAACCTCTCACGTGCTCCTTGTCTTCTAGGAACAGCTAGTTCCCACTCTGTGCAAGACCATCTTATGGACCATGCTGAACAAGCCCGAGGGACGCACAAACCAGTGGCTGGACAGGAGTCGGCAGTGTGTCCTTGTGGTGGCAGAGCCCAATGACACTGTGGGCAGTGGTGGCTGGAGCTCAGGGTTCCAGGGGCAGGGAGCCTGCTCCTCTGCGGGCACCAGGGAGACCACGTCTGGGCTCCCCAGGACGAGCCAGACACAGCAAATCCTTGTTTCGCATGATAGCTGAGATTGCAGGGGACCTTCTGCAATCCTGTCCCAGCCTCCCAGCCTCCCTGTGCCATGGGCTGGCTCCACCAGCCTCGTTCCACACCTTCTCTCCCAGGAGCTGCCCACATCCAGCTTGGCAAAGTGGTCCTTGCCTCATCCCCCTCTCTGCAGAAACACCGAGTGAGACGGGGAGGGTCAGCGTTGCCCCGGGACTCCCTCACCCAGCCCAGCCAGGTCAGGGCTCCCTCATCGCCTCCCTGTCAGCTCAGGTCCCACCATGATCTTACGGATCTTTCCCCCATGGTGGCAGGGGTCTCCCCTTTCCCCCATGTTCCCAAGCCTCCCCAGTGCTCCCCTCCTCTGTCCCACTGTCTCAAGGCTTCTTGCTGCACGCCCATTTCTTCCCATGGCCTCAGGGCTCCCTTATTCACCCCCCATGGTTTCAGGGCTCCCCAGCACTCCCCCATCTCCCCCATGGTCTCGGGGGTCTCCAGCAGTTTCTTATGCTGATGGCACCCCTGCCTGCAGCCTCCCCAGGCAAGGCTCAGCCCAAAGCCTTGGGCAGGTGACGGAGGGAGGAGAAAGGGCAGGATGAGAGAGCTGTCGATGCTGATGGAAGGGACAGGCATTAGAGGACAGGACTTCCAAAAGAGGACCAGTAGAAGACAGGACTTTCCAAAAAGGACCAGTCAAGGACACCAATGGTGCCATCATCCCCCATCTCCGAAAAGATGCAAATGGCACAGCCTGCACCAGTGCACTGCCGGCAGCCTTGGGAGAGCACAGCACGTGGGAGCTGGGCTCCGCACCGGAGTCCCAGGTCACTGTGAGCTGTGCTGGCCGGGCCACACAGGGACATGCAGAGGGCCAGTGCAAGGTGGTGTAAGTGTATGTGTGAGTGTGAGAGAGAGCAATAAGGTCTGTTTTCCATAAGTCTTGCTTTAAAATACAGACACTCTTTCCCAGCGCTTTGCAACACGGTTGAGGCAATGCGTACACAGGGGAGAGGGTCTCGGGGTGCACCCCCAGTTTCTGTTCCCGAGTGCTGCAATGGAGTGGGGTGACAGCACAGTCACTCATCGACCAGGAGAGGAAGGAGGGTCTTGGATGCGCTGCTCAGTTCGGGGGGCTGCTCGCAGATCCACTGGTACTTTTTCACACATTTTGAACTCTCTATTTTCCCATTATATGATATCCCGCAGTCTCCAGGACTATTGTACCTAGGGGAGAGGGCATATCTCAGTGGGGCAGTGATAGCACCCTTACTGTGGACACCTCTTCCCACAGGTCCCAGTCCTGCTGGGGCAGGCAGGGGGCCTGGCACTGGGAAAAGTCTGAGGAAGGGCCACATTCCTCCCCCCAGCCTCCTGCTCTGCCACTTGGAGGTCTGGCTGTGCACCCTGCAGCTGGGGTCTGCCTGGGGCCCCCTCCCCACCTTGGGGCACTTCTCTTCGGACCATCACCCCCTTTGCCAGGGAAGTCTCACAGGGGTGAAACAGCACCTCCCTGGCATGATTAAAGGGCAGATGCTAGTGCCATGGACTGCTGCACTTACAAGTAATACTGCTTGCTGTCCAGCCATACAACAGAACTCTTCATGTCAGGATGAACTT
Source organism: Buteo buteo (assembly GCF_964188355.1). Lineage (NCBI taxonomy): Eukaryota > Metazoa > Chordata > Aves > Accipitriformes > Accipitridae > Buteo > Buteo buteo. The sequence continues at coordinate 11,817,361 of NC_134204.1, read as the reverse complement.
TTGCTCCGATCCAGTACGTGGCACCGTGCACCTGCACAAAATGCTGGGGGGACAGAAGCTGTTGACTGCCCGCCCCATGCCCAGCGCCCACCTGGTACCCGGGAGCCCCGGGGCCGGCCGTGCTCCTCCTCGCAGCCCGCCGGGGTGGGCACCCAGGGCTCGCAGTGCCACCCCAGCACCTCCGCAGGTGCCGCTGCCGCTGGCCCCACGGGGCTCTGCCCAGCCCCACCATCGCGCCCACCCTCCCGGGCTGCCGCAGCCCCCTGCTCTGTACCGGCACCGTCCACGACAGCCAGTCGCCCTGGACCAGCAGCCGAGCGGATTTCATCGTGCAGTCGCGGTAGCTCTCCCACCAGGTCTTCTTCTCCACCGAGATGAAGAGGCACCTGCTCCTGTAGAGCACCCAGCCCGAGGGGCAGCAATCTGGGGGCAGGGGCACGGCTCAGGCGCTCGCCCTCCCGCGGGCGCTCGCTCGGGGGGCCCAGCCCGGCCGGGATCAGCCCCGACATCTCCCCCGCGGCATCACCGCCCGTTCCCCCGGCCCTCCGCGGCCCTACCCGTATTCACGCAGGCGCGCAGGCTGCTGACGGAGCTCTCGCTGGCCCTGAGCTCCCCCCGCACCTCCTGCACCTCCCGCTCCAGCGCAGCCAGCTCCTGCCTGGCGCGCCCCAGCTCGGCGCTCAGGCTCCCCAGCTCCAGCTGGCTGCCGTTGCCCTCCCGCCAGGCTCGCTGCAGCTCCGCTCTGGCCCACGCCAGCTCCAGCCGCGTCTGCTCCAGGCTCCGGTCCCGCGCGCTCACCTCCTGCGAGAGGCGGCCCTGCTCGGCCGCGTGCTCACGGGAGGCGTCCTGCAGGCTGCGGGTGACCTGCCAGTCTGGGGACACGGGGGTGAGCTGGGGCGCGGGGACGGGACGGCCCGAGCGGGGGGACCCGGGTCCGATCCTGCTCAGGGGGCAGGGCGGGCATGGCCAGGCCGCGGGGAGGACGAGACGGCCACGAGGGTGTCGAGGGGAGGCGACGCAAAGGCGACGGGTGGGAAAGGGCAGGCGGGGGGAAGGCAGGGGGACGCACGAGGAAGGAAGGAAAATGGAAGGAGCCAATGGAAAGGCAACAGGAGGCAGCGGGACGGGAAGAGGGAGGTAACGGGAGGCGGTGGGAGGCAGGGGAAGAGGGCGAGGGGAGGGCGAGGCGAGGGGAAGGGGGCAGCAACAGGAGAGCAAGAGGAGGGAGAGCAAAGGCGGGCGAAAGCGAAAGCGGTGGGAGGCAACGGGCAGGCAGCGAGAAGCAGGGGGAAGGCAGTGCGGGCAGATGGAGGGCGGCTCAGGGTGCCCAGCAAGAAGCAGCGCTGCCCTGGACCACCAGCCCCAGGCACACCCTGGCCCTCACGACCCCCCGGCAGCCCAGCCCCCACCCAGCTCCAAACCTGCTCCCGGTGCCCCCCTCCCCATCGTGCCTCCCACCCCGCGGCCCTCTCCCCGACTCACAGCAAGCCCCCAGGGCCACAGTGGCCACCAGCAGCAGCAGCAGCAGCAGCAGCAGCAGCGGCAGGCTGGCTGCCAGCAGCCGTGCAGGGATGCGCCAACGCCGGCGCCAGCGCCCTGCAAGAGATGTGCGCCCGCGGGCATCACCCCGTGGTCCCGCTGCCACCGCTCGCTGCCCGCGCCGTGTCGGGGCATCCCCGCAGCGGTGCCCGTGGCCGGGCTCTCACCTGGGCTGGGCGCTGCAGTCCCCGTCCCCAGCGGCACGTTCTCATAGGGGCTGTCGTCCTCATCGGGGGCTGCGGGGCAGGTGGGGGCCGTGACCGGCGGGGCTGTGGCGAACTTCAAGTCGGCGTAGACCACGCTCTGGGCCATGCCCTGGGCTGCTCCGATGGCCCTGATGGTTCCTGCTCTGCTGCAGTTGCCCCCTCTCTCAGACCTGCAAAGAAGTGTGGCTGGTTTCTGCAGAAGCAGAAGTTTACTGTGCTGTATAGCAGACAGGAGCAGGACAGCCCAGCTACGGGGACCAGTGCCCTGCCATTGGCTCTGGTGCTTCCGTCCTGTCCCCTTCCACGCCCTGAAACTGCTCAGGGTCCCCTGGGATGGCAGTGGGGTGGTACAGCTCCAGGCTGGGGCACTGGGCAGAGCTGCAGGACTCAACCTACTGAGAATCAACCCAGATCCCTGGGGCAGGGCACATGGGGCTGGAGGTTCCCCCTGTCTGTGCTCTCTCTGGCGTTTGAGCATCACTACGGTGCAGAAATGTTTGCCCTGATGCCTAAAACAGGTTTCCATGTTGCAGCATGAGCTCTTGCTCTTCTCCCCTTCTCCTGGCCACATCTCCCCACTCTGCCACCAAGGATACCACACAGGGGACCACGTCCCACACCTTGAAGGGTCATGATAAATGGCCCCCATTGCTCTCCCCTCATCCCCAGGCCAGTGTTCCCACAGCAGCAGGCAGGCAGGTTGTGCAGGCACCACTTGCTCTTGGTAAATTCTGCTGGGCTCCCGCCGGACACTGCCATGTCCTCCCTGGGCCTGGACCACTGTCTGCCCAAGAGGATGTGCTCCATCTTCTTCCTGGGGATTGGGTGGAAGCTGCTCAACCTTTAGTTTTCCATAACTCCTTCCTGTCCTCCTTGAGGGTGGCCATGATTTTTGCCTTTCTCCAGTGATGAAGGACTTCTCCTGCCCTTGCAGAGATGATGGAGAGTGGCCTTGCAATGCTGTGCTCCACCAGCACCCCTGCACACCTGCAGTCCTGTTCCAGCAACTGGCGGTGTCCAGATGTACCCAGCTGGTCCCCAACTCAGTGCCCCTTCTGAAACCTGCTTTTCTCCAAATACAGTTCAGTAGAAACCTCTGAGATGCTGAGGGGCTGGATGTTGGGACCGAGGAAGAGATGTTGTGAGTAGTGGGGTTGTGGTCTGGGGAAGGGAAGGCAAAGCGGGTGTCATTGCTCTATGCAACTCTCAGAGGCGGGGGGGGGGTGTTGGAGAGATGCCGAGCCAGAGTCTTCTAGGAGGGGACCAGGGAGAGGATGAGCAGCAGTGGCACAAGCTACATCATGGGGAAATTCCCATTCCCAGAGGCCGGGAGGGGAAATCCACATCCGCGAAGACCTCCAGCCTTCCACAGGGCTGTCCCCAGGGCAATTTGCTCCTGTGTCCAGGCTGGCCCTGCTTTCGCCCAGCTCTCTCTTGGCCCAGGGATTTGGTTCCATCTTTGCTCTGCCTGCCCTGACCTCAGGCTGCCATGTGCCTGGGGGGACCGTGAGCACTTTTGGGGCGTGGGAGGGGATGGGCCAGTGGCGCTGGAACCAATGAGAGGGTGCTGGTCCCCCCAGCCGTGCCTCGCTGGTCCCATCTGCTGCAGCTCAGAGCAAACTTCTGCTTCTGCAGACACTGGCTGCACTTCTCCTTTGCACCCCGAGAGACGACACAATCACCAGGGAGGAGGACCGTCCCACAAAAGCATCCCGAGGGCAGGCTGGGAGCCAGCAGGGCTCGGGGCTTGCCCAGCGCTTGCCCACATGGCCCAGAGCGTGGTTTATGCTGACCTGAGGTTTGCCAAGGTGATGGGGGGCCGGAGCATGGCCAGCCAGGCACTGGAGGCAGGTGAGAGCCCATGGGACCCCCCCCCCCCAAATGCCCCCGCCATGCCCAGCCCCGTGGACTCAACTGCTCTCCCCTGCCTTCCTCCAACAGCCCTTGGCATGGATGAAGCAGAGAGCCCCTACGAGAACATGCAGTCGGCACCAGCGGGGCAGGACGGGGATGGGGCCCAGCCCAGCCCAGGTGAGTGCCCAGCTGGAGCCCAGGGATCCGGGGAGGTCCTGGCGTGGGCAGTGGGTGGTGTTTTGGGGTGCTCCCGCTTCCATCCTTGAAAAGAGGAAGCGCCCACGCCGTGCCACCTGTGCCATCATGCTACCACTCCTCTGCCGGCAGGCAGGAGGTCTGGGGGCTGCCAGGGGTTTCCCAGCTCAACAGCTGACGCCTGTGGTCATTTGTGTCTTGCAGGGCGCTGGCCCTGGCGGTTGTGCATCCCTGTGGGGCTACTGGTAACATGCCTGCTGCTGCTGGTGGCCACTGTGGCCCTGGGGGCTTGCTGTGAGTCTGGGGGGTGGGCACTTCTGGGGCTGGGGCTGGCTGGGCAGCATGGGGAGAGGGAGGCAGCTGGGCTGGGCTGGGTGCCATGGGTGAACGGCGGGGGTGAACAGAGGCATGCCTACACACACTGCTCATGGCTGTGTCCCTCTGCCCTGTCTGCCACAAGCTGGCCCATATCCCTTGGACATCATGGGTACCTCCCTTGCCTCCCATCACTCACATTCCCCACCTCGTTCGCCATTTCTGCTCCTTTCCCTTCCCTTCCAGGCACTGCCCAGCCTTCTACTGCTGTACTCTCCCTGCCCCTGCCCTGCTCTGTCTGCTCCTACACCCTGTCCTGCCTTGCCCTGCTCTTCCCTTGCCAGGTCCTGCCCAGCCCCTGAACGTACACTTCCCTGCCATGTCTTTCCCATCCAGCATGGACACCTCCCTGCCTTGCCCTGCCCATCGTCCCCCCCTGAGCAGGATCAGTCCCACATCCCCATGCCCTGGCTGTCCCGTCCCCGCGCCCCAGCTCACCCCCGTGTCCCCAGACTGGCAGGTCACCCGCAGCCTGCAGGACGCCTCCCGTGAGCACGCGGCCGAGCAGGGCCGCCTCTCGCAGGAGGTGAGCGCGCGGGAGCGGAGCCTGGAGCAGACGCGGCTGGAGCTGGCGTGGGCCAGAGCGGAGCTGCAGCGAGCCTGGCGGGAGGGCAACGGCAGCCAGCTGGAGCTGGGGAGCCTGAACGCCGAGCTGGGGCGCGCCAGGGCGATCCTGGGGAAGATGGAGAGGGAGATGCAGGAGGTGCAGAGGGAGCTCAACAGCAGCGAGAGCACCGTGGCCATCCTGCGCTCCTGCACGGCTATAGGTAGGGCGACGGTGGAGCAGGGATGGGGTGCCCCGGAGGACTGGCACCTCTCAGCAGGTGCGGTGCCAAGGCACGAGCCCCTGCTTTTTTGGCCACATGGTAGGGACAGGGTGGTCCAAAGGCTGAAGCTATGCTTGGAGCAGAGGCTGAGCCTGTGACCTCTGCTGGGAATATGTGGGGCTGTTCCTGGTCCCCCCCCGCCAGGGCATCTGTAGCTGAGCAAGTACCTGAGTTGTGCCCCTGCCCCCAGATTGCTGCCCTTCTGGCTGGCTGCTATACAGGGGCAAGTGCCTCTTCATCTCGTCAGAGAAGAAGACATGGGAGGACAGCAGAGATGAGTGTGACAAGAAATATTCTCAGCTCCTGGTCACCAAATCCTGGACTCGCTGGACTGTGCCGGTAGGGTGCTGGGGGAGCTGAGGGCAGGAGCTGGGGCATCCAGCTCTGGGCTCCCCAGGTGGGCCAGCACCGCTTTGGGTCCGGGGGCCCCCGGCCTGCCGAAACATTGGAGGGTGCAAGGCTGATTTCTGGAGCGCATGGCTGCTGGTGGAAATAGGGCAGAGACGCTCTGGCACCCCTGGATGCTGCCCAAGCTGGAGCAGGGCACCAGTGCTGCTCAGCTGTCCTGCCCCAGGGAGCTCCAACCCCAGGAGCTCCTTGGGGAGATAACCACCCCCTGCAAACACTGCAGCACATAGGTACCATGGAAAAGCCACTAAAAGGCCCTTTTTTGCCTTCCCCAGGCTTTCCTGAAGAATGCAGACATCCCATACTGGATCGGGCTGCAGAAGGGCAGTTTTCCCTGGTATGACTATGGCTGGCTGGAGGAAGAGGACCCGGAGGGTGATGGGGTGTCGGATGCCTGGTTCTGGGTGGACGGCTCCCTTTATGAAAGGTACCTGGCAGCACAGCCTCTTGACAAAACCCCCTCTCTTCCAGCAAAGCTTTAGGGAGCATTTTAAATCCCGCTGGTGCCTGGCCCCAGGCACAAGCATCAGGCAACAAAGAGCATCAAAGCAGCTGAGGCCAAGGGGAGGTGGGTGCAGTGGTGTGATGAGGTGCTTAGAGGCTGTGCAATGGAAAGCCAAGACTTAGGGGGGCACGTGCAAGGAGGAGGCAGCGAGAGGGGACAAAAGAAACCGCAAGTTTTATTTGGGGTCTAGACAAAGCGTTCGAGCACCTCCTCTGTCTCCCACGTGCGTGGCGAAATCAAGCCTTCCCGCCTGCAGAGGGTCCCGAGCTCCTCCCCACCACGTGCACCCCCTGCCCAGCTCACCACCGCTTCCTCTTGCAGTGTCTGAGAGCAGTGGGGAGGAACAGACCCGTCTGGCTGGGTGCTGGGTACCCAGCCCTTACCCTCTGCCTGACGCTCCTCCATCCTCAGCCCCACCATGGGGGGCTGCACCCCACCGCGGCCCCGTGGCCCGGGGCAGCTCCTCTGGCCATCCACACGACCTCGGGGAGGACCAGGCTCTCCCCACCACTGGGTGCTGCAGGGATGAAGTATCCCCCAGCAGCGAGGCTGAGATTCAAGCAGGGGGGAGGCTAAGGGGAGTCACAAGCAATGCAAGCCTTTTGCAGAGGGGTTTCTCAGCCTGCCCAAGGAACGGCAGAGATGTGTCAGCTGAGGCTTCAGCCTGTGAAATCAGTAGGAGAGGACTGGGGGATCCCCGCTTTAACTGCAGCATCAACCCCTCCCATGCGACTGTACAAGAGGCAGCCGTCAGCAGCCGCAGCTGCCTCGGCAGCGGGTAGCAGATAGGGCAGTGGCAGCCCCCTAATGTGTCATTTCCCCATCCAGGCCATGGCAGTCAAAGTCAAACGGATCCTGTGCCATAATAAGCCGCGGGAACATCAAACCCGCTCAGTGCGCCGGTCCCGATGACCTGCACCTCTGGATCTGTGAGAAGGCGGCAGGGCCGAGCTCCCCTTTCGTGGGGTGATGGCCGCTGGCCCCAGCACCGCTGCGGTGAGTGTGCCTCTGCCGAGCCCTGGGGTGCGCGGGGCCCGTGGGGTGTGTATGGAGGAAAGCGGGGAGCCTGGGGCTCTGCGTGGGGCATGTTGACCCCCTCCCTTGGAAAGGGATAGGGATGCAGGCACCTTCCTGTGCTGGGTGGAGCCTGCCTCCATCCCTTCGCTGCCATGGGAGCCCCTGGTCTGTGGTAGCTCAAAAGACCCCTGCAAGCTGTGGTGCAGCAAAGGGGCAATATGGGGGAAAACCCTTTGCAAGCTGCCTTTCCAGCCCTGCTGTGTGCAATGGAGGCTGGGCAAGCACCTCACCCTCTGCCTTCCCTTGCAGTGCCTGCACCCTGCACCGCCTCCGCTTCAGCCTTGCTGCCCCCCCGCCTGCGATGTCCCTTCCATGTGAGCAACCCCCTTCCCTCTCACAGACCCCTGCCCATGGGCTTCCCAGGTCCTTCCCAGCAATGCCGTGATGCTCCAGCATCATGGAGGCTGGGGGAGGTGGCAGCAGTGGCCATTTCCCCCCCAGCTGATGTGCTTCAACAGAGCAGTACGGGCCCCACAGCTCAGCCCCACACCTGCATGGTGTATGCTGGGTTTTCCTGAGCACAGGGGCTGGTGTACGATGGGGAGCCCAGACCCAGCCACAGAGCAGAGCAAGTCCTGATGCTTAGCGCTGCAGCCATGGAATATCCCCAGCACAGAGTGAGCTGTGGTGCTGGCAGGGAAGGACGTGGGAGTAGGGGACGGCACAGCCCCACACCCGGCCAGGTCCCCTCCCCACAGCAAGAACTTTCTGCCTGGGCCCATCCCAGGAGCAGCTTGGCCACAGCTTGCAGGCATCCCAGCAAGCAATAGCCTTGGCAAAGCCTTGGCACCCAAGGAAGGAAGCTGCGCCTGAACCGGCTGGTGCCTGTGCTGGCGGTTGAAGTTTTTTTGCTAATTAGAAAGTAGAGCAATGACCTTTAGGATTGTACGATGAGATGGTGCCTTTCAAAAGCAAAAGCAACTGGCACTTGCAGCGGACTGACGCTTTGCGAGACAAGTCATCAGGACTTTAAATAGTTACTACATCAGGACTTTAAATAGTTACTACACATGTGCACAGGCACAGATTAAGCAAAATAGCCCTGATGTAACATTGCAGCCAGGCAAGAGCAGAGGAAGTCATGTTCAATCAGGCAAAGACACTCTCAGTTTATTACGGTGTCGTGTGTGCCATATATAGTTAATTGCTGTGTGAATTAGCTTGCTTGAAGAGCAAGAGAGTGTTAAAGGCAGGCTTTTTGGAGGTGGCACATGTCACTCTTTGTCCGCTGGCTGAACCCACTTTGTCGCAATAAAGAGACATGGCTTGTCTGCTCTTTGCTTTCTTGTGTACCACCACAAACACGGACTCAAAGGCACAAACCCAAAGAAGCTAAATAATAAATGGGAATTTGACTGAAACCATTTCAACTGAGATGGCCACTTTGGGGGCATGGAGATCTTGGGCTGAGCTAGGCTGGCTTGTGGTCCCTGAGGGGCTTCCCAGAAGCCCCAAGGAAGCCTGTGCAACCTTGCGGGGCCAGGCTCCCCTCTGGGTCTGACGTGCGTCTAAGAGACAGAGGCGGCAGCCTGAGTTGCTGGGACATTCAGTTTTTATTGAACACTTTAAATAAGCTGGGTATATATTACTAGCAATTATTATTATTAATAATAAAAAACACAAGAGTTCTGCATTCACCAGTGCATTGTGCAGGAGGGAGGAAAGCCGGCTCCCACCCTTGCCAGGGGCTGGGCAGCCCATCTGTGCTGCCCATTGGCCCCTTCCCCTGGTGCCAGGATGGCACCCACTCCTTCGGCCAGCACCCCACTGCCAACCCCATGTGTCGGGGGGACGTGACTCAGCACCCAGCCCCCAGCATTGGGTGGGCAGCGGCAACCCCAGCACTGGCAATCCTCCCCCTGCACTGCTGCATGGGCATCACCCCTACCCTGGCCCCCTACATGCCTCTCCCCGTGTCCGGGGCCAGCTGCGCTCCCCACGCTTGTGGGGACACATGGGGATACCCACCAGCCCCACAGGGTCCCTCAACACACACATACACACGCTGACCCCTCTGCCCCTCGCCTGGCCCCGCTCACCCCCCAGCCTGGGGGTTCTCCCAGGGGAGCAGGCTCTTTGCACGCCCCTCTGTGAGAGCCCACAGAGGGGTGAGCCCTCGGGGAAGTGGGGTCCTGCATCCAGGGTTTGAGCCCCGGGGGCTCCGCGGGGGACCAGCCCTGCCGCCCGGGCCAGCGCTGGAGCTCACTTGGGGCAGGGGTGTTATTGCACTTCAGTCCCCGGCAGGGACCCAGCCCGCCCCCAGGGCTCCCCGCAGACCCCCGAGGCCAATCCTGGCGGGACGCGTGCCCGAGCGCCTGGGCAGCGCCGTGGCGGCCACGGCACGGGGCTCCACGGCCACCGGCGGCCACCAAGCACGGAGAGAGCAAGGACAGACCGTGGGGACGCGCCAGGCTGCGACGCCTGCCCCGCACTGTGGCTGCGGAAGGGTCCGAGGGTCGGCCCGATGCGGCCCCTCTCCCCGGGGGTCCCCGCCACTAGGACTGCGCCTCCGGCAGCTTCAGGCTGGGCTCCGCCAGCACCGGCCCCGGGGCTTTCTGGTGGCGGCCCCGGTCGTGGCAGAGGAGGCTCTTGGCTTCGCAGTTGAGGTTCTGGTAGCGGGGCGGGCTGGGTGCCGGCCGGTGGCAGACGGAGGCGAAGCTGAAGGGACCCAGGCAGCAGCCGGGGCACGGCAGCACCTCGTCCTGCTCCAGCGCGGTGCCGGAGCTGTGCCCGGGCAGCATGGCCGCACGCTCCGTCTGCTCCAGCGCCGCCGTGCTGGGGATGCTGAGCTCGGAGAAGCCGTGCTCCAGCCCGCTCCCCCAAGCCAGGGGTTTGCTGACCACCACGTGGTTGTTGTTGAAAAAGAGCCCGCTGGGGGCCTGCGGCTCCGGCTGCCAGGTTTGGGCGCCCGAGGATGCTGTGCGGATGAAGTTGCTGTTGGGGGGTGGCGGAGGGGGCTGCGGCGGCTCGGGGCTCTCGGGGCCGCGGTCCGTCTGCTCCTCCGCCCTGGGGCAGAGGGGGGGGGCTCGTCCCCAGGCTGGGGGAGGAAGGAGGGCAGGGGGCTGGGGGTTGCCGTCAGGACGGGGGGACCCCACGCCCAGCGCCAGGCCCCCCCGGTGGGGCAGCTCGGGGGAGGCGGGCAGCGAGTGGCACCTGCGGGGGGTGGCAGTGGGGGCCGAGAAGTCACACTGCACCTCCACGGCGGGATCGGGCGTCACGGGGGTACTGAGCTGGAGCGGGGCGGGAGGCGGCAGGTCGAAGGTAAGCGAGATGACCGACTTGCTCGGTGTGTCGAAGAGCTTGATCTTCCCTCCCTTCAGGTCCTCGCGCTGGGAGAAGGGATTGACGCGGGGGGACGTCTCCTTGGTCCTGGCCTCGCCACAAGGCTCCGGCGGCTGCAGCAGCGTGGGCGATTTGGGGGAGAACATGTCGGACTGGCTGCGAGACAGGCGCTGGTCTGGCTGTAGGTGCTGCGTCCCCAGCTCGCGCAGGGGCGACTGCTCGGCGCGGCCGGCCGCCCTCCCGGCTACCCCTGGGCACGGGCACAGAAGCGGGTCACCAGCTGCCGGCGTGGGGTGCCACGGGGTGCCAGGCACCCAACAACCCAGGGGAGCACCCCGAGGCGGGGGGAACAGCGACTGGCTCCATCCTGCAGACCCCATGCAACCCCTGTCTCCTTCCACTACAGCTGCCGGGGTAGGATGGGACAACCCACATCCCCGCTCCTGGCACCCCACCGTGGTCTGTCCCCAGGGTGCCCACGTACCGTTGAGCGTGCCCGCCGTCCCAGGCGTAGGCAGGCTCTCCCCGCTGCAGGAGAGGGCGGCCCCGGTGCCCTCGGCGCCTGGCTGGTGCTGCAGGATGCCCTCCAGGCACTGTGTGATTTCCAGGAATGAGGGGCGGGAGGTGGGCTCCATCTGCGGGCAGGAGGGGTTTCCCATCAGGTCTGCGGCCCCCTCAAGCACCCCAAGCTGCCCAGCTATGGCAGCTCCCTGCTTCTCCCCCTGTGCAGGCAAGGCTGCCTGTCCTGCCCAGCTGCCCAGGCAGGGAAGGACAGTGGAGATGGAGGCTCACACTGCAGCAGTGGAAAGCGAGCTGGAGGAAGGCCGCCGGGCAGTCGATTCCCACCATGGTGCAGAAAGTGGCGACATCCAGACCAAAATTCTGTGCCGAGAGAAAGAAGAGTGGGTCCCCTGGCGCACCACACAGACGGGGCTACCTGGGATGGCCTGGTCCCTCCTCCCAACAATGACTGCGTGACACCCAGGGCTGTGGACTTGGCAGCGCCCTGGCCGGGGCACAGCAAGAAGGGACCCTGGGGTCACCCCAAGTTGGAGCAAGGCTGGGGGATGCTGGGACACAGATCCCTCCTGCTCTCTGCCTGAATCCAACTGTCCCCTTCTCCCACCCAGGCTGACTATGGGCTCTGAGGACAGGTTATCGGCAGAGAGCATCCTCATCCGGGCAGCATTTGGGACATAACACCCTTGCCGTGAGATGCGGGGCAGCTCCTGCACACGGGGCTCTGCCCAGCACAGAAGGATGATCCCCTCACTTGGTGAAGCGGCCCCAGCTCCCGTGCTGCTGCCCGCCACCCTCCCTCCCCATCCCCATCCCAGGGAGTCACCTCGGTGCGGGGCAGGTAGTCAGGGTCAGCAGGGATACGAGCGATGGTCTCGCACAGGATGATGCCGTACGCGAACACATCGGCCTGCAGAGAGCAGGGAGTCACGGGGGGCCCTGCAGCCCCGAGGCGATCTGCCCACCATTCTGTGAACCCACAGCCCCCCTTCTCCCTGCAAAGCCACATCGGGGGGCCCTGCGACCTCGCCACCGGAGGGATGCCCAGTTCCTTCCCTCCGTGTTTCCGACCACCCCCAGGGGTGCAAATCCTGCAAACCGCTGGATAAAGCCCCACGCACGGCAGCCACGGAGCCTCACCTTCTCATTGTAGATCTCCCCTCGCAGCACCTCAGGTGCCATCCAGTACGGGGAGCCCACCACAGCCAGAGGCTCCTTCTCGCTGTCCTCACTGGGAGACATGGTGAGACATCAGGGGCTGCCCACAGTCTCCTGTCCCTGTCCGACCTCCCATCTTCCCACTGGGGCAGCCCAAATCACCATCCCCATCTCCCTTCCTGGGCTAGCCCTTCTCTATGCACCACACAAACTCATCTCTCCCCACCCACGCCATCCCCTTCTCCATCCCCTCCTAGACAGCCCCAAACGTGTCCATCTGCCCCATGAGTCCCCACCGCCGGGGACTACCCCCACTGCCCCAAATCCCTGCCTTTCTAGCCACGTCCCAAATGTCCATCCCTCCCCAGCTCCTGCTCCAAGTGGGCTGGAAACCCCCCACTCCAAGGATGGGGATGGACGCTGCCCACGCACCTGTAGGTGGGGATCTTCTCCGCCAAGCCAAAGTCACCCACTACAGCCGTGTAGCCGTTGGCCTCGCAGCGCACCAGGCAGTTCTGGGGGCACAGGAGGACCCCCCGTCACACCGACCGCAGCACCCCTGCCTCACCGGCCACCATTCCCGGGATGCCTTGCTACAGCACAGCCTCCTGCTCCCCAGCTGGCCACGCTTAGGGCAGCAACAAGGGTATGGGACGAGGACAATGGGATGCCTTGGAGCATTCCGTACCTTGGAGGTGAGGTCACGGTGGAAGATGCCCTTGGAGTGCAGGTAGCGCAGGCCACAGGCAATGTCGAGCGCCAGCTTGACACGTACGGACCAGGAGAGGGGCACAGCGCTGTCCAGCAGCTGCTCCAGGTTCCCACCGTTGATGTACTGATGGGAAGAGCCAGGCCGCCGCATCACTGCTCCCCAGTTCCCTCCCATAATGCTGGACGCCCACCTCTCACCCCAACACATCCCTCAACAACCCCATGACACAGCCCCCCAGTAGACCTTGCCCTGCATGTGTGCCACGGGCTGGAAAACGTCCCCAAGGCCATCACCGTCCCTTCCCCAGGCCTGCAGGAACCCCAAGACTCACGGCCGTTGCCCCGCTCTCACCTCCGTCAGCGCATGCAGCTGTCCCTGGTGCACGCACACCCCCATCAACCTGCGAGATAGAGGGGACCTGAGGGTAGCTGCGGAGGGGACCTGCCCCAGGAGCTCATCCAGTGCCAGCGGTAGCTCCAATCCCCCAGGCTAGGGAAATGGGGGGCGCAACAGGGACGACAGCGGGGGAGCAGGTCCTACCTGAGGATGTTGGGGTGCGAGAGACGGTTCATCAGTTGCACCTCCCGCAGCATGTTGGCTCGGTTGCTGATCAGCTTGTTCATCTTCAGCACCATGATCTGCCCCGACTGGCGGTGCCGCACCTGGAGGGGGGTACAAGGGAGGATGAACCCCACGTGTCTCCGCAGTTACCCCAGACACCAGCCTGCACCCGGCACCCACCCCAGCCCTAGAGGTAGGAGCTGAGCACCCCACGCACCCAAGGCACAGGGCACTCCAGGGACCTCTAGGGTTATGGGGGGAGCTCTCCTGGCACAGCAGCACCCCAAGGACTGCCAGTGCCGATGACGCACATCCCTATCCTCCCCAGTGCACCCCGCTTGTTGCCCTGACCCCTCCACGCTACACTGCCCAGCCCTCCCAGAGAGGCCACAGCAGCTCCTGCAAGCTGTGACCCCAATCCTGCTGCAAGGACAGGCAGGTGCAGCATTGGGACACACCAGGGAGAGCTTTTTTCAGGTCAGGACCACCCAGCCAGATACTACCAGCATGGGGTGGAGGACAGAGGGGGCACATTGCCCCTTGAACCAGCCCCAGGGGGGGCCAACACCACCCTGGTGCATGACCCCAGCCTGGTGGGGCATGGCACTCGGACGATGCTGTATATTTAGCTGGCCCCAGCCCGTCGCTGTCATGCGAGCTGGGAGCCTGGCCCCTCACCAGGAACAGCAGCTGGGAGTGTGGCCAAGCGTGGACACCCCCGTCCTTGCAGGGCGAGGGACAAGCACGGGATCCCCTGCCCCAGCACCACCCCAGCACTGTGCTGGAGGGGGCCGAACCAGTGCTGAGGGTCCCCTCCTGAACGGACGCTCAGGGTGGGATGGGATCCCCCTGGAGCAGCAGCTGGTAGGGGGGGGGACAACCCGGCAGATCCCAGCTGCCCCCCGGCACACACTGAGCTGTGCATGGAGGCGCAGGCATTCCTCGACGCTGCCGTCAGCTCCCCACTCTTCTCCTTTTTAGTCGATGCTGATTGAGGCTGCTGTGCCAGTGCCAGCCCCTGTCCCCCCTCCCTCCCCCCCCCCCCCCCCGCCTTAGGGATCACCTCCCCAGGCAAAACACGGGGGAGCCTGGCTGGAGGAAGGGTCCCTAGTGCCCCCCATCCTGCTCACAGCTTGGCCCCTGTCCCCATCACAACAGGGGGAGGCTGGTGTGCTGGGACGCTCTGGGGCTCTCTTCCCACCCCACGGCTGGCGTTGTTTTGGGCAGCAGTTGTCCTGGGGTGCACAGTGAGATGGGGACCCACCCAGCACCCAATACCCAGGGGATGGGCAGTAGCTCCCCCCCACCAAAGGGCCTGGGGGGAAATTAGTGCTTTATAAAGATCCCTTTACAGGTATGGGTGCACCAAGGCCAAACCAGCCCCAGGCAGAGCGGAAGCAAGACACAATAGCCTAGCCCAGTCCGACCCCGCCGTGCCACCACCAGCTCGTTGAGTTCGTGGAGAGGCTCTGAATAATTCAGCAGCCGTCTGCCCATGGGCACCTGGCTCCTGTTACACCTGCGTCACCTGCAGCCAGCCAGCCGGCACTCCTGGCCTGCAGGCAGGGTCCATGTGGCAGCAGAGATCAGGATAGACCCTGGACGAGCAAGGAGGGGACCCCCCAGACACCTGTCACCGGGGGTCCCCATCCCGGCCCCCCACCACGCTGCGGGGAGAAAGGAGGATGGATTCCCCCACACCTTCTCGCTGAGCACTGGACAAAGCTCCTGGGCTCAGGGAGAGCCCATCCCAAGGTGACGGCGCAGTCCCCGCTGTGGGGAGCACGGCTCCTCCAGCCCTGTGCACACCCAGGGCTCCCCATCTAATGGCACCCCAGGTCCTCCCCACGCCCACCACCCTGCTCACCCCACCTCATCACTGTCCCCCAGCACCGGGCACTGCTGTCAGCCCCATCCCAGTGTCCTAGGGCTCCCTGCCCACACCTGCACCAGCAGGCAGGGCAAGGGGCACCCCCGTCCCATCCCCACCATCGCTGCCTTTTCTCCACCTCATCCCTGTGTGCGGGGCAGCTGGAGGCAGCACCAAACACAGAAACGGGGCTCCTAGCCTGGCTTTGGTGGCTGTGCCGGTTTTAAGGAGGGGACCTCCCTGGCCAAAGCAGGATGGGCAGGGTCTCCCTTTGCCCCTCCAGCTCCTTGCAGAGCCAGGGACAAGGAAGCCAGAGCCTGGATGAGGCCGGCAGAATCCCCAAGCCCCACCAAGCCCTCGGTGCTGGGTGCTGCCCAGCAAAGCCCAGCGCTCCCGACTCAGCTTGCCCGGCGGCAGCGCTGCCTTCCCTTCCCACGCCGTGCGGGGCTGGCACGACTGGCTTGGTTGGTTTGGCTGGCACCAGCAGCTGTCAGGCGCCAGCACCCGGCTCGAAGATACAGGCAGGCTTGGCCCCGCCAGGATGGCTGCGGGCGGCAAGGCTCCGGCACCACACGCCCACGATGGGAACACTGGGCGGCACGCACAGTGCTGGCACTTGGTGGCCGTGCACCGTGGGGCTGGCCAGGTCCCCGTCAGCAGCAGCATCCCTGCATCAGCGAGCAGCCCCCGGCGGGCACTGGATCAGCCCCACAAAGCTGGGACGTGCGCATGGCTTAATTCCTCGTTAATAAGCCTCCTGCCATTGCAATAGGCTGGGTCAGGTCCAAGTGGAGCCGCACGGCGTCTAACACCTTAATCCTGGAGGAGAGGCAGCCTCGGGGAGAGAAGGTCTGGTGAAAGACCCTTCCCTGGGATTTCTCCCAGGGACCCCAAGAGCCCCCAGCCAGCACAGCCCTGCCCTGGTGGTCTGCTTCAGGACTTCGTCCCCAGGGGCAGGGAGGGCTCTAGGGGCTCCCAGGACAGCCCCAGCCTCACACACATGAAGCAAGACCTCCTTGAGGGTGCCCAGCACCCTGAACTCGCTTGTGAGGCCCCATCCTGCCATCTCCCCTGCATGCTCCACAGCTCAAGGTGAGCCCCTGCCCACGCTGGCAGGGAACGGGTTATGCTCCCTTGGGCTTCCCACGGTCTCCCACATGCACTGGCCAGTTTACCCAGTCTGGCCAGGTGCTAGCATCAGCCCAACGCCCTGGCCGCCCTCCAGAAGCAGGCGTAGCAGAGGAAGGAGCAAGCCACGACCCCAGGTGGGATGCAGCCCCTTACTAAGGGGGTTTCCTTCCCCGCCGCTATCCGAGGAAGGCAGTGGGCAGCAGAGGCTCCCCAGGCAGGCCAGCGTCCTCCCTTGCCTCTCCACGCTTTGGCACAGCGCCCAGGAATCCCAGCGCATTCCCCGGAGCTGAGCTCAGCCGGGCAGCCATGCTGGGGTGTGGGGGGGGGTGGTGCAGGGTGAGGGGGACAAGCCACGCAGGAGCCAGGCAAGCCCTCGCCCCTTGCCAATGTCCCCCAGCACCCCACACGGCCCCTCCGTTGGGTGCTTCATGGGGGTACCGTGGCCAAGCTGGGGTGCCATAGCATGTCAGTCCCCATCCCATCTGTTGCCAGCAAGTGGGGCTGGGGGATGGGATGGGGCTGGCTGCAGCCCCAGCCTGGGCACAAGGGATCTGAGCTCTTTTAACAGCGGAAATTAGAGTCTTATTTAAAGACCATGCTAATCAGAGCGAGCAGACGGCCTGCTCCCTCCCCACAGCCGGCGCTCCTGTCTAGACATGGGGCGAAGCCCCCGCGCCACCTCCCCACTCAGGGGTCTCAGCAGCCAGCCCCTTGCACCCCACGCTGGGGACAGGCTCGCACACAGCCCCACTCAGCGCATGTCCCCTTGCCGCAGCCCAGCCCAGCACAGGCAAGGCACCATCACGCAGGGACATCGTCCTGCACCCCTTGCCCCGGTGAGTCCGGCGGGGAAAGACGGGAGGGCAGGTAAGGCAGCTAGCAACGCCATCGGTAATCTCACAGCTGTCTGCAACGGCTGCGCCTGAGCTCACGGGAATCCCCGTAGTGCAACAGGTCTTTTACTGGGTGGGACTGGAAAACCTGCTCATCGCACGGAAAAGGCGGAGTTGGTCAAGCCAGACTTCCTCCAGGGAAATGAAAGGAACAGGGCATGCAGAACCCACTCCCGGTGAACGCTTGAGCATCAGCAGCCCTCACCTCCCGTGCTCCCAGGAGCGGCACCACAGGCACACCAGGAGCTGGGGCAGCGCCGGAGTCACACCGCCGTGGCGGGGCATTGCCAGACCTCACCAGCAAGCCCAGAGCATGCCTTGTGACAGCGCAGGAGAGGTGCCGGCAGGTCCCCGGCTGCTCAGCACAACGCGTTTCCAGTTCCCCGGGGTTCCCGAGTGGCGACAGCGGGGCCAGGCTGCTCCCGGCCTTGCCGTGGCTGGCTGACCTCGGCAAATTCGCTTCCGCCTCCGCCTGCCTCAGTTTTCCCATCTGTGTCATGCCGCTCCACCCTCCTTTGTAAAACAAGGCATGGTCCGCTGATGAAGGGTAGCAGATAAGAGGGAGGGAGTTGTGCGATTATTCGCGCCCGGTAAATTGGGAGTAAACGTAAACCCTCAAAGGTTGGTGGGGAAGTGAGTGGAGATGGGCGGGGGGCAGCAGCACTGAAGCCCTCTCCTGAGCCCTGTCCGTGCTGGGAGCTGCTAATCCCCCTCCCAGCACTGTGGAAATGGGGTGCGGGGCCAAGCACACCGAAGGGCTGCGCCTGGGGAAGCAGCGTCTCCAAGAGGATTTGCAACAGCAGGGCACAAGGTGCAGAGCTGGATGAGTGAAGACCTCTGGATACAGCCCCCAGGAGAGCGAAGCCAGGATGCTGCCAGCAGCCCCCGTGTCTGCTGCAGACTGCACATGAGAAAGCAAGAGAGGGATCTGGGGAAGAGATGCAACAGTGGTTTAAGGGCTGGAGAAAATGTCTGGCACAAACACACCTGGCTCAATCTGTTCAGTCTATTGGAGGCAGAGAGGTGGCTTGCTGCAATGTCCGTGTACCCGAGAAAACAGGTGGGCCTGGCACCTCTGAAATCGCACAGGGAAAGGCAATGAGAACCAGCTGCTCCGGAGGGAAAGGGCCCAGCTCTGCAGCACAGCAGGGGACCAGCTGGGAACAACCCCCGGGGAAAAGGGCAGCTTTTCATCACTGGTGTCTCCTGTCCACTCCAGACAGCCTTTCTGAGAGAAGTGCTTGGCTCAAGCAGGATAAAGCTCAACCCAGGCACTAGGTTGGGACACCAGGGCTCAGACACGCTGAACGCTTTGGCTTTAATGCTGGTAGGACAGTCAGATGCCCGTGCCGGTAGCCCAGCACCCTGCCTGGCCCTGGCTCAGCTGCACACCAGGGCTGAGCTACCTGCGTAGGGACGGAGATGTCCAGGTTCCCTCCCTGTCCCCCACACCCACCAAGGCTGGAATGAGGCAGGACCCAGCAGCCACACAGAGGAGGGAGCCGTGAGCCAACAGCCTTGAAAAGCAACAGCAGGAACAAGGGTTGTGGGAGGAAAACAGGTCCTGCACTGCCCTGCCAAGCTCCATCCTCGTCGCAAGCTCAGGCAGCCAAACCCCAGCTCACATCCCGGGCCTGCCCCACCATCCTGCTGAGCTCTTGGACTCAACCCACCGCATGAGCACAAAGCCCCATCTGGCCCCCTCCTGCCCCTGCATCCTCTTCAGCATGCACACACGTCGGCTCCTGCCGCCTGATCCCGCTCCCACCCCCCAACCTCCGCCGGTCCCCCAAATCCTACATGCAAGCGGCCTCACAAGAACACGAACAATGGGTGGGACAAGGAGCATTTTGTGGCTCCCGCAGGGCCCAGGAAAACAGAAACAGCGAGGCAAAGACAGACCGTGGCCTGGCCAAGACACGGGAGCATCCATTATTAAAGAGCCATATCCATGCCTGACATTATTAAATGCCTCCCTCTGCTCTGAGGTGCTGCCGTGCGCTCCAAGCCAGAGATCAATAGCAGGAACCTGGCCAGCAGAAAGGCTATGGCTCCACAGGGGCAGGAGCGAGCACGGAGGATACGGACCCCTCTGTACGCCTGCCACGGCCCCTCGCAGGACACCTCTCTTGTGGCTGCAGAGGAGCCAGGTCTTGGGGTCTCCCGGCTGAGCGGGGAATGGTGGCAGGGCTGGAGAGGGACCCCAGGGGATGTGGATGCCCAGTTGTGCTGCACGTGGGAGCACGGTCCCATGCAGGGGACAGACCACAGCACTGCCCGGGACCCCAGTGACTGTGGTGGGAGGTGGTGGGGGTCCCACCCAGCCCAAAGCTGCTCTTTGAGGAGGGTGAAGCCACTAGAAGCATGGCTTAAGGGCAGCCCTTGCCCAACGGCCTGCGGTGCCTTAAGCAACGCTGAGGACGAAAACAACACGTGCACACATGTCCCCTCGGAAGGGGAGAGGCGGCCGTGGCAGCCGGGCAGGGAACAGCCCTTCGGCCCTGGCAGCAGTGTGTGGGGCTGGCAGGGTATCGTCGCCACGCACCTCCGCCGCGCAGTTGGGACCCCGATCTCCCCGCCAGCACCCACGCACCCCTAAACGAGGGTGTGGGCCACACAAAGGCATCCCCACTCTGGCAGTCCCAGAGAGGACAAAGGCAGCTCCGGGGTC
Organism: Buteo buteo; assembly: GCF_964188355.1. Lineage (NCBI taxonomy): Eukaryota > Metazoa > Chordata > Aves > Accipitriformes > Accipitridae > Buteo > Buteo buteo. The sequence goes on along the minus strand of NC_134204.1, from coordinate 11,797,578 downwards.
CCAGCCGGGGGCCAGCCCCCACGCTGCTCTATAGCATCACGGCCCTCTCCCAGACCCGGTCGCCTTCGTGAGGCTCCCGTGGGGCACCCTGCACACCCACCTGCCCAGCGCAGGCTGGAGCAGGCCCAGCGACGCTGCAAATCACCTCGGACCGGTTGCAAATCCCCTGCCACAGGCACACCCTGCGCCCGGCGGGGTCGGGGCTCCAGGATTTTGACAGGGCTCCCCGGGGGCTGGGCTGCGCGACAACCACCCCCCACCCCCCCCAACCGGTGCCGTGACCCCCCCACGCGGCCCCGCTGCGACCCACGCCGCGGCGCTTCGGAGCGCTCAGCCTTCCCGGGCTGTAAACAGAGCCGGCGCTCCCCTCCCCCTGCGCGGAGGGATGGAGGGACAACACCCCCCGGCGGGGACGGGGCTCCCCGACTTCCCAGGTCCACGGCGCACACCCCCCACCTCGCCCAGCTCTCGGGGCTGGGGGGCCAGACCATCCCCCCCCCCCCCCCGCCTCCCCGCTCCCCTTCCCCCGAGGGCCTGGCCAGGGATGCGTGGGAGCCGCGGTCCCCGGGGGATGCCCCGACCCGGCGGCGTGCCTCGGGGACCGCCATCCCCGCTCCCGCCCCGCACACCTTGAAGACCTCGGAGAAGAAGCCGGCCCCGATCTTCTCGCAGTAGAAGTCGTCGATGCGCGCCAGGGTGGAGACGGCGCTGCGCAGCGCCCGGTACGAGGAGGGCCGCAGCCGCCCGCAGCCCGGCCAGGGCCCCGCCGCCTCTCCTTCGCCCTCCCCGGGCCGCCGCGGCGTCTTCTCCCACTCCATGTCGGTCCCGCCGAGCACCCCCAGCGCCATTCACATCCCCGGCCGGGCAGCCCCCCCACCCCGCGGACGGGGACCCGCCGCTTTCCCCCCACCCCCCCCCTCCCTCCCACCCCCCCACCCCCCCCGGCCCGGCCCCCGGGGCGATGCTAGCAGCGGCGGCGGCGGCGCGTCGCGGGGGGACGCACGGCGCTCATGGCCCGGCGGCAGCTCCCGGACCCCCGCCGCGGCCCGGCGCTGCGCCTCCGCCGCTCCGAGCGCTGGCACCGGCGGGGCGGAGCCGGGGCGGGAACAGCCCTTAACTCCTTGGGACCCGCCGCCGCGCCCCTGCCGGAGCCGCCGCCCCCCCCCCGACACCGGCCCGTCCCCCCGTACGCCCTGATGTCCGCATGCAGCGGCACCGGCCCCTGCAGGGTCCGTGGGGGCCGAGCTGGCATGGGTGTACGCGCCTGCGTGGGCTACGGGGACCCGAGCCGCCGGTGCACGGCTTGGACAGACCCGGTGGAGGCAGTGCTCGGATCCTCCCCTACCCCCGGCCCGGCCTGGATGCTCCTAGTAGCTGCGGGACTCTTTCTCCTCGTAGCAGCCAGCCCCTGGACCAGGGACGTGGGGGTCTGATCTCCCCATATTATATGCAGCCCCACCCCATACAAGGAGCATGGGGCCAATTCCCCCAACGTGCCAGGATGGGCCCCACTGGTACGGGCTCGGATTGCTCCTCACAGCCATCGCCAGGCTGGAAGGATGCTACGGATGTGGGGTTCTGATTCTCCCCGTGCACCCACCCCTGCCTGGACGGGGCCCCGGGGGCTGCGGGGGTCTGTCCTCCGGAGGAGCAGGGAAACGCAGCCTCTCAGTGACAGTATGCCCAGTGCCTGTTGCACCCCTTCGCGCTTCTCCCTTTCCTGAGCTCTTCCACTTCTTCCCCGTTTCCTCCTGCTTTCTGCTCCGCCCCCCCCCCCCGCCCGGCCTTTTCCCTGCTCTGAGGCTGATCTGTCCTGTCCTTCCTGCCCAGGGACTCCCTGCAGCTAGATCTGCCCTTGCTCTGTCCCACACATTTTGCTGCTGCTCTCCTTGCCATCCACCCGCCTGTGGTGGCCCAGCCTTGCCCCAACCGTCTCCCCGTCTCCCACAACCCTCCTGTGCTGCCCTGCAGCCCCAGCTACCCCTCAACTGCTTTGCTCCAACTGTTTCCCTGTGCGGTAGGGCTGGCTCCGCACGCCCTGCACAGCTCTAGCTGCTTTCCCTGCTGGGAAGAGCAGCCACATGGAGTGTCTCCTGGTGTGGCATTTTTTTTGGCCAGTGCTCAGCTCCAGGTGCCACCAAACACAGCGTAAACACCTTAGACCCTGAGCCCTGGGTTTTCTTCCTTGTCCCAGAAGGCAGAATAACCCTGTGGGCTAGAGGAGGTGAACTGAGCCTCTGACTTCTTTGTAGTGGGATCAGTCCCCTGCCTCCCCTGGAAATGCCTGGTATTTCTGCTCCTCCAGGTCCACAGAAGGGAGTGGGTCTGTGCAGGGCAAGTTTCCTACGTGTGAGGAGGCAGAGCCTGAGGACAGGGCTCTGCCAGTCACTGTCTCGACGGGTCTGAGCCATCTGTTTCCTCACCAGTACCACTCCAGCCTGGTGCCTCTGCCTGCCAGGGTGATTGATGGCGTGTGCTAGGGAGGCTGCTGCAGCCGTGGGGAACCGCGCTGTGCAACAGGCCACATTCTCGGGCTTTCTGGGCCTCACGCGTCTGTCCTGCTGACAATAGCCTGACAGAATGACAGGAGCAGCTTCACCAGCCTCCTGTGATGGACACGGAGAGGAGAGACCAGTGTCTCCATGTGGGGACAGGAGGCTGCAGGCTCTGCCCTTCTACCACCATGGCCTGCTGCAGCTGCTCAGATGGCGCTGCGCGCCTTTCCTGCCTGCCCAGGCTCAGCCCTGGTACTCGAAATCTGAGCACCCTGCTGCACCCACAGCCCAGTCACCAGCTCCTCAGTGGTGTAGGGAGCCGCTCAGAGAAGCAAAGCCATCTCGGCTGGGGCCGGGAGGAAAGCGAACGTTGCCTCTCCCTTTCCCTTGAGTGCACGTGAGCAGCAGCCCCCTGAGGGTCAAGGCACCGCAGCAGAGATGGGGAGTCCTGGAGAGGCAACTTGCAGAGAGAAGTGCAGGACCACCGCCTGTTCAGGGCTCCTGCTGCTTGCAAGTGACTGAGTTTACATCCAATTAAGTTGTAACGAATAAATTAAAGCCCTGGAGATGGCCCTGACTGTGGAAATTGCTGCTGCAGGATTTACGGTCCCTTCTCTCATCAGCGCTGGTAACTCTACTGTGTTATTTCCACCATGCTCTCTGTTCTTGCCTGGCACAGCAGCATTGAGATGAGACATAGCTAAAGGTCCCCAGTGCCCCAAATCCCTCCTGTGGTACAGGCAGGTACACTCTGGGCAGCTGGGTGCAAAGCCAGGCTGGGCTGAGCCTGCAGCAAACCCTGAATTAAGCTCCTCAAGCCCAGGTAAGGAAGAGCAGGAAGGAAGTCTCCCTGGCCGTGCTCTGCTCCTGTGAAGCTGCTGTGGGGAGAGGAGGGGGCTCTGTCCTCTCTGCTTTTCTCCATCTGGGCTTTTCATCCTCCTCCTCTCATGGGGAGAAGGCTCAGGGATTAAGAAACATCTTCTCCCTGCCTGCTGGGGATGGTGCCTCACCCAGGCAGAGCAGGGGCAAGAGCCTTCAAGCAGACCAGGGAGGCTGTTGCTGGAGAGGTGCAGGGGCTGGGGATGTTCTGTAAGGATCAGGGCACACCACAGCAGTGGGGTGGCCAGGCTGCATGCAGGGCAGTGAGGGATGCAGGGGGACTTCCACGCAGAAACCCTGGTGCTCGCTGCACTCCCACCTCCATTTCACACCAGTACCCGTGGCACCGGGTCCTTGCAGCACAGCTCTGGTTGGGATCAGCCAACAGTAACCCACCCTGTCCGAAGGCTTGTCCTGCTCAGGGCCCCGGAGCCAGAACTGGAGCAGTCCCCTCCTGTGCCTCCATGTGCAAGAGCCCATCCACACCTGAGGCATCTTCTCTGCAAACACTCAGGCAAATCAATGGCTGCTGCTGCGGGGTGTCCAGGGATGGCTGTGGGGAGCCACTGTGTGAAGCTGTGCCAGAGCAGGCACAAGGCTTCATTGCAGGAGGGTTTTACAGCCTGGAGAGACTGTGCAGACCCAGAGGAGAGCAGGACAAGGAGAATCAACTGACTCACATGACTCCCTTTGGTGCTTTCTCCCAGAATGTGGGTGCAGCCTCTTGGTCCCAGGTGTCCTCTCTCCTCCTGTCCCCTGACAACCTCTGCTCTTCTCGCACATTACCACACATCACCCAGCAGATCTCCGCACCTGCCCATGTCCTGCACGTTCGCCAGTTCCTTGCTTATAAAAGGGCCAGTCCCCGCAAACATCTCCCTTTTCTGCCCCATAGGAAGCAGGAGAGGGGGGCACAGCAGGGTCTGCTGCAACCTGCTAGGAGGCCTGGTCAGTGCAGGAACCCAGAGCACATGGGAGAAGGTCCCAGCCCCAGTGATTCATGTGCAGCCTCATTATGCCCAACAGCACACAGCACAGGTGATGCAGCAGACTACATTTCCCAGCGCACTGTGTATTGCTGAGCTCGGCGAGTGCAGGGCCTTGCGTGCTCTGCTCCATGGCTGCAAGTTGCAGCAGCCCACGTCCAGCTGTGAGCAGGGACTGGTGAGGTCCCCACTGTGCAGGCATGTTGTTTCCCCCCCATTCCTCCCTGGAACTCCAGCTGCAAGGCCAACACGGGGCTGTCTGCAGTGAGAGGGCTTCAAATATTTGCTGTGTTGTTTGTTTTCTATGAGCAGAGCCGGCACAGCTCCTGGCAGCATTTGCTCACTGCCTCCTGTTGTCTCCTGTTGATGCTCCTCATGCCTGGGTGCCAGTACCATGATACCTGTGGAGGCAGCATCCACATGCAATCCCTGTCTCTTAGTGGTGGGCCATGATTTCAGCTCCCTGCACCGCTTCTCCTCAAACGAGCCCCAGTGACCTTGCCAGGGTACACAACAGGGTGGCAGGGGACTGAGCCAGTGGTGCCTGAACCCAGATGAGTGTGTGCCTGCTGGAAGCCCTGTGGGCTGTGAATTTGAAAACATTGAGAATACTGATGAAACAAAACCAACCACCACCTCTGAAAAGGAGGGTCTGGCAGCTCTGGCCATGCCTTCACCACCTGTAGCACAACTACATCCTTGCAGTGAACCAGCACTGAAGAGAGCTTCACTGGTCACCAGGACCTGGTCACCTCGTGCCAAACAGGTAGGGGCAATGCTACCGCCTCCAGCATTTCTCACCCTACTCCTGAACCAGCCTGAACAGCTTATCTCACAATTCCTGCCATGCTCCCACCCTCCAAGGCTGCTCAGCAGGTAACTTCCCCTCTCTGCTTCTTGTCCTCTTGACCTGGTCCTGGGAAACGGGGCTCTCAGCAGCTCCACACTCACCCCAGGGAGGCTGTACCAGCCTTGCTCCATCTCTTGCCTCTTGCCAGGCTATTAGTAATACTCCCCAGCCACAGCGCAGCGTCCCTGAAGTGCTTGTGGTTCTGCCAGACATAAACTAGGAGTGGAGACGCCAAGAACCTGGTCTGGCTGCAGTGGTGGGCCAAGTGGGACCACATTAGAACAGGTCCAGGACTGGCCTTGGCTGAGCTGGTGGGAAGGGCCCTGTGATCCACAGCACCAGCTGCAGGAGAGCAGAGCTGAAAGTGCTTAGTGGGTCTTGGCCTATGCCTTCGGGGAAGAAACTTCACCCGTGGTTCATCACTGCCCTTTCATCTGCACGGCTTGATGTTGCTGCAGGGAGGAACTCAGAAGCAGCACAACAATGTGGAGGGAAAGGCCGGTGAGGGCATGCATAGCTCAGCACAGTGCCTGCCAAAGACCCTACAGAACAAACCAACATCCTCAGCCTTGCCCTGGTTTCCTTACCCACCCTAAAGCTGACAAAAGGAAAACCTTCTGGAGGAAAGCAATGCATCAGGCTGGAGAACCATCCCCTGGTGAGCTCTGAGCTTCTGTTTGGGAAGGGTACATCTGACCCCAACCACAGCAGCATGGGTGAGAGAGATGCTCCCTGTCCCTCCTGCTCTCCTGTCCCCAGGCAGAGACTGAGGAGCCCTGCTTATTCTCCCAGATGCCCGAGCAAGAGGTAGATGCTGCAAGGGGCTCCTCACCCTCGCGCCAGCAGACACTCAGGCTACACCTCTCTGAGTAACTCCTTGGCCTGAGCACGGTCCTGTAATTGCCCACACCGCTCGGCTGGTTCCCTGACACAGTTTTGTCCTGTGCTAAATAGGACAGGTTCAAAGGAGGTCATGGGCCAGAGCCATTCCCAGCAGGAAATGTAGACACAGCCACCTCCAGGCAGAGAGGAGACTTGAGCCGTGTGCCTGTCCTCCTGCGGCTGGTGACACTTCCCTTTCGACTTCCCCTCTCTGTGCCAGGGCACAGAGGAGCAGGATGACGGTGCTGGGCTCTGGATGTCCATGGGAGCCTTTCACCTGGAGGTCACTGATCCCACAGCCGTGTGTGGGCAGTGATGCTCTGTCCAGGTGTCGGAGAGGCTGGAAAGTGGAGCATCAGTTCTCCATGCACTAGCAAGATCAGGAGCTCCCTGTGACTTGGGGCACTTCCCAGTCATTTCCCTTGTCCCCGTGCCCTGTCCAGACTCTCTCCAGGCAGGAGGCAAGGCAGGCTGAGGAAGCACAGGCTGGAGCATGGCCCAGCGTGGGGAGGGAAGGCAGCTGCGCTGTGTTCGGCGTGGAAGTTGCCATCATGCCGCTGCTTGCAGCCAATTCAATCACAGCTCTTTATTGCTTCTCCTGGCTGTTGAAAATCTCATTCAGTTGAGTGAGCTCTGTGAGCAGTGCTGCCAGCCTTTCTCGTCTTCTGTCCTCTCCCACGAGTCGAGGCACCCTGACCTCCAAGGAAGTGCATCAGCACATTGGGGTCTGGGCCAAAAAACCTTTCCGCACCCTGCCGGACATGGAGGGGTCTGGCACAGACAAGGTGTGCCAGGGTCTGCCATGAAGACAAGGGCAAGGAAAGGAGGTGTGGTGTTCTATGTGGGGACATCTCTACAACACAACAGAGCGCAGGAGCAGGGCTGTCCACACACGGCGGCCTTGTACACCACGGTGGGTAAAAAATTAGGAAGGAGAGTGAGTCTGACTCCTTAGCGGCAAACATGTGAGGCTGATGGTCCCAGGCCAGCAACAGTAGAAGCAAATGATACTTGAGCCAGGGCAAGTGGTGGTAGTGCTGCCTTGACCTGGGATCTCTGTCAGATACAGCAAAAGGTAGAGCTGAGGTGCATGGGGCAGGGCTTTGATCCTGCTGTTCCCTGCACGCTGCAGCCCTGTTCCCAGGCAGCACCTGCATGCCACCACAACATATTAATACTTTTGATTACTGTGGCCTAGTTTCTGTCCACCTGTGTCATGGCTGGCTGGTCACCCCACCCTGCTGAGCCCTTGTTCTACAGTGGCTGATTGCGCCAGCACTGGACAAACTGGTCTCCTGGGGTAATTACAGCCAGGAGAGACCTGGTGCTGCAGGCTGTGGGTGAGCCAAGTGTGTCACCACCAGTCTAGCACCTGGGGTGTAAGGCACACCATGATGCATGGCAAGTCCTTTCTTATGGGACATTCAGGAGCATCTGTGTGGATGCCCTGTAGCCTGGACTCTCACAAAGAAGGACCATCACAGGCATCATCTCGCCAGGCTCCTCGGAGGGAGGCTGATATCCTCCTCCCAGTGCCAACCAGAGACTGACTTCCTCAGCGGCAGGGGTGAAGCAGCATCCACCCTCCCTCCCCACTGCCTCCTGCCTGGAAACCTGCCTCCCCAGCCTGCTTGTCTCATGGCCCTGGGCTCTGTGGGATTTCTGCTGTCCAAGGGGGAATAGGCCAGGCTAAGTGGGAGTTCCCGATAGGAGGTTGTTGCATGAGATGGAGCCTTCCCCTTGCCCAGAGGTCAGCTGTGGTGCTGCTGTAGATCTGCTCAGCATTTTCCCCTTGGCTTGATCCTGGGCTGGAAACGCACGTGACTTTATCCACTTATTTATAAAACAAAGGACAGCTGCTCTCTGGGCTCTGGGCACCGTGCCATCCCCACCACTCTCACTGACTTACCAGGATGCAGTGCCCTCCTCCCTCCTTCTCTTCCACCTGCCCAGCCTTTCTGGGGAACAGCATCATACCACGACAAGCCTTGGTCAGAGGCTGAAGGCTGGGGGAAGCCAGGAGACTCCCAGGGGCTTCTGTAGAGCCACACACTGAGGAAAGGGGTGAGCAGGACCCCAGCCCAGACCTTGACTTTCCAGTTCCCCATGTGTGAGGGAAGCTGCTTTGCGGGGGCACAGCGCTCTGCTGATGGCAACCGCACAGCCAGGACACAGACAGCCATCCTGGGATGGGTCAGGCGGGAGCTGTGCCAGCTCAGGCCCCCCCTGGCAGCAGCGATGCCTCCTCCAAGGCATCATCATACAGCGCCAGGCAGGACGATGGGGCTGTGCAGCCCCCAGAAGACCAGCTAACACCACCAGCTGTGCCACCTTCCCCCCAGCCAGGCTCCATTTCACTGGGGAAACAGATGCTTGGCTTTTTCTTCCCTATTCATCTGGTTCCTTCCGGGCTCAGGTTATTTTCAGCACTTCTCTGTTCCCAGCTACCCGGGGTGGCATAGGCAGTTCCTCAGGATTTGCTTTCCTCTGGAAGCTGTACAGTCTGAGAACTGAAAGGGGGAAATGCCAAGCCCTTTATTCAAGACCCATGTACAGAAGGAGAGATTCCATCCAGAAGGATGACTCCACCAAACACATGCACTCCATCAGCTGCCTATGAGAGATAGCTGTGACGTGTGGGGCCAGCACATGGGGTTGGGTGGAGCATTTGAACGACAGTGATGTAGAGAGGCTTGTGCAATGAAGGAGGTGCAGAGCAAATGGTTTGTCTAGGAGACAGAGAGCTGCTCCACTCGGGCAGCGAGAGAGACCACAGGCACAATATGCCACCCCTGCCAGAGGGCAGATGAGGGGATGTGGGTATGAAACACAGGAGCAGAAAGAGCAGGTCAGAAGTATTGATCCTGATGCAGAGAGCCTGCCTCGAAAGGGGCACCTTCAGGCCGCGGGGTTTGGGGAGAAGCTAGTCTGGTCTGAGGTGTTGCTCCAGATCTTACAGTTCCCACCTCCTGGGCTTAGCCAGGTTCCCTGTCCAAGAACCAGGGTGGGATGTGCTGAAGATGGCCCTGGGGATGGGAGCAGGAACAGCTGGACCAGATGTGGAACTACTCGGAGGTCAGAACTGGAAACCCCATTTCTGAGCACATCTTCCTCAAACCAAAAGGCAGCATCCCACGCCCCTCCAGCCTTACTCCACCCTGCTCCCAGCTGCAAACTGCTTACGTCCAATTTTGTGTGCTAAAAATACCTTTCTGGGCGGTCAGCAAGTTGTGCAGCCAGATGGGAGAGGGTTGCAGTCTGGGAGCAGAGGGAAGTGGGGGTATATTTGGGGTAGGTGTGGGCTGCAGAACAAGGCCAAATGGGCCTGGGGAGGCTGGGCGGGGGGCCGTGGGCTGTCTGTCGCTGCAGAGGGACGCGCGTCTAGGTGGCAGTGCCAGGGCAGACAGTCTTGCTCGGCTTGAGTCCATGCTTCTGAGGAGAGGGGCATGGCGGGGGGGTGGGGGGCCACGCACAGATGGACTCAGAAAGGTGGGGAGATGCTCGCTGTGGAGAGCAGGCGGCAGGTCCTGATCCCTCCCCGGGAAAGAGGTCGCTGCAGCAGTCAGAGCAGAGGGGAAGGAGGGATGGTTACCCAGCACCCGGGGCCTGCCACAGCCCTGCCCAGCACCCAGGAGTGCCCTCCTGGGACCCCTGCGCCCTGCTGGGCTGTCCCCCCTCACATCTCTGCTCTCAGCCCACCTCTCCTGGGGGAGGCCAGGCCACGGGCAGACCTGGCAGCTCCATAAGCCACCCTGGGAGCAGAGACGGCAGCTTTGGGTGGCCGGTGCCACGAGAGGGAGTCCCTGCCCTGGCTGCTGCCACCAACTGGGTGACAGCAAAGATGTCCCGACGGCAACCCTTCTCCCAAGCCAGTACAGCTCCCTGCAGACCTCCCAGATGTTTTGCTGGGGCTAAGGCAGGCTGTGATAACCCATCATGACCAGGCTGTCCTCCTGCAGGGATCCCTCCGCACTGTTGGGGCTCCCCTTACCCTCTTTCTGCCTGTAGGTCTGGGATTCTCCCCCCAGGTCTGGGAGAGATGTGCTGTCGGGGACCGGGACATCTGGATTTTACTGTCACCTTGAGGAAGGGGCTGAAGGGTTCCTAAGTGGCACGGTGCCCTGGCTTTTGTCTGCCTGACAGCACTGCAAGATCCCTTCATAGAAGAAGGTTCAGGGCTGGTGGGGTCGGGAAGGTTGCTGGAGGGGTGAGGAAAACCCCACAGCAGGGCTTGGGGCTGGGCTGTAGCCGGGATCCTGCGGGCATTTTCCAGCTCTCCCTGCCAGAAGTGCCTCTTGCCTCTGGCAGCGCAGGCTGCAGCCCTGGCTGAGGAAGACGCTGTGTCCTGGAGAGGAAGCAGCAGCGTGTGGGGAGCCAGACCCCCAGATCACACGGGGTCCTGCACTGGTGCTGTGCAGGGAGCAGACCCCTGCCTGGCCAGCCTGGGCCTGGACCTGACTGGGTTACCCTCCCCAGGCCTGATCCTGACCCTGTGGGATGACATCCCAGCCTGGCCTCAGCCCACCACCATCACCATGGCTGTGTCTGGTGATCTATAGGTATGCCCCACACCCGGCTCCCTCAGCGACAGGTATGGAGTAGGGATCTGGATAAGCCCCAGATATATTTCTGTCATTTGTGATGTCTGACACAGGAATAGAATTTACTGTAGGGGAACATGGTTGGATATAGTAGCACATACAGTGCTTTCCACAAAGCTGGATCGTCAGAAGCCACAGCTGCTTCTCCTTCCCTTGTGGCTTTACGGCTGGTTTTGAGCCCTCAACGTTCTTCCCTATCAGCAGTAAAACTGATTGTAAATTGAAGGTGGTTTAGGTTTTTCTCTCTTCAGTCTGAAGGTCTGAGTTGTGTTAGTTCATTGACGGTTGAACTGGACCTTCAGGAAACAGCCCATCAATGATGCTTACAATGATCATTGTAAGCCCCATTGATAGGAAGGTATGTGACTGGCTGGCTTTATTAAGTGCAAAAGCGTACACATCCACTGCACACTACAGCAGGAAATCTGTGTAAGAAAGCATCTAAGATGTGTTGAGATGGTTCTGTGAGACTTAGTGCTGCTGCAAGGGCTACAGTGGTGTACACAGAATATGCATAGCCTACATGTGATGTATTCTTGGAAGCGCAGCAAGTGGTCTCATGAAGCTGAAGCTCATCACCTCCTGTTGATCATGCCATGCTGAGTTTGGATTCATGAGTTGCTGTGTGGCTTGACAGTCCCTTGGAAACCTTCTCTCATTTGAACTTTGCTATGTGGTTCTCAGTGAAGTAAGACATCATCACTTGAACTAGCAGCTCTAATGTAAGACTGTGTAAGAGCTAGGCATATGACTGAGTCTGCTGTCTTTCAGTATTTTATCAGCATTTTTCTAGCGCATGCTATACGCCAATACAACAAATCTCAAAAAATGGTAAATTTCTAAAGGGGAAGAGGCCAAACACAAATTGCTAGGCCACAGTGCATTTCAGGATAGGGGTAAAGAAAAGAAATACATCAGCTGCAACAGGAAACTTCTTGCACCACAAGTGCATTTTTGAAGCTTGGCTGTTTTCTTTCACTGTTTTTGCTTCTTCCATATAGCAAAGAGAGGCAGTGAGAGTGTCTACATCCAACACTGGGATTTTATGAGGACATCACCAAGTGAGTGCTGGCTGTGGCTGTTCTCCTGGGTGCTTGCACCTTTGCTGGCTGCACAGGAACAAAAAAAGCCTGGTTCCCAAAGGCCAGGGAACAGCCAAGGAAACAGGAGGACATGACTTAGTGCTGCTGCTCCTCCTGCTGCAAGCTTGCTAGAAGACTTTACCCCATTAATCTCACAACAGCTGTATGTGAGACAGCTGGACGTGATATACTGATGTTCCTGAATGGATCTTAGGAGAGACCTAGCTTCCAGAAACTACTCAGTGCTGCTGCTCTCCTGGGGTAAGGCAGATAGATACACCGGGCACTGTCCTGTGGTGTTGAGGATGGTGGTTCCTGGGAAAGGATTTGCCATGGAGGTCTGGGCCCGCTGGTCCCAGCGGGTAGTGATGAGCACCCTGGGTGACAGCAACCATTCCCAGCACACTGATTGTGTTGGACCATAGAGGAATCATACTACTCTGTCCAGGGCAACAGAGAGAGGGAGGCCGTATAAATCACAAAGCTGAAAGAGGAGCTGCCCAGGAGAGCTGCAACAGTGCAGGGAGCCAGGACTCATGGAAGCTTGAGGCCATGAAACAGTATGTGAGCTGGAAAGAGAAGAGCTCAGAGAAGAGCTTGGCAGTGGCGTCTTCAGGGACAGGAGACTGGGGCAGTGTGAGTGAGCCAGCCTTGGAGTTATGGCCCAAAACGAGGAGTGCCTGGGGAATTCCCTCCCATACCCAAAGACCCTTCCTGGCCTAGCCAGGGACAGGAATAGGTCTTCTCCATCCAGCTCCAGGAAGACCCCTTTACCCCCAGTACTGTGTGCACTGCCCAAGTTGAGGCACTTCACATCCTAGAAGGCACTGAGAAAGTGGAGCTCAGAGCAGGGTAGCAGGGAAGGTTTGGAGAAGGGAAATGAGCCATATCTGGCTTGTTCAGGATCCTGTCAGATCTGGAAGGTCTATTGGTGGGGTTCAACAGCAAGATTGTTGCAGCTGAGTCAGTTCAAGGTAGTAAGTAGAGAGTTTTCAAGGCAAAAGTGATGCATGTAGAGAGTACCCTTGGTGGGCATGTGAACCAGGGCTGTTTTCCTCAACATCCACCCCTTGATCTGGAGGAAGAGAGGAGTGAGGCAGATCCAAGAAGGTTTTGGGGGTGTTTGTGGGAGCAGGGCTATGAGGTCCTGCGATAGCTGGCAAAAAGGCTGGACCAAGGCACCCAGGAAACCCCAATGAGCCTGGACCCGCTTACCTGTGGGCAGATGGGCAAGGAGCAGCCCTGTGGCTAGTGGGATGCTCTCTTTCTAAAGAGGAAGCTTCTTGCACTACATGTGATTTCCGTACATGGCTGTTTCATTTCTGTGTCTGCACAGCTCCAGTGCTGGGTTACACATATACCTTTCCTAAGTGGCTCAGACTGAGTTCTGCCCAGGGACTTCATGCCAGCATGGCCCTGCGAGGGCTGGCTCTGGCCTTTCTCTTGGTGCTTGCCCCTCTGCTGCTTGTGTGGGGACAGAAGGATGCTGGTCCCAAGAACCAGGAGGGGGCCATGGAAGCAGGTAAGAGTGGGTTGCACCTCTCTGTTACAGAAAAGGTTTTGCTACTCTTCTACCTATATATTTGCTACATGGCTTTACCTTGTTCAGCCCACAGCAGCTGTGTTGGGAAGGGCTGAGGCTAGTGTCTGCATCAGTCCTGAGACACTTGGGCATCCATTGGGATGTGTTGGGGCAAAGGTCTGTTTGGAGATGGAGGGCGGCAAATGTCAGTGTCCTGGGAAAGCCTCCATGAGCGTGGGAGCTGCAGTGTCCCTCTGGTGAGTGAGTAGTGTCCCTGGGAGCAGGAGGTGGCCGATTCTTGTTGCATGGTGGACAGATGAAGCCGGGGCAATGAGAGCAGTGGTGGCCTGCCTGGGGCAATCCAGGCAGCATTTGTATCGCAGGGGAAGGTCATGGTGGTGTTCAGCAAAGACGGGGGGAGCTGTGAGGTGAATCCCTGTGTTAGCTGGGATGCCTGCTTTCTCCTGTAATCCCTAGGGTTGGGGGAACTGTAGTTTGGTGGGATTGTTCTTTAACAGCGTTGTTCTGTTCTTTCTCCATGCCAGGAGGGCTAGGGGCACCTCCTGGGTCTCTGCTGGGTTCTTCCTATGTAGAATGTGGGCTTTCCTACAGAGACTGTGCCCTGTGCCCTGGGGTTGCCAGTAGCTGTTGAGGTCCCCATGGGCACAGCAGGAGTGGTTGCTCTTCGCACCCAGGGCTTGCAGTCCCGAGGCGTGAGTCATTCTCTCTGCAGGGAAATGGGAGCAGAAGTGGCTTGCCAAGTCATTGGATGGGTCATGAGTCATGTCACCCATCCCTGGTGGCTGGAGGGATGCTGCCCTTCCAGCAATGGGCACCCCTCAGCTATCCGGGGCAGGATGGAGCCTGTTCCCCTTGACTCAGCAGCAGCTCCTGCCCCTTCCTCCTGTTCCTCACAGCCCATCCCTGGGAAGCCCTGTCCATAGTCATGGCTCTCCCTCCTTGGCCTGAGGAGTACCAGGTGGAAGAGGGTGTGATGGGCTCAGTAGAGGCATTGGCTCTGAGTGGCTGGGGGAGATTTCTTGTTCTCTGTCTGAAGAAGACGTGTGGGCACCAAATTGAGCTTCTGACCATTATCCTCTATTGTGCCACTGGCGTCTGCAGCATTGAAGGAGGCCGTTGGAGTCTGGATTATGGGTAGCCCAGCAGAGCTGCAGGCAGGGGCAGAGCTTGCCTCCACCTGTACTGAGAGGAAAGCTCTGGTGCCAAGCCAAGGGCCCGCAAGGGCTTTTGCTGCAGTCGGTTCTCTTCAAGTGTCATCAGGGAACCATGTCTGCCATAGATGTGTGCTATTTTCATCTTCTCTTTGTGTCCTGTGTCATTGCTGTTCAGGAATAGCCATGAACATCTGAATGACCCACATGCATTTTCTAGACCAGACCTAGACAACAAAGGCTTGCGTAACTTGCTGACAGTGCTTTTGGCCCAGTTTTGCTCACCTTTCTCTCCGCAGTGAGGTCTGCATGAGACAGCCTTGTGCTCCCATTGCCCCCCCTTGCTATGTCCCCTCTTGTGCCTTGGCCTTGCCAGCTGTTTCCTCACTGGCTCTTCTTGTTGACTTCTACTCCCTTAAGAGTGCAACCTGCTTGTCACTGTGTCCTCTTGCATTGCAGGTCATCGTCAGCCTCCTGACTGAGCCAGGCTGTGCTCTTAGTGCATCCTCTGTCCTCCTTCTGTGTAAGGGTGTTGCTCCCTAGCCTTTCGGATTGTAGAGCATCTTAGGGACAGCCAACCTTTGGGATCTGATTCCTGACAAGTACCAATAGGAAAGAAATGTTCCTTCCCACAGGTGAAAAATCTGCTCTTTGAAGCGTGGTTCATTTTCCCGCAGCAGAGGGATGTCCTCCCTGCTAGCTGGTATCCTTGTTCAAATGTTTGGTGCTGGGCAGGTACCCTGGACTCTGCTGGGGTGGGAAGGATCCTGGATGTCACCTTGGGGCAGGAGTGTGAGGGCATGTGCGCTACTTCAGGGCGGTTTAATGACGGGAGGGGGGAAGGTACATGCCAGGGATGACTAACAAGGCTCAGATTGAGTGAAGGGTTTCAGGTCTGTCAAGGCTTTTGGCTGTCACAGTGAAGTGTGTGATCTGAGGGCACTGTGAGGGATCCAGCCGCGAGGGAAGAAGAAGTTTCCTATCTGGACAACACACATGGTCTCAAAGGATGGGGCTGGTAGCCACTGTCCTTTGTGGTGGAGGGCCAGGGTGCAGGGTTGAGATGATGATGTGAGAACCCACTACCAGATAAGGGAAGTGTGGTGATGCCCCTGTTCCAGTGGAAGGGAGTGCAGCCCCATGAGTGCTGGCTGGCACGTAGTGGGAAGTTGTAGAGATGAGTGAAGCTGAAGAGAGGTTTTCATCCTAATTTAGGGGAGGCCACCTCCCACCCTGATGCCTCCTAATGGACACAGTTTGCACTGAGTGAGCAAGCCTGGGAGACACATCTACCAGGGCAGGACAAGGCCGGCTCATTTTGGGTTAAGTGCACAGAAAAGGCTGGGTGCATGGAGTGGGGTGAGAGCTTTGTAGTCACTGCTGTGAATGTAGATGTGAAGGTCTGAGGGTAGGCTGTTGGTGCTGGCAGCTGCCTTTTGAGCACAAGTCTGGAGGGTGAGCAATGGCAGCAGAGGGCCACTGGGTCTGGTGCACTCCCACAGCCCCTGTCTCTGGGGAAGAGAGCGCAGGAGAGAGCGGCATCCACTGGGCTGCTGGATCCTGCTGGCTGGGATCCCTCCGCAGCACGTGAGTGGGCAGCAGGGCCTGCAGGTAACCCTCCTGCACTGCACCTGAGGGTGCAAGGAGGGTTAATGTACCTGGGGTCCGGGGCCTCATCCTGGGAGGTGCTCATCTCTGCCAGCCCTCTGAAGTGACGGGGACCAGCACCCCTCTGGACATCACCCCCAAGGATGCTGCCAGAGCCCAGTGATCCTCAGGGCTCTCGCTCCTGTCCGTCGCACAGCGGGAGACGTAAAGCTCCCTCTGACTGGGAGCCCAGGCTGCAGTTTACCCCAAACCAGAGCAGCCATGCCTTGAACAATTTGGTGCGGCTGAGCTGTGCTGGGGACTATGTGCCATCGGTCCCCCAGCTCAGATGCACCTCCAGCCGGACCCAGATCTCATGGAACGGGACTGCCACCTGCAAGGGTAAGCACAGCCCCGCATCACCCCGACCCTGGGGTCCTGAGCTGGTGGCAGACCCTCCGTGACATGGTCATGCTTCAGCCCTACCTGGTGACAGTCCTGGCTCAGGAGACCTGGATGCCTTGGCTTTCCCCCTCTCCTGGCAGTGCCGGGGCACATTTTGTCTCGGCACCTTGCTGCTGTAAGCCCTGTGCCTTCAAACAGTGCCTGGGCACGTGGCCGAGGTGGTGGGAGTGGAAGGACCTCTGTGTGAAGGCTAGGGAGGAGCCCAGTCCCTGGGCAGCCTTACCCAAATGGAGCCCGAGTGGGAAAGCCTACCCCTCTGTAGGGATGGAGGGGACTGCTCTTGGGGTGGCCTGCTGCCACCCTTAACTCTGCTCTAGGCTGCAGGAGAGGGATTTGCAGTCGAAAGTGGCAACCAAAGGAGCTGGACAGTGTCAAACTCAGGGCACTAGACCCCACAGCAGGCACCTTCCCATCCTGCTTACACCCGCTCCTTCTCCTCTGTGCAGAGAGATGCCAGCAGCCCCAGTGGGACTGGAGGCTCCACTTTACCCCAGAGCAGAGGTTTTACAGGTTCAATGAAGAGGTGACACTGAGCTGCTTTGTGGAGGACCCTCCTCCCCTTGCTGTGATCAGATGTGCAAACGGGACGTCTCCAGGTTGGAAGGATGCTTGGGAGGTGAAGGACATGCAGGGAACATGGCATGTGGTGGCAGAGAGCCTGACCTGCACCACAGGTAAGTGGGAGAGCAGTAGGTCTCCCTTGCTACATGCGCTTCTCCCCCAGGAGGGACCCTGGGCATCCTGCCGTATCTGTGAGACACCTTGGCCACAGCTCAGAGATGGGCCCCAGCTGGGAGCCGCCTCCAAGGTGGGGAGGGACAGAAGCCTTCAGTGGGGCCAGAAGTGGGGCAGGTTTTCTCACTGTCCCTGCGTCTCCTCCCAGTCTATTCCTGAGTTGCAGGTTGGAGGTGCCGGATCCTGCCCCTCAATTCACCTCTCTCCCAGTGTCCTATATCACCACTTTGCCCAGGCACAAGCTCCTTTGCTGCACCTGGGGGCCCTTGGGTTTCCTGGTGGTGTTGAACACTGACACCACAGTCAGTCATGGCAAAGCCTCGGTCCCCCTCCTGCCTGAGCATCCCTTGTCCCCGAGAAGGACTCTCACACTTTCTGCCTGACAGGAAAGTGCCCAAAACCCCAGTGGGATGAAAGACTTTGGTTTCCATCAAACAAAAAAAATTACCAACTGAATGAAGAACTGACACTGACCTGCCCTGGAAATCTCAAGCCATCCTTCCCCAAGGTCAAATGTGCAAGGGAATTTCTGCAAGTGAGTTCTGGGGAACCAGTCTATGGAGATGCCTGGTGGGGCAGGAACAGCACAGGTGCCTGGACGCACATTGCGAAGGCTGTAGAGTGCATTGGTAAGTGAGGCGGCAGCAGCTCTCCCATGCCCCCTCTCTATCTTCACCCCCCTTAGCCAGTCATGACATTGTCCAGCTGAGCTGCAGGCACACCACAGTCCCTCCTTGGTGCTGTGTTGTCCCTGCAAACTGTGGAAAAGGACAGCCCAGCCAGGGGACGAGAGACAAGGTAGTGCCAGCCAGGCAAGCCAGCAGCTCCTGCAGTCTTTCCTGAGCACGCCAAGCGTGGGGTCCTGCAGATGGGTGCCAGGGCCTGGGGCCGGATCCGGGGCCGGCACCGAGGTGCCCACGGAGGTGCCCAGCTCCTTGCTGCACCTGTGGATGCCACCCTGGAGTGCACAGCTCTGCTTGTCCCTCTCTGCCCGTGTAGGTGAGGGACCCTGGGGACATCTCCTGCAGCCCCAGGAGTTGGAGTGGAGGCGACGGAAGGGAGTCCTGAGTGCCTGGGGCTGGGTCAGCCCCTGGCATCGGGGCTGGAGGCTGTGGGGGATGCACCAGGGGGAAGAGCAATGCCCTCCCTCAGGTGATGGGGATGCGGGGCTGCTCTGGGCAGGGACAGACCTGTGCGAGTGTGGGGCTGGCTGTGCACAGGCAGCCCAGTGCTCAGGGGAGGTGGGCAGGGAGAGGCGATGTGGGAACCTCCCTGCTTGAGGCTGTGGGAGATGGCTATGAGTGTCCACGGACACAGGGATGGATGGGGGAGGTTCATGTATGAGTGATCATTCACACTTTGGGTACACAAGGAGAGCCCGCTCCAAACACACATTGCCTACAGGTAACATCGTGGCAGATGGACAGGTCACCATCCCTCTGGATGCATTTGGCTGGATGGATTACAGGGACTTCTCTCCCACCACTCACCCCTGGCCCACCTCATCACCTCCCACCCCAACTAACACCCACTTTCACCTCTGCCAGAAACTTGCCAAAGGCCATCGTGGGACCGAAGACTCCAGCTGGCACCAGACCAGGAGAATTACAAGAAGGACAAGGAAGTGAGGCTGAGCTGTCCCAAGGGTTTCCAGCCATCCTTCACCGAAATCAAGTGTTCAGGCAAAGTTCAGCCCGTCAGTTATGGGAATCCTGTATACAGTGACCCATGGCTGGGAAGGGACATCACAGGAGATTGGATCCCCATACGGTCCAGTGTGGAGTGCATTGGTAAGAAAGGCATCGGGAGCTCTCCTGGCTGCCTGCTCTGCTCCAAACTGAATGATTGCTGAAATCCCACCACCCACCCCTGACCCAGCCTGTCACCTCCCACCCCAACTAACACCCACTTTCACCTCTGCCAGAAACTTGCCAAAGGCCGTCATGGGACCGAAGACTCCAGCTGGCACCAGACCAGGAGAATTACAAGAAGGACGAGGAAGTGAGGCTGAGCTGTCCTGAGGGTTTCCAGCCATCCTTCACTGAAATCAAATGTTCAGGCAAAGATCAGCCCATCAGTTATGGAAATCCTGTATACAGTGACCCATGGCTGGGAAGGGACATCACGGGTGATTGGATCCGCATTCAGTCCGGCGTGCAGTGCATCGGTAAGGGAGGCATCAGGCGCAGGATGGTCCTTTGCAGGGTCAGGATGCTGGGAATGTGTCTCGGTGAGAGTCAGCATGGGAAGGTCATGGTTTTCCCTTGGGGCCCATGCTGTGAGGTTTGATAACCGTGGAAGCAGCTCCTGTAAGGCCAGGATGAAATGTGTCCCATTGTGCTCTCCCATGGCACCGAAGGATGACTGCAGCCACACACCTCAGAGGGTGTGAGAGCAGAAGGACCACTTTGTTGGTCCTTGTGAGCTGTGATGTAGCCCAGCTGGGGGGACACTGTTCTGCACTTCCCTCTATTCCAGCCTGCCACGTCCTGATGTTTGAATGAACGGGGGCAGTTGTCTCGCTGGGGGAATTATCCCAAAAGGTCACATCCAGCTTCCGAGCGTACCATGACCCTAAACTCCTCCTGCTCCCCTACCAGAGAGCTGGAGTGACCAGTTTCAGCCTCTCACTTTGCCTCCCACCCGGCTGGTGGGGAGCAGGGCTGTCGGACTGCAGCACCCTTGCAAGGCTGGGAGGGGAAGGGAAGGGAAGGGGGTGACCCTCTTGCAATGTTTCCTTCACAGATGTCCTCCAGGTTGTCCCTGGGACCTTGGAGGTTTCCAGCACCAGCATCAAACTGAACTGGACCTGCAGGCTCCCTGATGCCTGCCAGCAGGTTCGGGCCAGGTGCCGGCTGGAAGAGCATTCCTCCCTTCCCTGTGAGGCTAAGGAGGTGAAGGGAGAGGAGACGCTCCATGGCCTGGAGGGAACGTTTACCTGCCCCCCTCTGCAGCCCTTCACTGTCTACAGTGTCACCATCTCACTGCTGCCCAGCACGATCCTTTTCACACGGCTTCTCAGAACAAAGGAAACGGGTATGTTTACATGAAATGTAAAGGTGCTTTTGCCCAGCAGCTCAGCCGGAGCATGCTGCTGGGATCAGGGCTGATCGGATCCTGTGGGGTGCTGGGGAAGGGGCTGTGCAGGGCCCTGGAGCAGAGCACGTCCCCTCCTCGCTCTCCCCCTCCTCACCACACCACTGCTGCTCCTGCTGCTGCTGAAGCACATCAGCCTTTGTGGGGGATAAACCCTGCTTGGGGGGTCCCTTGGCGGGCCGTCCCCTGGTCCAGAAGCTGCCCGCACCCTGCTCTGGGCTCAGCCCCTCCTCACCGTGCCCGTGCGTGACCCCGTCCTCCTGTGCTTCCAGTGCCAGACAAACCGGAGAAGTTGCGGCTGGATCCCCGCACAGGATCCCTCAGGTGGAAGGCGCTGCCCTCCTGCAAGGGGGAGATCATCGGCTACCAGGTACCAGGGGTCCGCAGGCTGCCCGTGGTCTCCCTCGCCTCACCGGGCACGCCTCTGCCTGGAGCTCTGTGCGGGCAGCCTGGGGGAGAAGTGTGAGCCGTCCTCGGCCAGGGCCCACCAACTCTATAGCGCTGGAGTTTCTGGTGGGGTGAGGTCCCCTCCCGTCTGCAGCCAGCAGCAGCAGCAGCCCCTCTCCGCTGTGCCCCTCCCTGACTATGTGCAGGAGGTTGGTGCTGCTCCCCACCAGCTCCCTGTCCTTCCTCTAGCTGAACATCACGGCCAGGAGAGCACACGATGGCAGCTTCCTTGAATTCAATCAGGTGTTGGTGAACCAGTCTGCCACTCAGTACACACCGCCTCATCAGACACCTGGAAGCAAATACACAGTGACAGTGCAGGGCCTGACGGCAGCTGGTGCTGGGGCTGCATCACGCCTGGAATTTCGAACCTATGTCTCAGGTAAAGGTTGTTCTGCCCTAGGTCTGGCTAAGGTGGCCTCCCTGGGAGGGAGCGGTGCGCCTGGAGCAGCTTCCAGAGCTGTGTGTCCATGTACTCTGTCCCCATCAAGAGAGAGGCAGGGAGTGTGGTCACCCTGAGAGCCCAACTCAGCAGTGGGCTGTGGGGCTGGGTGAGTCCTGCTTCGAGGGGGTGCGTTGCCTGGTCCTCAGAGCAGCTGCATCGCTCAGTCCCTGTTTGTGCATGCGAGAGAAGAGCTGGCCCCTCTGCTCTTCCACTAAAGATGATACCCATCCCTGCATAAGGATGCACTTGAGGCTCAAGGTCAGACAGCACTAGGGCTGCTGAGCCTGGGTCTGTGTGTCCTCTTGCTGTGTGCAGGCTCGTTGAGTGGGCTTTCAGACCCTCCGATTGCATATGGAAGATGGGGCAAGTCCCCGTGCTCCAGAACATCCCTCTGCCCTGCCCTGCCTTGCAGACGTGAAGGCAGGGGAAGGCTGTGCCTCACTGCCTGTCCCTGCAGCAGCCAGGACAGCAGAGCCTGGACACGTGTGTCTGCACACATGCACACCCCCAGTGAGTGCCAAGGTGGGGGACATTACTGGCGCATGGTCCAGGCTGTGGCACCCGTTCCTGACTGTGTTAGTTGCAGGGCAGCCTCTGGGTCTGTGGCCTGGGTCGGTGGTCATGGTAGTGGTGGTGGCGTTGGTGGTGGTCCCCCTGTCTGCAGGGATCCTGTGGTTTCTGCTGTCCAGGTGAGTAGGCAAGAGACTCGGAGTCGCTGCTCTGCCTCATGCCATGCTGTGCAGTGGGGTGGATGGGGATGGAGATGGGGGTCCCCCAGCTGCTCCCACCCTTCTCTGGCCATGGATGATGCAGCTGGCTGGTCCTACCATAGCTCAACTGTCGGGGCCCTGGCTGGGGCTCATAAGCATCTTCCTCGGGGCTGGGGCAGTGACCGTGTGTGCTAAGAGACCCTCTTCCTTGTTGCTATTGCTGCCGCTGCTGCTGTCCCCTGGGGTGCTGGTGGGCAATGCCTGCCGGCTCATGAGGGGCCCAGAGGGAGGGTGGGCAGAGCCCTCCATGCCTCTGCCACTGGGTTCCGTGGGGCCCTGGGCCACATCAGCCTCTCCCCCGACTCAGGACTGCCCTTTGCCTTCCCAGGAAAAGAAAGGCTTTGCCCAGGAAAGCCGAAGAGGATCATTACACAGGTGGGGTCTGCATCACAGAGACGGCTGTAAGGCTGGGTTTGGAGCTGGGAGGGAAACAGGTCTATTGCAGGAGAGCCTGTTATCATCCTGGGGTGGCTGCAGGCAGCCCAGCTGGCTCTGGCTGACCTGCCAGAGCGGTGCGTCCCACACGTGCTATGCCCAGCCGAGAGCCTCCTCTGGCTGCCTCTTCCAGCAGCTCCTGGCTGGGGTCCCCCCGTGGTGCCAGTGAGGTTTGGGAGCTGCCCCTCGTGCTTGCCCTGCTCGGGGGAGGCATTCCCTCTGCCCAGTCCTGCTGCCCTGCTGGTGTGTGTCCCGGGGTGCCCTGCAGCCCCCAGTGCTGCTGCCTGCCTGGGTCTGCCCTGCGCCTTCTCCCACGGCTCCCGCATCCCTCAGGCTGTTTCTGTTGTGTTGTCCCCCCAGAGCTCCAGCCCTATGAGAACTTGGGTAATTACTGCGTGATCAAGGGGACTTTTCCGGCAGAGGAAGATGCAGGTAGGACACGGAGCGCCCTGCCTGTGTTCCCTGACGTGGCAGAGAGCTGGTGGAGAGCGGCAGGTCTGGTGACGTGAGCTGCCCGCGCTGCCGAGGGCACGCAGCAGCCTCTGCCCTGGGTGTCCTTTGTCTCTGCAGGTAAAGGTGGCCAGGCTGGAGAGATGTTGCCCCAGCCCTTGCCTGTTCTGGAGTCCTCAGGAGACAGTCAGAGCAGTGAGAGAAAGAAGATGGGTCGGATGTCCAACACTCGGTGCTGATGGCACTTCCCATAGTCCCTTCTCGAGGCCTGGTGTTCCCAGGCTGGAAGCAGGACCTCATATAGCTTGTGCTGGGTTATTGCTCCCCCTCAAACTTCCTCCCTCATCAATCTCCAGCATCTTTTGTCACAGAGCAGGAGCAGCCCAAGGCTTGTGCCACAAGGATGTGTTCTGGTAGTCCTCCAGTGCTCTGGCAAAGCCATCTCACCCTCATTCTGGTGCCTGCAAGTGTCCTCTGAGACTGAAGCAGCTTGCTGGGTCCCAACCTCTCTTTCCCTGCGCCATATCCCCATGTCCATCTAGACCCCAGCCTCTGCTTGAGTGTGGCCCAACTGCACTGCCCTCACAGTTGTGCTGCTGTGTCCTAACAACCAATAAATTGTTCTGGTGTGCAGGGGCTGCCTGCCCCATGACAGCTCCCACCTTGTTGTGGCTCCTCCCTGTTTTGTGTGTGAAAGCCGTGTCCCTATGAATCGACATGGAGGAGCTTGGATTAGGCTTTTCCAGCCCCTGTCAACCCTGAGGAAGCACGCCTGAGAAGCTGCGTGCTCCCAGAGCAAGGCTTCGGGTTGCTACTCTCCCTCCTCCCCATCCTACAAGTAGCATGGTCTCAACTAGGCGTAGCTGGACCTCTGTGTTGGTCTGTGACCCCCTCCATGGGTGTTGGTGCTCATTTCCCATTTTGTAAGGTGCAGCTGCCCCTGGCCCTCTTGGGAAATCCCCATCCTGCAGCCTCTGGGATCTGCTTGATCTTAGCTGCTGCTGTCACCCCAATGCAGCCTCCAGCAGCCACTGTTTCTCCTGCACTGGGGGATGCTGGTGCCCAGTGCAGCCTGGAGATTGAGGGGCAGCCCGAAGGCTCTCCTTGGTGAGGAGGATACTGCTGGAAGATGGGGCAATCAACCTGTCTCTTCTCCAGCCTTTTTTTTTAGCCTGGGATGACCTGCATGTGCCAGTAAAGACACGTTTTGGCAGTCCTTCATATGAGCTGTCTGACCACCACCGTGGCACTGCAGCTGGCCCCCGGGACCAAAGCATCTCCTTCCCATGGAGCTTTGTGGTGTGACCTGCGTGCCTGACGGAGCTGCTCTTGATGGGTGTTGAGCAGAGAGGGGAAGAGGGAGCTTGACCCTGTGTGGCTGCTGCTGGTTAAGAAAGGGGAAAGTGCAGGGTTGGGATATGGGGAAACGGAGGGCTGGTTTGTGCTCCTGCCCCCTCCTGTGTTGCCCTGCTCCCCACTCCGTATCCCCATATCCAGTCAGTCCCTGGGCTGTCAGCCTCATGACTCTGCCTGCTCTGTCTGACAACCTGATGGCTTGGAGGGGGCTGCTAGCCCGCCGCCCCCCCGCCCCAGCTCCTGCCTGGTCCCCTCATTGCCCTTGTGGGGCTGTGTTCCCTATGGGGTGCTGAGCTCACTGCACATGGTTGAGGGGAGGCCATGGACGGGGTTGCTGTGGCCTGGAGCTGTGGCTGACAACCTCCCCAGGCCTTCAGGGCTGTGCTGGGCACCTCTGACGTGCGTTTGGACGGGTTGTGTGTTGGGAACCAGTCAGTGGTGGTGCTCCCCACGTTCGTTCTGGGCAGGAGTGTGTCCTGTGCATGTGCCGCAGGCAAAGCTGAGGGATGAGCCTGGTCTTTGCTCCCCTGCAGCCCCTGTGTCCGATCACCCAGTTCTCTGGGATCTGAGACATCCCATGTGGGCCCATGGGAGGTTCTGGAGGAAGAGAAAAGCAGGAGCTGCTGCAGAGCAAGGGGGATGGTTTAGTAGCTCTGAGTGAGGGTTTCCTCAGGCACTCAGCTGGCACTGGAGGGCAGGGTGGTCTGCACCCTTGGGACAGAGGAGAGTGCTGCCAGGCGGTGGGGGAGGAGGAGGAGGCAGCTGGGGATGAAGGAGCAGGGAAGGATGAGCAGGTATGGGTTGACTGTGCCTTTCAGAAGGGTCAAGGACTGTTTCAGGACTTGAGGTACTCCTTGCAGCTCACTTCCCCATTCCTCTCCCTGCTTCTCTATGTGCTTTCTCAGAAGTCCTCCATCTCCTGTGATCACTGAGGGGAAGTGCAGTGACTCATCACAACTCTAAAACCCATGCAGTGGCATTGGGAAGCACATGGATATTGCCTCAGAAGTAGGAGCAGCACTTCGTGAATGCACTCGGGTCACTAGGAGGGTTTTGTGGGGAAACTCCGGGATCTTGACAGGGGTTCCTCTGTTGAATACCAGAGCCTGAATGCCCCTGGGGAAAAAAGGCAGCAAAAGGCAGCAGCACTGACACTGATGGAAGGGTGCCTCCCAGGAAGCCTCCTGTACCTCATAAGATTTCCACACGTGTCGGTTTCCTTCCTGTTGTTGCAAGTCTTGCAGTCAGTCACAGATGCCAGGGCTCAGAGGCAGCAAGTGGGGCTGAGGTTTCAGTCCTGCCTGGGGACTTCATGCTAGCATGGCCCTGCAGTTGCTGGCTCTGAGGTTTCTCCTGGTCCTTTTATCTCCGCTGCCAGCACAGGGCCGGGAAGAACCTGATCCCAAGGTCCAAGGAGTGCCCTGGAAAACAGGTAAGAAGCAGTTCCTTCTCTTCCCTGGAGAGATTTTGCTGCTCTTCCTCCTGGAAGTTTGATGTGCATCTTTACTGCCGGCAGCCCTGCGGTGGAGCCCAGGTGGACCCCTGAGGGCTGTGTCAGCTGGGGCATCTGCTGTCTCCGGGAGACCCCGGGGGGCAGGAGCCACAGCGGGATTTGGGTGTACTGGGGGTGCTGTGGGACAGACGGGATTGGGCTGGGCAGTCGGGGATGGGTCCATGCCCTGCACTGAGCCAGTTGCCAGTCGTTCCCTGGAGGCTGCAGGCATGAATCAGGCATGAACTCATGCATAGCGTGTCAGGGGGAAGGGTCTTCAGGGAGCAGGGCTACCCCTTTCTGTACACACCCTATCCCCAGGTGTGCCCGAGGGACACTGTGCCTGCTGAGAGCAGAGCAAAAGGGAACTTGCTGCCGCTTTGCTAGCTGGACGGGGCTGGGCATGGGGAGCGGCTGTGTGGCTGGGCATGGGGTAGGTCGTAGCTGTGTGTCAGCGGGACACAGATGCTGGTTTGCCGTGCTCAGCTGGGCATCTCTTGCTTCCTGCGATCGGGGTTGTTTGAGAGCAAAGCCTGACCATAAGTGGCTTGTTCACCAGCATGTCTGTACTTCCTCATGGCTGTTCAGAAGATGGTCTGAACCTTGTGAGATCCCTTCTCTGCCCCTTTGGGAGAAGGAAGATTGTATTTTAAGCACTCCAAGGACTCCCAGAGCCCCTTGCAGAGGCTGGAACAGGGAAGTGCTCCTTTCCAGGTGCCAGCATTTTGCCTGTAAGAATCATTGCCACAAAGCCTCCCCCCACGGCACTCAGCAAACTGCTGGGACAGGCTGTACCTGCTCAGCCTGGAGGATGGTGAATGTGGTGAGGAGGGGATGTGGATGATGGAGCAGGGCTTGTGGCAGGGAAAAAGGGCAGGGGCTGTGGTAAAGCAGAGGATGTGAATGGAGAAGGCTTTGCTCATCCCCGTGTTCCACTGCACGGTGGCATGGGGCAGTAGGAGAGTAGTTGAGGGACTGACTGAGCCAGCACAGGGATCCCTGAAGTGTAACAGGGGCATCTCTGATCCCTGTGGGAAGGATGAGCCATGGCTGGAGAGATGTGCATCCCAGCAGGGCTGGTGGTGCCATGGCCCATCAAGGGCAGCCTGAGCTGGGGTGGGTGACATGTCTGAATGAGTGGCTGGAGGGGGTCTCCTAGTGCAGGGGTGATTGTCCTGGGAAGCTCCCTGCTGTGGGCTGTGGAAGAGGGAATATAGTGTCCCTGGACACAAGGGTGAACGGGGGAGGTTCCTGGATGAGTGATCATTCACACTTCTGGTACACAAGGAGAGCTCCCTCCCAAGAAGCCTTGCCTGCACGTCATATCCTGGCAGATGGACATTTCATTTTCCCTCTCCCTTCAGGGGCTGGATGGATTGCTGGGGATTTCTCTCCCACTGCCCACACATGCCCCACCTCATCACCTCCCACCCCAACTAACACCCACTTTCACCTCTGCCAGAAATGTGCCAAAGACCCCGGTGGGACTCAAGACTCCGGCTGGCACCAGACCAGGAGAATTACAAGAAGAATGAAGAAGTGATGTTGAGTTGCATTGATGGTTTCCAGGTGTCCTTCACCCATGTCAAATGTTCAAGTGAAGTCCAGTCCATCAGTCATGGGAAACCTGTATACCGAGAAGTTTGGCTTGGAAAGGACAGCAGAGGTGGCTGGATTCGCATTCGGTCCAGCGTGGAGTGCATTGGTAAGGGAGGCATCAGGAGGTCTCCTGGCTGCCCTGCTCTGCCCTTCCTGAGCAGGGGAAGGCAGGCTGTGCATGCACAGGTTTCAGGCTCTCCTCCTGCCTGGGGAAATGGTAGGTGCTGCTGAAGGCCATGTCGAGGCAGCCCCTGAGCCTGCCCTGGGTCTAGCCTGCGGTTCACCAGTGGATGGGAGGTTCTTGCTGGACATGCGGGTCATAAGGGTGTCTCTGAGGGCTTCTGGCAAGACCATGTGCATGAAGGAGAGAAGCATGGGAGAGCTATGTGTGGTGGAATTTGTGGTCTGCATGGCATCACGGTTGGGGCAGGGGGATCAGTGGGCTCTGCTGCCTGTGTCCTCTCAGACCAGGCAGCTGTGAGTACCACAGCTTGCTCCCTGTAGGCTGGTGCCCTCCAGGCTTTGTGTCAAGGTGGGCACAGGCTTGGCACCATCTTCTCACAGCTTGGGGCACGGAGGTCTGCTCCAAGGGAGAACAGGGCAATAGTGGGCCGATTTGGGAACCCAGTGAGAAGTCCCTGAAGTTTTGAAAACAATAGTCCTCTGCTGCTCCTCAGCTCACTGAGGGCCATGAGACCGGGGCCACAGCAAGAGGGCTTGGGGCTGGTTCCCCACAGGCAGCTGGGAGCATGGGTAGTGTGGGGAGGTCTGTGGGAGAGGAAAGGGATACTTCTTCTGTGACCCACCCTGAGGGACAGTTCCGCGCATGGCCCAAGCTTTCAGGGTATCCCACCTGGTGCCCTTAGCTGCTTTGCTGACTTCTTCTGGCAGGTTCCTAAGGCATGAAATAGCCCTGGCTTCTTAGATGATGCCACAAGGCACCAGCATCAAATGCTGGTACATCAGTCACTGTGCAAGCTTTGTGCACAGTATGAGCCCCTTGTGGGTGCCCCAGTCCCTCAAGCTCCTGCTCCTCGCCTTTCCAGGGAGGCTTGGGGGAAGCAGCACAGGGCCCTTTTCCCCCTCATTCCTTTCCTGGGGATGTGGTGTAGGAGAGCTACTCCGTGTAGTGTCCTGGAGCTCCATCTCTCACTATACTGTCAGGCAAAATGAGCCTTTCTCCTGGGGTCTACGCAGAGCATGAAAGGGCTAAGTCTTTCTAAGAGCTGCATCTGTTGAACTGTAGAGATGCTGGGACCCACAGACACCTCAGTTTTGACTCAGTGGGGAAAACTGCCTTGAGCAATAGTAGTCCACACATTCACCCACATTCATTCCTATCCAGACTCCTACTGCTCCCCTACCAGAGAGCTGGAGTGACCAGTTTCAGCCTCTCGCTTTGCCTCCCACCCGGCTGGTGGGGAGCAGGGCTGTCGGACTGCAGCACCCTTGCAAGGCTGGGAGGGGAAGGGAAGGGAAGGGGGTGACCCTCTTGCAATGTTTCCTTCACAGATGTCCTCCAGGTTGTCCCTGGGACCTTGGAGGTTTCCAGCACCAGCATCAAACTGAACTGGACCTGCAGGCTCCCTGATGCCTGCCAGCAGGTTCGGGCCAGGTGCCGGCTGGAAAAGAATTCCTCCCTTCCCTGTGAGGCTGAGGAGGTGAAGGGAGAGGAGACGCTCCATGGCCAGGAGGGAACATTTACATGCCCTGCTCTGCAGCCCTTCACTGACTACAGTATCACTATGTACCTGCCCCCCAGCACAATCCTTTTCACATGGGTTGCCAGGACAGAGGAAACAGGTATGTTTACATGAATATGGGTAAGAAGGGACAGTCCTGGGCTGTGTCACAGGTAGGGGAGGTGGATAAATGTCCCCTTCACCTGGCAGCTCAGCCGGAGCATCCACTCCCTGCAGTGATGGTCCTGGGATCAGGGCTGGTCGGATCCTGTGGGGCGCTGGGGAAGGGGCTGTGCAGGGCCCTGGAGCAGAGCACGTCCCCTCCTCGCTCTCCCCCTCCTCACCACACCACTGCTGCTCCTGCTGCTGCTGCTGAAGCACATCAGCCTTTGTGGGGGATAAACCCTGCTTGGGGGGTCCCTTGGCGGGCCGTCCCCTGGTCCAGAAGCTGCCCGCACCCTGCTCTGGGCTCAGCCCCTCCTCACCGTGCCCGTGCGTGACCCCGTCCTCCTGTGCTTCCAGTGCCGGACAAACCGGAGAAGCTGTGGCTGGATCCCAGCACAGGGTCCCTCAGGTGGAAGGCGCTGCCCTCCTGCAAGGGGGAGATCATCGGCTACCAGGTACCAGGGGTCCGCAGGCTGCCCGTGGTCTCCCTCGCCTCGCCGGGCACCCCTCTGCCTGGAGCTCTGTGCGGGCAGCCTGGGGGAGAGCGGGGAAGGGAAAGCCGTGATGACCCCCAGTTCCCAGCCAGCCCGGCTGAGTGTCTGGCCGTGATGAGCATGAACGTTTTCTCTCTCACCCTCAACATTCCTCGTGCTGTGGAGTTGCCCGGAGAGGTGGTGGGTGCTCCCCGGCCTCTGGGCGTCCTCCCCGCGTCCGCTCAGCCTGGGGTTGGGCAGACTGGGGCTCGGTGCGCAGCACTTGTTGACTCGTCTGCTGGGGTGGCCTCCCAGGATTTCCTCTGCCTCTTGCGTGCTAGTTTCTGGTTCCTGCCACAGAGAAGTCTGTAGTCTGAGTCATCCTCTGAAAAGCCCTCTTCTTTTGGGAGAGTTGCACCGTTCCTTTGAGTTTTCCTTAACGCGTGGCTCAAAGGGCCTCGTCTGTCTGTGGGTTTGGGGCTCTTCCCACGGTGCAGCCCTGCTTTCTAGCGCTGAGGCGGGGTGAGACCCTTACCGGTGTGGCCTGTGCCCTCTCCGAGGACAGACCTCTCCGTGGGGTGGCAGGGGCCCCGACATGCCGGTTCGCCGCGCCCCTCTCGGCTCTGTCCTGGAGAAAGGGGGAAAAAAGAGGGGCCCTGACGGCATTGCTTGCGGGTCTGTCCCAGCTGCTTCCCTGCCCCCAGACACCTCTGTCTGCGAAAAGAATCCTTTTCGTCCGCGTTCAGCCGGCTCCTTGTTTGCACGTTCCCAAGATGCCATTTCCGTAAAGACCCCGAGAGCGGTGAGGACGGCCCGGGGTCTCGTGGCCGGTTCAGGTGGTGCCCATGGGGAGCCTCCACAACTCCGGCCTCCCCTTTGCAGGCAGACAACGCCTTCAGAGCCCAGCCTCGCACGGGAGGGGAGAGCAGCTGAGGGCTCCTCTCGTGGGGGGTGTCAGCGCCGTGCCTGCGGTGTTGTTGCAATACCGTAGCGGTGACCCGGCCTCGGGCTCCCTGCGCGCACATACCCCTCTTCAAAGGGCCGGGCTCCCTCTCGCCCTCAGCGCTTCGCGGAGGCTCGGTCCTCGGCTCCCAGGGGCAGCCGCTCCGACGCCTGGAGCGCTGGCTCCAGATTCCCCCTCCGTTCCTCTCGTCCGCCTCGAGGCCCACGCGCGGGGCCGAGGTTGCCCCCCGGGAGCCTTCCCCCGCGGGAGCGGGCGCAGGGAAGGGGAGGCTGGCGGGGGGCTTCGCGCGGTCTCGGCGTGCCGCGGGCAGGTTCCCCGAGGGCAGGCGGGAGCTGCCGCCCCCCAGCTCCGTCCCCCGTCCCCAGCTGAACGTGACGGCCAGGAGCGCGCAGGACGGCAGCTTTCTGGAGATGGAGCGGCTGCGGCTGAGCGGCTCCGCCACTGAGCACCCGCTGCCCGAGCACAGCCCCGGCAGCAGCTACGTGGTGGCGGTGCGGGGACTCACGGCAGCCGGAGCCGGGGCTGCGTCGCTGTGGGAGCTCCAGACCGACGGCTCGGGTAAGGCTCGCCGTGCCCCGGTCCCTCCGCGGAGGGCGGGCGGGCGCCCCGGCCGAGGCAGCTCTCTGTCCCCGGCCCTGCGGGCTCCCGGCCGGCGCCCGGGAGCCCGGGCACGGAGGAGCCGGGGCACGGAGGAGCCGGGGCACGGAGGAGCCGGGGCACGGAGGAGCCCGGGCACGGAGGAGCCGTGCCCCGCAGCCGCGCTGCCCGGCGCTGCCCCCGCTCCCCCCGCAGGGCCGCCCGCCGACGCCTCTCCCCCGGGCCTTCCCCGCCAGACGCCCCGCGCCCTCTCGACATCAGCTGCCGCGGCGTGCGTGACGTCTCCCCGTCCCAGGGCACGGCCGTGCTCGCCCTCCGCCCCGTCGCCCGCGCCCCCGCGGCGGCCAGGTGAGCGCGGCCCGTGGGCGGCCCCCAGGCGGGTTTCCCCACCGGCAGCGCTCGCCCGCGGCCGCCTCCGGCCCGCTCTCGCCGGCCCCGGCCCGTCTCCCCCGGCCCTCTCACCGCCCCGCCCCGCAGGGAGCACCAGCTCGTCGTGGTCGCGACGCGCAACGGCACGGCGGTGGAAGGCGCCTGCTCGGGGGACCCGCAGCCCTTCGACGCCTACGTGGCCGCCGTGCTCAACCTCACCGCCCCCGTGGACTTCGTGCTGGGCGACGGGACCCACGGGCGGGGCTACCGCAACGCCGCCCTCCGGCCGGGCTGGGACTACACGGCCCTGCTGCGCCTCGTCCGCCGCTCGCGGCAGGTACCCGTCGCGGGGGGGGCCCGCTCTCTGGGGACGCCGAGCCCCTCGGCGGGGGCCGGGCCGGCCGGCGGCGGCGAGGAGCGGTGCCGCGCGGGCTCCGCTCCCGGCCCCCGCGCCGAGAGCCCGGGCGCCTCGGCGGGACGGCGTCCCCGGGGCCCTCGGCCGCGGCCGGAGCCTGCGGTGGCCGCGGGTGGGAGGCCTTCGCCCCCAGGGCCGGGAGTGGCCTGAGCTCTCCCTCCCGCCTCTCCCAACAGGCGGACAGGTTCACCTGCGTCTGCTACAGCTTCTCTCTCGGTAAGTGGGCTCCTCGCTCCCTGGGCCCGAGCCTCTCTCCCCCGTCTTCCCCTTTCCCAGCCCGGCCGCTTCCCACGGAGGGGAGCTGCCTGAGCACGGGAGCCGTGGGGTCTTGTGGGGGGCAGAGGAAACCTTTCGTTTCCCGTACATCGGGTCATCCTCTATCTCAGAAGAAGCCTAAGCCAAGACACACATCTACACTCTTACACACACCCTTTGCCATCTTTGGGGTCATTGCCAGAACATGGCCCAGGCTGTGGCACCCACTCCTGGCTGTTTGTTAGTTGCAGAGCAGCCTCTGGGCCCATGGCATGGGACTGTGATTTGGGTGGTTGTGCTGTTGGCACTCTTCCTCGTATCTGCAGGGATCCTGTGGTTCGTGCTTTGCAGGTGAGTAGGAAGGGGACTTGTTCAGCAGGGCCATGGGCAATGCCAGTCTCTTGCTCAGGGCTCTCCTTTGCCTTTCCAGGAAAAGGAAGTCTTTGCCCAGCAAAGCTAAGGAAGATAATTAAAAAGGTAGGAAAATGCAATTCTCTGGACCCCCATCGCAGAAAGGCCTGTAGGGCTGGGTGGCAACTGGGAGGAGAGCAGAGATCTCCCAGGAGACCCTGACCCTCAGGAGAAATATCTGCTCATAGTCTTCACTGACATGTCTCCCCATTTGCCCCAGCCCTCCGATACCGGGGACAGTGAGGATGGCTCTGCCTGCTAAGCTCCGTGCAGCAGCAGAGCATGGCTCCAGGCACCGCTCCCAGCCTGCAGCAGAGGCAGGCAAGAGCAAAACCAAGCATCCCAAAGGGTGGCTTATGGCTCAGCCCTTTGAGGGACCCATGGCCGTGTCATACCCCCCCAGGGGAGACATATGCTGGGAGGGGTCTCAGGAGGGTCAGACTGAGGGACTGCTGCTCTCTCCTGGGCACCGGTGGGCACCTCCAGGGACCTGTGGTTGGGCACAGCTGGGGCGAAGGAGTCAGGCTGTGGCAGGCACTGCCCTGTGCTCCAGCCTGTCTCAGACACTCGTGTGTGCAGGCAGCTCTGGTGACGTGAGCTCCCCACGGAGTCGAGGGCACGCAGCAGCCTCTACCCTGGGTGCTCTTGGTTTCCACAGGTAAAGGTGGCCAGGCTGGAGATCAGTCACTCCAGCCCCTTCCCAGGACCACAGGAGACATTCAGAGCAATGAGGGAGCAGAGAAGATTGGGAGGATGACCCCAGCTCAGTGCTGATGGCTGCCTGGCTCCCTAGCTCACCTGTGACTATGACCAGCGCTGGCGGTCCCATCCAGTTCAGCAGAGCAAGAGGAAAACAGGAGGCCAAGGAGGGTTGTGAGTTCTTTCTTTCCTCACTCCCTTCACCTCCCAGCTTTCACTTACTGCTGTTTTAAGGCCTTTGAATGCAGCTTTCTGTAGTTCTTTTTTTAGGCTTTGTTTTCATTTTTGCTTTCCTGGAAGCAGGAATCGTATGCCAGATTTCACAGTCCCTGACTCACATGGGGTCAGGCTGAGCAATGGTCCATGCTCTTGCCATGTCCTGTGCTCCCAACCCCTCTCCCCGCTCTGTCTGCTGATATTCAGCCAAATCCAGGACTCTGCTGGAGCTTGGCCTGACTGGGATGCCTTCATGACTGCCTGCTCTGTCTGGACAATCAATAAAGCCTTGTGGTTTGGAGGGGGCTGCAGCTCCTGCCTGGTCCCCTCATTGCCGTTGTGGGGTCACATCGCCCTGTAGGGAGCTAACTGCACCTTGTTGAGGGGAAGCCATGAGAAGGGCTGCTGTGACTCCATGTCCCCAGGTGGTGCCTGACAGCCTTTCCGACCTCTAGGGGTGTGCTGGGCAGCTCTCATGAATTTGGATGGCGTGCATGGTGGGAATCATTGAAGGGTGCTGTCGCTCAATGTACATCTTGGGCAGGAGTGTGTTCTGTGCCTATGCTGTGGCCAGACCTGAGGGACCTGTGTGCTCTCAGCTCCTTTGCAGCCCCTGTGCCAGGTCAAACCTTGAAGAAAAGTGAAGATCAGAGGTCACCACCACCATGGCCAGCACAGAGTCTTTATTGGTGACACACAGAACAGAGCCATGGGGTCAGTCCTGGCTCTGAGGCCCTTTGCCCTTGAGCAGCAAAGGCAGAACCAGCCTCCATGGTGCAGCAGCCCTTGCCAGAAACACATCCAGGATATTTAAGTTGAGCTGCTACAACCTGGGATTGCCATGGTGCAGCCAGGAAGGCTAGTGATGGAGCGTCTCTGGAGCTGGAAGGGCTGTGGCACCTGGATCAGCATCAGGAAGGTGGAGCTCCCAGAAGGGATTGTATGGGGTGGAAAGGACCAGGCTAGCCCTACAGGACTGTGGGTTGTCCCTCCCTTGGCTCTTGTTGGCCTTGGGCTTCATGCCAAATTAGGACAGATAGCCTGTGCTCCTGAGCCCCATGGATCTTACAGCAGTTTGATGGTCCCCTGGCAAAACACAGTTTGGGTGTTGGTGGAGCTATCCCACTTTCCCTGGGGCTACCTGAAGGCACAAGGGATCCTGGATGGGACAGCTGATTATCTTCATCCCTGGCACAGACAGGTCAAGTCCTGGTGCCTCTGCTCTGGTCTGCATACTCAGGCTGTGATTCTATGTAAGTTCCTGTGCAAACTCTGGGAAAGGGTCAGGTTCCTGCTTCAAAGCCTGACCACAATTTGGAGACAGTCCAGCTTGTGCTCTCCAGCCACAGAGGACCCTTGGGGTGGCTGTTCAGGGGAGTAAAGCATCTTGGGGCTGTGCACACCCCTCTCATCTCCTCTGGTTTCCACTGTTACTGATGGAGGGCTGTCAAGAGAGTCGAAGTCATGGCCAGAGATGGGCGGTGGCCATGCCTCTACTTGAAATTCCCATAGGTTTCAAATGAATTCAAATAACTGAGGGCTAGTTCGTAGCAGAGCCCATACTGCTCCTGTGGACAGAAGGATGCACGTGAGAAGCTGGTACACCAACACCTGCAGTAGAAGGCCAGCCTCGGTTGCCAACAGCTTCCTGGGCAAGCCAGGCGCAGGTAGAGCCCACTCTCCACCTCACAGTTGGAGCACACCTTCCCCCACTGAGGAATCACAGGCATGTGCTCCAGTAGCTGATAGCTCGTCTACCCCAATGCTGGAGGCAGCTGGTCTTGGGAGGAGAGCCAGCATCCATGCCATGAAGCACCTGCCACTCACTCCCATCCAAGGTGCTCACCCTATGATTGCCTCTAGCACCCAGACAAGGTGGTGATGTGGGTGCAGGACAGGCACCTGAGCACCCATCAGTACAGCCCCTTGCTGAGCAGGCCAGGTGGACCAGAAAGGGGCAATGCAGCCCACAGGGTGCTTCAGTGCCCATCTGGTTCTGCAGAACCTGCCCTGAGTGGGTATGTGCCAGCAGCAAAACCCAGGGTTTTCAGAGGTCTCATCTGCTCCTGCTGGCCGCAGGATGATCTGAGCACAGAGGTGCTAGGGCAGCTGCTGGGACAGTCCAGGCTATGGCTCTTGCTCTGGTCTTGCCATCCTGGCTGGGTTTGAAGTCAGCACCTACCACATCTTTAATCAGCTGTCTCCGCCGCCTCTTCAGCATCCTCACAGCCTGGGATACATCCACCAGCCCCTCACTTTGGATCTGTTCACACAGGAAAGTAGCAGCACAGAAGATCCCACTCCGGCTGGCACCATCCCTGTGGAGGAGAGCAAAGGGAGAGTCACTTGCTCTGGGATCACCTGGCAGGGGTGAGCCTCAGAGGTGTCCCACTAGACATACAGGCTCTCAGGATGACCTTGTCCACAGATGCTGCATCCAGCCAGCCTCCACAGGGAAGCCCTCCTCCCTGAACACAGCTGAATTCATGTCCATACACCCACCCAAGATGGATTTGTGACCCAAGCTCACTGAGGCAGCCCGGGCTGAGCCAGCTCTGTGCCACAGGCTGCTCCTCCAAAAGACATCACTCACCAGCAGGTCACAAGGATATGTCCATCTTGGCTCTGCCGATGGTGTGTTTCCACCTTCCCTAACAGGCTGATGATGGTGGCAGGTTGCGGGGGAAGATGCTGCTTCATGGGCCAGTCCTTCAGTTGCCAGAACCGGACTTCCAGTGCAGACTTCTTGGGCTAGTGGGGAAGAAAGACAGTGAGTTGGACAGAGAAGAAACCCATTGGCTTCATGGAGGGAAGGGAGGGACAGCATGTGTCAGTCCTGGCTCAGCCATGCACACTGGATCAAGGGAGCAGCTCCACAGTGGGATGGCCCAGTCCCAGACTTTGGCCTTCTCCATTGAGTGCTCCGAGATCGGCAGATGGACAGAGCACAAGATAAGAGCTGAGCACCAGGTGCAGCTCAGACTCATGCCAGTCCAGCATCCAGCTACCTGTAATAGCTGTCCCCATCCACGAACCACCACTGAGATGCACAAACTCTATCCACAGCTCCTGTCTTCCAAGTTAGGAAGGTACACAAATGTACCTCTGCCTGCAGCCTCACCCTCTTGGGACTAACCTCTTTCTCAAGGCAAAGGGCCCTGCTGTGGCCACTGCCCTTCCAGGACGCCATCAGATCCCTCTGACCACCACCCCTAGCTGTGACTTGGACCCCAAATCAAAGCCTGCTGACACTGGAGCCTGGTCAGTCCTTCCAGCTCTTGCAAAGGTTGTTCTCAAAGGACTTTG
Source organism: Buteo buteo (assembly GCF_964188355.1). Classification (NCBI taxonomy): domain Eukaryota; kingdom Metazoa; phylum Chordata; class Aves; order Accipitriformes; family Accipitridae; genus Buteo; species Buteo buteo. Next base: position 11,760,680 of record NC_134204.1, on the reverse strand, counting down.
CCATCTCTGTGCAAAGAGCCCACCTGCTGCCTGTTGGTGAGGGCAAATGTCCAGGCTGTGAAGCTAACTCCGGGCTCCTCTGAGATCAGGTGGACATGGAAACGGCCGTAGGCAGCTTCGCCCTGGGTGGGCCAGAACTCCACGTATGTCTGGGGGTGAGACACACGCGTGATCACACACAGCCCCGACCTCCACGTGTGGCAGAGCTCAGCACCTCGCATGGGTGCGCTCACACCAACCCCTCGCCCGTAAGCCACAGTGTGCATGTGGGTGCTCTGCCTGCCATTTGCTGGGGACCAACCCGTGGTGCTGCAGCCAGAAAGATAACACTCCTGCAGAAAGGATACCTGGGCAGGGGTAAGCAAAACCCGAGGGATGCTCCCTTGCTGTGAGACTGGGAACACCCCACCGCTGTAGTGCCATGGTACTGGGACTGTCCTCGGGGCTCTCCCGGATGGAGCCCACAAGCTTGTGGTGGGCTCCTAGAGCAAGCAGGGCTTTTGTGAGAAGAGCCGTGTGGGGGCAAAGGCAGAAAACACAGCCTCATGGGGAGCCGGGAGAGGAGAGGGCTGCGCATGGGCTGCTGACCTTGTCCAGCTCCTGGAGCTGGTTCAGCACAACCACCGATGTGCAGGTGTAATCCCAGACCAGAGCCCAGAAATCCACCAGCGTGGTGAGGAAAGGCATCTGGGTGACGATGAGTCTGTCCTCTTGGGTGTACGTCTGCAAAACACACCGGGGTGTGGGGGAGGAGAAGGTCACACAATCCACCCCCTGAGAGCCCCTCCAACAGCAGGAACTGCTCCGTGCCTCCCTTACAACCAGGGCTCTGCAGAGCCCGAGGAGATGCCGGGCACCCCAGCCCTGCTCAGAGACCCCCTCAGCTCATCACACCCGGGCTCTGCTCCCAGCAGGCAAAAGCCAGCAGCCGTGCGGCAGCCTGCTGAGCTGCCTGTGCAGGCAGGGCTTAGGCTGATCACGGGGGCCATCTCCTGGCAGCAGGGCCCCAGCCACTGGGAAGTAGTCACTGTGAAGACGACCCAGGGCTGGGACACCTCAGGGACACCAAACCAGGGTGGCATGGTCTACCCCTGCCTTGAGCATTGGTGCCCAGAGGGGTCTCTGCTGCTCTCAGCAGGTCCCACCGGTGCTCCGCTGGGGCTGGAGCCTTACGCTGGCAAACACGGCGTTGATGTAACCGGGCGAGCCATCTGCGTTCAGCGAGGACATCAGGATGGGCCGGCAGGAATCCGCTGTGGAGGCAAGGGGCAGAGAGAGAAATGATAAGCCATCCTGTACCCACACAGTGGCATGGGGCGTTCTTTGCAAGCAGTGGGGTCCGCAGGGCTCCCTGCAGCACAGGCGGGAGAGGCTTGGATGAACAGGCACCGCCAGCCCCATGGCCAGGACAGCTCAGGGCTGCCTGACATGGGATGTCCAAAACCTCATGGGTAGAGGCATAGAGGCACAGCAGGTCCACCCTCCTCATTGCTCCCTAATGCCTCATCTGGTGTCCTCCACTGGGAAAGATTAGACCCAGGGACATGTTTATCCCAGGTGTACCTCATGAATGTATTCCTCCAGCAAGCCCAGAAGGAAGCAGGGATGGGGTCTTGCTCCCATGGAGGGACCAGCCTAATCTATATTTATTACCAACTAGAAAATGACAATTGGACCCTGGGCAGAACCTGCTAGTGGCTTGGTGCTGGGGAGGGAAGCAGCAGGGCAGTATCGTCACCCCGATGCGGCTCGCAGGTGCTGGGTCACAGAGCAAGGGGCTGCCCACCCCTGCCAGTGGTACCTGGCAGGATCCCTGGCTTGCGGTTCTTGGGCTGGTTGCTGGGTTTCTCTGCTTCTCTGCATGGCAGGAGCTGGAACAACTCAGAAAACTTCTGCAGGGCCTGTAGGGATGATTCAGCCAAGCAAGTCCTGCCTGTCAGCTCCTCCCCTCCTTCAGCCACCCCAGAGAAATGCTCCTCCTGGGGAGGGGAGCAGTAGCGGGGAGGCACCACAGACCAGCCCCCTGCAGCACCAGACCCAGTGCACCAGAGCCTGATGGTACCTTGAACTCTTTCTCAAGGACATTGTTGTGCCTTGAGGTCTCAGCTTCTCGAAGGTGGTGGATATAGCTGGTGATGTTCTCCACTGCGACCCCGGTGCTGCCGCAGAGCAAGCCTTCGAGCAGCACCTCATACAGGAAGGTGTACTGCTCCTGCATGAGGACACGTGTCAGCTGCACAGTCTGGAGCCGCTCCATGAGGAGCCCTGGGTCTCCAGACCACCAGCTTGCTGGCATCGACCTGTGCCAGGAATAAGCCAGGTCCATCCTTCACCTGCCTTCTGTGGGGTCCTGAGGCCAGACACCTCTCAGTGCAGGCAACCCTGCTCTGAGAAACAGCTAGCAACTGCAAAAACCCAGACAAGACCATCTTCCTGTGGTTTAATGGTCCATTTCATACCAGAACCCTGCTCTGGGGAAGGAAACCCAGAAAACCAGTGAACTACAAGCAGCTGGATGGTCCTGCCCCACCTAGTTTCCTCCAAAGGGTCCCAGCACTGAGCAGACCATAGGGATGTGGTTCCTAGGCCAGGAGACTGCTGCCCAGAAGATGCCACGGGGGCAGACACCCTGAAAGCCTGAGGGAAATGTGGACTCTCATTCATGCTCCTTGCCTACAGGACAGCCCTTCTATACCAGGATGACTGGTGCCTATGAATGCTGCTGGCAGCTCAGAGGGTCTCACGGTAACATGGATCCCAACTAGGTTTGGACATAGCATTGAAAACAAGATCCCGCAGTGTCTATCACCTGGCAGCTCCAGTCCCTGTGGCTAGACCATGAACAGCATGGCCAGCGCGGCTTTGCATGCCACATCCCTGGGAAGGGTGGGAAGCAGATCTGCAGCCTGACAGTGTGCAGGAGGCAGGTAACTCTCCTCACCTTGGTCTGCACCATGCTGACCCGCTGCTCCCGCAGCCTCTGCACACAGTGAAACACATCCACCTTCCCCTCAGCCTTCCCCATTTTCAGGAGGAAGTCCAAGGCGATGAAGGTACCTGTGCGCCCAATCCCTGCGCTGAGGACACAGAAAATTGGTGGTCAGTGCTGCCCCGGCCAGCCTTGCCCCAGCACCCAAGCACTCCCAGCCCAGTACCTGCAGTGCACCAGCACGGGTCCAGTAGGCACTTCCAACCCCCTCTTGTTCATCACATCCACTAAGGCCAGGAGCTGGGCAGGGTTTCTGGGGACCCCATGGTCTGGCCACAGCAGGTAGTGAAACTGCTCCACCACTCTTGGGAGAGCACAGCCTGCCTGCAAAGAAGGAGACATAGCTGCAAGCAGGGAGCAGGAACCAACCTGGAAACTTGTGTGAAATAATTGCATGCCAACAAGTAGTGAGCAGTGGAGAAAACCACTTCAGGGGGACACCACCACACAGTGTTCCCCTAGCAGCCCACCACAATGACTGCTCCACTATAGCTCATCGGACAGCAAAGGGCAAATTCACCCAGCACACAGCCACACAACTAACTTTGTTCTCTGCTTCCCTGTGCTGTGAAGAGTGAACTCCGGGCAGTGAATGCAGCTTGTGCCCCAGAGGGAAAAAAAAAAAAAAATCGTGTTTCCATAGTCATTGAAAAGCCCTGGCTTCCCCAAATAAGGTATTTCCTAAGGCTGCTACTGCACTGATGTGAATGTAGTCACTTTTGTTACCAGCCCATGATGTATTTTTCCGTAAACATCACATTCACTTGGCCTGAACAAATGAACTGCTATGTCCCACCAGCAGGTGCTCTTGGACCTTTACTTTTCAGCTACGCTTTGCTCTGGGCAAGACAAAAGACAAGAATATGCATAACTGCAATTTCTTTATATTGTACCTGTTTTCCCCTCCTTGCAGGTCCTTCAGTTTCTGCTTTTTATGTGAGGTTTAACTTCAGCAGAAGTACCCATCTTGAGAAATGTCATTATGTAAGTTATCTTAAACCATAAACTATCTGTTCAGGTTTAGGAGCTGTAAGTGACCATGGAGCTTCAATGTGGACCTTCTGCAGATTGGCTCAGCTGACAGGCAGGCACCTGTGCCATCATCCTGGATGTACGGAGATGCCATTTTATACCCTTTAACTGCTTTTATACCCTTTTTGATCACCTCATCCAAGCCCTCAAGGATGCACAGTCTGCCCATATGTGTCTTCAGTCCAGACCCAGCTGGGGTGACCAGTGGAGCTGACCAATTGCCTTTGCCTGGCACAGAAACCTGGGGCCAATGCCCTGGCATGGCATCCAGTGACAGCTACGCTGACCTGCTAGTGGTGGAGACCAGACAGGGCTCCCCACAGCATCTCTTGGCTGACAGCTCCCACGAGCTGCTGAAACCCCAAAGCATCCTGCATCCCCATCTCAGCTACAAGCCAGGCTTACCTTCTGCAGGCAGAAGATGCGTGTGACAAGGCCTGTGGTGGTCCTGGTGTTGCTAAGTGTCACAGTGAAGTCTCCGTAGACCTGCTCCTGCTCTGGCCAGTACTGCTCGCACTTGGTCTGTCAACAGGAGCGACACCTCTAAGCACTAGCAAACTCATGAGGGGAGTGTTGCAAGCCAGCAGTGATGTGGAGCTGCTCTCTGCCCTCATTGAAAGCTGCACTGGGAGCAAACCAAAGCAAAGCAGCCAAGGAAGCCTGGGCTCTGGGGAGGCCCAAGCTGAGCACAGGTTGAGATGGTTTCTCTACCTTGTTCTGCTCCACTAAGCCCGTCAGCATCACAATGATTGAGGTCTTCTCCTGCCAGACCATCTGCCAGAAATCCACCACGGTCCCAGGCAAGGGGCCTTGGGGAGGAAGAGGAGAGCCCTGTACCAGTGTCTGAGCCATGGGGGTATAGCTGCTCCCAGGCACAACTCAGATGTTCCCAGGCTACGAGCAGCCCTGAGCTTCCCTCCACCTGGGGGCTAACACTGCACAGCCTGGGCACAGCAGCACCTGGCAGGGGCTGCTGGGCACCTTGGCTTCATCACTTGTGTTAGAAATTGGGACAAGGAAGAGGGAGGGCAGGTGACCCAAGACACGTCAGGGATTCACTGCTGCTTCAGGGGCTTCCCCATCCAGACCCTCAAGAAGACTGTGAGCTGCTCCCACATATAGGGTCCTATTTCCTGAAGAACCTTTCTGCAGCTTTGTAAGGAGCCTGAGACCTCCTCACCGCATACTGCACAGAGCAGACTAACCTATCCCCGCTTTGCACTGTTGGAAGGAGCCTGTCTCCAAGTGCACTGAGTGCAGACGGGTCAGGCTTTTGCAGGTTTGTCCCTGTCGTGCCAGCTGCCAAAGGGAAAAAAACAGGCTTGCGAGTGTAAGGACCATGTCCTCAGCCTGGGCAGTGCAGGGACCAGCTCCAGCTGGCCACTGCCAAATGGCCACTGAGGCCTTCCACACCCTGCGTCAGACGTAACCACTGTCCGAGACAGAGGCGCAGGAGACACAGGGCCTTGGACTGAGCCATTAACAGCTCCTAAGCTGCTGTCCCATTTCCCCACTCCCCAAAGTGCTCAGGGCAGCGACTAGCATCTCCTGAGCATGAGGGCTGGGAGCACCTACCTTGAGCTGCAATGAAGAAGCGTGGACTCCGGTAGCTCTGTGAGGGAGAGGTTCAAACAGCTCCGATCACGTGGGTTAAACATTTAACAGGGAATGAAATACAGGACCCATCCCCACACCCACCAGAGCCCTCGAACAGCGTGTCCCACAGCACCCACTCCTGTCCAGCAGGGAGAGTGGGTACCTAGGGGTTGTTCATCTGCTCCTGCCCCCTCACACAGGTCCCCTTTTGTTAGAGGTGAGGACGGCACACAAACCCACAGTACTCCGGGCAGCTCAGAGAGGATGCAAGGAAAGTGACATCCCAAGGTCTGCCAGCACTTGAGGGGCAGCAAGTGCCAGAACTCGGGACCATCCATGTGAGCAGGGCTGTCCTCACCCAGTGCCCCCAGGCACCTCTCCTACTCTGCCCAGGCACCTCTACTCTGCCCAGGGCAGGAATTCCTCGCTACCTACATCCACGTAGCTGGCATTGATGTAGCCATTCCCCATGTCAGAGGGCTGTAGCACCACACGGCAGTGGTCATCTGTAAGAGAAGGGAGGTGGGAGTTGGTGGACTGTCTCTTTGGGGTAGCAACGAAGTGACTTTTTAAGCAGGGGGATGTAATTTAGCAACGTCCAGGATCATCCACTCCCTCCTCAGCAGCACTGCAGGCCTCAGGACATGTTCAAAGGTAAAGAACAGCCAGTGAGATGAATGGTGACATGGCACAGCAGGAAATGCAATGTGTTTTTGGGGGAGGCCGTTAATGCAATGGCCAAATGTCCACACCATGTGGGCCCCAGAGGAGCTTTAAGTTTTCATAGAAATTGGGTCACTCCCTCTGCTTTCCCACAAATAGCCACCTCTGGATGGGACACAGCAGTCTTCAGCAATGACTAACAGGAGGAACACGAATACAATGATGAATGATTAAGCTTGCAGGGAGATTTGAGGGGCAGAACAAGGATTCTCCAACTGGATATCAAACAGTGGGGCCAACATGATGATTCTGGAAAAATCCCTCTGGGTTTCAGTGGCCACAGAAGGTGAGACAAAGGAGCTCAGCATTGCTGAAGAGCTGGAGGGGGACCTACACCAGCCCAGGACACTGTGCAGCCCAACCACCTCCAAGTGCCTGTGCCAGCCCCTGGAGAGCTCTGCTTACATGGGATGATGCTCTTGTAGCGGTTCTTGCTCTGATTACATAGCTCCTTCCCGGCATCGCAGGGATGCAACAAAGTGGAGGACAGTTGCTGCAGAGGAAGAAGACAAGCCCACTCTGCATTGGCATGTGTTCTGGGACTGGCCAAGGCCAACTGTATCACACACCCAAAGAAAGGGTGAGGGCTGGGCGGACAGTGCAGCCAGGTGGGAAAGCAAAGCTAAACCAGACCTGATACTCTCTCAGACGTCCAGCACCATGCCTGTCGACTGATTCATCTTCTGTCTGCTCTGCCTCTATTTCTTCCCTCTTAAACCTCTTCAGAGCCTCCAGCAGTTCCTCCACCGGGATCTGTGTGTTCAGCTTGCACACACCTATGGAGACCACGAGGCCAGGAGGTTGGTATGCACTTGATGGCTGGCCCTGGAGCTCTGCAGCTGGGATTGAGCTGGCACTGTGGTGGTCAGGACCCCACCAAACTCTAGATTGTCCCTTCCCGTGCATGTCCCTTTCTCCTGGGAGGTGTCCCTTTCCCCATGCCAGCCAGTTCTGATCCCCTTGTTCCTGTAAGGACCTTACAGAGCCTGTGAGCACCCTGCCTGTGCTTTTAACAGACAGCCTGTCCAGATAAGGCATGCAAGGCCTCTGCTCATACTGTACCTCCTCTACATCTTCGCAGGGGGATAGTGCTGCTGTTCTCCGAGGTTTTTGAACTGTTGTACTTTCGCCTGCAAAACAGCAAGTCAGGCCCTTAGACCAGCAGAAGAGAAAGACAGAGGAGAGGCTGTTGCTCATGTAACAGCCCTGCCTCCCACCTTGTTTTATCTCAGGGTCCCCTTGAGACACCCCCTAGCAGTGCAAGGTGCTGGATGCCTCACAGAGAGCAGGAGAGGTGAGGCACATACTCACCTGAAGAGCAGGAAAAGCAGCAAAATCCCCAGTGCCAGGAGTGCAATGACCAGCACTACTGCCATAACCACAGGCATCCTGTTCAGCAGAGGCACCGGCTCCTGCACTGCAACCAGCACAGCCCAGACTCAGACTCCCACGCAGCCTGAACCAGGCATCGGGAGACCTCATAGGAGCATGGGGTGAAAAGGAGCTTCCCTCATCTCCCACCACAAGATTTGCATTGGAGAATAGCTAGTTGGTGCAGAAAGAGTAGGTGCTTGCTTGGTGTGATACCCTCCAGCGTGGGCCCTATATCCCTGACTGTCCCAGGCACGATCAGAGCCTGGTGAGGTGTTTGCATTTCTGGGGTTGCGCATGCACCAGAGGAGCAATAGGATCGAGATGCACTATGCCATGATGGCAGAGATGTTGCACAGTGTCCAGCTGTCATTGGTGTCACAACTGCCTAAGCAGCCCGAGTTTGCCCAAAGGCCACATACCATAGATAGGCTCAAGATCCAGAGAACTGCCACGAAGATGAAAGTAGGACAAGACCCCACGGCTCCCGTGCTCAGGCAGCTCCCCTCCGTGGGAAGCGGCCGGGCTGGGAAAGGGGAAGACGGGGGAGAGAGGCTCGGGCCCAGGGAGCGAGGAGCCCACTTACCGAGAGAGAAGCTGTAGCAGACGCAGGTGAACCTGTCCGCCTGTTGGGAGAGGCGGGAGGGAGAGCTCAGGCCACTCCCGGCCCTGGGGGCGAAGGCCTCCCACCCGCGGCCACCGCAGGCTCCGGCCGCGGCCGAGGGCCCCGGGGACGCCGTCCCGCCGAGGCGCCCGGGCTCTCGGCGCGGGGGCCGGGAGCGGAGCCCGCGCGGCACCGCTCCTCGCCGCCGCCGGCCGGCCCGGACCCCGCCGAGGGGCTCGGCGTCCCCGGAGAGCGGGCCCCCCCCGCGACGGGTACCTGCCGCGAGCGGCGGACGAGGCGCAGCAGGGCCGTGTAGTCCCAGCCCGGCCGGAGGGCGGCGTTGCGGTAGCCCCGCCCGTGGGTCCCGTCGCCCAGCACGAAGTCCACGGGGGCGGTGAGGTTGAGCACGGCGGCCACGTAGGCGTCGAAGGGCTGCGGGTCCCCCGAGCAGGCGCCTTCCACCGCCGTGCCGTTGCGCGTCGCGACCACGACGAGCTGGTGCTCCCTGCGGGGCGGGGCGGTGAGAGGGCCGGGGGAGACGGGCCGGGGCCGGCGAGAGCGGGCCGGAGGCGGCCGCGGGCGAGCGCTGCCGGTGGGGAAACCCGCCTGGGGGCCGCCCGCGGGCCGCGCTCACCTGGCCGCCGCGGGGGCGCGGGCGACGGGGCGGAGGGCGAGCACGGCCGTGCCCTGGGACGGGGAGACGTCACGCACGCCGCGGCAGCTGATGTCGAGAGGGCGCGGGGCGTCTGGCGGGGAAGGCCCGGGGGAGAGGCGTCGGCGGGCGGCCCTGCGGGGGGAGCGGGGGCAGCGCCGGGCAGCGCAGCTGCGGGGCACGGCTCCTCCGTGCCCGGGCTCCTCCGTGCCCGGGCTCCTCCGTGCCCGGGCTCCCGGGCGCCGGCCGGGAGCCCACAGGGCCGGGGACAGAGAGCTGCCTCGGCCGGGGCGCCCGCCCGCCCTCCGCGGAGGGACCGGGGCACGGCGAGCCTTACCCGAGCCGTCGGTCTGGAGCTCCCACAGCGACGCAGCCCCGGCTCCGGCTGCCGTGAGTCCCCGCACCGCCACCACGTAGCTGCTGCCGGGGCTGTGCTCGGGCAGCGGGTGCTCAGTGGCGGAGCCGCTCAGCCGCAGCCGCTCCATCTCCAGAAAGCTGCCGTCCTGCGCGCTCCTGGCCGTCACGTTCAGCTGGGGACGGGGGACGGAGCTGGGGGGCGGCAGCTCCCGCCTGCCCTCGGGGAACCTGCCCGCGGCACGCCGAGACCGCGCGAAGCCCCCCGCCAGCCTCCCCTTCCCTGCGCCCGCTCCCGCGGGGGAAGGCTCCCGGGGGGCAACCTCGGCCCCGCGCGTGGGCCTCGAGGCGGACGAGAGGAACGGAGGGGGAATCTGGAGCCAGCGCTCCAGGCGTCGGAGCGGCTGCCCCTGGGAGCCGAGGACCGAGCCTCCGCGAAGCGCTGAGGGCGAGAGGGAGCCCGGCCCTTTGAAGAGGGGTATGTGCGCGCAGGGAGCCCGAGGCCAGGTCACCGCTACGGTATTGCAACAACACCGCAGGCACGGCGCTGACACCCCCCACGAGAGGAGCCCTCAGCTGCTCTCCCCTCCCGTGCGAGGCTGGGCTCTGAAGGCGTTGTCTGCCTGAAAAGGGGAGGCCGGAGTTGTGGAGGCTCCCCATGGGCACCACCTGAACCGGCCACGAGACCCCGGGCCGTCCTCACCGCTCTCGGGGTCTTTACGGAAATGGCATCTTGGGAACGTGCAAACAAGGAGCCGGCTGAACGCGGACGAAAAGGATTCTTTTCGCAGACAGAGGTGTCTGGGGGCAGGGAAGCAGCTGGGACAGACCCGCAAGCAATGCCGTCAGGGCCCCTCTTTTTTCCCCCTTTCTCCAGGACAGAGCCGAGAGGGGCGCGGCGAACCGGCATGTCGGGGCCCCTGCCACCCCACGGAGAGGTCTGTCCTCGGAGAGGGCACAGGCCACACCGGTAAGGGTCTCACCCCGCCTCAGCGCTAGAAAGCAGGGCTGCACCGTGGGAAGAGCCCCAAACCCACAGACAGACGAGGCCCTTTGAGCCACGCGTTAAGGAAAACTCAAAGGAACGGTGCAACTCTCCCAAAAGAAGAGGGCTTTTCAGAGGATGACTCAGACTACAGACTTCTCTGTGGCAGGAACCAGAAACTAGCACGCAAGAGGCAGAGGAAATCCTGGGAGGCCACCCCAGCAGACGAGTCAACAAGTGCTGCGCACCGAGCCCCAGTCTGCCCAACCCCAGGCTGAGCGGACGCGGGGAGGACGCCCAGAGGCCGGGGAGCACCCACCACCTCTCCGGGCAACTCCACAGCACGAGGAATGTTGAGGGTGAGAGAGAAAACGTTCATGCTCATCACGGCCAGACACTCAGCCGGGCTGGCTGGGAACTGGGGGTCATCACGGCTTTCCCTTCCCCGCTCTCCCCCAGGCTGCCCGCACAGAGCTCCAGGCAGAGGGGTGCCCGGCGAGGCGAGGGAGACCACGGGCAGCCTGCGGACCCCTGGTACCTGGTAGCCGATGATCTCCCCCTTGCAGGAGGGCAGCGCCTTCCACCTGAGGGACCCTGTGCTGGGATCCAGCCACAGCTTCTCCGGTTTGTCCGGCACTGGAAGCACAGGAGGACGGGGTCACGCACGGGCACGGTGAGGAGGGGCTGAGCCCAGAGCAGGGTGCGGGCAGCTTCTGGACCAGGGGACGGCCCGCCAAGGGACCCCCCAAGCAGGGTTTATCCCCCACAAAGGCTGATGTGCTTCAGCAGCAGCAGCAGGAGCAGCAGTGGTGTGGTGAGGAGGGGGAGAGCGAGGAGGGGACGTGCTCTGCTCCAGGGCCCTGCACAGCCCCTTCCCCAGCACCCCACAGGATCCGACCAGCCCTGATCCCAGGACCATCACTGCAGGGAGTGGATGCTCCAGCTGAGCTGCCGGGCAAAAGGCACCTTTACATTTCATGTAAACATACCCGTTTCCTTTGTTCTGAGAAGCCGTGTGAAAAGGATTGTGCTGGGGGACAGGTACATAGTGACACTGTAGACAGTGAAGGGCTGCAGAGGGGGGCAGGTAAACGTTCCCTCCTGGCCATGGAGCGTCTCTTCTCCCTTCACCTCCTCAGCCTCACAGGGAAGGGAGGAATGCTCTTCCAGCCGGCACCTGGCCCGAACCTGCTGGCAGGCATCAGGGAGCCTGCAGGTCCAGTTCAGTTTGATGCTGGTGCTGGAAACCTCCAAGGTCCCAGGGACAACCTGGAGGACATCTGTGAAGGAAACATTGCAAGAGGGTCACCCCCTTCCCTTCCCCTCCCAGCCTTGCAAGGGTGCTGCAGTCCGACAGCCCTGCTCCCCACCAGCCGGGTGGGAGGCAAAGCGAGAGGCTGAAACTGGTCACTCCAGCTCTCTGGTAGGGGAGCAGGAGGAGTTTAGGGTCATGGTACGCTCGGAAGCTGGATGTGACCTTTTGGGATAATTCCCCCAGCGAGACAACTGCCCCCATTCATTCAAACATCAGGACGTGGCAGGCTGGAATAGAGGGAAGTGCAGGACAGTGTCCCCCCAGCTGGGCTACATCACAGCTCACAAGGACCAACAAAGTGGTCCTTCTGCTCTCACACCCTCTGAGGTGTGTGGCTGCAGTCATCCTTCGGTGCCATGGGAGAGCACAATGGGACACATTTCATCCTGGCCTTACAGGAGCTGCTTCCACGGTTATCAAACCTCACAGCATGGGCCCCAAGGGAAAACCATGACCTTCCCATGCTGACTCTCACCGAGACACATTCCCAGCATCCTGACCCTGCAAAGGACCATCCTGTGCCGATGCCTCCCTTACCGATGCACTGCACGCTGGACTGAATGCGGATCCAATCACCCGTGATGTCCCTTCCCAGCCATGGGTCACTGTATACAGGATTTCCATAACTGAAGGGCTGAACTTTGCCTGAACATTTGATTTCAGTGAAGGATGGCTGGAAACCCTGAGGACAGGTCAGCATCACTTCCTCGTTCTTCTTGTAATTCTCCTGGTCTGGTGCCAGCTGGAGTCTTTGGTCCCACAATGGCCTCTGGCAAGTTTCTGGCAGAGGTGAAAGTGGGTGTTAGTTGGGGTGGGAGGTGACAGGCTGGGTCAGGGGTGGGTGGTGGGATATCAGCAATCATTCAGTATGGAGTAGAGCAGGCAGCCAGGAGAGCTCCTGATGCCTTTCTTACCAATGCACTCCACACTGGACCGTATGGGGATCCATTCGCCTGTGATGTCCTTTCCCAGCCATGGGTCACTGTATACAGGATTCCCATAACTGATGGGCTGATCTTTGCCTGAACACTTGATTTCGGTGAAGGATGGCTGGAAACCCTTGGGACAGCTCAGCCTCACTTCCTCGTCCTTCTTGTAATTCTCCTGGTCTGGTGCCAGCTGGAGTCTTCGGTCCCACAATGGCCTTTGGCAAGTTTCTGGCAGAGGTGAAAGTGGGTGTTAGTTGGGGTGGGAGGTGACAGACTGGGTCAGGGGTGGGTGGTGGGATATCAGCAATCATTCAGTTTGGAGTAGAGCAGGCAGCCAGGAGAGCTCTCGTTGCCACCCTTACTGATGCACTGCACGCTGGACTGAATGCGGATCCAGCCACGTCTGATGTCCCTTCCATGCCAAACTTCTCTGTATACAGAATTCCGATAACTGATGAGCTGAACTTTGCCTGAACATTTGATTTCAGTGAAGGATGGCTGGAAACCGTCAGGACAGCTCAGCATCACTTCCTCGTCCTTCTTGTAATTCTCCTGGTCTGGTGCCAGCTGGAGTCTTTGGTCCCACAATGGCCTCTGGCAAGTTTCTGGCAGAGGTGAAAGTGGGTGTTAGTTGGGGTGGGAGGTGACAGGCTGGGTCAGGGGTGGGTGGTGGGATTTCAGCAATCATTCAGTTTGGAGCAGAGCAGGCAGCCAGGAGAGCTCCCGATGCCTTTCTTACCAATGCACTCCACACTGGACCGTATGGGGATCCAATCTCCTGTGATGTCCCTTCCCAGCCATGGGTCACTGTATACAGGATTCCCATAACTGACGGGCTGAACTTTGCCTGAACATTTGATTTCGGTGAAGGATGGCTGGAAACCCTTGGGACAGCTCAGCCTCACTTCCTCGTCCTTCTTGTAATTCTCCTGGTCTGGTGCCAGCTGGAGTCTTCGGTGCCACGATGGCCTTTGGCAAGTTTCTGGCAGAGGTGAAAGTGGGTGTTAGTTGGGGTGGGAGGTGATGAGGTGGGCCAGGGGTGAGTGGTGGGAGAGAAGTCCCTGTAATCCATCCAGCCAAATGCATCCAGAGGGATGGTGACCTGTCCATCTGCCACGATGTTACCTGTAGGCAATGTGTGTTTGGAGCGGGCTCTCCTTGTGTACCGAAAGTGTGAATGATCACTCATACATGAACCTCCCCCATCCATCCCTGTGTCCGTGGACACTCATAGCCATCTCCCACAGCCTCAAGCAGGGAGGTTCCCACATCGCCTCTCCCTGCCCACCTCCCCTGAGCACCGGGCTGCCCGTGCACGGCCAGCCCCACACTCGCACAGGTCTGTCCCTGCCCAGAGCAGCCCTGCATCCCCATCACCTGAGGGAGGGCATTGCTCTTCCCCCTGGTGCATCCCCCACAGCCTCCAGCCCCGATGCCAGGGGCTGACCCAGCCCCAGGCACTCAGGACTCCCTTCCGTTGCCTCCACTCCAACTCCTGGGGCTGCAGGAGATGTCCCCAGGGTCCCTCACCTACACGGGCAGAGAGGGACAAGCAGAGCTGTGCACTCCAGGGTGGCATCTGCAGGTGCAGCAAGGAGCTGGGCACCTCCGTGGGCACCTCGGTGCTGGCCCCGGATCCGGCCCCAGGCCCTGGCACCCATCTGCAGGACCCCACGCTTGGCATGCTCAGGAAAGACTGCAGGAGCTGCTGGCTTGCCTGTCTGGCACTACCTTGTCTCTCATCCCCTGGCTGGGCTGTCCTTTTCAACAGTTTGCAGGGACAACACAGCACCAAGGAGGGACTGTGGCGTGCCTGCAGCTCAGCTGGACAATGTCATGACTGGCTAAGGGGGGTGAAGATAGAGAGGGGGCATGGGAGAGCTGCTGCCGCCTCACTTACCAATGCACTCTACAGCCTTCGCAATGTGCGTCCAGGCACCTGTGCTGTTCCTGCCCCACCAGGCATCTCCATAGACTGGTTCCCCAGAACTCACTTGCAGAAATTCCCTTGCACATTTGACCTTGGGGAAGGATGGCTTGAGATTTCCAGGGCAGGTCAGTGTCAGTTCTTTATTCAGTTGGTAATTTTTTTTGTTTGATGGAAACCGAAGTCTTTCATCCCACTGGGGTTTTGGGCACTTTCCTGTCAGGCAGAAAGTGTGAGAGTCCTTCTCGGGGACAAGGGATGCTCAGGCAGGAGGGGGACCGAGGCTTTGCCATGACTGACTGTGGTGTCAGTGTTCAACACCACCAGGAAACCCAAGGGCCCCCAGGTGCAGCAAAGGAGCTTGTGCCTGGGCAAAGTGGTGATATAGGACACTGGGAGAGAGGTGAATTGAGGGGCAGGATCCGGCACCTCCGACCTGCAACTCAGGAATAGACTGGGAGGAGACGCAGGGACAGTGAGAAAACCTGCCCCACACTGAAGGCTTCTGTCCCACCCCACCTTGGAGGCAGCTCCCAGCTGGGGCCCATCTCTGAGCTGTGGCCAAGGTGTCTCACAGATACGGCAGGATGCCCAGGGTCCCTCCTGGGGGAGAAGCGCATGTAGCAGGGGAGACCTACTGCTCTCCCACTTACCTGTGGTGCAGGTCAGGCTCTCTGCCACCACATGCCATGTTCCCTGCATGTCCTTCACCTCCCAAGCATCCTTCCAACCTGGAGACGTCCCGTTTGCACATCTGATCACAGCAAGGGGAGGAGGGTCCTCCACAAAGCAGCTCAGTGTCACCTCTTCATTGAACTTGTAAAACCTCTGCTCTGGGGTAAAGTGGAGCCTCCAGTCCCACTGGGGCTGCTGGCATCTCTCTGCACAGAGGAGAAGGAGCGGGTGTAAGCAGGATGGGAAGGTGCCTGCTGTGGGGTCTAGTGCCCTGAGTTTGACACTGTCCAGCTCCTTTGGTTGCCACTTTCGACTGCAAATCCCTCTCCTGCAGCCTAGAGCAGAGTTAAGGGTGGCAGCAGGCCACCCCAAGAGCAGTCCCCTCCATCCCTACAGAGGGGTAGGCTTTCCCACTCGGGCTCCATTTGGGTAAGGCTGCCCAGGGACTGGGCTCCTCCCTAGCCTTCACACAGAGGTCCTTCCACTCCCACCACCTCGGCCACGTGCCCAGGCACTGTTTGAAGGCACAGGGCTTACAGCAGCAAGGTGCCGAGACAAAATGTGCCCCGGCACTGCCAGGACAGGGGGAAAGCCAAGGCATCCAGGTCTCCTGAGCCAGGACTGTCACCAGGTAGGGCTGAAGCATGACCATGTCACGGAGGGTCTGCCACCAGCTCAGGACCCCAGGGTCGGGGTGATGCGGGGCTGTGCTTACCCTTGCAGGTGGCAGTCCCGTTCCATGAGATCTGGGTCCGGCTGGAGATGCATCTGAGCTGGGGGACCGATGGCACATAGTCCCCAGCACAGCTCAGCCGCACCAAATTGTTCAAGGCATGGCTGCTCTGGTTTGGGGTAAACTGCAGCCTGGGCTCCCAGTCAGAGGGAGCTTTACGTCTCCCGCTGTGCGACGGACAGGAGCGAGAGCCCTGAGGATCACTGGGCTCTGGCAGCATCCTTGGGGGTGATGTCCAGAGGGGTGCTGGTCCCCGTCACTTCAGAGGGCTGGCAGAGATGAGCACCTCCCAGGATGAGGCCCCGGACCCCAGGTACATTAACCCTCCTTGCACCCTCAGGTGCAGTGCAGGAGGGTTACCTGCAGGCCCTGCTGCCCACTCACGTGCTGCGGAGGGATCCCAGCCAGCAGGATCCAGCAGCCCAGTGGATGCCGCTCTCTCCTGCGCTCTCTTCCCCAGAGACAGGGGCTGTGGGAGTGCACCAGACCCAGTGAGTTTCTGCTGGCACCACTCACCTGCATTCCTGTCATCCTGCTGGGCACTACCTGCTCACACCCATGTGCATTCTTATTTGCAGCAAAATGCCCGCTCAAGTTGCCAATTCGCTTTTGCTCTGCAGGTTATTTTCTCCTCCCCATCTCTTGCCCAAAATACCTGTTGGATCCTAGGACAGGGTACCTCCTGTCCCATATTCCTCCCATGCTCACCCAGGAGGGACAACACCCCCATGTCTGGGTTGGCAGAAAGGACTCGACAGGGACTGCAGGTACATACTTAACCAGCTGCATGTTCAGTTGCATTTTGCAACATGTAGATTGGGCAATCGATGGAAGTAAATCTTCATATTCATTTTCCATTCGTTTCTAGACAGGAGTGCTGCTGTCTCTCTGCATGGCACTAATTTGCGTCTCTACCCTCTGATCGGATATCAATTTTCATGCAATAAGAAATGTACCACTCTGTGAGATGTCTTCATCCAACAAATTCAGCTGTAAACATTGTCCAAGTTACTGGGATGCAGCCAGGCAGGCACAGGCACCGCTTCCCAACACACCCAAATGGCATTAGGACTCACCATTAAACCATGATTACTCTGCACTTCTTGTGCAGCAGGCCAACAGACCACAACAGCTGTATCATCTCAGCCAGAACAAAGCCCCTGCCAAATAAATGGAGTAAAATCCCACCAGACTGGCAAATTGAGCAGCAATTATTTCAGGCAGGTGAGAGCTACTCATGACGGCACTTCCAGTGTTTCATTTTGCATTTCAGGGCCCAAAATCATGCCTGTACAAAGTTTATTCATCGATGCGGGATCCTTCTAGCTTAGAGTTACAGCAGAAACATGAACAACCCTTGCTTGAAAAGAGGTTTGCGGGGCCTGACCTCAAGCACGAAGCAGTTTGAGAGAATGAAACCCGTCCAGTGGAAACAGCCCTAAGAGCCGAGGCAGATACAAGTGTTCATGGGCATGGCTGGCCTCTCCCAGACTGCCCCAGTCTTGACCTTCAGTGCAAAGGGGCTTGTTGCTTTTCCTTTTGTAAGTGCTTCCATACCTCCTGGTAGCTGTTACAGTCCCTGCAGTGACACAAAACCCACTGCTAGCACAGGACATGGCAACCTGCTGGGCAGGAAACAAGGAAGAAAAAGGAAAGTCTCCTTCGCGTGCAACCTGCTGACACAGGTGCAGATTTCCAGAGATATCTGGGACAGCGCCTTCCTACAAACACCAATGCTTTGTTGGCAGGGGTGCTTGGAGCTGTACGCCAGATGTCTGCCTTGCTGCCAGCTCTCCATGAACCTCACACCAAAACCTCTAGTGCCCTTTTTGTAGCAAAGCATTTGCTGCTGATACAACCATGAATGAACTCTGTAGAGGTTTTTGGCCTTGTATGGTGCTTCCTTATGGAGGCCAGGGGTAACACGACTTTTAAAAAGGTCACATCTCATGGTTGCTGCTTTAGAAGTGTAATACAGTGCAGACTTACTGTAGCACAATGGAGAATTAGTCTTTGTTTGAAGTTCATGATTTTTTTTTACTAAAAGGTGGAGCTTCTGCACACTGAAATTATGTGTATTCAGCATTATACTAATTATTACTGACAGGCACTTATGATTGATTCAGCCTTTCCCTTAGTTATGGGTGGTTCACTAAAGTACAAGTAAATAGGTGCTGTGTAAGGATCCTGGGCTGGAAGCAGGTGTGAAGGGATCCCTTGGACTTAGCTGTCACAACAGTCAAACATTTCTGACTAGGCTGGCCATCTTCATCAGGACTCCAGTGAATCACTTTTAAACTTGGGGATTTATCAGCCCTAATGCTTTGCCAGACATCTCAGCATCTTTGCCCTTTTCTTTTTTTCAGGTGAAAAGGGGCTGGCAGTGGTGCATTTTTTGCTCCAGGTCTTCCTCAGTCCTCCTGTCAGTGTCTGCTAGGAGGGGTTGGTGGGGAGCTGCTATGATCCGGCGTGGTTTCCAGTGTGGCATCAGGCAAGGCCAGACTGCTGAAACATGCTTCTGCAAAGACCGCATGTGTGCCAGCAGTGTGTCAGTGGCCACATCTGCCTTTCGGGCACAAGGACTACACGGGTGAGCAGTCCTGCAGGCAAACCCTCTTGCTCCTTCCTTGTACCTGGCTGTGGCTGCAGAGCCGCTTGCAAGCACCATAGTGATGCTGGTCCTCTGCAACTTGTCCTTTTCTTTCCAAGCCCTCTGACCTGTGGCAGTGGTCATTTGGCCCACTTTTTTCTTCCCCACAGGCTCCCCTGTGCACTTTGGGCTGCCAGATGTGGCCCTGCTGAGCACAGGGTAGGCAGCGGCTGATAACAGCACCCAGACCCAGGCTAGGCATGGACCGTGCCAGGCAGAATCTGAGGGCTGGATGGGAGAGCTCAGAAAAGGCAGGCAGAGCCCACAGCTCATCCCCATCCTCAGAGGAGCCAGAGCCTGGAGAGTGCTGCTCTAGGGGAATGCACCAGCCTCAGAAATTAGCCTGGGAATTAACGCTGCCTGACAGAGGGATGGGTATGACAAAATTAGCTTGCTTGCCTTCCAAAGGGGTAGTGTACACCAGTGAAACAGCCTGGGAGGCTGCCAAAGCCTATTCACCTCTTGTATGCAGAGCATCCTGCTAGCAGCGCCCATGCTGTTACATGCCCTTCAAGTTTGGGGCTTGCCTCCTACCTGCACCCCTGATGCCGTAGAGGAGCTGAAAACATGCACGGTGCCGCAGCACTGACACCATCTGCATTCAGGCATCTGCAGCTGCTCAGAGCCCTTCCTGGTGGCTTTTCTGATGAATGCTTGAAGGTAAAGCCTAGAAGTCTCTGCTTCCCCACAGAAGAGGGAAGAGAAGACACTTTCAGTCCACATCTGTTTTTGTCTCAAGAACATCGCTGAATACAATCCAATTCAACTTCACTTCTCCAATAAGCCCAAGCCTAGCAGGCATGTGATTATGATTTGAGTCTCACTGGGAGAAACTAATCTGTGACTGCTGGGTGCAGTCGAGATGCACAGGCTACGGGGGACACTGCTGTCCTTGCCCTCGTTCTTACACTCCTTCCCCAATCACTCCGTAACATTTGCCATGGGAAAAGAGCTCCTTGGAGCAAAGGAGCCTTTGCTCTAACCCAGGGTGGCTGTTTCTGTGCTTCAGTGGTGGCCACGGGAAGCTGTGTGGCATACATGAGTCAGAGGGTTTTGGATCTCCACCAGGTTGGAGCTCACCACTTGTGCAAAGGAGACAGATGCACATGCCTGTGAGCAGGGGGATGGGGCACTGCTGGAGAAGGGAGGGTTCTCAGAGAGAAAGGGGAAAGAAATGCTCAGCTTCTAGCCTTGTAGGGACTAACAGCATCCGGGAGAGTAAAGAAACAGTCATCAAATACTGTTTTTCACCCTGCAGCCACCCACAGGCCCTCCGCCCCCAACTATAGGAAAGAGCCTGAGACAAGTGAAATTTCAGCATGGAAAATATGGTGTAGATGTGACCAAACAGGCACCTCTTATCATGTGCAATGTGTGCTCACTGCAAAATGGAGGATGCTGAATGCCGCGGCAGGAGTGGTAACAAAAGGTTAGTCTATTTGCCTCATGTAGTCAGAGATTAACTGTTACCTTTTTTTTCAGTTGATGCTATTAAATGAATACCCTACTTGTTAATATGGTTCAATACCCATGAATATAGAAAGCATTTTACAGAAATATCTGGACTGCCTGTCCCTTCTGCAAAGGAGTTATGAGTCTGGCAGGCAAAACAAGTGTGCCCCAGAAGCAGATGTCAGGGAGGATCAGGAGAAAGGAGAAATAGCTGTGCTGGTAATTCAGGTCAGGCTCCTGGGTTCAGCCCCTTGCTTACCAGCAAAAGATGTACTTTCTTACATTATATTATCCCATACACAAAGAATAAAAGACAAGGTGAAATCTAAGGAGCAGCAGGCAAAGTTCAACCCTTTTCCCTTGGCAGCTCAGCAGCTAACAGAGGTGACAGCAAAGCGTGCTGGAGTCTCGCTGCGTTTGATGCCGTGTGCTTGCTGAGAGGAGCTAAGAAAAGCAACCACTGTTTCCACCAGTGGAAAGTGGTATTGCCAGCTATGGAGAAGACGTGCATGTATCTTAAAGCAGCTCTGTACCTATTGCTAGCAGCCAAAGATACCGAGTGGGTCTTTAAGAGCGATGGGCAGTGTGAGGGTGGGAAAGGGGCAGAGAGACCTCAGGGCTGCTTTGCTTGGGAGTGGTGCCAGGCAAGGGAGGTGGCGAAGCAGGTCACTGAACAAGGCACCGCGGGAAGAGCAGGGAAGGGATGGCACTTTAACCTGTACGGCTCTGCCACGCAAAAGGCCATCCGACAGGGTTTTAAGAACAGGAGGTGAAATACTTCCAGAATCCATACTCTGCTAATGGGAGGTAGAAGCATGGTGGAAAGTAAGTTCACAGCCCCAAGGGTGTCAAGGCCCAAGGCGCTCCTCTGCAGCATCTCTTAGTGTTTGTGTTCCCCCCAGGATTTACTCTAGGCACTGTTTGAAATTTGAGTCCCACTGACACAAAAGTTTTCAGATTGAGTGTGGCCTTATTTTACCTAGCACTCTCCCACCCACTGGGCTTTGCAGCTATGCCCCTAGTTAGGGCTTCTTGTCAGCTGCTACTAAATCACTGCGTAATGTCAAGCAAGGCTGATGAGAAAGGGGCCAGGGCCAAACCTGGATCACAGACCCTGCCTCTGCAGGGAAAACATCCCATAAAAATTTCTCTGTCTGCCTCCCAGGTGCACTGGGACCATAAGGGGATGAGGCTTTTGTACAGGTGTGGCATCTCAGGGGGGAGAAAAAACCCTGTAAGAACGGCACAGCAAGACAATAAGGTGACAATAAGACAATGGGACAATGCACCCTGCTCAGTGCACGATGGGGTGAGCAGAGCAGCAGTGCTGCGCTTGCTCACGTTTGTACCACACGCATTGACCACATCCTCTGCCTGCAGCTGCTCTGCTCTTCCGCGGGCTCCCAGCAGCACCCCGTGTGCCCTCACCGCCTGCCCAGTGCTGGGATGCGGCTCTGCCATCTGGCCTCATTTCCCCAGCAAGCACCAGGCCCCGTGGCCCACAGCCCTTCCCCAAAATTACTGCCATGCCTGTGGCTTTGCAGGAACCTGTGCTGCCAGTGCTCAATGCTGGGGGTGGGGGACAGGGTGAGGCGGGGGCGGGGGGAAGCTGGCTGAAGTGATTTGGGCATGCAGGAGCCCTGCTGAACGGGGACAGCCCACACTGCCCGGTACTCTGGTCCTCCCAGCATGGGGGTGCTTTGTGGGTGCCTGGAAGGGGACAGCAATGTGCAGTGGGAGCAGCTTGTCCACTGTCCCCACTGGGCTGTTCCCTCTCCCTGATTGTACCCTACATCTGCCAGGGTCATGGGAGATGCTCAGGGATGCCTGGGAAGGGGGACCCTTGGGTCATGTCCTGTCCCCATGTCCCCCATCTCTGCCCAACAGCTCTACCCTGCCCCACTGCCACTGTCTGCCCCACAGGGGCCCATTGCACCCTAATGGGGATGGGAGGGACCCTCCTGCCACACCCCGGCCATCCCCCTTGTCCTGTACCTCAGCTAGAGAAGGCCCGCGATCCATCAGGTGGGGACCTCGGCACAGGTCCTGGGATGGGATGAGGCCACCTGCTAAGGATGCAGGCAGGGCTGCCCGCACTGCTGGGTGCGGCTGCCAAATGTTTTTGTCTTGGTTCCTCTTTTTACAAACACCAAGGTGCAAGCTCAGCAATTCCATCTCTGCCGCAGACAGACTCCTCCAGGGATGGCTGGGTGACTGAGATGTGCAGAGTGCACCAAGAGTCTGCTAGCCACCGGGTCCCCACTACGTCCCACTGCACACAGGATGGCCAGGTCCTGGCCCTAGCGTGCACCGTGCAAACAAGCTGGAGAGCCACACAATGCTTGGGCATGGTTGCACATGCTGGCCTGGGAGGACAGCTTCAGTGGGGGATCTGGGCAAGGAGAAGCCACTCTGGGCAGGAGGATATCCTCTGTTGCAGGTTTAGCCCTTGGTTTTTGAGTGACAGAGTGCTATGCTCATGTTCCCTGCAACCACAGGGACACATTTCCCCTGGGAACGGGCTCCTATGGCCCCTACCACACCGTACAGACCCTGCTCTCACTTCACATCAGCAACTAAAGATCCTGGTCCCATTCCCTGGCCTCTATCATAGCCAGGGTACTTAATCTATCAGGTTTCTCTAGCCTACATCAGCCCAGACACATCCCCGCAGTGGATTGGGACAAAGTAATCAGATGCTAGTTTAATGAGTTTTATCACCTAGCTTCGGCAAGATTGGTTTAGAGAAATACTCCAATTCAGACAGATGCAGAGCAATGCAAGGTGACAGCCGCCAGACCACAGCTCAAACCTGGGACAGTGCAGCCTCCCGGGAGGTTAGATAACATGTGAGCCTACAGATACCCACCAGCTGACTCTGCTGGGCTGGATGAGTGCAGCCTGTGTAGAAAGAGCCCAGAAGAGCCCTAGAGGTGTCCTGGACTTCCAGCACAAAGGAAGCCCATTAAAAAGCAATCCCAGCACATCATAACTCCCACCCCGCAGGGTCTCCTGGACACACAGGGGCTCAGCTCATGGCTCCCCAGGTCTTTGCTGGGCACTAGCACCCTTCTCCACTGTGGTGAGGACGTGGCATCTGCACACTGTGCAGAGACATGGCCACCTTGTGCTCCCAGGACACTGCCCACTCTGCGGAGGAACTTTATGGCCCTTGCAGAGGCTTTCCCAGCACACTAAGGATTGCTGTCCTCCATCCCCAAACAGAGCTTCACCCCACCACAACCTGACTGATGCCCAGGTGTTTTGGGCGCTGGTGTGGACATCAGCTCCAGTTCTCTCTGATACAGCTACTGCATCCTGAACGTGGTAAAGACACGCACCAACTTTGCAGCAGGAAAGCAGTGAAACCTTCTCCTGTGGGGAGAGGAGCGAGCACTTCTTACCTGTTCCGTGGGGTTCTCCAGAGGTGTTGGGGTCCGGTTCTTCCTGATGCTGTGCTGCCAGCAGAGGTGTGAGGAGCAGGACAAATGTCCAACGCAGGGCCATGTTTGCTTATGTTCCCAGGGCAGGACTAAGGTCTCAGCTCCCCTGGCTGCCTCACAGCACAGCCGTCTGATTGCAAGAGGTGCAAGCACAGAAAGGAAACAGCCACGCAGAGAAATCACATATGGTGCAAGAGGCTTCCTCATTGGAGACAGAACCTCTGCCAGTGTCAGCGCTGCTTTCGTTCTCCTCTGTGCACCAGGGCAGCTTCACGCCCCTTTGCAATCTTGGTGCTTTCTGATGTCTTCTCTGACAACCACAGTTTTCAGCCTTTCTGGCAGGAGCAGCTACTAGACACAACAGCTGTGTTGCCTCCTCTCCCAGAACAGATCTCAGTTGTCCCAGAAGGACTTGTGAGCTGTGCTGGTTCTTGACTGGGGTTTTGCAGGAAGATGTAGCTTCCATACTCACACAGTAAAGTCAAGCAGAGACTACATCAGGACAACCCTCACCTTGTTACTGCCTGATAAGGATTGTGATAAAAAGGACTTCTGAAGTGCACTGGTGATCTTAATTACCTGGCAATGCATGCCATGGGCAGGAAAGCCAAGGTTTTGGCAGAAGTGGCTGGGTGCTCAAGACTGTGCTGAGAGAGGCTGGGCTCAGGAACAAGCTGACCAGAGCCCTGGGGTCCTGGAGCCCAAGTGTTGTGGCAGGTTGTGTTGCCAACACATGCTGGGAATGGGAATGACCATGAAGGGGTCCGGAGGTGGCACAGGCACAGAATTGGGCAGGGAAGAGGCTGTCAGTGAGACTGACTGTGCAGCTGGAGGCTGGTGGCACTGGCCATGGCAGCAGACCTGACCATCAGAGGTTGTCCAGGACAAGAGTCAATGAATTTGTGCTTCAGCTTCCCCAGCCGCCCAGCAGCCCTTGCTGGATGTGCTTGGCCCACGTCCCAGCTGCAACACACAGCTGGGAGAAAAACAAGCCCTGAAATCTTTTCTGAGGCTTTGCAGCAGAACTGAAGCCCCTTGCGATGGCCTTCCTCTTTATTGTGCTCTTCAGCAATGCCCGGTACTCCCCAGCTTGGGGCCAGGCTCTGCTTTCTGCTGATGTACATGCTTTGCTTAATTTGCACATCCTGTAACACCTTTGTTCAGCAGCATTGAGCAGGCCAGTGTGCGGTGGCCCTCTCCAAATACACTCTCCACAGCCACCCCAAAAATCTGACCCTGAGCAAAATGTGGTAGAAGTCTTATGTTTTGGGGTGTTGGTTTTTTTTTTTTGGGGGGGGGGGGTGTTTTGGTTTTGGTTTTGTGTTATTTTCCCCCCTGCAATTATGGTGCTTGAGGGAAGATACTCCAGCAGTCTTTTACCTCTCAGGGACAGAGTTGGAGTCTGCCTGGTGTCCTGGTTTCAGCTGGGATAGAGTTAATCGTCTTCCTAGTAGCTGGTACAGTGCTATGTTTTAAGTTCAGTATGAGAAGAATGTTGATAACACTGATGTTAGTCGTTGCTAAGTAATAGCAACAATAGTAATAGTAACAATAGTAATTCGGCACTGGTGAGGCCACACCTTGAGTCCTGTGTTCAGTTTTGGGCCCCTCGCTACAGGAAAGACATTGAGGTGCTGGAGAGTGTCCAGAGCAGGGCAACAAAGCTGGTGAGGGGTCTAGAGAATGAGTCTTATGACTGGGGTTTTTAGCCTGGAGAAAAGGAAGCTGAGGGGAGACCTTATCGCTCTCTACAACTGCCTGAAAGGAGGTTGCAGTGAGGTGGGGGTCCGTCTCTTCTCCCAAGGAACTAGTGATAGGACAAGAGGAAATGGCCGTGGGAGGTTTAGGTTGGGTATTAGGAAAAATTTCTTCACTGAAAGGTTGTCAAGCACTGGAACAGGCTGCCCAGGGAAGTGGTTGAGTCCCCATCCCTGGAGGTATTCAAAAAGCACGTAGACGGGGTACTCCGTAACATGGTTTAGTGGGTATGGGTGATGGTTGGACTCGATGATCTTGAAGGTCTTTTCCAACCTAAATGATTCTATGATTCTATGATTCTAATGTTTAGTCTAAAGTCAAGGATTTTTCAGCTTCTCATGCCCAGCCAGTGAGAAAGCTGGAGGGGCACAAGAAATTGACACAGGACACAGTCAGGGCACCTGACCCAAACTGGCCAACGGTGTATTCCATACCATGGGACACCACGCCTAGTACATCAGCTGGGGGGACTGGGGCTGCAGGGAATCGCCACTCAGGGACTAACGGGGTGTTGATCAGCAGGTGATGAGCAATTGCCCTGCGCACCATTTGTATATTCCAATCCTTTTATCATTACTACTGTCACTTTATTAGTGTTATCATTATCATTATTAGTTTCTTATTTTTATATTCTATTAAACTGTTCTTATCTCAACCCACAAGTTTTATTTCTTTTCCCAGTTTTCTCCCCCCATCCCACTGGGTGGGGGGGGACTGAGTGAGCAGCTGTGTGGTGCTTAGTTGCTGGCTGGGATTAAACCACAACACCCAGTCACCTTCCTTGTGCCCTCTTATGCACAGAAAGGCAGTCTTAGCCTCTTCTCCCTTGTCTGTGTTTCATCTCCCTGCAACAGAGCTGGCAGGGCCAGTGGTCTCCCCTAGGAACGTGCCTTTTTATTTCCTTTGCTCAGATGCGAAGCTCACCCATAATGAGTTTACCCTATTCAAACATGCTTGCCCTGGCAGAAGTGCCCTGGGGCTGCAAGTGCACACTCAGGACCCTGGCATCACAGCAGGGCACAGCCTGGGAGGTAGCTGTGCTCTGCCTTGGGTGGCAGGTTTGTGGGGTGGTGGAAAGCAACTGCTCCTCTGCCTTCAGCAACAGCAGTAATTCAGACATCACCTCTCCCTGCCCCTTGGTGCTTCTGGGTCTTCCAAGAAATAATTAAAGGGCTGCAAAAGCAAACTACATAAGTAGGAATAGGTTCCTACTTTCCTTTGGAAAATGAGTAGGGAAATTCCATAAATGAAAAAAACCACCTAAAAAAGTCACATTCCCAGTCCCTCTGTGCACCAGTCCCAGCACAGTGGTTGTCAGCTCCTATGTTAACAGTATATGGATCTCCAAAAGCCCTTCATTACCCTGTCTGAAACCTCAAAAGCCATGGAGGAAGTGTGGCCCAAGCAGTTGCCAGGAAGCCTGCTCGTGTTCTCGCTCTTCACACTTCCCCTTGTTCCACATCGGAAAAAATCCAGCCTTGAGCGTAACCCGGGCTCTTGCACAGAGGACGGAGGGGTGTTGCAAGCTGGTGCCACCTTCCCCAGCATGTCCAGCAGCTACGTGCTCTGGTCACACACGGCAAACCCAAAACCACAGAGACAGCTCTGGTTTGTTTGCAACAAGACAGGACGTAGGTGTCCTGGGTTTCTCAGCTTTGGTTTGTTTGCAACAAGACAGGACATAGGTGTCCCTGGGTTTCTTGGTCAGGCAGGTCCCACTGCCTTGCCAGTGTCACCCCATTGCAAACCAGCAGATCTGGCACAGCCAGGAGGATGGGCAAGAGCATATTTCAGCAGGGTGTAGGCAGTGAGCCTCATCCTGCTGCAATGCCAGGGTCCAGGCATGCTGCCACGGACGTGTCCCATTTTCCACAGACCTTGCAGTGCACTGACATTTGAGCCATGTTTCACAGCAGTCTTGCCACCCTGGGGGACGTCACTCCTCCACTGCAAGGACATGCTCTTCTATCGACCCTACAGACTTTGTGGTAGATTTGATGCTCTTGAAGTGTTTGCAAAAAGGACTGCTGGCTGCTTCTACAGGCCATTCTGTGCTCTCTTTTTTATTTGTCCTATTGAGCTTTTACATCTTACCTGCCTGATGCTATTTTTGTCATCTAGACATGACTTCACCTATTTGAAGGGCCCCCTCTGATTTGAATAACCTCTGGCCCTGGTGGTTCGCCCTACTGGTTCCTCTCTACCTTTTGATAGCAAGAGCCTCGAAAGGTTGCCTTAAATCTTTGCAAGCTTGCTGTAACCACGCTGCTTCTTTTAACTTCATTTTATCCAAGTTTCCTCATTTCATGCATTTCCCCTTTCCAAAGCTGAACAAGATGCCAGTGGACTTTTCAATCTTTGGTGATTACACAGGGTCATGGAAATGAAGCATATTGTGGCTGTCATCAGTGGACAGCCCTTTCCTGCACACGTGCTCAGCCCAGTCCTGCACAGACCTTAGCTCCCCATCTTTGTCCTTGGCCTTGTGGCGTACATGGAGGAGCCGCATACCAACACCTTGCTTGTCTCTGCCTGTTACTGCAAACAAGCCATCAGGATGCTTGAAGACCAACAGCAGTAGTACTATACCTTGCCTCTTTCTTTTGGTGGGGATCCCTGTTCCCAAAGGTGTATCTGTGGTGCAAACAGGTCTGCATCCCTCTTCTAACGTGGGGACCACACCTTGGAGAAAGGGCTTCTGCCTGCTCCTGGCCTCCTGCCTGCAGCTGGAAGTCGGTGCTTGCACCCATGTGTGATACTCTCCTGCATGATGCTCTCCAGGAGCAGCACCCAGCTTGCCGGTCCTCACCGAAATCTCCACTGCGCTGTCACCCATGGACTGCATGCAGCTGCTGATGCACAGAGGCTGCCTCTTGCCCCATGAATATCACAGCAAGGGGAAACAGGGGCTCTGGGCTGTGAAAGCTGCTCGTGGGCAATGCTGCCACCGAAGTTCATTCAGAGGAAACCTCGTGGGTTTCATTGTACAGATGGGGGCACTGAGGCAGAGAGGGAGTCAGCAAAGGGGACGAGGAAGGAAGTCCTCACGGCACACGCCGACGTGAGTGCTGAGTCCCAGGACGGTGCTGCAACCGCAGCACTATTCTTCCTCCGTCTGAAAGGGAACCAGGCTGTGCCGCAGCATCTGGTCTTGCTTCAGCACTCCTGGGCTACTACCATGAGCAGGGTCACACCAACCAGGGACCTGGGAAGCAGCTACTGTGATCCCGGGCTGGGACAGCCACTGTGGAGGGAGCTGGCCTGTCCCCAGGCTGCGCTGCAGCTGGGCTAGACTGAAAGCTGGATGTTCAGCTGTTCCGGGCATGCCAAAGCTTTCAGGGGCTAATACGAGCTCATACACAGTTTGATGTCCCCAAAAGCAGTGGCTGCAGAGGTGTCAGAGCCACCTGCGTGCCCAAGGCAGCTTGGCAGTGTGCTGGTGCTCAGGTGCCTCCTCCCTTCCCAGTCCCCCACAGCAGCCTCTGAGAGCTGCCAGCATTGCTTCAGCCCCGGCAGGCATCCAGGGGCCACGGGTCACAGCCTTTGCCCTCACGATGAGCCAGGTCCTCACGACCTGGACAGAGAAGGTCCAAGGGGAACTGCCAGGACCCCCTAGCACTTGGGACCAGCATGTCTCCACCTCTCACATGTCCCTCAGGTTGTCAAGTGCATCTGGGCTCCCACTGCACCCTTAGCCCACCCCCAGCCACGCTGTCACCCCATGGTTTTATGTCCCCCACCACTGGGTCCCACAGTCCCCCACCACCACTCCAAAGCAGACCCCTGTACCATGAAGGTGGGCTCCTCTTTGCTTCCCACATGCTTCCCACATGCTCTGCTCCCAGGGTTCATCCTCAGAGCCCAGCACTTCTTTGCTAAGACCTACTCCAAGATCTACAAGGTCGTCAAGAACAACTTCGCCAAGCAGTGGCTGAGAGCTGCCTGCAAGGAGCAGGAGTGGAGGACACTGACACTACTCCAGGACCCCACACAGCTGATGAGAGACAGGCAGGACTAATGGTGCATCTTGGTGCTGGTCCAGAGCTGCCCCTGGCCTCTCTCTGCACCTCAGGATGTGTGAGGTGGGCATCAGTGCTGGGGTTGGCACTGGTGCTGGGGTGACACTGCTGCTGGGGCTGGTGACTGCTCTGCCCTGTGCCCGTGGAGGGCAGGAGGACATGGGGCTGGGGTTGGCAGGCAGCCTGACACCAAGAGGTTGGGAAGGGACTTTAGTTTGTGCAGTAACGAGGCCAGGGACCTGCACTGTTTGTTAGTGAAGGGTTGCTGCAGCTTTTGGGTGCAGGGAAACACTCAGGAGGGGTCATGATCATACAGCATGACCACCTTACCTGCTCCCATCTCCTCTGGAGGTGCTGACAAGGCTGTGGGCCAGCACCTATCCCTCTCTCCATTGCCACCCACACCCCACAGCACCCACCTTTCTGCTGCCGTGTCCCAGCGGAAGGGGTGCTGAGGGATGCTGAGCTCCGTGTGTTGGGGGCTGGCTGAGCTGCCCTCCCCAGATCAGGGTCAGCTCCAGGACACAGCAGCACCCGGCAGCTCCTGTCCCTGCTCAGCCTGTGCTTGGCGGTACTCACGGCCCCACGGCCCCATCAGCATCCTGCAGCTGAACCTCCGGGACCAGTCGACCAGCAGGGCCACCCAGCCACAGCAGCAGGGCTGGCAGCCACTGCCCCATACACATTGCTGCGTGCCTTCCAGCCTTGCAGGCTTCATGGGCTTCCTGCCCCAAGGCCAGTTCCCGATTGGGACAGGCTATCTGATAGCCACCAACAGGACCTGCTTGAGTTTAGCCAGATGATCCCAAAGAAGAGTTCAGCAGCTGCAAATCCCATAGCAGCAACCCCAAACCCAGCCTCTGACACCCTAACCACCCCATGCCTCCCCTGCACCCGAGGCTGCCCCAGCAGCACGCACCCAGCGAGCCGCTCCATGTCAGTGCCGGCAGAACAGGCAGCTGGAAATCCCCTTTCCCACCCCGGGGCTGACTCAGCACCCCACGGGGCTGTTGGTCAGCACACAGTCCCCTTCCCCATTTGGGCCAGCCCGTGCACATGGCAGGAACAGCCTGGCTCCATGTAATTTGTAAACAGCCCTGACTACCACCCCCTCTGAGCGGTTAATTAATGCAGCCCATGTGCAAGCCCTCTCCAAGTCAGGACAGGGGCTTACACTGCTTCATTTCTGGATTTTTTTTTTAACTGCTTTGACTCACTCCACCACTGCAGGCCATTTGTCCACGTGGTTGCAACAAACTCCAGCGTGGTGTCCTTGCAGCAAAGGCTGGAGCCTCAAGCAGAGCTTTTCCCTTTTCCTGGGAGCTACTGAGCCATAAAGGGAAGGGATGGGCTCTTGGGGCTCATTCCTGATGGGACTTGAGGTTCAATGCTTGTGTGAGTCTAAGTTTAAAAGCCCTGGAGCCTTTCCTCGTAAGTGACCTGCAGCCACTGAGCCTCATGCCCAGGTTGTCCCAGGCTCTGGGTCCCAGCCCCACAACCCATTCTTCACCCCCTCCTTCCCACACTGCTCAGGACTTCCTCCCACTGCACGCAGGTTACAAGTTCCAGTTTGGCCGCACCTACTGACACTTTACTGACAACACCTGGAGCACCCTGGAGAAGCAGATGCCAGACTGAAATGGTGCGAACTCCTGTCTGAAACCTGCTTGGCTCCCCACCAGCATGCACAAGGAATAAAGACAAGGAACCCTGAACAACACTGCCTCCCCGAGACATACCATCATCTGATGATGTGATATAGTCCCCCCAGCCTGAACTGACAGGTCTGATAGCTGTGGGCAACCTGTCTCCTTCTGAAGGTCTGGTGTTGGCTGTGGTGGAGGCAGGACAAAGCCTGCAGTGCAGAGTCCCAGCACAGGTAACCCTGAGACCCTTCCCAGCGACGGGCTGAAACCACAAGGCTGCATAGCAGGGAGCTCAATCAGCACCTTTTTTATTAATATGCATCATAAATAAAGAAATAAATAAAGGCGAGACACCTCGTTCTAACAGGGAAATACAAATTAAATATGGTGCAATGTCCGCTAAGCGATGTACAAGCAGGAGGTAACCTTGCAAGGCCAGGGCCCCTTGCCATGGGGAAGCCAGCCCAGGCACGATGCTGCGATCAGCGTCAACCCGGCCAAGGCACCAAATACTGGCGTGGCCTTTCACTAACACTGTTCCCCACCTGACGGGCAGGTGAAGATCCCCACCCCAGTGGGCGGCATGAACATGGCAAGGAAGGGGTTGACTGGCATTGCCTCTGCCAAGGACCCCAGGACCCCCAGTATCCCCTTGTGCTCGTGCACAACATTTGTCCCCCCCACCCCACGGCACTGCTCAGCAAGACCAGAAACCCTATGCCAAGGGGAGCACCACCCCTCCCTCCCCAGCTCCCTCTGGGAGCATCCCCCAATCTACCTGCCGGGAGCACTGCCCCCAACTCCAAAGAGCATCTCTAGCCCAGTCAGGGACCTTGCCCTCACCACCTCCCCTCCACCCCCCCTCCACTGAGCATCCCAGGGCTTCCCAGGCACTGGCTCCCCGCTCAGCGTGGAGGGCACAGGGCCACCCCCCAAAGCACCCATTTCTGCACAGGGTGGCACTACCCATCCCGGACCTACATAACACTGAACATCCACACCCCTTTCTCATGACCCCCCACACCTCCACACATACCCCTTCCCCCTCCCCTGGCCATGCCCAGGCACAGCCCCAGCCCTGCTGCATGGCAGTGCCAGGCCACTTGGCCTGGTACAACCCACCAGGCACAACTGTAATACGTTAGGACAGGGCTGCTCCAGCGTGGGGGAACCTACCTCGCAGCCCCCATCAAGCCGCAATGCAACCCATCAGCCCAGCCTTGCAGGGACCTTGCCAATGCACGGTGCTCCCACTCCTGTGGCTGATGATGCCAGGGATGCTGAAGGCTGCAGACTGCACTGCCACCCTCGGGGAGGGGAAAGCCAGCATCCTGCGTCCTCCACTGTGATACTGAGCCAGGCAATGGGGCAGTGCTGCCCTGGCAGGGACTGCTTGGGTTCCTGCTATGTACGAGTCTACAGCCTACAGGTGCTGGAGATGGCGTGGGGTGGAGGGGGCTCAGGTGGTCCCCAATGTGGCTGCATGCACGGCGGTGCCTGGCAATACGAGGTGCAGCTTGCAGAAAACCCCAGTGGCCAAGCTGGCCTTTGGCAGCTGCACAAGGAGGAGCAAGAAGGAACAACCTATGGTTACTGTATTCTGTAATGGCAAGAAAGGTAAGAAACTAGCAAGAAGCTGTGTCTGTTCCTCTGGCAGGGTGGGCTTCCCCAGAGGAGCCTCAGCAGCCCACGGTACTGTGCTTGGCCTCCCAGCCACGTCAATAGTCCTCGTCCTCCGGGTGGGTGACGTACATGATGGGCACCAGTCCCTTCTCGGAGCCGAGGCTGCACTGCAGCCAGTCACCATCCACTTTGGAGATGACCTGCAGGATATCCCCTTTATTGAAGCTCAGCTGTCCTGCCTCGGTGGCAATGTGATGGCAAAGAGCTTTCACCTCACTGCAGGCAAAGAGAAGGGAGGAAGGGTTAGCTCGCCACAGGACGCTCACCCTGCTGAAGCCCAGGGACCACCATGGGCACGGAGGAGCAAGGAAAACAACCCCTGCCTCCCCACCCAGCCGGGTCCCCAGCTGCCCCTCACCTGCAGATTGCAGAGTTGGGGTGGATGGATGCACAAGCTGCATCACTGACCCAAATTGTCCCCTGGTCCATGAGTACAAAGGGGACCAGGCGAACTGCAACAGGCAGAGTCCTGCCAACCCCAACCCACGTCCCAGCACCTGCAGGACGGCCACATGGTGCCACTCACCAGGGAGGGTGGGGAGACAGCCCCCGGGCTGGCTGCGCCACGGGGTCCACCTCAGGTGGCTCTGGCCGGGGGGGCTCCGGCTCAGGAGCTGCTTCTCGCCACATGCTTGCTCCGACCGTCTGGGCCACCAGCTGGAAGACAGACTTGTCCAAGCTCAGCCAGCCAGAGGGCAACCTGCAAGAAGAAGACAGAAGCAGTTAGTGGCAGGGAAGCGTACCTGGGGGCCAGGAGCAGCCGCTCTCGTGGCAAGCTCGCGCCTTAGAGGTCTGGCTCCATGCACAACGTGCACTGCAGCCCCCAGGCTGTCTTCTGGTGGGGAGGGCTCAGCATCCTCCAGACACACCATGGCCTAGACTGGGAAGGACATTTCCAGTGGCCGTAGAAGCAGTAAGGGTACAGATGGAAAGACAGAGCAGGAGGTCTCAGCTACACAGGACAACTTCACGCCTCCTCCTCATGGGTCATGCACAACAGGGGTGGCTCCATGTTCTGTTCTCAGTATGTGTTTTTGGGAGGGATGAGGTGATAGGGGCCATGCAGCAAGGGGTCTTCCCCCAGAGAGGGGGCTTAGGGGCTGGGGCAGTGTTATTGCTCAGGTAGAAGAGGAAAGCCCATGAGGTGGACTGAACACGGGTAGGTGCCAAGGAGAATGGTGGTGTGGGAGGAATTAAGGCAGGCTGGCAGGGCTGGCCAGGGGTGACAGTCGTCTCTGTTGACACACTGCCTCTGATATACCACCATGGTGTAGTCCAGCAGTCGGCTATTGGCCCCACTTCCACCTGCACTGCTGCAACCCCAGGTTTAACCAGCCCTCCCCAGCCCCAAACCATCCCTGCTCTTACCTGTTAGGCTGCCTGTGCTCTTTCTGCACCTTCCTGGACCCAAACAAGTGTCCCCACTTGATGGGCTGGCTGCCCTCTGATGCATTGGTGCTGCTCTCCTCTCGGGAGGCTGCTGCTGCTGTTCCCACTCTTTGCTGAGTCCCAGTCTCCTTCTCCTTGCTGCGCTTCAGCTCAGTAAGCACCGAGTCTGGGGGGCTGCCCATCCAGAAGGGCCAGCTCCGCTCCTTCACCTCTTCGCCAACCGGTACCTGCTGGGGCTTTTCCAAGGGCTCTTCCGTGGCTTCAGGACTTGGCTTGCTGGCAGCCTTGGCCCTCTCCTCCAAGGTGCCCTCAGCAATGGGGCAAGCCTCTGCACCCTCCACAACCCCTTCGCGGGGGGGTGGTGCCTTGCGGGTCTCCGCTGACCTAGGCACAGTATTCAAAGCCTTCTTCTTCTTCTCATAGCGGACGAACTTCGAGCCTTCAGCCGAGCCCTCGATGTAAATCTGAGAGCTCTGCATGAGCTGGTACCACCAGCCTGCCTGCTTGTCCTTCTTCCCCTCCCACGCGCTCTCTTGCGTCTTCCTCCCCTCTTCCTCCCTGTCGCCATCGCCGCAGGAGGCACCCACCCCCTTGACCCTCTCGCTCGCAGCTTGCTGGGGGCTGTGGCCCGGTGAGATGTCACCATCCCTGGCACTCGCTTTGCACGCTTCGGGGGCAGTGCTGCAGCCGTCGGGATCCTCACTGCTGCCCCGCGTCCGCATCAGCTGCAGGGTGGAGTGTGCGGAAAGCAGCAGGTCTTGCTTCACACGCAGCAGCTCCTTTTGCTGCTGCTGCTCTTTGCCCATCTGCATCAGGTGGTGCTCGAAAAGGAGGTCTAGGTTGAAGGGCAGCAGGGAGAGAGGCTGGAGCAGGAGCAAGAGCTCCTCGAAAAGAGGTTGGCACACGCTGTGAGACAGGCACAGGAAGCCCACCGGCTGGTAGTGTGCCAGGATGATATCTGTAGGGCAAGAGACATTAATTACAGGAGAGCCACCAGGAGGCTGCTGAAGCTATGGGGAAAGGAGCCGGACACTAGTTTTTGGTCACAGCTGCGGCTGCAGTGCGAGGCTCAGCACCGGGTCAGGGAGCACCAGATGCTCTGTGAGCTCTGGGCGAGCTGGCCCAGGTCCTGCTTCCAGACGCACCTGCAGCCCAGACCTGCCCAGCAGACTATACACCAGGATGATCTCTGCCACAAAATACCATGATCTCTCCCACAAAATACCATGGGGGTAGGGTGAGTATAAAGAGAATCAGTGGGATGGCACGTGTTAAAATTCTCTTCCCCACCTCCTGGAGATGAACAAGGAGCTGCAGATCTGGCCAGCGGCAGTGTCCCCTGCAGAGAGAGGTGTCAGGGGCAGCTGAATACACTTTTTCCAGGGACCTGGCTGGGCTGAACTGTGGATCCTAACAGAAAATGGACTAACATTTCTACCTGCAGCTTTCATTCTTCACTTCATTTGGCCACATCCACAGTGCCTGCCCCCCCCAGCTTTGCTGTCAGGTCTCACTCCCAGGGAGAGAGTTGGGAATAGGATTTGTGGCCATTTGGTTCCAGTGAGAGAACAAATTTACACCACAGACAGAACTTGCACCTTATCTCCAACCCCTTTGCCTAGCCTTCATCATCCTGACAACCCTAGCTTTTGCTCACACTTCCAGCTCTTAGTGATGGCTTGAAACAGATGGTCGTCTTCTGCTCCAGAAAACCAGGATGCTTTCTCTTGCCACACTGCTCAGTACAAAGGCAAGTCTGGTCTCCTGCCTGCTCCAGAGAGAAGTGCTGACTGCACACGCAGACCTGGAAAATGTCTGCTGTCAGCCCCCAAACCTGCCAGAAGACACTGGGCTGGACTTCTTGCATGGGGCCCTGGGCTGAGCACAGGCTGAGCCAGCAGCACTCTCGTGGGATCCAGCAGGTCGAGGGCGTCTGTCTCACTGTGCACTTAGCACTTAGTCATGCTGCTTCTAGGCATCAGGCAGCTTGATCCTGCTGCTGGGTTATCTGCACACTCTAGAAACATTTCTCTTTGAAAAAACAGATACAACCAGTAAAATCTGCTTTTTGTGTCTCAGGGGTTTTTCCTTTCCATTTCTTTCCATTTCCCATTCCTGAACAGTTTTAGCCAAGTGTGCACATCTCCAGCTGTATAAAGCTCTCAGGCACTGGGCAGGGAACACAGAAATGTGCAGAGGCTTAGATCTGGTCTCCTGCGGGTAGACTGAGGGATCTGTGTTGGAGGTGACAGCCTTGGGTACTACCTGCAGCTGGGAAGCACATGGCTGGCCAGGCTCAGGTGGCAGGAGCTGCATGGAGCTTGGACTTCCATTTGGGACCTCCCTGGTACACTGAGACTGTGTATAGTCTAGTCCTTCAGCTCAGAGCAGAGGGGAGCAGCCTAGGCTAAGAGACCAGCAAGAGAAACGCATGTCCCTCCCATGCTCTACAGTGTGCAGAATTTGGCCCCCACCGCAGCCCACAGCCCTCAGGCTCCTACCTTCATGGTTGTAGAGGTGGTTGAACCAGAACTCCAAGGACCGGATACTGCAGGAGGGGAAAACAAGCAGAGAAAGAAAGAAAGAAAGAAAGAAAGAGTGAAAATCAATTCACCCCCTTCATCCTTGCTGTTCTACAAAAAGAAGTGTGGCTGGAAAAGGGCATTTACACAGCATGAACTTCTGAACTTCAAGACCTATTGAAAAGACAGTGGCTCACTCCCATCAGCATGCACTGACCACAGCCACCAAGCCTGTCTCAGAGCCATCCAGTTTGATTTACATGAGGCACTGTACAACTGTAACCCCTAACAACCACGTTTCCAGCAAGTTTCCACACCATTTAGCTCCTATGTCCTTGGCAGAACTTAGCTTTGCCAAGAGGGGCTCATGTGAAAGAAGCAAATCATCTGCAAACATAAGATCATTGCTGCAGGCTTGGCCCAAACTATGCTGGTATCCTGTGCCAGCAGGGGAGAGCAAAACAGAGCTTGGTCATGCTTGTAGGGATCCTCCAACATTGGGAGATCTTGGGGACTCTGTTGCCACTGCCAGAACTCTTGCCAACCCCTGGAGAGGAGCAGGGAAATACCATCCTAGTAGCACTTATCCCTTCACCGGCAAAAAGACATTGCTGCCTTCTTCTGTTTAACACTGAGTGCATGTATTGTGCACACTCCTTATCCAACCTGGAAGGGCCAGCCTTGAGTCCTGGACCAGGGAAATTTCTCCTTCAGAGCCTCATGCCGTAGGATTCACTGCAGCTCCAGGAAGCAGTGATTTAAGCAGGGATTTCCAGGAGTAATTTGTGCGTATGTTATGTCTAACCTTGCATGAACCCTGACAGACAGACCCTTCCCACCTAATGTTTTGGGGCTAAAACAAGCTGACAATGTTCTTCAGCGGGCTACAGCCACCCCTTCTCAGTCCTGGCCTGGTAGGGTAGGATTTGATCCTTCTGGAGTTCTCCAAGACTCACAGCTTCTTCCTTCCTTCACCTACAGCTGTGGAGCAGCTTCCCAGTTTCTTACGTCTTTTCACTGCCAACTGTGCCTGCCTGCAGTGAAGGACCAGCACCTGCTGCCCACCCTGGACAGTGACATGCAGCTAGCCCATGGAGCCTGCTTACTTGAGGAGGCCAAAGATGAATGCGTTGAACCTCATGGTGTGGTTGGTGAGCTCCATGTACTGGCTGATCTTGCTATAGAGGCTGTGCAGCAACTTGGTAGAGGGGCCTATGGAAAGAAGCAGAATGTTGATTTGTGGTCAGCAAAGCCAAAACGGCACCATGGGAAGGAGCATCAAGGCAAAGACAGACGTTGGCTGGGTGTCCATGCCTGTGTGTGCAATGCCTCTCCACCAAACACCAAGACGAGCTCACTCCATCCCAACAGTTAGGCTCCACAAGGGAGATGGGTTGTGGTCTGACCCAGACTGCCACTCCAAAACTTTGGGAGAGTTTGAATACCGCAAGGACCTGCCTCCCACACTTCAGGTACAATCACAGGCCTTGGCTCAAAATCAGCAGGTAAACAGAATATTGTGGTGGGTGGTTATAATTTGGGGTGTCTGAAATCACAGAGTGAACCCCAGAGCTGGAGGTTTGCCACAAACAGGCTAGGAGACTTCCCAGCCCTGGATGTAAGCTCTTCGTGATGCAGAAATCAGTGTGGCCCTGCCATCTGTAACCTTGGAAAGGAGTTATCCTGGATGGTAGCCACTGCCACAATCCAGGGTGCAGACTGGTACTAACACAATCCAGGTGTTGTGGGCATGCTTGAGCCAAGTGAGCTGTGAGTGCAAATTTTCTTACAGACCAGGTTAAAGCACAGCTCTGCCTTATACAGTAGCTGTTCAGGGCTAAAGATGAAGGTCTAGAAATATCCTGGAATCTTAGAGGGGGGAAAGGGGCATTCTTTTGGTTTTTTTTTTTCTTTTTTCCATTGCTAGGGCCTGTTATAGGAGAACTTGGAAATTTCAGGGAAAATGACAATAAATATTTGGGCAGAATAGAGCAGTGGCTCTCCTGTCTTGCAAGAGAAGGGCAAGGTGCACCCCGTTCCATGCAGGGAGATGGGTATTATTCTGCTTTCCCGTCCTTAAAGTCAGCCTTCCCCAGCACCTCCCAGCTATAACATGGGAGTACCGCAGAGCAACGGGTATCGTTGCACACCCTCCATACCTAGCTGGGTGGATGCCTCCACCACGCTCCAGGGTATGTTCCTCCTCTGGCCAATGATCATGTCCAGGACGTAAGCCTTGAGCCCGTCACTCAGAATGTCCCGGACAGCAGGGCACAGGTATTTCAGGATGAGATGCCCCACATTGGGGCTCACGGAGCTGTTCCCAAGTTTGGCCTAAGGGACAACAGGTAACAGGGGGATTGTTGGTAACTGCTCTACAAGGTAAGATGCATGCAAACAGTCCAGCCCCACTTGCCTACTACAGACACCCAGCAGGCAATATCCAGGCTACGATGATGCTCAGCAGCTCCTTAATTAGGCAGTCTCTTCCCCTTCACCCCTGCTGCCTCATACACCAGTTCTGGACTGCTCCCTGCAAGGTCTGCCCCAGGCTGGGATGAGGCAACAGCCTGGGAAGAGAATATCCCAACTTGGGAAGAGGATATCCCAATTAGAAGGTACACCTAGTTCTGCCTACAGGTATAAAAAGGCTGTCCTGCTAGAGGAAGAAAAGAGTATGGCATTTTTCTGCTGCTGTAGATTTTCTTGTTGCTATTTTTGAAGCAGGAAGCCTGAAGCCACATAGGAACTACCAGCACCAAAGGGTTAAGGAACACTTAACTCAGTGACATGCGGAGCTATAATTCCTAGGGATTACTATAAATAAACAGGGTGAGGGCAAAATGGATGGACAGAGCTCAGGCTGAGGTGACGAAGCACATAAGAGCCCAGCATCAGCAGAGTGGGGATATACTCTGCTGCATACGGTCTTTGAGCTGCCGAGGGGTCTATGCAAAGGGGTCAGCCCCAGGCCTTGCACGTCATGTTGGTGGTCCCAGGCAGTTGTGTTCAGGACACAGATTTTACCAGCTGAGCTGGAATTATACTGGCCAGTTGGCCTGGGTCCACAAAGGCCCTGAACTGAGACTGAACTTCTGGGTCAGGAATAATCCTGTCAGATTCATTGAGCGTGGGAGCATCAGGGATGGGTGTTGCCTTTTGACAGGTGAATGCTCAGCCCTTGGCACACTGACGCATAACAAAACCCCAGCATTTTACCTACCAGGGTTGTCTGGCAAGTAAAGTAATGGGGGAATGTTGCAATTATTCCCCAAACCAATACTGCAAGAATAGGAAATTCACAGTGAGGCCTTAAGAAGCTGTGGGAATCCCAACAGCTCCAGTTGTGATGCACAGCAATCTCTACATCAGCAACAATTGTAATTAGGGGCAAATTACCCTGAGCTCTGAGATAAGATTGAATGGGCTTGGAATCTGTCCCAGTCAGGTTTCTCCTTGGGGATGGCACTCCAGGGCAGTTGTCATGTCCAAATAGTGTCACGTTGCTGCCTCAGAGTCCCCTGACTGAAGCAGAGCATTCAGCATTGACAGGAGGCACCACAAACATGCTGGGTGTCACAGGACTGCAAACACTGCCTGGTACAAATGGAAGCAAACTTTTCCGCTTCTGTGTTATTCCAGAAATGGGAGATGAGGGGAGCACAGGCCAAAAGCAGCCAGTTCCACAGGCAACCTAGATGCACTCTGAAGCTAGTGGGTTCATGGCAAGGGCTATAGGGGATGCCCATCTGCCCCAATGGGCAATGACTGATGCACTTCTTCATTTTTATGGAGCCCTGTGACACATCAAGGGACTGGGGACACTGCAGTGTGTCCTGGCACCCCCTGTCATGGGACATGTGGAGGAGGGAGACACAACTCCCCACTGTATGAGAAAAAAGCTGGTGTACCGCATCAGACCAGAAGTCCAGCTGGCCTGGTATTCTTTCTTATAAAGAGCCATGAGTAAGTACATAAAAAAGACCCAAACCAGAGC
This sequence comes from Buteo buteo, assembly GCF_964188355.1. Taxonomy (NCBI): domain Eukaryota; kingdom Metazoa; phylum Chordata; class Aves; order Accipitriformes; family Accipitridae; genus Buteo; species Buteo buteo. Next base: position 11,720,236 of record NC_134204.1, on the reverse strand, counting down.
AAACAAATATAATTCTTGCCCTTAATACTTTTGCAGCCTACAACTACTTTCAACTCAGAGACTACCTAAGCTGGACATTATTCCTATGTGTTTAATAGACCTCAATGAATTTCCCTTCCCTGTGTTTTTCTGATCTGCCCTTAAATGCATGTACTCTTTCAGTACCTCCAGCATCACAGAGCAAGAATTGTCACAGATTTACTATCTGCTGCATGGCATACCATTGCCTTTGGTTTGTTCTTGGTACTACCACCTTCATTGGATACCCTGTAGTTTTTGACTGGACAAGAATGGAGAGGCAATCTTTTTCCATCCTCTCCATGTCACACATGATGTTGAAAGCAAGACATACCTTCACCCCTGGATCTCTGCTGGTTCCAAAGTGAGCCACAATCAGGTCAACAGCAGTGTTGATTGCCTTCACCAGACCTAGAGGGAAAGAATGAGTCAGAGATCTGCCTGAGGGGCTTCTAGGACAGACCCTGACCAAACACTTCACAAAGAAATCAGGCAGGGGCATTTCAAGCCCGTGTCAGCACACAAGCCCTCTCAGCCAAAAACATGCAGAGCCCCTCCTAACTCCTCACCAAATCTGGCCCTGCTGGTTCCAACACTCACCTATCAGCCCAACAGTAGGACAACCTTTAGAAGCAGCTGAAGCATAAGATACCCTGTCAATATTCCTGAGGGACACGGACCATCACCTCCACACACCATCCCTTGAGGGAGCAGAGATGGGGTCTGAGGCAATGAATCTTTTGCTGCTTTGATCCTACAGGACAGCAAGGGAGAAGCCACACCTTTGGCAAGCTATTTAATGACTTGGAGTAACAAGCCAGTGGTGGGTAATCTGACATCTGCATCAGCATGATGCAAGAATGGAAGTGGAATAGAGGGGAAAGCTGCCATCTGGTAATCACCAGCACATAGCTGGCAAAGGCACGGGAACATTTCTGCACATCTCTTGCCTCTGAAATGATATTGAGGCAGCTGTCAACAATCCAGTCCCCAACCCTGCCTTTAGCATGGATCTCATCACAGCCATATCTTGTCCTGCTTTGGAATCCTTTCTCCCACCCTTTCATATAAATAATTCACCATGTAGGACCCAACAGACCTTTTACCTAAATTACAAAATCTCAGGCTAGCACATCTGCAACATCACACAGACCCAGCCTTGTATACTGAGACAGAGGTGGCAGCATGCCCTGCCTTAGGGTCATACTCCTGTGCCTGTCTGCTCTCTGCCCTTTCTTGTGGACTAAGATTCTTTCTAATCATACTTCCTGTGATGAGTAGCTCAAACATACTCCGTGGCACATTGCATGGTGCAGAGAACACAAGAACCTGCCATGGAAACAGCCGTCAGTCCAGGGGGACATATAGTTATGATGCTACAGTAGAGAACGGCAGGGAAAGAAACCATTATGTCAACAGAGATGAGATGAGACAGAGAGAAGCACTGTTCGCCTTATGCTGCGCTATGCCACACGCTTGTCCACGAGAGATGCACAGACTCACCCTTCTTCTGCAGCAAGTCGATGGAGATGGACTCTGTGTTGCCATCTGGGGAGAGGCAGAACTCAGCGGGGGGTTTCTCTGCTAGTGAGAAGTAGTCAGGGAAGAAGTCAGTGTAGGTAAGCTGGAGTTGCCTCATAGACTGTCCTGCAGGGCCAAGACAGGGGGGAGAAGGATCAGCCCCAAGCCCTTATACCAAAGCCTCTCCCACATTGTTTGCTTTTCCCACAAGCATGCTGCGTCAGCAGCAGTCTTCACCCCAGCCTGTCCAAGGCTGCGACAGCAAGGCCACAGGCTTGTTACTCTCCCAGCAATGGTTTGCAATGTGAGCCTGTAAGTTCAACCCCACAGCTCACCCAACATCTAGCTCCAGCTTGACCGGGGTCCACGGGCACTGGGAGATGCTGTGGGAGATTCACCCTCATGGGCTGGTGCTAAGGGAAACCTCACTGCACAAGACTCTTGGGGCTGCTCTGCCGATAGCCCCGGCAAGTGGGGTCAAAAGTAGAGCACAGAAAGAATCCCTACTTGTCACACACAGGCACGCATAGGCAACAAACCACATATCTCCTGCCTGTCCCCTGGGATGGCCTCTGTTTTCAAGGGGTGACTTCTGCAGGAGCTCTTTCATGTGCTCAATTTCAATCTGGTTGATTATCCAGCTCTCTTGCGAGGCATTCTCCCATGAAGGAGGGATGGAGAAACTGTTTGGGTTGGCAGAGTGAGGTGTAGAGCTTTGGGGAATTCCCTCCGTGACTTGAGGCTGACCTGAAGAACACTCTCCCTCCCCACAGAGACCACACTGCTCTTCCCAGAGGACTCTCAAATGTTCAGCCAAAAGCAGCCTGTCCCTCTCAGACCTTCCTGCACAGGTTTTGGAGGATAACAAAGACCTTAAGGGCAAAGCATGGAGAAGACAGAGCCCCACGGAGCCCTACAGTGTTGCCAGCTGCCCCATGAAAGCTACAGCCCAGCACCTAGCATGCTGCCAAAATTGGGGCAGATGGGCAGACGGGCAGACACTGTGGGGCACTGACACGAGATCTCCAAGGGCCTCAACTCCTGTGTGAGACATGAACTGCAAGCTCGACACAGTCCAGAAACACTTGCTGAGGCCTGAGCAGGCTCTTGGGCCATTCATTTTCCCCTTCAATCCAGCCCAGAGCAGGACCTGACTGCTCTCAGCTCATGGAGAAGGGAGGCTCCACACAGATTGTGCCAACCAGTGAGGCAATTTTCACCCTTCTCTTGTACCCCTCAGCCCCACTGTGAGCAGATGCATCATCCCTCCTTCTCAGATGAGCAGGCAGAGCAGTGATGAAGCCAGGCTGAACCTGAGCCCCAAGGTCACCTCCCAAGACCCCCCAGCAGAAAGGTGGTGCGCACCGTTCAGCTTGCAGTGGAAATGGCTGGTGTTGAGAGTGCCAGGGAGCTCAAAGATGGGGTTCCCCCGGTTCAGCCGAGGCTCTTGCTGCCTCCTGTCTAGGCTGCCTGCTAAGCTGGGCAGCCCCGAAATGCGGTCCAGACCCAGGGGGTTCCTCCGCCTGTACTCCCGCCACTTCAGCGCTTGGGGAGAGAGGTGGTTCGCTAGGATGCCGCAGGCAGTGAGCACCAGACGGGAGGACGTGAGCAGACAGCAGCGTGTGGAGGGGAAACAGGGAGAGAGAAGATGAGAAAGAGGAAGGACAGAGAAAGAGAAACAGCACATTAAAGTCCAGCAGCATTTCAGGACATTAGCACACATACATATAGGGAGGTGGAGGCCACAGCCTGGCAGAGCAGGGCAGGAGCCTGGGTGGCCTTGCAGGTGCAGGCATAGAAGGAGCAGGTTTGGGGTGCAAGCACCTGGCAATGGGGTGCTGTAAGATCAGCAGCCCAGCCCACGTTGCCCTCTCCAGAGACACAGTGTAGGTGTTGGGACTGGGGGCACATGCTCTTAGTGTAGGACTTTTTTTCGCAAGGCAAAGTGATGGTAGGGGCTGTCGGGCACTGCCGTACCCAGATGCAATTTTGCCCCGGGCTGTACCTCTACGAGAGGGTGGTTCTACAGGGAACAGCCACAGCCATAGGGAGCTGGAGATGTTCCAGACCAGCACGTCCTGGCAGATGGGTACCTACCATTGAGGGGCCGTATTCCCATGCTGCTCAAGGGACCAGAGCTGCTCGTCTCACCGCCACTTCTCCAGTGGGGATCTGCGTGGCTTCCTACTCTGCTCACAGGCATACCACCCACCGAGAGGGGCGGGAGGGACCCAGTGTGGAGCCGGTACTCAGAGAGTGGCGGGCTTGGCTCCAGCGGTGCCTCCTTCTTGGGAACCGGCTTGGGGTTCTCCTTTTGCCTCAGGGCATCAGCTTTGGTGGCCTGGGAGGGCTGCATGGCACTGACAGCCGGGGAAGACCTTGTGGGAAGCAGGCTGGCAGAGATGGGGCAGGACCTGCTCCTGGGGGGCTGGCTCTCTCCAGCTCTCTCCGCGGTGGGTGAGGAAGAGGAGTCCACGCTTTGAAAGAAAGGCACGTTGCATCGCACAGGAGAGTAACTCCCCAGGGGGGATGGCCGGGTTGTCTCCGGTGCAGGCTTCTTGATGCAGCCATCATTGCGGGAGGCAGCTCCATCCGCTGAACGTTGGGTCAGGAGCGTGCCGTGGGCTTGGCTCCCCGCCACCGCCGCCTGCTCTGCCAAGGTGGCCGAGGCCGAGGACTGGGAATTGGAGGAGATCTGCTGGCTGGCAGACCGGTTGCTGGACAAGCTGTAGAGTTGGGAAAGGCTGGAAGCAAAATGGCTGTGCAGGGCACGGGCCTTGGGTGGCTTGCTGAAATGGTGCTGGAAAACAAAGGGCTGGATGGGCAGAGTCGTGGGACGCTGGTCCTTGCTGTAGCGTACCACAGGCTTGCTGTCTGTGCCACCACCTTTGGGGAGAGAAAGGTGGACAAAGTGTGAGGATGGGCAGAGGGACAATCATCATCAGCCCGGCAGATCGCAGGCAAAAGGGAATGTGCTCTTAGCTGTGCGTGGAAGAGGACAGCTAGAGGCCAGACACAGGCAGAGTGGTTCAAGTCTGAACTGGTTACATACGCCATGAGCTGGCAGCGTAAAGACATGTGGCCCTAAATGCAGAGTTTCCAGCTATTGACAACTGTCTGGAAGAGTGCTGCACCAGGAGCTTGTCTCTCCTGGTAGGGTCACCAGCTTCACATCCCTTCAGCATACCTCACTCCTAGGACAGCACAAAGTCATGGCCCCAGGCGCCTGCCCCTCAACCTGCCTCTGCCCAGGCAGTGCCACAAAGACATGGCCCAACGCACTGTGGTACAGCAAGGTTTCTTATCCTGAAGGACTGTCCACACGTGCTGAGAACTCACTCAGCTGAGCACCAGCATTACATGCAATAGAACTGCATCCCACATCACAGTTGGTGCTGCCGGAAAGGCTGCTTGCTCCCCATTCGCCCTCCCTCTTCTTTCTCCTGTAACTGTCGCCCCTCTGAACACATAGCTCCCTTCATCGCCCTGCCTGTACCAGACGTAAGCAGGATGTTCCCAGCCAAATCAGGACCACAGCAGAAACAGAAGAGCTTCCAACCCTGGAAAGCGCAGGTCTGCTCCAGCAAATGATGGACAGGGATGTTCCAAGGAAGCATGCTGGGCTATCTCCTATGTGTGCATGCCTCCAGCTCCTGCTGGGGCTACAATATCCTGACGGACACAGCTGAAGCATTGTACTCTGCACAACACACAACACTGGATGCACACACCTGGCTGACTGGGATCCCTGATCACCAGCCACGCCGCATCCCAGCACAGTGTGGCACCTTCTCCCTTGCTCCCCCCGCCACTCCTCCAGCCCAGAGCAAATCCTGGGACAAAGGACCTGTCCCAAGCACAGCCCTGGTGTTAACCTGCTGCCTGTGGGGTGTGCCATGCCTTTGTCTCTATAACTAGTTTTTAGCAGGGCTTGCTTTCCTTCTAGTCCCTTCTCAGACCCTCTAGGCTTGCATGCTGTTCTCAGCTGGAGCAAAGCTGCTCTGCCTTTATCTCCAGCTGCAGGCAGGAGCTTTCTGCGCAGCACTAATGCCTGCCTTGCTGTCACAGTGCGGACGAAGGGACCACAGCAGGGGGTGCAGGAACTGTTGGGTTCTATTGCCTTGAGAGCCCCTGTCTGCCCCCTCCTCCCTGAGCAGCTCTTGCTCCTTCCAAGCACTCCCTCTGCAAACCAAGAGGGCTGCTCCCACGCTGCCTTCTCCCAGCAGAGACCTGCCTTCCCTGCCATCCCACACGAACGCACATTCAAGACTCAATAAACAAACAGCACAATACTTAAAAAGCTCTTGCTCCGAAGGCCAAAATCTCTCCCACACCTGCCATGGCAATGAACGACATGTTCTTCCTATCTCCTGACAGAAATCTTCAGGGCATTAAATGGAGACACAGTCTGGTCCTTGGCATGTTAGGAGCTGCTTACTGCAGCAGTCTGGTCAGAGGCATTTTAGACAGGCTCCTACCTGAGAAGCAGGTACAAGAATTGTCTAGGGCAGTAATAGAGGTCCCGTGCCATGCTGGAGAAATGGCCATACCTCTGATGGGGCTGTCACATAGCTTCCTCACCAGGACAAGTGACAGCAATGTCAAGGTGGAAAGCAACTCATGTATTACAGGCTTTCCTGCAGAGGGAACTGTGACAATTACCCTTCATAGAAACCTTTGCTGCAATCCAATGCATTGTGGAGGATATGACCAGGATATTCCAGCAGAGACACACAGCTCCTCTAATCTCTTCAGGACTCATGCTGTAAGTGCCAGCAGAGAATGTGTGAGCTCCCTGACCCTGAGAGGAGACTGCTGGCTATGCCTCTTCCCTCTCCACCTCTGCCCCAAAAACTCATCAGTGGTTCCCTTCCCTTCATCTGCTGGGAGTGTGACTCTGCTGACCATCTTCACATCTCTATCTTAGGAGCTAAAGGCAGGCGATTCTCATGGACTGGGGGAGTACAATGCCCTGGAAGGGAGACAATCCTCCAAGCTGCACAGACCCCAAGTGCTAAGGCCATGTCCTCCCTTACACGATAGGAGAGGTTTCCACAAAACCTCAAGAGGCTTTAGAAACACAAGGACGAGACTCTTGCACTGATCTGGGTCTGAAATAAGCACAGCAGGGCTTTGTCCCAGGGAGTGGTAGGCCAGGAAACAAACCGCACAGGCACTGGTCTCCCATTGCCATGCAGGTTCCTCTGCTGGTCCCCTGATGTCCCAAAGAGCAGCCTTTCTTTTTACTTCTCCATTCTGCCTAGTTTGGGTCCTTACCGTCTGCTCGGGCTCTAGCACCTCTTTGTCCGTGGCCATTGGCAGAGCCACCTGAGAAGCTGGCATCTGCCTCCGTCAGCAGGGAGAGAGAGGCTTGCTCACCTGCCCCATGCCCACTGGGGACCTTCTCACCGGAGACCGAGTCTTTGGCGGAACTCAAAGCCTGGCTGTCCCCAAAAGCATGATTCAAACAGAAGCCCTCGCAGCTCCGGTTCAGGCCATGGACGAAAGGCATGGGTGGAAGACTCTGGCTGCGGCGAGCTCTTTCTTCAAGGAAGGTTGGGCAATCCCGCTGTGTCTCAGGGATAGGGGAGAACTCCAAGGAGGAGTCACCACTGGACCGGAGTGGTGGGGAGGTGCCATTCTTTTTCCGGCCTTTAGCCAGTTCAGCAAAAGATGTCACTCGTTTCGGGGGAGAACTCTGGATAGGTATTGCTGGACTTTCACTCAGCTTGACCGGACAGCTCACCATGCGCTCCAAGGAGCCCAGCCTGCCGCTGGGACTCCTGTCCAGGTTCTGGTCATAGCTCCTGGAGCGCTGCCGGCTTGTGTTGAGGTTAGGTGGTGACACGTTCACATAGACCTGACCCTCAATCATGTTTTGGGTGGATTCTCCCTTTGCCTCCTCCTCGCTGCACTCCACGTTGCTTTCTTCTTGTCTCAGGTCAGGCCTTCTGAACAGATAGTATTCAGTGGGCTGGGCTGGACTACCTTTGGTATGGTCTTCTGAGCAGCTAGTTATGGAAGATCCTGCCGGGCTGGGGGATGACTGGGAAGACAAGTCACATGTGACTAACTTATAGTAATTCTGAGTAGCCACAACAAGCCGTGCTTGGCTCTGTAAGCAGGCAGTGAGGTCTGAGCTCTCTGAAGCGCAAGGCTCACAGTGGAGGTGGTAGGAGTTGCAGTTAGCATCAAGGACAGGTGAGGAGGAGTGTTGACACCCACACACCTTCCCTGAACTCTCTGGGTGATGCGACTCGCAAGACATCTTAGATTCTGTGGGTGATGAATGCAAATCCAGGTAAAAAGCTCCTGTGTCTGAGTGGCTGCAGAAGGAAGAGTCACAGGACAGGTTGGCTGAATTCAGGTTAGATCGAGACTGACCATTCATTTTGTTGTAGAGAGCACTGAAGTTCACCAGCACCCCATCAGAGCTGTTGCAGGAAGAGTCACTGATGTAGCCCATCTGTTGGTCAATCACCTCAGACTGACTTGACGAACTGTAGCAGCGACAGTGCTGGAGCTCCGAACTGGAACAGCTGCACGTCCGGCTGTGCAGGGCATCCTGATTCCTCAGCAATTCACCCGTGTTCTGGTTCCACTCCTGGTCACCACCGTCGAAGGAGAAGCTGGAGGAGCTGCCACGATGGCAGCTGCATTCATCCAGCTCCATGCGTTCTGAGGCGTGGTGACACCTGTTTGCGTTGTTCCTCTTCTGGACGTCGTCACTGCTGATTTTGTCCTCTTGCCCGTCTACCACACCGGACCGGCTAGCCATGTTCCAGGATTTCACAATGTGGTTGGAGTCGTGGAGGTGGAAAGGGGGCAAGGCCAGCTCGTGCAGATGAAAGGGAGGTTTGCCAGCCACAAGTGAGTTGTGAAGATGGAAAGATTTTTGACCCAAGTCATCCCCAAAGAAGCTGAGGTCTTCACCCTCACTCAGCAGGAAAGGGTTGTGTCGCTTGCTGACACTAGGGACAATCAAATCCCTTGCTTTGCCTTCTTTCTTGTCTGAGGCCTCTGCTGAGGTTTCGGAGGTCTGGAGAAAGCTGCTGTACACCAAGGAGTCAGTCTGTGAAAGGTCTCTGTCTGGAAGGGCAGAGGTCCGTGTAATGCTGAGCTCTGGCTGGCAGAAGGGATTGGTCCTTTTGCTCACGGAGCAGCACTGTCTATCGGGGACCTGGCAATGCACCAGGGGAATGTGATGGACAATCAGCGTCTCACCAGTCAGTTTGGGTGGACTATCCATGGTGAGGAATGCTCTTCAGGACATCAGTTAAGCTGGTGCTACCCATGGACAGATAGGGCTGCACATGAGAGGCAGGGAGGACACTTCTCATGAGGGAATTGAGATACCTAAATAGAGACAAAAACACAAAGGAAGTCACCTCTCAGGAAAGGCAGTGACTATTTAAAGCATCCTTGGTTTGACTGAACACTTCATGTGCTGACAAGGCCCAAACAGACTGGTCCTTGTCAGCACAAATACCTGAACACAAGGTCCTGAGTTGTCCTTCTTCAGGGAAAGCATCACAATGTAAGACAAACACATCCCCATCCTGCAGACTTGTGGGACAACATTTGTGCTTCCATCTGACCCCTCTCAAATTTATGTGAAGTGAGTGACTGATTTCACTCAAGTGGCCAAAGGGCTGCACAGGCTTTGGGCCAAAGGAAGACCTCACTGCGGCTGGCACTGCATGCTCACAGGAAAACAGGCAGACAGCACAGGGTGTGAAAAAATGTGCTGCACTCTGATGAGAGCAGTCCATCTTCTCCCACTGGCTTAAATATCTTTGTCTCCCTTTAGGTACCTTGAACTTTCCTTTAAGAGCCAAACACTAAACTGCACTGCCAGGCCATGCAACGTTAGAGATGCACAAGTCCAGGCAGAGACTGGAAAGCAGGAACAGACTGGAACAGGAAAGCACAACAACCATTCCTCTCCAAAATCCAGGAGCCCCCATGAGTTTCCTGAGCTCTTTTAATGGTGCCAGGGGAGCATGCCAAAGTATGCAACTACTTATGCACACAAGGGCCTCTCATGTGAAAAGGAGTGGATGACTTCAGTGGGGCCATGAGGAACCAGTGGTGATGGTTAAATAGATCCCATACAGCACATTGCCTTCTGCTGACCTTTTGCTGATTGTTAAGCCTCAGCTCAAACTGGTTCCTCTTGTGGTCTGGGGTGCCTGGTTCACACTTCTCCGACATTCTGCCACATTATCTGTGGCACTTACTTGCTTATTACCTGCTGCACTTCACAACAGTACAACTACCACAGCCCACAGTCCCAGGAGCCGTACAAGCAGGGCACTGAGCCTCACTCCCTCAGAGTTTGTTTAACAGCAGGTTCTCATAAAGCTAGAGGAAGATATTCACCAGCATTTGATATGGGAGAACAGAGCACATATTCATTCCTCCTTCCCCATCTAACCCGGACGTCCAGCCTGCAAGTGCCTCCAGGACAGTCTGGAATGCATTTCCCTCTTGTCTTCCCTTCTACACGTCAGAGAAGCCAATGCAGAGAAGTGCATGGGAACGCAGCTAAGGCAGCAAGGAGACAGAGAAACCACAAAAGACAACAGTGATCCAGGATGATCCTGAGGGATTAAAAAATGGCCCAGTGCTCTCCCTTGTTCTGACAACCCTGGCCCAAACACCCTTGGTCAGCAATCTACATCCCATATCTCATCCAGGCATCCTCAGTGCTCACAGCAGCCTGACACCACATACTATGATCCCGCTCTGGGCTCCAGGACCCCGGGTTGGCTGCCACCACTGACCTTCAGACTCCAGAAAGTGGCATTCACAGGATCTGTCTTCACCTACCTTACCCCAACATTTGTGATAATGGGATGATAATGGATTTGGAGCAGAGCTGCAAAGGCACATGCAAGGCCAGGAGGGAAATTGAGAAATGTGGGATAAGTGAAGTTAGAACAACAGTGTAAGCAATGAGACAGCTCCACAGAAAGATCAAGAACTTCAGTTCTTTCAGCTTCATGGCATAAGAATAGCAATTAAAAGATGCTAAAAAAAAATCATCAAAAGAAGTACTTTCCTCCCACGCTTAATAGTGCTTCTCGCAGACACAGGATGCTGCTGGCAGGAAAAAAAATACAAAGATGGAAATGGACCTAGCTTTTACAATAAACACCCAATGATGTAAAAGTTAATGCTAACACCACTGTTAGTGAACAGACGAGCCTTCTGGTAGACTCTACCAGAGATCATCATGAGACCTACATGAGGGGCACACTCACCCTCATTTCTGCTTCTGCTGGGATGTTTCACCCAGGATTAGGCTCTGAAGTAGAGAGGTCACCTGGACCACTTAGACCATATCCAGCTGGACTGTTGTGCAGCCCTAAACTCTCCCTCACCTATAGCCTCCCTCAGCCCTCTATCTCCCTTCACTCCCCTTTCAGTGACTCCTCTGTCTTACAAGCTTCTGGCTCCTTTCCTACAGCTGCTGCCGCAAAGGCTGAAAGGAATGACTCTGTCCTCAGCCCAGTTCCTGGGGGGGAGATCTTTTACATCAGGGATTCCCAAGATCACATTGCTCAAGAACCACCGTGGTTAACAGCAGCTCCTGACTCTGTGCCTAGCACACACACGTGCTGGACGTGGTGTTCAACAGCTGCAACAGTGTTCATGCCCCATTTTGGACCTTGTGCATCATTGATCATGGCAGATGTAGCAGCAGGAGCCCCTGTTTATCCTGTCTGCCCCCCACCCCTCCAGCATTATGGGAAAAAACCTAGTCCCCCAGTGCTTATCTGCTCATGCAGGCCTACCCTGCCCTTATTACTGCCTCTGTAGCTGATTGTAATGCTTAGATCACATCTCTTCATAAGGCTTTGCTATATTTTGAGTGTTGCCACAATGCAACCACTTAAAAAGCATCATTTTGAGGATATAGACCGTGATGACAGCACACTTCACCGCTGAAGCACCGGGTCTCCGCTGCCTCTGGGAAATGGCTGCTTGGAGCCAGTTCCCAGCACCAGCACCAATCTGCTGACAAGCCCTGCTGAGCAATGCATACTTCATGTTGCTGCAGAAGCTGCTGTGGGAGGACAAGGCTTGCACAGCATCGTGGTTTAACCCCAGCCAGCAACTAAGCACCACGCAGCTGCTCGCTCACTTCCCCTTCACCCAGTGGGATGGGGAGAGAATTGGGAAAAACCCACAGTAAAACTTGTGGGCTGAGATAAGAACAGTTTAATAGGACAGAAAGGAAGAAAATAATAAAGCTAATAATAACAATAATAAAACAAAAATAATAAATAAAAGGATTGGAATATACAAAAGAAGTGATGCACAAGTGCAATTGCTCAGCACTCGCTGACCAATGCCCAGTCAGTTCCCAGCCAAAACCAGAACACACAGGCACACTTTGACATTTGACAACAAAATGTCAAGAGAGCTGACACACAGCCATTTCCCAGCTGTCTCTCCGGAGCTCTGGCTGCGACATGCAACTCTGCCCAGCTATTTGGTTTCAGTGGCAGCACAGGCTCCCCAGGTGGACTGTGATTCACTGGCTGTCACAGATGCTGCAGCAGACGGATGCCCACTCTGCCTGCACCCACAGCCTGCTCCTAACACGAGGCTCTGAGGCCCAATATCACAGGTGGCACACAGCTAGCTCCTGACGGGAGCCATTCTGACAGCTTCCCTAGGGATATGCATGACTTTTTTTGTGCCCTAGCTACCCCTCCTCTCTCCCTTGGGACACCTCTCCTGGGTTCCTCCTGTCTTAGGGATGCAGGGAAGTTGGGCAATGGCACTGTCAGTGCAGGGATTATTCAGTTCCCAACACCAGAGCATCCCCCCGTGGCTGTATTATCCCTTGACTCTGCCTCCCAGATTCTGGAAGACTACAGAAGGATCCTCCCTCTTCCTATTCAGGGTCTGGTAGGCTGGGATTGATACTGGGGCATAAAGCCCAGCAAGCAAGATTCTGCTGGCTTTGATCAGATCTCTGTAAAGCCCTCACACCCCTCTGCAAGGGGAAGTTGCCAGATGCGGATAGGCAGTCTGCACCTGAACACTTTTTGCCAAATCAAGTTATTCTTCTTATCATTTGCAATAGCACAAGCCCACAGTGTGCTGTATCCTGCTCAATCCTACACATACAACAGTAAACACAGCATCCAGGAACAATCCCTGCCCAGAAAATCATGCCGTGGCAGTGCAAGGCAAGGAGGCACGCAGGGAGAACCATGACTCTAGATGCATCAGTACAACGGCCATTTTATTTGCAAATGTCAAATTTTTTTTTGCCTTCTCTATACTGACACCATCTGCTGCTACACGGGACATATGGGTTGTTTATTCAGTCAGCTCTTTCTTGAGGTGCTAAGGTTTACCTGGAGAAGGCGAGGGCCAGACATTTCATTACTTGCAGATGCTTCATTCCAGTCAAGATAATACAGAGCAGAGAAGGATGGCTTTTTGTGAGACACCTATGTTGTGGCGTGGAATTGCTCAAGAATGCTTGTACTCCCATGTATATATATATATATATATATATATACACACACACACGACAAAAACTCCTTAGCTGCAGCAAAGCTCTAGGTAAGTAGAAGGAGATGAGTGCAGAGCAACAAAGGATGGTTCAGCAACTGATCTGAGAGCCACGTACTAAGCCGTGTCTGTGCTTTAGAAAGGAGGCAGCATGCTGCAGGTAACAGGGGCATGCTGCACCTTGCAGAGCTGAGCCCTTCAGGCTCTCCACTTTGTGCCATCTAAGTCCTTGCTGAACACTACGCAGAGGCCCCCAAACCCCTCCTCTGTCACAGCCTCAAAGACTGAGGACGTTGTGCTAATTTAAGGGTGGTCAGTGCAGCTCCATGGCTTCTGGAGTACAACCTCCTGCCTCTGCAATATTGCTGAGAAGAGGCAGAAGCCATCAGAGATGGCTCTGAACTGGGCTGCAAGGCTCTGCTTCTATTAGAGGGGGCTGGTGCAAACACCAGCCTTGCCTCCAAGTGCTGATGCCTTAGGTGTGGTGGTCACCTCCAGGCATACTCTGCTGCCTGTTACCACTCTGGCCAGGTTTTTGGAGTTCCATCACTGGTTGCTTAATACCCTGAGCTCTGCTCAGCACTGTCAGCTGCACACATGGGGCGATGGGGTTCAACACACAGCAACACAAGTTTTCTCATAAGATGTAATGCAATAGCAGGGGAGGCATGCAGAGATTTAAGAAATAAATGTGATTTAAATAGAAAAAGATTGCACATACAGGACAGAGGATGAAGATGCAGGAGCAAGATCATCAGAACTGTCAGCTGGAGGCGATGCTGGCTTTTTGGAGGCTGGCTTTTCTGAACAGATTACTGTTTCTACAAATCTCAGTCACTTCATCTATGAAATTGAATGCCCAATGGCAACCTTTAACGGTGAGGGTTCTCACTGCCTCTTTCTGAATGGCTATGGTTTCACTGTCATCATCATCTTCCTCAGACAGAACAAGATCCATCATGTCACTCAAGGGTGAAAGATGGAAAAACAGGGTTAAAAGCTGGGCATTCAGTTTCACAGATGAACCAGCAAAAATCCTTTTGTATTGGAGCTGCTTGTTCTTTGAGGGTTGTTCCATGTGAATCCCTGACTCCTACAGAGCATTTGCATTAACATGCCTGAAGAAACCACACAGCTCTACAAAACAAGCACGAGCAGAAATGCTGCAAAAAGCAATGGTTTGTGTGAGCTTGCAGACAGAGGCACAATACAGACGTCTCCTCTTTGCTCCACGGGCGGGGGAATGTATTCAGTTTAGTCCCTGTAAGTCTACCTCCTGTCAAAAGGGCTGGGAGATGAATCCAAACTGAAAGCCACTCTTCAGACAGTGTGGGGGATCTCAGGGCTCACTGGTTCCGGCACCGGTTTCCAGGACCCCAGTAATGCAGTTTGTCCCTGCCCCAGCCTTGCCACTCCAAAAGCTGCCAGAAAGTACTGAATGGTTTTAAAAAAAAATAACAATAAAATTCCAGGAAGCTGGAGGGCATTCAGGGAGAAGGATCAGTGAAGAGGACGGGGTGAGGGGCACGGGATGAGTGGCCTGGGGATGGGTCTGAACCATCGGGGTGAGTAAGAAGAAGGTGGAGATGAGGAAGCCTGTAAGCTGTAGGGTAGGACTAGCTCGTAGTATTTGTTTGGACATCTGTTTATTTCTCGCCAGCTAATACATCTCTGCCAAATTCACGCCTTCATTAAATGCTTTAGTAAATCATCCAGCACATTTAATGAAAGAAAAGGTGTAAAAGGAAATACTAGTTGTTTGACTCATCCTAAACCTCAGGTCTCCTTCCCTGCCTCAGGGAACAGGGAGCATACTGAGGGTGGTCTGCCTGGTCCCAGGGTGAATATTCCAGCACTCAGTGTTTAAAGGCGGGGTGCAGCAAGATAGAAAGACTAAATACTTCCTAAATTTCTGCCTCAGCTCAGGCTGGTTCCTCTTGTGGTGCTGAGCAAACAGTGATTCCTGAAAAGACCACTTCCCTTGTCTTTCCACAATGAGGTGCTGCCTGGGCCAGGGCTTTTTCCAGTGGCTTCCAGGACAGCCTGACTAAGCCCGTGATTAATGTATCATTACATCCCAGAACTATATAGGATTATGATGTGTTCAGAATGGAAACTGCAGCACATGACGATCAATCACAGCCCCTGCGCGCATGGCACCAAGGAGCTGCACAGGCCAGGGATGAGCGGCTTGCCAGCAGAGATGAGGGGGTGCGTGAGACAAAAATAAGCAATAGGTAGTATGTATATTCCTGCTGATACACAACTAGCGTGAGCCAGGTACTGCCTCCCAGTCAGAGGAAAAGAAGCCCCAGCTGCTTTGGGCATTTTGAGTTACACAAGACATCAGAAATAGCTCAAGCAACAGATCTATACCAGCTAACACAGGAGCCGGACAGTGACCGAACCAGTTTCTCCCATTTCTGTGCTCTCTTGCTCCGTGACTCATCATCTGGCATGTGGCACTCGGCAGGAGCCACTTACAGGCTCTGACTCACAAGCATCCACCATCCACCGAGGTGATCTGGGCTGGAACCTGCTCCTCCTTCTCCCCACTGGCCATCCTCTGCCCCAGCCCCCACCACATATGCTCCTAATTACTATATGCAAATCCTCAGAGGAGAAAAAGACTGATGTTTCTAGCTGTTAATATCACACTGACATTGCTGCTGAATTGAACTGCAGACACAGTAAATCCTTTCTTATCACAGACACTCTAGTAGCAGCAGCAGCAGGAGGAGGGGCTGTGCTTTTATAGCACCCTTCTGCCCGAGCACTCTGAAAGCAAACTGAAGATCTTAGGAGAGCAGAAATTACACAATTCTTTTCTGAAACATGGATCTGCCTGGGTGCTGGAGCCTGGCTGCTGCAGGGTTCCCAGAGCACTCAAGAACCCACACAGAAAGTAAAAAAAAAATCCTATAAGCAAATGAAACCGCTGGGCAGAATCAGTAGCTGAAGATGCCAAGCTTAACTCCTCAACTGCACAGCTTTGGCCAGGGCTTAGCTGCAAAGCAGGGCTGTCAGCTGGCTGCCTCATGAACCTGCTCCTTTTACAGACCTGCCCGAGGACCCTAGGAAGCAGAGGCTGCAGTTGAGTAGTAACAAAACCACAGCCAGCAGCTGCCGGTGAACCAGAGTCAAAGCCAGAAGCAGTGCGGACTGAAGGTGTTCCCCATGAACTTCTATGCCTGGGAGCTGCGAGCTCAAAACTCTCCACCACAACAGCCACAGGAAAGTGTCCTGCTGAGGGAGCTGGGCATCAAACTCAGCGCACCTTTGTGAATCAAAGCTGGCTCACTGACCTGCGCTGCAGGCATACAAGATGGCAAAGCTGCTCACGAAGTCTGTTACATGGCTACACGCAATGGTGAATGAGCAGCTGTTCTTGCTCAGGTGTGCGCTGCAGGGGCCAAGGCTCCTGAGGGAATACCAAGGGGTGGAGAGGGCACGGATGCTTCATATGGATGGAGATATTCTCAACAGCACTGGAGATTTCAGAAGTTGCTGGGGATCTGTAGCATCCCTAGAATTACTATACTTTGGAAAGACCTCTCAATGAGAGGTCACAAATCACTTCCGCTGGGCCCTCAGGACTTTCCTCCCTAACATTTACTGGTATCTGGCTTCAGACAACTTGGTGTTGCCCAGACCATAGCAAAGGAGAGGCCCTGCTTATCCAAGGCTTACGGGAGGATAATTTCAGAAGCAAGTTTCACGTGCACAAAGAAAAAGCACAGGAGGGCAGCTCCACCTCAGTAGTCCTAGATCCCCTATCAACTTCATGGCTTGGGGAAAAGAGATGAGCTAAGCTCTAAAAGCAAAGGTGTCTTCACAGTGAGTCAAATCTCACTGCAGTACAGGTCAGCAGACCCATACAGACTCCAGCCACTCCATGGCTGCATATCTTCACTATTGTTTCCTCTCTATCCAGATTAAAACTGGCATTGCATTTCTGTCCAGACCATGTGTTGCACGAATCACAGCAGCAAAACAATCCTGAACCCTCCCTGGACAGCAAATGCATCAGTGACCACTGGAGAAAGCCCAAGAAATAAGGAACTCAGTCTTAACTCACTCAAAAAGGCTGTAAAATCATGTTTACTGTCTGTTCATCCCAGACCTCCACATATATAGGAATCACTCACTATCAAGGGAAAAACAAACATTTCTGGGATGGAAGATTATAGATGGACCTCATGTAGCAACACAGCAAAAGCAGAACAGCCAGCATAGGTAGCTATGGGAGAGTGAAGTAAAACCACATCAGGGCCAAGTTCTTGAAATAAATGAAGTATCACTCCACAAGCTACCATAAATAAAGCACCTAGATATGTCAAAAAGCCCCAGCAGAATTATTTTCAGACTTGAACACAGCGGTGGTGCAATGGTTTGCTACCAGGACTGGGTAGCCATGTCCCAGTGAATAGGAGAAGCAATGCACGTATGGCATTTCCTAGCTGTGATGGGCATCGGTTCTGCCAGAGAGCCAGGATGCCTGCATCTGCAGAGCTGTATTATTTGTAAATGATGCAATCCTACACGGAATTTAATACACGCTGCATGCAAGCAGATCAGGAGCTCCAAAATCAAGCACAAACAGAAAACATCCCAGCAGCAGCCCGTTTTTTTAGATGTTCCTCTTCACAGTGCATATCTAAATGGTTTTTCAAACAGCAGCTATGTCCAATAGCTGAACCTGCTAAGACTGCAGGAATTTTAACCCTTCCTAGCTCTAGGTAGTTCTGCCAAGACCAGAAGCAATAACTGGATACACAGGAAAAAATTTTCTGTCTCTCCAAGGCAGGAATATGCAATGAGCAATTTAATGGTCTGGTGGCTGGCACCACCCTGATTAGGGGATGGATGATAGCATGCTACAAAGCCAAAAGGCTGAGTATCAACCTGTATATGAGCCCAATAAAGGCAGCATCTGGTGAGACTAATGCATCAAATTTATCCTGGCCTCTGAAGGACATCAGGACCACATACACTTCTGCTGCTAATAGATCTAACTGCTTTTAGACCACAGGCTGGATTTTGTAATCCCTTGAAGATAGCTGGAGGAAAGGATCCTGGAGCACACAGTTTTGAAAAGGGAATGTGCCTGATCACTGTTAAGACTGTGCACTTCTTGACCCTTTTTGGCTAGGTCTGTGAACAAAGAGGTCCTCTGCAATCATGTCCAAATGCTGTCTGAATCTCACTTCAGCAGAATTCAGGGTGGGAAAAAAAAAAGGCAGAATGATTCCCAGGATGATGGGACAAGAGGATCTGGGAACAAATCCTTGGACCATAGTGAGACTGTGCAAGATTAGAAATGGCCCTTTGCACTACACAGAAGGTCTTGACATGACCTCCCTGGCCAAAACAAGTCTATTAAGAATGCTTTTCTCAAGAAAGACAAAAATCAAGGGCAACTGTTTCCACCAGCTCAGAAATATGAGGGGGGAAGAAAGATGCAATGGAAAGATGAACATATTTAGCCTTCATAGATCAACTGCTACAGGGAAGTTTTGATTTCAGCACAGGAACACAGACATCTGCGGACTGAATCAGATGGGTAAAGCCCCATTCTCCATCTTTGCCAGCAGAGTTCAGATGCTCTGAATGATGTGTAATAACCCCAAAGTGAGCAAATGAGTGACTTGACTGCTCCATTTTCCCCCCAGGTCACAGGCAGCCTCCTCCATATGAAAACAGTTGACATCTAGAAATGGGTTTCATGACCCTCCCATAGAAAGTTAGGAGCCTATACAATCATAGTGCTATACATTCTTGACATACCTTGTAGTGTCCCCTTTTTTTCTGAATTCTTGCAACTTTTAGGGCTTGTAACTTCCTGAACCAGTGAGTTCCACACCAAATTACACACCATAGTAGTAGTTATCTGTCAGTCCTTTTGAACATGTGGGCATTTAACTTCATTGCTTGTCCTTGGGCTAGGGCAGGGAGAGTATCATATTTTCTACTACATTTGCCACCCCTCTGATCAGTCCCAAGCTTTTCATTCCACTCACATACAAGAGTATTCCCAGATCCTTGGTCTGGTCACCAACCTCTCTCCAAGTGTCCTCCTGATGTATGTTCACATGGCTGGCGGCAAGGCAGAACTCAAGAGGATCTGGATGAAACCGCAGCATCAATTTACGTAACAGAGTATTTTCCATGCAACAAAAGGCAAGCCAGAACCTTAATAAAATACTTATGAAGCAGACCAGGCTCTCCTAATGATTACACATACTTTTATTCTGAGAGGAGAAACTTATCCCTTGCAGGCGCTGGCAACCCAAACCAAACTCAGCTTGTAAAGCTCTATTCGGGACAGTTTATTTTAGGATATCGCTCCACAAGACAGCTCACGTGCTAATTAGGCTTGCAATGACTGGGCTCAACAGAGCATTAAGGGTCTAACTAACTAAATCTGATAACCCTGGATTAACCAAGGTCTTCTGCTGAGGAAAGTCTTGCTGGGCTGCAGAGGATGCATAAACCTTTTTGCTAGGAGAAAAAAAGGAGGGCGAACAGGGATGATCCTTGGCTCTGTACTGGAAGAGCAGGTCAGAGTCCCAGGGGACACACCAAGTCTACTGGAGGGACGACCACTCTGCTTTTAATCACTTCAAGGGTGTTTGAGAGGGCTGAGGAGACACCTTAAGACTGTAGGCTCCCAGATCTTCCCAGCTAGGACATGCTCACATTAGGACACCTGCCTTCTTGAAGCTGTTGTGTCCTTTCTGTACCAGATGCGTCAGAGAAAAGAACAAGTACCTGCAACAAGCGGTGAGGAAGAATTTGCCTCTCCTAAGCCCTTGCACCGAGATGGGCCTCAACTCAACCAGGAGTTTTCAAAACTCTGCAACTTCTGAACATGTACTATAAATACACTGAGTAGTCTTATTCACACAAATGCCAAGCCATTTGGGAATATTGCTGGGCTTTGAAGTTTGACAGCAAGATTTGTGGACTAATTAATCACAGTATGTGAAACTTATTCCTATTACCAGTTTCAAATAATCCTCCTTCATTTCCTGGAATACTTTGACATTACAAGCAGGACACCTCATAAAACATTATCATCTTTCTCTAGGCTGTTCATTATTTCGTGTCACTAACCCTACAGTTTCCCATTTAACACAAATAATTCCCATTTCTTCAGTCTCTCCACTTACGAGAGTTTTCCAGGACTTTGTAGTTTTCTGGGCAGTTTCTCAGTTCCCTCCAACTCTGCAGTCATGGTTCTGAGCTGGGATGACTAATTGCACACAGCTTCCCAATCAACAGGGGGATGTTCCTGCTGTCTGTATCAACATTAGAAGACTCTGTACCATAATTTACCATTCCATTTCTTATGCACCAGTCCTGGTTTTGGCTGGGATAGAATTAATTTTCTTTCTAGTAGCTGGTATAGTGTTATATTTTTGATTTAGTATGAGAATAATGTTGATAACACACTGACGTTTTCAGTTGTTGCTAAGTAGTGTTTACACTAAGTCAAGGATTTTTCAGTTTCTCATGCCCAGCCAGCAAGAAGACTGGAGGGTCACAAGAAGCTGGGAAGGGACGCAGCCAGGACAGCTGACCAAAACCAAAGGGGTATTCCATACCATGTGATGTCATGCCCAGTATATGAACTGGGGGGAGTTGGCCTGGGGGGGAAATCGCTTCTCAGGAACTAACTGGGCATGGGTCAGCGAGTGGTGAACAATTGCATTGTGCATTACTTGTTCTGTATATTCCAATTCTATTATTTTTATTTTCTTCCTTTCTGTCCTATTAAACTGTCTTTATTTCAACCCAGGAGTTTTGCTTTTTTTCCCCCAGCCCACTGGGGGGGGGGGGGGGTGAGTGAGTGGCGGCGTGGTGCTTAGGTGCTGGCTGGGGTTAAACCATGACAGTACCTTAACATTCATATGTAGACACTCACCAAATAAAGTCCGTTATGACCAGGGTGGCATCCAGGTACTTTTTGCAGTTTAATGACATCTTTTTAATGAGTTGGAATCAATTTAATCAGTTTAATGATTTGGAACGTGACAAAGTATACTTTTGTGACTATCTTCTGTTACACACATTTACATAACTTAGCATCAAGCCCAAAAAAATCAAGGTTTACAACAAGACTAGCCTAGAAGAAACCAGGGAATTTTTCTTACATATCTGTTCTCTATGGAAAGGAATTTCTTTTCCCTGTCTGTGGAGTATGGGGTTTGGCGGGTTTGCTCCCTCAAATTGCACAAATTCTTGGTGTAGGCTTGTGGGTAGAGGTTTCCCACATCCCCATGCAAATTCTCTTTGTGGTCCCCCAAGAGATAAGAGGGTCCTCAATGTCTGACTAAGGTCTGGGCTGAAGGATATCTTCCCTGGTGAATTTGCCTCATTAAATCAGTAGGTCTGGTGGCTTGCTTCCATGAAAAAAGATTACCCTTCCATTTTGATGGGCAGGCCAAGATGTTGTTGTGGTTTTCCTTTTCAACCTCAAGTTGTGCCAAGGGGAAAGCAGACAGCAAGGCATTAGACCAAAATACTGGCTGTTGAACATGCTCTGGTACAGAGGGGAACCACCCGTCAGTGCCTCCAGGACAAATACAAATGCATTGCTTCAGTTTGGGGCGTTTCTCCACCCTGCAGTATCAAATCATGTCAGCAGCACACACCCTGGAAGAGGTCAGGCTCACGGAGATGGAGACATTCTTTGGGGTCTCTGAAGCTTGTGCAAAGTCACCAACAGAAGCAGAGGTATTAGAAACCTCAATCGATCAACAACTACTAGCATTGTCTCAACAAGATATGGCCAAACATAAACCGAATGACATGTGACTAGAGCATTGCCACCTTTGTGCATTAACCACCCTCGTGCCGTTGCTTGTTAGCGCTGCGACAGACCTGTTTCTGGCAGTTCCTCCTCTCCTCCTCTGTTATTGTGCCATGAACTGGCTAGCCCTGCTGCACTAGGGTCTAGAGAGCTCTAGGGATGTCTGAGGTCTCCCTGTGCTCCATGCAGCCTCACCTCTCCGCTGACCCACTCCTCTCTCAAAAACAGCCAGTCTAAGAGGAAACAAGGAAGGGAAGCACATGGGAATAAAAAGGCTGTCAGGCTTACTGAATAAGAAGTAGTCACCACCTTCAGAGTGCTTTATAAATACAGGAATTATAAATAGCAAGTGCCTGCAGAAATGAAAATGAGGCATATGACATGGAGCTGAAGGCAGGAGGAGACATCTGGTAAGGAAGGTGCTCTCCTCAATGGTCATTTCAAGCACTATGACCTGCAGCTGGAGGATAAATCTCAGCAGTACATTAGGTTAGGTGCCACTGACTGCGGACAAGAGAGAACAGCTTGCTGCCAGTAGAAAATGGCTAAGTACAGATGCATGCTGAAATCCTCTTGCTGTTCTTCTGAAGGGTCAAGCTACAACCACTGCCTGTGATAAGCCACATTCAGGCAAGAAATCCCTTAGAAGCCACAACAACTCATATACTAACAAGTGGTGAAGGAGAGGTCAACCAGAGTAAGCCAAACCCCAGGGCAGATGTGTCACTCTGGGTATCGATCATTAGAATGAATTAGGCAAAGCCAAGGATGATATGCTGTGTGGGCCAACAACATTTTGGGACCAGAGATATGAATTATTTATACCTCCCACTGGATCTTCTCATATGTGGGCTTATAAATCTGCCACCTGAGTTACTGGAAAAGGTCTGAAGGTGGGACTACAGGGAAAAATGCCATGCAAGCAGACACTGGAACTAGCCTCACTACAAAGAACAGAAAATTGCACTAGCACAATGGTCCAGACAGGTCATTCTCCCTGCTGAGAAGGACATCTGTGAGGACAGCCATGCTATCTGAGCTTACACCGAAGACACATGACAGTGCAGCATGAGGCACACGTCCCTGCTCTTCACCACTGGAACCCCAGAGAAGGACCAAAAGAAGGTGGCCTGCTAAACAATTCGGGTCAATTGGACCTACTAGGCAAAAGGAAGCTAAGTAAGCATGCAGTTCGTCCTGCACCAAAGCAGGCAGAGCAGAACAGAGAACAGCCTGCCCACTGAGAGCATTTAGCTCACACTTTTCCAGAAGTGATGCAGCTGGTGCCAGTTTACAAAGAATAAGATGCAGTTCTGGAGTCAAGCTGATGAGATTAGTCTAACTACGTAAGGAGCAAGGACTCCCTGCTCCATTGAAGAGTAACACCCAAAAAGCCCATTCCCTGAGGGTCAGAAGGAGCTGACAGAGATTATCTAACTGTTGCTGAACTGAGTCTGTGTCAGCCAACACTGAGGACCACAGATCTTCCCCAGGGTTGACTGCATCACTGTTATGCAGCTCATCAGCTCAAATCTCACATCACAACTTGAGTTCTTGTAAGAAACTCATTTTCCTGCAACTGTATGCAGGTTTTTTTCTGGCACTGGTATGCAGGAGAGCTCCTGAGTGTTTGCCAGAGCCACAAATGCTCAGGTGAGTGTCCTGCACATCTCGGAACCAAGAGGAAGGAAGACTCTCCGAGTCCAGTACCCATCCCTTGTCTATGTGTCCCACACTTCCCAAGAACAGAGCACTGTCTAGTCTGAGGTTAACAGTGGGTCCAAAGGAAATGTCAGGTGAAAATCTGCTGTAAGTTTGCCAAGGTCTCCCCTATAGGCTGCAATTTTTTTTTCCTGTAACTCCCAGAAGAGAAAATCCCCTCTTGTCAGAAGGAACTGCTAGCTCTCATCACTCAGATATCTGTGCCACTTGCCCAAAAAGCACAACAACAGGGCAGTGACACTTCCCCTCTACTTCCAGAAAGCATCTTATGCTGGAGCAGAGAGAGAGATAGTTTGGTGGTAGTGTCAGTTTCCCGTTACTTGCCAAATGTCAGTAAAAAGCATTGCTGCCATCACTCAAATATTTATTATTTATTACTCAAAGGTACTGCCAGCCCCACACCCTCACCACTGCACAAAGACCAACACATGCTCTCTGTCCCAAGAGTTTAAACTCAGAGGGTGAGCCTGAGCCAGAAGTTGCCATCACCTACATTACAGCCACTCACCTACATTACAGCTCTGCCCTCCATCTCCCTCACATTTACAACAGTTAGCAAATGCACTCTTTTTTTTTTTTTTTTTTTTTTTTTACTCCTAGCTGCTGATATAACCACTAGCAGCCTTACCCAGTAAGAAACAGTTGCATGTGTCTGATGGACAGAAAAAAACATTGTCTACGTGACCCTGAGGCTGCAACACAACTGCAGTGGGGAGAGGAAGAGTTTGTGGATGACCCTGCTTTTGCACTCATCTTAACTGGTACGTCCCCGCTTTGACCCACTTCCTTTAGTAAATGAACATTAAAATAATTCTCATCAAGAAAGAAAACTGGAGCAGAATCAGGGACTAGAGCCATTTTGACAGCCCATTTCTTTCCCTTTGGAGAGTAACCAACTTTCAGATGAGCGCTAGGGCATGCAGGGAACCTGCTCAGCAGATAACATGACAAATCCCTGCTAAGGCTAGTTACCAACACATCTGTCATTGATCATTGCTATGGATTTCACCCCCTGCCAGCTGAGACCTCTCAGCTCCTTCAAACCTTATCCTACTGCCTTTCACATAGCTCTGGAACAGGGTGAACTTCTGGCTCTTTTGGACTTAAAGACTGAACTGCCAGAAGCACTTTATCCACATTAGAACTCTTCCCACAAAGCAGCAAGGTAGAAGACAAGTGAGCTTTCCCACTACCAGTCGGATTTCAATGGCTTCCACGAACACGGGGACAAAATCTTCTTGTACAGTACTGTCCTGCGATTCCACAGCTGACAAGGAGGCACCTCCACCTCTGATCCTCTGCCGCTCAACCACCTGCACAGATCTCCGCATGTCTCACTTTGTTTGCTTTTCTTGGGTTTAACCATCAGAACTGCGCCTACTGAGATGAGTTATCACCCAGCATCTACAATATAGAAGTGGCTTTGGACGGAATATCTCAAGCTGACCCAGCTTATATTAAACAGAAGGGTAAAAAGCAAACAGCTCTGTAATGAAACCTTTTTAATTTTTAAAGAGCAGATCTCTGGTGTATCAGGGAAAATAGTTATAAAGCCAACAAGAACAAAGACCTTGGAGAAGTACTGCAGAAAAGACTTTGAATGCACACTGTAAGTAAAAAAAAATTTAAAAAAATGGAATCACCAAGCAAGGTGAGGAAATTAGAAGAGCAGGGCTCCTGACCAACCTGAATAAATAACCACACCAAGAAGTGTATTAGAGGTAAGTAAAACAGCATTTTTGGTGCCATTTTGGCAAGAATACTGAAGCTGTGGCAATGACAGGTTAGATAATACAGAGGAAAGAGGGTGCAGAAAAGGAAATGATCTTTTGAAGTAGAAACAAATTCCAGAAGATGAATGCACTCAAGTCAGAGGGACAAGATATTCCTGACCCCAGAACAATGCAAGAATAGTTGCATGATCGCAGATAGCAACAGGGCTTTTGATAAAAACACCTGTGGGGAAAGAGAGAAAGGAGGGGATGCTGTGTGGTTGGCAAATAATAAAGTCTGTACCTGTTCTGAAAGAGGAAGGAAAGTGACCCATGTTAGCTATCAACCTGCCCTTAGGACTACATAAGGCTTCAGAAAGCATTGGAAAAGAATAATAAGACTG